>NC_136922.1:5618023-6885356 GCF_949752795.1 Hyperoodon ampullatus
TTAAATACTCATTTTCCAATGGCTTTGTAAAGTCCCTAACAACAAAATCAATGCTTTTAAAAATAATAAGGCCTTCCTTCACCTGTACTTTCTTACCCTATATGCTGTTCATTCTCTCAATCATTTTTTAATTTATTAATAAGACTGACTAAAATATTAATTAGGTTTCTAAATATTTATCTAAATGTAAAGAAAACACAGTAATCACTGATCAAAATTCATTTGTTCTGGCAAAAATATGTAGTTAACTACGTATGTGGTTTAAAATAAATGTTTATTCCTGGAAATTTAATGCAAATGTATTGTATGGAAACCATATTGTGGGGGTGAACTCCTCTCTCTTTTTTTTTGTGGTACGCGGGCCTCTCACTGTTGTGGCCTCTCCCGTTGTGGAGCACAGGCTCCGGACACGCAGGCTCAGCGGCCATGGCTCACGGGCCCAGCCGCTCCACGACATGTGGGATCTTCCCGGACCGGGGCACGAACCCGTGTCCCCTGCATCACCAGGCGGACTTTCTCAACCACTGCGCCACCAGGGAAGCCCTGAACTCCTCTCTTAATAGATTCTAACCAGACTTGGCACCCAGTAACCAGTGAGCTGACACTGACTCACACAGTTTGGGTTTAGGTTTGTTTTTATGTAAATTGGATATATTTGGCAACATTTAAAATTAAGGAGAATTCATACAAACTCTGATTTCTGTTTTCCCTTTTAAAAATCAGATCTGGCCACTGAGTCCATCTTTTTTCAAGGCAGCAATTCACTCCTCCTGAGCAACGATGACCCCTTTAGATTATGAATATGACCTTATTGCCCTCGGTCCTCCCCAGTTACTGAGTTCACCCTGGCCCAACTCACTTGGCTGCATAACCTAGACCATTCCTGCAGACATTTAATTTTGTCCCCCTTTTTCCAAGCTGACTTTTTTTCATATAAGCACTAGTAAATACCATTTATAATTTATTATTGTTTATAATTATTAACTATAATTATGTCATTATTGAGTCACTCTTTGTTTTCTACTTCTTAAACTTTAAAATAAATGGCACAGAAGGTGCTAAATGAGCTAAGCTATTTTGAGAAACCCTGCAATATCTTTGGATTTTCATACCCGGGTCATAGTGCTTAATGAAAGTGACTATTCATCCTTGACATGCTAAGAAACATGGAAGAATGCAAAGAATAAATTACATGGCCTTCAGTTTGACAGCATCAATGTATCTTAAGGTTATAACTTTATACCCTCAATTTCTATTTTCAAGTGCAACAAAGAAAATGAAATCATGCATGAAAACTTCTAGGACAACAATGAAAGGAGTTTTCTTGATCAAAGAAAATTTGGAAATGAGATACAACTGTTAGACAGAAATTTTTGGTCTTGGGAAATAATTTCTATTACAAAAAATATTTTTAGCATACTGAGTTGAAGTCATATTTTTCATTAATATTTTAAACTTCATATAGACTTCATCTAACCCCACCCCCACTTTTAGTTCTCTTGATGGAAAATTGTCCATTTTCTGAGAAAAAAAGTAACCAGTGTTAGTATACAAATTTTAACAAATATAATGGCCTTTGGGAAAGCTGATGTAGAAAGTGGAAAAAAAAGGTGACTTAAGACAGGTATAATAGTTGTGGACCAGCACTAAGGAAAGGTGTGAATAGGGATGCATCTGTCCTCTAATTTTCTTACAACATCACTACAAACTATACAACTGGCCTTTAAAAATATTTTGAAAGCAATGTTGATTACATGTATGAAAGGTAGTTAGATTTCCAATAAGCAATGAAGAATTATCTTTTGGGACTCTGTCTCTATTCACAGTACCAACCTGACGTTTTAAACTAGCCAATCCATTTATTGGTTAAAAATACACTGTAAACATCAATGAATAGGTTATTTCCACACTTAACGTTATAGTGTTGACCATATAGACACTCAAATCTTGCCTTAAATGTTTTCTGTAAGAAAACATGAAATAAATATAAATAAGTAAATGAAAAGAATAAAAGGCCACACTTCCTCAATGGAGTCCTACAAAACCAAACAAAAATGAAAAGAGAATGTAGAACTAGTAATTCCTCAAAAGCATACATTTAGGAGTTCATAAATATTTTAAGACATAGCTGTTGAGAGCAGAAAAACTGACCAAGAAACGAAGATGTATTTATCCACAAGCTGTTAAATGATCATTTGCTTGTATTTTAGCATCTTGTTCTCTCTTTATCTACCTTATATTTAACATACTCTGATACAAACCACATACTTTCATTGGAAACACTTTTCTTGAGAGTAGCTTAACCTTTAAAAATACATATGGGGACTTCCCTGGTGGTGTGGTAGTTAAGAATCCGCCTGCCAGTGCAGGGGACATGGGTTCAATCCCCGGTCTGAGAAGATCCCACATGCCTTAGAGCAGCTGAGCCCGTGTGCCACAACTACTGAGCCTGTGCTCTAAAGCCTGCGAGCCACAACTACTGAGCCCACGTGCCCTAGAGCCCACATGCCACAACAACTGAGCCCATGCGCCTCAACTACTGAAACCCCATGCTTTAGCGCCTGTGTGCCACAACTACCGAGCCCACATGCTGCAAGTACTGAAGCCCACGCACCTAGAGCCTATGCTCCGCAGCAAGAGAAGCCACCGCAATGAGAAGCCTGTGCACCGCAACAAAGAGTAGCCCCCACTTGCTGCAACTAGAGAAAGCCTGTGCACAGCAATGAAGACCCAACACAGTCAAAAATAATAATAAGAAGAATAACATGTATGTGTGTGTCTATATTCATATTCAAAATATTGATTTTTTTTCAAAATACAGAATAATATATAAAATAGCCCCAATTCTTACCATTTTCTTTTTTATTATTGAGTAACAATTGGGGATAAATGACAAAAGTATATATATTTAAAGTATACAATGTGGTGATTTAATATACATATACATTGTGGAATGATTACCAAGGTCAAGATAATGAACACATCCTGCACCTCACATAGTTAATATATATATATTTTTTTTGGTGGTGAGAATGCTTAAGATCTACTCTCAGTAACTTTCAGGTACCATATCCTTACCCTTTTGACCCCTATGACAAATAAAGTATTACTTAAAGTTAGAAAATTTATATTTTCCAGGAAATTGCAAAATACTTACCACCAGTTCCTCTCCTCAAAACACCCGCTATTAACAGTTTCTTATGATTCCTTTCCCTCATCAAAATATACATTTATTCACATACATGTAGCTAGTTTTAAATTTACTTTCACAAAAAGGATCTTATATTATTCTATATTTTTCTTTTTTCCATTAACATAGATCTTAGAGATCTGTTCACACTAGCATGTATATCAATATTTTATTATTTATCATTATGGTAGAGTATACCATCATATTCATACATTGTAATGTATTAACCTGTCCCCTTTTGATGAACAGCATTTTGGTGGTTTTTAACATTTTGCTCTTATGAAAATTTCTGCACTGAGTATGCTTGTACATAAATTTTGACAGGCTTTTGTAAGGCTATTGATAGATTAAATTTCAAGAAGTGAGCAAAAGGTATAAATATTTTAAATTGTGCTAGATGCTGTGAAATTGTCCTCCAGACAGAATGGAGCAAGATTTATATTCCCAACAACAAAGTATGAGAGAGCCCATTTATCTACACCCTGGCCAGCACTGGAAAAATCAAAGTATTTTAATTTTTGACAGTTTAATAGGAGAATAATGTACTTTTTTCATAATTTGCATTTTTCCATTGTTACCACTGTTACTGAAATTGAGCATCATTTACATACCATTTATTGTCATTTGTATTTTTTTTAAAATGCCTTGCTCTTTTAAGAAATTGGTTTGTTCATTTTTTTCTTATTGATTTGCATAAGCTTTTTGTAAATTAAGAAAATTACCATTTTGTTATTTTTCAAGTTGTTATTAATTTTTCAATTTTGATTTTGAAATTTATTATCATCCAGAAGTTTTGTTGTTAATTTTATAAAATCAATTTTTTCAATCTTTTAATTAACAGCTACTCAAAAGCCGTTTTATATTCCAATATTGTGACTAGCTTCACTCACATTTTCCTCACTTTTATTTATGGCCTCATTTTTTTTAAATGCTTACTCCTTTGTGCCATTGGAAACTTATCTTGTTTGATTGTTTGTTCCAAGTTGCAGTCATTTTTACACCACTTGTTGAATGATACATTTTGTATTGTACTTGAGATTTTGATATGCCACAATTACCATCAATCTAATTCTCCTAGGTGTTTAGGTCTATATAAAAAAATCTCTTTTCTGCTTCATGGCCCTGACATTTTTTCCCCTCTATCATACTACCTTAAGTATTTTCAATAAGAATAGGTACATTTTATTGAGTGACTTTGCCTTGAAACATTTTTATTTGTTTGTTTGTGTGTTTAGTTATTTAATTCATTTTAGGATTATGACTCCCTAGAAGTGAGAGGAGGTGTGGTACACCTGACTTCCCCTGAACGCCTGTATTTGCTATCTCATTGAATTGCTTAATTTATTCCTAACCATCATACTTCTATGCAGGTATTCATTATCCAGTGTTGCAGATGGTAAAAATAAACTTCAAAAAAGTCATGTATCTTGTAAAAAGTCACATAACTAACAAGTGGCAAAGCTGAGATTCAAACTGTATATGTCTGACCCTAAAGCCCATGCTTTTTCCACAACCCTACAGTGTTAGGTGCATGAAAATACTTGACAGAGTCAATTGCAAATCAATTTCTACCAGACAGTTTTTTTGTTGTTATAAATAAATTTTATGGGAACACAGCCACTGCCATTTGTTTACATAGTATCTGTGAATGCTTCTGTGCTACAAAGACTGAGCTGAGTAGCTTCATATTGCATGAAAAGTCTAAAAATCTGTCCTTTATAGAAAAAGCTTGACAACCCTTGTACTAGTGTATTTTCTCAAAACCGCACTGTGGTTGCCCTGCATAAACAGATCAACTTTGTTTATGTGAACAAAATGCCAGGTAAGGATTTTCAACATTGATTCAATATTGACTGATTCTTCAACCCCTGTCAACTTGTAAAAATGCTTGAGGCATCATTTATATTAAAACTTATACTTATTTAATTTTGTCATTATACGATGAAACCCCTTAACTCGTTGATGTCATTCAGAAAAGTGAATAAAAGTTCAGAACATAAATTGATCAGTGGAGATATTTATAAGGCCTAGATATGTCATAAAATACTTTGGAAAACACTCTTTTAAGCTTTGCGGTAATATGAAAAATTTTAGAAATATTCAAGGGATACATCAAGAATAAAAAACTGAGTTTAATGTAATAAGGAAATAGTACTGTCTATATACTATGCAAATTTAAGAGGAGGCCAAATAGACATTAATGATACTGATTATTTACTTGAATTTTCATTGCTAAAACACTTGAGCCATTAGCCAATTAACATAAAGTGCCATTTGTGAGATGTGGGAGAGGGAAAATGTCGCTAGAGTATATCCAAAGTGATTTGATTCCAAGAGCCAACTGAGCTCTCAGCAGCTCCGCCTCTTCAGCTCCTTGACTGGCGACCACATCCTGTGGTACTCAAAGCCTCTCCTGCAAATGTCACCTTCCTGCTGAATGACCTCTTCCTTCTGAACTTGTATAGAGCTTGAATTGCGTTTAAATCAATTGTGAATAATTTTTAGAAAAATGTGAACACAAAAATTCAGGGCTTATTTAAATTGATAAGGAGTAAAAATTAATAATATGCTTCTAATCAGGGTAAAAATGACTTCCTATCATTATTTACTTGAAGAATAAAGCTTTTCATATTTCAAGGCAACCTGTATTTTTATCTGTACCCTAGACCAAAGTTCCTCATCCTTGGCACTGTTGACATTTTGGGCCAGATGGTTTTTGGATGTGAGGCTGGCTGTTCTGTATATTGCAGGATGTTTTCCAGATTCTCCATTCTCTACCCACTGGGTGGCAGTAGCAACCCCCGGCCCCTTGCAAACAGTGACAAAATTAGCCCTGGCTGAGGCAGTGCCCTAGATAAAGATGTGTGAAAACCTGTATCAGAACCTGTACTTTATCATCTAGTTAGTCATAAAAACCATGGTTTAAATAGGCAGCCTGCCTCTTGTGCTCTTTTTCTTGAGAATTATATTTATTTATTCATCTTTTATGGGGAAGCAATGTGAAGACTCAAATGTTTAATCTTCAAATTAAACTAGGGCCTCCCTGGTGGCGCAGTGGTTGAGAGTCCGCCTGCCGATGCAGGGGATACGGGTTCGTGCCCCGGTCTGGGAGGATCCCATATGCCACGGAGCGGCTGGGCCCGTGAGCCATGGCCGCTGAGCCTGCGCATCCGGAGCCTGTGCTCCGCAACGGGAGAGACCACAACAGTGAGAGGCCCGCGTACCGCAAAAAAAAAAAAATTAAACTATCTTTACCACTAGGCTCTGCCATTTGCTAGCTGTATGGCTTGACAAATTGCTTGACCTCTAGGGGGTTTCAAGTTTCTTCTAACAGGAATTATATAAAGTACTTAGCACTATGCCTGATATATGTTAAGTGATTAACAATTTGGGATTATTATGGATGATTATATTAAACTGTATTATGATTAAAAATATTTTTCCTTCCCTATAAAAAGATTTTATATTTTCATCCTATGAATTTCCTGTATGGCTTGCTTTGGCCAATAAATTGTGAGTGAAATTAACCACTTTCAAGAAGAGGCTTTAAGAACCGTTGTAATGGTCTACTACCTCTACCCTGGCTCTCTCCTGAAACCAGCGATGTCTCAGATAGGGGCTGTTCCTTCAGCCTAGGACCTGTTCCCTCAGAATGAAGATGACATGGAGCAGAACGACAGCCTGTGATAGACATATAACTTGAACTAGGAATAACCCTTTGTTGTCCAGAAGGAATGAGTCCTAAGTTTTTTGTTTCTGTTTTTAACTGCATCCTGTCCTGGCCTAAGGTAATTGATAAAATAATTTATCAAACATTTCTTGAACGTATATCACATGCCAGACATTATGTTTTGGATAAAGAGATTAGCAAAACTCTCCATGCTCTTTTAGAGCATAGATTTCAGTGGTAGAGAAGAGAAAAAAATGGTATTAAACATAACACACTGTAATGCAGGCAGCTACAGATAGGGGACAGGGAAGAGCCTCTTTGAGTTGAAACCCTGAACAGAAAGGAAAAAAAAGAATCAAGCTAAAGGACGTATAAGGCAGAGAAACATGGGAGCATGGGACATTTTCCTTTAATGGTGAAGAGTTGGGAGGGAATGGAGCATGCAATGTGTCAAAACAGGAAAGGGAGATGCCACAGATAGTTTAAAGACATTGATGCCCATGTTCTGAAATTTGGGATTTATCTTTTTAGTCAAAGGGAAACCATCAAGCATTTCTTTTTAATAATGTTTTCTTTTTCCCCCTTTTGCGGTACACGGGCCTCTCACTGTTGCGGCCTCTCCCGTTGCGGAGCACAGGCTCCGGACGCACAGGCTCAGCGGCCATGGCTCACGGGCGCAGCTGCTCCGCGGCATGTGGGATCCTCCCAGACTGGGGCACGAACCCGTATCCCCTGCATCGGCAGGCGGACTCTCAACCACTGCACCACCAGGGAAGCCCTTTTTTAAAATATTTTTTTTAAATTATTTATTTTATTTTTAGCTGCATTGGGTCTTCGTTGCCGCACTCGGGCTTTCTCTAGTTAAGGCGAGCAGGGGCTGCTCTTCACTGCGGTGCCCGGGCTTCTCATTGCGGTGGCTTCTCTTATTGCAGAGCACAGGCTCTAGGCACGTGGGCTTCAGTAGTTGTAGCACACGGGCTCAGTAGTTGTGGCTCGCGGGTTCTAGAGCGCAGGCTCAGTAGTTGTAGCACACGGGCTTAGTTGCTCCGCGGCATGTGGGATTTTCCTGGACCAGGGCTTGAACCCACGTCCCCTGCATTGGCAGGCGGATTCTCAACCACTACGCCACCAGGGACACCCCCCATCAAACATTTCTAATCAGGAAAATGACAATGTCCTAAATTATCAATTTGATCATTGTCCCTACTTATTGCCTCTTTAGAAGACTTAATGCCCTTGCAACCTTACTTACAGATGTTCATCTGTGTCTGAATATCTTATTTCTCAGAGCAAACTCAAAGAATATACATGCTTCTAATCAGCCAACATTCAACTTTTCTAATATTGAAGTTATTACTTTGAGAGATTATGATCCTAAAAGTAATCTGGAGAATTCACTTATTGAATATCATTAGATGTTTACTTCTTGTTGAAATGTTGCCAGTGATGGTGCACTAAGGTAGTGTTTCAGGGAGAAAGATAATAGCAGCAAGAGAAATAACAACAACAACAAAAACACAATACTGAGCAAGTCCAAAATAGAAATGCAAAGTTGTCATTGAAAAGGTTTCTGGAAATGGAAAACTCATCTCTTCATTATTTGAATTCTCCCTATTTGGGATTCATAAGGAATCATTGTCATTTTGTCATTTTTTTCATTGGGGCTGGGTGGATCTATTCCATTGATAATAATGCCATCCTTTATAGATTTTCTGAAAGTTGTTTCTTGCTACAGAATACGTTCCTAACTGATAAATTAGGACACTCAGCCCTTCCAAGAATTGTGTATCCATTATTGTCACCATCATCTTATTATTATTATCATATCATTATCATTATTGTTATTATATATCAAGTGGTTCTGCTCTCATGACTACACTCTGAGATACAGTCTCATCGATCATAACTGTGACACATGGCCACAGTCAACTGCAAAGGGATACAGAGAAAATGAGTTCTTAGTTTTTTAACTTCTGTAGCCACTCTGTCCAATTTTATAGCCATAACCCACATGTGATTATTTAAACGTAAATTTAAGTTAATTTTTTTTATATTGGACTATAGTTGATTTACAATGTTGTGTTTTAGAGTACGACAAATTGATTCAGTTATACATATACATATCTATTCTTTTTCAAATTCTTTTCCCGTTTAGGTTATTACAGAATACTGAGCAGAGTTCCCTGTGCTATACAGTAGATCCTTGTTGGTTATTTATCTTATATATAGTAGTGTGTATACGTTAATCCCAAATTCCTAATTTATCCCTCCCCACCACCTTTCCCCTTTGGTAACCATAAGTTTGTTTTCTAAGTCTGTGAGTCTGTTTCTGTTTTGTAAATAAGTTCATTTGTACCTTTTTTTTTTTTTTGGATTCCGCATATAAGCAATATTATATGATACTTGTCTCTCTCTGTCTGACTTAATTCACTTAGTATGACCATCTCTAGGCCCATCCATGTTGCTGCAAATAGTTAAATAAAATTTAAAATTTAGTTCCATGGTCTCAGTAGGCAGGTTTCAAGTGCTCAAAGCTGTATGTGCCTAGTGGCTACCATAGTCCTCTGTGCAGCAGGTATAGGACATTTTCATCATCACAGAACATTCTATTGGAAAGTGCTGCTCTATAGTAAAGACATGTAGTGGGGAAGAAGTTTTGCCAAACTTCCATAGTGCCAGCATGGCTAATATAGAGCAGATCCATGTGCAAGGGTTCTTTTAAAAGATTAATAATCATTTGTCTATTTTTGTTGAAACCCAAATATTTTATCTCCTTACTGATTAACATTTTATATTTAGAAAGGGGAAGGTAACAATGGATAAATTAAAAAGTGACTGTACTCTATTGTCTAAAATTCAATGGAATCACCTACAAACTTTGATCCTCTACTGCTACTACAAAATTCAAGTAAAGGCGTAAAATAAACAAGACAGCAGTCTCTCAGAGATTTAATGTCACTTTCTTTGCCAGCCATTCTATAAAATATTAATGAGGACATTTGTGGTAATAAATGTTAATACATTCTTCTGAACGTGTGCACACTGGCAGATGATTCTTTATAGTGGCATTCAGTGGTAAGAAGAGTTTATTAAAACAAAATTTTAATTTTTAGGAAGCTAAAAATAATGCTTAAATTCATACCCAAAGTTTTTAATAGTTTTCTATTTTTTTTTTTAAATTGGAGGAAGGTAATATTTTGCATCAGAAAGTGTTTGAAACCAGGAACCCAAATACTGGGTCCATAAAGTACCTGAATCTTGCTGTCATTTCTTCATCACAACAGTGCTAGGGTCAGGAAAGAATAACTAACATCTTATGAGCCTCCCCTCTATAACTGAGAGACACACTAATCCATCCCTAGTTACTTAATGGACATGACTTAAAGTGTAGTATCACTTAATATGTGGTGTTGAGAAACAGTTCAAGAAACTCTTTCATATACTAAAAGCCAGCTGTACTTTATGTATATACCCCCAAAATCCTTATTTGAGAAATAATTGAATGGTTACTCTCCTTTCCTCTGTTTTGATGTAACAACTGTGGTCTATATGTTATTTATGTGGTATTTCTTAGACCACTCAAGGATGAGAGCATGATTTTGAAATTCATTTTTTCACTAATCTGTAAATCATGTCACTGTTGACATGTGTGTAACTGGCATGATTTTTGCAAACCCTAATTAAATTTGCCTTCTATAAGGTCGATAATTTTGTTTGATATTTCTGTTTATGGTCATAGTAATGTAACCTTATCTTTTTGGAAATTAGGAAGTACAAGTAGAGCAACCCAGGGTAAGATTCAAAATTCTATTCTAGTGATCCTCATTAAGCACTACAGGCATGCCAAGAATATTGTAAGGCCTCTGCTTTATGTGGCCCAACTCATTTATTTAGCAAATATTTATGAAGTACCTTCCTCAGGCAAATCTTTGTACTGCATGTACTGCCAAAGGAGAGTTAAAAACAAAACAGCAAAACATTTTAATAGTTGGTTTGTAGTCCCTACAAGAGTCATTTTCTTCTGGCAGCATACTGGAATCACCTGGGAAGCTGTGATGACCTGAATGTGTGTTTTCTCCCCCAATTGATATGTTGAAGCTTTCCCTCCCGATGTGATGGTATTGGGAGCTGGGCCTTTGGGAGGTAATTAGAGTTCGATGAGGTCATAAGGCAGGGCCCGCATAATAGGATTGGTGCCCTTATAAAAAGAGGCACCAGAGCGCTTACTTCTCCATCTGCCATGCGCACATTGCACAGAGGTCATGTGAGCACAAAGCAAGATGGCAGCAACTTACAAGCCGAGGGCAGGGAGAGCACTGAGTGAAACTCGCCTTGCTAGCACGTTTCTCTGGGACTTCCCAACCTCCAGAATGGTAAGAAACTAAATTTTTGTTGTTTAAGCCACCTTGTTTACAGTATTTTTTTATGGCTCCTGAGATGACTAATACAGAAGCTAAGAGAATTTTAAAAAGCCAACAACAAAATCTCAAGCACAATCCCACTTCCAGATATTCTTATTTAATTGGTCTTGTCTTCAGAGCATTTGTATCGTTTTAAAACCTCTTCAGGTGAATTTAATGTGCAGCCAGGTGTGAGAAGTACTGTCTTGGGAAGGAGTCTGTGTTTTTGTTTTCCATTCATGTACTCCCGAGGGGTGTAACAGTACCCACAGAAGCTTCTCAGCAGAGTACTCTGGGTAAGGAGATGAGTCGGCCCAGCTTGCAAAGTTTCCTAGACTAATGTGTCATTTCTTCTCTGTTCCCATCGGGAATCACTGTGTAAGGTAAAGAAGTATTAGGGCAGAAGATATGGCTGTTGTTTTCATGAGAGGCTTTTTGAGACCAGTGTTGTTGTTACTTTGGTGCTCAGGTGATAACAGTTGGCTTAGCGTTTAATGAGAGGCAAACCTACCTTTTTCTACATGGACTCCCTTTATTTCCCTTGGGTCCTGGGAGAAATGAATCTTTGGGACATATGTGGGACAGCAGGAAGCACGTGAGAGTTCTCAGAAGGTGCTCTGTCTTGGCATGTATGTTATTTTTGCTCTTGGGAAGACTCACGAATTTTGCAGGGAGAATGAGAGGTCCTAGGGTACAGGTTTGAGCTAAAACAGAGATATGGGGTTATTTATGTGACTAGATTTTTTCAGTCATAGCATTGTGAAGTCTGGGCATACAGGTGTAGTCACTTATATCTTTGTATGAATTTAAGCTGATTTGCCATTAGTAATACGTATTATTCGGAAATTAAATTTGAAGTTCCCATTATAGAAGTTTTAGTGTCGGGGGTTAGTGGGAAAGGCAATATGAGTTGCTTTCTCGATCTCATCCCAGTAATTTAAAATCATACATGTAACTGGAAGAACAAAGTACATCATTCTCTACGTTCCAACAACTCTGAGCAGGACAGGGTGGTACCTTCCCTGAGGGGCATTATCTGATCAATACAAGAAAGAATTTCAAAGCATTTATAGTCTGTAGAGAACACTGAGGCCAGAGCTGATGCAGGGGGTACCAAATGCTGCATAAGAGAATGAGAATAATTTGCCATTATTCCAGCTTTTTTTTTAAAAAAAATTAATTTATTTTATTTATTTATTTTTGGCTGCGTTGGGTCTTCGTTGCTGTGCACAGGCTTTCTCTAGTTGCTGCAAGCGGGGGCTACTCTTCATTGCGATGCTCGGGCTTCTCATTGCAGTGGCTTCTCTTGTGGAGGAGCAGGGCTCTAGGTGCATGGGCTTCAGTAGTTGGGGCTCCTGGGTTTAGTTGCTCCGTGGCATGTGGGATCTTCCCGGACCAGGGCTCGAACCCATGTTCCCTGCCTTGGCAGGTAGATTCTTAACCACTGCACCACCAGGGAAATCCCTATTCAAGCTTCTTCATCCTTCTTCATTCTCATAATCTGCTCGCTTGTGTCTCAGAGCCAGAGAAAAGAAAATAGAAATTGGTTAAGTAACGAGAGTGCACAAAGAACTCTGATTTCATCCTAGTGGAGAGGGTCAGATAGTCAGTGATGAACTGGTAAACAAACTGGTTCTTTGGTTAAAATGCAAAACTTCCTCCATCTCTCTAAATCTTCAGTCAGGTCCATACATACATTTGTGTGACTGTTTCTGTTTGGTTTTGGTCAATCTCAGGAAACCAGACTGAGTCCCACATTTGGGTTAAAGCCAAAATGAAGCTGGAGGATATAAAGTACAACTGAGGAATTCAGAAAGCACAAACATGAAATGAAATACAGATGTAAGCCTTTATAAACTTGTTAAAATTTGGAATAAGAATTTGTTCTTAGCATATGGTATGAGATTTTAAGACATCCTTATCTAGATTATATGAGTCAGGTTAATTATACTGTTTCCAGAGGAACACTCTAGTGGGGAAAAATGATCCTTTAGAAAAAAAGGAGTCCCACATTAAACAAACAAACCAAAAACCAAAAAACAACAAAAAAACTTCACTTGCTATTGAACAAAATGAATCCTTTTTTCTGCATGGACCCTGATCTCACTTTCAGTATTTTAGACACACACACTGATGCAGCTCCCTGTGAAATTTTAGGAATTCAGTTACTTAGGAGACTTCAGGAACCTGCTTAAGTCCCTCAAATCATAGAAATAGTAAAATATGTCCCCTGCAGTTGTGAAATGAGCTATTTCCCTGCATCCTTCCTTTTGCTTGCGAACAATCAACACAAAAGTCTTTGCAAGGTAACTTTGCAGCAGTGGTTCTCAAAGGGTATAGGTGGTGGTGGGTGGGTCAGCTGCCACAGCGTCACTGGACACCGGTCAAAACTGCTAATTACTTGGAATCAGAAGCTCTGGGGGTGGGTTCAGCAGTCAAAGCCTCAGCAAGCCTTGCAGGTGATTTGGATTCAGGCTCCAATGTGAGAAGCATTGCTTTAAAATAACATCAGCTGTGGGGAGGTGCAACAGTTGCTGTAGAAACAAAGTATTCAGTGGACACCTACAAATTAGGGGCAGTGATAAGCCTGCAGAACCCTGACTCTGTGACAAGCACTAGGCTTTATAAACATTAATCAGGGACAGTGTAGTACAGTGATTAAGAGCGTAGACTCTGGAACCAGATTTATAGGCTTGAATCCCCACCATTACCATTAAGGAGCTCTATTGCTGTAAACAAGTTCCTTAAATTCTGTGTCTTAATTTCTTTGCGTTAATTTCTTCATCTGCAAAATACCTAACTCAAAGAGTTAGGGGGATTAATGTATTAATATGTGTAAAGCATTTCAAACAGTGTGTGGAACACAGAGCTCTAAAAGTCTTGGCTATTGTGTTTACATTTATCAATGTATAATTTTATATTATTAAGACCCCTTACTCCAATTGTAAGCTTTGTATTCCTTTTTTTGTACATATAAACACTGCATCTTCAAGAGTTTAAAAAACTTGAATTAGGATCCTTTCAATTACAAGTATCAGATCTAATGAAGGTGCTTTTTTTTTAAGGGATTTTATTGACTTGCATAGCTGAAAATTCTAGAGAGAGATCCAGGAAAGGTCTGTATTCATGGCGTTCAAATAATGGTAGCAAGACCTGTGTTTTCTCCATATCATTTCCTCGGGAAGAAAACTGTTTACCCTGGCTCCGCCTCACCCCTTCTGCTAACTCTTAGCTGAAAAGAGTGATAAAGTTAATTCTTAAATTGTGACCCACAAAATGGAGACTGCCCCAGTGGCCTGGCCCACATCACAACTCTAAACCCAAGTCAGCCTACACTAATGGGAAACACCTGTCAAGGAATCATACCGTACACTAGTCACAATCTTCCAACTTAGCTACCTTCCCTTGCTGTAGAAAACAGGACCTGCTAGTCTTACAAGAAAATCCCCAGACTCCTGGCCAGTCATGCCGTTTCCACATTGCCTCTTCGAACTCTCTATAATACTCACTCTTGCCCCTAATCTCTTGGGAAATGAGTTCTACTGCTTGTACGTCACTGTACTGCCCCAGTCCATGGATTGTTTTCCCTGGAATAAAGGACAGCAAACTTGTTACTAAGTTGTTTTAGTTTGGTCATTTGACAAGAGGCTCTCTCTTCACCCATAGTTTTAACAAGCTCCAGGCTTACCTGAAAAAGTCTGATGGATAATGTACCTGTCTTGAAGACAAGCAGAGGTTATTTAGCCTGGGTCCTGTGACCATCTTTCCAAACTGGCATGGGGGTCAGACCACCTGATCTACAACCTCTTTCTTCCCAAGAAGGGGAAAACTCAGGGTTCCACAACAGAAAGAAGGGGAATCATGTAGGAATTAAAACAACAGATGTTGACTGTTGTTTTTTTTTTAGTACATTTGCCTAGGTATCCAGTGGTTAAAGCCATGCCTCAAAACCAGATCTGTTTGACTTGGAAGACAGTGTTGTTAAATACATCTTCTTTAAATATGTTTGCTTTTCCCTGTGTACTAATCAATGTCCTAGGTCCTACCTAGGAATGTAAAGATGTATAAGAATACTCTTGCCCCGAGGAGCTTTATTTAATGGTGAAGGCAAGTGTAAAGATGACAGTGCCGTAATTCAAGTGCTCAGAAAGAGGCATGGAGGGCTCATTAGCAGCAATTAGAAGTACTTCCTGGATGATCATTAATCATCAACCCACACTTCTGAACTCCAGAATCTCCACCCTTCCTTTGCCAAGGAGCACCACCGGAGAGACTACATGAATACAAGATTTATCTCCCGAAGGGAGGAGAAATTGTCCTCAATTATTTTATCTTATTTATTATTTTTTTAATTAATTATTTATTTTTGGCTGCATTGGGTATTCATTGCTGCATGCGGGCTTTCTCTAGTTGCGGCGAGCGGAGGCTACATTTTGTTGTGGTGCACGGGCTTCTCATTGCGGTGGCTTCTCCTGTTGCAGAGCATGGGGTCTAGGCATGCGGGCTTCAGTAACTCTGGCACCCAGGCTCAGTAGTTGTGGCTTGCGAGCTCTAGAGTGCGGCCTCTAGAGCGCAGGCTCAGTAGTTGTGGAGTACGGGTTTAGTTGCTCCGCGGCACGTGGCATCTTCCCGGACTAGGGCTCGAACCACTGTCCCTGGATTGGCAGGAGGATTCTTAACCACTGGGCCACCAGGGAAGCCCCCAGTTAGTTTAATATGACTAGAAAACCTTGATGTTTATGGTCAATTTCAGGGACGTTACTGAACTAGATAAACAAAAATAGCAAAAAAAAAAAGAAAGAAAAGTAAGAAATTAAATATTCTGTGATGACATATTAGAATAGATATTCTCCAAAAGTGGATATATTGCCTGACCACCCCTCCACCCCCGGTTTTTCTTTCTTTTTTTTTTTTTAACAGCTTTATTGGAGTATAATTGATTTACAATGGTGTGTTAGTTCCTGCTTTATAACAAAGTGAATCAGCTATACCCCACAATTTTTCTACACACTTTTTTTAGTACATCATGGAGAGCCTGAATTCATTCACAAGGGAATAAAAACAAATTCATTTTCCTTTGGCACTTAATGGTGAAATGGTTCATTTAATATAAAAATGACACATTGGGTGAAACCAGCTCCATCTGGATAAACTAGACAGCTGACATTGAAGCTACACTGAGTGCCAATTAAGACTCTGCATTTGACATTAAATGCTGTGCTTGGCTTGCAAGACAGAATGACCAGAGTATAGTAGACAACAGAGAATTTTTCGTTCATTTCAAGTAAGTTTTGTGAATTTATAAAGAGAAATAAACACAAGTTGAAGAGCCCGCAGCACTCCGTGGTTAAATCTATGAGATGAAGGGAATAATGCAATAGTGATGCTATGTCTGATTTAGAATTAAGTGATTCTGGTACAAAGAGAGAAATGAAAACTCTTCTGGCATTTTATAAAACTTCAGTGATTTGTGAGACTATATGCTGTAAGTTCTAAGACTGTTAGCATTGCTGAGTACTTGAAAGGTTTAAACTGTTCATAATGGACTTGTTCAGCTGCTGTCTGGTCTGGCAAATTCTTTAGGAAGAGCAGCACTCCTCTGCTCAATAGCATTGTACCTATCAGTGGTCTCATTTTATACAATCTGTCATGGACATCTGCTAAGGAAAAATTTTGAGTAAAAAAAGATAAAAGCATTCAGAATTCAACAGACTGTGCAAAAAATAATGCAAGAAATTTGAAAATCAACTCTATATGCTTTGATCATAAACAATAAAAAGTATACTTTCTATTTAGTATTGAACCTATAAAGAGTCAGGTTTAGTATTTGACAGAATTGGCTGATGTATCCAATTAAGTGGCTGATTATTTTTGTAGAATAATTGTCTTCACTATTTCAGTAGCTTACATATAGATAGATGTATGGACTAAATAGTTGTATACCCCCCAAATCCAAATGTTGAAGCCCCCAAATCCAAATGTTGAAGCCCCCACCTCCAGACTGGCTGTGTTTAGAGTGAGGAAGTGAAGATAAATGAGGGCTTAAGGGTGGGGCCTTATCTGCTAGGATTAGTGTCCTTCTAAAAGAGTAGATGACAGAGCTCACACTCCATGTGCATGCTCAAAGGAAAGGTTGTCAGCTGCTTTGATTCTACTGGATGAAACCATAGAGCTATTCAGCTTTAAACATGCTTTAGCCTTCAAGACAAAGGAAGAATGACCCCAAAGGTGATTACATCATCTCAGGGATGCCACCTCTACCACTTCTACCAGGTCCAGGGGACAAGGCTGTTTCCTGCATATTGAAGAGTGGGGCTAGATTACAGTGCCTCAGGGGCAAGGCCTTGGCCCAGTGTTAGAAAGGCAGAGCTGCTCTACAGCCAAAGGGGTGATGTGGCACCCCAGCGGGTCTAGAGAGCAGAATATCAAGCCAGAGAAATATTATCGAGCCTTAAGATCTAATGGAATTTGCCTTGCTAGGTTTTCAACTTGATTGGGATCTATCACCCCTTTTTTCTTCTAAGTTTTCCCTTTTGGAATGAGAATGTCTACCCTATGCCTGTCCCATCATTGTATCTTGGAAGCACATAACTTGCCTGGTTTCACAGGCTCACAGCTGAAAGAGAATTTGCCTCAGGTTAAATCATAGTTGGAGTCTCACCCTTATCTGATCTAGATGATACTTAGATGATACTTTGGATCTTAGACTTCAGAGTTGTTGCAGGAATAAGTTAAGACTTTTGAGGCTGTCGGGATGGAATGAATGTCTTTTGCTTGAGAGAAAGACATGAATTAGGGGTTGGAATGAAATCTTATGGACTGAATGTTTGTGTCTCTCCAACATCTGTATGTTGAATCCCTAACCTCCAGTGTGGCTTAGAGTAAATAATTAAGGTTAAATAGGATAATAAGGCTGTTCCCTGATCCCATAGGATTAGTGTCCTTATAAGAAGAGACACCAGAGAGTTGGCTTTTGCTCTCTCGGTGCATGCTCAGAGGAAAGGCCACATAAACTTTATCTATTTACAAGCCAGGAAGAGGATTCTCACCAGGAGCCAAATTCTGCCAAAACCTTGACCTTGGACTTCCCAGCCACCAGAACTGTGAGAAAATAAATTTCTGTTTTTAAACTACCCAGCCTATGAGCTAACAAAATACAGTAGATAAGGCCATGTTCCTATATGTTATTATTATATACACCTGTCTATATTAATGGAAATTACAGATCTTATTAAAATATCTATTATTGACTTCCGGGTAAGATGGCGGAAGAGTAAGACACGGAGATCACCTTCCTCCCCACGGATACACCAGAAATACAGCTACACGTGGAACAACTCCTACAGAACACCTACTGAACGCTGGCAGAAGACCCCAGACCTCCCAAAAGGCAAGAAACTCTCCACATACCTGGGTAGGGCAAAGCGGAGAGATTCCCGCACAGAGGATCGGTGCCGAGCGGCACTCACCAGCCCGAGAGGCTTGTCTGCTCGCCCGCCGGGGCGGGCTGCGCTGGAAGCTGAGGCTCGGGCTTCGGTCAGAGCGCAGGGAGAGGACTGGGGCTGGCGGCGAGAACTCAGCCTGAAGGGGGCTAATGTGCAACAGCTAGCCAGGAGGGAGTCCGGGAAAACTCTGGAGCTGCCGAAGAGGCAAGAGACTTTTTCTTCCCTCTTGGTTTCCTGGTGCGCGAGGAGAGGGGATTAAGAGCGCTGCTTAAAGGGGCTCCACAGATGGGCGCGAGTCACGACTGAAAGCGCGGAGCCCAGTGACGGGCGTGGGACGCTGGGGCTGCTGCTGCCGCCGCCAAGAAGCCTGTGTGCGAGCGCAGGTCACTGTCCACACCGCCCTTCCGGGAGCCTGTGCAGCCCGCCACTGCCGGGGTCCCGGGATCCAGGGGCGGCTTCCCTGGGAGAAGGCACGGCGCGCCTCGGGCTGGTGCAACGTCACGCCGGCCTCTGCCGCTGCAGGCTCGCCCCGCACTCCGTGCCCCTCCCTCCCGCCCGGCCTGAGTGAGCCAGAGTCCCCGAAGAGGCTGCTCCTTTAACCCTGTCCTGCCTGAGAGAAGAACAGACGCCCTCCGGCGACCTACATGCAGAGGCGGGGCCAAATCCAAAGCTGAGACCCAGGAGCTGTGAGAACAAAGAAGAGAAAGGGAAACCTCTCCCAGCAGCCTCAGAAGCAGCGGATTAAAGCTCCATAATCAACTTGATGTACCCTGCATCTGTGGAATACATGAATAGACAACAAATCATCCCAAATTGAGGAGCCAGGAGTCAGTGCTGTGCCTCTGAGGTGGGAGAGCCAACCTCAGGACACTGGTCCACAAGAGACCTCCCAGCTCCACATAATATCAAACGGCGAAAATCTTCCAGAGATCTCCATCTCAACACCAGCACCCAGCTTCACTCAACGACCAGCAAGCTACAGTGCTGGGCACCCTATGCCAAACAACAAGCAAGACAGGAACACAACTCCACCCATTAGCAGAGAGGTGGCCTAAAATCATAAAAAGTCCGCAGACACCCCAAAACACACCACCAGACGTGGACCTGCCCACCAGAAAGACAAGATCCAGCCTCATCCACCAGAACACAGGCACTAATCCCCTCCACCAGGAAGCCTACACAACCCACTAAACCAACCTTAGCCACTGGGGACAGACACCAAAAACAACGGGAACTACAAACCTGCAGCCTGCAAAAAGGAGACCCCAAACACAGTAAGATAAGCAAAATGAGAAGACAGAAAAACACACAGCAGGAGAAGCAGCAAGATAAAAACCCACCAGACCTAACAAATGAAGAGGTAATAGGCAGTCTACCTGAAAAAGAATTCAGAATAATGATGGTAAAGATGATCCAAGATTCTATTTCCCAGATCCAAAATCTTGGAAATAGAATAGACAAAATGCAAGAAACAGTTAACAAGGACCTAGAAGAACTAAAGATGAATCAAGCATCGATTAAAAACACAATACATGAAATAAAAAAATACTCTAGATGGGATCAATAGCAGAATAACTGAGGCAGAAGAACCCATAAGTGAGGTGGAAGATAAAATAGTGGAAATAACTGATGCAGAGCAAAATAAAGAAAAAAGAATGAAAAGAACAGAGGACAGTCTCAGAGACATCTGGGACAACATTAAATGCACCAACATTCGAATTATAGGGGTTCCAGAAGAAGAAGAGAAAAAGAAAGGGACTGAGAAAATATTTGAAGAGATTATAGTTGAAAACATCCCTAATATGGGAAAGGAAATAGTTAATCAAGTCCAGGAGGCACAGAGTGTCCCATACAGAATAAATCCAAGGAGAAATACGCCAAGACACATATTAATCAAACTGTCAAAAATTAAACACAAAGAAATCATATTAAAAGCAGAAGGGGAAAAACAACAAATAACACACAATGGAATCCCCATCAGGTTAACAGCTGATCTCTCAGCAGAAACTCTACAAGCCAGAAGGGAGTGGCAGGACATATTTAAAGTGATGAAGGAGAGAAATCTGCAACCAAGATTACCCAGCAAGGATCTCATTCAGATTTGATGGAGAAATTAAAACGTTTACAGACAAGTAAAAGCTGAGAGAGTTCAGCACCACCAAACCAGCGTTACAACAAATGCTAAAGGAACTTCTCTAGGCAAGAAACACAACAGAAGGAATATACCTACAATAACGAACCCAAAGCAATTAAGGAAATGGGAATAGGAACATACATATCAATAATTACCTTAAATGTAAATGGACTAAATGCTCCCACCAAAAGACACAGATTGGCTGAATGGATACAAAAGCAAGACCCATATATATGCTGTCTACAAGAGACCCACTTCAGACCTAGAGACACATACAGATTGAAAGTAAGGGGATGGAAAAAGATATTCCATGCAAATGGAAATCAAAAGAAAGCTGGAGTAGCAATTCTTATATCAGACAAAATAGACTTTAAAATAAAGACTATTAGAAGAGACAAAGAAGGACACTACATAATGATCAAGGGATCGATCCAAGAAGAAGATATAACAATTGTAAATATTTATGCACCCAACATAGGAGCACCTCAATACATAAGGAAAATACTAACAGCCATAAAAGGGGAAATCGACAGTTACACACTCATAGTAGGGGACTTTAACACCCCACTTTCACCAAAGGACAGATCATCCAAAATGAAAATAAATAAGGAAACACAAGCTTTAAATGATACATTAAACAAGATGGACTTAATTGATATTTATAGGACATTCCATCCAAAAACAACAGAATACACATTTTTCTCAAGTGCTCATGGAACATTCTCCAGGATAGATCATATCTTGGGTCACAAATCAAGCCTTGGTAAATTTAAGAAAATTGATATTGTATCAAGTACCTTTTCCGACCACAATGCTATGAGACTAGATATCAATTACAGGAAAAGAGCTGTAAAAAATACAAACACATGGAGGCTAAACAATACACTACTTAATTACGAAGTGATCACTGAAGAAATCAAAGAGGAAATTAAAAAATACCTAGAAACAAATGACAATGGAGACACGACGACCCAAAACCTATGGGATGCAGCAAAAGCAGTTCTAAGAGGGAAGTTTATAGCAATACAATCCCACCTTAAGAAACAGGAAACATCTCGAATAAACAACCTAACCTTGCACCTAAAGCAATTAGAGAAAGAAGAACAAAAACATCCCAAAGTTAGGAGAAGGAAACAAATCATAAAAATCAGATCAGAAATAAATGAAAAAGAAATGAAGGAAATGATAGCAAAGATCAATAAAACTAAAAGCTGGTTCTTTGAGAAGATGAACAAAATTGATAAACCATTAGCCAGACTCATCAAGAAAAGAAGGGAGAAGACTCAAATCAATAGAATTAGAAATGAAAAAGGAGAAGTAACAACTGACACTGCAGAAATACAAAAGATCATGAGAGATTACTATAAGCAACTCTATGCCAATAAAATGGACAACCTGGAAGAAATGGACAAATTCTTAGAAATGCACCACCTGCCAAGACTGAATCAGGAAGAAATAGAAAATATGAACAGACCAATCACAAGCACTGAAATTGAAACTGTGATAAAAAATCTTCCAAGAAACAAAAGCCCAGGACCAGATGGCTTCACAGGCGAATTCTATCAAGCATTTTGAAAAGAGCTAACACCTATCCTTCTCAAACTCTTCCAAAATATAGCAGAGGGAGGAACACTCCCAAACTCATTCTACGAGGCCACCATCACCTTAATACCAAAACCAGACAAGGATGTCACAAAGAAAGAAAACTACAGGCCAACATCACTGATGAACATAGATGCAAAAATCCTCAACAAAATACTAGCAAACAGAATCCAACAGCACATTAAAAGGATCATACAACATGATGAAGTGGGGTTTATTCCAGGAATGCAAGGATTCTTCAATATACACAAATCAATCAACGTGATACACCATATTAACAAATTGAAGGAGAAAAACCATATGATCATCTCAATAGATGCAGAGAAAGCTTTCGACAAAATTCAACACCCATTTATGATAAAAAAAACCCTGCAGAAAGTAGGCATAGAGGGAACTTTCCTCAACATAATAAAGGCCATATATGACAAACCCACAGCCAGCATCATCCTCAATGGTGAAAAACTGAAACCATTTCAACTAAGATCAGGAACAAGACAAGGCTGCCCACTCTCACCACTCTTATTCAACATAGTTTTGGAAGTTTTAGCCACAGCAATCAGAGAAGAAAAGGAAATAAAAGGAATCCAAATTGGAAAAGAAGAAGTAAAGCTGTCACTGTTTGCAGATGACATGATACTATACATAGAGAATCCTAAAGATGCTACCAGAAAACTACTAGAGCTAATCAATAAATTTGGTAAAGTTGCAGGATACAAAATTAATGCACAGAAATCTCTGGCATTCCTATATACTAATGATGAAAAATCTGAAAATGAAATCAAGGAAACACCCCCATTTACCACTGCAACAAAAAGAATAAAATATCTAGGAGTAAACCTACCTAAGGAGACAAAAGACCTGTATGCAGAAAATTATAAGACACTGATGAAAGAAATTAAAGATGATACAAATAGATGGAGAGATGTACCATGTTCTTGGATTGGAAGAATGAACATTGTGAAAATGACTCTACTACCCAAAGCAATCTACAGATTCAATGCAATCCCTATCAAACTACCACTGGCATTTTTCACAGAACTAGAACAAAAAATTTCACAATTTGTATGGAAACACAAAAGACCCCGAATAGCCAAAGCAATCTTGAGAACGAAAAATGAAGCTGGAGGAGTCAGGCTCCCTGACTTCAGACTATACTACAAAGCTACAGTAATCAAGACAGTGTGGTACTGGCACAAAAACAGAAAGATAGATCCATGGAACAGGATAGAAAGCCCAGAGATAAACCCACGCACATATGGTCACCTTATCTTTGATAAAGGAGGCAGGAATGTACAGTGGAGAAAGGACAGTCTCTTCAATAAGTGGTGCTGGGAAAACTGGACAGGGACATGTAAAAGTATGAGATTAGATCACTCCCTAATACCATACACAAAAATAAGCTCAAAATGGATTAAAGACCTAAATGTAAGGCCAGACACTATCAAACTCTTAGAGGAAAACATAGGCAGAACACTCTATGACATAAATCACAGCAAGATCCTCTTTGACCCACCTCCTAGAGTAATGGAAATAAAGACAAAAAGAAACGCATGGGACTTAATGAAACTTAAAAGCTTTTGCACAGCAAAGGAAACCATAAACAAGACCAAAAGACAACCCTCAGAATGGGAGAAAATATTTGCAAATGAAGAAACTGACAAAGGATTAATCTCCAAAATTTATAAGCAGCTCATGCAGCTCAATAACAAAAAAACAAACAACCCAATCCAAAAATGGGCAGAAGACCTAAATACACATTTCTCCACAGAAGATATACAGACTGCCAACAAACACATGAAAGGATGCTCAACATCTTTACTCATTAGAGAAATGCAAATCAAAACTACAATGAGATATCATCTCACACCAGTCAGAATGGCCATCATCAAAAAATCTAGAAACAATAAATGCTGGAGAGGGTGTGGAAAAAAGGGAACACTCTTGCACTGCTGGTGGGAATGTGAATTGGTGAAGCCACTATGGAGAACGGTATGAGGGTTCCTTAAAAAACTACAAATAGAACTACCATATGACCCAGCAATCCCACTACTGGGCATATACCCTGAGAAAACCATAATTCAAAAAGAGTCATGTACCAAAATGTTCATAGCAGCCCTATTTACAATAGCCCGGAGATGGAAACAACCTAAGTGTCCATCATCGGATGAATGGATAAAGAAGATGTGGCACATATATACAATGGAATATTACTCAGCCATAAAAAGAAACGAAATTGAGCTATTTGTAATGAGGTGGATGGACCTAGAGCCTGTCATACAGAGTGAAGTAAGTCAAAAAGAGAAAGACAAATACTGTATGCTGACACATATATATGGAATTTAAGATAAAAAAATGTCATGAAGAACATAGGGGTAAGACAGGAATAAAGACACAGATCTACTAGAGAATGGACTTGAGGATATGGGGAGGGGGAAGGGTAAGCTGTGACAAAGTGAAAGAGCAGCATGGACATATATACACTACCAAACGTAAGGTAGATAGCTAGTGGGAAGCAGCCACATAGCACAGGGAGATCAGCTCGGTGCTTTGTGACCGCCTGGAGGGGTGGGATAGGGAGGGTGGGAGGGAGACGCAAAAGGGGGGAGATATGGGAACATATGTATATGGATAACTGATTAAATTTGTTATAAAGCAAAAAAAAAAAAAGGCATGCTACAGAAGTAAACAATTTGGTGGCAATATTTGGAAAATTTATATGGGGAATATCTCAGTACCTGAGTGTTGCTAGATATCAAGAATAAAAAAAATATCTATTATTGAATTGATTCATTGATAATGTAAATTAGTTTTCCAAATATACTGTTCTAGTAGCCCTTATATTGAAAAGAAATATTTACCTAGTATAAATTTTCCTATTTCTACCCTAAGATTCTGCCATCTCTCACTTTATCTTCCTATCTAGCAATGAACCATTTGCAATTCCTAGCATACATAATATTTTATACCTTTATGTGATTGAGCATAATGTTCTCTTCATAGAATTCCCTTTTGCCTTCTCTGGAACTAACAAACTTGTAATCTTCCAGTGTCTGAGTTACATAGTACATTGACATTCTTTGTGAAGCCTAACCTTGATAGGCAGAAAAAACTCTTTCCCCTGAGATACCTGTGTATCATGTACATAGTTTAATGTATTTAGACAAATACATAATACGTATGCAAAGAGAGGGCTGGAAGAATAAGAGCTTGTCAGAGTTAGCGCTGATGTACAATATTTCTTAGATGTAATTAAGAAGAAGTAATTAAAGTTTTTTTAAGTACAAAAGTACAGGATGATGCCAAGATCCAGGTATCATCCAGAGATGGAATAGCCGATGTTAGATTTAGTTTCTGATGAGTCTAATCCATGCAGATTTAAGTGCAAGCTAGAGTTTAGAGTTCAGTGACCCATAGGAGTGACTGGGAGGTCATTAGTGTTGCTAGATTATAGAACAAGAAGAGTTATAGTTGGGTTACGAGTATGAACTTCAAAAGAAGATGAGCCTAAAGATGAGGATGGGAGAGTAATGGTCTAGAATTGGGAGTGAAATGGTCCATATCAGCAGAGGTAGTAAAATGGGTGGAAATACATCCCTTAAATCCCCTGAGTTACTCAAGCTAGAAATCTCAGAGCCTTGTTTGACTATTATTTGCCATTCATTTGGTACAGTTAGGCCAAGAAATCTCAGAGCCTTCTTTGACTATTATTTGCCATTCATTTGGTACAATTAGGCCACTTCCTGGTTATCATGCTTTTTACCTATTTTTCAAATCCTACCATCTTCTCTATTCCCAAGACCTTTGCTTATGTTACTAAATTAGAATCACAGCAATACTTTGTATCTTTGGTTTATCCTTCCAGATCCACTAGCTTGCCTTCTCTACCTGGCCCTGTGCCCTGGGAGGCTATGCACCCTAGTTTCAGTTGGGTTTGACCAGTGGCAAGCCTTAGCACGAGATGAGAGTGAGGGAAGAGAGCGAGGTTGGGGGTATTGAATCTCCTGGTTCCTTCCATGTGAGGTATTTAAGGATACCTGTGTTGTGGCTGCAGGTCACTGCTCCTTTTGAAGCCAACCAGTCTGCGTGACTCTTTGTCCATCCTATAACCTTTCATTCTCCTGTCCTTTTGCCCTTAGTGCCCGGTTCATGCACCATCCTTTGTGGTTCCCCTACCGTCTGTCCATGCCTTTGGGAGTACTCCATGTGCACACCCTCTCTGGTTTATCCTACGTTGAATGTGCCGGCTGTTGGGATCCTGCCAAATATTAACTCTTAGATCCTCTCCTGAGTCAGTCCCACTCTGATAGCTCTTTCTGCGATCTTCCAAACACATTTCAAAAGGGGGCTCTGATCACGTCATTCTACAAACTTACAAATTGCCCTACAAGATGAATTTCATTTCTTTGACATGGTGTTTAAGACCATTTAATCATTAACCTTTTAGGGAAGAACCTCCCCTCTCACCGTACTCACAGAGGGACTCTGCACTCAGGCCACAATGAGCACTCAGGCCCTGGGGCAGCCTGTGGCCCCTCCTGTCTCTGCACTTCTGCATAAATTGTGTCCTCAATGTGAAATGACTATCTCTTCCTTAGTTCACATGGAAATGTCTCTATTTATGATCCCAAAACAAATAATCATGGGAGGCTGGCAGTAATTTCCTAACTTACCCCTGGCAAATTGTACCTACTTCTATTGCCTTGCCAGTGATACTGAATTTTTATGATTATTTGGCAGATTTTCTTAGGTCCCCTAGATTCTGGGCTTCTTAGGGAAGGGAATGCGGTCTTTCAAAATCTTTACCTTATTCAGTGTCTACAATAGAGTAGGTGCTCAATAAAATACATGGAATAAATATGCCAGCCTTTACATTATTACTCTAGAGATCTCATAGCTGGTAAAAAGGTGAAATGATCCAGTTGTGAAATTTTATTCTATTTATTTATGGCTAGAATGTGTTTATCTGGTCCATCTGGCCAGCCAGATGTCCTTCTCCCCCAGTTACTCATTTCATATATATCATCCCTAAACTTCAAACACAGAAAAGTTGATATGGGCAGAATATTATGAATGCTTACACTAAAAGTTAAATTTCATAATCATTCATCGGGGATAAAAGTCATCCCATTTTCTATCAAAAACAAATATTTACTTGCAGTTTACTTAGACATCTAATAATTTTTGAAAGAGCAGTAAACAAAAAATGTTCCTGCCTTTTGACTATAGTTCAGTGATGGAGATATATATAGTGGAGGTATAGTTAAATAAGACATTCAGTTTATTCTATTATAACCTAGGTAATAAAATATTACATGGATAATTTACACCTAATAAGTTAAATGGAGACCATCTTTCTTAAATCTATGATCCTATTTTCCTTTTATTTAATGAACTACCTATAAATAATTGGTAAATAAAATGCAAACTTCTAGTAGGATTTTTAACTCAGCCCTTTGCTACTCTTAGTTTAATAAACAGTAAGCTAAGGGGTATGCTTTCTTTGTTTTCCTGCACAGATGAAGCTTTCAAATAAAGTTTCCCACCTTCTGTTAAGCTTTCAGGGAGGCATCTGTGCCTCTGTAACTAAGCAGCTAAGGGCTAAGGCACATAGTTTTCAACTGAAAAGTCAGATCTGGATTCCTCTGCTACCTCATTCACGTGAGATTCTACAGCAGCCCTTGCAACCCTGCTCTGGTGAAGGACGAAGGTGAAAGAGTACCTTTTAGTTGTGCTGAAGTTGTTCTAAGGCCAGACCATTGGGTGGTTCACAGATTTCCTATGATAAAGGGTTCTATGAGACACTGACCCACGAGGAACAGGAAGGATCTTTATTCTCAGGAGCAGGTTATTCTTAAAAGAGGTCAGAGAATGAAGACTGAAATGTAAATCAGATTCAGCACTGAGGATGCCTGTTGAAGGAATAGCATAGACTCTTGTCATTATTTCTTCCCTTAGAAGGAACACACTATTGTGGAGAAATTAATAAACTCGTTGAGCTTGAACAGAAAAATGGTCAGTTGAATAATTTGGATAAACTCAAACTACTTCCTGGCACAGGTATATCATAACATATGAAATAAAGTTTCAGTTTAAGAGTTTATGTAAACCAAATTTTCCCAATGAATTAATAATAAATGCATTGGTTGAGTTTACCTTTTAAGGAAGACCTGAGGATTCCTTGGGAAAAATCATTAATTTGGTAAAACGTGTTTTGGGATCCAAATTTATCTGAACCAATTTAAATTTTTGTGTTCAGTGATGACGTTACTTCAGGTGACACCTGTACACTGTTTTTTGCCACTCGGCCCATTTAAAGCGGTATGAAGGTAAAGGTACGATTACATCATCAACAGTCTGTGTAGCCATCTAGTCTTGCAGCTGTTCACATTTGGAAAGTAAATGGAGTATATTCCATTCCCAGGGCAGGCCTTCAGCAGTACCTCTTCAAAGCACTAAATCACACCAATTAACTGTAGATAAAATAAGTTGTCTAATCTGTGTCCATTTTATAAGATATTTTTCTTCATAGTTAAGTTTTGCTTAATACACCAACTCTTTGAGAAACCATGGATCTTGAAGGAGATGAGGTCTGAAAATAAAGCAAGGCACGAGTTTCAGACCCAGAAATACCTCAATTTTTTATGAGTTATGATCAATACCATTGTGTATGCTTTTTCTTTAATATTTCATAATAAATATTTCCATGTTAAGAGGCTTACATAATGTTGCGTTATACTGAGGTTCCATGATTATGGAATCATCTTTGTAGATTATTTCAACTTAAAAAAAATAGTATAGGTAATACTTCAGTGGGTACCTTTATTCATATACTTGTTTTTATTTTGACTCAATATGTAAACGCTCGGTAATGTTATTTTCACATGGCAAAGAATTCTGCACAGTTACATCCTTCACATGGCTAGAGTTGAAGTGATCACAGTGCCGTAACAGTGGTTGGTATAGACCCTGCTCACTGTACTGTAGTATGGCAGCACTGGGAGATTGTCCTTCAGAATTTGTTCTTGCTAAATGGTGTATATAAAAGAGTGTCTTAAGATAGCAGGTCTTTTACCTATGTGTTTTCCATTAAATAATCCTCAAACTATGTAATGAAAAGCATGGTGCTTCCCTCAGAAGCATTCCCTCTATAGGCAGCTGGACAAGACCCCGACAGGTTTCGTTTTGTTTTCTTTTTTTAAAAAATTAATTTATTATTTATTTATTTTTGCAGTGTTGGGTTTTTGTTGCTGCGCATGGGCTTTCTCTAGTTGCGGCAAGTGGGGGTTACTCTTCGTTGTGATGCGCAGGCTTCTCATTGCGGTGGCTTCTCTCATTGCGGAACACGGGCTCTAGGTGCGCGGGCTTCAGTAGTTGTAGCACATGGGCTCAGTAGTTGTGGCTTGCGGGTTCTAGAGCGCAGTAGTTGTGGTGCACAGGCTTAGTTGCTCCGTGGCATGTGGGATCTTCGCGGACCAGGGCTTGAACCCATGTCCCCTTCATTGGCAGGTGGATTCTTAACCACTGCGCCACCAGGGAAGTCCAGGTTTCGTTTTGATAACTTCAGAGAACTAAGGAATACAACAGTGCCTGGTGCAAGAAGGACAAAAAATTAACAGCGTTAAAGATGTATTAGAGACCTTTGTGAACCCTCCAAATTTATGAGTAGACAGTGATATGAACAGCATGAGGACTTGGGAAAGTTTTAGCCAAGGCCTTATACGCACTCAGGAGTAGATGCTCAGGTAGTTCTGTCCTTTCACATACAGTTGTGTTTCCTTGTATAGGTTCAATAAACTTTGTTTAGGGAGTAAGTTCCTCTCCTTGATTTTTGAAAATCAAATTGCCCAGTTGCAGCTACTTAGATTTCTTCCCTGTCACTGGCAATGGCTTATACAAACACACACTATATTTCATGTAATTTTATCCCACTATTAGGATTACTAGGTAAACTAAATTAGAAGTCAACACATCAAAATAAAAATTGTAAATGCTGTTCAGATGGCTGGGCTCAATGTAACGTTAATTGATTGAAACTAAAATTTCAGATTATAAATTACACGTTCAGTGGGCCTTCCAGATAACTCGTATTTAAAACTATAATTATTCAGTTGTTGAAAAACAAAGTTCTACTATATTTTGAAAATTATTTTATAAGAATGACTCTCAGCCTTCATTCCTAGAAAGAAGAAAATATATTTTACTTAAAGAAAAAATTTCCCTTGTGCTGGCTAATATTGAATAGTTTTATTAACCTGAAAGTTACTAATTTACAAAGTTTTAAAAGATCTTTTAACAATTTAAGGCATATGGTGAATATATAAATGTATACATATATATAAATATATATGTGTACATTTAAGGAGTGTGGTGATATATATTTCTAGGCTCCTAATTTCCCTGACCAGATGCAAGTGTATCTACCCCAGCCATAGTCTATGCATATACCAGTTCATATGACTGTGGATGTGCTACATAAACACACACCCTTTATAGTTTTGATACATAGTATAGACCAAGTTCTGCCCCTTATTTAAATTTTTTTTTCATTTTAAAATATCTTGGAAATTATTCCATATGTGTCTTATTCTTTTTATAAGCTGCACAGTGTTCCATACATCGTTAGGTATTGGTCAGCTCCAGTCTTTCACTAATATAAAAATACAGTGATGGATATTCTTATAAAAATACCATAACATACATATTTGATAATATTTTTAAAATAACCTTAAAAATTGAGTTGGTGTATCAAAGAATAGGTGCATCTTTATAACTAATAATTGCTACAAAATCTTTTTCCAAAGAGTTTGCCACCTTGCCCTCTAACAAAGAATGTGAAATCAACACACTGAACACTGCATGGACATTTCAGATGTTACCTTTGTCAATCCTGTAGATGGAAAGTATCTCCACATGGTTAGTTTGATTTACATTTTGTTAGTTAAGACTGAGATTGAGCATCATTTCACATGCTCTTGCTGTCAACTGTGCTTTTTGTGAATATATGCTTTTTCCAAAACACATGGTAGGCTTGGTTTTTGTTTATAATATACCTTTTATACAGACATTAAAATTTTGGGTGGTCAAATTTATTAATTATTTAATAGTTTAAAGGTTGGAGCCATGATTAGAAAGACCTTTGTACTCACAATTACTTTTTATTCTTTAAAAAGTATTTTAGGGCTTGCCTGGTGGCGCAGTGGTTGGGGGTCCACCTGCCGATGCAGGGGACATGGGTTCGTGCCCCGGTCTGGGAGGATCCCACATGCCGCAAAGCGGCAGGGCCCGTGAGCCATGGCCGCTGAGCCTGCGCGTCCGGAGCCTGTGCTCCGCAACGGGAGAGGCCACAGCAGTGAGAGGCCCGCGTACCAAAAAAAAAAAAAAAAAAAAAAAAGTATTTTAGAGCGTTTTCTTACATTTAAATCTTTGATTCTTCTGGAATTCTCATAGGTAAAAGGAATGTGGAAGAGATTCAGCTTGTTTCATAGCCATTCCCCTTAACCTTTACACTGCCTTAAGACTATTTATTCATCAGTATTTACTCTACTAATCAGAAATGCCGTATTTACCATACACTAAAAATTTATGTCTGTTTTTGAAATCTTCACTTCTGTCTGTATGTTCATGCTTCAGTACCAAACTGTTTTTTAATTCATATGGCTTTATGCAATAATAGAACTAGTCTTATTACTTTTTTTCCCTTTGTGTTCCATATTTTTTATGAAGTTTAGTAATCTTCTCCAGTCACCTAAAATTCCTGTTGGTATTTTATTGCAACTAATTTAGGGAAACTTGGTTATTACTTTATAATTGAGATTTTCTATTCAATAATATTCTATAGAATAGAAAAGTATACATTTAGAATAAATCAATATTTATCTCCTCACTTTCAGAAGTTAGGTTTTGTACAGATCTTACAAATCTTATTTCTAGATACTTTACTTTTTTTTACTACTATAAATATTTTTCTTTCAAATATATGGCTATTAATTTTGTTAATTGTATAATCTGCCATGTTACTGGATTATGTTCTTAAAATACATTTTCATCAAATATTTAAGTATAAAATTATTTATTGAAAATTTTGTATCTTCCTTTACAAATTTCTTGGGGACTCAAATTCTTTGGATCTGTGGATTTATAATTTTCTTCAAAATTAGAAAATTTTGGCCATTATTTTTCAATTTTATTTTTCTGCATACTGCCCTCTTCCCCTTTTTCTGGGTTTCCAATTTTATGATGTTAAACTGCTTGGTATTTTTTCATAGGTCATGGATGTTCTTTATTATTTTTCAGTCTTTGTTTCTATGCAGTCAGGAGCTCAGCTGAGCTGAAAGAGCTGAACTGAGCTACCAGGTGTTGGAGTAGCTGGTGAAAGCAACTAGCCCAAAATAAAAGAGTTAAACCTTCATTACTTACTGTGATGGTGTAAGCAAGAGGATAAAACCAGAGAAAGCTTCCACTTCCTCTCTTCATTGTCCTCCATAGAACACATCTGGTATAGGGGAAAGTGGATCAGTGCAGACTCTTGGAGTCTTCCCACTGTTGAGCACCCGCATCTCACACCCCAACAAAAGACCTGGGCAGTTTTGTGTTCACTGGGGTCAGAGAGAAGGCAAGGGGGAAAGGCTTGGGTGGAGAAGGACTGGGTACTGAATCTGAGTGGACAGAAGTATTTTCAGAGTTTCCCTCTGTCCCCAAGGCCTAATCTCCCCCCTGCCCCATAAGGAGGACTGAGCAGAGGTAGGTACTTGAAGACCTCTTTTCAAGGCCCCAGTTAAAGAAATCTGAGAATGAAGGTGCCTGGGCTATGGATGCAAATATGCAAAAAGCATGGCCAGCCATCTGAGCCCTTGACCTCAGCTTCCTGCAGAAACAAATGTGCCCGAGTCCGGTGCAGGGAGGGCAGCTTTTCCAGTATGGCCTATCAGATGAAGTCTCTATAATGGCCTATGGTCAGGCCTGAAAAGTCACACACAGGTTTTTAACCAGGAACCAGATCCTCATGTGCTTAGTTTTGGGCAGTTTCTATTTATTTAAGTTACTGATAGATGTTTTCCTACAGTGTCTGATTCAGTGTATTTTTCATTTCAGAGATGGTATTTTTTTAAAGATTTAATTAATTTATTTCTTTATTTGGTTGTGCCGGCTCCTTAGTTGTGACATGTGAACTCTTAGTTGTGGCATGCATGTGGGATCTAGTTTCTTGACCAGGGATCGAACCCGGGCCCCCTGCATTGGTAGCTCAGAATATTAACCACTGTGCCACCAGGGAAGTCCCAGAGATGGTATTTTTTATCTCTAGAGATTACGTTTATGTCCTTTTATTTTTATTTATTTATTTATTTACTTTAAAATATTTTAATTTACTTATTTATTTGTTTGCACCAGGTCTTAGCTGTGGCAGGTGGGCTTCTTAGTTACGGCACATGAACTCTTAGTTGGGATCTAGTTCCCTGACCAGGGATCGAACCCTCGCCTCCTGCATTGGGAGGGGGCCTTTTTAAATGTCTTTTTAAATATCATTCACTTCGCTCACTGTGCTCATGTTTTCGCCTGCTTTCTTGAATGTACACATCATATGCACAATAGCTGCTTTAGTGCCTCTCTGTCTGTGTGACAGATCCACCATGTCTGTTATTTCATAGTTGGTTCGTATTACTGATTTTTCTCCTAATTATGGAATATATTATATATTTTCTTGTTTCCTTTGCCTGCCTGGTACTTTTTTACTGGATGCCAGATATTGTGTTTTTTTACTTTGTTGATGGCTGGCTTTGTTGTATTCCTTAAAATCAGTTTGGATTGTATTTTAGCAAGCAGTTAAGTTAATCAAAAATCAGTAAAAACTTTTCGAGGCTTGCTTTAAAGCTTGGTCAGGAAAGGTCCAGAATAGCCATTGTTCCAGAGCTAATTTGGCCCCTCTGCTAGGATGATACCCTACAGAGGAGTCTACCTGAAGTCCATGTATTACAAGGTCTTTCCACTGTGGGACACAGACTAGGTATATATGAACAGATTAGTACTCAGGTACAGATGCAAAAGGACCCCTGTGCAAATCTCCAGAGCCCTCTCTCAATCCATGTAATAATTTTCTTTTAGTACTGTATCCCATCAAATCTAGCTGTGTGGGCCTCCCTAACCCAGTGGGGACACAGACATCAGTATAGATTCTTCCTCCCTGCACTGTAGCCTAGACTTTGACTCCAGGCAGAAAGCTGGTCAAATTATATAGCTCACTTTGTTCCTTATTATGGATATCACATTCCTTTGTACTGCTGGTTATCTAATGTCTGAAAATTATTTTCTTGTATTTTGTCTGGATTTTTTTAGTTATTGAAGTGTATATTAGTTCCTATCACTGTGTGTTGACCTGAAATAAATAGCCTGCGAGATATTTATTTCTCTGGCAAAGATACGTTTATTTGGGATCAGTAGAGAATTGCAGTTTGAGGTCTGCAGCCATAGCGAGGTATGTGCAAGTCCCTGCTTGGCAAGGGGAGGAGAACTGTTTTATAGAACAGAAAAGAAAGCTGAGTGGGCTAAGTAAACAAAGAGTCTAGGGCTTTTATCTAGGAATAAACCTACCTAAGGAGACAAAAGACCTGTATGTCAAAAACTATAAGACACTGATGAAAGAAATTAAAGATGATACAAATAGATGGAGAGATATACCACGTTCTTGGATTGGAGGAATCAATATTGTGAAAATGACTATACTACCCAAAGCAATCTACAGATTCAATGCAATCCCTGTCAAACTACCACTGGCATTTTTCATAGAACTAGAACAAAAAATTTCACAATTTATGTGGAAACACAAAAGACCCCAAATAGCTAAAGGAATCTTGAGAAAGAAAAATGGAGCTGGAGGAATCGGGCTTCCTGACTTCAGACTATACTACAAGGCTACAGTAATCAAGACAGTATGGTACTGGCACAAAAACAAATATAGCTCGATCAATGGAACAGGATAGAAAGCCCAGAGATAAACCCACGCACATATGGTCACCTTATTTTTGATAAAGGAGGCAAGAATATAGAATGGAGAAAAGACAGCCTCTTCAATATGTGGTGCTGGGAAAACTGGAAAGCTACATGTAAAAGAATGAAATTAGAACACTCCCTAACACCATACACAGGAATAAACTCAAAATGGATTAAAGACATAAATGTAAGGCCAAACACTATAAAACTCTAGGAGGAAAACATAGGCAGAACACTCTATGACATAAACCACAGCAAGATCCTTTTTGACCCACCTCCTAGAGAAATGGAAATAAAAACAAAGATAAACAAATGGGACCTAATGAAACTTAAAAGCTTTTGCACATAAAGGAAACCATAAACAAGATGAAAAGACAACCCTCAGAATGGGAGAAAATATTTACAAATGAAGCAACTGACAAAGGATTAATCTCCAAAATTTACAAGCAGCTCATGCAGCTCAATATCAAAAAAACAAACAACACAATTCATTCAAGTTTAAATTCAGAAACTAAGACTCTGCTCAATGAAGTACCTAGTTAGAAATTTTAAGATACTAAGTTTGATATATATATAAACTTAAGAATTATGTTCCATTTTTGTTCATTTAGACTTTGACAAACAGTCTATATTACAAGCTTAAACTGTTCAATTTTAAAATCTCTTATCCATGGTAGTAAAAATCAGAGTTCTGAAAATTGAAAATTTTTTCTTAAATCATCCAGCTGCAAACCTTGGTGAGAAAAAAATAAGAAAGGCTGAGTTTTTATTTATATTTATTTTGAATATTCGTATGATTTATTGCAGAAATATTAATGTATTTGATTATGGAGTGCTGCTTCAGACCCTGCTGGGGACTTAGGTAATATTGAGTATCAGTATTCTACCTTTCAGAAACCCAAGCCATATTAAATTCCAAAATACATCTGGCTCTTGGGATTTCTGATAAGGGATTGTGAACCTATCTTTTTGCTAGAATTTTCCTCCTTAGAACAAATATATAGGAGAGATTTAGTTGTTACCTTTAATATTGATAAGATATAGTCTAAGGTAAGATATTTTTCAGAGTTTTATAAAATACTTTATTCATCCACTTTTTAAATGTTGTTGTAAAAAAACAGTGTAAACAGCTATTTATCAAAACTTAAAAGCAGTGATAACAACTACATTTCCTTTATAGGGGAATAAAATGAATAAAGAATAAAATATTCTTGCCTCCTTTATCAAAAATAAGGTGACCATATGTGCGTGGGTTTATCTCTGGGCTTTCTATCTTGTTCCATTGATCGATCTATATTTGTTTTTGTGCCAGTACCATACTGTCTTGATTACTGTAGACTTGTAGTATAGTCTGAAGTCAGGAAGCCTGATTCCTCCAGCTCCATTTTATAAGTTTATATCTTCACACAAAATGTTTCAATTATGAGAAATGATGTTAAAATGCCCTGGAGCGCAAGTTAATACAATGGAATTTTCAGCTAAAATAAAAAGGACTTAATAATTAAGTCCTTAGAACTTTTCAAACAAACTCCTAAAGGTAGAATCCTAATTAAGTTTATTGTTGACCCTACTCCATTTTCTTTGCCTGTCTTCCACAGAATCTGTACACTTAGTACTGCAGATGTGTCCAAATGTACTGTCTCTACCCTAACTTTCAATACTCCAAACTTGTATAATCAATTCAGTTATTCACACTTGCTGCCAACAGTCACCTAAGCACCCAGCAGAGATGAGGAGTAGCCCTAGATGCTGAATTCTTGGCGGGGGGGAAGGGCAGTATGGGGAGAGAGAGAGACAGAAAATATATAATAGTATTACCATTTCTGAATGGCATAATGGAAGTTACAAAATGCTTTGGGAAACAAATAGAAATAAGAAAACAGTTTGCCCAGAGCATGAAGGAAGGCAGAGACAAGAAGTATGGAAAAGCATTAGATGTGAACCTTAGAAATTGGCAGAAATTTTCTAATTAGTCAATTGTAGGAAAGATGTTAATTGAAGAGGGAACAGCAACTGCGAGGCACAAAGATATTTAGAGAGAAAAGGCTGAAGACAGGTGGAAAGAAAGTTTACGATAAATGATGTTTGGGGGTTGTATGTCTGACCGTATTACTGAAAGAAGACTGATGCATCATCTATCCTCCCATGTCTTGCTGCAGATTCCAAGACATTATTATACTGAATGTGTTTTGTAAATTATAAACAATGACACAAACATTAAGTATTAGCTCCAATGGGTTCCAAGATTGGTCCATAAACTTAAATATGGTACATAATTATCCTAGCTTTCAAATGACAATGTCCTAAACCTGATCATTGAATAAAATGAATAGAATTCTGATGGTAGTTATCTTAAGTGGATGTGATGGTAGTGAAGAATTGTGGAAGGAAAGAATATTGTGCAGAAAAAAGTAATTTATTTTAATCTAATGTCACATAAGACTTGGCAGTTTTATAAAAGGGAAGAGGTTATTAATCGTTTGCATTTTTAAATTGTATATAGGCATTTTGCATTTCATGTTTCACTAAGCAGCTTATTTGACATTATTAAATTCCTGGGCTTTATATTTCAGCACCTCTGTTCTCACTTTATCACTGTGGCTCCTATTAACAATATGTGCTTTATCTGTTTTTTATCGTGGCCCAAGGAGAAAGTTCTTGGATTGTATTTTGTCAGATAATGGGAACTACTTAATAATAATTTATGAAGGGAAAAAGAGGAACACCAGCAATTGATTTTTGCCTCCCTTTAGCTTTTCTGTATGAATAGACTGCAAACTATCTGAAAGTAAGGACTTTCTTTTCAACTTCAAATTCTTAGTGTTAACTAGTGTTTGATCAGAAATACGCATTCAATAAATATTATTGAATGAATGAATAAATTCATGAAAGAAATTGTATTATAAAAGAGAGAATATTGATCACTGATTAGTCAACAAAAAGTTCAAACTCAAAAGTATAAAAGACAGGTCAATTAACTGAATAAGTTAACATTTTTTTCATCACATTAACATAATAAAGATGTTAATAGCAAGGGCGCAGAGAAATTGGTGTATTCAGACAGTGCTTATGAAAAATAAATTAAGCCAGACTTTGAAAAATACTTTTCTCCTTAAAAACTATTTATATCCTTCTATTCTAAATTCTTCTTTTAGGAGTCTATCCTAAGGAAATAATCCAAACTTTTAAAACAGATATATGTAAACAGATAATCATTTTAAAAAGTGCAAAATAATTGAAGCAGCCTAAATGGCATTTAATGGAGAAATGTGGAGGTAAATTCTTGTACCCTTTTAGTGGAGCACTAGGCAGAAATAAAAAATTAAGTTTAGGAGTACAGTCGTAGAAACAACTTCTTAAAATGTCAGGCTGTGTTGTCAAAAGCCTTACTTTCATTTTCAATGTTCGTAGGATTCGTTGGCAAAATAACCACTCTACCTTCAGTTAATCAAGAATTTAGAGATAGTTTATTGAATTAACAAAGATTACAGTATACTAATTAAGAAAAGGATAGTATAACTAACCAAGCAAGAATAGTAAAGACAGAGGTTTATACGTCACCGAGTTGGGGAAGCACCTACATCCAGATCCAAGCAGCGCTGGGAAATCCCTTGAACAGCAATCTGGAGTCCCAGTTGGGAAGGTCCCGGGCGGTGCGTCCACCCCACGGGTGAGACTTCAGAGTGTCATCCAAAGGAATCCTGCTTTTATTGCCAAGCAACAAGCTGATAATCATCAGCTTACATGTGCAAATGTTCAGCTCTGGCTACTATGTTAAATGCTTGTATTTCTAATCATAAGTCTCATAATGTTCACTGATCCCCAGGAACTGGCTAGATCCCTAGGGCCCAGGAAGCTCCGTGACCCACTCCCATCTTTGTGACTTGCTCCCTTCCTTATCTGTTGGTTCTCAAGACCTACTTTCGTGGTTTCTGCCAGTCAGCAGTTTGGCACGTAACTCTTTTCAGGGTCTCTATTCAAAGACCTGTTGTTGCCTCTAAACCTGAACAAGACTATTTTACTAGGTTCCCCAACACAAGCAAAATTATTGGGATAAAAATCTATACATATAATCTTTTGACACATATGCATGTTATATGCATAGGAGAAGAAGTTAAAGTGGTCAATTCAAATTTTGCATATGATATTTCTATGGGTACTTTTTAAAATATCTTGTCATTTGTATGGCAGTTACTTAATGACTCTTGTCACTTCCATTTCCATGACTGTTATTATGTATCCACTCACGGATAGTGAAATAGTGAATGTTTACTCTATGCTTGACAATCTGCTAGGCACTGAGAACATAAATTGAATACAATGTATTTATGATGCTAGTGATCAGTAAAATGCCATCTATGGCGGAAGTTTTTGCTGAATTTCAGCCGATTATCTGCAACCCTGCTAGCCTTTCCAGGTATTGCCTTTCCAGGTAGTGCATCACTAACAAAGCTGTTGTGGGGAAGGTAGTGACATAAGAGAGCTTAAAAACTTTATCTTTGGAGGTGAAGAGAAGTCAAAAGAGGATTTCATCCACAGATAGCTTTTCCAAAAAGCAAGTGGTGGGGAAAGGGTGAGGAGAGAAATTTTTTTAGAGAGTAATTTAGGTGTTTCTATAAAATTATGAAAATATATAAATTCTAAAAACTTCAGCTTTGTAGTAGTCTCCTGGCCCCAAATCCAGACTTGTAATACTATAGTATCCTGAATTTTTTCTCTGCACTTTACTTTTCTCTGCTTAATACAATCACAAATGTCGTGGATTCTCTCACACGACTTTTTGAATTTAAAGGTGGTGGAATGCTATTGAAATGAATAACTGGCAGAAGAGAGAGCAGTGCCTAAATGTCATTTAATAAACCATAAAACAGATGATCTGAACTTAGGAACTGACTGTATTAGCAGCTTGGTGTGATGCAGAAAGACACTGGAGTTCGAATCAGAAGACTAGTGGTTGAGTTTCTGCTGCTCAGATTAAGATCTTGGGGCTTCCCTGGTGGCGCAGTGGTTGAGAGTCCGCCTGCCGATGCAGGGGACACGGGTTCGTGCCCCGGTCTGGGAAGATCCCACATGCCGCGGAGCGGCTGGGCCCGTGGGCCATGGCCGCTGGGCCTGCGCGTCCGGAGCCTGTGCTCCGCAGCGGGAGAGGCCACAACAGTGAGAGGCCCGTGTACCGTAAAAAAAAAAAAAAAAAAAAAAAAAAGATCTTGGACAAGTCTCTTAAATTCATTTTCTTTACTTGTTAATTGATGATGACAAGTCGCTTTATTTACCTACCTACCTATGTTAACAGTTTATTAAGATCAGTTTAAAGTTTAAATGAGAAATGTAAACGAAAATGTGTTTCTCCACTAAAGTGGTATACTATATATATCTATATCTGTATCTATATATATATATATATCATTATAAGTGGTAGTAACCCTGATAACATCAAGATACCATATTTTTCTTATGACCCATATGCCTTTGTCTGAAAGAAAATGACCAAGAATATTTTAGCATTCTTTCTACTCTATTTTTACTACTTCTAAAATTTTTAGCCAATATTATAGTTAAAGCAACTGTAAGAAGAATTTCAGTAGTTAAGAAGATTGACAGGGATAACTTGGCTATGCTACAAAGCAAGTTTGACTTCCATAGGGATGAAATCTCTTTATGTAGTCCATTTGTACAGTTGTAGTCCTCATGTAATAAATTTTATACTTTCAAATTAATGGACTATTTTTAAAAGGTAGAATAATTGATACCGATGGAGAAATCATCCAAAAATTATTCTTAAATGTTCAAGTGTGTCCAAATTTCGCTGACCTTTTGAGTCTGAGAGCATTGTCTTTATAATTTGTGAATATTTTTATTTAAAACTTTGTAAACAACTTCATCCTATGGGATTTTTAGTCTGTTTTCATTTCTACAGTGTGGAAAAGAATTGAGCTCTCTAAGAGAAGCAACTTGAAGTTTTTTCTCTTTATGACATCTAATGAAAGGGCATACATAAGTCCATAGACAAAGGGATGAACCAAGTGATAGAGAAATGGTTAATGACATTTATCATTGCATAAACTCTACATTTAGAATGTCGAGGGGTTTAAATTTGTCAGTAAACCTCTATGGAGAAAAAAAAAACAATTTCAGTATGGCACATCTAATATTTATAGCATATGAGTTGGCACAGAAGTTATTCTATTGAGATCATTAAAAAAAAATCGATTGATGGACTTCCCTGGTGGCACAGTGGTTAAGGATTTGCCGCCAATGCAGGGGACATGGGTACCAGCCCTGGTCTGGGAAGATCCCACATGCCATGGAGCAAACTAAGCCCGTGTGCCACAACTACTGAGCCTGTGCTCTAGAGCCCGTGAGCCACAACTACTGAGCCCGTGAGCCACAACTACTGAGCCCATGCTGTAGAGCCTGTGCTCCACAACAAGAGAAGCCACCACAAGGAGAAGCCTGCGCACAGCAACGAAGAGCAGTCCCTACTCGCCACAACTAGAGAAAGCCAGTGAGCAGCAACGAACACCCAACACAGCTAAAAAATAAATAAATAAATAAATCTATTGATTCAAGCATGCCTGGTACAAGTTATTTGCTTCAGAAAACACATTATTATTCTTCCCTTTTATAAGTTTGACTAAATGGGCAGAAAGTCCAGTCTGGTGTGTGTGTGTGGTGTGTATAAATATTTATCCAACTTAAAGTTTAAAACATAAATTTATTTCTGTTATGACAGAAAAGAGTAACTCAGGAGAAATGGAAATACATAGAAATATTCAGACCCCATCATTCTGTCCTGCTTTCCCACTATCCTTTCCCCAAGACACATACCTACCTTAATTGAGTTGCATCAAAGTAGTTACCGAATGGTTCCTGGTCCTTACCTAGTCATATATGTAATTTGTGTTAAATATTTGTTAGTTGCTTTTAAATTTTTTTTTAGTATTTAAGAGCCATGAAAAATAGACCCATACAAGAACGTGAAAAACATTTAGAACTGTCCAAGTTTATAAAATTGCTCCTAGCTAACTTAAATTCAAGTATTTGTTTAAAGCACTCATTCAAAATGCTGTTTGTACCTCATCACATGCAAGGTTTGTTTTGACATTTTATTAATGTAACACTTTTAGCAAGATTATATTATACAAATACTGTAAATATTAACAGTGAAAGAGCATCTGAATCGGTATAAGTACCCACTAATAGTCACAAATACTTCTTGTTACCTTTAGAAAAAAAAGACAAGTTAATTGCAAAATGATAAACAGTTTCAATATTCAACACATTTAGAATGCAGACCTAGTTTGAGATATTTGATTTACAAGTTTCATATGCAATTACCCATATTCATAAAACATTGCCTACGGAGTAATATAAGAAGTCCTTGTAACTGTATACCTACAATAAGGGTTAGCACTGCCAAACAGCTAGTTGTGCCATTTTAGATTCCAGGTTCATAGCCAGTCTACTTGGAGCAGATGTTAAATCCTCATTTACACTGCTGTGCATCTATTGTCTATTTCCAGTGGAACGGGTTTAGCTCTGATCAATAACTGTATCAGCCTAGTTGTTTATCTTATTAGAGAGGTCAAAGCAGTGACAGAGGTACATCTGTTTTCATGTCAAATAATGTTGGAGGTAATGAATCCTCTCCAAGTAAATAAACAACACTTCTGCGATTGTCCTTCAGTCTTCTACTACAGAACCAATCATGATTAAGTGCAGGCACTTGGGGAATTGGAAGCGTTGGCACATCCTAAAGCATTTTTTACTCTGAAATTTATTTTCATCTCTGTAGTATTTTCAGTTCTTGAGTAGTGACCCGGTTGCATTACATACATCTAAGATGATGCTTGTTATATAATGCATTTACGTAAGTGGGAAAATGTAGCAGAGAGATGGTTCCAAAATACAGCCAGTTGAAATTGTTTTCAGTTGCCTACATAACAGTGAAACCCCTCTGCAAGCTTAAATATTACACTTATCATGATAATAATAGACATGCCTAATGAGCACAATGCAAAAGTGCATATAAATTCATGTTAACCTACATAGCTTGTTAAAACTTGGTGGATGGAATTCTAATATGATACTCTCTTAAATGCCTAAATGAGGCCAACACAAGTCTACAGGGAGGTAAAGCACAAAAAGATGTTCAGACAACTCTAGAAAGTTTCTATATGGAAGTTGAGTTGTTTTAAAGGGAAAAATAAGAAGGTGATGTCTTGCTTGCTTGATGGACAAAGCATGTTGTTTCTGGTGGATTAAGTTACTGTATTTCATCAGGCCTATTTCCTGTAACAGACTTGGATGTCCTGAGTAGATTCAGTCGCTCTGATTTGTAGTCACTTGCTGAACTGCTAGCACTCATTTTAGTCCCCATTTTGACATTGATTGACCAGGTAGCCTTGTCACTTGAGCCCTGTAGTCATCAGTAGTTAGACTGGTAAAATACAGAAAATAACCCCTCACCAAACAGCCATCGTTGGGGACAGAATTCTTCATGTCATAGAACAAGGTGAAATCTTGCCAATCATCAGAATAATTGACAACTGTGGTAGTGGACAGGCCGTGAGCCTGTTTTTGGCCAGACTCTGGAGACCCAAGACCAGAATGCAGTTTCCAGAGGTCCAAAGTAGACAGCAGTGCTTTGGTGTCAAGGCTGGGGTTCACAGGCCAACTCCAATCCTGAAGGCAGCACCACGGATTTAGAGGAAACAGGAGTGGGCCAGGTTACTGAGGCCAGACCCAAATTTGAAGAGCAACACATTGAGACCAAGTCTCTAGGGCAAGGGCAAAAGTCAGTGATAACCATGTAGCTGAGCTAATAGTTCTGGCATAAAAGCAGGAACAAAAGAGAAGCTTAACCCTGAATCTCCTCAGTTTCTGGCTTAGGAATAGTCTTTAAATTATGGAAAATGAAAGACACAATTACCATTGCTAAGACTAGAGCAAAATCTTTATGTAGCAGTCATTTGCCCTGGTATCCAGGTGAGAGAGTTGTGGATTCAGGGCTCTTCATAGCTCACTGCATTGAAGGATGACACGGAGTGGTCCAACCCTATGCTTCGTGGGAAGCCTTAGACTTATTAGTCACGCCTTATTTCTCTGGAAAACTTGGTAAAATGTTTACATATAATTTTTCTGCCTGTGGGATGGCAAAACAAAATACATATCCTTGTAAGTCCTGAAAAGAAGTCAATAGCATTATTCCCACTCTAGGGTGAAAACTATGTAGCATTAATAGTATGGCAATTCATCAGCATGTGTGTCTTCTTGCATTTGCCAACAATCACTCTTTGACTTGTAGTTGGGATAATTAAGCATAAAGTTTATAAAAACGTACAATATATGGATCACAACTTTGCATAGACATCTATAGCTAATAGTTTTGGGTTTTATTTTTGTTATTCATTAAATCATATAGCTACAAGTAAAATTGTTCCAACATTTTCTTAACTATTTTAAAGATGTTCAAATTTTGCTGAAGCATCTTTTAACTCAGTGGTTGGGTTGACAAACTACAGCCCACAGGCCACATCCAGTCTACCACCTAATTTTCTATGAACTTCAACCTAAGAATGTTTCTTATTGATGAACATTTTCAGTTGATTTGATGATAGGGGAATGCTAACTTTGAACACAAATTGAGCAAAATATTGTTCCCTCAAAACAATTTTATTCTCATTAGTAGACTAATATTACAAAATATTAGACTCAATTATTCCTATATTTTGAGTTTTGTCAATAAAAATTGTGGAATTTGTGTTTTCCCTGTTATGTGAGAAATGACATAATACTCTCAGTTTTGCCTCTTCTCCACAAAACCCAACATACATATTACCTATTCTTACAGAAAAATTTGCTGACCCCTGTTATAAATCATCAAAGCAAGTTTACTTTCTGTGCATTATACATTTAGACATAGGACAACTTATAAGTCTTTAAGATAATATTTGATATTTAGGGCAAATCTGATTAATGACTATTTCTGGTAGCAAGAAAATAAATGATAAGGATAGTTGAGCTTAGATTCTGTCCTACTAAATTATTCAGAACATTCACATTGATAAAAAGAATTTTGTTTCAGAATCTAAAATTAAAAAACCCTAATATCAAAATCTTATATTTAGTACTATATTAAGAATTTTGATGTATCTATAAGTAGTTCAAATAATACCAAATTAGTAAAACAGGATGTTAATGGAAAAGAATTATAAAGAAAATGAGAGCAAATGTTTTATATCAATATAATGGAAGTAAATCATATTGTTTAAAAACTTAAATGTTTTCAAAAGTATAAAGAAAAAATGAAAACAATCAGTTGTATAGAAAGACAAAGCTTTTTTGTCAAGTTGCATAATTCTTAAGTTTTTAATTATCCGCTAATAGGCACATTTACAGAAATACTAAATTAGTGATGCAATGAAGTCATATAGAATGTTACAGCATGGCCAATAGACCAAAATAGTAAAGGAGGTATCTTGTCATTAAAGATGGAGAAAGTATTGCTTCTTGCCTTCAGTTTTTAAATAACATGCATTTATATTGTGTTTTGTATATTTCATTTCTAAAAAGTGACATGAAAAAAGATATATTTTGTACCATGAAGGTAATTAAATTGAGAACCCATCAACTAAAGTAACTTTAGTGATTAGAATATATGCAAACATTACCTATTTTTCTTCAAAAAGTGAGACTGAATTAAGATGACAAAACAGTCTTTAAGCTCGAATTTTAAAATCAGAGATCAAATGATAGGACTGTGACCTGTTATTTCACCTTTTTAATAAGGGATCGTATCCCCATCTCACATGATAAGTAAATTAGTAAGATGGAAATGGATAGATAAGATTTAATGTCCTTATTAACATTTTAAACAAAGATGCATAGATAGCTAAATGTCACCTATCTTTTATTATTTTGTCTAGTTATTTCGATGATACCTCGAGTCCCCATATCTGGTCACCAGAACCACCAGGACCATAAAATGGTTAAATGTAATAAGACAGTTAAAGCCAGTGGTACAGGGTCATGACAGTACATGGCACAGCTGGATGCTAATACAGCCCTGCCTGAGTCTGTAGGAATAGGAAGGAACTGTTCATCACTGTCATACTTTCCTTCTAAAAGTCCTCATTTTTAAGTTGAAGAACCTAAGATGTAGGAAGAAATACATTGTCTCAGATTGCCTGTATTATACTTCAGTTGTGCTCTGATCAATAAAATCCTGAAATTTAGAGAGTTCTGTATAACTTATACCTAAGAATTTTTATTGAAAACTTTTATTCTATTGTATATCCTGACATAATTTTGCTATGCAGATATGACTAACTAGTGAATGACCATTCATTCCATTTCAATAGAGAATAACATTTTAATGTCATGAAAGATTTCAGTATTGCTCCTTGACCTGATGACAGCTGTGAGAAACAGTTCTCCTTCCTGTAAGCTCTTAACATTCAATAGTCTTCTTAAGCTCTTTAACCAGCACCCATAAATTTGAAAATCAGCTTTGTAAAATAACTTTTATATTTATCCCTCTCTCATACCTGTTAATTCTCTGCAGAGGTTAGACTTACATGACTTAGTAAAAACTTCCTTTTGAATGATCTAAAGGTAAAACTCAACATACCCTAAATGTAATTTTGTTCACCACTAATACCCATACCTCAAACCCACCTTGGACATTAACTTCCCCCTCATATTTCACTAGTATTTTATCTTTGTAATCCTAAAATATTCACCCAGATCATCCCCAAGTCTTTATCCCCATGAAAATCATTTTATTTCACAGTTTCAATATGTTTTAAATCTGTTACAATAATCTAACTTCTTCACACTGGAATTCATCCTCCACACTACTTTCCAAACAAACACACACACACACACACACACACACACACACAAATACACAATCTGACATGGACACTTGTCTGTTTGAAACTCTTTGGGATAGTCTAATATCTGCAGAATAAAGTTTAAGTCTCTTAGCATTAGAGGCTCTTCGTGATCTGCATTCCTTTCTTCTCTAATCATCAGTTTTTCCTTGTAATGTTGCCTAATCTTTAGGCACAAGCTTGCTCCGCAGACCCAGATTTAGTTATGTCACTTTATGCTACTGTGCCTTTGTCACTTGAAATTCCATTTATCTCACCTTTTCCTCTTATCCTTCACATTCTAGACCTTTCTCCTCTGTGTAGATTTTTAGACCTGTTCTTGCCCCATTCAGAATTATTACTTTTTTATGATTTTATAACATGCTATATAGCATTCATAGACTATTCTATTACAAATTTTCTCTTTCTTACCCCTACTAGATTGTGTGTGGCTAGATGACAGAGGCTGAGTGATATTAATCTTTTTATTCTCCATAAGCTATTTGAGCTATTTAGCAGTAGCTCAAATATATTAGAGAACTCATAGTTTTGAATGAATAAAAGCATGAATAAAAATGATTCTATTCTTTTTTGGCAACAAATCACATCCTAATTCCTAACCATAGTGTTAAGCCCCTTCATAGCACAACCCTAGCCTGCTCTAGAGAATTGTTCTGCTTTGACTAAGTGTTCACAAACTTATACAATGAACAAACCATGTAAACAATAAATCTATATTGAGTACATTATGCCTCTAACTAGCTTATTCTTATGCTTGAAAATTTCAGTAATAAATATATATAATTAAAATTTTAATATATATTATATAATATACAATATAATTACAGATATATATTAAATTATATATAAGTTTATTGTATATTTTATAGAGAAAATAACATTATAAATTATGAATTGATTATAACATAATTATATAGTACTTGTTATTTAAATGTTTATTATTGAAATAATAAATGTTATATATTATCCAAGAAATAATAATTTGCATTTGTAAAGCACTTTTATAGCTGTAATGTCCTTCCATATAAATCTGACAAATTTTTTAAAACTTGGTATTTGGCAAGACATATAATCCCCATTTTGTAGAAAATGAAATTGAGCTTTGAATTGCTGAAATAATTTGTTCAAGGTCACAAAGTAAGGAATGAACCAGGATAGAACACATGACTTCTGTTTCCCAGTGCAGTTTTTTTCTACCACATCACATTCACAGAAAAACAATGGGGTAAGTACACAACAGCATAATTTTATTTTGTCACCTCCTACTTATATAATAAATGTGTATGAGAAAATTAGGTTCATTCCAGGTATGTGCTTAGCTCCTGGAAATTTCCAGTACTGAAAAGTTGAAGGAGATGACAAAGGTAATTCTGTTGCTTATACAACTGTTGTTTCATTTTAAATTCTTCCTAAAGTTAACTCTACTAGAATTTTTCCACTCAGCAACCTCTTGTGACTGTTTACCCCCTGAGCTGTCAAAATTATATCGTAATGGAGGGAGAATTTTTTTTATCTTAAAATAAATTTTCTCTGAAAATAAAAGCAGCTACCCAAGTTCACCCTGTCCCTAGCCATCTTAGATGAATATTCATCTCCCTGACATCCTAGCAGAGCAAGGGTTGAGGTCTTCCCTGGCAAACTGACAGTTGCTCCACTAAGAGAGGAAAGGGGGGAAAAGGCATAGCTACATCTCTGATCGATGTCTTCTAAGCAGACAGTGTGCTTCTACTGAGTTTAACCTCCCAAGCAGAAGACACCTCCTTAAGCAGAAAGACGTTTCTTTCACAATATCTATGTGTTAGAAGAAAACACCTGCACTGACTGGCAGTTTCCTACTTCACATAAAGGCCATGTTTGAATTTAAAGATGATAGAACATTTGGACTTCTCATTAAAATAGTTTAAAATTTTTCTGGGCAGTGTAGAACTTAGGTGGAACACATATGTAATTTTCTATCTATATCTCAGCAATCTAGAAATGACTGCTCACCAGTGACCAAGAAAAAGACTCGTTCTCTTGGAATTTATCAATTCTGATTTATTCGATCCATTTCATTCTTTAAAAAAAAATTTTTTATTGAAGTATAGGTGATTTACACTTTTGTGTTTACTGCTGTACAGCAAAGTGACTCAGTTATGCACATATATACATTCTTTTTCATATTCTTTTCCATTACAGTTTATCACAGGATATTGAAATAGTTCCCTGTGCTGTACAGTAGTACCTTGTTGTTTATCCATTCTATATGTACCAGTTTGCATCTGTTAATCCCAAACTCTCACTCCATCACTCTCCACCCCCCTCCCCTTTGGCAACCACCAGTCCATTCTCTGTGTCCATGATTCTGTTTTTGTTTCAGATTTAGGTTCATTTGTGACATATTTTAGATTCTACATACAAGTGATATCATATGGTATTTGTCTTTCTCTTTCTGACTTCACTTAATATGATAATCTCTAGTTGCATCCATGTTGCTGCAAATGGCATTATTTCATTTCTTTTTATGGCTGAGTAATATTCCATTGTATATATGGAATATTTTGATTCATTCATCTGTTGATGGACATTTAGGTTGCTTCTATGTCTTGGCTATTGTACTTAGTGCTGCTATGAACCTAGGGGTGCGTGTATCTTTTTGAATTATGGCTTTATCAGGATATATGCCCAGGAATGGGATTGCTGGATCATATGGAATATTTATTTATTCTTGAAACAAAATTATGTATCTTCTTTGTGTCAGTAGTTAGGATAGGCACAAATAAAATATCTAGGTAAAAAATGAGTAAAGAGTTGAATATATCAGGGAGAGCTTTGCGGAAAATCCAATGCTTTTGCTGATCCCTAAAAGAGAAAGACAGAACACTGGTCCAAGCAGAAGGACCAGTATGTGATGAAAACTAAAGACAGGAGAATACTTTACATATCTATGCAGAACTGTAAGTTCAATAATACCAGAGCTAAGTGAGAATCAGCGGGGATGGAGAAAAGAAAACTGATTCTAGACATTGTAAAGAGGTAGAATTGAAAAAAATTCAGTGTTTGTGTTGGGAGTAGTCAGAGAAGTGTGACGTTTAGTTTTCTGATTTGGGTGATTGGCTGAATTACAGTGCTACTTCCAGCTTGGAAAAATACAAGAGGGTGGGGGGGGGGGGAGGGGCAAATGAGGAGGCAGGAGGAAGCAGCAGCAGGCTGGGGAATAAGGAGCTGGTTATGGACCAGGCAGCGGGGGTGTCAAAAACTGGTAAGACAGACCGGTCCAGAGAGATATTTGAACTAGAATTCTAGTTTGGCAGTTATCGGCATAGAGTTCTTAAGTGGAAATTCTATTTTGAATCTTCTCATTTAGTTTTTTAAAAACTTATTATAGGGCTTCCCTGGTGGCGCAGTGGTTGAGAGTCTGCCTGCCGATGACGGGGACACGGGTTTGTGCCCCGGTCCGGGAAGATCCCACATGCCGCGGAGCGGCTTGGCCCGTGAGCCATAGCCGCTGAGCCTGTGCGTCCGGAGCCTGTGCTCCGCAACGGGAGAGGCCACAACAGTGAGAGGCCCGCGTAACGCAAAAAAACAAAACAAAAAAACCCCAAAACTTATTATATGTTCATAGTTTAACAAGTCAAAATTTCTACCAAAGTTTAATGCAAAATGGTAGTGTCCTGCCTCACCTCTACCAATCCCCTTTATTTAATTCCCAAAAGTAAGCTTTTTAAATTCTGTAGCTCTTCATTCTCTTCTTTGCCTCCATATATCTAATATCATGCTCTGCAACCATTTCTTGAATTGTTTGTTTTTTCAGTTTTAGGTATGATATATTGACTTCCTATTACAAAAGCTGAGGATTTTCCTTTTACACCTACCCTGCCCATCTTTTTGATAGTTATGTCACAGTTTTCATTAGAAAAATAACCCATGTTTTTATCACTGTAACTATGAAAATCTTATTCATAATTAGCCGTGTAATGTGCTATGCTTGTGTTTCCTTTCTTGTACAACTCTGTTCTTCTCCATGGAGTTAATAGCTGCCACATTTTTGTATTTGCTTAGTTTTCTTTGTACATATCACCAATTCACCCTCAGATCTGCAGCAGAGTAAATATTATCTCAATATTTTCAAACACTCCAGGTAAATCTATGAGTTTACAGTTTCTCTTGTGGAAATCACTGTGGGAATCTTGTATCTTCCTGTTTCAAGCTGTACTGGTTACTCTCTGACCTGCTGAAGCTGTCGTGCTGGGAAGTTCACTGAAACATCATCTGTGAGACTAACCTTGTTTCATAGACCCCTGCTATGGATTAAATTTTCATTCTCCAAAACTCATATCTTGAAGTCCTAACCCCTGGTACCTCAGAATATAACTGTATTTAGAAATAGGGCCTTCAGACACATAGTTAAGTAAAAATGAGGTTGTTAATATGGGCCCTAACCAATCTGACTGGTATATTCATCAGAAGAGGAGATAGACATTCAAAGAGAAAAACCAGGGACACGTGTACAGAGGGACAGCTATTTGAAGGGACAGCAACAGGCTGGTCATCTTCAAGGCAAGGAGAGAGCACTCAGAGGAAACCAGATCTCTCTGCATCTTGGACTTCCAGCCTCCAAGAGCTGTGAGAAAATACATTTCTGTTGTTTAAGCCAACGCATCTTGTTCAGGCAGCCCTAGTAAACTAAAACAACCCCATATATTATTCTCACTTTCTTGCCTCTCCACCCCACTATTTTTTAGGCAGAGTATATTTTCCAGATGTTTTTTGAAAAAAAAAAAAACACTGAGGAAATCTATTTTATCCTAGTTTACACACACGGCACAATGATAACCCAAAAATATGGCATCAAGAACTTCTAAACTGAATTGATGAGGTTCATTGGAGATGTATGACAATAAAAATACAGAAACAGCAAAGATTGTTAAGTACATCACAAAGTGGGTGGTGATACATATATTATTTTCAACATGTATATTTTGGGGGTTTATATATTAGCATTTTTTCTCAAAGATCTGGAACTTTATCAGAGTACTGAGGACAAGGGAGAGTATCAGTGTAACTGTAATAATCCATTTGTACGCTAAGGGGCGCCAGGACCATGTGTTTAACACTACATTTCTTGATTAGAATTAAGAATTTAATTATCAAGCCTCAAGTATCTCTCACTTCTCAATATATGCCCCCTTCATTCACTAAATGGGGGCCATCATTGTTTAATAAATATTTCCCCTAAACAAAAGTTCATCGTGGTCCTTGAAATTCCAACTGAACCACAGTGAAGAAATTAATGTTTTTTATTGTCCTTAATATTATTAACATCAGTAAAGAGCTTTCCATAAATTAATTCATGTAGCAACATCTTACTAAATCTCAGTAAACAAGAAATTCCTAGTCTAAGTTTTGAAAAGCCCTAAATGAGAATAATGAACTATTATATGTTCGAAGCTTTATCTGGATTGAAGATCAGATAGTCCCATGTGTCTTTCCACGCTGCTTAATACGAGAAGTCAGGTTCAGATTAACATCAGGGAATTTTTTTTTTTAGAGAGACCGGCTATATCCTAAGATCTATGCAGAGCTCTCAAACTCCTCCTCCTCTGCCACCTAGAATCTCTGCTCTTTTTTTTTTTTTTTTTTTTTTTTTGCGGTACACGGGCCTCTCACTGTTGTGGCCTCTCCCGTTGCGGAGCACAGGCTCCGGACGCACAGGCTCAGCGGCCATGGCTCACGGGCCCAGCCGCTCCGCGGCATGTGGGATCTTCCCGGACCGGGGCACGAACCCGTGTCCCCTGCATCGGCAGGCGGACTCTTAACCACTGCACCACCAGGGAAGCCCGAATCTCTGCTCTTTTCAGGAGCATGAGGTGCTTCCAAAATGCCAGGTCTTGAGGATCATCAGAGTTCACTATCCATCAGGGAAAGATCTACATATAATAATAGTGTTATTCTGAGGAAGAAGGGCCTTATAGAATCATACAATAAATCTATAAAGAAAACCCATTTAGTAGTAACTTCTATAGTTAGTCATGTTCACTGTTGCTTTAAATGTTATGTTATGTAATCCTCACAATAACTAAGCAGCAAGTATTCTTCCTGTTTCAAATGTAGGAAAACAAAAGCTTATAGAAGTTAGGTAAACTTGCCCTGAGCCTTACTGGACATAGATGCTAGAGCCAGGATTTTAATTAAAATCTGATTCCAGGGCTCGTATTTCTGATATGTAACTATCACTTTAATTGCTGCCAAACAGTTGTACTGAAAATAATTTTTCTGTATTTATTATAGTAATAATCTTACCAAGTTTTCCTTCAAAGATGGTGCAAAAGTACATTTCTGTAGTGGAAGCATAACATGATGTAGTTTTTATACCAATCTTCTAAAAGTTAGGTTTACTCTGAATTCATGTGATTTATTTAAAATAGTTAGATATAGATTTGACGGGCAATATTCTTCATAGGCCCTGACTTATAGATATCATTTTACAACTTATAATCAAAATCTATGAATTTCGTATGCTGGTTTGTCTCTAGGGGCCTATAATGGTGAGAAGTTAACTAAGAATTGGAGTTTCAGCGAAATTGGGACTTTATTTTCCAAAGGCTTGTCACATCACTGGGCTGTCTTATGTGTCAACGAGACTGAATGTATTAATATCTGTACACTGTAGTATATAATAGTGTGTTATCTATTCATCAACAGTACTTGAATGCTTTAATAAGGCAAAATAGGTATATACAGTTAGAACACGGAAGGGTTTGAGCTGGTGAAAAAAGGAAAGCAAAAGAAGCAAAAAAATAGTTTAATCCAACATAGTTCAACCATTTTTATGTTAATGTCAAATAAGATCAATCGATTTTCACATTCATTGATTTGAAAGGACATTTTCTGCACTTTGTTTCTTTAATTCCTAAAGCTGAAACTAGATCAAAAAAAAATTCTTATCACTAGTAGACTGATGGCCAAACATGCAACTTCTGCCTTTTAGGTGATAAATATTCTAAGAGCATGGATTTTTAAAATATAAATTAAAAATTTACTTTGTTATCAGAGTAGAAGAAAGTTTTGATAGTAGATACAATTATGCACTAGAAGTATGGGATAGCAATGTAACATATTGGGAAAAAATGGAATGAGCAATATGAACTCATAACCATAGAGAGAACTTATGACCTTATGGAACTTATATCCCAGTTGTGCTCTAACCAGTAGGCCAAGAGCTATATCTTTCTTTCTATATGTCCTTCTTCGGACCCCAATTCCTCCAGTGCACTTCTCATGTCCACTTTGGGCTCTATCTTATTCTCACCCCCCTAAGGATTCAGTGCTCCTTGGAGGATGACTGATTTACCGTGCCAGGGCAGAAACTATCAAGGTGGTGCTGATTATTTTCTGGAAGACCCTTCAAAGATCTCAGGGGCAATGCTAAAAAGAATTAATGTCTAACTTAAACTAGGTCTTAATGGTCAAATTTGATAATTTGAGCAATAAAATAGTAGTAAAAATGATGTTGATTACAATGGTGATGAAAATGACAATTGGAACATAGTGAATCTATAAAAGGGTATGGACGTACAATAGTCAAAAGAGAAATGTTATTTTAAAGTATGTGGGAAGATAATGATCAAGCAAAATTAGGGGGAATAGAAGAGGAAATGACTAGTTCTTTCATTCACCTTAATATGTAGTAAAGCAGAGTATTCATTTTTATAGATATTGTTTTATTTTCTATGTCAGTTTTAGAAATATAAATAAACATGTGTCTATCTGTTTAATGGAAGAATAAACACAAAGAATAATGAGTAAACCAAATAGAGCAGGGAAAGTAGATACTACATGGAAAACAGGAAGGACTAGTCAACATCAGTGGTCGCAAAAAATAACCAAATATAAAAAGAATGAACAAAGTGGTGGATAGAAAGGTATTATTTATTAATAATATTTCATGGTAATAATAGCCCTATGTTCCAGTGCTTTACATATACTAACTCATTCGATCACTCTAATAGCCCTATAAGTTAGGTGTTATTATCATTCCCAGTTTATAGGAGGAAACTGAAACACGGGTTCTGTACTGTGAGCTGTGATTTAATTCCAGGTAGTTAGACATAAGACCAGTGCATTTAACCTCTAAACTCAAACATTTCACAGGGACCCTTTGAGTCTAACTACTCGGACACCTTCCTGACTTCCCAGAAGGCAAAACCTTTGATGCACCCATGAATTAAAATTATTTTAAGGAGTTATAATTACATGCCATACATTGGCCAAAGAAGACTTTTAAAAAATCATTTTGTGGGAAAGACACTAGGCTCAAGATTATAAAGTATATGAGGACTTAAAAACCCACATTGATGGAATGAGCAAAATGTAGCTATTAAAAGGAAGTTCAGAATGACTAATGCCTTGATTTTTGAATCTCCTTGAGAGTAGCAACCAAGAATCAATTGATCCATTTTTTATAGTTATATTGAGATATAATTCACATATATTTAATTTACCCATTTAAAGTATATGATGTAATGGTTTTTCGTGTATTGGCAGAGTTGTACAACCATCACCACAATCTAATTTTTGCCACCCCCCAAAAACCCATTTGGATATTAGAATCAATTGATCTTTTACCCAATAACTATAGCCTCAGCAGGTCTGAGAAGGTATTATTTGAGAGATGGGGCTCTGCAAGCGTTACTGAAACCCTCAGAAAGAATCAAAATGATATCACTGAATCCTTTATTGTTATCACAATAAGAATGATGATAATATAAGAAATATACAAAAACAGGTACAGGAAAATAGAACAAAGATATTAAGTCCATGGTGCTGACTGTTAAAGAAGGTGTATATACATCAACTTAATGAGTTTTGTGGTCTTTTTTTGCATGTCTGCTGTTTAAGGGGTTTGATGAATTAACCATAGCAACATATAATTGTTTAAGGAATACAATCAATGAAATTTATAGTAAATATTTCAATGTTCAAGAAAAAAATTCCTTTTTTCTTCAATTTATTTGATTTCAGAGTAATAAATTTAGCATTTAAATTGTATACGTCATCCTGTGTGTCCCTCTCCACAAAACCCTATCCATATGTTAAAGTTCTCATAAACATGTATAATCTTTTTTTTTGAAGGTAGCATTTTATTTTATTTTATTTAACATCTTTATTGGAGTATAATTGCTTTACATTGTTGTGTTAGTTGCTGCTGTATAACAAAGTGAATCAGCTGTATGTATGCATATATCCCCATATCCCCTCCCTCTTGCGTCTCCCTCCCACCCTCCCTATCCCAACCCTCTAGGTGGTCACAAAGCACCTGCTATGCGGCTGCTTCCCACTAGCTGTGTATTTTACATTTGGTAGTGTATATATGTCAATGCCACTCTCTCACTTCCTTCCAGCTTACCCTTCCCCCTCCCCGTGTCCTCAAGTCCATTCTCTACGTGTGCATCTTTATTCCTGTCCTGCCCCTAGGTTCTTCAAAACCACTTTTTTTTTTAGATTCCATATATATATGTTAGCATACGGTATTTGTTTTTCTCTTTCTGACATACTTCACTCTGTATGACAGACCCTAGGTCCATCCACCTCACTACAGATAACTCAATTTCATTTCTTTCTATGGCTGAGTAATATTCCATTGTATATATGTGCCACATGAAGGTGGCATTTCATTTTATTATTTTTTTTAATATTTATTTTATTTATTTATTTTCTATTTTTGGCTGCATTGGGTCTTAATTGTGGCACGTGGGGTCTTTGTTGAAGCATGCAGGATCTTTCGTTATGGCACAGGATCTTTACTGTGGTGCGCGGGCTTCTCTCTATTTGTCACGTGCAGGTTTTCTCTCTCTAGTTGTGACGCAGGGGCTCCAGAGTGCATGGGCTCTGTAATTTGCAGCATGTGGGCTCTCTCGTTGAGGCACGTGAGCTTAGGACTTGTGGCGTGTGGGCTTAGTTGCCCTGCGGCATGTGGGATCTTAGTTCCCTGACCAGGAATTGAACCCATGTTGCCTGCATTGTAAGGCGGATTCTTGACCACTGGACCACCAGGAAAGTCCCTGAACATGTATAATCTTAATTACACATGGTATTAACTGTTACACTGTATACAATGAAGACTTTCATAAGAGTATCTGGACTGTGTATTCTTAGAGTTCTCCTCATTCAGACCCCTATCTATACAGTTATTTACAAGAAGTTACTCTTGAATGTTGGTTATTCAAGAGAATTTACTAAAAGTGACTAAAGGGTTATATGAAATGAAAATCCCTTAATCACTTTATATACATATATATATATATGCTTAAGTATGTATATATACATATACATATATACATATAGCTCAAACCAGAAATACTTATACATGTGGTTTTAACTTCTGCAAGCTTTTCACTAAGGATCCGGTGAAAACACAGAGCTATCCATGTTATTCCTACTCAGATTTCAATCTTTCATCTTTCAGCTCTGCACCACCTACTGGCCTCTTCTAAGTCCCATGAGGTTCATATCCTGCTCTGTCTGCATCATTGTAGTTGCTGCTTGATGCCGTGGCATTTACTATCGGTTGCAGAGAGAACTGTTTACAGTTTAGACTTTGTTTACAGAATTTTTCTGTTTTATCTCTAGCTGTGTAAACATGTGTGCCCTCCTAGAATTTAAGAAAGTGTGCACTCCTTCAAACTGGACCCCTGAGAAAGACTTTCTCTAGTTGTTTATTATCAAAGAAATTGTATATATTCCTTGCATAGTTTTCAGCTCTGTCTTCCGTTTTTAGCTTTGTTCTGTTTTTTTCTATCTTGTCCACTATGGGATTAGAAGGTGTTTTATACAATAGTTAGTTTTTAATAGAAAAATAGCTTCTGGGCATATGTTGATTTTTGTTTATTCAATGTTTAATAGGTTCCAAGCTGATCTAAGTGCTTTACAAACATTGATTCATTTACACTTTTGAACAACCCAATAAGACAGGCATTATCATGATCTCCATTTTACAAAAGAGGGAGCTGGGGAACAGAGAAATACAAAAATAAAAGTCTGCACTGAAGCTAGATCTTCACAGAAGTTACTGGAATTTAACCGGTGAAACAATCTCCTAAGTGGAAATGGCGTGATCAGGCCAGTCCTAAGGAGCCACGTTTACAAGGATATTATCCACTAAGGGTATGTCTAGTGTTGTAACAGAGTGAATATTTTGTGACAGCTAAAAGTGGCACAGATGGCACTGGAACCCAGGCAGTCTACCTAGAGTCCATGTTCTTAATGTAACATGGGAAGAGTTCCTCTCTTCCCAGAAATCACTGAATTTCATGATTCTTTTAGCCTAGAACTATTACTTAAAGTCTCACCTCCCAGTTTCCCAAATGCTACTTTACCTGTAGTCTATTTCATGCCCAAGCCTGTGTATGCTTTATTACCCCCTCATTTGTCACACATAACCAGTTTAAACTCAATAAATACTTGATGGTGGAGATAGGGACTAATACTGCACAAGAGTGGAAGACATTGTAGTTAAAATTTATAGAAAAGATGTGGTAAGTCTACTGTCAACACCAAAGTTCTGCTAGTGACCTGTCACCATAGTCCTAGGGGTTGTGCAAATCTGGAAGACAAAACCAATCATTAAAAGACACCTATTTCCGGGCCTCCCTGGTGGCGCAGTGGTTGAGAGTCCGCCTGCCGATGCAGGGGATACGGGTTCGTGCCCCGGTCTGGGAGGATCCCATATGCCGCGGAGCGGCTGGGCCCGTGAGCCATGGCTGCTGAGCCTGCGCATCCGGAGCCTGTGCTCCGCAACGGGAGAGGCCACAACAGTGAGAGGCCCGCGTACCACAAAAAAAAAAAAAAAAAAAAAAAAAAAAGACACCTATTTCCTTTGTACCAAGTTATAGTCACTGAGGTTTGTTTTTGTTTTTGTTTTAATAAATTTATTTTATTTATTTATTTTTGGCTGCATTGGGTCTTCATTGCTACACGGGCTTTCTCTAGTTGCGGCGAGGGGGGTTGCTCTTCCTTGCAGTGCGCGGGCTTCTCATTGCAGTGGCTTCTCTTGTTGCGGAGCACGGGCTCTAGGCACGCGGGCTTCGGTAGTTGTAGCACATGGACTCAGTAGTTGTGGGTCGAGGGCTCTAGAGCGCAGGTTCAGTAGTTGTGGCGCACAGGCTTAGTTGCTCCGTGGCATGTGGGATCTTGCCGGACCATGGCTCGAACCCATGTCCCCTGCACTGGCAGGTGGATTCTTAACCACTGTGCCACCAGGGAAGCCCAGTCACTGAGGTTTGATGAAATTTTTAGAATTCAATGGAAAAAAATATTAAATGTTTGAATAAGCAATTCTTTTTAGACATGATGACTTATTTTAAACTACCACTTTCTGACTGACTTTGGTCTGTACTGGTGCTACATGCTCACATAGGTTATTGGGATTTAATTGGTGAAATAATCTTTTGAGTGCAAATGCACAATCAGATCAAGCCTAAGAAGCCAGACTTTTGAGGGCTTTGTTTAGTAAGAGAACTTCCTAGTTTGTCAGAGCCAATATTTTATAAAGTTTAAGATGATGTGTTTTAACTTCCCTCATTAGATGGGGATCCATTCTGGTCTCCCATCTCTAAAACCAATCTTGAGTATTATCATTCCAAAACAAGAGGGTGGGGTAGGGCAGTAAAAATGTGTCCTCTTTTCCAAGATAATAGTTTCAAGGCTTGGTTTTGTGGTGAGGTGATTTGCTAAATAAATGGGATGACCTAGCACAGAGGATTCTTCCACAATACTTACCCAAGTCCCTGGACATAAAGCCTGAGATAGAAAGAGATACTTGCAGAGAAAGGGAAGTCTGTCTCTTCTGGGGCTGGAAAGTTGTGGGAGGAGGAAAGAAAAGATTACCAGAGTAGGCGATATCATATGATACTTATTGTTTATTTCACTTAGTATGGTAATCTCTAGTTGCATCCATGTTGCTGCAAATGGCATTATGTCATTCTTTTTTATGTTTGAGTAGTATTCCATTGTATATATGTACCACATCTTCTTTATCCATTCATCTGTTGTTGGGCATTTAGGTTGTTTCCATGTCTGGGCTATTGTAAATAGTGCTGCAATGAACATTGGTGTGCATGTATCTTTTTGAATTATAGTTTTATTCAGATATGTGCCCAGGAGTGGGATTGCAGGATCATAATGGTAGCGCTATTTTTAGTTTTTTAGGGAACCTCCATACTGTTCTCCATAGTAGCTATACCAATTTCGATGTGGAATCTTAAGAAAAAGAAAAAAAAAAAAGAAAAAAAAAAAGATACAAATGAACCTATGTACAAAACAGAAATAGACCCACAGGGTCATAGAAAAAAAAATTACAGTTACCAAAGGAGAAAGGTGGAGGAGGGATAAATTAGGAGGTTGGGATTAACATATGCATACTACATAAAATAGATAACCAACAAGGACCTACTGTATAGCACAGGGAACTATATATTCTGTAAGAACCTATAAGGGAAAAGAATCTGAAAAACAATATGTACGTGTGTGTGTGTATATATATACACACACACACACACACACGTATATATTTTTATATATATAACTGAATCACTGTGCTGTACACCTGAAACTAACACAATATTGTAAATCAACTATACTTCAATAAAATTAAATAAAAATTAAAAATTAAAATTTTCTTTGTAAATAAAATAAAACTTCACCTACTTGTTTAAAAAAAAAAAATTACCAGAGTAAAGGAGGAAGTTGTAGATAGGTTTTATTCTCCTATTGCCTAGATTCCAACTGGGGTTGGGTCACTAGATAAGGTAAGAGAATCACAATGGTCAAGGGGATTTTCCTATCTTCCTGGGTGTCTAGAAGAAGATAATTTTAAACACTAATTTTACTTGAAGTGGTGTGGAGCAGAAATCTAAAGGTTTGTGAAATGGCACTTTTAAATGACTTCGATGAGATAAGCACTTCCTGACTAAGAAGTTCCTGCATCTGACCTCTATCCACAAGGCCTGAACCTACAGCAAAGAGACAGCTGCAGGTGGGAGATGACCATCGTCTCAAAGATCAAGACCTAGCTGAAAAAGTATGAGGCCTTTGAGGAAGCCCCAGCTTTTTATCAGTATCCCAAGATGACTGTTTCTGCTCAAAACCTAACAAGCTGCATTTTATAGCACACTTGGTGCAGGTGCCTCTGACTACTGTTTAAAATTGTCGGCGACTCCCACCCGCTGCTCATTTCACTTCCAACAATGGTGCACTACACGAGGTCTGCAAGTGGCGGCTGGGATGCCCAAAAGCTGAGCAAAAATCCTGGCTGACTCACAGGGCAGAGGAGTTAAAACTGGACTCCAAGACTTGCTGAGGCTTTTGTTCACAACCTAAAAGGCCACCTACTCATCAATAAGAGTGGCATGAAAACAGAGCAGCCCTCACAGGGATTATAATTAGAGCCTCAAATTATTTCTACAATTTTGCATATGTAATCTGACATTCAATCCAAAATCACACATTTGAGAAGGTGGCACTTGACAGAAAATCAAGAGAAAAGAATAAAGTAGAAACAAAACCCTCTCCCTTGAGAGCTCACTGTCTATCACCTTCCCTTGTTTATTTCTCTTTTCACCTTTCAATATACTATATATTTATTTTGTTTATGGTCTGTCTCACTTACTAGAATGTAAGTCTCCTTGAGACATGGATTCATTTCTGTTTTATTCAGTGTTGCCTGATAAATAATAGGTGCTCAAGAAATGTTGTTGAATGAAAGAGTGGTCAAGTTAATTTGCATACCAAATAATTGCTGTGAAATTTTAGAGATACGAGCTTTTGCTTGAGAATGGTCAATAAAAGAAAAACCTTACAGAGGTTATAGAGATAAAGCAAGAGTGTCTTAGGTGAAGACATGAAAAGAAAAAGAGAAGGAGGGAGGAAATGGTGGTGAAGGAGGAGAAAACTGAGGTCACAGGGAGAGTAAATCTATTTCTAATGTACATTAGTATAGGAAAAATGAAAAAGAGAGTGGACGATTGTGAATTCCAGATACATATTACAACGTTTTACCCAATATCATGATTGTCATCAATATTAATACATTTGAAAAATAATCAGAAATAAGAAACAATGATAATAAAACACATGAGTTTCTGTATATTTTAATGAGCTTAACTGAACCCAAGTCAGCAAAGCTGTATATTCAACTCTGTAGAAGAGTCAATGAGATAGTGATGAAATGAATCAGTGTCTCCTACTCAGAATTAACTGAACCCATACTGAACCCGATTTTGATTTCTCATCTAAGGAAAGAGTTGCAGCCTTAAATGGTTTTTAAAGTCAAAATCGAGAAATTTTTGAAAATTGAGCCCAAAAGGAACATTAAAAAAAAAAAAAAACTTTGAGGAAGGAGAATTTTTTTAATGTATGGAATACACTAGTTGCGAATGAAACTATCCTTACTATACAAATGATAAATATTTAAGATGACTGAGGAAAGTTGTAGAATCATCCATCACATTTTAGAGCTAGGATTAACCATACATGGATGTTGTATTTTCTTATCTCAATTTTGTTTCTAATTCTTTGATTCCATTACTTGTATAATTATTTATTTACATGCTATTTTTGAGTACAGAAATTCTTAGAATGTTTCCATAAAATAAAGGTTAAAAATTCCCTAAGAACAGACCACAGCTACATATTTTTATAATCTAATATATCATGGATGCTAATTGGTTGCTGAATCATAGCCAAATTAATAAAATACAAACTATTCAAGCTATAACAAAAGTTTCCTGGAGTGTGGTTGAAATGAGGAAAGGGAGAGAGTAACAAAGAAAGTGTATCAGGGATTAACAGTGAAAGCTAATTGAGTTTTTAACAGCAAATCTCATATGGATTTGGACGGCCTTAAAATTGCAAGGAAAGCAGAATACATAGCAAATCACTTTTTACACATTGAAAATTTTATTGTAGGAAGATTTCTACAGAATTCAATAGCCATGGAAAATTGACATAGACTATAATTAATTATTCATCAGGAAAAAAATCCCTGAGAGAAATCAACAAAAATCAAATTGCAGACACATAGAAGAAAATGGTAGAAGGCCAAATAAAATCTATGCTTAGCCTGCCAGAATGGCCTGCCTCCCTCCAAGGAGATAGAATTAAAGCTGATAGATGTGAGCTTTCAAACCCACCATGAGAGCTTGAATTTTTTTTTTCCTGTCATGTTTTCTGAATTCCTCTGCTTTCTTTTTCTGCATACAAAACAGACCAAAAGGTCTGTTTTTAAGCAAAATATTTTAAATCGTATTTTAAATTAAATTTAGGAGGGGGTGGACATAATTGATTCTGCTTAGTGGGGTTTTAGTGGCTGAGTCTGAAAACTCCCCCCAGTCTGACCCTTCGCTGTGTTTTTGCTCTTCACCTGGTACCAAGGCTCTCAACACCTAAAAATAACCTGGCTGGTTTAGCACGAAGAATGACCCTGAAGTAACTGTGAGAAATGGAGTCCCCCAAGGCTGGCTAGATATTGAAAGCTTTGTGCAAGCGGGATCTAGTGGAGTTGATGAAACAAAAACCAGGCAGCTTTCTCTCAGCTCAGTTTTACGGAGAACAGAGCAGTGCGGCCCGGACAGTTGCCCGTGGTCGGTTCTCTTCTTTAGATGCGAGGAGGGATTTTTCTTTTCACTTCGGTTAGAGAGAGCGCTGTTGCTTCCCAAAGAGAGAAAATACTACATCAGCTTTTAAATACTGGCTTTCTGTCTTAGCCTTCATAAGAGCATAGGAGACGTGGAAGGATTTAAATAGGTTCCCATCCTCACAATTCCTTAGCAGCACCTCCGTACAGGTTGAACCTTTCATGTGTAACTGAGCTCATGTTTAACCATACAGCTCAAAGCTGGAGGTACTGGATGAGATTGCATCTTCCCATATCAGAAATCCTTTTCTCTTTATCCAGCCTCCTCTTTTCATTAAGTATTACTTTAAAAAAAAATCATCTCTGTGTATTATAAATAAACCAACACACAAAGGCTGGTTCAAATGTTCACAATGGCATGGGACGTTCACAAGGTTTATAGTGTGTATGTTTAAACACAACCAAATGTGTATACACGTGTGCACATAGGCTGTGATTTTGAATATGACTGTTCTGTTTTAGGGAAAATAATTTTTAAATAAATCACTTGATATCTAATTTATTTAGTAATAATTGTATCTTTTGGAGCTCACAACAAATTAGTGAAAAAATGTGCCAATAGTGAGTTTTTATCATGTACTTATGCGAACCTAGGCATTAAACTGCATTTCACTCCGACCTATGAGTAGTCATTAGTCACTGCAGCACCTGAAGGTTCCATATGCCCCTGACAGTCCCCCAAGACAGATGTGCTGTTTTTTAAGATTGATGGTTATACCCGTGAATCATCACTATATATAATTCAAAAACTGGCACTTGCCTTGTGCTAGAACATTGATTTTTCCCATTCTATCAATGTCTACGTCTTATTTTTAGAAGTTATAATGAGTTTGTCTTAATAAAATAGGTAATGATATATGTTTATGAGCCAAATGTTTTTTACTTACAATTTAATTAAGTAGGAGAGGAAATATTATCTCACAGAAATAAATATATGTTTGAATTGTTTGGGTTAGATGTTTGGGTAAGTGGAAAAGGTTTGGTTTCGAGAGGCGGCCAAAATGTTTTGAACGTGGAAGTCAAACTAGAGAAGAAAGCATGGCCTCTAGGACAACGTCAAGTCTGTTCCATATGCCTAGTCTGATTCTAGGAATGAAGACGAAAGGCAGGGGGCAAAACTGATGGTATCTGAACTGAAGCAGGTATGCATGGTGGTCTGCACACACAATACAAAGTAGGTGGGTAGTTAATAAAGTAATTGGACATTCAGGAAGGTAAATTCGAATCCTGTAAGCAGGTATAACGGTGCTAAGATTAACCATCAGAGACTCATTCCCCAGCTTAGTTCCAACCCTCACCCCGCTTTGGCTCCCTAGTGCCTAAAGGATGGAATCTGGAATCTGTGTTTTATCCTGTCATAAAATATCTCTCAGAATTTATCTTTTTTTTTTTTTTTTGGTACGCGGGCCTCTCACTGTTGTGGCCTCTCTCGTTGCAGAGCACAGGCTCCGGACGCGCAGGCTCAGTGGCCATGGCTCACGGGCCCAGCCGCTCCACGGCATGTGGGATCTTCCCGGAACCGGGGCACGAACCCGTGTCCCCTGCATCGGCAGGTGGACTCTCAATCACTGCGCCACCAGGGAAGCCCTCAGAATCTATCTTGAGCTTCTTTCCCAAATTCCCTCTGTCCTTTCCCATATATCAAATTTCTCATCGTCTCCCAGGAAACTTCTATGATTTTATAAAATTCTCTTTTCTCAGAATGCTGTTTCCATTTTCTCTTTAAAAACAAAACAAAGCAACCTCTTAGACATCTTTCAAGACCAAATAAAATATCCCTCTTCTCTGTATGCTTTCCCTCTCTCTCCAGGCAAGAGTAATTGACACCCTCTGCTGTTACCCTTTGCACTTTGATCTATATCTCTACTTGAGTTCTTACCACACCATATGGTAAGTGTATGTGTACAGGTATTTATTGCCCTTTAGACTTCAGAAGAATTTAAAGTCTAATGTATCTTAGAATAACTTAAATTCTCTTCCGAGTTCACAAACTGGAATTCATGATAATGGAGGAGGGTTTTTGGAACATCACAGCACAGTTATGACGTTACATGGCAACTCACCAAGAGGGATGGAGACTGAATAACTGCAGGACACATGCTGAAAAATGCAGTTAAGTGATCTGAAAACACAAGTTAGGCAATGTCTCTCTATTGCCTAGTGCCTCAATGTTTTCCCATCATTTTATACATGGTTAATCAAGTCCTGCCTGACTTGAAATCTCCTGGCCTTTCTATGCTCACTATCACATTCCTTCTTGCTCTCTTCCAGCCTTTCTATCCTTATATCTTCGATCCTCTGTCATATGGCTTTTGACATGCTTTTTCTTCTCTCCTTCCTTTATTAACCCTCACTCATCTCAGTTCTACCTCAAGTTCCTCAGCCAAACCACCAAACACCTCTGTTTGTACCACTAACCACAATGTAGCACTAGTTATAATATGTAAGTGGTAATCATGATTATCTGCCTCTGTAGATAGATTCTAAGTTCCAAGAAGGCAAGGATCTTTTAACCATTGACTCTTACCATATTCCCAGAAATAAACATAGTGCCAGGCAGGAGGTAATTAATAAATATTTGTTGAATAGATGAATGAGTAAATAAATGAATAATACTAAAAATATATTATTAATTTTTAAATGGATGGATGGATGAATGGAAATGGGGAAGCCCTCAAAATTCCATGACTCTAATCACACAATAAGAGGATAGGTCTGTGAAAGAGACAAAATTATTTAAGATCTTACTATACACCTTTAATTTATGCATGGAGTCACTATGCCAATGCAAAATTATTAAATAGTAATATTTACATATATATTAGATGTCTGAGTTTATTAACATCGATATAAGTAATTTGATACCAGAAAGATGAAAAGTACTTTTAAAAGGTTCTTTTTCAGTTTCATTAGTGGTGGAGAATAGATAGCTTGGTGAGAAAAGATAACCTTTAGTCCTCAGAGAAGTGCTTCTGCTTCTAGTGCCAGATATTTTCTAGCCAAGGTTTCTGTACATCATTCTATTGTAAACTGATCTTTCCCCTTTTGTACTTAACTCTGGAGAGAAATAATATTTCACCAAGTGTTATCTTAACCTGAAAACAGAAAAATCCATATATAACAATAGTAATTCCCTGCCACAAAATAGGAAATAAAAATCAGTAAAGATCAAGAAAATACTTAACTGCTAAAAGACAAGAGAAGGAAAAAATAATACTTTGAAGGTGTGATAGGAAGTTACATAATAAAATAGTCTTAATGCTTTCAGCATTTAAGTTTGAAATGTTTTTGTTTTTCTCAGTAAGATATTTAAATGATGCTAATTCCACTGCTCTTAACACAAACAAGTTAAAAAATACTTCTTAGATTTCTTTTCAAATATGTGTTATATCCATATATATTTTTCAAATACATTTGTGTAAATTATATGGTCTTCAAATATATCTAGAATATATTTGCTATATATTATATAAAATTATATTATATAATTACATTAAATTATATATGTAAAATTTTATATTACACATACATATATACATTTATGGAGAGAGACTAAGAATTTGGGAAACAGACGTTCTCCTGGCAGTTTTTAACCATTTACCATTTTAAAAAATATAGACTCTTTGCTCCCCAATTGACTTTTTTTTAAAATAAATTTATTTCTTTTATTTTTGGCTGCGTCAGGTCTTCATTGCTGTGCATGGGCTTTCTCCAGTTGCGGCGAGCAGGGGCTGCTCTTCATTGCTGTGCACGGACTTCTCATTAATGGTGGCTTCTCTTGTTGCAGAGCATGGGCTCTAGGCGCGTGGGCTTCAGTAGTTGTGGGTTGCGGGTTCTAGAGAGCAGTCTCAGTAGTTGTGGCGCACGGGCTTTGTTGCTCCACGGCATGTGGGATCTCCCGAGACCAGGGCTCAAACCCGTGTCCCTTGCCTTGGCAGGTGGATTCTTAACCACTGTGCCACCCGTGAAGCCCTCCCCAATTGACTTTTCATCCACTTCATGGCTAGGTATTTGATGTACAGTGAAGTTTATTACAGGGGATTTAATTACAAATGATTTACCACATTATCACAACTGTGGAATGTCCTGTGTCCTCCTTCCTACCCCACAGAGGTAACCACTATCCCAAATTTTATGTTCATCTTTCATTTGTGCAATATTTCTGCCCAAAAATATTTTTTCTGTTTGCTTTACATGACTGCTCAATCTGTACTTTGTAACTTAATTTTTCATTGAAATATGTTTCAGATTATCAGCCATGTTAACATGTGAGATGTATTTCAATCATTTACACAGGGGCATAGTATTTCATTGTAGGAATATGTTCTATTGTATTTATTTATTCTCTTCTGTTTTCCATGTTACTCTCTTAAGAACAAGGCTCTTGTGAATAGTGTGGTTCTTCTAGTGGATGTGTGCAGAAGTTTCACTACAGTATATATCTAAGCTAAACATGGCTAAATGCAAAACTGTTTATCAAAGTGACTCCACAAATATGTACTCCCACTAGCAGTGAATGGGAGGGCCCACTGCTCCATATCCCCCGATCGTGGCAGTATTTATTAGCAGGCTTTTAAAATAGGCCAATCTAGTTAAAATGGTATCTCATTGTGTATGTGTCTAAGAATACAATTCAGTGAATTTTTATATATTCACAGTTATGTAACCATCAACACAACTTAATTTTGGAACATTTTTATCACTCCAGAAAGAACCCATTAGGAGTCACTCCCCATAAACTTCTGCTCAGCAGTAGGTAACAATTTCTGTCTGCATAGATTTGTCTACTCTGAATATTTCATATACACGAGAGCATACAATATGTGGGTTTTTGTGACAGGTGTCTCTTAGCATAATGTTTTCAAGGATCATCACAGTGTTCACGTTTATCAATATTTCATTTCTTTATATTACTGAATAATATTTCATTGTATGGAAATACTGCATTTTGTTTATCCATTCCTCAGTTAATGGACATTTGAGTTTGAACATTTTGGCTGTTATGAATAATGCTGCTATGAATATTTGTATGCAAGCTTCTTTGTGGACATATGTTTTCATTTCTCTTAGGTATATACCTAGGAGTGGAATTGCTGGGTTATATGGTAACTCTGTTTATTTAACATTTTGAGGTGCTACCAAACTGTTTTCTAGAGTAGCTGCACCATTTTACATTCCCACCAACAGTGGATGAGGATTCTAATTTCTCCACAACTTTGACAACAATTATTATCTGTGTTTTTGGTTATAGTCATTCTACTAGGTATGAAGTGCTATCTCATTGTGGTTTTGGTTTGTATTTCTTAATGGTTCATGTAGAGAATCATTTCATATTTTTTTACCATTTTTATATTATCTTTGAATAGATATCTATTCAGATCCTTTACCCAAATTTAATTAGATTATTTGCCTTTTTTACTCTTGAGTTGTAAATTTTTTATGTGTTCTAGGTGCAAGTCTTGTACCAGATATATCCTGCAAGTGGGTCCATGTCAGGTCAAATAATGACAACACTCCGTAAATAGGTATTTTCCAAAGAGCTGTAAGTTTAGCTAATAACAGTTCTCTGGCCATGGGACTTTTTGATGAGCTTCAAACCTGGTCTTCCCCCCGCCAGTGGCTGCAAGGCTGCTGGTTCTCACAGCTCTGAGGTTTTGAGGCTGATAATTTTCAAGGCTACTGTGGATCTGGGAAGAAGAGGACTTGTATCCGGAATACAGAAATAACCTTCACAATTCAATAATAAGAAACCAAAAACTCAATTTAAAAATTGGCAAGAGATTTAAAGAGACACTTTACAAGACAGGAATGACAACTTAGAACATGAAAAGCTGCTCAACATCATTAGTCATTAGGGAAATGTAAATTAAAATCTCAATGAGATAACACTTCATACCCACTAGAATGGATAAAAATAAGACTCTTAATACCAAGTGCTGGTGAAAATGTAGAGCAACTGGAATTCTTTCACTCTGCTGGTGGGAATGAAAAAAATGGTACAAATACTTTGGAAAACAGTTTTGGAATTTCTCACAAAATTAAAGAATTTCTTACACGCTTCAGCAGTTCTGCTCTAGAAATCTACCCAACAGAAGTGAAAACTGTCCACCCAAAATTCATTAGGTGAATGTTCATAGCAGCTGTATTCATAATAACCAAAATCTAGAAACAATTCAAATGTGGATTAACAAATTGCATTACATCCATAGAATCTGTTCGACACTAAAAAGGAAAGAACTACTGAAAGGTGCAACAATATGGATGAATTTCAGATGCATTGCACTGAAGAAGCCAGACAAAAAAGGCTATATACCATAATGATTCTATTTATACGACATTCTAGAAAAGGCAAAATAGTAGCAGAAAATGGATCAGAGTTTGACAGAGGCTGGGTGTAGGGGAATGGAATTGCCTGCAATGAGGCTTAAAGGAACTTTTTGGAGTGATGGGAAATTTTCAATATCTTGATTGTGGTGGTTTATATTATTATAAATATTAATATAAAGTAGAATTATATTTACATTTAATAGAGTGAATAAATAGACAAAAATAGCATTAAGTCCATAGCCACAGTGTCAACAACAGCAAATGTGTAAGGTTTACAGGAATAAATCTAATAAATATGTGTGAAAACTTCATGCTGGAACCTTATAAAGGCTTATTAAAATATTTTAGAGAAAACCTTTATAGATGGAGAGAGCCATTATGTTCACGGATCAAAAAAAAATTGAATGTTATAAAGATGTCAGCTTTCCCCAGATGAGCCATAAATTCTAGTTAAATTCATTGACTCAGCAAATATTTACTGAGTAGCTATCTTTACTCAAGCATGATCTGTTTTAGGTACTTGAGATGTACCAATGAACAAATCCAATTTTGAGTTTATAGTCTAGCTGGGTAGGACATGGCTGGGTGAAAGGGAGATAAAATAATAAGCATATGAATAAATAAACCATATAGTATCTTGGAAGGTAATACTTGATTATGAACAGAAAGTAGACACAAGTAACTGATTAGAAGTAGTGGGGAGGGGATTGCGACAGGTTACTATTTTAAGTAGAGTTTTCTTTAAAATCAAAAACTGCATTCTAAAATATATACATGGAAGATCAAATGGGCCAAAAATACTAACACATTACTGAAAAAAAAACATACTGGAGAGATTCTCTAACAGATATTAGGATTATTTTAAAGTTTTACTAATATGGTAGTATTGTATTGGTGACTGATAGAGAAAGGAACAGAATAGAGAACTCATAAGTATACCAAAAGAGCTATGGAAGCCGTATAAGTAAAGAAAGGATGGATTATTTATTAAGTGGTCCTGGAATAGAAACCTACTTCACATATACTGAGAGATAATTTCAAATGGATGAATGACTTAAATATAAAAGACAAAGTATTCAAGATGGTAATGTAAAAGGGGAATACCTTCATGAAATTGAGGTAGGAAAGAAGTTCTTAAGCAGAATTTTAAAATTGGAAACATTTCTTAATGAAGATTTAAAAAGGAAGCTACATTGTATTTAACTGTTGAATCTCACTATGAATCTCCACTGTATTAGTAATCAGAAAATTTGAGTTAAATTCACAGCATCATTTCACATTCATCAGACTGACAAAAAATAGAAACTTACAATTACAAATAACAGCAAGGATGTGGAACAATGGATACCGTTATATTTTGCTCACAGGAGTAGAGACTGGTATAAACTCTTTGTAAAGAAAATCATGATGCCTCGAAAGTTTTGAGTATAAGGTCCTAAAGTCATGAACAAGAATGTTCATCAGATCATCATTTTAAATAAATTAGGGTGCAGCAAATCCTCATGAGTACATCTCAGGAGCATAATACTGAGCATGCAAAAAAAGTTACAGTGGAAAACCTGTAGTATGGTTCTATTAATGTAGATTTCAAAATCAAGCAAAAGGAGACAACATATTGTTTGTGGATAGTTATGTATATGGCAAAACGATATAACAAAGTATGATTAAAACAGCTTTTGGCATTTACTTTTTTTTTAATTTATTAATTTATTTTTGCCCGTGTTGGGTCTTCGTTTCTGTGCGAGGGCTTTCTCCAGTTGTGGTGAGCGGGGACCACTCTTCATCGCGGTGCAAGGGCCTCTCACTGTCGCGGCCTCTCCAGTTCTGGAGCACAGGCTCCAGACGCGCAGGCTCAGTAGTTGGGGCTCACGGGCTTAGTTGCTCCACAGCATATGGGATCTTCCCAGAGCAGGGCTCGAACCCATGTCCCCTACATTGGCAGGCAGATTCTTAACCACTGCACCACCAGGGAAGCCCTGGCATTTACTTTTTAGAGGTAGGGAAGGAAAGTAATTGAGGAGGGGCACATAGGGACTTCAAACATTAAACTATTCTATTTCTTAAGCTTCATTGTGGGTAGGTGGGCATTGTCTATTTTAAACTATTATAAACATATATGTTTATAGATATACTTCATGATGTAAATGTTAAAAGAATTGAATATATATTCAACTATCAAATTTCAGCCCTATGGTCATCTTATCCATTCAATTTTACAGTAGATATATGAAACCCCATCTAATATTTTGTTTGCAGAGGTTAAGCAACTGTTTTTGAATAAAAATTAACTTGTGGGCTTCCCTGGTGGCTCAGTGGTTGAGAGTCTGCCTACTGATACAGGGGATACAGGTTCGTGCCCCGGTCCGGGAGGATCCCACATGCCACGGAGCGGCTGGGCCCGTGAGCCATGGCTGCTGGGCCTGTGTGTCCGCAGCCTGTGCTCCGCAACGGGAGAGGCCACAACGTGAGAGGCCTGTGTACCGCCAAAAAAAAAAAAAAAAAAAAAAAAAAAAAATTAACTTGCAAGGTTTTTTTTTTTTTTAAATACTTCTGATAGGACATTGTGGTTCTTTTTTTTGGAGGGGGGTGTAGGAGTTTATTAATTAATTAATTTGTTATTTTTGCTGTGTTGGGTCTTCATTTCTGTGCGAGGGCTTTCTCTAGTTGTGGCAAGCGGGGGCCACTCTTCATCACGGTGCGCGGGCCTCTCACTGTCGTGGCCTCTCTTGTTGCAGAGCACAGGCTCCAGATGCGCAGGCTCAGTAGTTGTGTCTCACGGGCCTAGCCGCTCCGCGGCATGTGGGATCCTCCCAGACCAGGGCTCGAACCCGTGTCCCCTGCATTTGCAGGCAGATTCTCAACCACTGTTTTTTGTTTTTGTTATTAATGTGGCAGATTTAACATTATCTGGAGAAATCAGGGACGCTTTAGAAAATAAGTGCTGTTAATGCTATCATAGACAGGTTAAAATTGTTTTCTCTCTTCTCCCCATAGCATAGGCCAGAATGTATTCACAAGTAATTGAGTCAATCATAACAAAAATTATAATAGTAAGTGTTAAAGCTTGCTGAATACTTACTGTGTGTCAGGAACTTTTTTAGGTGAGAGAACATAGCCAGCAAAAACCTCTACCCTGATGGAGCTCACATTGTCATGGGAGGAGAGAGAAAATAAACAAAATGATATAAACATGCTGTGTTAGAAGGTGATCCCAGATATGGAGAAAATTGAAGAAGAGAAGGGCCAAGGAAGTGCTGAGGTAGGGGATGGGTGAATTTTAAATCGGATGATTAGGAAAGGCATCTCTAAGAAGATGACAATTTGGCTCATGACTTGAAGCTGGTGAAGGAGACTGTTAAAAAGAAACCGGGGGGAATAGCATCCGGGAACAATAAACAGAGTTATAAGCTCTGAGGCCAGAATATGCCTAGTGTGCAAGAAATAGCAAGGTCAGTGATAGATGGATGGAGAGGGTCATCAGGGGCAACAGAGTAGGAAACAGAATTAGAGAGGGGGGTAGATCATATGAGAATTTACAGTTTATGATGAGAGATCTTGCTTTTATTTTAAATGAGACTGACAAATTGTATTCTAATTGTATTCTACTGACTTACATTGTAACAGGATCATGCAGAACGTGGCGGAGAACTGAAGTTGGCCAAGGCAGAAGGAGGAAGACAAGGCAGAAGGCTATCGCAATAATCCAGGTAAGTGATGATGGTGCCTTGGACAATGTTTCAGCAGGCAGGGAGTGAGGCTTTTGGATTTAGAAGCTAGGACAGACAAGACATGCTTACAGAATTCCTGTGGTTTGTTAGAGAAAGGGGGAGTCAAGGGTGACTTCAGTGTTTTTGTACTGAATAACTGAAAAATACAGTTGCCATTTTTCCACCCTTAGGTGGGGAAAACTGCAAGTGAAGCATGTTGGGAGAGAAAGATCATGAGTTCAGTTTATTGTTCAGTGTGAGATTTATATATGAGCCTGGAGTTCAGAGGAGAAGCGTGGGCTGAAGATATAAATGTCACTTAAATATATGGTACTTATGGTCCTTAAGGGAGTGAGAGTAGATAAAAAATAAAAGAGGAACAATGCCTGAGCCCTGGAGTTTTCCAATATTACAAGATCAGGAGAACAAATAAAAAGAACAGCAAAAGAGAGGAAGGGAGTGTGATTGGTGATGGGTAACGGGGAAGGACAAGGAGTGAACTTTGTCCTGAAATGCAGGACATGTTTCAAACCAGGGGAGGGATATTAACTTTGGCAAATGCTGCTCATAGTTTGAGTAAGATGGGGACCAAGAACTGACTATTGGATTTACCTGTATGGAAACCACCAGCGACCAAGATAAGAGAAGTTTCCTGGTGGGAGTGGGGTTTGGGCTAAAGCTGATGTGAATGGGACTTAGGGAAAAAATAGAAATTGGAATCAGAAAAGATAGACAACTACCTGGAGTTTTGCTATAAAAACAAACAAAAAAATAAGAAGGCAGCTGCAACAGAATATGGGGTCCAGAGATTTTTTTTAATGATGAGAGAAATCTCAGTGTATTGTACATGTGAAAGAGAATGATCAAGTTCAGAGGGTGATTGTATGAGCCGGTCTTTGAGATGGGAGAGGAAATGGGACCTAGCGCACAAGTGGAGAAGGAAGCTTTACAAAGCATCCATAGTTACAGGAGTGAAGGTTGAGTCCAGGAATGCTTGATGATGGTAGATGTGTAGGTGTGGTTATGAGAGCTGGGAAAAGAACTCTTCTCTTTCTTTGAATTTTCCCCATGGTGAAGGAATCAAAGATATTAACTGAGAGCAAAGATGAGAGAATAAGTTACAAGTTTGATGAAAGAAGAGAGAGCCTAACATATTTTTTTATGAGAGTAGAAGACTGAATAGACTAAGAAGGAATGTGTAGTATTATTGCTAGAGAGCTCCAAGGACCCACTTGAAGTCAGTGGTCGTGAAGTTCAAGTGAAAACGGTGATTATGGCAATATGTTTTTCTCCTACCAAAACTGATGCTTTGGTAGAGGCAGAGAGTACAACAAAAGATGGAAGAGATTTTGGGTATATGTAAGAGAATGAATAGAAGGTTTGATTGTGGAATGTAAACTTGGTAAAAGAGAAATGAGTTCGTAAGGGAAACGCAGAAAAGTGAAGTTTTTGTAAGATTAACAGATTGTATTACTGGGTTTGAAAGATTGTTTGATAATAGAGCAGGCACTTGAAATTGAGATGATGTGGGTTTGCAATGACTGCTAATGACAGATCCTCAGAGATGTATACATTTGTTGATCTTTGCCTTGATTGTAACTTTTTAATAATTATAATCAATAGTATTCATTGTATTTTTATTTCTTAGAATAATATACTTAAAGTTTATTTATCCATTGTTTTGCCTTTTACTGAGGTATAGTTGATGTATTCAATACAATATTATATGTTTCATGTGTACAACATAATGATTCACAATTTTTAAAGGTTATACTCCATTTATAATTATTATAAAATATTGGCTATATTCCCTGTGCTGTACAATATATCCTTGTAGCTTATTTATTTTATACATAGTAGTTTGTACCTCTTAATCCCCTACTTATATCTTGCCCCTCCCTCCTTCCCTCTCCCAACTGGTAACCACTAGTTTGTTCTCTATATATCTTTGAGTCTGTTTTTTGTTATATTCACTAGTTTTATTTTTTATTTTCCATATTTAAGTGATACCATACAGTATTCATCTTTGTCTGACCTGTTTCACTTAGCATAGTGCCCTCCATCCATGTTGTTAAAAAAAGAATGGCAAAATTTCATTCTTTTTTTATGGTTGAATAGTATTCCATTGTGTGTGTGTGTACACACACACACACACACACACACACACACACACACACACACATATATATATATATATATATATATACACCATATCTCCTTTATCCATTCATCTGTTCTTGGACCCTTAGGTTGCTTCTATGACTTAGCTATTGTAAATAATGCTGCTATGAACATTGGGGTTCATGTTTCTCTTTGAATTAGTGTTTTTGTTTTGGATAGGAGTGAAATTACTGGGTCATATGGTCGTTCTATTTTTAGTTTTTTGAGAAACCTCCATACTGTTTTCCACAGTGGCTGCACCAATTTACATTCCCACCAACAGTGCAAGAGGGTTCCCTTTTGCCCACATCCTTGCCAACATTTGTTATTTGTGTTCTTTTTGATGATAGCCATTCTGACTGGTGTGAAATAATATCTTATTTTGGTTTTAATTTGCATTTCTCTGATGATTAACAATGTTGAACATCTTTTCATGCGCCTGTTGGCCATGTGTATGTCTTCTTTGGAAAAATATCTATTCAGGTCTTGTGCCCATTTTTTAATCGAGTTGTTTGTTTTTTTGATATTGAGTTCTATGAGCTGTTTATAGGTTTTGGATATTAGTCTCTTATGGGTCATATCATTTGCAAATATTTTCTCCCATGCCGTAGGTTGCCTTTTCCTTTTGTCAGTGGTTTCCTTTGCTATGCAAAAGTTCGTAAATTTAACTAGGTCCCATTTGTTTATTTTTTGCTTTTGTTTCCTTTGCTTTAGGAAGCAGATCCAGAAAAATATTACTACGATTTATGTCAAAGAGCATTCTGCCTATGTTTTGTTCTAGCAGTTTTATGGTTTCTGGTCTTACATTTAAGTCTTTAATCCATTTTGAGTTTATTTTTGTATAGGGTGTGAGAAAATGTTCTAATTTCATTTTTTTACAAGTAGCTGTCCAGTTTTCTCAGGACCACTTTTTGTACAAACTCTTATCCACATTATATATACTTGCCTGCTTTGTGATATATTAATTTCACAGAAGTAGAGCAAATAATTTTAAAATTTGTATAGAAACACAAAAGACCTCAAAAAGCAAAAACAATCTTGAGAAAGAAGAAGGGAAAGAATCATGCTTCCTGACTTCAGACTATACTACAAAGCTACTGTAACCAAAACAGTATGGTACTGGCACAAAAACAGACATGTAGATCAAAAGAACTGAATAGAGAGCCCAGAAACAAACCCACACACTTATGGTCAATTAATCTATGACAAACCATGCAAGACTATACAATGGATAAAAGACAGTCTCTTTTAAGTGGTGCTGGGAAAACTGGAAAGCTACATGTAAAAAAAATGAAATTAGAACATTTCCTCATGCCATATACAAAAATAAAATGGATTAAAGATTCTGCTTTGTTTTTATAACAGTTTAATGTTTACATAGGTAGTTTATTGTATTAAGGCACTGAACACTCTTTAATTCTACATAAAAAAAGAACTATTATTTTAATTATTAAAAACATTTTTCCTCATTCTTTTAATTCTTAGTAAAAAGTTGTAAATAATGTTTCTTTCCTGTAATAAATAAACAGAAGTTGGTAATAAAGGATATATTAGTTTTGTGTAGAGTGCTGCCACAAAAAGGACTCAAAAGTAGGTTGGCTTGAATAACAAAGATATTTCTTTCTCTCATGGAAAAATTTGTGTTGCATCTTTTGGGCTGTGAGGAAGTTCTGTCAGGAAGTTCTTTCTCTTGTGGTCATTTAGGGACTCAAGTTCCTTCCAAGTTCTTGCTTCTCCCATCCTCCAGGGCAGGCAGGGGTCTTAAATTTTTTGTGCCATGGACCTCTTTAGTAATCTGCTAAATTATATGGACTTTCTCAGAATAATGTTTAATAAATGCATAAAGTAAAATGCATCAGATTAAAAAGGAAACAAATTATATTAAAACACCATGATCAAAATATGTAAATGTGTGCTTCCTTAACACTTTAAATTATAAGATATAAAAAGTATATTATGGGTATAAATACCATAAGTTTGAAGCAATTAGGAACAAAAGCAATATTTTAAGATATCTGCAATGGCTATAATATGATTTGAAAATCCCTATGATTTCTATTTTTGCCAAAGCCACACATACTATTAATAGTACTATAGTGTATTGTCTACATTTTAACAGAAGAAAGTCTTAAATTTTATCTTCATTTTTAGTAATTTTTCACCATCCAAATTTCATGAGCACATTGAATTCTATCTAGTGTTGGCCCTTGGGTTACAGGTTAAAAGCTCCTTTTCTATGGTGTTGATGTTATGTTCATGGTCTACTCTGAGTGCAAGTGGAAAGAGAATGTGGAGGTCTGAAAACTTAGGCCTAGAAGTTGGCACATTGTCCTTCCAGCCCATTCCATTTGAGATAAATCAATCACATATGACACCCAACTGCTAGAGACCTGGAGAAATGTAAACCAGTCATACATCAAGAAGATGAAAGGACAAGTTAGAGGACCACCAGCAGACTCTGCCACAAAGGCTACACCCTTCATCTCCCCCATTTGTCCTTCTCCTTCCCTTTCGGTGTTTGTTTTATTTTGTTTAAAGTCAATTAATTTTCTTGTAGGTATGTTCCTTCTGGGTAGTCTCTGAATCTATTAGAAAATCTTCTAATATTAGGATTTTCAGAGAAAATTTTACTTCAAGGTACATTAATCATGAAGACATTTTTAGCATTATAATGCAAACAAATGCTGGAAAGATTATCAAGTGTATGGTTAAGTTGGTCTATTTTTCTAAAATTTTATTAAATAAAGTAGTTCTTGAAAATCACACTACAACCCTGGAGGAAGATGGCGGAAGAGTAAGACACGGAGATCACCTTCCTCCCCACAGATATATCAGAAATTCATCTACACGTGGAACAACTCCTACAGAACACCTACTGAACGCTGACAGAAGACCTCAGACACCCCAAAAGGCAAGAAACTCCCCACATACCTGGGTAGGACAAAAGAAAAAAGAATAAACAAAGACAAGAGGATATGGACGGGACCTGCACCAGTGGGAGGGAGCCGTGAAGGAGGAAAGGTTTCCACACGCTAGAAGCCCCTTCGCGGGCAGAGTCTGCAGGTGGCAGAGGGGGAAAGCTTCAGAGTAGCGGAGGAGAGCACAGCAACAGGGGTGCGGAGGGCAAAGCGGAGAGATTCCCGCACAGAGGACCGATGCCGACCGGCACTAACCAGCCCGAGAGGCTTGTCTGCTCGGTCGCCGGGGCGGGTGGGGCTGGGAGCTGAGGCTCGGGTATCGGGTTTCAGTCGGAGCGCAGGGAGACAGAGGGAGTCCAGGGAAAAGTCTGGAGTTGCCGAAGAGGCAAGAGACTTTTTCCTCCCTTTTGTTTCCTGGTGCGCGAGGAGAGGGGATTAAGAGAGCTGCTTAAAGAAGCACCAGAGACGGGCGCGAGCCGCGGCTAAAGGCGCGGACCCCGGAGACGGGCGTGGGACGCCGGAGCTGCTGCTGCCGCCGCCACAAGGCCTGTGTGTGAGCGCAGGTCACTGTCCACCCCGCCACTGCCGGGGTCCCGGGACCCAGGGACGGCTTTCCCGGGAAAGCACACGGAGCGCCTCGGGCTGGTGCAACGTCACGCCGGCCTCTGCCGCCGCAGGCCCGCCCCACTCTGCGCGCCCCTCCCTCCCCTCTGCCTGGGTGAGCCAGAGCCCCCGAATCAGCGGCTCCTTTAAACCTGTCCTGTCTGAGCGAAGAACGGACGCCCTCCGGCGACCTACGCGCAGAGGCGGGGCCAGGTCCAAGGCTGAGACCCGGGAGCTGTGAGAGCAGAGAAGAGACAGGGAAATCTCTCTGTGCAGCCTCGGAGGCAGCGGATTAAAGCTCCATGGTCCACTTGATGTGCCATGCATCTGTGGAGTGCATGAATGGACAGCGAATCATCCCAAATTGAGGAAGTGGACTTTGAGGACAAGATTTAAGACTTTCCCCCCTTTTCCTCTTTTTACAACGAATTATCCCAAATTAAGGAGGTGGACTTTGAGAGCAAGATTTCAGACTTTTCCCCCTTTTCCTCTTTTTACAACGAATTATCCCAAATTGAGGAGGCGGACTTTGAGAGCAAGATTTTCGATTTTTCCCCCTGCTCTCTTTTTGTGAATGTGTATGTGTATTCTTCTGTGTGAGATTTTCTCTGTATAGCTTTGCTTCCACCATATGTCCCAGGGTTCTATCTGTCCGTCTTTTTTTCAATAATTACTTTTTAATTTTAATAACGCTACTATATTTCATGCTTTATTCTATTTTACTTTACCTGCTCTTTCTTTTTTTCCTACCTTCCCTTCCTCCCTCCCTCCCTCCGCCCCTCCTTTCCTTTTTTCTCTCTTTCTTTCCTTCTTCCCTCCCTCCCTCCCTCCCTTCTTCCTTTAACTCTTTTTTCTTTCCTTCCTCCCTCCCTCCCTCCTGTCTTTCTTTCTTTCTTTCTTTCTTTCCATCCATCCTCGCTCCCTCCCTCCTTTCTTTCTTTCTTCCTTCCTTCCTTTCTTTCCTTCTTCCTTTCTTTCTCTCTCTCGTTCTTTCTTCTACTAATTCTTTCTTTCAACTTCTTCTCCCTTTTATTCTGAGCCGGGTAGATGAAAGGCTCTTGGTGCTGCAGCCAGGAGTCAGTGCTGTGCATCTGAAGTGGGAGAGCCAACTTCAGGACACGGGTCCACAAGAGAACTCCCAGCTCCACATAATATCATGTGGCGAAAATCTCCCAGAGATCTCCATCTCAACACCAGCACCCAGCTTCATTCAACGACCAGCAAACTACAGTGCTGGTCACCCTATGCCAAGCAACTAGCAAGGCAGGAACACAACCCCACCCATTAGTAGAGAGACTGCCTAAAAACACAATAAGGCCACAGGCACCCCCAAAACACACCACCAGACGTGGACCTGTCCAAAAGAAAGACAAGATCAAGCCTCAACCACCAGAACACAGGCACTAGTCCCCCCCACCAGGAAGCCTACACAACCTTGTGAAACAACCTTAGCCACTGGGGACAGACACCAAAAACAACGGGAACTACAAATCTGCAGCCTGCAAAAAGGAGACCCCAAACACAGTAACATAAGCAAAATGAGAAGACAGAAAAACACACAGCAGGTGAAGGAGCAAGATAAAAACCTACCAGCCCTAACAAATGAAGAGGTAATAGGCAGTCTACCTGAAAAAGAATTCAGAATAATGATGGTAAAGATGATCCAAGATTCTATTTCCAAGATCCAAAATCTTGGAAATAGAATAGACAAAATGCAAGAAACAGTTAACAAGGACGTAGAAGAACTAAAGATGAATCAAGCATCGATTAAAAACACAATAAATGAAATGAAAAATACTCTAGATGGGATCAATAGCAGAATAACTGAGGCAGAAGAACGGATAAGTAAGGTGGAAGATAAAATAGTGGAAATAACTGCTGCAGAGCAAAATAAAGAAAAAAGAATGAAAAGAACAGAGGACAGTCTCAGAGACCTCTGGGACAACATTAAACGCACCAACATTCGAATTATTCGAATTATTTGAATCCAGAAGAAGAAGAGAAAAAGAAAGGGACTGAGAAAATATTTGAAGAGATTATAGTTGAAAACTTCCCTAATATGGGAAAAGAAATAGTTAATCAAGTCCAGGAGGCACAGAGAGTCCCATACAGAATAAATCCAAGGAGAAATACGCCAAGACACATATTAATCAAACTGTCAAAAATTAAACACAAAGAAATTATATTAAAAGCAGCAAGGGAAAAACAACAAGTAACACATAAGGGAATCCCCATCAGGTTAACAGCTGAACTCTCAGCAGAAACTCTACAAGCCAGAAGGGAGTGGCAGGACATAATTAAAGTGATGAAGGAGAGAAACCTGCAACCAAGATTACTCTACGCAGCAAGGACCTCATTCAAATTTGATGGAGAAATTGAAACGTTTAGAGACAAGCAAAAGCTGAGAGAGTTCAGCACCACCAAACCAGCTTTACAACAAATGCTAAAGGAACTTCTCTAGGCAAGAAACACAACAGAAGGAATATACCTACAATAACGAACCCAAAGCAATTAAGGAAATGGGAATAGGAACATACATATCAATAATTACCTTAAATGTTAATGGACTAAATGCTCCCACCAAAAGACACAGATTGGCTGAATGGATACAAAAGCAAGACCCATATATATGCTGTCTACAAGAGACCCACTTCAGACCTAGAGACACATACAGATTGAAAGTAAGGGGATGGAAAAAGATATTCCATGCAAATGGAAACCAAAAGAAAGCTGGAGTAGCAATTCTTATATCAGACAAAATAGACTTTAAAATAAAGACTATTAGAAGAGACAAAGAAGGACACTACATAATGATCAAGGGATCGATCCAAGAAGAAGATATAACAATTGAAAATATTTATGCACCCAACATAGGAGCAACTCAATACATAAGGCAAATACTAACAGCCATAAAAGGAGAAATCGACAGTTACACACTCACGGTAGGAGACTTTAACACCCCACTTTCACCAAAGGACAGATCATCCAAAATGCAAATAAATAAGGAAACACAAGCTTTAAATGATACATTAAACAAGATGGACTTAATTGATATTTATAGGACAATCCAGCCAAAAACAACAGAATACACATTTTTCTCAAGTGCTCATGGAACATTCTCCAGGATAGACCATATCTTGGGTCACAAATCAAGCCTTGGTAAATTTAAGAAAATTGAAATTGTATCAAGTATCTTTTCCGACCACAATGCTATGAGACTAGACATCAATTACAGGAAAAGATCTGTAAAAAATACAAACACATGGAGGCTAAACAATACACTACTCAATAACGAAGTGATCACTGAAGAAATCAAAGAAGAAATTTAAAAATACCTAGAAACAAATGACAATGGAGACACGACGACCAAAAACCTATGGGACGCAGCAAAAGCAGTTCTAAGGGGGAAGTTTATAGCAATACAATCCCACCTTAAGAAACAGGAAACATCTCGAGTAAAGAACCTGACTCTGCACCAAAAGCAATAAGAGAAAGAAGAACAAAAAACGTCCAAAGTTAGCAGAAGGAAAGAAATCATAAAGATCAGATCAGAAATAAATGAAAAAGAAATGAAGGAAACGATAGCAAAGATCAATAAAACTAAAAGCTGGTTCTTTGAGAAGATACACAAAATTGACAAACCATTAGCCAGACTCATCAAGAAAAAAAGGGAGAAGACTCAAATCAATAGACTTAGAAATGGAAAAGGAGAAGTAACAACTGACACTGCAGAAATACAAAAGATCATGAGAGATTACTACAAGCAACTCTATGCCAATAAAATGGACAACCTGGAAGAAATGGACAAATTCTTAGAAATGCACAGCCTGCCAAGACTGAATCAAGAAGAAATAGAAAATATGAATAGACCAATCACAAGCACTGAAATTGAAACTGTGATTAAAAATCTTCCAACAAACAAAAGCCCAGGACCAGATGGCTTCACAGGCGAATTCTATCAAACATTTAGAGAAGAGCTAACACCTATCCTTCTCAAACTCTTCCAAAATATAGCAGAGGGACAAGCACTCCCAAACTCATTCTACGAGGCCACCATCACCTTGATACCAAAACCAGACAAGGATGTCACAAAGAAAGAAAACTACAGGCCAATATCACTGATGAATATAGATGCAAAAATCCCCAACAAAATACTAGCAAACAGAACCCAACAGCACATTAAAAGGATCATACACCATGATCAACTGGGGTTTATTCCAGGAATGCAAGGATTCTTCAATTTATGCAAATCAATCAATGTGATACACCATATTAACAAATTGAAGGAGAAAAACCATATGATCATCTCAATAGATACAGAGAAAGCTTTCAACAAAATTCAACACCCATTTATGATAAAAACCCTGCAGAAAGTAGGCACTGAGGAAACTTTCCTCAACATAATAAAGGCCATATATGACGAATCCACAGCAAACACTGTCCTCAATGGTGAAAAACTGAAACCATTTCCACTAAGATCAGGAACAAGACAAGGCTGCCCACACTCACCACTATTATTCAACCTAGTTTTGGAAGTTTTAGCCACAGCAATCAGAGAAGAAAAGGAAATAAAAGGAATCCAAATCAGAAAAGAAGAAGTAAAGCTGTCACTGTTTGCAGATGACATGATACTATACATAGAAAATCCTAAAGATGCTACCAGAAAACTACTAGAGCTAATCAATGAATTTGGTAAAGTAGCAGGATACAAAATTAATGCTCAGAAATCTCTGGCATTCCTGTGCACTAATGATGAAAAATCTGAAAATGAAATCAAGAAGACACTCCCATTTACCATTGCAATAAAAAGAATAAAATATCTAGGAATAAACCTACCTAAGAAGACAAAAGACCTGTATTCAGAAAATTATAAGACACTGATGAAAGAAATTAAAGATGATACAAATAGATGGAGAGATATACCATGTTCTTGGATTGGAAGAATCAACATTGTGAAAATGACTCTACTACCCAAAGCAATCTACAGATTCAATGCAATCCCTATGAAACTACCACTGGCATTTTTCACAGATCTAGAACAAAAAATTTCACAATTTGTTTGGAAAAACAAAAGACCCCGAATAGCCAAAGCAATCTTGAGAACGAAAAATGGAGCTGGAGGAATCAGGCTCCCTGACTTCAGACTATACTACAAAGCTACAGTAATCAAGACAGTGTGGTACTGGCATAAAAACAGAAAGATCAATGGAACAGGATAGAAAGCCCAGAGATAAACCCACGCACATATGGTCACCTTATCTTTGATAATGGAGGCAGGAATGTACAGTGGATAAAGGACAGCCTCTTCAATAAGTGCTGCTGGGAAATCTGGACAGGGACATGTAAAAGTATGAGATTAGATCATTCCCTAAAACCATACACAAAAAGAAGCTCAAAATGGATTAAAGGCCTAAATGTAAGGCCAGAAACTATCAAACTCTTAGAGGAAAACATAGGCAGAACACTCTATGACATAAATCACAGCAAGATCCTTTTGGACCCACCTCCTAGAGAAATGGAAATAAAAACAAAGATAAACAAATGGGACCTAATGAAACTTCAAAGCTTTTGCACAGCAAAGGAAACCATAAACAAGACCAAAAGACAACCCTCAGAATGGGAGAAAATATTTGCAAGTGAAGCAACTGACAAAGGATTAATCTCCAAAATTTATAAGCAGCTCATGCAGCTCAATAGCAAAACTCAAACAACCCAATCCAAAAATGGGCAGAAGACTTAAATAGGCATTTCTCCAAAGAAGATATACAGACTGCCAACAAACACATGAAAGAATGCTCAACATCATTAATCATTAGAGAAATGCAAATCAAAACTACAATGAGATATCATCTCACACCAGTCAGAATGGCCATCATCAAAAAATCTAGAAACAATAAATGCTGGAGAGGGTGTGGAGAAAAGGGAACACTCTTGCACTGCTGGTGGGAATGTGAATTGGTACAGCCACTATGGAGAACAATATGGAGGTTCCTTAGAAAACTAAAAATAGAAATACCATATGACCCAGCAATCCCTCTACTAGGCATATACCCTGAGGAAACCATAATTCAAAAAGGGACATGTACCAAAATGTTCATTGCAGCTCTATTCACAATAGCCCGGAACTGGAATCCACCTAAGTGTCCATCATCGGATGAATAGATAAAGAAGATGTGGCACATATATACAATGGAATATTACTCAGCCATAAAAAGAAACGAAACTGAGCTATTTGTAATGAGGTGGATAGACCTAGAGTCTGTCATACAGAGTGAAGTAAGTCAGAAAGAGAAAGACAAATACCGTATGCTAACACATATATATGGAATTAAAAAAAAATGTCATGAAGAACCTAGGGGTAAAACGGGAATATAGACACAGATCTACTTGAGAATGGACTTGAGGATATGGGGAGGGGGAAGGGTAAGCTGTGACAAAGCGAAAGAGCGGCATGGACATATATACACTACCAAACGTAAGGTAGATAGATAGTGAGAAGCAGCCGCATAGCACAGGGAGATCACCTCGGTGCTTTGTGACCGCCTGGAGGGGTGGGATGGGGTGGGTGGGAGGGAGGGAGATGCAAGAGGGGAGGTATGTGAGAACAGATGTATATGTATGACTGATTCACTTTGTTATAAAGCAGAAACTAGTAAAAAAATAAAATAAAATAAAATCACACTAAAAAAATAAAATAAAGTATTTCTTAAAATAAATGTCATCTGACAAATATGACATTAACTCTATATATGTATCGTTTAAAAATTTCTTATATGTATGTATATGTACATGTACGTATTGTTTTTACTATTTAAAAATTCTAAATCACACAGATTTATTTTTTTGACTCATACAAATTAGTAGCTAACATAATAATCTTGTAAACCAACAATATGATTATAAGCTGACCTTCTAACATTGCCTAAGGAAGAAGGCCCAATTCTGGACAATGAAGATGACTATCCATCAGATTATTCTACTGCAGTATCTCTGGTATAACCAGTGAGACCCATATAATTATGCCTTTTGGTAGTTAGATGGGAGAAAGGAGAATCCACTTTTACTTTTTATTTATCAGAACATTTTAAACTTGAAAAATTATTAGTTCTGAGAACTTTATATCACTTGTACTCACCTCAATTTTTTTTTAAAGGATATAAGAATGAAGGTAAAATTTGCTTCCAGGGAACCCAGTTCCATGGGATCAATCTGCCTGAGGCCAACCTTGACTTCATCCAGGGCAGAGGTGTATAAATCTGTGCTTATTTTAATGGTTTATCTAGTCCATCTTTAAAGCCATGGTTTTCTTATTTAATAGAGAATGATGAGTGATTTTTTGTAATTATAAATAAAATACATTCTCTTGGACCTATTTAGTATCGATAATTACATAATTATACCATCATGTTCCATCAGTGTTTCTTAACCTTTTGCAGGGTACCACTGTGGAGACTTGGTAAAAGCTATGGACTCTTTCCTCCAAAAAAAAAAAAAAATATATATATATATATATATATATATATATATATATATATACACAAATAAACACAAGTTTTGCATAAAGTTTAGGGGTGTTTACTGACACCTCAATACTCTTCCAGAGGCATCCTTAGAATTCAATTCAGGACCTGTTTAAAACCCTGCTTCTGTGTTTTCATGTAATGGCAAAGGAATCAATAAAAGAGTGGTAAGACCATTTTTCTCTAAGTCTCTTCTATAACAGATACTTTTTTTTCATTATGCTGGTCTTCTTGCTAGCAAAATCATCTTGGTGATATTTTCTTGTTCATTCTTAATACAAATATATTAACTCTATCTTTCTACTATAGTTTGGTTCTTACCAGTACAAACTAATGGAAGTAAGTGATGTTTTGAATCATCTAAAATAATACATTATTTACAAGGCTCACTTGTTTACTTACATTTGTTTAAAGCAAGTTAAGATCCTAGTTATATTTTAATTACTTTAATATTAAGTTATGTGCTCTTCTCAGTATATATTACCCTAGAAGAGACAGAAATCCAGAAGTGTATTGAATGATGGAGGAAATTTCTCATGTATAACAGGATGATGAGTGGGAATTTTCTGGTTGTCCCAGAATTGGTGACTAGAACCCAAAGACTAGAACAAAGAGGTACTAGGTACTCACTTCTGAAGAGGTACTCCAAAAATGGAGGTCAGAATCCTCTCTATGTGGTTTACTAGGCAGGATCAGAACCAGCCCTGGAAAGCTGCGGAATAGTTAGTAGCACAGGCGCTGTACTGAGTCCACTTGCTTCAAATCCTGGCCCGGCCACACTAGCTGTGTAACCATGAGCAAGTCACTTAATCTCCCTTCCCCTCAGCCTCCCCATTAAAATGGGAATAATAATAACTACAGAAATAATGCTCAGAACAGTTACACTTAGCACATAGTAAAGGCTCAATGGTGCTCATATCTAGTGGTTAGTAAATACAGCTCGAGATTTTCTATGCTGCACTGTCCTCCTTTGTAAATACCTACTTCATAGGATTACTGTGAAGTTTAAATGCCAGCATAGGTGTAAATAACAAGAAAAGTACCTGGGCCTAGATAAGTACTCAATAAATGTGTGGTTTTGTCCTTAGTTAATACAACCATTCCTCTGGGTGTGTGCGTGTGTGTGTGTGTGTGTGTGTGTGTGAAAAACTGGAGAGGAGAAGAGACAGTTGAAGGCATGGGTGTAGCAAGCCCTGTGGAATGGAAAGTGTGCTTTCTGTATGAGAAAAGCTGTTCCCCCCACATCCAAAGCAAAATAAGGAGGAGGTTTCATTAGAATCACCCAGAGATGAAGCCTCCCTGCAGAAAGAGCAGGGACTCCATTTCCTTCTTGAATGCCTGTTTAGCAAAAGACTTGCTGACCTGCCATGTTGCCAGTATTCCTCCCCAGTCCATTTAATGTTTCATCACTCTTTAGGTATCACCTCCAGTGTCACTTCCATAGGTAGCTTTTCCTAACCCTCAAACCAGGTAAGATCTCCTGTATAGGCAGGTAACTCTTCTCTTTATAGCACTTATCAGAGTTGACACTTTCATATTCATTTTGGGTCTACTTAATAATTATCTACCTTATTAAGATATAAGGTTGAATAAGACAGGGACTGTGTATTCATATCTCACTCCAGTGCCTAGCTGGATGACTGGCTTATGGTTAAGTACTTGATAATTTGGGGGTAAATAAATGAAGGATGTAAATTGGGGGAGAGTCTTATCAGTGTTCAGTTGAAATTGAATGGTGTTGAATGTTAGGTTCACATGATCCTAAAGAAACACAAGTGCTAGGTTAGTTTAGCTAGGAAAGAATGAGATTAATTCTGGTTACATGATCATAGGAGGTTTATCATATAATGGCAGATTAGAATGAGAATTTTAAGGTAGGTAGATTTCAATAAACAAGTTCAAGAGGAGAGACATTTAAGAAAACATGTGCTAAATATACTGGATTATGAATAAATGAATATGGGGAAAAAAGGAATTTATGAAAAAATAATGAAAGACACATTTATAATTGTGAAAAATTTGTCATTGTACAGCCCCTTTGGTGTGATGCTAATTATTTAGATTCCCACAAAGAGTGGTCAGGTATTAAAGCTTTTAAGCAGAGAAGGACATGAGAGGTAAAATAGACAAGGTTTATATAGAAAACCAAAACTACGTTAGGTATTTTGTGCAGAAAGTGACCTGACAGAAGATTGGGTACAAAAATTTCTGGAACAGTTTGAGAAGTAAGCACCAGCCTGGGTCTTCAGAGCTGGCTGTACAATGATTCTCAAAACCTGAGAAACTAAAACATAGAACACTAAAACTCTGCCAGGAAAGTTTTAAAACTGCTGCAGGAAAACTTCATATCCATATGACTTTGATGAGCAACAGAAACAAACAAACCAGGTCAAACATAAAAAATGTCTCCATATTAGTCCTGCCTTTCAAATACCACAGCATTGCATGTAATTGGCAAAACCTAATTTGCATCAAGAAATTCAGCAGTGGAGCTTCTGGGCTGGTGAACACAGTTAGGTGCTGGGAGGATAGTAAACCCAGAGCGGGCATGAAAGCCCCTCACCCACCGTGCCTTGTCCTATGCATGTCTTCCATTTGGCTTTTCCTGAAATGTTTCTTTTTTTTTTTTTTAATAAACTGGCAATAGAGGCTGAATCTTGAACTTTATAAGGAATGCATTGGGGTTTCAGAGTTCTTACCTGGTCTACCTACAGCTGCCATCAACTGCAGTTCTATGACACCTTCATGATGTTTCCCTTGGCCAGAAATGCACTAAGTACACTTGAACAACACAGGTTAGAACTGTGTGGATCTACTTATATGTGGATATTTTTTTTCAGTAATAAATACTATGGTACTCATGATCCTTCACTGGTTGAATCCTTGGGTGGGGAACACCACATATATAGAGGGCTAACTATAAGTTATATGCAGATTTCTGACTGCACAGAGGGTGGGCACCCCAAACCCCCTCATTGTTCAAGGGTCAACAGTAGTCTCAAAAATCTAAGCATTCAGAAAGTTACAGCAAGAAAGAGCCACTGAAAATATTCACCATATGACCCAGCAATCCCACTACTGGGCATATACCCTGAGAAAACCAAAACTGAAAAAGAGTCATGTACCACAATGTTCATTGCAGCTCTATTTACAATAGCCAGGACATGGAAGCAACCTAAGTGTCCATCGACAGATGAATGGATAAAGAAGATGTGGCACATATATACAATGCAATATTACTCAGCCATAAAAAGAAAGGAAATTGAGTTATTTGTAGTGAGGTGGATGGACCCTAGAGTCTGTCATACAGAGTGAAGTAAGTCAGAGAAAAACAAATACCATATGCTAACACATATATATGGAATCTAAAAAAAAAAGGAAAAGAAAAAATGGTTCTGATGAACCAAGGGGTAGGACAGGAATAAAGATGCAGATGTAGAGAATGGACTTGAGGACACGGGGAGGGGGAAGCATAAGCTAGGATGAAGTGAGAGAGTGGCATGGACATATATACACTACCAAATGTAAAATACACAGCTAGTGGGAAGCAGCCACATAGCACAGGGAGATCAGCTCAGTGCTTTGTGACCACCTAGAGGGGTGGGATAAGGAGGGTGGGAGGGAGACACAAGAGGGAGGGGATATGGGAATATATCTATATATATAGCTGATTCACTTTGTGATACAGCAGAAGCTAACACTTTGTAAGACAATTATACTCCAATAAAGATGTTAAAAAAAATACTTACTGGATTTTCGTGACAAATTTGGTAATGCTGTGCTAGCCAGCCAAACCATTTTCTGTGTTGTTCTGTGGGTGCATGCAGTCACAGGATGGAATATAATGCAACCTGGTAGAGTCACCCCAAAGGGGTAGAGAGATAAGTAACCATTACAATTGCTCTAATACAGAATTGTTTCAGAACAAATTTGTCATCTAAGCACTCTGCTGCTCATTATAGCATAATTGATTAGAAACCTAAAGAAAGAAACAAAGCAAACAAACAAAAATACAGCCACAAAGAAATCAAAGAAATGCAGTCTTGGTCTCAGTCTCTGCCATCTCAATCCCTATCTCTCTCCATACCACACTCTCTCTCACCACACTTTCAGGGAGAAGATGTGGAGTTTGGGTCAATGCACTGCATCCATCACGAAAAGTTTCCTTTTTGATTAATTCAGTGCCAGTGTATTAGTTGGCGTGGAGTTAAAAGATTGATTGAAGTTGTTGCTGAGGTAGAAAAGTCACCAATTACTTACCTCCTGGTACATGTGTTGTGCTTTCGAATAAGCAAAGAATTCAGCCAATGTATTAGATGACTTTTTCCTTCAGGGTGGTATATAATCACTTATTCCCTTTATATAGTCAGTATGTTTAAAAAATCCTTTAGAGGCTGAATTTGAACTGTAACAACATTTCAATTTATATTGAGGGACCAAAAGCGCCGTAAACGTTTTGAATCATTTTCCACTGAAAGAAAGAAGATAAGCGGGTGAAAAATGTAATATTTGAAAGTGTGTAATGTTATGGTATTAGCTTTAAAAAAAGAGGTATTTGGTGTAATCACTACATTTCATTAATTTTTAAATATTAAGGAAATATGGCCTAGGAGTATTACATTTCCAAGAATAGCATCCACACGTGGTTAATCACCAATAATCCGTTCATGTAATTTATGTATAGCCATGACCAGTCTACAGCCCACACCCCAGTCTACATTTTGCTTTTTACAGTCCTTCCATTTGGAAATGAAAGTCAGGATCCTTGCCAATAACAACCACCTCCAGTGTTTTCAATACTGCTATCATCACCCTGGCAACACAGAAGACAGGACATAAATAGTTGCTCTGCCAAACATATCTATTGCCTTATTATACTTGTGGGAGTTAGAGTTGTCAAGGGAAGTTTATACCGAAGTTAAAGGTAAATTTGGACTTATCAATAGCAAGATTTTCTAAAAAGTGCATCCCCACTATATGTAGACAATCAAGTGGAAGTGTAAATAAATTATAAACTCCATGAGACCAAAAAAAAAAAAAAAAAAATAGCTGTCCTGTTCCCCAGAACTGAGCATTAGTAGATGCTCTATAAATATTTGCTGAATGGATGAATTTGTTCAATGCATATATGGGTTTCTCAAGTCAAAGCATACAGTTTGACATTTACTATTATGTTACTGTGTTGGTTGCATTAAAACATTTAAAAAAATCATAGTCCACAATATTTTTAGGTGACAGAGTTGTAAATGTGTATGGAGATTTAATTAATTAGTTTCACTTGAACTGTCTGGTATGTATAATTAGACATAATGTTATCAGATGTCATCAATGCTCTTGACGCTGACTTAGGTGCTTTTTTATACATTTGTGGCATTTGTAGCCTCTCCAATACCACGTGTTGTAGGTATTTTGCAGATAAGAAGACCTAGACTCTAATCAGTCAGCAAAGTTGACCAATATTAACTCAGCTTGTCAGGGGAGGGCAAGACGTGAACTCAGTTTCATCTGGTATCAAAGCTTACACTCGGGCTTCCCTGTTGGCGCAGTGGTTGAGAGTCCTCCTTCCAATGCAGGGGACACGGGTTCGTGCCCCGGTCCGGGAAGATCCCACATGCTGCGGAGCGGCTGGGCCCGTGAGCCTGCGCGTCCGGAGCCTGTGCTCTGCAACGGGAGAGACCACAACAGTGAGAGGCCCGCGTAACGCAAAAAAAAAAAAAAAAAGCTTACACTCCTGCTCATTCCCAGACTGCCTCTCGTGGTATCTCTGCTCCATCTCTACAGTTGTTTGGGCCTTTCCGGAGGTAGGAAGCTAATCTACCAATCATACTGTTGTGTGAATCTGGTTTTACTTTCTTAGAATCCCTGCTATCATCTCTCTTTAGTAGTGGTCTTGGCACCTTTTCCATACTTCAAAAACTTCCCACTTTCAGAGGAGAGGGACTGTGGGCTCAGAGCAGAATGGAATATCCCACCTGTGTACTGAGGATCTTTTTGAGAGTGGAACTGGCTTTTGGAAATGGCTTAAGAGAAGCACTGGGTACAGTGGGTTTTGTGTCACTTTAGAATGAGCATAATCTGACTTAAAAGAAGCAGTTAAATAATAGACTAATGGGGGAAAAAAATTAGATATATCATTGATCCCCCAGACGAGGAATTACTGTGGCCTGGTAGCGAAAACATGAAGTTTGGAATCAGAAATTCCAGGGTTGAATCTTAGCCCCATAAACTAGCATTTTTTCTCACTTACACAAATTACTTAAAGCCTGATTCCTCCTATTTGTAAAATGGCCCATTACAAACTTTGACATTCGAGGCTATTGGGAGTTTAACTGATAGCATAGGGAAGCATTTTGTAAAGGGTAAAGTGCTGCACAAATATGTTATTTGTGATAACAGTATAGTTACTATGTTACATTGTAATGTTACCTTAGTGTTAATTCCAGGGCAGAACCCAGAGTATTTAATCCAACATTGTAATTTTACAGATAAGAGAACTGAGGCATAGAAGAGTGAAGTGAGACAAAGATTCCCAGTAAAGGTGGGATAAAAAGGAATTTGAAAATAGATACACACCAATATTGCCCAGGATCTATGTATTCCAGTACATTGTTTAACCATATATACAAGATTTTAAATGGCAATCATTGCTTTCTGTATTTGACTAAAGTTTTCTTAAAAAATGAATAAAAGGAAAATAATCATTATGATAACTGTTATTTTGTCCAGACAGAAAAGTCCAATTTGTAAGATACTAAAAATTTGCATGATAATTTTGGTATTTTAATAGAGTAGGGTCACTCACTCTATTTCTCACTCTGTTAGGGTCCTGATGATTGTGTCCCCCTAAAATTCATATGTTGAAGCTCCAGCCCCCAATGTGATGATATTTGGAGGTGGGGACTTTGGGAGGTAATTAGGTTTAGATGAGATCATGAGGGTGGGGCCCTCATGATGGAGTTAGTGTCTTTATAAGAAGCTTGCTATCTCCCTGTGCCCTGGAGAGTGTGAAGGCAGCTGTGTACAAGCCAGGAGCTCTTACCAGAACCCCTCAGCTGAGCTGGTACCCTGATCTTGGACTTCTCATCCTCCAGAACTGTGAGAGATAAATGTCTATTGTTTAAACCTCTCATTCTGTGGTATTTTGTTATAGCAGCCCAAACTGACTAATTCACACTCTGCTTTCTCAGATTTCTAAAGTGTCGGCCTAGGCCATGTGTCTGTTATGCCTTGACTTTTCATTCCTTATTCAAATCATTTTTTCAGTATTTGGAGAGAGTCCTCTGACCCCCACCAGTCCTTTAATGGAAAACGATGCTTGTGATGATCCTCTCGACCCTACTCTATTAAAACAGAGAGCTTAACTTCCACCAGGTGGCACCAAACCATAGCAGGGATGGGAAGGGATAGATTTATCTCCTTCAGCCTAATTGCTGGAAACTGGGGGCCGGCTTCAGTAGGTCAGGCCTGTGCACTTGAAATAAAGCAACCCTTTATTTTATTCAGTTGTATTTTCAAGGCAAACTTCTCGGATATAGCAGGTTTTACTGTAAGAATGAATGCTTCTTCCTCATTGCTTCTAAACATGCTATTTCCTTACTAGGGCTAATGAAACTTCCTGACCTTTCAGCTAAACCAATGCCAAGGTCCTTTTCAACCGGCATGTTCAGATACTTTTATATTTTATTTTATTTTATTTTATTTTATTATTTTTTTTTTTCAGTATGCGGGCCTCTCACTGTTGTGGCCTCTCCCGCTGCAGAGCACAGGCTCCGGACGTGCAGGCTCAACGGCCATGGCTCACGGGCCCAGCCGCTCCACAGCATGTGGGATTCTCCCAGACTGGGGCACGAACCCGTGTCCCCTGCATCGGCAGGCGGACTCTCAACCACTGCGCCACCAGGGAAGCCCCAGATACTTTTATTGACCATAAGACTGGATAGAGTTTGTTTGCCATTCTATTCACTTTTGTAAATTTTTTAATAATAGTCATTTAAAAAATTAAGGACAATTTAGATTGATTCCCCCAGTACATCAACTCAGAGTGTATTAATATAACAGTGCCAATCTCCATCTACATTCAACTTGAAGTTGCTTAGCCAAGCAGTGCCATGTTGACAGTGTTCATTACGGTCCAAGTTCTCCAAAGGATGCTATACTTTAATCAACATTACAAGAAGCTTTGAACATTTGACCTTCTATTTAAAACTATTAGGAATCTGCTTCTTGAGATTTTGACTACATAAGACAAACATTTCCAAAGGCAAACCACCCTTTTCTTCTAACCTCATTTCCATGGAAAGAGAAGGAGACATCAAATTCCGGGTGGTCTGCTTTTGTTTAAGCATTATCTGTTGAAACGATGTAAGGTCATCCCTTGGGACTTCAATCTCCCTGATAGTCTTTACCACCACTCTTACTGACATGAAAGGAATCCAAAATTTATTAATCAAATCTCACTATTTTTAATAATTTATTGTCAAAATTGGTTCTTGAGACTCCAACTGGAATACACAATTACTGTGTGTATATTTCCACAATTGAGGCAAACATAAGTTTTTTTAAAATGCTCAACTGAAAGTGTTATTAGAGAACAATGAATCAAAACCCACTAATTTTACAATGAGAAGGCTGTGATATAGGAAGAACTTGTTGAAACTTATACAAAATTAGTAAAAGAATAAGGACTAGAAGTTAATGTTTGTTCATATTTCCTTATGTTCTGTGTCTTAAACCGACAATTTCACAGCTCATTTTAACAGGAGAACTTAGGGAGATTGAGGAGTCTTGTGGTGCCTAGTGAAAAAAAATCCCTCTGATAGGTTTCTCCATTGACTGATTCTGGATTCAATTAATCTGTTTCTCAGCTTTTAGAGGCTATTATCATAGAGATGAACTTTTTGTTGTGGAAGAGTACAGTGCTCCAGACCAAAGCCATTGAAGTCAGACAGACCTCATTTTGAATTCAAAATGATTTGTTACATAATCTTGGACAAATTAATTCATCTCTTATTTAATCTCTCTGCATCTCAGTTTCCTTATCTTTAAAAGGGGACTGCCAACTATCTCTTTTTTGGAGCTAGTCTGAGGGTGAAGAGGATACCATGCTTATGATGGAGTCTGGAAATCTTCAGTAATGTTTGTTGTCGTTACTGTCATTATTGCTTTCCCAATCATCCCTGCAATGGTCATTTTAGTGTAAGTAATCCCAGATGGGTTTATACTAATTTATATAATCAGTAGAAGGTGAGCACAAAATTTAAAAGACAATTGTAGCCCTCAAGTATTACATCTCTAAATCCTCAGTAATGTGTACAAAGTCAAACAGAGTAACGGGTGAGAGATGAGAGTGATGGGGATATAGCAAATAACATTTACCACAAATAGTTATATCACTGGGGGTGGGGGTGAATAGCATGTTTATAATTCATGAGACTATTTAACACCATTTTAAAAAAAAACATTTTTTGAAGGGTGTTAGAGTTTCATTATTATATTTTCATTGTAGTAAACTAAGAAAATATCGAGGTATTCAAATAGACGATTAAGGTTGGAGAGGAACCAAGATGGCGGAGTAGAAGGATGTGCTCTCACTCCCTATTGCGAGAACACCAGAATCACAACTAGCTGCTGGGCAGTCATTGACAGGAAGACACTGGAACTCACCAAAAAAGATACCCGACATCCAAAGACAAAGGAGAAGCCACAATGAGATGGTAGGAGACGCGCAATCACAGTAAAATCAAATCCCATAACTGCTGGGTGGGTGGGTGACTCACAGACTGGAGAACACTTAGACCACAGAAGTCCACCCATTGGAGTGAAGATTCTGAGCCCCACGTCAGGTTTCCCAACCTGGGGGTCCGGAAACGGGAGGAGGAATTCCTAGAGAAACAGACTTTGAAGACTAGTGGGAATTGATTGCAGGACTTTGACAGGACTGGGGGAAACAGAGACTCCACTCTTGGAGGGCACACACAAAGTAGTGGGTGTATCAAGACGCAGGGGAAGGAGCAGTGACCCCAGGGGAGACTGAACCAGACCTACCTGGTAGTGTTGGAGGGTCTCCTGTAGAGGCGGGGGTAGCTGTGGCTCACTGTGGGGAAAAGGACACTGGCAGTAGAACTTCTGGGAAGTACTCTTTGGCACGTGAGCCCTCCCAGACTCTGTCATTAGCCCCACCAAAGAGCCCAGGTAGACTCCAGTGTTGGGTCGCCTCAGGCCAAACAACCAACAGGGAGGGAACACAGCCCCACCCATCAGCAGACAATCAAAGTTTTACTGATCTCTGCCTATCAGGGCAACAGTCAGCTAAACCCACTGCCAGTCCCTCATATCAGGAAACTTACACAAGCCTCTTAGATAGCCTCATCCACCAGAGGGCAGACAGCAGAAGCAAGAAGAACTACAATCCTGCAGCCTGTGGAACAAAAACCACATTCACAGAAAGATAGACAAGATGAAAAGGCAGAGGGCTATGTACCAGATGAAGGGAAAAGATAAAACCCCTGAAAAACAACTAAATGAAGTGGAGATAGGCAACCTTCCAGAAAAATAATTCAGAATAATGATAGTGAAGATGATCCAGGACCTCGGAAAAAGAAGGGAGGCAAAGATGGAGAAGATGCAAGAAATGATTAACAAAGACCTAGAAGAAATAAAGAACAAACAGACAGAGATGAACAATACAATAACTGAAATGAAAACTACACTAGAAGGAAACAATAGCAGAATAACTGAGTCAGAAGAATGGATAAGTGACCTAGAAGACAGAATGGTGGAATTCACTGCTGCAGAAGAAAATAAAGAAAAAAGAACGAAAAGAAATTAAGACAGCCTAAGAGACCTCTGAGACAACATTAAACACAACAACATTTGCATTATAGGGGGTCCCAGAAGGAGAAGAGAGAAAGGACCAGAGAAAATATTTGAAGAGATTATGGTCGAAAACTTCCCTAACATGGGAAAGGAAATAGCCACCCAAGTCCAGAAAACACAGCGAGTCCCATGTAGGATAAACCAAAGGAGAAACACACCGAGACACATGGTAATCAAACTGGCAAAAGTTAAAGACAAAGGGAAATCATTGAAAGCAGCAAGGGAAAAATGACAAATTACATACAAGGGAATTCCCATAAGGTTAACAGCTGATTTCTCAGCAGAAACCCTACAAGCCAGAAGGGAGTGGCATTATATGTTTAAAGTGATGAAAGGGAAGAACCTACAACCGAGATTACTCTACCCGGCAAGGATCTCATTCAGATTCGATGGAGAAATCAAAAGCTCTACAGACAAGCAAAAACTAAGAGAATTCAGCACTGCCAAACCACCTCTACAACAAATACTACAGGAACTTCTCTAAGTGGGAAACACAAGAGAAGAAAAGGACCTATGAAAACAAACTCAAAACAATGAAGAAAATGGTCCTAGGAACATACATATCGATAATTACCTTAAACGTGAATGGATTAAGTGCTCCAACCAAAAGACACAGGCTTGCTGAATGGCTACAAAAACAAGACCCATGTATATGCTTTCTACAGGAGACCCACTTCACACCTAGGGACACATACAGACTGAAAGTGAGGGGATGGAAAAAGATATTCCATGCAAATGGAAATCAAAAGAAAGCTGGAGTAGCTATACTCATATCAGACAAAATAGACTTTAAAATAAAGAATGTTACAAGAGACAAGGAAGGACACTACATAATGATCAAGGGACCAATCCAAGAAGAAGATATAACAATTATAAATTTATATGCACCGAACATAGGAGCACATCAACACATAAGACAACTGATAAAAGCTATAAAACAGGAAACCGACAGTAACACAATAATAGTGGGGGACTTTAACATCTCACTTACACCAATGGACAGATCATCCAGACAGAAAATAAATAAGGAAACAGAAGCTTTAAATGACACAATAGACCAGATAGATTTAATTGATATTTATAGGACATTCCATCTTAAAATAGCAGATTACACTTTCTTCTCAAGTGTGCACAGAACATTCTCCAGGATAGATCGCATGTTGGGTCACAAATCAAGCCTCAGTAAATTTAAGAAAATTGAAATCATATCAAGCATCTTTTCCGACCACAACACTATGAGATTAGAAATGAATTACAGGGAAAAAACAAAAACACATAGAGGCTAAACAATATGTTAGTAAATAACCAAGAGATCACTGAAGAAATCAAAGAGGAAATCAAAAAATACCTAGAGACAAATGACAATGAAAACACGATGATCCAAAACCTATGGGATGCAGCAAAAGCAGTTCTAAGAGGGAAGTTTATAGCTATACAAGCCGACATCAAGAAACAAGAAAAATCTCAACTAAATGATCTAACCTTACACCTAAAAGAACTAGAGAAAGAAGAACAAACAAAATCCAAAGTTAGCAGAAGGAAAGAAATCATAAAGATCAGAGCAGAAATAAATGAAATAGAAACAAAGAAAACAATAGCAAAGACCAATAAAACTAAAAGCTGGTTCTTTGAGAAGATAAACAAAATTGATAAACCATTAGCCAGACTCATCAAGAAAAAGAGGAAGAGGACTCAAATCAATAAAATTAGAAATAAAAAAGGAGAAATTACAACAGACACCACAGAAATACAAAGAATCCTAAGAGACTACTACAAGCAACTCTATGCCAATAAAATGGAAAACCTGGAAGAAATGGACAAATTCTTAGAAAGGTATAAGCTTCCAAGACTGAACCAGGAAGAAATAGAAAATATGAACAGACCAATCACAAGTAATGAAATTGAAACTGTGATTTAAAATCTTCCAACAAACAAAAGTCCAGGACCAGATGGCTTCACAAGTGAATTCCATCAAACATTTAGGGAAGAGCTAACACCCATCCTTCTCAAACTGTTCCAAAAACTGCAGAGGAAGGAACACTCTCAAACTCATTCCATGAGGCCACCATCACCCTGATACTAAAACAAGACAAAGATACTACAAAAAAAGAAAATTGCAGACCAATATCAGTGATGAATATAGATGCAAAAATCCTCAAGAAAATACTAGCAAACAGGATCCAACGACACATTAAAAGGATCATACACCATGATCAAGTGGGATTTATCCCAGGGATGCAAGGATTCTTCAATATATGCAAATCAATCAATGTGATACACCATATTAACAAATCGGAGAAGAAAAACCACATGATCATCTCAATAGATGCAGAAAAAGCTTTTGATGAAATTCAACACCCATTTATGATAAAAACTCTCCAGAAAGTTGGCATAGAGGCAACCTACCTCAACATAATGATGGCCATATACAACAAACCCACAGCAAATATCATTCTCAGTGGTGAAAAACTGAAAGCATTTCCTCTAAGATCAGGAACAAGACAAGGATGTCCACTCTCACCACTATTATTCAACATAGTTTTGGAAGTCCTAGCCATGGCAATCAGAGAAGAAAAAGAAATAAAACAGTACAAATTGGAAAGGAAGAAGTAAAACTGTCACTGTTTGCAGATGACATCATACTATACATAGAGAATCCTAAAAATGCCACCAGAAAACTACTAGAGCTAATCAATGAATTTGGTAAAGTTGCAGGATACAAAATTAATGCACAGAAATCTCTTGCATTCCTATACACTAATGATGAAAAATCGAAAAGAGAACTTAAGGAAACACTCCCATTTACCATTGTAACAAAAAGAATAAAATACCTAGGAATAAACCTACCTAGGGAGACAAGAGACCTGTATGCAGAAAACTATAAGACACTGATGAAAGAAATTAAAAATGATACCAACAGATGGAGAGATATACCATGTTCTTGGATTGGAAGAATCAACATTGTGAAAATGACTATACTACCCAAAGCAATCTACAGATTCCAGTCAATTCCTATCAAATTACCAATGGCATTTTTTTTGGAACTAGAACAAAAAATCTTAAAATTTCTATGGAGACACAAAAGACCCCAAATAGCCAAAGCAGTCTTGAGGGAAAAACACAGAGCTGGAGAAATCAGGCTCCCTGACTTCAGACTATACTACAAAGCTACAGTAATCAAGACAATATGGTACTGGCACAAAAACAGAAACATAGATCAATGGAACAAGATAGAAAGCCCAGAGATAAAACCACGCACCTATGGTCAACTAATCTATGACAAAGGAGGCAAGGATATGCAATGTTGAAAAGACAGTCTCTTCAATAAGTGGTACTGGGAAAACTGGACAGCTACATGTAAAAGAATGAAATTAGAACACTCCCTAACACCATACACAAAAATAAACTCAACATGGATTCAAGACCTAAATGTAAGACTGGACACTATAAAACTGTTAGAGGAAAACATAGAAAGAACACTCTTTGACATGAATCACAGCAAGATCTTTTTTGATCCACCTCCTAGAGTAATGGAAATAAAAACAAAAATAAACAAATGGGACCTAATGAACTTCAAAGCTTTTGCACAACAAAGGAAACCATAAACAAGACGAAAAGACAACCCTCAGAATGGGAGAAAATGTTTGCAAATGAATCAATGGACAAAGGATTAATCTTCAAAATACATAAACAGCTCATGCAGCTCCATATTAAAGAAACAAAGAACCCAATACAAAAATGGACGAAAGACCTAAATAGACATTTCTCCAAAGAAAACATACAGATGGCCAAGAAGCACATGAAAATCTGCTCAACATCACTAACTATTAGAGAAATGCAAATCAAAAGTACAATGAGGTATCACTTCACACCAGTTAGAATGGGCATCATCAGAATATCTACAAACAACAAATGCTGGAGAGGGTGTGGAGAAAAGGGAACCCTCTTGCACTGTTGGTGGGAATGTAAATTGATAGAGCCACTATGGAGAACAGTATGGAGGTTCCTTAAAAAACTAAAAATAGAATTACCATATGACCCAGCAATCCCACGACTGGACATATACCCAGAGAAAACCATAATTCAAAAAGTTGCATGCACCCCAATGTTCATAGCAGCATTATTTACAATAGCCAGGTCATGGAAGCAACCTAAATGCCCATCGACAGACAAATGGATAAAGAAGTTGTGGGAACCCTGTCCTGTCTGAGTGAAGAACAGACGCCCTCTGGCGACCTACATGCAGAGGCGGGGCCAAATCCAAAGCTGAGACCCAGGAGCTGTGAGAACAAAGAAGAGAAAGGGAAATCTCTCCCAGCAGCCTCAGAAGCAGCGGATTAAAGCTCCACAATCAACTTGACGTACCCTGCATCTGTGGAATACATGAATAGACAACAAATCATCCCAAATTGAGGAGTCAGGAGTCAGTGCTGTGCCTCTGAGGTGGGAGAGCCAACTTCAGGACACTGGTCCACAAGAGACCTCCCAGCTCCACATAATATCGAACGGCGAAAATCTTCCAGAGATCTCCATCTCAACACCAGCACCCAGCTTCACTCAACGAACAGCAAGCTACAGTGCTGGGCACCCTATGCCAAACAACTAGCAAGACAGGAACACAACGCCACCCATTAGCAGAGAGGTGGTCTAAAATCATAAAAGGTCCGCAGACACCCCAAAACACACCACCAGATGTGGACCTGCCCACCAGAAAGACAAGATCCAGCCTCATCCACCAGAACACAGGCACTAGTCCCCTCCTCCAGGTATCCTACACAACCCACTGAACCAACCTTAGCCACTGGGGACAGACACCAAAAACAACGGGAACTATGAACCTGCAGTCTGCAAAAAGGAGACCCCAAACACAGTAACATAAGCAAAATGAGAAGACAGAAAAACACACAGCAGAAGAAGGAACAAGATAAAAACCTATCAGACGTAACAAATGAAGAGGTAATAGGCAGTCTACCTGAAAAAGAATTCAGAATAATGATGGTAAAGATGATCCAAGATTCTATTTCCAAGATCCAAAATCTTGGAAATAGAATAGACAAAATGCAAGGAACTGTTAACAAGGACCTAGAAGAACTAAAGATGAATCAAGCATCGATTAAAAACACAATAAATGAAATGAAAAATACTCTAGATGGGATCAATAGCAGAATAACTGAGGCAGAAGAACGGATAAGTGAGGTGGAAGATAAAATAGTGGAAATAACTGCTGCAGAGAAAAATAAAGAAAAAAGAATGAAAAGAACAGAGGACAGTCTCAGAGACCTCTAGGACAACATTAAACACACCAACATTCGAATTATAGGGGTCCCAGAAGAAGAAGAGAAAAAGAAAGGGACTGAGAAAATATTTGAAGAGATTATAGTTGAGAACTTCCCTAATATGGGAAAGGAAATAGTTAATCAAGTCCACGAGGCACAGAGAGTCCCATACAGAATAAATCCAAGGAGAAATACGCCAAGACACATATTAATCAAACTGTCAAAAATTAAACACAAAGAAATCATATTAAAAGCAGCAAGGGAAAAACAACAAAAAACACACAATGGAATCACCATCAGGTTAACAGCTGATCTCTCAACAGAAACTCTACAAGCCAGAAGGGAGTGGCAGGACATATTTAAAGTGATGAAGGAGAGAAACCTGCAACCAAGATTACTCTACCCAGCAAGGATCTCATTCAGATTTGATGGAGAAATTAAAACGTTTACAGACAAGCAAAAGCTGAGAGAGTTCAGCACCACCAAACCAGCTTTACAACAAATGCTAAAGGAACTTCTCTAGGCAAGAAACACAACAGAAGGAAAAGACAATAACAATACAATACAACACAATAACGAACCCAAAACAATTAAGAAAATGGGAATAGGAACATACATAACGATCATTACCTTAAATGTAAATGGACTAACTGCTCCCACCAAAAGACACAGATTGACTGAATGAATACAAAAACAAGACCCATATATATGCTGTCTACAAGAGACCCACTTCAGACCTAGAGACACATACAGATTGAAAGTAAGGGGATGGAAATAGATATTCCATGCAAATGGAAACCAAAAGAAAGCTGGAGTAGCAATTCTCATATCAGACAAAATAGACTTTAAAATAAAGATTACTAGAAGAGACAAAGAAGGACACTACATAATGATCAAGGGATCGACCCAAGTAGAAGATATAACAATTGTAAATATTTATGCACCGAACATAGGAGCAACTCAATACATAAGGCAAATACTAACAGCCAAAAAAGGAAAAATCGACAGTAACACAATCATAGTAGGGGACTTTAACACCCCACTTTCACCAATGGACAGATCATCCAAAATGAAAATAAATAAGGAAACACAAGCTTTAAATGATACATTAAACAAGATGGACTTAATTGATATTTATATGACATTCCATCCAAAAACAACAGAATACACAGTCTTCTAGATTCCTCATGGAATATTCTCCAGGATAGATCATATCTTGGGTCACAAATCAAGCCTGGTAAATTTAAGAAAATTGAAATTGTATCAAGTATCTTTTCCGGCCACAATGCTATGAGACTAGACATCAATGACAGGAAAACAGCTGTAAAAAATACAAACACATGGAGGCTAAACAATACACTACTTAATAACGAAGTGATCACCGAAGAAATCAAAGAGGAAATTAAAAAATACCAGGAAACAATTGACAATGGAGACACGATGACCCAAAACCGATGGGATGCAGCAAAAGCAGTTCTAAGGGTGAAGTTTATAGCAATACAATCCCACCTAAAGAAACAGGAAACATCTCGAATAAAAAACCTAACCTTGCACCTAAAGCAATTAGAGAAAGAAGAACAAAAACATCCCAAAGTTAGCAGAAGGAAACAAATCATAAAAATCAGATCAGAAATAAATGAAAAAGAAATGAAGGAAACGATAGCAAAGATCAATAAAACTGAAAGCTGGTTCTTTGAGAAGATAAACAAAATTGATAAACCATTAGCCAGACTCATCAAGAAAAGAAGGGAGAAGACTCAAATCAATAGAACTAGAAATGAAAAAGGAGAAGTAACAACTGACACTGCAGAAATACAAAAGATCATGAGAGATTACTATAAGCAACTCTATGCCAATAAAATGGAAAACCTGGAAGAAATGGACAAATTCTTAGAAATGCACAACCTACCAAGACTGACTCAGGAAGAAATAGAAAGTATGAATAGACCAATCACAAGCACTGAAATTGAAACTGTGATTAAAAATCTTCCATCAAACAAAAGCCCAGGACCAGATGGCTTCACAGGCGAATTCTATCAAACATTTAGAGAAGAGCTAACACCCATCCTTCTCAAACTCTTCCAAACAATATCAGAGGAAGGAACACTCCCAAGCTCATTCTACGAGGCCACCATCACCTTGATACCAAAACCAGGCAAGGATGTCACAAAGAAAGAAAACTACAGGCCAATATCACTGATGAACATAGATGCAAAAATCCTCAACAAAATACTAGCAAACAGAATCCAACAGCACATTAAAAGGATCATACACCATGATCAAGTGGGGTTTATTCCAGGAATGCAAGGATTCTTCAATATACGCAAATCAATCAATGTGATACACCATATTAACAAGCTGAAGGAGAAAAACCATATGATCATCTCAATAGATGCAGAAAAAGCTTTCGACAAAATTCAACACCCATTTATGATAAAAACCCTGCAGAAAGTAAGCATTGAGGGAACTTTCCTCAACATAATAAAGGCCATATATGACAAACCCACAGCCAACATTGTCCTCAATGGTGAAAAACTGAAACCATTTCCACTAAGATCAGGAACAAGACAAGGTTGCCCACTCTCACCACTCTTATTCAACATAGTTTTGGAAGTTTTAGCCACAGCAATCAGAGAAAAAAAGGAAATAAAAGGAATCCAAATGGGAAAAGAAGAAGTAAAGCTGTCACTGTTTGCACATGACATGATACTATACATAGAGAATCCTAAAGATGCTACTGAAAAACTACTAGAGCTAATCAATGAATTTGGTAAAGTAGCAGGATACAAACTTAATGCACAAAAATCTCTGACATTCCTATATACTAATCATGAAAAATCTGAAAATGTAATCAAGAAAACACTCCCATTTACCATTGCAACAAAAAGAATAAAATATCTAGGAATAAACCTACCTAAGGAGACAAAAGACCTGTATGCAGAAAATTATAAGACACTGATGAAAGAAATTAAAGATGATACAAATAGATGGAGAGATATACCATGCTCCTGGATTGGAAGAATCAATATTGTGAAAATGACTCTACTACCCAAAGCAATCTACAGATTCATTGCAATCCCTATCAAACTACCACTGGCATTTTTCACAGAACTAGAACAAAAAATTTCAAAATTTGTTTGGAAAAACAAAAGTCCCCGAATAGCCAAAGCAATCTTGAGAACGAAAAATGGAGCTGGAGGAATCAGGCTCCCTGACTTCAGACTATACTACAAAGCTACAGTAATTAAGACAGTGTGGTACTGGCATAAAACAGAAAGATAGATCAGGGGATCAGGATAGAAAGCCCAGAGATAAACCCACGGACATATGGTCAACTTATCTTTGATAAAGGAGGCAGGAATGTACAGTGGAGAAAGGACAGCCTCTTCAATAAGTGGTGATGGGAAAACTGGACAGGGACATGTAAAAGTATGAGATTAGATCATTCCCTAACACCATACACAAAAATAAGCTCAAAATGGATTAAAGACCTAAATGTAAGGCCAGAAACTATCAAACTCTTAGAGGAAAACATAGGCAGAACACTCTATGACATAAATCACAGCAAGATCCTTTTGGACCCACCTCCTAGAGAAATGGAACTAAAAACAAAGATAAACAAATGGGACCTAGTGAAACTTCAAAGCTTTTGCACAGCAAAGGAAACGATAAACAAGACCAAAAGACAACCCTCAGAATGGGAGAAAATATTTGCAAATGAAGCAACTGACAAAGGATTAATCTCCAAAATTTATAAGCAGCTCATGCAGCTCAATAACAAAAAAAACAAACAACCCAATCCAAAAATGGGCAGAAGACTTAAATAGGCATTTCTCCAAAGAAGATATACAGACTGCCAACAAACACATGAAAGAATGCTCAACATCATTAATCATTAGAGAAATGCAAATCAAAACTACAATGAGATATCATCTCACACCAGTCAGAATGGCCATCATCAAGCAATCTAGAAACAATAAATGCTGGAGAGGGTGTGGAGAAAAGGGAACACTCTTGCACTGCTGGTGGGAATGTGAATTGGTACAGCCACTATGGAGAACAGTATGGAGGTCCCTTAAAAAACTACAAATAGAACTACCATATGACCCAGCAATCCCACTACTAGGCATATACCCCGAGAAAACCATAATTCAAAAAGAGACGTGTACCAAAATATTCATTGCAGCTCTATTCACAATAGCCTGGAGATGGAAACCACCTAAGTGTCCATCATCGGATGAATAGATAAAGAAAATGTGGCACATATATTCAATGGAATATTACTCAGCCATAAAAAGAAACGAAACTGAGCTATTTGTAATGAGGTGGATACACCTAGAGTCTGTCATACAGAGTGAAGTAAGTCAGAAAGAGAAAGACAAATACCATATGCTAACACATATATATGGAATTTAAAAAAAAAAATGTCATGAAGAACCTAGGGGTAAAACAGGAATAAAGGCACAGACCTACTTGAGAATGGACTTGAGGATATAGGGAGGGGGAAGGGTAAGCTGTGACAAAGCGAAAGAGAGGCATGGACATATATACACTACCAAACGTAAGGTAGATAGATAATGGGAAGCAGCCGTAGAGCACAGGGAGATCATCTCGGTGCTTTGTGACCGCCTGGAGGGGTGGGATGGGGAGGGTGGGAGAGAGGGAGATGCATGAGGGAAGGGATGTGGGAACAGATGTATATGTATGACTGATTCACTTTGTTTTAAAGCAGAAACTAATAAAAAAAAACATTAAAAAAAAAGTTCTGATAAAAAAAAAAAGAAATGAAAAAGGAGAAGTAACAACTGACACTGCGGAAATACAAAAAATCATGAGAGATTACTACAAGCAACTCTATGCCAATAAAATGGACAACCTGGAAGAAATGGACAAATTCTTAGAAATGCACAGCCTGCCAAGACTGAATCAGGAAGAAATAGAATATATGAACAGACCAATCACAAGCACTGAAATTGAAACTGTGATAAAAAATCTTCCAACAAACAAAAGCCCAGGACCAGATGGCTTCACAGGCGAATTCTATCAAGCATTTAGAGAAGAGCTAACACCTATCCTTCTCAAACTCTTCCAAAATAAAGCAGAGGGAGGAACACTCCCAAACTCATTCTACGAAGCCACCATCACCTTGATACCAAAACCAGACAAGGATGTCACAAAGAAAGAAAACTACAGGCCAATATCACTGATGAACATAGATGCAAAAATCCTCAACAAAATACTAGCAAACAGAATCCAACAGCACATTAAAAGGATCATACACCATGATCAAGTGGGGCTTATTCCAGGAATGCAAGGATTCTTCAATATATGCAATTCAATCAACGTGATACACCATATTAACAAATTGAAGGAGAAAAATCATATGATCATCTCAATAGATGCAGAGAAAGCTTTCAACAAAATTCAACACCCATTTATGATAAAAACCCTGCAGAAAGTAGACATTGAGGGAACTTTCCTCAACATAATAAAGGCCATATATGACAAACCCACAGCCAGCATCGTCCTCAATGGTGAAAAACTGAAACCATTTCCACTAAGATCAGGAACAAGACAAGGTTGCCCACTCTCACAACTCTTATTCAACATAGCTTTGGAAGTTTTAGCCACAGCAATCAGAGAAGAAAAGGAAATAAAAGGAATCCAAATGGGAAAAGAAGAAATAAAGCTGTCACTGTTTGCAGATGACATGATACTATACATAGAGAATCCTAAAGATGCCACCAGAAAACTACTAGAGCTAATCAATGAATTTGGTAAAGTAGCAGGATACAAAATTAATGCACAGAAATCTCTAGCATTTCTATACACTATTGATGAAAAATCTGAAAGTGAAATTAAGAAAACACTCCCATTTACCATTGTAACAAAAAGAATAAAATATCTAGGAATAAACCTACCTAAGGAGACAAAAGACCTGTATGCAGAAAATTATAAGACACTGATGAAAGAAATTAAAGATGATACAAATAGATGGAGAGATGTACCAATGTTCTTGGATTGGAAGAATCAACATTGTGAAAATGACTCTGCTACCCAAAGCAATCTACAGATTCAATGCAATCCTTATCAAACTACCACTGGCATTTTTCACAGAACTAGAACAAAAAATTTCACAATTTGTTTGGAAACACAAAAGACCCCGAATAGCCAAAGCAATCTTGAGAACGAAAAATGGAGCTGGAGGAATCAGGCTCCCTGACTTCAGACTCTACTACAAAGCTACAGTAATCAAGACAGTATGGTACTGGCACAAAAACAGAAAGATAGATCAATGGAACAGGATAGAAAACCCAGAGGTAAACCCACGGACATATGGTCAACTTATCTTTGATAAAGGAGCCAGGAAGGTACAGTGGAGAAAGGACAGTCTCTTCAATAAGTGGTGCTGGAAAAACTGGACAGGGACATGTAAAAGTATGAGATTAGATCATTCCCTAACACCATACACAAAATAAGCTCAAAATGGATTAAAGGCCTAAATGTAAGGCCAGAAACTATCAAACTCTTAGAGGAAAACATAGGCAGAACACTCTATGACATAAATCACAGCAAGATCCTTTTTGACCCACCTCCTAGAGAAATGGAAATAAAGACAAAAATAAACACATGGGACCTAATGAAACTTCAAAGCTTTTGCACAGCAAAGGAAACGATAAACAAGACCAAAAGACAACCCTCAGAATGGGAGAAAATATTTGCAAATGAAGCAACTGACAAAGGATTAATCTCCAAAATTTACAAGCAGCTCATGCAACTCAATAACAAAAAAACAAACAACCCAATCCAAAAATGGGCAGAAGACCTAAATAAACATTTCTCCACAGAAGATATACAGACTGCCAACAAACACATGAAAGGATGCTCAACATCTTTACTCATTAGAGAATTGCAAATCAAAACTACAATGAGATATCATCTCACACCAGTCAGAATGGCCATCATCAAGAAATCTAGAAACAATAAATGCTGGAGAGGGTGTGGAGAAAAGGGAACACTCTTGCCCTGCTGGTGAGAATGTGAATTGGTACAGCCACTATGGAGAACGGTATGGAGGTTCCTTAAAAAACTACAAATAGAACTACCATATGACCCAGCAATCCCACTACTGGGCATATACCCTGAGAAAACCTTAAATCAAAAAGAGACCTGTAGCAAAATATTCATAGCAGCCCGATTTACAATAGCCTGGAGATGGAAACAACCTAAGTGTCCATCATCGGATGAATGGGTAAAGAAGATGTGGCACATATATACAATGGAATATTACTCAGCCATAAAAAGAAATGAAACTGAGCTATTTGTAATGAGGTGGATGGACCTAGAGCCTGTCATACAGAGTGAAGTAAGTCAGAAAGAGAAAGACAAATACTGTATGCTGACACATATATATGGAATTTAAGAAAAAAAAATGTCATGAAGAACCTAGGGGTAAGACAGGAATAAAGACACAGACCTACTAGAGAATGGACTTGAGAATATGGGGAGGGGGAAGGGTAAGCTGTGACAAAGTGAAAGAGCGGCATGGACATATATACACTACCAAACGTAAGGTAGATAGCTAGTGGGAAGCAGCCGCATAGCACAGGGAGGTCAGCTCGGTGCTTTGTGACCGCTTGGAGGGTTGGGATAGGGAGGGTGGGAGGGAGACGCAAATGGGAGGGTATATGGGAACATATGTATATGTATAACTGATTAAATTTGTTATAAAGCAGAAAAATAAATTAATTAATTAATAAAAGAAAAAAGAAGTTATGGTACATATATACAGTGGAATATTGCTCATCCATAAAAAGGAACGAAATTGAGTCATTTGTTGAGACGTGGATGGATCTAGAGACTGTCATACAGAGTGAAGTAAGTCAGAAAGAGAAAAACAAATATCATATATTAACGCATGTATGTGGAACCTAGAAAAATGGTACAGATGAACCCGTTTGCAGGGCAGAAGTTGAGACATAGATGTAGAGAACAAACGAATGGACACCAAGGGGGGGAAACTGCGGGTGGGTGGGGATGGTGCTGTGCTGAATTGGGCGATTGGGATTGACATGTATACACTGATGTGTATAAAATCGATGACTAATAAGAACCTGCTGTATAAAATAATAAATAAAATAAAATTCAAAAATTAAAAACAAAAACAAGGGCCTCCCTGGTGGCACAGTGGTTGAGAGTCCGCCTGCTGATGCAGGGGATACGGGTTCGTGCCCCGGTCTGGGAGGATCCCATATGCCGCGGAGCGGCTGGGCCCGTGAGCCATGGCCGCTGAGCCTGCGCATCCAGAGCCTGTGCTCCACAACGGGAGAGGCCACAACAGTGAGAGGCCCACGTACCGCAAAAAAAAAAAAAAAAAAACAAAACAACAACAACAAAAAAAAACAAATAGAGGATTAGAAGTCACCTTAAATTCCACCATGTGGAGAGAACTAGTTAAACGTGTGTGTGTGTGTTCTGTAAACTGTAAAGGTAACATTTTGGTATACATTCTTGAATACTTTTTTCTATACATCTTTAAAAACTTGAAGAGAGTGAGGGAGTAGACCATATGGCTAACAAAGCAAACAGTGGAACAGTTTTAAAGGCAGAGAAAATAGTAAGTACAAAAGCCCTAAATTGGGAACATGCCTAGTGTATTCTCAGAGCATTGAGGTGAGTAATGTAACTGGAGTAGATGGATGAAGAGAAAGAGTAAACTAAAAAAAGGTAGTTAATTAGATAGCTAAAGGTGATGGTAGTTTAGATCAGAGTGGTGGCAGTGGGATTAGGGGAAATGTGATGTATTTGGATGTCTGGATATATTTTGAAATTATAAACAAAAAGATTTATTGGTGAATTGGAAATGAGATGAGCTGAAAGAGACCAGTCAAGTGCGACTCCAAGTTTTGTGTATGGATAATCAGAAGACTGAAGCTGCCAGCTACTAAGATTGGGAAGAATACAGGAGGAGCAGTTTAGTAGCTGGTGGAGGTATGTCAGTGATTCCATCTTGAATGCGTTAATCTTGAGAGGTAGGGCACAATTCCAACTGGAGACATGAAGTAGGCAACTGCATATATTATCCTGGAGTTCAGTAAATAGTTCAGTTGCAGATATTCTACCTGAAGTAGGCAATTGCATATATTAACCTGGAGAAGTCTGGGCTGGAGAAATAAATCAGAGAGCCACCTGCTGGTAGATGGTTTTTAAGTCAGAAGAATGGATAAGATCCTCTAGGGAGCGTAGGTAGAAAAAAGATTTTGAGGGTCTGAGCTGTGGGGCACTTCATAGAGTTTATAGAGATACTTGCAGGGCTAGCAAAGGAGGCTGAGATGAGTGGTCAGGAAGTTGGGAGAAAATCAGGAAAGTATGTGAAGAAAGTATCTTAAGAGGAAAGGAGTGATAAACCATGTCAAATGTTGTCTGTCATTCAAATTCCACACGTGCGAATTGACCAGTGGATTTAGCAAAGTGGAAGTCATTCGCTGTTCTCCCGCTCTGTTAGAAAATTCTTTATCATGCTTGCAGAATTCTCTTCAAATTTCAAGCACCTCCTCTCACTCTCAGCTAATGACCTGCTACTTATTTCATTATGAAAACAGAACTAGAAAAGGATTTAGGCAATCTCACCTGTGTCTCTACCCAGAGTGTACCCTGTCTCCTGTCACATGGAGAGACTCTCTGCACTCTCAACTGCGCCAAGCCATCTGCTTGGGCAACATCCCACCCCCTCTTGACTATCCATGAATGCCGTTTCAGCAGTACTCCCTTCCAGCACCAGTGTTTTCTCCATATTTTATTACTGTCATCGGCATTCAAATTTCTGGAAGTAAGTTTGTTGGTCAGGTGAGTATGTATTTCTTAATGGATGCACAGAATCTTCTTTTTTTACTGAAATGGTTTAATAATTATCACTATTCATGCACATTCATAAAACACCTGATCTGTAGTTATTCTCTTAGTATCAGAACCCATCTGTGTTGAGATTTAACTTTCTTTTAAATGTGGCAAAAGGGGCTATCCTAACTCTGACTTAGGTATAAGTATATACCTGGCTTGGTTTGCAAGTCATCACAACTATCTGGTGATGGACAATTCTGATTCCATAGATCTAGAGAAGAACAACACCATCATTTTCTAGGTTGGGGAACAGCTGCCATACAGCATCAGATCTAACTTTACCATAATGTGTGCCTGGAGTGGCCTGAGCCTCCCTGTTAGGTGATTCCTTCAGGCAAAGTATCTTGGACATATTTTATCAGGGGCAAAGAGGTTATTTGCAGTTGTACACACTGGGTTGGGTAGTAGAGTTCAAACAGTGATTAGTATGCAGTTTCTTTTCTCAAGTTTAGGTTCAGTAAGGGTACCCATACGCAAACAACTCACTTCAGTGCAGTGTGATTCTTTCTTTGATAGGGTATTATGGGAACACATAGAAGCGACCGTTAACCCAGCTTAGAAGGATACAGAAATTTGATCAAAAGAACACTTACAGGTAAGAGGTGAGGAGGATGGAGAAGGAGCCAACAGAAAGGAGTCAGGGGAAACCCAAAGACTCTGATGTCATGGAAGCAAAGACACCTCCCTATATTTCCAGACAGCAAAGTGAAGAAATAGAAGTGGATGTTAGAGAAATGGGAGGATAAGATCAACAGTCTAGACTCATAGAAAAAATGGAAACCAAATTTAAAGACAGAGGTTTAAACACATTCACCTCAGAGGTCATAAAGACTCTGATTTTTTTTTAAACCACTTTATGACTTTGTGTGGAGGACTGTGCATATGTATGGTAATCACTTAGTAGACACTCGTTAACCAGGAGTAAATAAAGATAGAGGACAAAAGGGGGCAAGTCAAATAAAAAGGGAAGCAGACACAACACCCCAAAGTGGGTATGTGGAAAGGGAAGCAAAATCTGTCATAGTCTTCTAATGGCCAGGTTTCCAAGATAAAAGTATTTAACTCTTAAGGTGTACAGTAACATTTCTGTCAGTTACTTGAACTAAAACTGTCTTGTCTGCATGATGTTCCAATGACATCTTTAAATGTGAAAGAAATTACTCAATAACCACAATATTTAATCCACATAATGTCAAACAATCAAGTCCTTTACTGAATTGAGGGATTGTTTTGGCATCCACAATCCATCCCATCTATAACCACCCAAAGAACTGATATTTTAAAAAATAAATTTATTTATTTATGCTGCGTTGGGTCTTCGTTGCTGTGTGCAGGCTTTCTCTAGTTGTGGTGAGCGGGGGCTACTCTTCATTGAGGTGCACAGGCTTCTCATTGCGGTGGCTTCTCTTGTTGCGGAGCTCAGGCTCTAGGCGCACGGGCTTCTAGAGCTCAGGTGCAGTAGTTGTGGCGCGTGGGCTCAGTTGCTCCACAGCATGTGGCATCTTCCCGGACCAGGGCTCGAACCCATGTCCCCTGCATTGGCAGGTGGATTCCTAACTACTGCACCACCAGGGAAGCCCTCAAAGAACTGATTTTGAATCAGAGGTACTTTAGGCAGATTGTGAAATTGTAAACTACATTTAGTGCTCGAAAATGCCAGAATGTAACGTGCTGAGAATCTAGTTTTTTAGATGTGCGCAAGGGACACGGCCAGTCTTGGCAGCCGTGGGAAGTAGGCTGTTTGCCCAGAGTGTCCAAGGCTTCACCTTTCCACACCTGTTTTCTTATTCCTGGGCTCCTCTCTCCTCTCCTCCCATCAAGACCTTTTTTTTTTTTTTCTTCAGAGAGGATCTCATGTCAGGCAATTATATTTTAATTTGAGTTGAGATAAGTGTGTTCTCTAGCCCAGGGTTATTTTGCATGTTAATTTCAGGAATTAGGCAGCAGGAAGACTGGACAGTGAGAGAAGATCGTTCTAGGGTCTCTAAACACACCAACCCATATATTTCAAATCCAGCTGAACATGGAAACCCACTAAAGAGGTCTCCAGGGGACATAGAATTATTATACCTTAATCATGGTGAAACCTATTCTTGCTAGCCTTCCCTGAATCCATTCTCCCTCTTTTGGTTACAGCATCCTATTTTTCTGTAAGGGATTGTTAATCCCTCTCTCTACCTCTCTGGTTTGTGTAGGGTTAATTCCAACTCTGGCTCCCAAAATGAGCATATGATTTAAGTTGAATTAATTTGGGCATCAGATTCCCCTAGACTCAGTGATTTTTTATCATTAGTCAAACCATGAGGCTCTGATGTCAGGAAAACAAAGACACATTAACAACATTCTGAGCAGGGCAAACCAGAACCAATGAAACTCAGTCTTGGGACTTTGCCTGGACCTATGGGGGGGAAGGAAGGTCTGTTTTTTCCTGAGCTGCTGAGTGGAATGCATGTAAGATGGAACTCTTGCTGTAAAGGGGCGTGGCATGCCTCAGAATACAGCCTGGAAAAGAAAGTAAGGTCAAGACAGAGGAGAAAGTGTTTCCAAATCTTCATCATCTCATTTGAGCCAACTGGTCTTTTCAATTACGTGCATCAGTATTTTTTAGTCAGTTTTTGTTAGTCATCTACAACTAAATAAAGCAGCAAAATATTCCCATTTCTGTCTGTTTGATTGGATTTCTTGAACAAGCCCAAGCTAACCCTTTAATGATGTTCCAACTGCAGTGAAATCTCTGAGAACTTCAGGCTGCTACACTGACTCCCTTGCTCTCCTAGAATTTCTTCCCCTTTACCTCCAAAGCCTGATTTATTTTTCACATTTAATAGAAATTTACATAGTCATGACTACTGTCCTACTTTACAAATATTAACCCGTTTACTTAGTTCAATAATCCCATGAGGCAGCTACTCTTTTCTCATCCTCATTTTACAGATGAGGACACTAGGCCAAGATCGTATATCTGGGGGTTGGGGACAAGGGGAGAGCCAGGAATCCACCCCTAAGAGGGCCTAATCCTTACTAAATTATTTACATCAGTGTTTATCAACCCGAGCTTAACACGAGCATCTGGGGAATTTTTAAAAATTTTAAAATATTCAATACTATTTCCCAGGTTCCAGCCCAGCGATCCTGATTTAACTGGTCTGAACTGGGGCCTGGACATCAGTGTTTTCTGAAAGCTTTATAGTAGATTGTAACGTGCAATTTATGTAAAAAAACCACCTGTTCACTGAAAAGACCAATTATCTTGTCCCAGGTTCTGGGTGTCTAAAAGGGAACTTGCTCTACAGCCTCACTGGCTTCTATATTATGCTCACTAGGGAACAATTAATGCTTTTAAAGGTTTATAAAGACAATCCATTATGATATACATTTAAGTTATAGATGATATTTGCCAAGACTAACGGGGGCACTCTGGCTCATGAAACTATGACTATACCTAATGTGGGAAGTGGATCCGAAGCAAAAGCAAAGGTACTTAAGTTTAAAAAACTACAAATGACCCAATCTTAGCTTTTCTTTCATGCTAAACTGAGAGTAAAATGGGATTTTTTTTTCCCATACATGACTCGTACCTGGCCCAGATAAATTTAATAGCAGTAAAATACTGTTCATTTTCATGTTGTCTATCTCCTAGGAATATAGACTCTTTCAAACTTGGTTCTCTCCTTTGTGTCTGGACTCTAAAATGAAGGAAGAAATAATGTCTAACTCTTCTTTCCATTTTCTACGCCCTTGTTACCATGCTTAATTCCCCAACTACTGTCTAGGACAGTAGTGTTTAGGGTCACAGATATATTACACTTCTTCAGAAACATATGGGTATAAGAGAGGAGTCAAGTTGTGAAGACATCTTAAAAATAACGGAGAAAATATTTTGCTTAAAAAAATTTTCAGTTGCATTGCTTCTGATGAATTAATGTCCTTCATATCTTGGACTATTTGTGTAGCATAATTAACACTCTCTAATCCTCCCCCTCTTCCAACTTCCAGAATGTCTTTAAATATTACCATTCCTGTTCAATGTCATTCAGAAATCTGCATGTTCAAGGTAGAGAATAAATACTTAAGCTTGTTTTCTAATTTCTCTTTCCTTGGGGGAAATGAGAAGCCATGTTCCTGAAATACAAAAATATCGTGCAGCTTTTTAAAATAAGAATCTATGATCAGCAACTATGTTCATAGTTCAGATAAATATAATTCTAGTGTCTAGATATTTTAGTTTATTTTATTGTGTGTTTTTAAATAAGGTACTTTTCCAAAATAAAATTTTAAAATTCTTGTAAAGGTTTTACTTAGCTCACCACAGGCTAATGACACCCTGCCATCCTCACCCAGACTTTCCATAAATCATTTTGTATTTTAAGTAAATAAATTTCAACACTTAGAAGAACATAAATTTATTAAATTGATGACAATAGAAAACAAAATCTTTCACATTCTCATTATTTAAAGTTATCAAGAATATGTAAGTTTTATTAATTATTCCTTAATCTGAGAAAGTTAATCAGGGAGGGTAAAGTGGCACCCACTCCTTTAGATTAGTAATAGTTATTTATAGAATTCATGCTTGAGACTTACAACCTTTCAGGGGGGAATAAACTGCATTGTCTTCATGCAGTCTAAAACAACCCAAACATTTGTTGGTATTATTTGTGAAAGACAGATTATTTGTGAAAGATAGGTTAAAATATGCTTTTAACTAGGAGGGAACATAAGAAAACTATATTCTTAGTTACTGAAGGATAATACAGTTTAACAAGTAGCATTTAGCCATCTTTTTGACACAGCACTGGATTCTGAGTGAATTGTTTGATTGATTGTTGAGGCTTTTGTTGTTTATGTATCATGAGAGAGAATTTGGGAACTAGTGGTGTTCAAAGATTTTCTCATTTGCACCACCGGTAGGCACATTCAATAGTTAGATTGCCTTCTAAAAAGCAGTTTCTCTATTCAATAATGACTCCTTGCTTATGCTTCCTCTTAAAAAAAAAAAAAACTTTTTTTTTTAACCACAGAAATTTCTAGCATTTCTACTGAACACCCTACAGGTCATTCCTTTCTTTCTGAGTCTCCTCCTGAGTTGACAGGGTCAATTGGGTCTTGGATTTTTATCATATGTGTGGTAATAAATACCAAGGATGTTAATAATTCTAAAAATACAACAATAATGTGGGAAAGACATTCTCCCAAACTTTCTTTACTGAGTGGGCCAGCCAGTCCCACATTAAACTGTGAAACAGATAAAATATGCCATTTTCCTTCCATAGGAACTTGACTTCTTTGCCAGGCTTCTGTGTGGTTCAATAAACATGTACTGACATTTTAGTATATGCAAGGCACTGTGCTAAGTGGTTGGAATACAAAAATGGATAAGATGGATGAGTCATTGTTATTATAGTCTGTTTCTCAGTAAACCCAGGAAATTATCACCTAAATAGGATGACCATACACTCCAGTTTGCTCTGAACAGTCCTTGTTTACTCCTGTTGTAGCAGTGCTTATAACTCCCCATTTTACTCTCAGGGAATCTGGTTTAATCTATGTGTATATGTGTGTGTTTCCTTTTATCCTTAATGACATCAGTCACCCATTACAAAGAAAATGATGTTAAAAAGAGCTTAATATATGACTCTTTCTTAATAGGTATTGACCTGTATCCAACGATGACTTGATGCTAAGGAATGGTTTTTAAGTTAAAAAAAAATTTTTTTATTTTGAAATTAATCATACATACAACAATTTTGCAAAAATTGTCTAAAAATTCCTGTTTACCCTTCAATCAGATTTCTTAAATGTTAACGTTTTAAAAAACCACAGTAAATGATAGAAACCAGGAAATTAATATTGATATGATACTGTTTTCTAATCATAGACCTTACTCAGCTGCCCCACTGATGCCTTTTTTCTAGTCTAGGATCTAATAAAGGATCATGCACTGCATTTAGTTATAATTTCTTCATAATCTTCTTTTAAGTGTGGAATAACTCTTCGGTCTTTCTTTTATTTCAAGACCTTAGTTTTGAAGGATACTGGCAAATTATTTTGGAAATATCCCTCAATTTCAGTGTATCTTACTTTTTTATGATTAAATTGGACAATGTCTTTTTAGCAGTAACACCAGAGAAATGATGTAGTATGTTCATTACCTCGTATTAGGATATACTCACAGAACTCCTTAAATTATAATATCGTACAAACGCAAATTTTCACTTTTCTGCTTTGCAGTGATAGTCTTATCCACATGTTAGACCTTTTAAACCTTATATAATAAAGTCCTTTATAATACTGTACTTTTTCTGTTGGTTTTGTAAATCAAAGATTCATACTGATCTCCTCGTGGGAGGTTGACTGTGAGGACAGTTAACCCACTTACAAATTAAATTTACCTGAGTAAACTAGAGTGCCCAGCTCTGATGTTGAAAAGTTCTCTACATGATCTACTTTATCTAAAAATTCAGCCTGAACAAGCACCTGAAGAGAACATTTCCTATGCCTTGTCCTCAATTCATATGTGACACTGATGAGTGAATGAGGTGAAGAGCTTTTTGAGTATGAGTTGAAAATTTTTTGAGCATTTAGGTCTGTCTTAAGGGTAAATGAGAGTGGAGGGTTTTTTTCTGGAATTCAACAATGTATCTAATCAGTAAACTTTGCCCTCTTCAAAAAAAGTACTTTTCTTCCCTTAGGAATTTACTTTTAAGGGCATCCAATTTTTTATATGTGTATCATCTCATTTATTAGATTTGTCTGTATCTTGGAAAAGAACAGGAAAGAAACACTATGTAAATTATCTGCAACTTCTTATTTGTTGACCCAATAAGGACTAACTTTGTATAGTTACTCTACATTAAATTAATCTTACTGCTATATCACAAAATTATATATTCAATTGTTGGGGTGGAGTTTTGTTTTTGTTTTTGTTTTCTTCTAAAAGAACTGTAGCTGTTCAAAAATGTGATAAAGCATAAAATGCTGTTTTGGTAACTTAAGCTTTTAAGGCTTTAAAAGGGAAAATGAATCAATATTTTTCATCCAAAGATTCATAAAGAAATGTCAGGATGATCAAAGACTACTTGTGAAGATGTGTTTTTTATTTAAACATAGCTTTGAAAGAAAATATACTTTGTTTACTGAAAAAACATTAGAAATGAAAATTTTGACTGCATTTATTTATTTATTTGTTTGTTTGTTTATGGCTATGTTGCATCTTTGTTGCAGTACGCGGGCCTCTCACCGCAGTGGCTTCTCTTGTTGCAGAGCACGGGCTTCAGGCGTGCGGGCTTCAGTAGTTGCGGCACGTGGGCTCAGTAGTTGTTGCTCATGGGCTCCAGAGTGCAGGCTCCGTATTTGTGGTGCACGGGCTTAGGTGATCCCCGGCATGTGGGATCTTCCCGGACCAAGGCTCGAACCCGTGTCCCCTGCATTGGCAGGCGGATCCTCAACCACTGCGCCACCAGGGAAGCCCTGACTGCATATATTTTTTATAGCAGAGCTGCCTCATTATTCCTCAACCTTTGTTTCCCTTGTAAGTTAAGGGAAAAGAAGGGCAAATTGTACGTATGGGTGTTGCTGTGAAAGGAGGCGGGTTTTTCTGTGTGATTACGTAATTTATATCTGTACTTTCGTCCTCAAACCCGTATGTGCATAGGATGCTGGACTGTAAAATAATTTATTCATAAACTGCCTGAAAAAAAAATTAAGCCTCTTGTAAAATACAAATATTATACATTTTAAAATGAATGTTGAAGCAATTTGTTTTATTTTACCAAAATGCAAGTAGATAACACTCTAATGATTCCATTCTACTGAATTTGTACCAAAAGAAACATCAAAATTGGGGCCATATGTTCATGGCACGAGATAATCAGATAAGAATAAAATAGTAGGAGGTTCTGGTTTGTCACAACCTAATTATACATCTTTATGAGTACAGAAATTAAGAATTTCCAGACCTGCTTTTTTATAATATTTTTAAATCAGCTGTAACAAATCAAATTACTGAAATTTTTGGTTATATTAAATTCAAGCATGAGCCTATAGACACAGCATGAGAAATGTAGTTATGAACAGACATGTCCACCAGTTGCTAGTAGTAACAATTACTATTTACATGTGTTTTCTCTTGTGATATGTTAAACATTCCGTCTTTGGTTTCTACTTTTAGCACAATTTTAAATTAGCACACTAAAATAATAGTGAAAACTTTACATTTTTAAGTAATATAAATTCTCTGAAATTTAATGTCTCATTTGCTGAAATATAGTTACACTACCTTAGAAGTTTTTGAGAATTCAATGAGATAATGTATTGATATATGAAAACACCTCTCACTCTGCTTCATACATAATAGAAGTTTCTTTTATTTTTTAGCTACAATATATGGTAATATTTTATCTTTATTGTCTTCTGATAATTTCAGTGGATCCAAATTCACATTCATTATAACAGCCTGGAATATCTTTGACCTTTATCATTCAGGCTAATTTTTTTTCTATTTATTAGAGAGCTCCACAAACTATTCTTTGCAAATCATTATTTCTGAAGCCATTCTCTGAGGTGTGAGCATCTGCTAGCTACTAACAGAGGGCGCAGCTGTTGTTCAGGAGACCGGCTGTGTTGTGTTGCCAAGCAACTGCTGCAAACCAAATCCCTGGGCAGGTTGCTTGCCCAGGCGCACCTGCCTGCCGACCCAGCTATTTATTTAATTAAAAATCTGTTCCTGCACAACAGCCTGGCCAGAAAGGCAACAGCAGCCATCGATTACAACTATATTAAATGATCTACCCATATTGTTTCACTGACTATTCATTGCAAACCAAAGGTGTCTCAGACCACCCCCATTTACTCTTAATGACTTTTCAAAAAGTGTGTAAGAGCAAAGTAGAGATGGATTCTATGTGCATTTCAGAGAAACTGAAACCAGTTTGTCAGGCACATCACTTCCTGTAATCAAACGTGCAAAATAAAATGTTTCATCAATAAGAGAGCTTCTAACAAGATATTACTGCATTTTTATGTGCAATGGCGAAGAAAAGGATGTACAATATGTATTTACTGTTAATTGGGAATTTGGAAAGTCAGTGTTTTCATAGAACAAGTTGTCTTTTCCTTTCAATTAAAAAAACAAACAAACACTTCAGGTGCCTTAGCGTTCACTCGTAGATTACACTGGTTTTCTCTTCTCATTATGCTCCCCTCATTTTCAAAATTTACAGTGGCTCTTTTATGTCAACCAGATGATATTAGAAATGAAACTGTCAAGAATTAATACCAGCCATTGCAATTTCTTTTAAAAACCACAGGGAGTCTTGGCAATACTTATATACATGTCAACTGTGCTCTGTCCTTTGAAGCTCATTCCAGCTCCTCTTAGGAACAACTGGCTCTTATAAGGATTTCAAGAGAAAAACATAAAGGTTTTGGTTGTGATTGCCTTACAGATTTATTTTTAATACCTGTGAAGGAAAGACTTAAAAGTGGGACTCCAGTAACTGAAGTATTCCTAATTTTTATGGCAACTATTAAAGTCAAGAAAGGTCTTTATTAAGAATTCAATGTTTGCTATATCACCAAAAGCAGCAGAAATTATTATTAAAAAGCCTAGAATTCTCTTTGAGTGATGTATAAATTATATGTGCAAAGGAAGCTTGTTCTCAGAAACGGTACTACATAAAATACAAGTAATGATAATTTGATATTAACTGAAGCTCACATTTAAAGACTATAAGAAAATGTTTTTTAATAATGTATGTTTGTGTCTTATTTTAAAATGAGAGTGTTTTAAAGTTGGGATAAAAGTATAAAAAGTTCTGCCAACAAACATATCAGTGATCGTCCTTGTTTAATGCATTTTATATTTTTAATCAGATATACAACTCATAGACTTCTGTTTTCACTATCTGCTGCTTTTCTATGCCATATTTATATTTATATTTGCATTGTTGACATAGAAGTTATGTCTATTGATTGTATAGACAATGCTTAATCTTATTAAGTGTCTTACACCCATAAGGCACTGAAATTTCACCATACCTACTTCCAAGCAAATGTCAAAGGAGTATCTTCTATGAATTTACCTGATTCAATCTTCTTTTTATTCTACAAAGAGTTTCACCAATGAAATATCTACTTTTGTAGGCACTATCATCTACCAGTCATACAATTCTCCATACTATGCCTACTTACAGTATTTTTTGCTTTTTTTTTCCTTATTCCTTTTCCTTCTAATGAAATAACACATACACTGAATCTTCTATTGGATGTAATTTGGGATCCCAAAAGTCATTTTAAATCTAAAACAGATACAATGTTTTCAGTCCAGATTGATGACTCCTAACCATACAGAGAAACAATATTTAATCAGATATTTCTTTTTTAAACCTGAAGATTATTAACTGGACCATCCCTGAGTTTAAGATAATAAATGCATGTGAAAATGTTGCTCTCATATCAACTTCCCAAGCTTTAGTATTTTTTCTGCTTCAGCATACTCATTCAGAACCTACCCATTCTTCAAAGCCTGGCTAAATATCATCTCCTTTGTGAAGGCATATCTTTCCTAGTGTGTCGTGATTTCCCCTTTTCATCTGGTATTTAACATTCATGTCTGTATGTCTTGATTCCTTGAACTATTAATTGAAAATTATAGTATACATTCATGCATTCGACCATTTGTAAGCCAGGGATTGTGCTGAAAATGAAAAGGTAAATTACTTCACAACATCAAAGATTTCAAAACTATAACTGAAATTATTTACTAATTTGATTAGTAAATTCCTAGATTATTGATAGAGAACAGAGATCACAAGAAAAACTATAAGGAGATTACATTTTGGTGTCTGGAAGTGGTACTGTACTAATGACTCGGTTTCAAAAATCTATATATCTACCAGACAGATCCTCTTAAAATTCCCAAACCTGAACATGATATTGCTCTCTAAATTTGCTCCTCCATGCTCAGTGTCAATGTCATCATCATCACCGAGTTGCTCCTTCCAGAAAATCTAGAAATCATTCTTACCATTTTTCTGTTAGCTCACAGATTGCATTAGTGAAAAAAATAAAAAATAAAGACTGCCTTTCATTAACATCTGCTGTCCATCCTTTTTACGACAAAATAATTTTAATAGTCTCCTAACAGTCTCTCTGTTTCCAGTCTTGATTCTCCTTATGGACTCTGCTTGTCGCTAGACAAATCTTTCTGACATACACATCTTGTCAAATTACCTGCTTAATCTTTCAAAAGCTACTTATTGACTACATATCAAATCTGAAGTCCCTACTATAGCATTCATGACCTTCCAAGAACTGGTCTTCATTTTAAACGTCCAACTCAAAATGACTGCCTTTGTCAGGCTCTGCCTAATCCCTCCAACTATAATTTAACACCCCATCCTGTGTGTATCCCACAAACCGCAATTATACTCCTGTCATAGCACTTACCACGATTTAATAGTCTTACTGAGACTCAGTTGACTGTTCACTGATTATAATCTCTTCAACATTCCAAGACTGTGACAGCTTCATGCTCTTCAATTCTTCTTTTGTCACCTGAAATTGTATCCCTATTACCGACATAATGCAAGAGACATGGAGTCTTGTAATAAATAATGGAATGAGTATGTTTTAATATAGAGGGATAGAAGTGGTTAAAACTGATAAGAGTAATTTGGTTACTCTTAGGATTTATGACAATACTTCCCAAACCTATAAAATTACCAGAATATTGGGAAGTTTTATTTTAAAAATAAATTTTTCATAACACCAATATTTACCTTCTGAATTAGAATTAAGAAGCCTTCTCAGGTGATTCTAATGATTAGCCAGCTTTGGCAATCTTTAGAGGAGGAGACCTAGTAGAATAAGTATTAATATTTTGTGAGGGTGTAGGGATTTGATTTCTTATCTCCTATCCCCACATTCTGGAGCCTGGCATACATAAATTCTCATACAAAAGGCAATCCTGTATAAGATCTTGGCTAGATATGGGCACCCTTTTAACATAATTTACAAACCTTAGGTTAACAGGACAGTAACGTGTGAGCGGTATCATTTTATTTTTGATATGGCATCTGGAGCCCTGATCACCATGGAGGTTCCTGTTCCTCCAGACCTCATCCTCAGGACCTGAAACCCCATGAGTACTGCTCCCCTGTCACTCTTTCCAGAGCAGAACAGGATCAAGTAGTGATTTACTGCCAACCCAAGATGAAGGCAGGGTCTTAGGAGATTTATAGGGTAAGAAGATGGAGAGGAAGCAAAAGAGAGAGAAAGCAGTTAAGGCATGGAGCTCCGTGCCCTTTGAAGGCCCTCTTTCCAAAGGGACCAGTTTGATATCTTAGAAAAACTGCTCTCAAATCTCTACCCCACTGTAAATTTAGTAAGGGTTGAATTACATTGTTTGCACCTAAAATTAAAAAAAAAAAAGAAAAGAAAAGAAGAAACAAAAAAACGCATTTAACATTTGCAAGATTTTATTATGTGCTCAGTGAGCTAACAAGAAACTATTTTGCTTACCAAGTATAGGAGCCATTCTTTACACAGTAGAGTTTAGTGTCAGAGAGATACATAATTATGCAGTGTTCTTGTGAGTGTTTATTCTACGTTCTTTTCAAGAGCTAGGCTCTGTGATAGACTGCAGGATCAAAGATACATATGGTCTCTATTCTCAAGGAACTCACAGCCCGAGGAAAATCCTATTAGAAAACAAGCAATTACAGTTCCCTATGTTAAGTATCATGGTGGAGACTGGAGGCTTGATCTGTGACTTCAGTGGAAGGATGTACAGGAATTTTTCTGATGGAAATGAATAAGGACATTTCCAGCAATGGACGTTGAGGATATAAAGACATGAGGGTATTTAACAGCATGGTGGTTTATGAGAAGTGAGTCGTAGGCTGTATATATAGCACCGAGTAGAAGAGCATAGGCTTGGGATCATGTGGCGATAGGAATCCTCGCATTTGCTACTGACAATGATACTACAGCCTTGCCTGACTTTGTCTAAGTTTCCGTTTCTTCTCCAGTGAGGTGAGGGTTACTTAACAATACATCTGTCATAGAGTTGTTAAGTTTACTATTATGTATGTAAGGTGCTTAACACAGTACCTAGCCGTGCTTAGCAAAGTATGACAAATAATAACTTAATAGTAGTTCACTGGTTGGACCAAGGAGTACATAGAAATGAGTGATGGAATTTGAGTCTGAATTTGTGCATGACCAGATCAAAAGTGGCCTGACACCATGCTAAAGAAAATCACTGCATCCTCAAATCATACTAAAATATATTTTGTCCTTTTATGTCTTGCAATGGAATATAATTGATTTTGAGTATTTCCCCTGATATTTACAACCAGCAAATACCTCAAAGAAAAGAAGCCTCAAAGAAAAACCCGAAATGGATGTGTTTTTTACAGTGTTGTGAAGTATATTTATACAAACAGCTCAGAGAAATGTATCTATAAAGAAGATCTGTACTGGTAATAGACCTTAGGGTAAGTAAAGAAGAAAATGGTAATATAACCTCGCCCTTATACCATATGTTATTGTATGCCTAACATAAAAATCAATAAACAAAAAACACATGCAATTATATAGGCTTCATGTGATTTGCTGTTGATGTTGTTCTTTTTTTTTTTTAACAGCTTTATTGGAGTATAATTGCTTTACAATGGTGTGTTAGTTTCTGCTTTATAACAAAGTGAATCAGTTATACATATACATATGTTCCCATATTTCTTCCCTCTTGTGTCTTCCTCCCTCCCACCCTCCCTATCCCACCCCTCTAGGTGGTCACAAAGCACCGAGCTGATCTCTCTGTGCTATGCGGCTGCTTCCCACTAGCTATCTATTTTACGTTTGGTAGTGTATATATGTCCATACCACTCTCTCGCTTTGTCACAGCTTACCCTTCCCCCTCCCCATATCCTCAAGTCCATTCTCTAGTAGGTCTGTGTCTTTATTCCCGTCTTACCCCTGGGTTCTCCATGACATTATTTTTCTTAGATTCCATATATATGTGTTAGCATACGGTATTTCTCTTTCTCTTTCTGACGTACTTCACTCTGTATGACAGACTCTAGGTCCATTCACCTCACTACAAAAAACTCAATTTTGTTTCTTTTAATGGCTGAGTAATATTCCATTGTATATATGTGCCACATCTTCTTTATCCATTCATCCAATGATGGACACTTAGGTTGCTTCCATCTCCGGGCTATTGTAAATAGAGCTGCAATGAACATTTTGGTACATGACTCTTTTTGAATTATGGTTTTCTCAGGGTATATGCCCAGTAGTGGGGTTGCTGGGTCATATGGTAGTTCTATTTGTAGTTTTTTAAGGAACCTCCATACAGTCTCCATAGTGGCTGCACCAATTCACATTCCCACCATCAGTGCAAGAGTGTTCCCTTTTCTCCACACCCTCTCCAGCATTTATTGTTTGTAGATATTATGATGATGGCCATTCTGGCTGGTGTGAGATGATATCTCATTGTACTTCTTTTTTTAAACATTATCATTTAAAAACCGAAAAATGTACCATAACCCCATCATATTAACAAAGCATTTAAAATCTTTTCTTTATTCCATATTTATAGGTAACTTCATGTAATTGCCCTAAGTGAGTTCTACACTTTTTTTTCTGTCTCTTTATTCCTGTTTTACCCCTAGGTACTTCATGACATTTTTTTCTTAAATTCCATATATATGTGTCAGCATACGGTATTTGTCTTTCTCTTTCTGACTTACTTCACTCTGTATGACAGACTCTAGGTCTATCCACCTTATTACAAATAGCTCAATTTCATTTCTTTTTAGGGCTGAGTAATATTCTGTTGTATATATGTGCCACATCTTCTTTATCCATTCATCTGATTATGAACACTTAGGTTGTTTCCATCTCCAGGCTATTGTAAATAGAGCTGCAATGAACATTTTGGTACATGACTCTTTTTGAATTATGGTCTTCTCAGGATATATGCCTAGAAGTGGGATTGCTGGGTCATATGGTAGTTTTATTTGTAGTTTTTTAAGGAACTTCCATACAGTTTTCCATAGGGGCTGTACCAATTCACATTCCCACCAGCAGTGCAAGAGTGTTCCCTTTTCTCCACACCCTCTCCAGCATTTATTGTTTCTAGATTTTTTGATGATGGCCATTCTGACTGGTGTGAGATGACATCTCATTGTAGTTTTCATTTGCATTTCTCTAATGATAAATGATGTTGAGCATTCTTTCATGTGTTTGTTGGCAATCTGTATATCTTCTGTGGAGAAATGTCTATTTAGGTCTTCTGCCCATTTTTGGATTGGGTTGTTTGTTTTTTTCTTACTGAGCTGCATGAGCTGCTTGTAAATTTTGGAGATTAATCCTTTGGCAATTGCTTCATTTGCAAATATTTTCTCCCATTCTGAGGGTTGTCTTTTGGTCTTGTTTATGGTTTCCTTTGCTGTGCAAAAGCTTTTAAGCTTCATTAGGTACCATCTGTTTATTTCTGTCTTTATTTCCATTTCTCTAGGAGATGGTTCAAAAAGGATATTGCTGTGATTTATGTCATAGAGTGTTCTGCCTATGTTTTCCTCTAAGAGTTTGATAGTTTCTGGCCTTACATTTAGGTCTTTAATCAATTTTGAACTTATTTTTGTGTATGGTGTTAAGGAGTGTTCTAATCTCATACTTTTACATGTACCTGTCCAGTTTTCCCAGCACCACTTACTGAAGAGGCTGTCCTTTCTCCACTGTATATTCCTGCCTCCTTTATCAATGATAAGGTGACCATATGTGCATGGGTTTATCTCTGGGCTTTCTATCCTGTTCCATTGATCTATCTTTCTGTTTTTGTGCCAGTACCATACTGTCTTGATTATTGTAGCCTTGTAGTATAGTCTGAAGTCACGGAGCCTGATTCCTCCAGCTCCATTTTTCGTTCTCAAGATTGCTTTGGCTATTTGGGGTCTTTTGTGTTTCCATACAAATTGTGAAGTTTTTTGTTCTAGTTCTGTAAAAAATGCCAGTGGTAGTTTGATAGGGATTGCATTGAATCTGTAAATTACTTTGGGTAGTATAGTCATTTTCACAACGTTGATTCTTTCAATCCAGGAACATGGTATATCTCTCCATCTATTTGTATCATCTTTAATTTCTTTCATCAGTGTCTTATAATTTTCTGCATACAGGTCTTTTGTCTCCTTAGGTAGGTTTATTCCTAGATATTTTATTCTTTTTGTGGCAGTGGTAAATGGGAGTGTTTTCTTAATTTCACTTTCAGATTTTTCATCATTAGTGTATAGAAATGCCAGAGATTTCTGTGCATTAATTTTGTATCCTGCTACTTTACCAAATTCATTGATTAGCTCTAGTAGTTTTCTGGTGGCATCTTTAGGATTCTCTATGTATAGTATCATGTCATCTGCAAACAGTGACAGCTTTACTTCTTCTCTTCCGATTTGGATTCCTTTTATTTCCTTTTCTTCTCTGATTGCTGTGGCTAAAACTTCCAAAACCATGTTGAATAAGAGTCATGAGAGTGGGCAACGTTGTCTTGTTCCTGATCTTAGCCGAAATGCTTTCAGTTTTTCATCATTGAGGACGATGTTGGCTGTGGGTTTGTCATATATGGCCTTTATTATGTTGAGGCAAGTTCCCTGTATGCCTACTTTCTGCAGGGTTTTTATCATAAATGGGTGTTGAATTTTGTCAAAAGCTTTCTCTGCCTCTATTGAGATGATCATATGATTTTTCTCCTTCAATTTGTTAATATGGTGTATCACATTGATTGACTTTCATGTATTGAAGAATCCTTGCATCCCTGGAATACACCCCACTTGATCATGCTGTTTGATCCTTTTAATGTGCTGTTGGATTCTGTTTGCTAGTATTTTGTTGAGGATTTTTGCATCTATGTTCATCAGTGATATTGGCCTGTAGGTTCCTTTCTTTGTGACATCTTTGTCTGGTTTTTGTATCACGGTGATGGTGGCCTCGTAGAATGAGTTTGGGAGTGTTCCTCCCACTGTTATATTTTGGAAGAATTTGAGAAGGATAGGTGTTAGCTCTTCTCTAAATGTTTGATAGAATTCGCCTGGGAAGCCATCTGGTCCTGGGCTTTTTTTTGTTGGAAGATTTTTAATCACTGTTTCAATTTCATTACTTGTGGTTGGTCTGTTCTTATTTTCTATTTCTTCCTGATTCAGTCTTGGCAGTTGTCCATTTCTAAGAATTTGTCCATTTCTTCCAGGTTGTCCATTTTATTGGCATAGAGTTGCTTGTAGTAATCTCTCATGATCTTTTGTATTTCTGCAGTGTCAGTTGTTACTTCTCCTTTTTCATTTCTAATTCTATTGATTTGAGTCTGCTCCCTTTTTTCTTGATGAGTCTGGCTAATGGTTTATCAATTTTGTTTATCTTCTCAAAGAACCAGCTTTTAGTTTTATTGATCTTTGCTATCATTTCCCTCATTTCTTTTCATTTATTTCTGATCTGATCTTTATGATTTCTTTCCTTCTGCTAACTTTGGGGTGTTTTTTTTTTGTCCTTCTTTCTCTAATTGCTTTAGGAGCAAGGTTATGTTGTTTATTCAAGATGTTTCCTGTTTCTTAAGGTAAGATTGTATTTTTATAAACGTGTCTCTTAGAACTGCTTTTGCTGCATCCCATAGGTTTTGGGTCGTCATGTCTCCATTGTCATTTGTTTCTAGGTATTTTTTAATTTCCTCTTTGATTTCTTCTGTGATCACTTCATTATTAAGTAGTGTATTGGTGTAGCCTCCATGTGTTTGTATTTTTTACAGATCTTTTCCTGTATTTGATATGTAGTCTCATAGCATTGTGGTTGGAAAAGATACTTGATACAATTTCAATTTTCTTAAGTTTACCAAATCTTGATTTGTGACCCAAGATATGATCTATCCTGGAGAATGTTCCATGAGGACTCTAGAAGAATGTGTATTCTGTTGTTTTTGGATGGAATGTCCTATAAATATCAATTAAGTCCATCTTGTTTAATGTATCATTTAAAGCTTGTGTTTCCTTATTTATTTTCATTTTGGATGATCTGTCCATTGGTGAAAGTGGGGTGTTAAAGTTCCCTACTTTGAATGTGTTACTGTCGATTTCCCCTTTTATGGCTGTTAGTATTTGCCTTATGTATTGAGGTGCTCCTATGTTGGTGCATAAATATTTTCAATTGTTATATCTTCTTCTTTGATCGATCCCTTGATCATTATGTAGTGTCCTTCTTTGTCTCTTCTAATAGTCTTTATTTTAAAGTCTATTTTGTCTGATATGAGAATTGCTACTCCAGCTTTCTTTTGATTTCCATTTGCATGGAATATCTTTTTCTATCCCCTTACTCTCAGTCTGTATGTGTCCCTAGGTCTGAAGTGGGTCTTTTATATACAGCATATATATGGGTTTTGTTTTTGTATCCATTCAGCCAGCCTGTGTCTTTTGATGGGAGCATATAATCCATTTACATTTAAGGTAATTATTGATATGTATGTTCCTATTCCCATTTTCTTAATTGTTTTGGGTTCGTTATTGTAGGTCTTTTCCTTCTCTGTGTTTCTTGCCTAGAGAAATTCCTTTAGCATTTGTTGTAAAGCTGGTTTAGTGGTGCTGAACCCTCTCAGCTTTTCCTGTCTGTAAAGGTTTTAATTTTTCCATCAAATCTGAATGAGATCCTTGCTGGTAGAGTAATCTTGGTTGTAGGTTTTTCTCCTTCATCACTTTAAATATGTCCTGCCACTCCCTTCTGGCTTGCAGAGTTTCTGCTGAAAAATCAGCTGTTAGCCTGATGGGGATTCCCTTGTGTGTTATTTGTTGCTTTTCCCTTGCTGCTTTTAATATGTTTTCTTTGTATTTAATTTTTGATAGTTTGATTCATATGTGTCTTGGCGTGGATTTATCCTTATGGGACTCTCTGTGCTTCCTGGACTTGATTAACTATTTCCTTTCCCATATTAGGGAAATTTTCAACTATAATCTCTTCAAATATTTTCTCAGTCCCTTTCTTTTTCTCTTCTTCTTCTGGGACCCCTATAGTTTGAATGTTGGTGCCTTTAATGTTGTTCCAGATGTCTCTGAGACTGTCCTCAGTTCTCTTCATTCTTTTTTTTTTATTCTGCTCTGTAGTAGTTATTTCCACTATTTTATCTTCCAGGTCACTTATCCGTTCTTCTCCCTCAGTTATTCTTCTATTGATCCCTTCTAGAGTGTTTTTAATTTCATTTATTGTGTTGTTCATCATTGCTTGTTTCCTCTTTAGTTCTTCTAGGTCCTTGTTAAATGTTTCTTGCATTTTCTCTATTTTATTTCCAAGATTTTGGGTCATCTTTACTATCATTATTCTGAATTCTTTTTCAGGTAGACTGCCTATTTCCTCTTCATTTGTTAGGTCTGGTGGGTTATTATCTTGCTCCTTCAATTGCTGTGTGTTTTTCTGTCTTCGCATTTTGCTTATTTTACTGTGTTTGGGGTTTCTTTTTTGCAGGCTACAGGTTCTTAGTTCCCATTGTTTTTGGTGTCTGTCCCCAATAGCTAAGTTTGGTTCAGTGGGTTGTGTAGGCTTCCTGGTGGAGGAGACTAGTGCCTGTGTTCTGGTGGATGAGGTTGAATCTTGTCTTTCTGGTGGGTAGGTCCATGTCTGGTGGTGTGTTTTGGGGTGTCTGTGGCCTTATTATAATTTTAGGCAGCCTCTTTGCTAATGGGTGGGGTTGTCTTCCTGTCTTGCTAGTTGTTTAGCATAGGGTGTCTAGCACTGTAGCCTGCTGGTCGTTGAGTGAAGCTGGGTGTTGGTGTTGAGATGGAGATCTCTGAGAGGTTTTCACCATTTGATTTTACGTGGAGCTGGGAGGTCTCTTGTGGACCAGTGTCCTGAAGTTGGCTCTCCCACCTCAGAGGCACAGCACTGACTCCTCGCTGCAGCATCAAGAGCCTTTCATCCACACGGTTTTTAATGGGTGATCAACCAACAATATCCAAAGCATGCAGTGGCATCAGGCCTTCCAACCTTGGCTTCTGGTAGGTTTCTTTCCAGCCTTTTCATGACAGAGTGACTATGCAATGGTTTCCTGGCTCAAGAATTTTGTATCAACATCTAGTCAATGCTGTCCACAGATGAGAGAACAGATTTTCCCTCTGTGTAGCTGAGAAGTAGTCAGCAGGACCCTCACCTCCCTGGGCGAGGAGCTTTCAGGTGACCACGGCATGACAGGGAGCGAAGGACGAGGCTGTGATCCCACCTTTACTTAGAAGCACATGGATGCCTGATGCTGTTCTTAAAATTCAGAGCAACACATGACCCACAGTTTCACTTACTTAAATGTCATTTGTATTACCATCAGGACAGGAAATACATGAGCCTCTGTCATTTGAGGATGTGACCCTCTTGCTCTTCTGACATGTAGTTCACTTTAAAATTTGAAACACTGGACCTTTTGTTAGACTCATGCAATGGCTTCCCTTTCCTTCCACTTCCTGCTGCTTTTGTTTTATTTGTATTTAATCTATTCACACACTCCACCTCAAGATGCATGAATATTATGAATTAACATAAATAAATTTAACAAAAGGAAAAAATTTAATCAGAAATATGTATGAGAATTGTCACCTGTTCAGAGATTATGGAAGTGTACTACAATAGGAAAAGAAAATGTGTTTTACTCCTATTTTGCCCATTAAATGAAATTAAGCAACTATTTAGCCTGTATGGGTTTGAGTTACTACACCTAGAAAAGAGGTCACTTAAATAGTTGCATTCTAAAATCTATCTCAGAACTAAGGCTTTTTGACTGTCATAATTTTATTTATATGTCAAGTGTGTTCTAGTGAAACATAAAGATACCATTGAAAAACCAACAAAATGGATATGACTTAACACCACTGAAAAACTAATGAAAGTATCAGTATTCTTTAAAAGGGGTATATCAGTAATAAAGTAAAGGTAATAATTAAGTCAAGGTTACCTACTATAGAAGTAATGGAATAAACAAAACATAGGACAGTAATTTCCTTGGGGGATACATTTTAATTACTCTGAGTGACACTGAAAGGCAAAACAAGTTCTCTCTTATTAGGAGGTTTCTAAATCCTTCTTTTGAAAAGAAGCAAAGAGGTCAAGTGATTCAGAGTCACTCTGAATGAACATTAATAGTTTTTCAGCTACTCGTTATACGTCTCCTATCTTTAGTAACTGTATCCTGATTTTTCTCTGGGAAACACTTTGAAACAGTTCAAATGTTTCTCGAAGGAGTGAACTCTACTTCTCTGTCCTAAACACCATCATATTCCACTTGTCATTGAGATTAATTAGGTTGGGTATCTGGCCTACATAGTCAAATCACAATAAATCCCAGGACATTTATTGAAACACAGAAAAAATACCATATCTTGTTCATAGCAGAGGGGCATTGAATAACAGGGAGCAGAAGTTGCCAAAGGCTACCACCCACGTCTTTTTGAGTAAAGTATCATGAAAAGAAAGAGTTTAGGCATTTATTTCACAGAACCACTGACAAGTCAATCTTATGTCAAAAAACTCCTCAGTTATGCAAGATAAATGAAATATAGATGGTAAATAAAATTTATTCATATATTTTGTTTATTTTACATTTTCAGATATATGCAAAGAGTTTAATGTTGAGGTCAATTCAGTATAAAATTCCGTTGCTTAGAAGAGTATGCACAATACAGTAGATATGCTTCCATATCTTGGCTATTGTAAATACTGCTGAAATGAACATAGGGCTGCATATATCTTTTCCAATTAGTGTTTTCATTTTCATCAGATAAATACCAAGGAGTGGCATTGCTGGATCATATGATAGTTTTATTTTTAATTTTTTGAAGACTCTCCATACTCTTTTCCACAATGGCTACACCAATTCACATTCCCACCAATGGTGCACGAGGGTTCCCCTTTCTTCCCAACACTTGTTATTTGTTGTCTTTTGATAATAGCCATTCTGACAGGTGTGAGGAAATGTCTAATTATGACTGTGCATTTCTCTGGTGGTTAGCGATGTTGAGCATCTTTTCATCCTTCTGTTGGCCACACACATATGACCATATGGCATATAGTTGTTCATAGTAATCTGTTTGATCCTTTGTATTTCTTTGGTGTCAGTTGTAACTTCTTTTTTATTTCTGAGTTGATTTGAGGTCTCTTTTTTTTTCTTGATGAGTTTGGCTAAAGGTTTATTAATTTAAAAAATATATTTTGAAAGAACCAACTCTTAGTTAACCTCACATTTTCTTGCTCTCTCTTTTTTTTAAAAGCTTCTATTTTATTTAGTTCTGGTCTACTCTTTATGATTTGCTTCCTTCTAGTCACTTTGGGTTTTGTTTGTTCTTCTCTTTCTAGTACCTTTAGCTGTAAGGTTCAGTTGTTTGAGATTTTTCTTGTTTCCTGAGGTAGGGGTATATTGTTTTAAACTTCCCTCTTAGAACTGTTTTTGCTGCATCCCATAGATTTTGGATTATTGTGTTTCCAATTTCATTTGTCACCAGGTATTTTTTAATTTATTCTTTAATTTCTTCAGTTATCCATTCGTTGTTTAATAGCATATTGTTGAGCCTACACATGTTTGTGGGTTTTGCAGTTTTTTTCTTGTAGTTGATTTCTTATCTCATAGCATTGTGGTCAGAAGAGATGTTTAGTATGATTTCCATCTTCTTAAATTTTCTGAGATTTATTTTGTGGCCTAGCATGTGACCAATCCTGAAGAATGTTCCATGTGCCCTTGAAATGAATGTATGTTCTGCTGCTTTTGAATGGAATGTTCTATATATATGTATTAAGTCAATTTAGTCTAATGTTTCATTTAAGGTCAGTGTTTCTATATTGATTTTCTGTCCAGATGATCTGAGCATTGATGTAAGTGGGGTATTAAAGTACCCTACTGCTATTGTGTTCCTGTCAGTTTCTCCATTTGTGCTATTAGTATTTGCTTTATGTATTTAGGGGCTCCTGTGGTGGGTACATAAATATTTACAGTTGTTATATCTCCTTGGGTTGATTCCTTGATCATTTTGTACTGTCCTTCTTTGTCTCTTACTACAGTCTTTGTTTTAAAGTCTATTTTGTCTGATATAGGTATTGCTGCCTTGGCTTTCTTTTCATTTCCATTTACATGGAATATGTATTTCCATCCGGTCATTTTTGGTCTAGGTTTCTTTTTAAATCTGAAGTGAGTCTCTTGTAGGCAGCATATATATGGGTCTTGTTTTTGTATCCACTCAGGCACTCTATGTCTTTTGACTGGAGTGTTTAGTCCATTTACATTTAAAGTAATTATTGATAGATATGCACTTATTGCCATTTTCCTCATTGTTTGGTGGTTGTTTTTGTGGTTCCTTTCTTCCTCTTTTGCTCTCTTCCCTTGCATTTTGATGACTATCTTTGGTGTTATGTTTGAATTTTTTTCTCTTTTTTGTGTGCATATCCATTACAGATTTTTTATTTGCAGTGACTGTGTGATTCATATATGTGTGTGTGATTATTTTAAGTTGCTGCTTTCTTAAGTTTAAACACATTTTAACAACCCTGCATTTTTACCTGCTCACCATGTTTACTGTTTTTGACATATTTTACATATTTTTGTTTTGTTTGTGCCTTAACTACTTATTATGGATATAGATGGTTTTATTACTTTTGTCTTTTAACCATCCTACTAGCTTTGTATGTGGTTGATTTTTTTCCTATTAAAAATAATGGAAGTATAATTACTCTACATTGATACAGTAAGGTTTACATTTTGCATTTCACATAGAGCAGCTTTACTTTTTTTTTTTTTTTTTTTTTTGCGGTACGCGGGCCTCTCACTGCTGTGGCCTCTCCCCGTTGCAGAGCACAGGCTCCAGACGCGCAGGCTCAGCGGCCATGGCTCATGGGCCCAGCCGCTCCGTGGCATGTGGGATCCTCCTGGACCAGGGCATGAACTCGTGTCCCCTGCATCGGCAGGCAGACTCTCAACCACTACGCCACCAGGGAAGCCCCAGCTTTACATTTTAAAGCCCTCAGATCCTTGGACTTCCAGAGTCCTTGGTCTGAATTTACAGGTTATATATTATGTACACCTTATGTAATCACTATATCTTTTTCAGTTTTACATAATGGTGTAGATATATCTGTATTTATTTCAAAGAATAGAATTTAATAGCATATTCAACTATATCATTTACTGTGGAATAATAATAATTTGCCCAATTGTGAAGTAACTGATCCAAAAATGTATCTTAATTTTGAACCAATTTAATAAAAATTCAGTAGAAAGTGCTTCCAGATAACAATCAGATATTTTGCTAATTTATGCACAAATTCAGCAGAATTGATGTCACCGTATATCATAAATAATACTTATCTTGACTTTTAGCCAAATTTTCTATGATAACTACCAGGTAATATTCAATAATTAGACTTTTCTCTAGTATCAGTATATTATGTGTGATGTCATGTTAGGCATGACATAAAATCTGGAGAGTATCATCTACTTTGACTATAGAGGTAAATTATCTGTATTGCTATGGAGCTGAAACCAAAGTGGTCATCCAACAGACTTAAAAAGAATGATAAATCATTGTCAAAAATCCAATTGAAATTGTGTTAATTCTTTTCTTTTTTTTTTACATCTTTATTGGAGTATAATTGCTTAACAATGGTGTGTTAGTTTCTGCTTTATAACATAATGAATCAGTTATACATACACATATGTTTCCATTTCCCCTAACTCTTGTGTCTCCCTCCCACCCTCCCTATCCCACCCCTCCAGGCGGTCACAAAGCACCAAGCTGATCTCCCTGTGCTATGTGGCTTCTTCCCACTAGCTATCTCTCTTACGTTTGGTAGTGTATATATGTCCATGCCTCTCTTTCACTTTGTCACAGCTTACCCTTCCCCCTCCCCATATCCTCAAGTCCATTCCCAAGTAGGTCTGTGTCTTTATTCCTGTCTTACCCCTAAGTTCCTCATGACATTTTTTTTCTTAAATTCCATATATATGTGTCAGCATACAGTATTTGTCTTTCTCTTTCTGACTTACTTCACTCTGTATGACAGACTCTAGGTCCATCCACCTCATTACAAATACCTCAATTTCGTTTCTTTTTATGGCTGAGTAATATTCCATTGTATATATGTGCCACATCTTCTTTATCCATTCCTCCGATGATGGACACATAGGTTGCTTCCATCCCTGGGCTATTGTAAATAGGGCTGCTATGAATATTTGGTACATGACTCTTTTTGAATTATTGTTTTCTCAGGGTATATGCCCATTAGTGGGATTGCTGGGTCATATGGTAGTTCTATTTGTAGGTTTTTAAGGAACCTCCATACAGTTCTCCATAGTGGCTGTACTAATTCACATTCCCACCAGCAGTGCAAGAGTGTTCCCTTTATTCCACACCCTCTCCAGCATTTATTGTTTCTAGATTTTTTTGATGATGGCCATTCTGACTGGTGTGAGATGATATCTCATTGTAGTTTTGATTTACATTTCTCTAATGATAAAATATGTTGAGCATCCTTTCATGTCTTTGTTGGAAGTCAGTATATCTTCTGTGGAGAAATGTCTGTTTAGGTCTTCTGCCCATTTTTGAGTTGGGTTGTTTGTTTTTTTTGTTATTGAGCTGCATGAGCTGCTTATAAATTTTGGAGATTAATCCTTTGTCAGTTGCTTCATTTGAAAATATTTTCTCCCATTCTGAGGGTTGTCTTTTGGTCTTGTTTATGGTTTCCTTTGCTGTGCAAAAGCTTTGAAGTTTCATTAGGTCCCATGTGTTTATTTTTGTCTTTATTTCCATTTCTCTAGGAGGTGAGTCAAAAAGGATCTTGCTGTGATTTATGTCATAGAGTGTTCTGCCTATGTTTCCTCTAAGAGTTTGATAGTGTCTGGCCTGACATTTAGGTCTGTAATCCATTTTGAGCTTATTTTTGTGTATGGTGTTAGGGAGTGATCTAATCTCATACTTTTACATGTCCCTATCCAGTTTTCCCAGCACCACTTATTGAAGAGACTGTCCTTTCTCCACTGTACATTCCTGCCTCCTTTATCAAAGATAAGGTGACCATATGTGCATGGGTTTATCTCTGGGTTTATCTCTGGGCTTTCTATCATGTTCCATTGATCTATATTACTTGTTTTGTGCCAGTACCATACTGTCTTGATTACTGTAGCTTTGTAGTATAGTCTGAAGTCCGGGAGCCTGATTCCTCCAGCTCCATTTTTCGTTCTCAAGATTACTTTGGCTGTTCGGGGATTTTTGTGCTTCTATACAAATTGTGAAATTTTTTGTTCTAGTTCTGTGAAAAATGCCAGTGGTAGTTTGATAGGGATTGCATTGAATCTGTAGATTACTTTGGGTAGTATAGTCATTTTCACAATGTTGATTCTTCTAAACCAAGAACATGGTATATCTCTCCATCTATTTGTATCATCTTTAATTTCTTTCATCAGTGTCTTATAATTTTCTGCATATGGGTCTTTTGTCTCCTTAGGTAGGTTTATTCCTAGATATTTTATTCTTTTTCTTGCAATGGTAAATAGGAGCGTTTTCTGAATTTCACTTTCAGATTTTTAATCATTAGTATATAGGAATGCCAGAGATTTTTCTGCATTAATTTTGTATCCTGCTACTTTACCAAATTCATTGATTAGCTCTAGTAGTTTTCTGGTAGCATCTTTAGGATTCTCTATGTATAGTATCATGTCATCTGCAAACAGTGACAGCTTTACTTCTTCTCTTCCGATTTGGATTCCTTTTATTTCCTTTTCTTCTCTGATTGCTGTGGCTAAAACTTCCAAAACCATGTTGAGTAAGAGTAGTGAGAGTGGGCAACGTTGTCTTGTTCCTGATCTTAGTGGAAATGGTTTCAGTTTTTCACCATTGAGGACGATGTTGGCTGTGGGTTTGTCATATATGGCCTTTATTATGTTGAGGCAAGTTCCCTGTATGCCTACTTTCTGCAGGGTTTTTATCATAAATGGGTGTTGAATTTTGTCAAAAGCTTTCTCTGCATCTATTGAGATGTTCATATGATTTTTCTCCTTCAATTTGTTAATATGGTGTATCACATTGATTGACTTTCATGTATTGAAGAATCCTTGCATCTCTGGAATACACCCCACTTGATCATGCTGTGTGATCCGTTTAATGTGCTGTTGGATTCTGTTTGCTAGTATTTTATTGAGGATTTTTGCATCTATGTTCATCAATGATATTGGCCTGTAGTTTTCTTTCTTTGTGACATCCTTGTCTGGTTTTGGTATCACGGTGATGGTGGCCTCGTAGAATGAGTTTGGGAGTGTTCCTCCCTCTGCTATATTTTGGAAGAGTTTGAGAAGAATAGGTGTTAGCTCTTCTCTAAATGTTTGATAGAATTCGCCTGGGAAGCCATCTGGTCCTGGGCTTTTGTTTGTTGGAAGATTTTTTATCACTGTTTCAATTTCAGTGCTTGTGATTGGTCTGTTCTTATTTTCTATTTCTTCCTGATTCAGTCTTGGCAGTTGTCCATTTCTAAGAATTTGTCCATTTCTTCCAGGTTGTCCATTTTATTGGCATAGAGTTGCTTGTAGTAATCTCTCATGATCTTTTGTATTTCTGCAGTGTCAGTTGTTACTTCTCCTTTTTCATTTCTAATTCAATTGATTTGAGTCTTCTCCCTTTTTTTCTTGATGCGTCTGGCTAATGGTTTATCAATTTTGTTTATCTTCTCAAAGAACCAGCTTTTAGTTTTATTGATCTTTGCTATCGTTTCCTTCATTTCTTTTTCATTTATTTCTGATATGATTATTATGATTTGTTTTCTTCTGCTAACTTTTTGATGTTTTTGTTCTTCTTTCTCTAATTGCTTTAGGTGAAAGGTTATGTTGTTTATTTGAGATGTTTCCTGTTTCTTAAGGTGGTATTGTATTTTTATAAACGTCCCTCTTAGAACTGCTTTTGCTGCATCCCATTGGTTTTGGGTCGTCGTGTCTCCACTGTCATTTCTTTCTAGGTATTTTTTAATTTCCTCTTTGATTTCCTCTGTGATCACTTCGTTATTAAGTAGTGTATTGTTTAGCCTCCATGTGTTTGTATTTTTTGCAGATCTTTTCCTGTAAGTGATATCTAGTCTCATCTGATATCTAGTCTCTTTGCTGTTGGAAAAGATACTTGATACAATATCAATTTTCTTAAATTTACCAATGCTTGGTATGTGACCCAAGATATGATCTGTCCTGGAGAATGTTCCATCAGCACTTGAGAAAAATGTGTATTCTGTTGTTTTTGGATGGAATGTCCTATAAATATCAATTAAGCCCATCTTGTTTAATGTATCATTTAAAGCTTGTGTTTCCTTATTTATTTTCATTTTGGATGATCTGTCCATTGGTGAAAATGGGGTGTTAAAGTCCCCTACTATGAATGTGTTACTGTCGATTTCCCATTTTATGGCTGTTAGTATTTGCCTTATGTATTGAGGTGCTCCTATGTTGGGTGCATAAATATTTACAATTGTTATATCTTCTTCTTGGATCGATCCCATGATCATTATGTAGTGTCCTTCTTTGTCTCTTGTAATAGTCTTTATTTTAAAGTCTATTTTGTCTGATATGAGAATTGCTACTCCAGCTTTCTTTTGGTTTCCATTTGCATGGAATGTCTTTTTCCATCCCCTACTTTCAGTCTGTATGTGTCTCTAGGTCTGAAGTGGGTCTCTTGTAGACAGCATATATATGGGTGTTGTTTTTGTATCCACTCAGCCAATCTGTGTCTTTTGGTGGGACCATTTTTTCCATTTACATTTAAGGTAATTATCGATATGTATGTTCCTAGTCCCATTTTCTTAATTGTTTTGGTTTCGTTATTGTCGGTCTTTTCCTTCTGTTGTGTTTCTTGCCTTGAGAAGTCCCTTTAGCATTTGTTGTAAAGCTGGTTTGGTGGTGCTGAACTCTCTCAGCTTTTGCTTGTCTGTACAGGTTTTAATTTCTCCATCAAATCTGAATGAGGTCCTTGCTGGGTAGAGTAATCTTGGTTGCAGGTTTTTCTCCTTCATCACTTTAATTATGTCCTGCCACTCCCTTCTGGCTTGTAGAGTTTCTGCTGAGAGATCAGCTGTTAACCTGATGGGGATTCCCTTGTGTGTTATTTGTTGTTTTTCCCTTGCTGCTTTAATATGTTTTCTTTGTATTTAATTTTTGACAGTTTGATTAATATGTGTCTTGGCATATTTCTCCTTGGTTTTATCCAGTATGGGATTCTCTGTGTCTCCTGGACTTGACTGACTATTTCCTTTCCCATATTAGGGAAGTTTTCAACTATAATCTCTTCAAATATTTTCTCAGTCCCTTTCTTTTTCTCTTCTTCTTCTGGAACCCCTATAATTCGAATGTTGGTGCGTTTAATGTTGTCCCAGAGGTCTCTGAGACTGTCCTCTGTTCTTTTCATTCTTTTTTCTTTCTTCTGCTCTGCAGTAGTTATTTCCACTATTTTATCTTCCAGGTCACTTAACCATTCTTCTGCCTCAGTTATTCTGCTATTGATCCCATATAGAGTATTTTTCATTTCATTTATTGTGTTTTTAATCATTGCTTGATTTGTCTTTATTTCTTCTAGGTACTTGTTAACTATTTCTTGCATTTTTTCTATTCTATTTCCAAGATTTTGGATCATCTTTACTATCATTATTCTGAATTCTTTTTCAGGTAGACTGCCTATTTCCTCTTCATTTGTTAGGTCTGGTGGGTTTTTATCTTGCTCCTTCAACTGCTGTGTGTTTTTCTGTCTTCTCATTTTGCTTATGTTACTGAGTTTGAGTTCTCCTTTTTTTAGCCTGCAGGTTCGTAGTTCCCATTGTTTTTGGTGTCTGTACCCAGTGGCTAAGGTTGGTTCAGTGGGTTGTGTAGGCTTCCTGGTGGAGGGGCCTAGTGCCTGTGTTCTGGTGGATTAGGCTGGATCTTGTCTTTCTGGTGGGCAGGTCCACGTCTGGTGGTGTGTTTTGGGGTGTCTGTGGACTTTTTATGATTTTAGGCAGCCTCTCTGGTAATGGGTGGCATTGTGTTCCTGTCTTGCTAGTTGTTTGGCATAGGGTGTCCAACACTGTAGCTTGCTGGTCGTTGAGTGAAGCTGGGTGCTTGTGTTGAGATGGAGATCTCTGGAAGATTTTTGCCGTTTGATATTATGTGGACCTGGGAGGTCTCTTTTGGATCCGTGTCCTGAAATTGGCTCTCCCACCTCAGAGGCACAGCACTGACTCCTGGCTCCTCAATTTGGGATGATTTGTTGTCTATTCATGTATTCCACAGATGCAGGGTACATCAAGTTGATTGTGGAGCTTTAATCCACTGCTTCTGAGGCTGCTGGGAGAGATTTCCCTTTCTCTTCTCTGTTCTCACAGCTCCCATGTCTCAGCTTTGGATTTGGCCCCGCCTCTCCGTGTAGGTCACTGGAGGGCGTCTGTTCTTCGCTCAGACAGGACAGGGTTAAAGGAGCAGCCACTTCGGGGACTCTGGCTCACTCAGGCCGGGGGGGGGAGTGGGGGGCACGGAGTGCAGGTGGAGCCTGCAGCGGCAGAGGCCAGCGTGCGTTCTCCCAGGGAAGCCATCCCTGGATCCCGGGACTCCGACAGTGACGGGCTGCACAGGCTTCCCGGAAGGAGGGCGTGGACAGTGACCTGCGCTCGCACACAGGCCTCCTGCCGGTGGCAGCACCCCCAGTGTCCCACGCCCGTCTCTGGGGTCCGCACTTTCAGCCACGGCTCGCGCCCATCTCTGGAGCTCCTCCAAGCAGCACTCTTAATGCCCTCTCTTCACGCACCAGGAAACAAAGAGGGAAGAAAATGTCTCTTGCCTCTTCGGTAGCTCCAGACTTTTTCCTGGACTCCCTCCCGGCTAGCTGTGGCGCATTAGCCCCTTCAGGCTGTGTTCACACCCCCAGCCCCAGTCCTCTCCCCACGCTCCAACCGGAGCCCGAGCCTCAGCTCCCAGCGCCGTCTGCCCTGGCGGGCGAGCAGACAAGCCTCTCAGGCTGGTGAGCGCTGGCCGGCACCGATCCTCTGTGCGGGAATCTCTCCGCTTTGCCCTACCCAGGTACGTGGGGAGTTTCTTGCCTTTTGGGAGGTCTGAGGTCTTCTGCTAGCGTTCAGTAGGTGTTCTGTAGGAGTTGTTCCACATGTAGCTGTATTTCTGGTGTGTGTATTATTTCTTGATATTAATACTATTTCTTTAGAGTACATTTATAAAAAAAAAGAAATCATAAGGTATCATTATTGAAAAGTTTTGTTCAGTAATCTTTTAAAATAAATTAATGAATTTGACTAGAAAATATTCTCCCTACAAACGAGAATAAGGATTCTGTAATATATATAGTAGAATTATTGGAATTTAGCTAATTATTATAATTTAAAAATGATTTGTCTAACAAGACCTTTCTGGCTCTGGCATTCATTATTATAATCCACTTTTAATTAATTCCTTGAGGCTCAAGTTTTTTTTATACTGTCTTATCAACTGCAAAACATTCCTTAAATATGGTGGTCAGGAATTCTATTTTCAAACTCCATTCACCATTCTAATTAGCTTGCTTTTACAGAAGGAAAATGTGAAGTATTGTATGCCCTGAATAAAATAAAATAAAAAGAGTATAATTCTTTTACAACTGACTCTCCTCCTAGTTAGTTAAATATCTGATTAAACCTCTATGAAGGAATGGGCATTAGGAATTAGTGAGGGTTCTTTATAGCAATGGTTGAAGTTATAAAAGATAGAGGCAGAACAAGTCTTGAACATATGATCACACCATATTCCAGAGTATCAGTTTATTGAATAGATCCCCTTGTGGTACACCAAGAGAAATGGCAGTTAGTAAAATCATCCATTTTAGGGTGGCTCCTAAATAGCTGAGAGTGCTGGATTTTATTTGCTTCCTTTCTAGGTATGACAAGATCACCTTAGCTTTTAACAAAATAGAGACAGTTTTCAAGAAAAGAGTCATGGGCTTCCCTGGTGGCACAGTGGTTAGTAATCCGCCTGCCAGTGCAGGGGACATGGGTTTGAGCCCTAGTCTGGGAAGATCCCACATGCCACGCAACTAAGCCCATGCACCACAACTACTGAGCCTGCGCTCTAGAGCCCTCAAGCCACAACTACTGAAGCCCTCACGCCTAGAGCCCATGCTCTGCAACAAGAGAAGCCACCACAGGGAGAAGCCCATGCACCACAACGAAGAGTAGCCCACACTTGCCCAACTAGAGAAAGCCTGCGCACAGCAACAAAAATCCAATGCAGCCAAAAGTAAAATATAAAATAAATAAATTTAAAAAATTTCACTTAGGGGCTTCCCTGGTGGCGCAGTGGTTGAGAGTCCGCCTGCCGATGCAGGGGACACGGGTTCGTGCCCCTGTCCGGGAAGATCCCACGTGCTGCAGAGCGGCTAGGCCCGTGAGCCATGGCCGCTGAGCCTGCACGTCCGGAGCCTGTGCCCCGCAATGGGCGAAGCCACAACAGTGAGAGGCCCGCGTACCGCAAAAAAAAAAAAAAAAAAAAAAAAAAAAAAAAAAATTCACTTAAAAAAAAGTGATCAAGGCAGTCAAATATTTCTAGACACTAAATCAACATAAAAACTAAGAAATGGTCATCTGATTTAGTGATGTGGAAATTGTTGATTTCCTTGGCAACTGCAATTTCAATGGAATTGTTGATGGGAAAAAGCCAGATTGCAACGGGTTGAGAAGTGGGTGTGAGATAAGGAAGAATTCATTATGAGTGTAGAAAACTCCTTCAAAGTGTTTTGTTATGAATCAGGATGACAAAGATAGCCAGAGAGCGTTAGGGGACTAAAAGAGTTCTTTCTTTATTTTTTAAATGGGAGTATTTTTAAATGCTAATGGAATAAAAGCAGAAAAAAAGAAGTTGAACTAGAAGAGAGAGGTCAATGTAGCAATTTCCCTGAGAAAGGCAGAAGACTCGCAGGTAGGAAAAATGACATCACTTCTAACTTTAACAGAGACAAATGCCCAAGTGCTTCTATGGGCACGTTTACTAATCCACTGGCAGTAGGTTGAGGGCTTTTCCTTCTAACAGCTTTCAATCTGAAATAGCAGAGAAGATACCTGTTGAACATGATGTAGGAGATGGGGGAGGTGGCACCGTTAAAAGCTCAAAAAATAAAGTTTATAAAAGTGGAGACCTGGGGAAAAAAACTGACTTTATTTTTTGAGGTGGGCAGTGTTACCAGCACAGCCAATATTAACACTTCAACAACAACAACAATGAAAATCAAACCTTAATCTAATTAAATCTCTATGTTATCTCACAGGAACTATGAGGGATACAAGGATATGTTTAGTGATATCAAGAAAATGTAATTAGCTAAGTCCATGGTATATGTGATCTAACTGCTTCAACAAAAAAACAGCAGTTTTAAAGGGTAAAGGAACACTGTTTTTTAATACAACTAGGAAAAATTGAGCATTAATGGGGTACTAGATCACTTAGGATTACTATTATTTTGTTAGGTGTAGTATTAATAGTGTATTTATTTAGAAATGACTTTATCTCAGAGGTATGGGAAAGTATGAGCAAAAAGATATGATGTCTGAGATTCGTTTTGAAATTTGTCAGCAAAAAAAAAAAAAAAAATGCAGAAATAGAAGAAGCAAGAAGGGTAAAAATGCCAATAATAAATGTTGATAAATAATGTGGAGACAGAAATCCTGGGCATCTCTTTCAAGGTGTTTTGTTGTGAAGAGAGAAACTGAGGTAGCTGGAAAGGATGTGGGACAAAGGGGATTATTTATTTTAAGTGGTACTCAAGCATGTTTGCATGCTGGTAGAAATATCCAGTAGATAGGAAGAGACCAATTATATAAGGAGGAGAGTAATAATGGGCACGAAGTTGCTGAGGTGAGAGGCGATGGCATCCAGAGCTCAAGCAGAGAAGTTAAAAGTTCATCTTTGATAAAGGGAGGGAGCCTTCATCCACAGCAACAGAGAAGATAGCGTGTCTGTGTACAGATGTAGGTAGGTTCTTACTTGTGAGAGGAGTTCAGAGTTCCTCAGTGACTGCTTCTTATTTCACAAATTTAAGGCGAGTTAGTAAGATTAAGGAAGCAGTGAGGAAGACGTTTGAAAAGAAAAGAGAAATAAGAAATAGTCCTGGAAACCCAGAAAGTGCTTTTCAGTGGGATATTTCTTCTAACGAGTCTCGATAAAAGCGTCTGTTTATATATTAATGAAGGCTGTGATGTGGTTATAAAGGGAAAGAGTACCATGTTTCTTAGATTATTTTCCTATGAAATCACTTTACTCGATTTTTGAGAGAATCTGGGTAGTGAACAATTCTCAGTCATAGACTCTGATAAGACTACTTACTTGCAGATAATCAAGCAAATGAAGAAAGAAAGGTATTTGTGACACTCATGCCAGCGGGCGCTTGTGCCTCTCATTAGCCTTCAAAACTGTATCAGCTGTTCAGACAGTGAGGTTCCACGTGGCTTTATGTAGGAAATGCTACTGTAGATGCAGTGTCTTCCTTTACCTTCTTTGAAGATGTATCCTTTTAAAATCTCTGCAGAAGGAGAGGAGAGTAATTAAAGGGAATACACAAATGACACAATGGAACTTCGTTAGCATATCTGAAACCAGGCTGTGTTCGCTCTGTGCCATGTAGCACATATCATGTGAAATAATAATAGATTAACACAACATCCTGGTGGAAGTGGGAGTTTGAAGGCCAATTAGACAAAACACTTTTTTTTTCTAATGTGTCAAAACAGTGTAAGCGGCTGTGCTAAATAAATTCATGCTGGTGCACTGCTGTGAAAATTGAATGATTAATAACCTTCAGTATTATCCCTGCTTCGTTTAAGACAGAGTAGACTAATGATTAGATATCGGGCAGTGATACCCTTCTATATGGATATTGCAAATTCCATGTTAATTCTCTGCTTTCTATGTGTCATATATTCCCCCCGATTTGCTTTTGTCCATTCTGAAAATTAATATAAAACCTCAGGCCCTAGACTTGAAAGAAAGTAAGCTTTGAAACTATAACCTAAAATGATTTTGCTGTGTGGAAGCGTTACTAATGAATTCAGTGTGCCCAAAATGCTCCCAAAATTTTGGGCCAAATTAATGTAAGAATATATATATTTATTTGTTTCTACCTATAATGCTTGCTCCAATGTGACTTGATATAAAGAGTCACTTTAAGGAAAAAATGAATTAAAAAATACTTTATCTGCATCAAAAAAGTAGTGCTTTATCAAGGCTCTTTATGATTTAAAGTTTTTATAAAAATATTAGTGTTATTTGAGTCTTTCAATTTTACAGTGACTTTCATTAACTTATTGACTGTTTCCTTTATGTGGATTCAATGAAATTATGAAGAAATAAAGGATAAATATTAAACCTTGAGGTACCTTCATCATCTGGACACACTTTGTTTTCTTTGAGAAGGTTTTCTTGATATGGGATACAACTAATTTTTTAAAATTATGTGGTAAAAGTTTTATAAAATGCTATATGTCATGTTTCTTAAATTGAATGTGCATATATAATTTAGTTTTTTCATCATCCACTCATTGCAAGAAAATAATGTGAAACAAACAAAACTAGATATAATCTTTGCTAATCTCCCTACAGGAGAAATCTGCAGTGACTAAACCAGCATATAGATTAATAGTCTCATTTCAAAGTTATTACATGGAAAATTGGAGTTTTGACATGCTGAATAAATATTTAAAAACTGAAGTTAATAAATGGCATTTTATTTAGCACTTTTACAGAAGTGATATAATCAACAATAGGTAATCACTTAGACACTTAGAGTTAGAAGAATTATAAAGCCCCAGAAGCCAAATCAGTTCATTCGGAGCATTGCTAGATAGGACTGCTCTCATTTGCATATTGATGTAATATACTCTTCTTTCCTTCATAATTTTAGTTTACAAAAGCATATATTAAGTAAACAGATTGTATCAAAGTTAAATTTCTTGAATTAAATAATTGTATTGTGGTAATAAGAGAGAACAGCCCAATTCTTAGGAGATATTTGCCAAAGTACTGAGAGATGATGTGCAGTGCCATGATGTCTGAAAATTAGTCTTACTGTATAAATGTATGTGTGCATGTGTGCATGCACACCTGTGAGTGTATGGGGGAGGGGAGAGAGAAAGAGACTGACTGCTGTATCAAAAAGCACTAAACACGTGGCATTGACTTTGGGAATAAGTGGTCAAAGTTGGAAGAGCCTAGAGGAGACTGTTAGTAAGGGTTTGAAAATATTAGTGTGAGATGGAGAGAAAGGAATCCTTGCTGTAGAGTGAAGGAAAGTTTGATAATACCGGCACCTGCAATTTAAAAAAAAATAGAAAGTGTACCTAATTGAGTTTGTCAATCTGGCTGCGAAGGTTTCCAGGAGGAATTGAGGCAACTGGCTGTTTCTAGCTGCCTGCTATAGGTTGAAGAGCATCCCACACCCAAAAGATATTTAAAGTGCTAACCCCAAGTTAGTGAATTTGACCTTATCTGGAAATAAGATATTTGCAAATGTAATCAAGTTAAGTGAGGTTATTAGGGTGGGCCCTAGTCCAATGTGACTGGTATCCTTATAAGAAGAGAAGAGACATAAACAAATGGACACACAGATAAAATCCCATGTTAAAATAGAGGCAAATATTGGATTGATGTGTTTATAGGCTAAGGAACACCATGGATTGTTGGCAACACCAGTAGCAAAGAGAAAGGAATAGAACAGGTTCTCCTCTGGAATCTTCTGAGTGAGCATGGCCCCCTACCAACCCTTGATTTTGTACTCGTAGCCTCCAGAACTGTGAAAGAATAAATTCCTGTTATTTTAAGCCACCCGGTTGGTGGCAATTTGTTATGCAGTTCAAGGAAACTAATATACTGTCTATGGTAAAATAAAAGGAGAAAGAGATGAACCAACAAAGAGTCTGTTTGGTTTTGGGGAATTTATAAAATAATATAAAGGAGCTAGGATTTCCTGGATTTAAAAATAAAGCTGTTTCATATCCCCAGGCTTTTCCAGAAAAACTTCACAACATAAGACATGACTTCAGGGCGAAGATCAATCCAGGGTACCCCTGGAGGACCTTCTGTTTCTGTAAGACAGAAAGAGCTAATTAACTTTCAGTTAAGCAAAAAACTTTCTAAGGTTCTGAAAAAGTTTCCTTGCAGTCTTTCTCAATTAAACAATAGACTTCCCGGAACCTTAAAGGCACTCTCCCAAGGAACCTTCACTTTGGGTATGAAATAGAGAGAGGCTTTCCTGAAGAGATCTGTGGGTGTGACTTTTAGATGATAGAGTGAAACCATTATGATTCATAGGAAAGTATGAGACAAAGACAGCAGGAAGTGAAAAGAGGCCTTTGGTTGCTGAACCTTCCAAAGGCAAGTAGAAAACCCAGAAATCTATTCAGTTGCAAGTACAGGCTATTTCTTATCAAAATGGCAAGATGACTCAGCCAGTAGAACCAGGAGTCTAGATGATGTATCCAGGGGTTTCATAGAATCATTCCCAGGGAATAGGACTAGATCATAATCAATTGAGACAGGTGCTCAGCTGGCTTTCAGAATTGCTGTGGATGAGTAACTACTGTGGCTCTGTTTCCCACTCTCCCTTCCCTTTCAGTGGTAATGTCAATTGTGATTATTGTATCTCAGCTTCACCATTTTAGGTTGGGTCTGTGGACAGCAGGTAAATTCTCTCTTTAGTTTATAGGTCTTCATATTGAAAACAGTCATGCTCAATAAATATCATCCATGTAGCTTCACCTGTACCTAGAGCTGAATTAGATGACAGGATCCTAGGCTAATGCTGTAATTGTTGTTACATTTTGGGTTCTTGGGATGGTGAAGGTGCTAAGTGCATTTTACATATGAAAGAGATGTAAATAATTTATAGACATAAGATGGACTATGGCAGACTAATGATGGCCACAAACTCTTTGATGTTTATTCCAGGAAGGGTTCAGGTTCAGGTACCCTCTCCTTGAGTGTAGGCAGACTGTCACTGCTCTGGCCAATAGAATATGACGGGAGTGGTACAGTGCCAGTTTCTGGGCCCAAGCATTAAGAGACTAGTGGAGTTTACATCCTATGGACACTCACCATGCAATGGAAACCTAAGAGATGTTTTTAAATGTAGGTTTGGTTAGTTTTCAGCTATGGTGAAACCAACAGTTGAAGAGACAACTACTTTTGAAAGGATTGTTTGCTGCTCACAATTGTCAAGAGGAAAGGACACATAGTATGACATAGGGCCCTGAAGGGAGCCACGAGGGTGGGTCAGGAGGCAGAAGGAGTGGGGAAAGTATGGAGTAGGAATCTTTACTGTGATGTCCATAGGAAAGGCAAGGCCAACAAGGTAAGAAGTTTTAGGACTGGCTAGTGTGAATAATTTCAGCAGGCTCTGGGATGTAGGGGCTGTCTTTACTGGTCTGGTACCTGGTGCTGGGATAACTAGACCAGAGGGAAGATTGCCCCCTAGAGTGTAAGAGCCAGATAGAGGAGATAGTAAAGAATATGGGCTTTTGATTGGTTAGTTGCATACAAAGGGCATGCTCCCTTGCATGTCATTTGCTTTCTCTGAGAAATAGCCAGAGCTGGGAGCAACAGTCTCTCTCTAGGCAACAAGGCCTCAGAGGCCAGCATATCAAGAGTATAGAAAATGGTCTATTTTCCCATCAGTCTGGAAGGACGTTGTTGTTGAGGAGAGTAACTACCATGGCTTCCAATTCTTTGATGAAACCTCAGATGCGTGGCCTTCTGGCCACGCATCTGAGATTTCATATTGTTGGAGCATTCGTTGTAACCCTGGGGGTTGCAGCTTTCTATAACTTTGCTGTGGCTGAACCAAGAAAGAAAGCATCTGCAGATTTCTATAGAAATTATGATTCCATAAAGATTTTGAGGAGATGAGGAAGGCAGGTATCTTTTAGAGTACGAAGTGATTCTGAACGGAAAGAATTTCTTTGGGTTGTGTTCCATGGAAGTTTGTCACTGACCTGTGTTCCCGAACCTTGAAGCTATGAACTGTGAGTATCTGGGCTAAGGAACACTTTCTCTTGATAAATTAACAATACTATGGGAGGGAAAAAAATACAGAGAAAAAGAAAATAAAGTTAATACAGGGGACCACTTTAGTCAATGCATGGTAGTCATGTGAATGGACTGTCTTGAGGGTTCAGTTAACTGAAACTGTCAACTGACGTCAGCCACATGAAAGACCCCAAACCAAAACCACCCAGCTGAGCCCAGTCAACCCACAGAACCATGAAAGCTAATAGTCAGCTGTGTTTTAAGCTCTAAGTCTTGGGGTGTACAATCCCAGCATTTGATAACCAAAACAAATGCTGTGTGTGCCTATGGATATACGTGTATCTGTACACACACACACACACACACACACATACAAACATACACAAGGGGAGAAGAGAAAGAGAAAATGTGGCAAAATAGTGACAACTGATCAATCATCTAGGTAAAGTATTTAGGGATGTTCTCTGTAATATCCTTTTGACATTTCTGAGGACTTGAAAATCTTTTTAATTAAAAGTTTGAGGAGAAAAAAAGCACATAGAATACCAAAAAAACATCTTTTGTGCAACATGGATACAAATTCAAATTGTATTATGAAAGCCAGAAGAAAGGACTAAATTTTTTGTTAGGTTGATGATCATATGAAAAGTATCCCCATTGTGAGTGAAGCCTGCATACTTAGAGGGCTAACTTCTCTGCTAAACTATTAGAGTGAAAGAAGCTCTGTAAATAAAAGAAATGTGAAAATACTGCCAGATTTAAAAATACTCTAACATTAGGCTTCTTCCCGAGATCTGGGAATTATTATTTTTGCCTCCCAGCAAATCTTTGTGGAAAAAAAAAGTGTTCTTATATTCTGATAATTGCAAAATAAAAATGTCTCTAGCATTCAAAAAATAAAATACACTTTATTAGCTCATATAACTGAGAAGTCTAGAGGTAGGTGAGGCTTCATATAAAGCTCACCATAATTTTTCAAATATATTAACAAGGGTCAGTTTTTTCCTGTCTCTTCCCTCTGCCTTTCTCAGTGCCAGCTTGATCCTGAGCCTGATTCCAATATGGCAGCCAATGCATCCCAAGGCTACCTGCCTTCTCATTCCTTCAGGAAAGAGCAAGTGTCTTTAAATATCTGAGATTCCTTAAGACCAAATGCTCACTATGCTCACAAGTTTCCAGGCCATCGTCATGTCTAGAAGGTGGAATGCGATGATCAGCCCTGCCTGGGTTTTGTGGTTTGCTCCACAAGACAGGAGTGATAGGAGCATCTTTCATACCACCTACAGGAGACATAGATGTGCTGATAATTTAAAAAGAGAAAATAGATTTTCCATGGGCAACCAATCAATAACCACCACAGGATGTATTCTCTCTCCAGTTCTCATCGGTTTCTCTTTATACAGAGCTTCATTTTTCTGTTATGCTGCAAAATGACTGCTGGCTACTATATCTGAGTTTAGAATACCTCTTTTCAAGAAGATAGCCAGGTTTTCATTGGGAACTTCTTGTCCCAAGGCAAATTTACAGGAAGCAGATACTGCCTGGTCTAGTCTGAGTCATGTGACCAAATAAATGTGGTCATGGCCTTGAGTCATTGTTGGTAAGCAGGAGGTATCTGGTGCACCATTTCATTTGTGGATCATGGATGTCCCAGAAAAAAAGGTTCATGGGAGGACTGTATAGTCAACCAAAAGTGGTCCACTCTAGGTTTTATCATAGATGAGGTATTGATTATTGGTTTAAAATAGTGTGAAAGCTAGGCTCCAAGATGGCTTCCAGTCCTTCATTCTTGGTATTCATATCCTTGTGTAATCCTTTCCCACCATGAATGGTCTGTTCTATGTGAATACTGTGAACATGATGGAATAACATCTAAGCCTAGTTAATAAAAGATATTGTAGCTTTAGCTTTGCTCTCTTGGATTGCTCACTCAAAGGAAAGCCAGGTACCATGTCATGAGGTCTCTCAAACAGCACTAAAGAGAGGCTCACATAGACAAAACTATGGCTTTCTCCAGCAGCTAGTCTCATCTGGTTAGCCATGATGTTTTGACAACGCAAGAGGCAGAAATTTGAACCCCACTTAAGCCTTCAGATGACTACAACCTCAACCAATATCTTGACTACCATATCATAAGAGACTCTGAGGCAGAACTGCCCATTCTTGTCTCTTCTGAATTCTGGATCCACAGAAATTGAGAGATATATAAAAGTTTATTGTTGTCTTAAACCGCTAAACTTTGAGGTAATTTACTATGTAGCAATAGGTGGCTAATATAGATTTATATTCTTTATTTTATTGAAGAAAAATCATTTTCTTGCTAGAGGGTATCTCTGTGTGTGTGTGTGTGTGTGTGTGTGTGTGTATTCTGTCCTGGAGTAGTTATATTAGGTATTATATTTTATTAAATGTTTTCTTAGAAGCAAAGGAAGCTACTCTTAATTTTTTCTTTTTTTTAAAAAAAATATTTTATTATTTATTTATTTTGTTTATTTTTAGCTGCATCGGGTCTTACTTGCGGCACACGGGATCTTTGTTGAGGCATGCAAGATCTTTTGTTGTGGCACGCAGGCTTTTCCTTGTGGTGCATGGGCTTCTCTCTAGTTGTGGCTTGAGGGTTTTTCTCTTCTCTAGTTGTGGTGCACAGGCTCCAGGGCATGTGGGCTCTGTAGCTGTGGCATGCGTGCTCTCTAGGTGAGACACGTGAGCTCAGTAGTTGTGGCACACAGGCTTAGTTGCCCCACGGCATGTGGGATCTTAGTTACCTGACCAGGGATCAAACCCGCATCCCCTGCATTGTAAGGCGGATTCTTTACCACTGGACCACCAAGGAAGTCCCTTAATTTTTTCTGATTAGGTAGTTACTGATGCATCTTCTACTTTTAATAATAATTAGCTAGTGTATATATATATATATATATATATATATATATATATATATATATAATATTATATTATATATATATGCATATTTCAATTATTTCCCACCACAGTATGAACTAGGTTATTAAGGAAGACACTGAGGCTTAAAGAGGTTTGGGAACCTACCCAAGTTCACCCAGGTAGTAAGTGGCAGCCCAAGGATTCAGGCCACGTTATTTTACCTCAGTGCCTATATTTTTCATTACATATTATACAGACCTTCTATTCCTAGTCTTGACCCTAATTGCTCATGATTTAGTCTGGAATTTGGAATGGTGATATTTTACTTAGGATTTTGTATTACGTAGAGATTGCTGTCTAGTCATATATACTATATTTTGGCATTTGAGTGTCAGAATGATGTTAATTTCATAAACCATATTGAACAGTTCTTCCTCTTCTCCTAGATTCTGCACCAGTTAATAGTGTGAAGATTATATTATATATTCCAATAAAATATGAAATAACAAAATAATATATTTTGAAAGTTTGGAATCAAACTCCATGGTTACAGAATCATTTTAAGAATTTTTTTGAGTCGATGTATTTTTCTGTTTTTAATATATTTGTTGTGAGATAATCACAAAATTTACAGAAGAGTAGATTTTTCTGTTAAGTATAGTTGATTTACAATGTTGTGTTAGTTTCTGGTGTACAACAAAGTTATTCAGTTTTTTATATATATATATATATACTTTTTCATATTCCTTTCCATTACAGGTTATTACAGAATATTGAATATAGTTCCCTGTGCTATATAATCGGTCCTTGTTATTTATTTTTTATATAGTGTGTATCTGTTAATCCCAAACTCCTAATTTATGGCCCCCACCCCTTTAAAAGTAACCATAAATTTGTTTTCTATGTCTGTGAGTCTGTTTCATAAATAAGTGCATTTGTATCATATTTTAAATTCCACACATAAGTGATATCATAAGACATTTGTCTTTCTCTCTCTGACTAGAAGAGTAAGATTTTTTTAATGAATGGTTTAGTTTGCCAAACTGATAGCATATCACCGTCAGATACCATATTGTGTAATTCCCATAAATAAAGACTTCCCCCTACATAAATTAACACTGATACATTTTTCCATCTAATTCTCAGATACCATTCAAGTTTCACTACTTGTTTCAAAAATGTCTTTCTTGCAAAATGATTCAGTTTATAACTACTGGCTGCACTTAGCTTTCATATCTCTTTAGTCTTCTTCAGTCTGGAAGAATTACTCAATGTTTACTTGACTTTGGTGACCTTGGCATTGCTATAGTTTGCAGTTATTTTGTGGAATGCCTCTCAATCCGAATTTGTCTGATGGTTCCTCATGATTGAATTCATGTATGGATCTTTGGCAGGACTGTGACAGAAGTGGCTGCATCATCCTCTTTGCATCCTTTCAGGTGACACATGATTTCAATTATTCCCATCACTTTTGGTGGTTCACTTTGACCCCTTGATAAGCTGATATCTACTGGGATTGTCCACCGTCAGGTTACTCTTCTCTTTTTGAAATTAGTAGGTATTTTGTGTGGAGGTAATATAAAGCTATGTAAATATGTTTTCTATGTATTTATCAATTTAATTTTTTATATGGATTCATTGTTTCTCATTTTATTCAATGCGTTATAATCCATTACTGTCACTATTGGGTTGTTCGTGTTTTTTCTGATGAGATGAGTGGGAGCCATTTCAAGCCAGCTCTTGTGTCCTCTTCACATGTCCCCGTTATTCTTTGAGCAATGCCCAGTCTCTGGCATAAGATATCCCAGATTCATCATGTAATTTCCTTGCTCCAGGCATGATATTAACATTTCTTCCAGCAGACCTGGTTACTTTTAGTGAAGATGGTTTTGGGAAGCCAGTGTCTGAGCTCTAGGTTTGCTTATGTTACTGAAATGTCACTGATTCCAGATAGAGAACAGAGCTAGGGAGTATATGCATGTATGTGTGTATAGATGCATGCGTACATACACACAATGTGCTCTGTATTTATTGCTTTATCTATCTATATCTCTATATTGGAAACTCTTAGTTCACACTAGCACATGCAGTTTCAATTCAACACCACAAGCTTCATTTTTGTTTTCTCCGTGTCCATACCCCTAACTCCCTTCTATGATATTGAGGAATCCAGCTCTCACACTGCTTGATGTATTTACTTATTTGATGAACCCCCCGTTTATGACCTATCTCAAAATTTCCCTGTCACCCCTCTTTCACACAGAAGCGTCCCTCTTCCTTTTTTGATCTAACTCTTCACAGTGGCCTCCCCATTTCCCCAGAGTGAATGCCAGCACAAGCTGTTGGAGCCCAGTGTGTCATTGTCCTCCACACCTAGCTTGGGTTGTGACAGCATACTTTCTATTAGGTCACCCTTCTATGCAGTTGCTCTCCTTATTTTGCTCAAGATCTGACACTTCAGGCCACAGTCCCATGAAGTATTATCCTTCTCCCCTTGCTTGGGTTCTGACTTCCCACGGTGAGTGACACCTACAACTGCTTGGGTTGATACCCCACTTCAGACTCATTCCCCTCCCAGTACACTATAGACACCTACTTTTCTCCGCCACATCTCATAGACTTGGGATCCATTTATCTGGGAAGGGTAGGGAAGGGAGTGGAAAAGCAAAGGGTGGATAACATTTCAATAACTGTTTTCAATTTCCTCTATTAGTCTTTTTTTTCCAATAATTTCAGGTTTGAACTTATTTAAATGTATATATATATTTTCAGATAGATTTAGTCATTTCAAAAATTTCAAAGCACAGAATAAAGAGGACAAAGTTCTAAATCACACCAGTTACAAATTTTGAAAAATAATTCTCTGTTGATCTCACGTTTGTGCACATCTTGTGAGAAGAGGCATTAACTGCCAATTCTTCACAATGTTTCTATATGTGTTGTGAGATTTTCTTTTTCTTAGACTTAGCAAACAGCTTTGGAAGATAGAGATCATTTTAGAGCAGAGGACAGATTTTTTTTTTTTTTTTTTGCTGCCCAGCATAATAAAGATGTCTCTGGGCAAAAGTTGAGCAGGTTTTCTTGCATCCTATTATGGAAGATTGAGGTTTTCTGTCTTGTAACACAACCCCCTGTATGGTGAGACTGTTATCCTAACACTTGTGGGAGTTGCAGCTTGGGAAATAAACATAAGAAAATGATGATACTCTAGCTTCTGATGTTGCTGTGAGTAATCAACTATCCTTTGTCTCTAACTCAGGTGTCTTGTGTCTCCTGCCAGCTTCTAGGAAACTGTGTTAGCATAACTTGTGAGCTTGCAAAAATGGCAACATATCAGATACTTTATAGTTATTACAAGAAATACATTTGGCTGCAAATAACAGAAAATCTAAATACCACTGGCTTAAAGATTTGGTTTTCTAAAATATACAAATAGATAAATAAAAATCTTGAGGTGAGGGGTGCAGTAATGATGCAGTTGCTAAAGAATGTCATCAAAGATCTGGATTCTTTCTATTTTTCTGCTCTTCCATTTTTGTCAAGCATGGTTTATTCTCATGGTACAGGCATTATCCATTTACCAGGCAGGAAAATGAGAGAAGAGAAAAAACAATAGATGGGACCATCAGTTTTTCCAGAAAAATTTTTCCTGGGAGCCCTAGCCAAGCGAACTTCCACTTACCACTTATTGTCACAGGGACTGCCCTAGGGTCTAAGAGCAAAAGTTTGAGAATATATCTTAGGTCAGCCAAGAAATGGTATCTGCCATAAGTATTATCCTATAATACTTAATCTTCTTTTCTTATTCTGTAATACTTAGTCTTCTTTGAACATGTTACAAAGCTTTCTCATTTCTAATTGTGTGGATTTGTGTTTTCTCTGACTTATCTTGAATATATTTGCCAAGTATCTCTTTTTATTATTATTAGTTTTTGTTTGAAAAAAATCATCATAGGGAACTTCTGCTTCTGACTACTGTGAAGTAACAGGAACTGGATTTACTCTCGCACCTGAAAGAATTGAAAATCAGTGCAAAATATATTAAACAATGATTTTCAGACTTTTGACATCAGACAGTATAGGAAGGTGACACCTGAGAGAGGAGATGTCACATAGTCAAGCAGTTCCTAAGCAGTGGCATGGCGGTAGCTGCTAGGTTGATTTGCCACAGAAAGGAGGACAGTGAGCCAGAAATGGATCTGGACAGTTTGATTCTTGCAGCAATGGTAACACCTTAGAGCTGATTTTCTAAAGTTCAATTCCCACAAGTATTACCTGTATACCCACTGGGGATTGCATTACAGGAAAAGTACCTTGAGCTAGCAAGCCTGGCCAACCCATGCCCTAGAGAAAGACATTGTATTTATTATCTTGGTCAGATCTCTCTCCTCTGCCCCAGAGGGAAAACTATCTCTTGATGTTATACAAACATCCTTGAAAAGATAGTCCAGGACAAAAACTGTCACAAAACATGTAGAAATGCCATGGAGGATTGGTAACAGGGAAAACAAGGAAACCAAACAAGGTGAGCTCTACAGTAGCCTCAGTTTACGGTCCGGAGAGGGTTACCAGGGTGCAGGGCAGGGATGGGCAACTGAGGCAGAGCTTGGTCCCCTGTCTGTCTTGAGGAACCTTCTGTCCAATATTAGTTAGAAGCGGTGAGTGTGGGGGGTTTTCCTCCTTGAAAAGCTCTGCCTTGCCTCAATAAATCACAGGCATCTAAATTTCTGTCTCATGTTCTGCTTCTGGAGATTTCAAACTATGATACAATTTTATAGTCAATTTTTATAAATACTTCATAGATACTTTAACAAGAATGTGTATGTAAGGTCTACATTTATACACATATACCTATATTTATACATACAGGTTGTATGATCATATTTTGAAATAGTAATTGGGGTTTCTTTCCAAGCATGCTTATTTCCATTTCTCCCCTCAACAATGAAGCAGCAGGACTAACCTTCTATATGCCTGATCATGAGGAACAAGATGGATACAGCTTAGACCTACGAGTCAAAATCATTTTTATGCTTTTCCAAGTGTACTCTGGAAATCAGTAGCAGGGCAAATGATGTTGACAGCAAAGGTGTGCAATTGCAAGACCTACCCTATTCTTCCTCATCTCAATAAATGCCAGCACCGTTTACGAAATGGTTAAAGTGAAATTTTTGGAGCTATACTTGACCCTGCTCTTCCTATCACATTGCACATCCAATCTTCAAGTAAATATTATCAACTCTACCTTCAAAATATAACCCCAGTCTAATCTCTTTTCAACGTCTCCACTACCACACCCACCTCTCACCTGGATTACTGCCATCACTTCCTAATTTGTCTCCTGCATCTGCTCTGGCCACCATCTCATAATCTTCTCCCCATCACAACCGGACTAATTTTTTTAAACGTACATGAGATCGTAGCACTCCCCTGTCTGGAACTCTCCATGAACTTCTCACCTAATTTGGAAAATAGTTGTTCCTCCAGTCTTTTGTCTTTTCACATTTCCTCTCATTCACTAGATTCCAACCATCTTTGTTGCCTTCATATTAGTACATGGTCCTGCATCAGGACCTTTGCACTTTCTGAAACGACTTTTTCCCTACAGATCTAGGCTACTGTCTCCCTACTTAACTCATATTTCTGCTTAAATGTTACTTCCTCAAGGAAGCCTTTCTTGACCATCATTTTAAAAATTATATTCTTTATCACTCTCTGTGTTCCAATCATGCAGTAGATTTCTGCAAGGGACCTTTAACTAACATATTATCTGTGTCTTATTTGTTTATTGTCTACCTCCTCCATTTAATAAAAGCTTAGAAGAGACATATCTGTTTTGTTTACTGTCATTTTCTTCCAGGTATCTAACAGTGCCTGATACATATTAACAACTCATTGTTAAGGAATGGATAAATGAATGAATTATTCAAACTAATGCCACATTATGGTTAGTTTTATGTTTGGGTCATGAATATATTATACCGTTTTGTTGTTAGTTTCTTTTTTCTTGGAGCTTCTCACTTATTGGAGGAGGAAGAGGAAGAAGCATTTGCTTATCTCACTTAATCCCTCGTATCTTTAGTCTCAATCATTCCATTTATTCTCTCATTTTATTCTTCTTGAAGTCACAGATTTCTGGCTCTAAGTTGCATTAATGTCCACATATTGAGACCACACATTTTTGTACAGATTTAATTGACTGTTAAGTTTCAAAGGGCCACTTTTATTTCCTCAGGCTCTTAAAGTAAAGGATTTTTGGACTTATACTTGACCCTCTTCTTTCTTTCACATAGAACACATGTCTTCCACCAAATCCTATCAACTCTACCTTTAAAATATAGCCAAAATGTAATATTTTCTCATTTCCTCTACTACCATGCTTATTTCTCACGTGGAATATTGCCATTGTCCTCTTTTTTTTTAATATATAAATTTATTTATTTATTTTTGGCTGCATTTGTTGGGTCTTTGTTGCTGAGCGCGGGCTTCCTCTAGTTGCAGTGAGTGGGAACTACGTGCGGTGCGTGGGCTTCTCATTGCGGTGGCTTCTCTTGTTGTGGAGCATGGGCTCTAAGAGCGCAGGCTTCAGTATTTGTGGCACACGGGCTCAGTAGTTGTGGCTCACAGGCTCTAGAGCACAGGCTCAGTAGTTGTGGCACACGGTCTTAGTTGCTCCGTGGCATGTGGAATCTTCCTGAACCAAGGCTCCAACCCGTGTCCCCTGCATTGGCAGGCAGACTCTCAACCACTGTGCCACGAGGGAAGTCCCTGCCATTGCCTTTTCATATCCTCAATTTATTTTAAATTTGTAGTCACATTGTCTTTGTTTTCAATTTTTTTTTTCCTGGAAATATCCTCCAAGGGCCTTCCTTCCTTGTGTTCCAATTTGGACAGGTTGCTCTTGTTGACATAAAACAAATAGGCTGCCAATTATTTCTCCAGCAAAATGGGTTTAGCAGAGAATTGTAATTTGTAGTGTGCAAACGTGGTGAATCACGTGCAAGTCCCCAGAAAAAAATGGAGAACTCTTTTATAGAGGGGGAAAGGAAGTTGGGAGGGCTGTCCATAAACAAAGAGTCGAGGGCTTTTCTTTGGCTGAGTTGTTGCCAGGAAAGGAGTCTTTCTTCTTCCTATCGGGCTCTGCTATTTTAGTCAGGTGTGAGAGCTCACAATTCTGGTCTCCCTACTCTATTTAGTTAAGGTTTCTGTTTATTAATTTTTTACACTCTCTAGACATGCTGTATGGCTGTCGCCTTAGAACTTGCTTTTATTTCTAGTAACACTTTTCTAGAACCAGTTTCTTAACATTCTTCATGAAACCATAATTTTGCCAACGTGTATCCTCAGATTGATCTCTCTCATTCTTGCTCTCTCTAGACACACACACACACACACACACACACACACACTCACACACACACACACAGAGACCTCTAATATCTTTCCATTATTCTTAGATCTTTTTTGATTCATCTGCATCAGCCCTCCATGGGAATATTCGATCTGAACATTTGTCCCTGGTGTATGTTTTTTCTTTCATAAGTTCCTCTATTCCCACCACGTCTGTTTTCTCTAATTTAGACTCAATCTGAACTCCATTTAGTCAGATGTTGGGACATTTAGATTAATCATTTATATCTTAGATTTTTCTTTTATAACTTTTTTTACTCTACATTCTTTTGATCTATATTCAGGGAGATTTTATTTACTTTGTTTTCCAAATTTAATATGGGATTTATGTTCATCAGTTGTACATTTTATTTCCAGTAGTTTTTTTCTATTTTTTAGTTGTTGCTTTTGCACAACATATGATTATTTTTCATGGATGCAGTATTTTAGTGGATGTCTTTAAGGACAGCAAACAATTTTTTAATGTTCTCTTAAGTCGTGGAAATTACCTTAGTTTCCTTTATTGTAGTCTTTACTTTTTATTTTGGTCTTTTACTTTCAAATACCTGATTATCAGTTCATAATGATAATATGACTAAGATCTTGGTTATTAATTCATAATTAATAGGAGAAAGGAAGGGGCACATTTTATATATGCATAGACTATGCTGACTGATTCTTTTAAGGGTAGAGTCAGGGACCTGGCTTTTATGCTAGGTGTGCCTTAAATTCTAGGATTAGAAGAGATTTGTGTGGGATGCCAATAAACATAGTTGCTCTTTTACATCTCAGTGGAATTCTGTTAAGTTATTTAGAGCACTATACTCTGTTAGAGGTTTTATTGCATACTTGCTAGCAGCAGGCTGTTCTCCATGCAGAAGTTTGGGAAGGGGGTGTCAAGTGCCTAGTGCTCATTAATTCATGACATTTCCATGTTCAAATCTGGACTGCCTCCTCTTCACTTCCTCTGTCAGAATTGTACAATGGATTTCCACTGCCTGCTCTGTCTGTTGGCATGCTTCAATCCACTTACTGTCTTCCAGATATTTGATTAAACCTTTTGTTTGCTATACTTTCATGTAGTAGAATACAGTTTTAGAAATTCTGTTGTTATCAATGAAATGTGATTTGGGGAGAGAGAGGAGATAAGTGTAAGTTTTCAGTCTACCCTGTTGACCCAGAATCATTTAGATATTGTTGCTGCTTTTTTTAAATGTAATGAAATATTTTATTCGAGAGTTTCCCCCTCTAATAAGAAATAAAAGTTCAACCAAAGATCTCAGTCCTAGTGTCATTTCTGACCCTCACAGGAGATCTTGGCCAGTGAAATTCTGTGGACCTCAGACCCAATACTTGTAAAATTGAGCAGCTAGATAAAGAGATTTCTAAATTTCTTTCATCTCTAAATTATAATTCTAAGTGGTCTGTAAAATATTTATTAATTAATTTTAAAATATTCTTCTGGTTATCATAGAATGCTTTCTGACTGTATATTCTGGGAAGACAAAGCAAGATTAGAAGACAGCGTTATTAAATAAGAAAAAAAGTCTCATTCTTCAAGAAAAGAATCCTTTTCCCATTATAAATTGTATTCTGAGGGGGTAAACCAGCTGGCACTAAAACAGTAAAGTTTTATTTATAGAAAAAAAAGAATGACAGCTCAATTCACTTTAAAGAGAAGCCACACCAGCAGCTCATAAGAAGAGATTCTCTCCTTTGCAAATGTTCATATTGTTCTCTGAATCTTTCCAATTATGAAAACCAGAGAGCATCTCATGTGCAGTGATAGATTTGCTTTTGTTTACAGCATGTTCACAACAATGTTACAGAGTTTGGGTCAGTAGGCTGCAAATGAGATTTTAGATTCATATTCTTAAAAGATTTATTTTTTTAGTTCTAGGGAGATGGACAGAGAAAGACAGTTATAATTTTTTTTTTAAGAACAAAATTGTACCATCATTTGAGACTGCTTCCTTTCATTGGTTCTTGCTTTGAGGCCCCTCACTTAATCTGAGTTAGTGCCTGCTTTTTAATATGTCATAAATGTGATATTATTTGAAAAGCTAGTGAAATACATATTAGTTCTCATTTCCCCCTTGGAGCTAAAGTGCTATTGATTGGTGAAGCAATGTATGGAATCCACGTTAGTAAATTCCGACACATACAAGTGGAAAGTTTTACTTGATGGGCATAGAGAAGAATTGGAAGGAGGCATGAATGCATCACAAAACATAATTGGCTGTGTTTTAACTTGGTCTCGGAAAAAACCTGTGCTTTCAGCTTGAGGTTTTTCTTCTGGGAATAGGAAAACCATGGCTCCTTTCTTACCAGTTTTATTCTTATACATCTTTAGCATTAATTTAAACTGCAGAGATGATGGTACTAAAATATTTATTAGAAAAAAGAAGTTAAGTAAATTCATGGAAATAACAGCTTCATAAATCTGATCCTATGTCATAAGTTCTGCTTTTTTCAGCAAACTTCTTTTCATTGTATTGAGTGATTTAACCTATGTTTGTATTATGTATATTTTAAAAGCAATTGTAAGCCTATGGGAAGAGAAATAAAATAATTTCCAATTATAAAAATTATATAAATTAAGATTATTTGCAGAACTAGGCAAATTAAAGTAGAACCACAGGATTAAAGGAATCTCCATCTTTCATAAAGGATTTGTTGTGTTCTTTGGATGACGGAATGTTTCTAGTTTTCTGTTATTACTAAAGTGGGATATTTAGAAAATTTTAAATATCAGTTCTCACATTCATTACAAGAATAATAAAAAACCTTGTGTCCTAGTTCTGTTTTGAATACGCCTTGTTGACAAACTTAGTCTCTTTTTAATTGCTCTTTTTACTCTAGTCCCAAATCCCTTTGTTCCTCAACCTAGCATGGGACTCATTATATTTATCTGTTTGTCTTTTTTTCTGCATGTGGCATTTTTCTCAGTTTTGTGAGATTCCGATGTCAGAGATCATATTTTATTAGTTGTGTTTTTCCAGTACTTAAATTGGTACTTGCTGAAGGCTAGATAGATATTTGTTGAATTTATTATTGAGTTATCTAGATTAAAAAAAAACTAGTTATTTTTAATCATTTTCTCTTTCCTCAAAATTCATAGAGGACTGTAAACGTAATAAGAGAATATTGTACTTTGACCAAGCTGCTGAAAAGTAAGAAACAAAATGAACAAAGTAAATTGTTACAAATAACAAGTCAGACTAGATTTTTGAGGAATCTAATCAAATAACTAAGACTTTTAATAACTACAGGTTGACCCTTGAACAATACAGGTTTGAATTGCTAGGGTCCATTTATACATGGATATATTTCAATAGTAAATACTAAAGTACCACACCATCCAATATTGTTTGAATCCATGGATGCAGAGGAACTGTGGATACGGGGATCAACTATAAATTATAGGCATATTAACCCCTGTGTTGTTCAAGGGTCAACTGTATTGAAAGAAATTTTATTTTTCAGGAGAAGATTCAGAAACAACAAATTATCATTGCAAAGTGCTTTAAACACAAAAATCACTAAATATTCTAGGTGTGAATGTATTGTTTGTAAGCTGGATTACTGTTTCAATAATTTAAAAATGCCTGAAGTAAGAGGACCATGTCTTGCCCTAATGAAAACATTCATCATTTTCTTAAAAATATTCTGTAACTTTAAAAGCTTATATTTTCACTTTCACCTACTTTAACTGTGTGTTTGAGTGTGTGTGTGTGTGTGTGTGTCCACTTCCCTAAAGAAAGCGATCTCTGAGATACAGCCATTTCAAATGAATAATTATTAGATCATGACTAGGGAAAAGAATTATTTAGCCAATACCTTATTTTAAGTCAGCTGAATACTGGTCTGTCACACTTCCTTCTACCTTTCTCCACCTTCCTCTCTTTGGCCATAATCTTTGGTTTCTGTTAAAGAGCCTATTCTTACACTGTTTGAACCTTGTCTTTCACCCACATGCATCCTGCTGCTTTGCAGGTAACCATGACAATATTTCACAGTATTGAGGTTATGTGCCGTATAAAATGCAGCCATGCTGTCTTAAATTTATTAGCAAATACACCTTTCCCAACATATGCACGTGCAAACAAATATCATATTAAAGCTGCATGACATTTGGAAACTCTTAAAAGACCAAGTATGCAATCAAATGATTTAATGGGTGGGAAGAGATAATGATTCTTTTGTTAGGAAAAAATAAAAGCATATGAATCCTTGCTAATACAGAAATAGTATATTATTTTTTTCTAAATTATTTTAAATACTTTCACTTCTTCAGTATCTGCCTTCTAATATTTGCATTATAAGAAACATTTGCTAATTAATAATCACAATAAGGTTGGAAGTAGATACATTTTCTGGTAAAAAAGAAGTATTAATAATTATTAGTTGCTTAATATCTCTAATCAGACAACCATAGTACAGTATAAAGACACTGGTCAAGAAGTAAGAAGGTCAAGATTTAGATTCTGGGCCATAGAAATCACTGGATGAATTCACAGCTTTTCAACATACAGACTATATCCTAAGGTTTTGTTAACCCACACTTAAGGATTTGGTTAACACCTCTTCAAAAATAGATCTTTTTTGAGCTTTGGTGGAAACACCTACCTCAACCCTGAGAATAAAAGAAAGATGTTAGATGTTAAACCAGAACCTGGAGGATTTACAATTAAGTTGGAGACATGTCACGTTTTAGTGAGCCTTTTTTCTAAATGTTTTTTTCCTTGTTAAACTAGTACATATTCAGTGATGGATATGGTTATACCCTCTCTTAGATGTGCACAGGAAAGTGAGACACAGTGCCAGCCCTCAGGGAGCTCATACTCTCCACCCCAGTCTTTCTCCTTCCACTTGCTCCCTTGGGTCATGCTCCTATCTCAATTCTAGAGTCAGTCTCCTTTTCTTGAACTTCCTCTGCTGTCAATTAATTATGTAACAGATTAAACTCTTAAAAACAAACTTCCCAACATACCAACAAATGTGAAAGTTTCTAACAGGATGAAGATTGTTATTGAAGGGCCTCCAAAACCTAGCACTTAGTAAACCTTGTGTTATTCCATTGTCATACTTTTGCCAACATTTTTCCTTCTACGTATCATTACCTTTTGTTTATAGCTTATCAATATTTCAAGACCAGTTCAGGCTACAACTGCTCTTTGAAGCTTTCTCAGACATTCAGAATGACATCATTAATGATAAATAATAAAAGCAATAATACTGTCTAATAATTAGGAAATAGGTCTGCACTCCAGATAAGCACTATGATCAGTGCCTTCCACACATCATCTCACTTAATCTCTGTATGAGTTTTTATTACTGCTGTAACAAATTGCCACAAATTTCCTGCCTTAAAAACAACACAGGGGCTTCCCTGGTTGAGAGTCCACCTGCCTATACAGGGGACACGGGTTCGTGCCCCGGTCCGGGAGGATCCCACATGCCGCGGAGCGGCTGGGCCCGTGAGCCACGGCTGCTGAGTCTGCGCATCCGGAGCCTGTGCTCCGCAACGGGAGAGGCCACAACAGTGAGAGGCCCGCGTACCGCAAAACAAAACAAAACAAAAAAAACACAGGACTTCCCTGGTGGCTCAGTGGTTAAGAATCCACCTGCCAAGTCAGGGGACACGGGTTCGAGCCCTGGTCAAGGAAGATCCCACATGCCGCGGAGCAACTAAGACCGAGCACCAAAACTACTGAACCTGTGCACCTATAGCCCATGCTCCGCAACAAGAGAAGCCACCGCAATGAGAATCCCGTGCACCGCAACAAAGAGCAGCCCCTGCTCGCCGCAACTAGAGAAAGCCTACACACAGCAACGAAGACCCAACACAGCCAAAAATAAATAAATAAAATAAATAAATTTTACAACACACACACACACACAAATTTATTATCTACAGTTCTGAAGTTTAGAAGTTTAGTGGCTATCACTGGCTAAAGCCCACGTTGTGGACAGACTTTCTACAGGCTCTTGGGAGAATGTTTCCTTGCCTTTTCCATCTTCTGAAGGAACTGTTGTATCACCCTAGGTATCTTAGAGTATATGGGTGGTAGGAGAGTGATGGTTAAAAATATGAGCTCTATATTCAGAAAGCCTGGGTTTGAATCCTAAGACTTTTGTTAATTATCTGTGGCCTTGAGAAGTTGCCTTCACTAATAAACTGTGCTTCAATTTCCTTTTATTTAAAATAGGGGTAATAGTGGTCTTTATCTCATGGGGCAGTTATGAGGATTAAATGAATTAATCCCTGTAGGACTTGAAGCAATAAATAATACACATCAGTGGGATTTCCCTGGCTGTCCAGTGGCTAAGACTCTGTGCTTCCATTGCAGGGGCCATGGGTTCAATCCCTGGTCATAGAACAGATCCCACATGCCGTGCGGCATGGGCAAAATAAAAGAAAAATGTTTTTAATTAAAAAGTACACATCATTGCCTAAGAAGAATCCTTGCCAAAAATTATCTAACTTGAATCTAATCATGTGAAAAGCACCCAGACAAATCCAGAATGAGGGACATTCTACATGACAACTGATCTGGAATCTTCAGTAAAATAGTTCGTGTTACAAGAAACAAAGGCAAGGCTCTTGTTCTAGATTAACAGAGACCAGAGAGACAAAACAATATTGCAATATGTAAACTTTCATTGAATCCTGGATCTGAAAGAAAAAAAAAAAAAAAGCTCTGAGAGACATTTTGGAGACAATTAGAGAATTTTTTCATGTGAACTGTATACTGATTATATGGAATTATTGTTAATTTTCTTACAGATGAAAATGGTTGTGTTTTTTTTATTGCTACTGTACCAATTTGCCCAAAATTTGGTTAAAAACAACAAGTATTTATTATCTTAAGGATTTGTTGGTTAGAAGTCCCGCATTGGTCTAACTGAGCTAAAATCAAAGTATTGACAGTGTGGCGTTCCTTTCTGGAGGCTCTGAGATTTTAGAGGTCATCAACATTCATTGGCTAGGGGGCTGTCTTCTTCCATCTTGTAAGTTAGCAATGTTTCATCACTGTAACCATTCTTTCATAGTCACACCTGCCTCAGACCACAACAGAAAAAGGTTTTCTACTTTCAAGGATCCATGTAATTAGACTGGGCCCACTCAGATTATCCAGAATAAATTCCCCATCTCAAGGTCCTTAATTTAATCACATCCGCAAAGTCCCTTTTGCCCTGTAAGTTAACTATTCATAGGTTGTGAGAGTGGAATTTGGGGGAGATGGGGTGAGAGGGGAACATTATTCTGCCTAACTCAACGGTATTGTGGTTATTTAGGAAATTATTTTTATTCTTAGGAAGCATAGTTAACTAGGAATAAATCTGCAGCTTAAATATTATATATATGTATAAAATACATATTGTATATACACACACATACACACAACCACAAACACACACAGATAACCAAACAGCAAAATGTTAACAACAGTTGAATCTAGATGGAGGGTTTATGGTTATTTTTGTTCTGTTCTTTCAACCCTTCGGTAGGCTTAAATTTTTTCAAAAGATAAAAGAGAGATTCTATTGAACACCTTCATTCCCCTGACAATCCAGGAAGTAAATTAGAAGTGATTTTCAAAAAAGGAAAGTGGGGGTAATTCCCTGGCTGTCCAGCAGTTAGGACTCTGTGCTTTCACTGTCGAGGGTACAGTTTGATCCCTGGTCAGGAACTAAGATCCGACAGGCTGTGTGGAGCAGCCACAAAAAAAAAAAAAAAAAAAGAAAAGAAAAGAAAAGTGAGGACAATTTTAAAATGAGATATCTCAATAAATATCTATAGAGAGAGTCAGCTAGAATAAAGATAAAACAGTAACTGGTTAAAAAAAAGTCACTCATATTTCTTGGGAAAGGGAGGTGTGTAGTAGTTTGTAGGTGACACAGTGACCTTGTTTGGTATGTTTAAATAAAATCACCAAGTGACCTTGTTTTGTCTCAAAGTGATCTTGTCTGATGTTGATGTTCTATAAGAATGTTTAATATTCAACAGGATAGCATGGTCTAGCTGTGAGCGCCAGGCCAGCTTCTGACAATACTAAGTCCTAGCTGTCAATGTCAGACCAGTTTTAAGCTGGCTAGGACTGCTTTTTTCTTCCTCATTTTTTTTTTTTAATATCAAAGCTCAAAACATAGCAACGAGTCAGTTAATTTTAATTCCAGTGGCAAATTTGCAGAATACAGTCCTTAAAAATGGTAACTAAACCTAGGATAAATATTTCAAGAAAACTGAATATTATTCACACACATGCATTTGTTTGACAAATATATTGAATATCAAGTAGGTGGAGAGAACTCTCAGTAGCCCAGAGGAGGATCTATAGGTGCATAAGAGACAGTAATTGTCTTTAAAAACCGTACACTTGGGCTTCCCTGGTGGCGCAGTGGTTGAGAGTCCGCCTGCCGATGCAGGGGACACGGGTTCGTGCCCCGGTCTGGGAAGATCCCACATGCCGCGGAGCGGCTGGGCCCGTGAGCCATGGCCGCTGAGCCTGCGCGTCCGGATCCTGTGCTCCACAACGGGAGGGGCCACAACAATGAGATGCCCGCGTACCGCAAAAAGCAGAACAAAAAAAAAAAGTTTACTTTTATCCTATTTATGATAGATATTTCTAACGTAGACCATTTATTATAAATAAGGAAAAACTATCTGCATATTTATTAACTAAATCTTGGTTTAAAGCTGAATTCTAAATAATCATATGTGATAACTTTAAGAATATTGTCAGGGAATCCTTTTGGAATTATGTAGCTTGATATGTTTGTGAACATATTTGTGAAATTCAAATACTTAAGTCCCACAGACTTTTATCAAGGCTGCTATACACTGAGCTATCAGTAGAAATAAATACATGACTGAACTTAACCAAAGAAATCAGTGTTAAATAATATATGACAAATAGCTGCTACCCATAAGGATTGCCCAGCCATGTAGTCTCTAGCAATGTTGTGCATTCATACTCATATGATAGATGGATGATATAAAACCAGGATTGTGTCATGCAGTATTGGATATTCATGTATAAAATAAGTATTTCTTAGTAAATTTTTCCCATTAAGTCACAGCAAAATGTGATGCTAGGAACCATTGTTCTTTTTGCTATTGTCATCAGCCTTTTATATTCAATAACTACAATCCTCTGAAAGGAAACAGTGCCCAGGGGAAAGCATCCCCTTTAAAGGTGTTATTAACAGAGGTAATTGACATGCAGAAAGAGAGCCCTTTAAGTCCTGCCCACTCTCCCTTACTAGTTGCTCTACAGAGGTCCATTTGAGTGAGTACAGTTTCTATGAGCTTAAAAAACTCCAAGTTAACCAAAATGACTGAAGCAGTTCCTCTTTCTGTTTTACGGTCACTCGAACATCCAGCTGGATTGGGATATTAAACTGAGATTTACCTTAATTTAGCTCTCATGTCTTCTGTTCATTTTCTACTTGTTCTTTAGTTTGCCACTATTGAGTTTTGAGAGTTCCTTATTATTCTAGATACTACTTTTCAGTCATAATGTCTTAGTACTTTTTCAGTCCTGCCCTCTCTCTACTTTCCTTCCAGGACTCTTGGAATGATAGAAATGTTAGATCTTTTGTTATTGTCCCACAAGTCCCTGAGGTTATGTTGATGTTTCCCCCTCTCCCCCATCTATTTTCTCTCTGTTGTTCCAATGGGCAATATAGGTCGTTCTGTCTTACAGTTCGCTGATTCTTTCCTCAGTCCTCTCTATTCTGCTGTTGAACCTAACCACTGAGGGGTTTTTTTTATGGCAGTTATTGCATACTTTAGTTCTAAAATTCTTTTTTCTTCTATTTCTTTGCTGAGACTTTGTTTTTGGAAACTTTCCATTTTTTTCATTTATTTCCAGCATGTTTATAATGCTTGTTCAAGCATTTTCAAAATTTCTGCTTTAAAATCTCTGTCAGATATTTCTAACATGTCATCTCATTGTTTGTGTTTATTATCTTTTTTTTTTTTTTTTTTTTTTTTTTTGGTGGTACGCGGGCCTCTCACTGTTGTGGCCTGTCCTGTTGCGGAGCACAGGCTCCGGACATGCAGGCTCAGCAGCCATGGCTCATGGGCCCAGCCGCTCCACGGCACGTGGGATCTTCCCAGACCAGGGCATGAACCCACGTCCCCTGCATCGGCAGGAGGACTCTCAACCACTGCATCACCAGGGAAGCCCTGTGTTTATTGTCTTTTAAAATTCAAATTGTGATTTTCCTGTTTCTCGGTATGATATGTGATTTTTAAAAACTTAAAACCTGTACATATGGGGTATTAAGCTGATGAGACTCTGGATTTCATACAGACCTCTTTCAGTTGGCTTTCTCTCGCCAGTCTGTAACTGCCAAGTAGGGGTAGACGTCCAGTTTCCTACTCAGCCTCCAGTGAGACTGGGGAGGGTCTTTTTCTGCTGGAGAGGGGTGGAATTCCAGTTCCGCTCTAGGTCTCTGCTGATGCCACCCTGCCTGGGAGAGGTAGGAGTGCTTCCTTTCTACTGAGTGAGGATAGGAGTTCTGGCCTCCAGTGACATCGGGGCATAAGGAGTGATCTCATTATCACTGGCTTTTGGGGAAACTCTTGATTCTTCACTCATCCTCATCTGCCCTCACCTTGGTGGGGAAGGGAAGGGATGCCCAGTCCCTGCAGGTGGTAGCAGAAGACCGTGCTCCCCACATGGGCTCCATGGCTACTGTGGGAAGAGGGCTCTCTTTACTGCTCAATGGGGATGAAAGTCTTAAGTTCCCAACTTGGTCTTCTCTTGCACCACCTGGGAAGGTGGTTGTGGAATATTGTTACAGCATTTCCTCAACCTTGGCTGATGTGGGGGACACAGTTGGAGCCCTAGTTTTTTTCTCTGATGTTTGGCTGGAATAGAGCAGTTATTTATTGTTTAAAATGTTTCTCTCTGGCTGAGCTGCTCATTTCCTGGTCTTGGGGCTGGAGAGAACAGGCTTTTGTTGGAGTTATTTTTGTCTGTCCCTATTTGTATTTCCAGGTTGCACACAGTCTGGGATATATGAGGCTGAAAGAAAATCCATGCTTTTTGTTTTTTTTAAATCCATGCTTTAATATCACGCTTTTTTTCTGGTCCCAAGATCTCTAGCTGGTCTGCCTCTTCTCTTCACCTTTGAGAATTGCTATTTGTGTTTTATATATAAATCCAGGTCTTTCGTTGTAATTAGTGGGAGGTATGTGAAAAAACAACTCTACTCCACCTTCCCGGAAGTGGAAATCCGAAAATAAATTTATTTTATATATCTAAATGTATAACTTTTATTTATTATAAATTTTATCAGTGAGGACAGTGAGACTATTTGATGGAAGTCTCAGATGACCTTCAGCATCTGATTTATTTTGGTAGTTTTTTTAGCCTTATAATGAGAAAATTCTGCTTGACACAAATAAGTAGTCACCACAATATCCCTTTTTATTTCTCCTATGACTCATAGACCACATCTCACCCACTGCCTGCTTTGGTAAGCAAAGTCGTATTGGATCATAGTCACACTGATTTATTAACATGTTGTATGTGGCTACTTTTGCAGTACAGTGGAAGAGTTGATTAGTTGTGACAGAAACATTATGGCACACAACGCTGAAAATATTTACTATGTTTACCTTTAGAGAAAAGTGTGCCAACCCCTGCTTTAAATGTTTCACTTTACCTTCTCATGACACTAGTGTGTTAATCCAACACAGAAGTTGGAATGAGGAAGAGTGGAATATTTTTGTCTCAAAGATGAATTGCTAATTATCCTCAATAATTCACTATTTTAGTTAATAAAGGAGTCCTTAGCCATTTAAATATTCATTTATTGGTGCAAAATATTTTTAGATTAATTTTTGTTAATGTGGCACATTCAGTGTTGTCAATTAAAGAAAATAATAGATGTCTCAGTTGGAAAGCCCAAGTTTTTATAAGCCCATTTATTAAAACATGTTGCATCTAAAATTTTAAACTTATTGAACTGCTTATACTTTTTAATCTCAATGGAAGCACTGTAGTATTTAGACGCTGCATTACCCAGGGGAGTTTTTCTGAGCAACATGCAGATGAGTGCAACTGCACCACAAGTGAGACACAGGTGAAGGTGAAATAAAGAAAAAATCCACGGGAATAAGTGCAAAAGTTTTTTCTAAGACTGTATTGAAAATTTGAGAAGTAGTTAGGAAACTGTCATGGCTATAAAGAGTGAAGGAGGTGGAGACTGATAGAAGATGAGTTCAGATGTGTAGCCATGGACCAGTTCATGTAGGACCTCAATTATCATGTAAAACCTTAGCTTGTATAATGAGTGAACTAAGCAGCCATTGGAGGCTTTGGGGAACTAAGCAGCCATTGGAGGCTTTGAAGGAATACTTCAGCTGATGTGGGGAAAATGGGCAGAAAGAAAGTAGGAGAATAAGAGAAATACCATTTCGGGAGCCATTGCAATAGTCCAGGCAAGAGATAATGGTAATTTGGGATTGGGGGGTGGGTGTATAATAAAATTTTGACTAGCCTTGGTCTCTGGTTTCTGGGAGGTAGCCTCTCAGTCCTTGGAATTTCCTGAGTGATAGGAATGTCTTTGTTTTCATGTTGGGCCCTGATAATTTAAGCTAACCAAGTGACTTGTAGGAGGTCCTAGCATATTTCAAGCTGGCAAGATGACTCAGCATGGTGGTAATTCAGGCCAGAGAGACCAACTGTGTGATTGGAGGATTAAGGCTTTGAGCCACATACCATCAGCTGGACCCCTAGGGAAGAGAAGGCTCTGGAGAATCAGTTCAATCATGTGCCCAGTGATTCAATCAATTGTGCCTATAATGAAACCCCAATAAACAAAACTGGACACCAATGCTCAAATATAGAGATGTGTGCAGAGAGATTTTATGAAAAGAGAATAACTGTCACTTGGGCACCCTTCGGGTGGGTTAGTAAGAAGCTGTCATGTTTGGAGAGTCATATTTATTTTTGATACTATGATACTTTTTCCCTTAGAAGTAAGACATTGTATTTGACAAGTTGTTGGTCATGAAAATAAAATAAACATAGAGCTTACAATACTTTTGTGGCTAGAGGAATTTTCCACAACATGGTACATCAATATTTGCACTTAGTAAATACTGGGGTAGTTACAGTGTGATCCTGGCCACATTTCTGCACATTACGGTACCTTGGACTTTTAAAGCATGTGTTTGCTTTGATAGAAGGTTAAACGAATACTATACTTGCCAATAACTACATTGTTGCTTACATTTAGAGAATTGAGGACACTCCTGACCTTACAATGCCACAGCTTTAAACAGTTTCATGTGTATATGTCAAATCACAAAGACTTATATGAAGTGACTGGCTAGATGGGATGTTCAAATAAGTGCATACAGCTTCAAAGGATCTGTAGATCTTAATTTAGACAGATACTTAGACTTCATTTAGGCTTCAAAACTTTAACTGAAAAATTCTTGAAGGCATGGGAATAGCATTGGATAAACAAACACTAAGAATTGGTGATAAAAAAAATTATAGGGCTTCCCTGGTGGCGCAGTGGTTGAGAGTCCGCCTGCCAATGCAGGGGACGCAGGTTTGTGCCCCGGTCTGGGAAGATCCCACATGCCGCGGAGCGGCTGGGCCCATGAGCCATGGCCGCTGAGCCTGCGCATTCGGAGCCTGTGCTCCACAACAGGAGAGGCCACAACAGTGAGAGGCCCACGTACCGCAAAAAAAAAAAAAAAAAAAAAAAAAAAAAAAAAAAAAAAATTATAGATTTTCAATGTCATTTTAAAGTTACTACTGTAAAAGTTTAGAATCACCAATTCAGAGCAGAGGACAAAGTTGTGACCTCTATATATTTTTTAAAGCCAGCTTAATTAAATCTTTGAGCTATGTGTGTGTATGTAAAGTAAAATAGTTTTTCAGGCACCAGACAGCTCCGTTTTAGATGGCAGAAAGGAGTCTTGGCTAATTTTTTTCCTTATTTTTCAGCAAAAAAATTCTAGAACACGAAGATACCATGACTATAGTTACGTGAATAAATCTTGAGCAGTAATAGTTGTTTTTAATAAGAGAATTGTATGTTGCTTTTGAATTTTTTTTCCAAGCTTTCAAAGATCTATATGAAACCAGCCAAAAGTTTGATGATTTGTCAGCAACTCTATATTGTTGGAAATTTAGCAGCAGTATATAGAGCTCCTCTAATATAAAGCAACTGAAGGAATGTGTTCTTTTGCATTATGTTTAATACAAACAGTGAAATTAACTGAATGATTCAAATGCCTGGATTCACAGGGCTAGTCATTTTTTAAATTATCATCACTCTGTTTTTAGGTCATAAAAGGCTATTGAATTATACCAACTAGACTCATGCAGGTGGTTTGTACTCACTCTGAATCTGTAAGCAGATATGAGCTAATTGGCCTAACTGGCTTAGATCCCAGTGTTATTTTAAAAGCATGGAGCACTGTCTCAAATAAACTTATTAAAGGTGGTAGGAAATTTATTTTGAACATGTGTATTTAAATAGCAGGGAGCAAAGCTGTTATTTAGCTTTATCTGTAGAGATTGATTATTGCTACTTGAAACTTAGACTAGTATTTAATCACCAAGTGTCAAGGCCCACTGCTGTGTATAAAAATATATATATATGAGAAATAATTTCTGCCTTAAAGAAATTTATGATACTGTGGAAAGTATAAGATATGTTCACATGAAATAGAATTTATACAAGATAGTGCAATTACCAGGCAGTTAAGGCATAAGATAAATATCTCTGGCCTAAGACAGCAAGATAAAGTTGTTCACAGTAAGTATATGTTTACATATAAGGATATGTCACAGCTGAATATGATAAGGAGAAGGGTGGTTTCGACAGAGGCAAAGGATGAAGCAAATGCTCTGCGTGTTTAGAATTGGCAAGTTGATATATTTCCCAGGATATTTGAATATATGTGAGACAGCAGTAAAAGTAAGATGGGGTTTGTTTGTGGAGGATATTAAATTCCAGATTGAGAAGTATGGATCTCAAACACTGTAGTAATACTTTCATCTGGATCCTGAGTCACTACATCCATAAATCAAAACATAAGCTCAAGGTCTGGATCAGTTAAAAAGTGATGAACTTGGGGGGCTTCCCTGGTGGCGCAGTGGTTGAGAGTCCACCTGCCGATGCAGGGGACACGGGTTCGTGCCCCGGTCCAGGAAGATCCCACATGCCGCAGAGCGGCTGGGCCCGTGAGCCATGGCCGCTGAGCCTGCACGTCCGCAGCCTGTGCTCCGCAACAGGAGAGGCCACAGCAGTGAGAGGCCCGCGTACCGCAAAAAAAAAAAAAAAAAAAAAAAAAAAAAGTAAAAAAAATGTGATGAACTTCTTTAGCTGAAAACAGCAGTTGTTCATTCCATGCCTCTTTTCTTTGACCTGAGAGGAGATTGTGCAAAAGGAAACTGATGTAAAAATTTTAAACATTTGGCTGAAACAATGCTATGAATATCTTTATTAATCTTAAGAATGAATTCAGGTCACTGAAAGAGGATTTCTCACTGCTGAAACATCCCCTGAGATGATTCCTCCGTGCTGTCCAACAGTACATGGTGGGCTTTTGTGGTTTTCCTGCCCTACACCCTTTCCTTTGACTTCGAGAAAACAAAACTTCACTGAAAGTTCTGCTTTCTCTGTTGTGGAAGATTTGCCAGTGAAAATGCCCTGACCTTCCCTAACCTTGAGAGGGACACACGACCCATATGAATCAGATTCCCTGTGTCCTTGGCACTGAAACCTTGGCAGAGTACCACCAAATCTGAAACTCCGAGGCAAAGTATCCCAGTTTGTAGCAACACCCTAACAAAACTGTTCATTAGTTTCTGTGACCTAGCCTCCAGGAGCTGTTCTGCTTCCTGGGCACTGGGACACTGGCTCTTCAGTTTTCTCTTTATATGCTTCCAAGAAATTCATTGTTTGCTTCAGTTTTCCCACAGAGTTTCTATGGCTTGCAACTCATAATACTGACTGGTAGCAGGCAACTTCTCATAATAGTTAGGGGGTTTCAGCGTGACATGCTATTGTTGATGGGCTATACTTTGGACCCATTAATGTCTTATAGGTAAACTAACTATAATTCATGATCTTAACTTGGGACACGTTTGGGAATCGAAGTGCGGGCATCATGCAAAATTAAGCTGTAACCACAGATGTAAAACAAAACCAGGACATAGGTCTTGCTCTTACTTTTAGTGTATCTTGTGTAAAAAACTTCAGATAATAAGCTCCTTTGTTAATAGTAATGGTTTGCATTTTGGCTCCTTTGTTTTAAGAAGTAAGAAGGAGTGCGCTCGTCATTGAACAATCATCTCTTTCTATGAAATTTTGAGTATGCCCCCCCTAAGATGCCGGGAAGGTGATTTGCTATCTTGGGAATTTATCTGACCTTACAGTCAAGTCTTATGGTTTAAAAAATTATTGCTGAGGTTGTTACTGTAGCGGAAGTAATAGAGGAACAACAAACAAAACCAGCAACGAAGACAAAAAGTCCAGTTAATGCTCTCCAAAAAATGTCACCTGTATGAAGTAGCCTACTTCTCAGATTCTCTTGAAGATGTTGCGTTCCAAACAGGCCAGTAGCGTTCTTTGTTTTTTTAAGGAATAGAAAATTTGAAAAAATCCTTTTAATAGTAACTAAGTCATGCCTACTATATGTATATATCTATCTATATACACACACACATACATACATATGTACATATACATAGATAAATACTGATCCTAATTTTCACCTACTGAGATACACAACACAGATATTGTGAATAAATTATGTGATAATGTAGGAATGGCCATATACCCAAAAAATACCAAAGAGAAAATGAAGAGAATATAAGTACAGTTTTGTAGTGTAAACATAAATATAACTTGGTAGTTCACCTTTTAGCCGTTTTCCACTTTAGAGCTTTTATTTTTTTAACCAAAGGAAGATTTTTTTTTTAATGAACTATAGTTGATTTATAATGTTGTGTTAATTTCTGCTGTACAGCAGAGTGGTTCAGTTATATATATACATACATTCTTTTTTTTGTATTCTTTCCCATTATGGTTTATCATAGGATACTGAATATAGTTCTCTGTGCTATACAGTAGGACCTTGTTGTTATCCATTCCATATATAAAAGCTTACATGTGCTAACCCCAAATTCCCACTCCACCCCTCCCCCAACCCCCTCCTCCTTGCCAACCACAAGTCTGTTCTCTATGTCAGTGAGTCTGTTTCTCTTTCGTAGATAGGTTCAATTGTGTCATATTTTAGATTACACATATAAGTCATATCATATGGTGTTTGTCTTTCTCTTTCTGACTTACTTCACTTAGTATGATGTCTAGGTGCATCCATGTTGCTGCAAATGGCATTATCTTGCTCTTTTTTATGGCTGAGTCATATTCCATTGTATATACATACCGGGTCTTCCTTATCCATTCATCTGTTGATGGACATTTAGGTTGTTTCCATGCCTTGGCTACTGTGAATAGTGCTGCTATGAACATATGGGTGCATGTTTCTTTTCAAATTATAGTTTGTCTGAATATATGCCCAGGAGCTGGATTGCAGGATCATATGGTAATTTTATTTTTAGTTTTCTGAGGAACCTCCATACTGTTTTCCATAGTGGTAGTACCAACTTACATTTCCACCAACAGTGTAGGAGGGTTCCCTACCTTAGAGCTTTTAAGCATACAGTTCTCCTGCCTGGAAAACTTGTTCCTCACTTTTTTTCTGGCTGATTCTTACTTATCTTTCAGGTTTCAGGTTAAATATTATTTCCTCAGCAAAGTCTTACCTACCTGCCCAAATCTAAATCACATACTTCTGATCTTCATTATATCCTTAATTTTACTTCATTGCAGAATTTGTAATCAGTTATTTATTTATATTATTATTTTATACCTTCTTAGAAGAATAGAAGATACCTGAAGCCAAAGGTCTTATCTGTTTTGACTCTTATTAGATGTTCATCCAAATTAATGAAACTCCAGCTAATTTCCAAAACTGCTTATTTTTCTCTTGGTCATATCTTGATTCTGTGCCAAGAGCACATAAGCAAAGAGGAAATAATGCACAGTCTTCTGTACGATCAAATTTGCTTCAAAAAATATATATATAGTTACCAAGTATTATCATCAGTGTGGTAACCATAAATTTTGTAGGCAATATTTAATTTCCTTTCAGTCAGAACAGCAAACAAATGATGGAAAAATCATAAAATTTCAAACCTAGTCCTTATTATGTAATAATTAAAGGTAGGGCAAACTTTAGTGTTATTGGAATAATTAAAAACATGAAGAATATAATGTGACCTGAGAATGTTATCAGTGCTGCTATCAAATAATAAAATGCTTGAATTCTGAATCCTCCCATAAAATTATTGGGAGAAAAAAAGAGTGCTATTTACAAAATTTAAAAATCACTCACAGACTGGGATTTTCTCCTTAATGGGTCTTAATGAAAAGTTTCTTGTATGGTTGTTTACACACAATCATTTTTTTTACATATAGTCAACATCATTGAGGAAATCCATGTAATTCTAATAAGACTATTTCACGTTTGCTTCACATTTTGGTCAAAACAAAACAAAAAAAACATAATATCATAACAACATAAATTGTTAAACTTAAAGACAGAAACCAAAATAGCATAGTTTTTCATCTGTTAGCCATTATGTAGAAACTGAAATGTATTTCATACTTCCAAATTAGATTAGTAAAAGGTGTGCATTGATCCCTCCTTTGTCAAGTTAATGATCTTTTACCACCTTATTATGACTTTAAAATTGATTTAAAGACGAGGAACATTCGCAGGGCTTCCCTGGTGGTGCAGAGGTTAAGAATATCCTGCCAGGGGGCTTCCCTGGTGGCGCAGCCGTTGAGAATCTGCCTGCCAATACAAGGGACATAGGTTCGAGCCCTGGTCTGGGAAGATCCCACATGCCACGGAGCAACTAGGCCAGTGAGCCACAACTACTGAGCCTGCGCGCCTGGAGCCTGTGCTCCGCAGCAAGAGAGGTCACGCCAGTGAGAGGCCCGCGCACCGCCATGAAGAGTGGCCCCTACTCGCTGCAACTGAAGAAAGCCCACGCACAGAAACGAAGACCCAACACACCCAAAAATAAATAAATAAACTTAAAAAATAAAAATAAAAATAAAATAAAAAAAAAGAATATCCTGCCAATGCAGGGGACATGGGTTCGAGCCCTGGTCTGGGAGGATCCCACACGCCGCAGAGCAACTAAGCCCGTGCACCACAACTACTGAGCCTGTGCTCTAGAGCCCGTGAGCCACAACTACCGAGCCCTTGTGCCACAGCTACTGAAGCCCGTGCGCTTAGAGCCCATGCTCTGCAACAAGAGAAGCCACTACAATGAGAAGCCCGCGCACTGCAACGAAGAGTAGCCCCTGCTCAATGCAACTAGAGAAAGCCTGAGTGCAGCAACGAAGACCCAAAGCAGCCAAAAATTTTAAAAATAAGTAAAATGAATTTATTAAAAAAATAAATAAAAATAAAGATGAGGAACATTCAGAAGAATGTCAATTAGTTTTTCCCTCCATGAGGATCTTTAGAGCATGTTTTGGAGGTATGATGTACTCAACAAAATATTTAATTAGAAAAGCATGAGTAGATGGCACAACTCAAGACTTGAGTCCTTAGTCTATAAACATCATTAAAACAAAATAAATCCATTTTCTTTCTATGGCTATAAGAGTAGTATTTTAGTATAGACTAAAAAACTGTTATGCATGAATTTAGAGATGAGATTAAATCATTTAACACTGAACTATAAAACAGTGGTTAACCAAAGAGAGTAGAGACTACTATAAATTGATCAAAAGGGATAATGCAGTTTTAGAATAAGGCCACTAGAGGGTGAAATGAAAAACACAGCCACAATTCCATATGAAAACATTTTTGAAAACAACACTTTATTTAATCAATATATGACCATTTATTACATTTTAAAGTATTATTTACCTTCATAGAATTTTATTATAGGAAAATAGCCAGCTTATGCTTTGAGATAATTTATAAACACAGATGATTTGAGCCACTTGACTAGACAAGTAGCTCTCCTCTGCTTTTACTGTGACAAACATTTTGCTCCTTATTTTTAAAGGGATTTATTTGAAAACAAACCAAAAGCTATTTTCAGTTATTATGATTATTTATTACTTAGATAAATCCAATAGACTCAATTTTTTTTTTTTTTTTTTTTTTTTTTTTTTTTTTTTTGCGGTATGCGGGCCTCTCACTGTTGTGGCCTCTCCCGTTGCGGAGCACAGCCTCCGGATGCGCAGGCTCAGTGGCCATGGCACACGGGCCTAGTCGCTCAGCAGCATGTGGGATCTTCCCACACCGGGGCACGAACCCGTGTCCCCTGCATCGGCAGGCGGACTCCCAACCACTACGCCACCAGGGAAGCCCCCAATAGACTCAATTTAATAAGATAAACCAATAATTACTTTAAATGATAAAGCCTGTTATTCAAGGATAACCACACACTCAGTGGTGGAAGAGAAATCTGGCAATACACTTATGAAAAATGTTTAGATTGGTTAGAATTCATGATAAATCCTAAATTTACTTTTTAAGTATCAAAAAGGCTCACAAGCTTCTTCAGAGTGTCTCCATTTTATCCATAAATTAGATGTATTTAAATCGACTTGATTAAGCCTTTGCAGCTAGATATCATTTAGTTCTTTTATTTTTAACCTGAAACTGCTGTTGGAAAATCTGTAATCTTCTGGGTATATGCTTCCTTTTCAAATTTTACAAGTATTACTTTTGTAGACTTCTTATTACTGTTTTTGATGATGAACCTGATGACAATGTTGATGGTTGGCATTACTGAACCAGGTGCTGTTCAGAGTCCATAACAACCTCGTTAAATGTGCCAGAAAGTATCTTGAGCGTGTAACATGAATGAACTCATCAAATCCTCAAAACAAACCTATGAGATAGGTACTATCATTGTCTTGGTTCTATAGACAAAGAATCTAAGAAACAGAGAGGTTTAGTAACTTGCTCAAAATCTCACACCAGTATGTGGTAAGGTCAAGATTTCAACCCAGGGAGTTTAGCAGCTTATACATTGACAGATTTTTGGTTTCAGTTACTTAGAAGCAATTAAGTTCTGCTACATGGAAACAACATATTGTTAAAAGTTACCAAGTTCTCATCGCTTACCATACAGTCTTGAAGTTTATTCACATTTTTGGTTATTTATTATTCCTTCCTATGTCTTAAATTCATATGATCGTAACATTTCCCAATGATATGACATATCTAAAATTCCTGTTTTCTGAATTATCAAACCATATAGATTTTCAGTTTCACGCCATGTCTGAATAGTGTACATAATATTGCTCCAGGTGTCAAAAGGACTGACTGATTTATTTTTAATCTCTTTTCACATGTGTTCTTGCTATTCTGTTAAAGCTATATTAGTAGATATTTAATTATATAAGTATAACTTAATAATATTATTTGCCTGTCTGTTTTATGTAATAGTAATGTTGATGCTAAAAAGGGTTCATATCATAACATGATACTGATGCAGTTTCTTAGTGTGAAAAAAACAAACATTGGATTAAGTATCAAAGATATAGATTCTGTTTCTGACTCTGCTGCTTAAGTGATACCAAGCAAGTGACAACTTTTTGTTGTTGTTGTTGTTGTTTTTGCGGTAGGCGGGCCTCTCACTGTTGTGGCCTCTCCCATTGCCGAGCACAGGCTCCGGACGCGCAGGCTCAGCGGCCATGGCTCACAGGCCTAGCCGCTCCGCGGCATGTGGGATCCTCCCAGACCAGGGCACGAACCCGTATCCCCTGCATCGGCAGGCGGATTCTCAACCACTGCGCCACCAGGGAAGCCCAAATGGCAACTTTTTGAGCTTCCGTTTCTTGACAAGAAAACTGAAGATAATTCCAACTGTGGTAGTCCCATCACAGAGTTTTCCAAAAATAAAACAAGACTATGTACTAGATGACATTTTTGCAAACTGGAAAAAATGCAATGGTGTGTCCATTATCATTGCTTTGGGTAGTGTTACCTCAAAGTCAGTGATCAAAAAATTTGTATCAAAAGATGACAAAGGAGCATGTGACAGCTTATAATAAGTGCATAGCATAATCAAAGAACTTAAAAGTTACTATTTAGGGGCTTCCCTGGTGGCGCAGTGGTTGAGAGATCGCCTGCCGATGCAGGGGTCACGGGTTCGTGTCCCGGTCCGGGAAGATCCCACATGCCGTGGAGCGGCTGGGGCCGTGAGCCATGGCCGCTGAGCCTGCGCGTCCGGAGCCTGTGCTCCACAACGGGAGAGGTCACAACAGTGAGAGGCCTGCATACCGCAAGAAAAAAAAAAAAAGTTACTATTTAAATAAGGTAAATTCTAATTAAAATGGTTCAATTTATTTTTGACCAGAAAAAAACAAGCCCACCTAAATAAATAGTTTATGGTTTAGTTCTGCAAGCTATTACAATCCATGAAAGAGTGTAGAAGGGAATTAGTTTTGAAAAAGGTTGGGGACTTCCTTGGTGGCACAGTGGTTAAGAAGCCGCCTGCCAATGCAGGGGACACGGGGTCGATCCCTGGTCCAGGAAGATCCCACATGCCGCGGAGCAACTAAGCCTGTGAGCCACAACTACTGAGCCCACACGCCGCAACTACTGAAGCCCGCGCACCTAGATCCTGCGCCCCGCAACAAGAGAAGCCACTGCGATGAGAAGCCCGCGCACCGCAAGAAAAGTAGCCCTCAGTTGCCACAACTAGAGAAAGCCCGTGCGCAACAACGAAGACCCAAGGCAGCCAAAACAAAACAAAACAAAAGGTTAGATTCAGATTATGGAGGGTTTTGAATGTCTAAGTCATTTGCCCTCCATCTAAGAAAAAATTGTACTCAATGTTTTCCAACGGAATAATGATACAATACCTGTAATTTAAGAAAATTAGTTTTACAACAGTGTTTAGAACAGACTGTTAGGTAACAGTTGATAAGAAAAAAGCCAATTATAAAAGGGTAGGTAACAGATATAGAATGCTCGCATGTTTCGCAATGACAGTTTAACTTTTAATAATTTGTTTCAAACTTGAAAATAAATTAATGTTTGTAGGTAAGTTTAAATAAAATCGGTAACTTTGGGCTTCCCTGATGGCGCAGTGGTTGAGAATCTGCCTGCCGATGCAGGGGACACAGGTTCGTGCCCTGGTCCGGGAAGATCCCACATGTCGTGGAGCAGCTAGGCTTGTGAGCCATGGCCACTAAGCCTGCGCGTCTGCAGCCTGTGCTCCGCAACGGGAGAGACCACAACAGTGAGAGGCCCGCATACCGCAAAAAAAAAAATCGGTAACTTTTAACTGCCTATATTCTAGTTTATTGCAAATAATTTAGGCTCAGTTTAAAAACAAATTGTCTAGAGCAGTTAAATGATTTATTGATAATAAGATCCTACTAAATTGTAAATAGGTTTGCTAAGATAACTTCCTAATCCCCATTTTAGTGAATTCCTTTGATCATTTAATTTTGAAAAAGCACATATATATATATATATTTCTGTGAGTAACAATGTTTTGACTAAGTGCTATATACTTATCCATTTATCAATATTTTAGAAATTTGGCTAACCATAATTTAACAATATAATAGAGATTAATCCATATTGACTTCAATATAACAATGGCTCATAATATAAAAAAGGATTAAAATATGAATATGAATACACACACATGCAATCACTTAGTGGTAATGCTGTGGATGGTTTTGTTTATCGGTAGTATAATGGCATAAAACCAACATGAGTGAATCACAAAAGCTAAGAAGGGAGTGAGTATAAAAACAGAAGTACTGGGTCAAGATTTCCCTAGAGAAACCCAGAAAAACAATATTAAGGTATTTTCACTTATGTTTGGTAATGAAGAAATGACAGGCTGGCAAGATTATCTTGGAGTGAGGCACCAGACTACAATCAAGAAAGCAGGAGACTTTAAAAGAGAGAATGAGCAAGTCTTTGAGTTAAGTATAAAATGACCACAAGACAGAACACTGTGCATTTTGTCACAGCTTTTAAGATGTGAGGATAATTTAAGGTGTGAGGATAATGTATGATTATCTTATAGAGACGCACTTTAACTGGCTAACACTTCATGAGAAATCCATTTTGGTTTGTCTCTCCATGAATAATGAAACCTCATCTAAGTTTAGCTGTGCTGTGAAACTGAATCTCACTTATTAAATAATAAGTGGCATCTATTGGCAAGTTAAGGAATAAGCATGTTATATGGTAACTCAACCTCTGTTAGATGCAACGTGAGAGTTTATTCTGCATATTTCTTTTTAGAAGTTCAGCTGATTGAACAAATCACAACGAGGTCAAGTATATGTTGCTTTAGATAAGGAAATCTTCGTTCCCTCATGGTTTCCTAACTATACAAATTCAAGTACATTTAAAAGTCTTATGATCCTAGGAAACACAAGAAGTGGTCTTAACTAACAATAGGATCTAATGCTACTGCTAATTTAAGGAAAAACTGTCTCTGTCATAACAGCTGTTAACAGCTGTGCTCAGACTCTCCACACTGTTGCTTCTCATTTAAACATAGAAATGACTGATGTCTGTAAAAATAGTTCTCACTGTTTAGCTGGCAGTGGATAAACTTCCTAGTTACCAGCCAAATATCAAGAACTTGCTAGATAATATTATTCCTGTTGCTGATTAGACAGGGTAGCTTTTTTTTTTTTTTTTTTTTTTTTTGCGGTACGCGGGCCTCGTTGTGGCCTCTCCCGTTGCGGAGCACAGGCTCCGGACGCACAGGCCCAGCGGCCATGGCTGACGGGCCCAGCCGCTCCGCGGCATGTGGGATCTTCCCGGACCAGGGCACGAACCCGTGTCGCCTGCATCGGCAGGCGGACTCTCAACCACTGCGCCACCAGGGAAGCCCTAGACAGGGTAGCTTTACAGCTCTGAGGTAAGAGTAAAATTAGAAGCTCATTGGAGTTAATTTAAAATAAAATTCTCAAGGTTGGTTAGAGATAGAAATCAATCATTCTTAAAGTCAAGCTGCTCCACAAACAGAGTCGTAAATAAGATTACACATAAAAGGAAAAAATGATATATGGAAGCTTCTTGGTAGATTCAAAAGAGGTATTATAATCAACTTTGGAACATGAAATAAAATTTTGTTATTACACTTAAGAGAAAAATACAAATTTAAAATTTGTATCTTCTCCACAAAAAATATAGACAAATTAGACCCAATCTAAATTGGTTTAGTCTGTTAAAAAGTCTTGTGGTGTTTCTAGTTGCAAAAGGATTCTTATTCTATGTCTATGTATGCCTAAAAACATGTTGTTAAGGAAAATTTGTGTGTGTATATCAAGCACCTAAATTTTTATCCCAAATAATCACAGATTTGCTTTATTCTCACAACTGACCAGTCCAGGGAACTAATTAAAGGAATAAATGGATGTTGCGATGCTGGTAACATGCCCAACATCCCTTCTGTGTTGATGATTTGCTCATAATTTCTCTGAATTCCTAGTCAATAGGACTTTTGTTTTTGAAAGTAAGCAGAATTATGAAATTCCAGATTGGATGGGTTGTTTTTTAAATAGAATTTGCTGGCAGTAGCAGACCATAGGAGACTGTGGAGCCTCAGCTGTAAACTTTACCCTTTCCTTTTACCTCCCTTCTGTGTTATTTCCCTCTTCAAAATACATTGTTTTTCAAAACATCCCTCCTTCTTGGCCCTAAGGGATTAACAGGGAAGAGAGAACAGAGGGAACAAGTGTATAAAGCACTGTGGAAGGGGAAATTACCTGACAATCAGAAGTCTGAATTCACTCCTGTATTATAACGAACAAAAGCAAGTTCCTTAGCATGTCTGAGTTTTTGTTTCTTCATATGCAAAAGTAGGAGTTAGAAATTATGTTCTCTGAGGTTCTTCTAGCTCTATAATGTATTATTCTGAGTATGTGAGAATGGATAAAATAGATCATCATATATTATTGAAGCAATATTTGTTACAACAGAATGGCAGTATTTTCTTCACAGAAACAAATGTGTCAATTTCAAAACATCATAATTTCATTCTTAGTTGAAGAAAAAGGTAGAATATAAACTTCAAGTGTTGGTAGAACCTGTGGAGAGTTTTAGAAATCCTGTTATAATATACACCCTATGTCTGTTCAAGATACCTCATTTTACCAAATGTTTGCAACTAACAGCTCTTTTTCTAGTGGAAATAGCAGTCAAAATCATTTACTTAAGGCTCGAAAGTGCACAGTTTCTACACGTTTTCATAGAGCAAAAACTTTATGTAATGGGAGAATTATTGGGGGTGAAATATTAAAAGCTAGAAAGAAATCATTGTTTTCATGCTCTTCAGCTTACATCGCTGAGGTACATAATATGTATCAAGTAGGTTGGAAATTTTATCATACTTGCAAGCTGACGAGTCGGCCTGCCACAGCTTCACAGTTACTGACAAAAGACATGAGACTTCTGAGTCAAAGACAGAGGGCTTTATTCCTTGTATATGAGTCGATATTAGAGTATCAGCATTTATGTCTGTGCCCCACTTCCTACAGGGAGATTTGAAGAGGGACAAATGTTACCCATACACACAGTGGGTTACATGATTGTAGAGGAGTCCTGAGCTTAGGGAACAAGTCCTTTAAAATGGATATTAAGTCTGACTGACCTTTGCCCCAGTAGGAGACACATTTACACACAACAGTAAGCAAACCAGCTTTTTACTCCAGAGGGAGACACTATCTTCAGTTTCAAAGATTATTCCCTATATGTACAAACATCCTTGGGAAGACAGTCCAGAACAAAGGCTGTCAGTTCTACTGCTAGCAGGATGTACAGAAATCCAAGAGATCTATGGAGAATTACTCCCAACAATATGTTAAATCAAGCTGTATAAGAGTGGCTAATCATTAAGGCCACATGCAGTAAAACTATGTACTGGTCATCAAAAACCCCCATTTTGCTGAAGCCATTGGTCAATCCAAAGTCCTTCTCTCACTCCACCACTCTGCAGCACTGACAAAGTTGATTACCTCTCAACCCTGAAGCACTTCCTTCTATGATTTCCAAGATGCCACAATATCTTGATTTTCATCTCACCTTATTGGTAGCTCCTCTTTGGGTTACTTTGCTTAACTTTACTCATCTGATAAAACTCTACATTTTAGTATGCCTGTCGACTGAAAAAAAAAAGCACAACCTAAAAGTTGAGAGTTATGTTTTATTTGGCAGATATTCTGAGGACCTCAAGCCCGGGAGACAGGACTCTCAGATCACTCTGAGGGACTGCTCCAAAGAGTCAAGGTCGGGGAGCCAGGATATATAGGAGCTTTTGCAAAAAAGACAAGGTAGCTGGAACATCTAAAGATTACCATTAATTAAAGAAACCCAGATACCTCAAGTTAAGGAATTTAGTGCTCTTCTGTGTATGGGAAGATACAGGAGTCTGGGCTCACTGAAATCATTCCTTTGATATGCACCTCAGTTACCTGGGGCCAATGTTCAGTGTTTTCTCTTCCTGAGTTCCCTCAGGGCTCACCATCAGGGCAGCTGTAATGTGATGGCTCGGTGGCTGCAACATCTTTTGTTTACTGATATAGCAGGCAATATTTTTCATTTACATGGCTTTGGATATAGTTGTTAACCCTCTTCTCCATCTAACTTTTTTCTAGGTGATCTTACTCAGTCCCCCAAATTAAAATCCCCATCTGAGAACCCTGTCCAGGTCTCTAGGCTCACATATCCAACTCTCTATTCATATTTCTACTAGGGTGTAATCGGCATGTCAAACTCCAAATGTCCAAAAAAGAACTTTTGATTACCCCCAGGTCAACAGGATCAGTTTCTCCTCAAGACTTCCCCACAAATATCAACTCATTTGCTCAAGCGTCAAACTCAGAAGTTATGTTCGGTTTCTCTCTTTTCCATCTCCTTGACAGATGATCCCTTAGTAGGTCATGTCAGCATCATCCCAACATACACCTCGCATCTGACTCCTGCTCACCATCTTTAACACACTACTGTCATCCTAGCTATTATCATTTCTTGCTTGTTCTACTACATTAGCTTCTCAAATGCTTTTACTCTTGGTTCAGTGTAGTTCTTCCCTATACAGCAACCAGATTGAGCATTTTAAAATGGCTTAAAACTTTCCCAGGCTTAAAAATCTTACAATGGCTCCCAGTTACCAGTAGAAATAAAACCAACTCCTTCCAGTGGCCTACAAGATATTGGAGCTTTAGTTAGTGCTTATTTCTTGGTCCTCTTCTCATGCACTCTCCCTGATATTCTCTGACCGTCACACTGTCTTTCGTATGTTCCTCAAGCACATCAAACTTTTCCCCATCTTGGGTCCATTTCTCTTGCTCTTCACTTTGCCTGCAGTACTATTCCCCCAGACTTCTACATGGCTGTGTCTTTCTCATCGGTCACATCTCAGTTCAGTTTTATCTCAGAGAGATTTCTTGGAGCTCCTACTCCTTCCAAACAAGCCTTTCACTGTAGCAGACACTCTTATTTGCTTATTATACAGTTATTCTTCTTTGCTAACAGAATCTTCACATCCACTAGAAGAACAGAGTCTTCAAGGGAGACTGGACCCTTCCCAGCCCCAAGGCATGGCTCGGTTAATGTAAGGCCATCAGGACTATCTCAGACTGTTGCCAATCAGTTTAAGCATAAGCCTATCAAACAATTCACAGGAAGCTCTGGGTGGGGACAAGGCATTACACTTCTAGAAAACTGTATCTCTTAAAAAGAATGGCCCCTTTACTACCCCAGCATATCTGACATCTGAGACTGTCTCAGCTCTTTTGGAATCCTGAGATATCTAGGCAAAAATGATGGGCCAACACTCTGAAAATGGCAAAGAAGAAAGAATTTCTATAACTGATGAGGTGACCGAGCTCTTGAATTAATCATCCTGGAACTTTTCTAGCCCTTGACTTCATATCATGTGAGATAATAAATGTCCTTACTGACAAAAAATATTTTTTTTCCAGTAACTTGAAACAGGAAGCATCCTGAGTGCTATATTAGTTATCCCATTGTCCTGTTTTTCATCCTAGCACTTTTCTCAGTGAGGCTAGGGACCTCTTCTATCTCATTCATCCCTATTTATATAGCACCCAGGGTAGTGCTTGGACCACAGTAGGTACTCAGTAATTGTTTTTAAATTAAAGGAAGAAAGGGAAACAAAATCAGTGTCTAATTAGGCTTATAGTGTATTAAAAGGAACTTAAAATTTTTCATACATACTCACCCATGTGGTAGATGTAATAATCCTTTAAAATATGTTAAGGTGCTTTTCTCTCATCTTTCTGTGCTATGTAGTCTTCTCCCAATCAGCTATCTTTGTGTGCTTGTGTGTGGGGGGTGTTGGTGGTGGGAGGGGAAGAAGGAGGCTGTTAAAGAAAGAGAAAGAAGTAACTGTTCAGTTTTTAAGAAAAAAAGTAGTTTTTTTTTTTTTTGGGGGGGGGTGTCTTGCAAGACAACTGTCTAAACTCCAGGTGATTTTGACAAAGAAAAGGATTTTCTAAATTCTTTAGACGTCCATAGTATACTAAGATTTCAGCCCTCTGAGCTGGAGTGTTAGAGCTCTTGTGAGAGAGAAACATCTAGAAAGTGAGTCTTGCCACCTGCGGAAGAAAATGTTTTAAAGAGGTTTCTAAAGCTGGGAGCAAGGAGAAATTGCAGGAGAGAAAAAGGAAAAATATTTTCCCTTTCTCCATGAGATTGTGTGAGTTTGAAAAACACTGTAGAAATATCAAGACAAGTATCAGAGGAAACTAAAAATATTTGGAGTTAGTACCTCATTTTCCTGGGCAGATCATGGAAGAGGCTGCAAGATTGTTGGAGAATTCGTCTTTGTGATTCATCCCAAGGAAAGAAGGAGGTATCTGGATGGAGGTGCCCTGGAGGGATGGGAAGGTTGGTGTAAAAGGTAAAGCCTTAGAGGTTTTCCACAAAGGAAGTACAAATGCCTGGAATGAAAAGCTTTAGAGAGTGTCAATAGGGTGCAACAAAGGGTCAGAGCCCAACTCACTAGAAACATGGTGAGACCAACCATCCCACAGTGGAAGCCAGTAAGGTTCCCCAGGACAGTGTATAAATCTGAGTATATGCTACCTCTTTGCCACAAGTGTCTATGTGTAGTCTAAACCTCACAAATGTCTATCTACCATCCAAACCTCACTTTTGAGCTCTAACAAACATACCCAATGGCCTACTCAACATTTCCACTTGCATGACAAATTGAAGTCTTAAAACAAACATGCCCCCTCAAAACTGGCATACCTAAAATGGAAATCACATTCCTTACCCCAAGCCTATTCCTCCTCCTGCCTTTTCTCTCTCCATAAATGTTCACCTTACCCACTTGTTCAGCTGGAAATCTTCAACATCAGTCTTGACTCCACTCTTAAACTAATACTTAATTTCAAATCCATCAGCAGGTTTGACCATCTGTAAATTCAAAGTACACTCAATATCTGGTTGCTTTCCACTCATTTCCTCTACCACCACTTGAATCTAAGCCACTATCATCTTTTGTCTGATAATCTCTTAACTGGTTTCCCTGATACTAGTTTTGCCCACTCTAAATCTATTCTGCACACACACACCTGTCAATATGATATTTTTAAGATAAGTCATATTATGTCTCTCTGTGCTTAAGCCCTGCAGTGGTTTTCACAGTGTACTCACAATAATAGCCCTATCTCTCACCGTGGTCTAGGAGGCTGCTCTTCATCTGGTCCTTAGGTACCTTTCTGATGCACTCACCAACTACTGCTCACTCTGCTACAGGCTCACTGGCCTCATGGTTATTCCTTTGCCGAGGCAAGGAGCACCTGCATTAGGGTCTAAGAACCCACTCCTTGGACCCCTTTGTCCTTCAGTGGTCCCATAGGTTGCTCCTTCACTTCATTCAGGTCTTTGATCAAGTGTCCCTTCGTCAGCAAACTACTTTATGACCACTATCAAAGGGGGGCAAACATATACCTTTACTATCCTAATGCCAAAACTTTTTCTTTACAATTCTTTTCACTGTCAACCAGACTGTAGTGTGTCAAATGCAAGCTGCAATCCTGTTACAAAAAATATAAGACAGGGCTTCCCTGGTGGCGCAGTGGTTGAGAGTCCGCCTGCTGATGCAGGGGACACGGGTTCGTGCCCCGGTGCGGGAAGATCCCACATCCCGCGGAGCGGCTGGGCCCGTGAGCCATGGCCACTGAGCCTGCGCGTCCGGAGCCTGTGCTCCACAACGGGAGAGGCCACAGCAGTGAGAGGCCCATGTGCCACACACACACACAAAATATATATATATATATATATAAATGTATATATATATATATATATATATATATATATATATATATATGACAAAACGTAGAAGATGAAAGCTTATTATTTAAAATATACCAATAAATCATATAGAGCTCAAATGAAAGAGAAGTCATTTCCAATGAATGAAATGAGAAAAATCTTTATTTAGTAAGTGGCATATAAGATAGACCTTGAAGAATGCATATGGTTTATCAAGACCCAGTCAGAGGGAGTTCCCTGGTGGTGCAATGGATAAGACTACACGCTCCCAGTGCAGGGGGCCGGGTTCGATCCCTTGTCAGGGAACTAGAGCCCACCTGCGTGCTGCAACTAAGAGTTTGCGTGCCACAACTAAGGAGGTGGTGACCCGCAACTAAGGAGCCCTGGAGCTGCAACTAAGGAGCCCACCTGCCGCAACTAAGACCCAGTGCAACTAAATAAATAAATAAACATTTAAAAAAAAAAAAAAAAGGACCCCGTCAGAACCTGAAAACCAATCAGATCCAAGCAATGAATTGCAAACATGATTAGAAGGTACCATGTGTGTCCAGCTTCTAGGATACTGGATTCTATGATCAAAAGAATGGTTTTCATTGGAATTGCAAGATGAGAAAAGGCAAAGTGACAAAGGTTAAAGTTGTAAATTACCAGGTTGCAAGGAAACAATATAGGGATCAAGTAGCAAGAATTTTCTTTGTTTTGCAAGACTCTGCTACCTAAAATATGATTAATTGGTATATAAGAAAATCTAATAATCTACTTCATAGGTTTATTCAGGAAAATAGTAGATATTTGAGGCTGGTTTGAGGCTGACATGCTCAGATTTTGGACTTTTCCTGTTACCCCTGCCAGAAAACAGGGTGGTATCTAGGACCCAAGGTGGTCTGTACCTAAAGATCAAGGCTAAGTGTTTTGGTCTGCTCAGGCTATGCTATAGACTGAATGCTGTCTTCTCAAAATTCATATGTTGAAGCCTTAACTCCCTGTGTGACTGTATTGGAGACAGAGTCTTTAAGGAAGTGACTAAGGTCAAATGAGCTCATAAGGGTAGAGCCCTAATCCAGTAGGACTTGTATCCTGATATGAAGAGGAAGAGACACCAGATCTCTCTCCCCTCCACGTGAGGTCATAGCAAGAAGATAGCCATCTGCAAGCCAGGAGGAGAGTTTTTACCAGAACCCAACCCTGCTGGCACCCTGATCTTGGACTTCCAGCCTCCAGAACTGTGAGAAAGTAAATTCCTGTTGTTGAAGCCACCCAATCTATGGTATTTTGTTATGGCAGCCCAACCTGACTAACACGTGGAAACAATCAGAAGTCTTCAATTTCATGATTATCCACATGCCAAAATGACCAGACAACAGTCAAATAAGAATTCTAGTATTACTACATAAAAAATTCTTCAGATAACAGAAATAAGGCAGTTCTGAGAGATTGTGGGCCTCCTAAATGACATTTCCCTGTAGTCTTCCTGCCCTCTGATAGGACCTGCTCAATGCAGAAGGATGGCTCTACTGTGCCAACCCGATCATGACCTTGGCTTGCTCTTCGATAGCAGCTCATCTATGGCACTAAATTCACACTGATCCTGGCAAACAGAGCCCTTTGTGATCTGGCGCCAGTGTTGCTCTTTTGATTCATTTCCTGCCATTTCCAACAACACCCTAATTATCAGCCTGAAGGAACTACCTCAAATTTCCCATGTTGCCATGCTGTTTTTACAGCTTTAAGCTTTATACTCTGCCTGGGAAACCGCCTCTCCTTCCTAATCCTCATCCATTTTTAAAACAACAACACATTCTTCAAGTTCTGGCTAAAATTTTGCCCTCATTCCTAACCCCAGAATCATTCCATTCTACATTACATCTTGAATATTCATCCACTATACATAATCAATTGCCATATCTAGTGCTTGTCCTTCTGCTTACTGGACTTATTTCAGAGCCTCAGTGTGTCACATCTCTTGGTCTGGAGATCTCTCTCTCTCTCCCCCTCCCTCCCCCCGACCATGCTTCTCTGTTTTCCTGGTAAAACTCCTGTTCATCAACCAGTCCTTGGCTTAACATATTTTTAGAAAACCTTCCCAGTCTCTTAAGATTAACTGGTTTCTTTGTAAATACCCCTCATCATTTGCATCACACCTTGATTTCACTGTATTTATTTATTTGTTATTTTCCTCGCCCTGGAATAATGAATGAATAGCGTCTATCTGCTAACTATACTGTCCAGTTCAGTAGCCACTAACCACATGTGACTTATGAACACTTGAAATATGGGTAGTCCAAGCTGAATTATGCTGTAAATGTAAAATATGCACTGCATTTTGAAAATAGTACCAGAAAGAGAGTACAAAGTATCACAATAAATTTTTTTATTTTGATTACATGTTGAAATTGTAACATCTCAAATATATTGAGATAAAGTATATTATTAGAATTAATTTCACTTTTTTGTTTTACTCCCTTTAACCTGGCTACTAGAAAATTTACAATGTTCATATATGCCACACATTATATCTCTATTAGATCGCACTAGCATAGACCATGGTCTTCAGGAGTAGAGAAAACATTTTATTGATCTTCTTCATATCATCATATGGCCCAAACTATGTATTGAAGGAATCAATTAATAAATGGCAAGTTATCAGTGGAAAATACCTGCATTATTTAATTACCAGCAAGTAAAGAAATTTGCACAGGTTTTATGTTACTCATCCAGCAAAGTGATTTTAGATCCATCATGGTAACACTCTCTTTTTTTGTATGCTTATGAAATGGAAGGAATCAGGGAAAAAGAAACCAGCTTGAAAGCCTTATGATGGTAAAATTCTGACTTTAAAAGAAATATACATCCTGACTTTTCTTTAACATATTTTTAAAATTTTTCATTTGAATCTGTGTTTGGGGGACAATTCTGAATGTGCCTGTCATAGGCAGATGCTTCTGTTCTCTAAGACTAGAGACATAGGAATCAGTAGGTGGTGATGCAGATGGCAAAGAGAGGGTGGGGTGACATTTCAAGCTGTGGGCGGGACTAATGCAAATTTGGCAGCCCAAATAGAATTTTTGTGGGCCTGATAATTTTTGTAAGACTCTTGCTTCCCAAGCAGTCTTCGCCCAAACCCACCCCCCAGCCTATTCATATATATATATATATATATATATATTTTGCTAATGATACCAAACTTTATACTTCTCTAACATTGGACACCACAGTAATTTCTATTATAAAGAATATTAAATATAGAGAAATTGATTTTTTAAGCATTAATTATTGGAAACATATGCAGACAGTTTCAATAGAAAGTGCAAATTATTTCATCTGATTTTTTTAGCCATTGTCGTTGGACTTAAAAGAGCCATAAAATGCAAATGGTTTGAGACAAGTCGGCCTTCACACCACGCTTAGCTGGCATGACTCAATACTATTTCCAAAAAGTCATGGCAGAGGAATTTCATCTCTGTATCCTTGATCCCTAACCTTTCTATAGAGAATGCCCTTCAGCTTGACAACATCCTCATATAGCAATGTTATGTTTCCAGCTGTCTAACCATATAACCCGCTGTGTTACATCCTTTTTTTTTTTCTTTTATGTGCTTGATCATGGGAGGGCCAATTATGTTACTGAAAATTTAAAATTTTTACAAACCTTATTTCCAATATTCTCATCTACCAAAGTTGTAAGAATATTAGAAGTTTCAAAGATGAAACTGCTAACTATGATAAGACAATACATGTCTTTAGGCCTAGCAAAATACTGTAGATTCTTAGGCTCTGAATTCCAGGTAAATTTCATTTTAAGTTCTTGCTGTAGCAAGAAGAAAAAAAAAATACTATCAAGTGTAAGTGAGGCTCTGGAATAGCCCATATTCTTATACATTGTTAGTTGGGATGTGAAGCATGATAGCTATTGTGAAAAATAAATTGGTATTATCTAGTAAAATTGTGCATGCCCAACTACTCAACAATTCATTCTTAGGATTGTATGCTAAAGAAATTCTCAAATATGTGAGCCAAGAAACAGGTACAAAAATGTTCACAGAAACACTGTTGGTGAGAATAAAGAATTAGGAACTACGTAAGGATCTATCAGCAATAAAATGGTTCAAAGAATTGTGGTAAATTTATACAATGGAATGTTAACCAGCAACAACAATGAATGGTCTTTAGCTAAACTCAGCACGAATCTACCTTGGAGTCATGAGATTAAGCAGGGAAATAAAATATGGAAGAGTATATACAGTAAAATTCCATTTATATAAAATTTTAAAACATGTACCATAAAACAGTACACTGATTGATTGGAAATATAGACATAGGAGATAAAAATACTTAGAGATTACGAATTCCCTGGTGGTCCAGTGGATAGGTCTAGGCACTTTCACTACTGAGGCCTGGGTTTGATCCCCGGTTGGGGAACTAAGATCCCACAAGGCATGGTGCGGCCAAATTAAAAAAAAATAAAAATAAACAAAAAATACTTAGGGATAAAGTTATGGCAAAGAAAAAGTTCGATTAGTGAATTCATGGTAAATGAGAAGGGTTGATGGAACCAGGGAGGGGCAAGCAAGGGCTTGCAAGGTGTCCTGGTAATGCTCTATTTCCTAACCTGAGTGGTAGGTATGGAAGTGTTCAGTTTATGATTATTCATTTCAGTTTGCAATCTGTAATAAATATTTTATTATTTTGTGCATGTCAAATATTAAATTTAAAATGATTTAAAACATGGAGTTATAAAGGAAAGGAAGGAAGTAAGGAAGAAAGGGAATGAGGGAGAGAGGAAGGAAAAAACATGGAAAAATAAAGATGGAAAATAATGACTAAGAATGAGGAGTAAAATAGTTAAGCAGTCTCAGAAAATAGAAATCCCAAAGGGAAAGTTGGAAAGAACAGAGAAATGCTGGTCATGTGACATATTAACAATAACATTAAAATGATGATGATGATGATGATGATATAGTATCTAATGTTTATGGAGTATTTTCCAGACAGTGTTCTCAGGTTATATACATTAACTCATTTAACCACTTCAATAACTCCATGGGATATAGGTCCTACTACTATTTCTATTTTTCACATTAGTAAACTAAGCAAATAAAATCTCAGTAAACTTGAAAAGGTTTCACATTGGTAAGTGGCAGAATGGGGATATTAATCTCATTCCAGATGGGTTCGTTCCTTCTTTTTTTGTTATTTTGATTGAGATATAATTGACATTTAACTTATCAGTTTCAGGTATACAACATAATGGTTCAATGATCATCACAATAAGTCTAGTTAACATCCATCCACCATATACACAGTTATACATTTCTCAACACCATAAAGTCTCCTAGAATCATGGTCCCCAGATGAGTGACTGATTTTTCTTAGCCAATCTTGCAAAGCTTCCATGAACCTCCCTTAGTCTGGCCTAGACTATAACTAGGTCATTTATGGGGATTTTGTTTGGTCTCATGGAAATTAGGCAGACTGTGTCAGGGGCTATAAGATTCAAAGTCTGTCCAAGCCTCTACGTTCACCTTTTAAGAAATTCAACAGTTTCCTGACTCTTCTTAAGACTAGTCATCTTTCTTAAGATACTGACTTTGGAATCTGTATTAAAGGTATTAGGTCACTTTTATTAAAGGCATTCTTATGCATCACTGTATCTCTCTATTTCAAGTCCCTCTTCCCAAACAAAGTCTTATGCGATGTATAGGATTTTCCATGCATCACATAATCTTTCATTAAAGATTAAAATTGGATAATACTATTTCCCATAATTTCAGCTCAGTCTTAACTGAAAACTGACTAAGGATGGTGCCACGTTTAAAGGTTTATACACAAACAATCACAAACTGTTAGAAACAAGGAAAAATGATTAAATTCTATATATTTTTTCTAAAATGTCACTATATGTTGTAATTGTCTCTTGTTTTATTTCTTCTATCATTGTGATGACCTTATTCTGTGGAATTATGTATGCTTATTAATATTTTACCATTCCTGTTAGCAGATGTCATCATAAAACAAAATTATATGTGACTCACCAAGTTGGGCAAAAAACGATCATAAAAATCATTGAAACTGAGTCACCTTCTCTTTATTATCCTACCCTGTGGTCCTGCAACCTGAGGCAGCAATGATGATACTTTTACCAGCCTAACTTTCTGTAGAACCTAAATTCCCCCTTCACTTCAGTGTTTCCTGAAAACTGTGAACAAGGTTGTGAAGATCTGAAGAGCAGGATAGAGTAAAAATACTACACAGGCTTTAAAGTCCATGACCTCTGTTTATTTCCAGTGCTGCTATTTGGCAGTGTGCCTTCCTAAACAAGTTTGATAATCCCTGTTTCCCTCAACAAATCATTTAAATTTAGCTTCAATTTTCTCACCTGTATAAGGGATATAAGACCTCCTTCACATGGTGGTTGTGAAAATTCAGTGAGATGATATATATATAAAACATATAACACAGTGTCTGACATGAATAAGTGCTTAACATTTGTTATTTTCCTTAACTTCCATTAATCCAATTAGATTTTTTATCTGCATTGTGACCATATGTAGCCTCAACATCTTTAAAATTATATAGATAAAAACAAAATAATGGACAAAGTATCTTTTTAGGATCTATGAGCAGTATCACGTTGCTAGATCCTCACCTTGGCGGCCTTTAACTCCCCACAGACTTGATCACTGATTATTGGACCCTGTCCAGTAATTTCAGTCTTGACAGTATCCCAACAAGCACTGGTTAGAGGCATCTTTACAAGATCTCACTCACCACATGGAGACCTTGATGGTAGTTGTTCTCTGAACTTGTGCGTAGTCATTCCAAATGTTCCTCCATCTTTAATATTTTTTGCTCCTAATTCTGGTAACCAGATTCCTGATCTCCACTACTTATGCTTCCTGCCCAATCCATTCTCTTCGAAACTGCAAAGGTAAACTTCTAATTGTGCATATTTGATCATGCAGTTCCCAAATTCAGTCCTTCAGTGACTTCAATGACTTTTTATTACCCTAAGATAAAATCTAAAATCCTTCAAGATTCTCTATAAGTTTACCTGTTTCTTCCTTTTGCAGCCTCATATTGAATCACTTCTCCTTTATTTATTTATTTTTTTAACTGAAGTTCAAGTTTGGCTTTTAAATATTTTTCCTCAAATGTGGCAAACTCTTCCTGCCTCTGTTTCATTAAACTGCTTTCAAAAATTTCTCATTGTTTTTGATTTTCAGCAGTTTGTTATGTGCCTAAATGTGATTTCCTTTTTATGTATACTGATTGAGTTTCACAGTCCTTCCAAAATCTCTGAGTTGATATCTTTCCTCAGTTTAAAAAATTCTCAACCATTCTCTCTGTTTCTGCTCCATTCTCTCTCCTTTCCTTGTGAGACTCCAATTACATGTATGTTAGGCCCTTTTCACTCTGTCTTGCAGGTCTGTACATACTTTTCTTTTCCTTTTTTTGATTTTTATCTGGATAGTTTCCATAAGTCTGTATTCCAGTTCCCTAGTTTTGTCTTTGGCATGTCCAATATGCTGTTAAATGCAGCTATTTTTCAGTTCTAAAATTTCCATTTGATTCTTTTTTTTTTTTTTTTTTTAGTTTTTTATTTTCTGGCAGATATTTTCAGAATTTTATTTATTTATGCATGTTTTTCTCTCTTTTTTTGAATACATTAATCATAATTATTTGAATGTCCTTGTCTGCTCTCTCCACTAGTTAGATCACTGTAAATCTATTTCTATTTTCTTAAGTTTTCTAAATGTTTAATCACGTGGTTTGATCTTTTAGCATCTCTAGAATGTATGACTAAATGCTGGACATCAGGCATTTAAAAAAATAGAGATTTCAAATTATGTTATCCTCTCCTTTCTTCTTCTAAGAAAATATGGAGACTGATCTCCTTAATGTAATCACCAAATTCTGGGTTGAGATTTTGATGATATTTTGTCTGCTTCTGCATTTCTCCTGCTCCTAGGGCATACTCCTCTAGGGCTTTAAAATAAATGAGCTCTTTTCCTGGAAGTCTAGAACTCTAAATCTTGTCCTCTAGGCACAATGAAACTATTGAAAACTCTTATGCTTTTCAGAAGATTTCTTCTTAGCTAGTTAAACTGGCCATGCATCAGACATAATTCTCCAAACCTCTCTTCTCATCAGGAACTTGGATCTTGGCCCTGCAGATCTTTTTTTTTTTTTTTTTTCTTTCAGCCTTACAAGGCTGCTGAGATCTCTTGTCATTTCCCTGTCCTCCAGCAGTGAGTGATCTTCTGCCCAAGAAAAGCCCATATTTTCAGGCATTTGCTGAGGAATATTAGCTTCCCACTTCTCCAGACTTCTGGTATCTTTACCATGGTTGATTTTGAAGATCTTTCGTGCTTTCTAAATGTTTTATATGACTTTTCTAGTTGTTCTTGAAAGAGACTTTGGTTTGCTACCAGCTACCTCATTCTATCAGAATGGAAACATGCCTCCATGTCTTCACACAGTTTTCCTCTCCCTGGGGTGTCTCAGCCCCACTCTTTACCTTCCTAACCATCATTCCTCTTCTGTCTTTCTTTCTCTGAGAAACGACTTACTAATTCATTAACTGGTATTAAGTCTTACTGTTGAACTCTCTTATAGTACTTTAGACTTTTCATCTATAGCACTTCTCAGCTTTTGTAATTATATGTATGATTTTTTTTTTTTTTTTTTTTTTTTTTTTTTTTTTTTTTTTTTTTTTTTTTTTGCGGTACGCGGGCCTCTCACTGCTGTGGCTTCTCCCATTGCAGAGCACAGGCTCCGGACATGCAGGCTCAGCGGTCATGGTTCATGGGCCCAGCCGCTCCGCGGCACGTGGGATCCTCCCGGACCGGGGCACGAACCCGTGTCCCCTGCATCGGCAGGCGGACTCTCAACCACAGCACCACCAGGGAAGCCCCCTTCTTTTTTTTTTTTAATGGGTTTTTTCCCCAGAGCCTATTACAGTCCTTGTGTTTTCCTGACCTTTATCTCGGTACCTATTCAAGTATTCATTCTCCAAAGAATCAACATTTTTATGCTTGCTACTCCTTCTCCCAGCATGTAGCATAATACCTCTAAAGCAGTGGTTTTCCATCCTGGCTAGGGACATCGTCCTAGTTAGCAAAACCTTTATATATAAGAAAAATTTAAAAATACTCTGTTTCGAGTATGATGAATATGTATTAGCAGCAAAAACAGCTCACTGTCTAACAAAATGTGTAGCCCTCCTTCCATAGTATAAAACTGAGTATGGAGAGCCCATGCTATGAAAAAAGACTATATATTCGCAGCATCTTTGCACCTAGACAGGACCATGTAATTAATTCTTTCCATTGAAATGTGAGCAGAAATTCTGTGTTATTCTTATATCAAATGTTTTAAAAAGAAAACCTGCCTTCTCCTCTCTATCTCCTGCAGATGACTATGAGTTTCAGGGAGGTTGGGGATGCAACCTGATAACATCTAGGTGAATCCCCATGTTGTGCTGTTAACAGAGTGAGGAAAAAAATTCCCACTTTGGTGGGCCACTGAAACATATGGGGTTATTGGTAAAACAGTTAACATTCTCAAATGAATGCAGTGATTGATTCCTTGCACTGGGGTGATACCAGAACAAAAACCTAAAATATGCAGCATTGGTTCAATGGTCAGGAGGTGGTCAGCAAAGAAACTGATCCGACAGGCTAGGAAAAGAGACCCATGTTACGCTGATTTCATCAGTGTCATCAGCAGAACTTAGTAAGGAAATTACATAACTACCAGACCTATAGTTCTTTCTAAAAAATAGATAGGAAAAAAAAAAAAACATAGTGAAGATAATGGATGTTTCTTGTGTGACTTAAAGGAATTTTACAAGAAGGGCTTGGGGCTTCCCTGGTGGCGCAGTGGTTGAGAGTCCGCCTGCTGATGCAGGGGACACGGGTTCATGCCCCGGTCTGGGAGGATCCCACATGCCACGGAGCGGCTGGGCCCGTGGGCCATGGCCACTGGTCCTGCGCGTCCGGAGCCTGTGCTCTGCAACGGGAGAGGCCACAACAGTGAGAGGCTCGCGTACCACAAAAAAAAAAAAAAAAAAAAAAGTGCTTATAAAAGAACAGAATGAAAAGTTCAGCCCTGTGGCAAAGATTAAGAGTATTTCAATCCAAAGAAGTTTATAATCTCACATCGTCCTAATGCAACTATTAAGGGGAGAGGGTGAGAAATATAGAGATAGAGGGAAGGAGAAAAAGAAAAGAACTAAAGCTGACGAGTATGATCTAAGAAAAAACTTTTGTGTATGGTAATTGTAACTTGGTACTGATGGAATTAGATCAGAAACCTCTATATTTTTAGATAATTTTATTGCTAAGAACAAAACAAAACATGAGCCTGACCTAAAAAATTTTTTTTCTAAAGCCGCTGTTCCCCCCTAATTTATAATAACAGGAATTGTGATCTAATATCTATTGCTGCTATTATAAATTACCACAAATGTAGTGGCTTAAAACAACACAAATTTATCATCTTACAGCTCTGGAGGCCAGAAATCCAAAATGAGTCTCAGTAGACTAACTAAAATCAAAATGTTGGCAGGCCTGCACTACTTCTTCTAGGAGACAATCTGCTTTTTGCCTTTTCCAGCATTTAGAGACCATTGCATTCCTTAGCTCATGTTCTTCCATTTTAAAAGCCAGCAATAGATGGTCAAATCTTTCTCACTCAACATTATTCTGACATTGGTTCTCCTGCCTGTGGCAGAGACAGCTAACAGTTCACCAGAATTTGTGCTCCCGCTTCCATAGTATTTATGGGAAGTTACTGCTCCGACAGGGACCTCATCTGTCAACCTCCACTTGCATCCAGGCAGGACCATTTGACTAGTTACCACAAGGGAATGAGAGAAGAAGCTATTAAGAAGTGGAGATTCCTTGCCCCATCTCCCTTTCTTCTTTTGTTCAGATGCAAAGGACTCCAGGGCCCTAGGAAACAGGGGAGCTATGAGAAGGAAAGAACCTGTTTCTTTTAATCACCACTAGGAGCAACCTGCCTGGTGACAAGAGAGCCTGCATTGGATTACTAAATGAGCAAAAATAAAAACAAAAGATAAAACCTTCTATATTAAGTCCTTAAATGTAAAGTTTTATTTCTCACATAAATCAATGTTAACCTAATATCGAAACTACCAATATAACTAGTAAAAATAAAACAAACAAAAACAGCTTAATCTTACAAGACAAAAAATTAACTTTAGAGTTGGTTCATTTTTCCACCATTGAAACACCAAACTTTATGAAAACTGCAGCATGATTGTGTAGATAGTTAGTTCTGCGACTATTTTAATCAGTGTTAAATTTATAATTCTTTAGGTACAAAAATGCCTATTCTGTTGAATATTCCTTTAAAAGTAAGAATAAGATAAAACACATTGGTATAATCTAGCATGATGTTCAATTTTTATTTTTAAGGGTCTTGGTTATTTTAATGTATGTGTGAATATAATCTTGTCCCATCAACTCCAAGGTTAGAAAAATTTTTGTGTTAAAGAGAAACATATGTATATATATATGACTATTAACAGCAGTATTATTATTTTGTATAAAAGAAGTATAAATAGAACCAAATTTTATAGGTGATAACACTTGGAAATGTTGAGTATATCATAATAATAATTAGCCTATTTAGTTTTTTTTTAAACTCAAGATTTTATTTATTTATTTTTAATTAATTTATTTTCGGCTGTGTTGGGTCTTTGTTGCCCCATGCAGGCTCTCTCTAGCTGCCGCGAGTGGGGCTACCCTTCATTGCAGTGCGCAGGCTTCTCATTGTGGTGGCTTCTCTTATTTTTTATTTTTATTAATTTTTTTTAGTAATATTTATTTAGCACTTACAGGATGCTGAGGGCTGTGCTAAGTGCTTTGTGTGTATGGCACATTCATTTTTTTCTTTTAAATTTATTTATTTATTTTGGGCTGTGTTGGGTCTTCATTTCTGTGTGAGGACTTTCTCTAGTTGTGGAAAGTGGGGGCCACTCTTCATCGCAATGCGCGGGCCTCTCACTATCACGGCCTCTCTTGTTGCGGAGCACAGGCTCTAGACACGCAGGCTGAGTAGTTGTGGCTCACAGGCTTAGTCGCTCCGCGGCATGTGGGATCCTCCCAGACCACGGCTTGAACCCGTGTCCCCTGCATTAGCAGGCAGATTCTCAACCACTGCGCCGTGGTGGCTTCTCTTGCTGTGGAGCACAGGTGAGCGGGCTTCAGTAGTTGTGGCACGTGGACGCAGTAGTTGTGGCGAACGGGCCTAGTTGCTCCACAGCACATAGGATCTTCCTGCACCAGGGCTCGAACCCGCGTCCCCTGCATTGGCAGGTAGATTCTTAACCACTGCGCCACCAGGGAAGCCCGAACCTATTTAGTTTTATATATTATTGCTAAAGTAACCCTAACATTTCAGGAGTTTATTTTTTTTTTTTTTATGGTATCAAGGTATTTAATGATGTCACTTATGCTTTAAACTCAAGAATTAGCTTGCTGAGTCACATAACATACACTAAATGTAATAGTGAATTATCAAATAGTTACAATTACAATGCAGTATTTCTTATCAATTAAAATATTACATATGTATTTTTTGGCTTTGCAAATGGTTGGCAAAAGTCACTGTGCTGGGCTTCCCTGGTGGCGCAGTGGTTGGGAGTCCGCCTGCCGATGCAGGGACACGGGTTTGTGCCCCGGTCCGGGAAGATCCCACATGCCGCAGAGCGGCTGGGCCCGTGGGCCATGGCCACTGAGCCTGCGCATCCGGAGCCTGTGCTCCGCAGCGGGAGAGACCACAGCGGTGAGAGGCCCGCGTACCGCAAAAAAAAATTAAAAAGTCACTGTGCTCACAAAATTCTAAATTAAACTTCCAAATCTTACGGTAACCCAATCCATGTATTTACCAGTGTCAATCTCTATACTAGTGTGCCTATCTGTTTATTCATATTGACAAAATACAAATAAAGAACAAGCATCTATCTCCAGATGATACACATTTCTTTGGTAAACCTGGGGAACTGAAGAAAAAGTAAGACTGGATTACATTTTACATTTCTGTACTTTCTCTACTGAATTCTTTTGGTTTTCATAACCCTATTTTCTTTGGAGCATCCGGATTACTTTTCTGCCCAAGGCACTTAAGGCCAGTTCCTATCCAATAAGGAGTTTTGTTTATTTTTTGCTTTTGTTCTCTGAAAGGATTCTGTGACCTATATGAGGCTCTAAGTCTTACTAAAAAGAGTGAAAGTGGGGCTTCCCTGGTGGCGCAGTGGTTGGGAGTCCGCCTGCCGATGCAGGGGACACGGGTCCGTGCCCCGGTCGGGGAAGATCCCACGTGCCGCGGAGCGGCTGGGCCCGTGAGCTATGGCCGTTGAGCCTGCGCATCCGGAGCCTGTGCTCCGCAATGGGAGAGGCCACAACAGTGAGAGGCCCGTATACTGCAAGGGAAGAAGGAAAAAAAAAAAAAGAGTGAAAGTGAATGAAATTGTCCTTCAGTGTCACACAAAGTAGATTTGAGAAACAGCTAAGACTATGTTTAAAGTACTCTTCGTTAATAATGCTTTCTTGTAGATTATGGTTCTTGCTAATTTATTTTCACGGTAAATTAAGTAAAATATCTTAATCATTTTATTTCCAAGTGAAATACTTGGAATGAATCCAGTCCGTACTGACTTTTCTTACCAAAACCAAAGTAGCTTCTAATAGAGCCTGGAAATCTCCTTTCAAGGTGATAGCTAGTTCATCTGATAAACTAATTTTTGATAACGACAAATGGATATTTATGTCTCAGTGGGAGAGGTGTTTCCACCCTAATGGCTCATGCATTTGAATGTATTTCTTAACTAACCTAATGTAATAAATTTGATAGTGGAGTTTGCAGCTAAGTAGGAGAGGGATATGGCCTTGAGAGGTACATGTTTCAGGAAGAATGAGGTCTTTGATACATTCGAACTCTCATAATGAAGAGTGGACTTCCAACTTGGCCTCACATGTTGCTAGAACTATTTTAGGGGCATGCCGATATCAGTGAATTTGAAACATGAAAGGTGGCAGGAGATCTGACAAGCAATTTAACTCAGGAATTGGTATTAAGGGTATCACCTGACAGTAAAGCTCACTTACTGAATCACCCCTCTCACCCAGTACCAAGATAATCCACCAGTGCTGGCAGCTTTGCTCTAAGTTAGTTTAGTGACTTACAAAATTTGTATTCAGTGTGTCATTCCCTCTACTTTTCCCTAGCTGAACTCACATCTCCCACTTACAAACATTTAATTTATGAATAAGCAGCAGAATTCCCCTGACCAGCAGGATCAATATCACTTGTGAATTTTTTAGACATACAAATTCTCAGCCCCCATCCAGGCCTATGGAATCAGAAATTCAGGACTTGGGACCAGTAATCTGTGTTTTAACAGGTCTTCCAGGTGTTTATGTTACCTGGTCAAATTTGAGAACCACTGATATGTATGAATGGTAAGGTAGCTTCAGAGTTACAGCTATAGCTTTCTCCTGTCATTAGGATTTTCTACCCTCAGCACCTCAGTCCAGCCTCTATCTCAGTTTCCTGGTGCTGAATATGTCTTTGAAACTGCTTAGAAGGGATAAATCCTCATCTCTACAAATTCACCTCTCCCAGGAATTGATCTTGGCTCTTAGGAGGATAATTAAAACAAATTTCAGCTATGCTGGATTTACTTTAAACAGACAGAATACCAAATTTTGCTTAATTTTTCTTGCAAGTAATGCTTTCAGCTTGTTTACCTTCTGTCTTGTTTCTTTCATGATATAGTTGGAGAGTGCCTTCCACTGCCCAGATACCTGACTAAAGGCAGTATTGTCTACAAAATTTGCAACGTAGTAAATTGTACCATATATATCTATGGTATATATCTGAACTATAATCGAGGTAGAGTTGATATGCCATTCAGCCATGTAAAATATATGATTCAATGTATATTTTTAATGTATTTTTTAATGTATTCTTTTTAATGTATTTAAAAAGTCGGCAACCATCATCACCACAATCAATCTTAGAACATTTCCTCACCCCAAAAAGAAACCTGATGCCAGTTAGCAGTCACTCCCCATTTCCCCCAACAGCCCACCATAGTCCTAAGAAACACTAATGTACTTTCTGTCCCTATGGATTTGCCTATTTTGGACGTGTCATATACATAGAATTACATAATATGTAGTCTTTTGTGACTGGCTTCTTTCACTTAACATATTTTCAAGGTTCATCCATGTTTAGTATGATCAGTACTTCAGTAATTTTTATTACCAAATAATATTTCATTGAATGGATATACCATATTTTATTTATCTATTAGTTGATAGACATTTGGCTTGTTTCTACTTTTTGGCTATTATAAATATTGCTGCTATGAACATTTCATGTACATGTTTTTGTGTAGACCTAAGTTTTCAACTCTGTTGGGTAAATACCTGGGAGTGGAATTGCTGGGTCATATGGTAACTCTGCTTCACCTTTTCCAAAGCAGCTGCCTTATTTACATTCCTACCTGTGGTGTAATTTACAACGGTGTTTGACCTGGTATTCTGGATATAAATTTCAAGTTCTGAAACTTTTTTTTTTTTTAGTAACAAAGGATATCATGCATCCTAAGAATAGAAAATAAGTGGGTGTCTCATCTAAACATTTACATATAACACACAAACACACACATTTCACCCAACTTCTGGGTGGTGAGTAGAAACATATATAAATTTATGATTTATATATGATAAATACATAATTTATCATGATTCCTATCAGAATATTTAGTTCTTAGCAAGTTCTAATGACAAATGAATAGATTACTGGCTGAAAGAATAAATACGTGAACAAATTAATAAAGACACAGCTAATTTTCTAGTTTGCATCAAACAATTTGGTGAATTTTTAGAGTTCTGTTATGTACTCCTGCATATATGCAACATGTGTGAAAGGGAAGATGTGTCTTTTTTTCTTAATGGAATATAATAACTTATCTTAATGCTATTAATGAGATTAAGTGGTGACCATAAATCCACATTCATCAATTGGTACTTCCAAGGTTATTTATTTAAATGTTATTTGAAGTCTGTTAGACTTTATGACTAGAAATGGTAATTCTGTACACAGCATTTGAAGCTAAGTAGAAACCTGAATACATGCTCAGGTTGCCAACTAAAATCTACATGTTCTCTCTATGAGAAAATGCAGCCTTATAAACACAGGATGATATAAAAACAATTGTTTGGAACATATGTTTATAATTTGGGGATTGACTGTATTTTTGGATTACTATTACTATTATGGTGTTCAGAAAGTATTTTTACTTAAGTTTTTTTTTTTTTTCCGGTACGCAGGTCTCTCACTGTTGTGGCCTCTCCCGTTGCAGAGCACAGGCTCTGGACGCGCAGGCTCAGTGGCCATGGCTCACAGGCCCAGCTGCTCCACGGCATGTGGGATCTTCCCAGACCGGGGCACGAACCCGTGTCCCCTGCATCGGCGGGTGGACTCTCAACCAGTGCACCACCAGGGAAGCCCTTTACTTAAGTTTTTAAAAACACTTCTAAGACAATGTGCTCAATTCAGTTTGTTGTCTTAATATTTCACTGAGAAATAAAATGACAAATACTCCACATATGCTACATTTGAGGATCTAATAGAGGTTATCAAAATAAAATGCATTTAGTTATGGATTTTATTGATCTATTTTTTCTGGTACTTTCATATTCAGTTTTTAAAGCTTCTTATATACTTGATCAAGGTGAGAGTATTTCATCTCTATAAAATGTTTCTGTCTTTCTCATCTCCATTGAAAGGCTCAAAAATCAGAACTATGAAGGTGTCCTACTGAGACATTGCTGTATATGGAAGAACAGTACATGAAGCAATAAATAGCTCTAGCCAGTGTTTAAATGTTGAAGCAGAGTTGATGCATCTCATGAATGCAAATGCCATTTTTAGCCTCATATCCTTCAGTATCATAAATACTATTCTCATTGTAAAGATGGCAACACAAAATAAACTCCAGAGCATACTTAAATGATACAAATGAAGAAGTAGGTGCATATGCCAATATGAATTATAATTTTTATATGTTTTTATATGAATTTATCAGAGTGAGCTCCAAATGATTATTTTTCCATATAAGTTTAAATATAAAAATTTATAGTGATTAGTTGCTTGAGGTGGATTATGTGGAGAATATAGGCTAAGGTTTTATGTTTGGAAACACCCTTGTCATCAGTAATTTGTATAATTTAAGTATCAGGGTCATTAAAATTTGTTTAACATTAATATTAAGTTGAATTAATATTTGTTACGTCTGCATAGCTAATACTTGCAGGTCTCATCAAGTAGTCTCCTAGTTTCAATATGTAATGATTGATTTTTTAAAATAGAAATGGTAGTGAAAATGGTAGTTTTGTAGTTAGATAGGTCTGTGCCATTTCTAGTACACCACTGCATGTGATCATACTTTTGTGTAGTTATGTAGGAGTTTCTAATGATTTTAATAGTCAGCCAAACATCTGGGGTCAAGAATTTGAGTATTTGATGGAGGTCATAGAGATTGATGAGTTCAAGTTTTCTCATTAATTAAGAACAAATTAATGTAAGACCTGGGATGAAACCTCGGACATTCGACACTTAGGCTTCCTGAATATTCTCTAAATGTGAACAGTTTTTCAGGTGAGAACAAAGTCATTGAAGCAGTTAAGTCACTGTTGACTTTTCCTCCTAATCTCATTTACATATTCTTATTGTTCATGAATTTTTCTGGGGGGCAAAAAAAGGGTATTGGGAGACAGAAGTGGTTCTAGAGGTTGGATATGGAAAGAATGGAGGCTCATTAACATTCCCAAATGATTTACTATGAGTAGTTGTTACATACAAATCAATGTTCCATGTGAAATGGATTATTCTTTTTTACTAGAGTTCATATAAAAATCCTACATGTCAAGTGATGATATTTTCTGTCCCTATCAAATGCATAGGAAATTTGTAAACATATACAGTAGTTGTACCTTGTATAATGCTTTAATATCATTTACATTTTTTATTTAAAAAAGTGGTTAGACATTAGCATCACATAACCTGGCTAGAGAAAGAATCCTGAAAAATTATTCATGTTTCCTGTAAATAGGGAGGTATTGAAGAGTATGTATCATATTTGTTTAGCAATAAAATTTTAGGTGATTAAATATTGAAATCAGTGATCTGCCCGACTCTTTTGCCTCACATATGCTACTAGTTTCATTCTCAGTTTTGGCCTTCATGTTTCTGGCTCTGTTCTACCTCTTTCTCATTTGTATTGTGTTCATCTGTGTTACAGGAACAAACTCATTCTTTGCTTCGCATTGTTCTTCCTTCATGTTTCCATTTTCTTTTTTATGGATAATTTCTCTTTGCATTCCCTGATTTTTTCACTTCCTTTTCTCCTTATTACTTTAAAGAAAGAAAAAAAAAAGAGTCCCTCTTGTGGTATTGTTTTAAAGACAGTCAACTATTGTATGTGAGGGAAGAAAAAGATAAAAAGAAGGGGTGGAAAAGGGGTGGAGTGGGGCTGGTTGGTTGACTTGGGGAAGAAAAGAGGAAGAACAGCAGAACTGGGCTCTGTTCCTGAACACTGATGAATCATGGACATTTGTTAAGACTTGAATTGAAGTTTTGTCACCGAGTTGTAACTAAGTTTATGATGACAGTTCATCTTTGATAAGTATTTTGTTGTTGTTGAAAGTGAAAAGTGTTACACATTTTCAGGAAAAAAAAAAAGTTTAAAGGAAATGTATAGTCAGTCCAATATATAGGAAATCCAAAAGTACTCTCATAATCTTTTGAGAAACATCAGGTCTTGAATATAAAGAATTTTCACGTACTAACAGAGAAAGAGACAGAGATGTGTGAATATACAAGTCCTCCCAACAAAAAACATGCTTATTCTTATTACAAATAATGACTACTAACCACTTGAGTGATGTAATTAAATAAATTATATCATTATCAATGGCAGCTAGATTATGAAATGTTACTAGAATATTATAAAGACAGAGATCTTCATTTTGAAGTTATTCATTTGATATTTTAAAGTTATGCATTTGGTTTAAACTTAGGAAAATTAATCTGCAAGTATCCTGACAAGTATAAATTTTATCCACAAAATGAATGACATCTTGGCAAAAGACAGATTGATCTCTATGTAACAGAAAAACTGGCAGTAACATCCAGGTAATAAATAGGCTCAGCTTGAAACTCAGGATTCAGTTCACTGTTTTACTTTGGACTATCGTCACCCAGGTTGGCAAATTTATGAAATCAGTTCTTTTCTTCTAGGTAGCTTGGACATTAAGAGCATCATATTCATAAAGAACAAGTTACCTTATAGTAAAGTTTAAGGAATTTGAATAAGAGAAAAATCAATTTATATAAATTGAAATTGTACATAATGCAGGCTATCTTTAGTATTGTTCAAATCTCTGTTCTTAGTTTTAAAGGTATAAAATGTTGAAATATTACTGATTCAATTATGAAAAAACAATAGAACATTTGATAGCATATGACAATATCCTTCAGCCAATTAGGCATTACAGTATTTCTTCCCCAAATTATCAGGAACCCTTAGAAATTATATCCCACCACCTTATATATCTTGAAGAAAATACTGTTATTATATAAAAATGTTTGCTCTATTGATTTTCCATTGTTTCCAGATACAAAAATTAGAAGTTTTTATCTCCCATTTGTGATAGATGAGTAAAAAAGAGATTGTATCATTGTCATCTGTTAGTGGAATATGGGATTTTAACTCTAAGTTTACTGACCAGATTGTCATGTCTTCTTTGTAATAACAGTAGGCATTTTAATCACCTAAGTCTAAAATATATGGCTCCAAAATCAAATGACTGCTCTTTTATTTTCTCTCCCATGCTCATTACTGCAGAAGGAGAAATTCCTAGGAACACCCTTTTGTGGTGCTTCAATGGACACTCATCTAATTAATTAATTATATGTATCTGTACCGAAGGTGAATTTGATTCCTAACATCCAAATGCTTATAGAAATATGCTAGGTTATAATGGTGTTTTATTTTGTGTAAAGCATATTAAAAACCTAGTCTCAGGAGAATCATATCAAAAAATGATCTTTTCCTTTCTCTCTCATGGATATCTGCATCCATGAAATTAAAAACAAAAAACAAAAAACAACTGAAAAGAGTGCCAACAGTTATTATTATTTGTTATTTCAAATGTTGCTATCTATCTCTTATTAACTACTTCCCATTGCATTTTTGTTGCTAGTGAATACTTAAGTAACTGAATTCACTACTTCCCTGTGTCAGTGTAGGCCTAAGGAAATGAATTCCATATACTTTGTGCTATAACTTACAATTCAAACAGCAACAACAAAACTCCATATCTATTTATGGAGAAGGATCTTACTATGAAATCTAGATTTTAGAGTCTACTAGAGTTTTTTTGTTTGTTTTTAATGGAAAGTCATACTGTATGTGCCGATTTTTTCTGAGATATGCTTGGGTTTAATGGCTGAGGGAGGAGAGGAAGAGCAAAAATAAAAGAAAAGTGAAGGAAACATTCTATGATTAGCAGAGATTGAAAAACAGAATAGCATAAAAACTATTGCTTGTTGCAGATATGGTATTTTAAACATAAGAGCTAATTTCTCTACATACTTAAGTTAGCATAAGTTTGCCAATACGAGACTCTGAAGGGCAAATGATAAACTTCCAGTAAATACTTTTTCGTGTTACTTTGTGTCCATTTAGAAAAGGCATTTCTTTCCTCAAAAGCTTAAAGCGGTATCTGTCAATAGCTGTATTATTCAGGCCAAGAAAAAATGTCTTCTAAATATTTGTCTTGTTTTTAGGAAATATTTGACCATATTTGTTATCTAAGATAGTGTTCTTTCTGTGTTGCTTTCTACCATGGCCTCCATGTGCTGATTTAGTATAAAAGTACTGAATGTGAATGCTGACTTAAAAACCACTACACACTTTCTTAACAATTCTCCTGGGAATTGAAGCTTCTGAGTTGCTTTCTTTCGTATTCCCATGTCCTGAAAATATTCCCCAAGGACACAGATAACGGAAGCTTTCTGTCCATTTGTCTTTAACTTTGGCCTTCTTCGGCACACATCTGTGTGTGCGCAGAAGCATGACAGGGCCTCAAATCACAAGTATTTCTGATTGTGGCTCTTCAGTATACATTTATCTCAGAGACAGGTCATTTATTGTATTTGCATATAAAAAAATAAGGTCTGTTGTCACAGTTTTTCTCTTAGTTTTCTTAAGATATGCCAAAAAGCTAGAAAATTCATCATTTCCTTTAAAACTTTTCTAGCCAAGGAGAATTATTTTCCATTCTAGTGGCTGTGTCTGTGTTTGTACATGAGAGGAAAAAAAAAAAAAAGGGAAAAAGAGAGGCCATTTTTAGAGTTGCTTTGTCCTATTCTTTAATCCAAAATATTGAAGAAATTAATTTGATGTACTGAAAAATAAATAATAAAAAGTATGCTTATACATACATACATACAAAAATGTATGTATGCTTATATATACATACATACTTACAGAAAAATACAACAGAACTATCAATAGAATTTTATGCTACCAATATGCATAGTATAACCTAAAACAAAAAGGGAGTAATAGGGAACATTTTGTGGCTATTACGTTCATATTGTTCTTAGTTCATTTTTAATTAATAAATGAATAAATGATAATTTATCATTAATTAATTAATAATTAATAAAATATAATTAATAATAATATAATTATATTATTATATATTATATATTATAATATATAATATAATATAATTATAATTATAATAAAAATAATTAATAAAAATGAAATGTATATGAACAGATTAAATATTTACATATAATAACAATTGATAGTCAGACAAAAGTTACAGATCATAAATATGTCATAAGTAGAAGTCAGTGCTCTACATGAGATCTCTAAACTTTATTAAAGAAATGATTAAATACAAACATCTGTAACTCTTAACTAATCTTTATCAGAATATTTCCTCTTAAATGAATAGTAGATACTGATTTTTCACTTCTTGCTCACAGCCCATAATTCCAGCTTTGTCATCAATCTTTATGATTTATAAACATTTTATCTTGAATGGCAAATTTTGGTGACTTAATACAATTTTATTAAAATTAATGGGATAGGATCTGATTTTCATGGAATTTTCCAAAATAACAGAACTGAACAGAAACAGTGCATTATGGAAGGCTATGGTTAATCCAATAGACACATAATGCTATGTTGTGAAAATGGTCTTGGTTTACCTTTCATACACAAGAAACAAAGCCACATTTTGAATATCCTCATTAAAAAAAGCTTTAGGTTGATAGAAAGCAATTAAAGGCAAACTTCAAAACAGAGCATTAAGCAATGATTTAGGCTTATAGTTGACAACCAACCCTTTCAGAAAGAACTGTAGAAGCAATATCTTTCTTCAACAGCTTCAGATATTAGAGAACACAGTGCTTCATCAGAGTGATCCAAAGAAATTGCTATTTGGCTCAAAGTTAATAATGAAGCCTGTCTTACCTTCTCTAGAACTTTATTACATTCTCTTATTCCTTAAGCTCTTTCTCTTAAACATATAAAATTGGAAATGGTGTACCTTAGTAGGAAGTCTGAAGTCATTATTGAAATAATTGACAGAATATAATATTTTTCTGCAGTGTGGCTATTATGATACCAACACATCATGTAGACAGTAATGGGCAGCTAATTCTGCCATTCTTAATCCCCAGGCTGGGGAAGAAAATCTGCTTTTGAATCATTAAAAAAAAAAAAGCTGGACTTCACTATTTAGTTCTCTAATTTTGGAGTGGAAAGCTACCTTCAGTTATTTAAAATATCCATCTGAGCTCAAGTTCTCAATCTCATTCCATCCCACTTCATCTCTCATATGCTAGCTCCTGCGGCCACACTCTCTCTGCTTAGCATAAAACAAACTCAAGTCACAGTGGGGTGCCTTTTGTGAGGCCACTCAGAGTAAGAAGAAGGAAACGGAGAGCAAGATAGAGATGTAGAGAATTTAAAGAAAACAAATAAGGCACACACACACAAAAGAGAAGTAAGGGGGAGGGAAACATCACTGGGTCAAGAATCATAAAATCGCATCACCTTTTAAAACGTTGCTAGTAAGTACTATCAGTCTTCCCTGTTTGGGGAGGTTGCCTTTAGAGAGATGGAAAATCAATTACGAATTAATAAGTGTCCTTCTGTTTTCATAAGCTCTCCTGAAACTAAAGAAAGGCTAATTAAAAATCTGACGGCCTCCCCATAATGACACCTTTTACGCATATGCAAGATGTCTTTTTTTTTTTCCCACCAGGAATGGTGTCAAAAGTGCTCTAATATACTACTACAAGGGGCTTAAGAATTTAAGATGTTCAAGGAAACCTTTCCACCCGGTACATCAGCTCCTTCCTGAAGGAGGCCTGTGTGGTCGGGAGAAGAGGCCTAACCCAAGACCCTTCTGTTTTTTCCTGCGAGAAGGCCCCGGCACGCCTGCCACTGCTTCTCCTGGGGATGGAGGTGAAACTGGTCCGCAGACTGCTACTCTCTAGCTCTCTCTCCCTCTCTTAATTCCTCCTCCATGTTTCAGGGGTTTTGCAAATTGCCACCTGTTCCTGCTGCTTACCCTTTTCATGCCCTCACCGGGACAAAGTGAACTTGTCCTGTAGCAATATTGTCAAGGCAGGGCAGCCCACTGGCCAGACCAGGGCATTCGGGACTTTTTGGAGGTAGTTACAAAGCCTTTGTCACGGCACTATGCTCCCTGGGTGTAGAATTGGTCCCTTCACCCCTGTCCTACCACACGGCAGGGCTAGGAGGATTTTACAGCATCAGGTCCTTCTCTGACTGTCCTCAGCCCCTATCCCGAGGCTCTGTCTTGCCAGATGAGCGGTACCTGGGCGTGGGGCCGCCGCCACAACTGGCACTCAGCCACGCCGGAGGCTCTAGCCTTTGGCACTCCCGGGCAGATAAACAGTGCCACCTGGTAGGGAGTCAAAAGTGGTGCTTTAAAATGCAAATACAAACCCCTCCTACATTTGTTGTCAAATCACTTCTCCATGATTCCTAGGCAGGCGGTGGATTCTGAGTCTGGGAGAAAGGCCGGGGGAACACTGCCTGCCTGGGCAAAAATAACCCCCAAAGCCACGAGCCAAGTGCTCGGCCGGAGCCCCTGCAGCCTGTGGATACACGGCGGGCGGCTGGCGGTCCCCAGGGAGCCCCGCGGGGCCGGCTCCGCTCCCCCTCCGCGCGCCGGGCGGCTGGGGCAAGCCGGCGCCGACTTTGGGAGTTCCTTTCTCCCATGTATGGAGGGCTGCTCCGGCCCGTCTCCGCCCGACTGCTCTGACGCCCAGCCCTCCCGCTGCCCACCCCCAGCCGCCTCCCTCCGACTTGCCCGGAGAAGCCAGACGGAGCCTTTCTATCTCTCTCTCTGCCACAAGTCTCTCCGCCTGCCATTCCCCCATTCCTGCAGCCACCCCACCCCTCCCAGTGCCGTCACCCCTTCTCCGCCCCCGCCTCCGCCCCCGCCTTCTCCACGGCAATCGCGGGAATAAATCAAGGAGGAAACCGAGAGGGAGCGAGAGCGCGAGCGCCGGCGGGCTTGCCCAGGTCTGTTTCCAAAGTCGCCCTTGATGGCGGCGGCGGCGAGGCAGCCGCGGCGCCGAGCAGCCGACGCGCGCTAGTGGGTCCGCCCGCCGCCGCCCCTTCCCCCGCGCCGGGCTTCGCCCCTGCAGCCCCCGGCGCGAGCCCGCGTCCCGGTCCCGGCCCTGGGCGCGCCGGCCCTCAGACGCCCGCGGTCTGGGCTGACCGTGCTCCTTCTCCTCCCGTGGTTTCCAGCACCGGTCCTTCCCCAGGCTGGGAAGGGAGGCGAGATTGATCTTCGATAGCGAAGATGGCTGCTGGCTGCCTGCTGGCCTTGACTCTGACACTTTTCCAATCTTTGCTGATCGGCCCCTCGTCTGAGGAGCCGTTCCCTTCGGCCGTCACGTAAGTGCCCGGGCAGGGCGGGGAGTGCGGGCCGAGGGGTGCCGCGGAAGCCCGACGCGGGCTCCATTCCCGAGTTGAGGGGCTTCTGTGCCCGTGGGGGTGGGGAGTGAGCCGGACTTGGATCTGGAGAGGCCGAGCGGGAGGTGCGCGCTGCTCGCCGCCGGAATGCGCACCGAACCCGCGTCTTGGGAGCCTCGGCGGGGCCAGGCTGTCCTGGGAAACGTCCGCCGAAGACTCGCGGCGCCTCAGCCCATCTCTAAAAGGGTTCCTTGGACATAAAAGAGTTTAGCTGTACTGTGGGAAAAGTTTCCAGCCAGATACCCGCTCTCATCAAACCCAGTCCTATAAAAAGTTGTGTTTGGGTTGGGTATTTTGCACATAGGTAATTGCAGGCTGGCCAGGGTAGCGTGGACTTTTCCCGCACTTTCCCCGCACTTGGCCTCTGGGATGCTCGCTAATTGCTGTGGTATCCAAACTCGTTTGGATCCCAAATTACTGGGCGCGCTCGACAGCCTTCCTGATGAGAGGAGTGCTCGCTTCACGCGGTAGAGGTGCTGTCCACCCCAGGGACTCGCAGGTACCGGGGCCGTGCCACCCAACTTCCCTCACCCTCTATTTGAAACATTTAAGTGCTGAAGGACACGCGGTTCCTGTTCTTAGAATGAATAGAACCTATTCTTTGGGGGAGGGACTGTTTCCAGAGTCTACTGCAATTTTCTCTTATTTTTACCATTTCTAAAATAGCTTAAAAAAACCTCGCTGCTGTTCTGGAAATAGACTGTTTGAAGGTAGCTGTATAGTCACAGGGCAGGAAGGGAATGAACAATAATAATTCTCTTTTAGGCTGGAAAAAAGACAAAGTCAGTGGCACATATAAATATACACATATTTTTAAATGCGCGGAATAGCCTATCAGGCATTCTGGGAAAACATTTTTTTTTTTTTTTTTTTTTTGGTTCTTGAAGCTACTTTAAAGCTTCTAAGAGTAGGTAATCGGAAGTGGATGAGTCACTTTAATGAATTTTACATAACAAAAACAAAGCCCAAGGTAGCCTTCCCGGTATTTTTGCTATTGGGAATTATTTGCTGTCCTTTGTTGGCTGAGTGCTGAATACTGGAGTTGGTGGTGGATACTAACCGTGAATCTTTACCAGTTGAAATCCTGCAGCTATTATTTAAGGTTCAGCTTAAAGTATTTATTACATTAGGTGTCAGTGAAGAATCCGAAGGATGCACATTCTAACCCGGCTAAGGGGAGTGTCTAATATTTTTGTCATTGATTTACAGTCATGTACCTTTTTAGATAATCTTCCATAAAAATGATTGCAGATCCTTTTTGTTATGAAGCACAAGGGTAAATGCCATCTGTAGATCTTCCTGTAATTGGCAGGATGTTCCAAGCGGATATTTTGAAACATGAAAAGAGTAAGAATTACACAGAAGATGCTACAAAATTATGCACTCTTATTAAGAAATTACACTTCTATATATTTGTTTCTTTAGTCTCTTTGTAGCTTGGCCTGTAAAGCTAGAACTCAAGTGAATCGCTTGCATTTTGTGTCAAAGAAGTGGTGCTTTAAAGCAGTCAGTGTGTTCAGTTTACACATTTTTAAAGTGTTATTTTTAACTGACAATTTATCAGTATTTCTCTCATTTGGAGGGACTGCTTCATCACACTATTGGGGAAAACTATGACTTTTTAAGATACTACAAAATACAACTTTTTATTCCTGAACAGACCATGCTAAAATATTAATAGAAGAATCCTTGTTGTAAGAAGGACACCTGCAATAAATGTTTTCCTAAAATTAAAATAGCTCAATTTTCATGGTCAGAAATTCACTAAAGACAAGAAAGAAAATAAATAGTGGGCAAAAATAGGACTTAGGAAGCCACAGTTTCTTTTCTTTGAAAGGATTTGAAATTTATTTTGTAACAATGAAAATTTAAGATATTTTCAAATAATATGAAACACTAATTATTTTGTAAAAAAGCTTAATAAAAGATTTTGTAGAGCTAAGTCAGTCTCTTTTAGGAAGTATTGGCAATGTTTTTGTAAGGCTTCTGCATCTTTATTTTTTTTTAAAAGTTAGTAACCTTCTGAGGAAAGGAGAAATGAGAGTTGACATTTGTACTTCATGTTGTATTTCTGAGTAAACTTTATGAAATTAAAAAAAATACAGCATTAATTTTATTAAGATGTAGTGCTGTTTACTTTTCTTGCAAGAAAAGAGTTGATGCAGAGAATTTATCAGGATAAATCTCAAATCTTTGGGAAAAATTCCAAGTTCATTAAAAACTCAGTACAAAGATTATAGTGTCACTAAAGGCAAATTATTGTGCTTCTATATATACATTTCTCTGGAAATCATTAGTAAATTCTTTTGGTTTTTTGATAATTTTATTTTTTCCAGAAAAAGTAATGTAAGAAGTTTTTATCATCAGAAGAGGAAGAATATGCCACCAACATAGTATAAAATTCATTATGCACTCATGGGAGTGGGACCTGAATTAGAATTAGTAATACAAAGGTTTTTGTTTTTGTTTTTTTAGAATGTTTACAATAATATTAAGGGCTTAAGTATTATTATAATAAAACATAAATACCATTCTAAATATTTTCTTTAATTTTCTCTGGTTTAACATACATTCTCATGTAGCATATTCTGAATTAAAATAGTAGTTAAACTGTTCTAAGAGGTAACACTAAAGAAACTGTTTTTTGTTTTTTTTTTTCGAAGGAAGGAATTTTGATACAATTCTTTTGCTAGGTTAGGTTTTTCTTTTGGCAATGATTGTTTCAATAAGGTGTGAAACATAAATATGCCGTCTGGTAGCAGCCACCTAGTGCATATTGGTTTGTATATGAGTGGAAAGAACATCATTTTCATGTTATAGTACGCACATGTCATACTGATAGTTTAAAATGTAGTTTTCTAAAGGGAATTCTCCCTTGCTTTAGAAATAATTTCTTGGCACATGTGTGAAAACACTTCTATTTTAAAACTCAGGATAATAAGTATGGTAGCCAGTATTGTAATGTTAATTTAAATCGGTCGCTCCTAATTTTAGAATCTATTTACAAATCCAGTTTTTAAAAAAAGCACATAGTTATAACTACTATTCATGTTAAACTTTTATCTCAGTCGTATCAAAATGCCAATCAGTCCAGAATAATTGGCTGGGAGCCCTTTGGTATATGGGAATTTTAATATATTTAAACTATATAATGGGATAAATATATCAGTAAGAATTACTGGTATCTACAGAAAATAAGCATAAAATCTCATAAAAGAATAGTACTTTGGGGTTTGACTGCTTAGGATATAAATATTTTTCTATTATTAGACAAATTTACGTATAAAGTCTACAGAAAATAAATTCTCTGTCATAACTTTGGAATGGATATCTTTTTCATATGTTAGGAGTGATATAATTATTCTCATTCACGTACAACATAGAGAAGGAAATGTGCCTTATGACAAAATATGAGATACAGTATTAAATGTGAAATAAAACCTAAAAACAATGGACATTAATAAATCCTTTTCTCAGATCTTTGCTTAGTTTTCATCAGCTTAACCACATGACAACATTTATTATTCCACAGGTGTACATTTAAAATATGCAACAGTAGATATATTCTTCCAGACAAGTAGTAACATGATATTAAATTTAGTAATGTTTATACATGGTTATATGGGTAGCTGTTTGGATAGGCATTTGATTGAGCATTAGGCAGACTGAAATGGATACAGTCTAAAGAAACATTTTTGGGAAGGTACAAGAATCTAAGCTTATTATGGTTTATAAAAGGAAATAAAATGTGCCTTTTTTATTTTCCTATGGCTTTCACCAATTTAATTTTAATTTAATAAATACATACAAAATCAGATTCTATCGCAAGTTGTTCATTTTGAAAATAGGTAAAAACTTTACCACTCTCTTTCTTCAAAGAGACCTTGCTTTGTAGACGCCTTTCCAATACTTCTCCAACACTGATAAAAATAACATCATAAAATCCTCTTCCTTCTAGGGTTTACACATGGTGATGTTTTGCAGAAACATAAGTAACACGTGGAAATTATGTATTCAAATTTACTGTTTACATTTAGAAGTATATAGTCATAAGAAATGACAATACATTTAGGAATTTAAAAAATAATACCAAAAACCATGCCCATAACAAACTGTATTATTTAAATTAATGTGTTCTCTGGAGTATTTGTATATTCAGCACATGCATAGAAATTTCTATTCTTCTTATTTTTCAATACAGATGCAAATATTCAAGAAAGTAATCTGTTCTTCTGAATTCACATCTTGTACCTAACATGTGTCGTCAAACTACTTATAGCCTAAAAAGTGGGGATTTAAATGGTTAAAGTGAAATATTTTAGGCATATTGTCCAGTTTGTTGATTTCTTTCAGTGTCTTCCATGTGTGGACATACTCAACTCTGATATGAGCATACTTAGATAGAAGTTTGGAAAAAAAAATCAGAATTTGTTTCAGTATTTCTGAAGAGTAACATTTTATTGTTATTAAAGTGACAGCCTTCCATCATTTGTAATAAAAGAGATGCCTATCCTAGTATTTCAAAAAGCATGTAAGCTGCTTACCATGGGGAATGACCTCTGTTCTGTTACATCTATTGCACACTTACCTAAGGCATATGGTATGTATCAGGCACCGTGTCACACTGTGTGAGCGAGTCTTTCTTTTCCTGGACTATTTGTGCATAGTACCACAACTGTTCCCTAAGCTTTCATATGGCTGCTTTCCAATAAAGTTGGAACTGCACCGAGATAGTCAACCATGTAGCTTACACATGGTTCATGTTTTCTTCTGTGTGCACAAAACCTGGAAATTATTGTGTCATATTGTTTACAGAGTTTAAGGAAAAATAGTGATTGACTTCAGTGTTAACTGAGATGAAAGTGATAGCACTTTGTGAAAAATATTGTACTTACCGCCTTTTCCTTGAGGTTCCAAAATATGTTAACATTGCATCACTATATAATTTGTCTAGTTTATCTTACTGTAGTATTCTATTTAATAGATAATATTGTGTGTCTATCTATGTCTTTCTCTATGTATATATATGTGTACACACACATATTTATTTTTAAACTTCTTCAGGTGTTTTGCTAGGGTAGAAGAACCTGAGTACGGTAAGGTTATTAACAAAGGTGCATGCTGAAAGCTCTCTGCCAATCCACAACTGTTTATGGGGAGTAAATCTCATTCAGAATATTTTTATACACCAGCATTTAAGAATAACTTTTTCAAGAGAATCAGATGAGCTATTTAAAATGTTCAGGTCCTGTTGGACAAGTTATTAACATAATTGATGAGCAACAACAGAAACGTGGTTCTGAAGATAGGCTTGCAGTCTGTTAAGCAAAACAAATATGAGGAAGGGACTATTGCACTTGAAGTGTTGGGCTCTTATTAAAACATCTTTGCATACTAAGCAATTTTATTTCTGCCATTTAGATAAGGGATACTTTGAAATTTTTAAGAATTAAATATTAGACACACCATGTTTTAGGATTCAAGGATAAACGTGCACAGGTTTTAAAATTTTGTTTGTAAAACCTAAACTTTTAGGTTTTTCTTTCTTATAGACTTTATCTAATTTGTGGTAGTTCAATTCCATTGCTCCTTTAAAATTTGCCATTTATATAGATTCTAACAAGATTATAAACAAGGAAAAAATTGACATTGTGGCCTCAACAAACTGGCACACTTTTATAGTTAATTTCAATAATACAGAATCAGGCTGTTATATATGAAGCAATATTTAAAGTTCTCTTTGAATATGAATGTGGGATATTTCTGGCTAAATGTTATTTTAACATTTGCTTCTGCTGGTTTTTTTTTTTTTTTAACCATATGCTTCTGCTGGATTAAAAAAATTCAGTTACATTTTAAATTCTATATCATAAATGGAAGAACAACTTAAGCTAGAAATGATGGCAGTGGAAAATAATGGTGTTGCCCATTTAAAATGATTCAGATTTGGGGATAATCCTACTGTTTATCTGAAGTTCTTTTCCTTGAGTAATTAAAAATTTATTACAGTAGTCTCCTGGCAAATTTTGAAAAATAATTCCTGAATTCTTTTATTCAAATAATTAATTAGTAATTCTTCTCTTTCTCTTTCTTACACACACACACATACACAATTACTATTCATCATAGTTTATTATTATTGGTACATAACATCAAGTCAAGTGGAGAAAAAGTTTTGGTTTGTTTTCCATCAGGCTACCTGTGACCAGACCTCAGTTTTGGGTCCTGCGCACTTGAATCTTCACTCACTGTTTCGGGGACCTCTTACTACTAGATTTTTCTCTCTATAGGGTAATTGTTGAGGGATTTTGATGCATAGATAAATCTATAATACATTATCAACACTTTCACCAAAATTGTCAAACGGCCTAGACTGTTGTTCCTTTGACATTTGCCCACATACTGTGGGGATAATTGGGGAAAGAGTGAAGCGAGCTGTTGAGGTTTTCCTCTGTCAGGCTATATAAAGGGATGGTTAGACATTAATGATGTTTCATTTTGAGGGTCAGAGGAGGAATGGCTCAGTAAAATAAATGAGCTTATGCACACTGGGAAAATCTGTTTCAAAAAAAATAATCAAGAGGTGTTGTGGCGGTGGGACTTCCCTGGTGGGGCAGTGGTTAAGAATCCACCTGGCAGTGCAGGGGACACGGGTTCGAGCCCTGGTCCCGGAAGATCCCACATGCCGCGGAGCAACTAAGCCCGTGCGCCACAACTACTGAGCCTGTGCTCTAGAGCCCACGTGCCACAGCTACTGAAGCCCACACACCTAGAGCTCGTGCTCTGCAACAAGAGAAGCCACTGCAATGATGAGCCTGCACACCACAACAAAGACCCAACGTAGCCAAAAATAAACAAATAAATAAATTTATTTTTTTAAAAAAAGAGGCGTTATGGTGGAGATGCTGTGAGGAATGATGCCTGCGTAAGTGGAGCAGCGGGGCCCTCAGATTTGCGAGGTGCAAAGTTACATTAAAGATGCTAAAGGTTGGCAGTTAGTTATCTTATTTTATTTTGTTTTGTTTTGCTTTACTTTATTTTATTTTCTTCTTTTTTCCCATTTTCCATGTGAGCTCGGTTATCCTGGAAATGCTGTTTACTGGACCTTGTTTTTAGAGACCTAAATATTCATATAGGGAAATTCACCTTAGAAACCAAAGACAGTAAAATTGTCTAGAGCTCAAAAAATAGAAGCAATTAAGCATTCTTATTTTTTATATAACTCTGGGAAAATGGTTCATTGGATAAGAAATATTAGTATAACACTTTATTAAAACCTTAAATGCTAATAATCAAGAAAGAAATTCCATTAGTAAATTCCATCCCTTAGATTATAAGAAATGAAATAGCTTGCTGGTTCTAGGCTTCTAGGTAGTACACTGAAGACTATTTAGACCTCTGAGTACATAGTACCTCTTACTTTTTAAAAATAGTTTTGATTTATGCTGTCTCTTTTAATGTCTCCTTTTTCAAAGGTTTTTAGCATCAAATGTAATTTAATTCAATGATTAATGCAATTATTATTATTCAGAGCAAATTATGTAGTGCACTGAACTACATGCTGAGAATCCACATTGAGGAAGAGAGTCCCCAAGGAAGACATTCCCAACTCCAGGCTGATTGTGAAGCAGTGGAATCTGACAAAGCGTGATCAAGAAAAAGCACATAACGTGGTGAAGAAATATGCCCGGGCTGTTTCATGTCAGGCATAGGACTCCTGGGTGGGAAGAGACGTTGGTGGGACTGAATCGTGAGTCTGAGTCTAGGTGATACAATTTTTGCATCAGAGCTCTCTTCCTACCTGACCCAAAGGGGAGTCGGGCATTGTTCACAACACATGGACATTTGTGGTAGCCCAGCTCTGAGTACTCAAATTTGGCTTTCATCCTAAGACTTTTATTTAATTAAAAATAAAATTAATAGGTTTTGAACCATAGTATGTAGAAAATGGATTAAAGAGACAATATTCTAAGCAGGGACAATGGGAGCAGTTAGTAGACTCTGGCAGCATCCCAGAGTGAGAGATGCCCAAGGTCTAAAGAGAATAGTGGCAGTGGGAAAGCAAAGCAGGGATAAAACATATTGTAGAGGTAAATATTCAGGTGCTGTTGGTTATGGGATGGGGGAATCAGGAAGAGAGAAGTGTTGGAGGTGGCTCCAGGCTCTTTAACAGGTAGATCATGTTATACTGAACTTCCTAGACTAGACACAGAGGAGGAATAGTAAGTTGGTGGTGGGGTGAAAGTAACATGCTCACTGTTGGACGTTTTGAGTTTGTGGTGTCTCTATAGATGACTATTAGGCCATTAGTAATATGTATCTGAAGCAGATTTGGAGGCGAATTGAGTAACTTTGAAGCCAGAAAATGGGTCCATTCATTCATTTAGCAAATATCTATTTAGTATCTATTATGATAGGCATGGTGAGTTTCAAAAGAAGAGTCTTGATCCTTCATATTGCAGAGAAATCGGATAAGATGAGCCCTTTAAGGAAATCACCAGGTCGTTGCTGATGTGACAGCAGTTTCAGTAGAATGTTTTGGATGCAAGCATGGTTTCTTGCCTTGAAGAGTTGGAAGCAGGTGAGAATATGAAGGCAGCAAGTGCAGATTTGTTCTTTAAAGGAATTTGACAATGTGAGGAAAGGGAGAGAGTAGGAAGTTCAGAGGAAGGTAGTGTAAGGGATTTGGCGTTCTTTTGTTTTGCGTAGAGAATAGGAGCTATAATAGGCCATTTGGGATCGCAGGTAGTAGAAAACCATAGGACTGTCTTGAACCAAAAAGGGAAATATTTTTCAGTGGTAGTTGGAGCTGGATGATCAGTCATGAGAGTCAAGGTGAAGGATGTGCCAACACCTACAGAAAGGGGTGGAGCTTTTATTAGGATCATCTCTTGCTCTAGCCTCTGGTTTTCTTTGTTTGACTCCTTATTCTTCTCTGTCCTTGCAAACTGACTTTATCTGCTTCCTGACGCTCATGTTGTCGAATGCCTGTGAGGGTTTACATTTTCCCTGTTGAAGCTTTCAAACAGTTTGAGACCAGAATCCTAGTCCAAAACACAGGCTTCTAAAGAAAGATATGTTGGTAATCTGAATATGGACCAGATGACCATCTGTAGCTCATTCATTTGAGACCAGGAGATGGGATTTGGAAAAAGGATTTTGGTTGCCTAAGCTTGGGTCACTTCTCATACCCTGGGCCAATCTCATTAAGAGGTATTGCACTGCAACAGGCCAGTTGCTAGTACCATGGATAGAGGAAGAAGCAATTCTTAGAAAAAGGTTCCTGGTGGGCGGGGGAGGTTGTAGAGGCAACTAAATAAGTGTTACCAGAGGGGAGATTTGAGCATATCAGAGAGAGAAGACCAAATGGCAGAGAGATGAAAGGGATGAGAGAGGCCATGATTGACGGGTGAACGTTCTGACCGAGGCAGCTGAGGAAGGGATCAAGACGAAAAACAGTGTCTTACAAAGTAACTTTTGAAATATGAAACAGCCTTGAGAATTAAAGCAGATGGTTGGAATATAGGATAGATACACTTTTAATTTACAGGAGATGTTTTTGGAGGAATGTTCCAAATTATATATTCCATGCTCAAGAAGGAATGACATGATTCAGAAATGTAATAAATGCACATTAGTAATGTTCACATTTTGAGATGTACAGACCAGAGTTTTTCTTTATTTGGTAGTAAGTAACAAGGCTCTAGTACATCACTATATTTCCTTTGGACACAGCAACGTTTGGTTCTCTTTTGTCTTTATTTCTCTTTTCTTTCTTTTTTTTTAAATACAGGTTGTCATCTTGAAGACCCATGTAGTTTTGCAAAATGTCATTAGATTTAATAAGTGTATGTGCTTATGACAGAAAGATGTTACAGGAGTATCAAGCAAAAGAAAACAAAAAAAGAACAAATAGTTCTTGATTTTGGCAGTTTAGCCTTATTCACTTATTAATTTTTTGGCAGATAGGGGTGGCTTATGGCCCTACTTTGTCCGTGCTTCTCCAACCCCACCTGCCCAAACCTCATGTCCGTTCTTTAGCAGAGGGCAGAAATTTGAATTGAAACAGATCCTTGTAAAAAAAAAACAAAAAACAATATAATGAATTTGATAAGACAACACACCACTGACAAATATTCCTGCAAAGCATGTCCCTGGTCAACCCTTACAGAGGCATCTCAGGTCTCCTGAAGGTCTGAAAATCACTGGCAGCTGCCATCACAGCAGTTCCCTGAGTTTCCAAGATGACTGAATGAACGGTTAGGATTGCAAATGCCAGCGGATCTAAGAATCAGTCTTGATCTCACTGGTCCCAGTGCAGTGTGGAAAAACCACCCTTGTGGTCTGTAACAAGAGATGAGGAGCATTAGGGCGGATATTTATTTCCATTTTGTGACTGCTCTTTTTTCTCTTCCATAGCTATTCACAGTTTGCTTGAGCTAATTTTGATGTCTCTACCCACAGAAAGTCTGGACACTAATAATTACAGCTATCTTTCAATTATTGTTATATTGCTTTCTAACATATTTGAGCTCCTGAATGTGAGGCACTGTGAATTAATACTCTGCATGTTTTTTAATCCATCCAACCTTTAAGTCAGTCCCTTAAGATAAGTATTATCCCTGTTTTATAGATGAGGAAGGTTAAGTTTTGAGTATGAAGGACTTTTCTGAGTTTTTTTAGGAAAAAAGTTTGACCCCAAGCAGCTTGATTCTAGAGTCCTACACTTAGCTGCTGTACTTTGCTGCCCTTACATGGCAGGAGCCTGGATTTCTTTGCACCCATTGTCTTACCTGCTCCAGTTGTGGCTGGCTGCATATGCTAGCAATGAGGCCAAGAGGGTAAAGGAGTCAGTGTAAAGTAGAGCAGAATTAACACTAAGTCCAACTTCTCCATCTGCAGAACAAGGGTAATATTAACCTAATCCTGAATCACGGTATTATATCATGGGGATCAAGTGAGAGGATGCATGGGGATTCTTGAAGGACTGTTTAATGGCCAGGCTTTATTATTTGTACCACGTGCGATTTCTCTGCCTTCAAGGGATCATGAATTGATGACGAAGGGTTAGTGAGCTAGATTACTGTGCTAACCTATCATTTGGTCTATTGTTTTCATTCAGAAAAACCTGAAATGAATGGGAAAAGGGATGCTTATTAGCAGGCCTTAAAAATGTTTCTTCTTAAAAAGTTGTGTAGCCTTTAATCATAAAGAGGAAATGAAAAGAGATGCAATGGACTAGAGTGCGTGAAGTGTTCTGTCTCTAGGTTCAGGACACAGCCTATATCTCAAAAGGGACCATGAAGAAAACAGGACCACAGAGGATTTGATGTGCTTCATCTTGACATTTCAGCCAGCACCTGTTGCATGAGATCTGTGCCACAGGAGATTGAGTCTATTTTTAAAAGTCACAACTTTGTCACTGATAACCTCTCATTGTCAAAGATGGAAGTTTTCAGCTTTAAGACAGAATATTTGAAAGTGAATAAAGCAATCTATCCACGATGTTTATAGAAATGATTTCAGACAACCCTGCAAATTGAGCGAGCACGGAATAGTAAAATTGAGACCAGTTGCATTTTGAGTAACGAACACAGAAGTCAGAAAAAAAATCTGCCAACAGCATACTGAAAAAGGCCAATTTTCGTTTGACTCATCCAACTGATGATTAGTTACACTCATTGAACCTCACTCCTTCACTTTATAATATAAATGGAGTTTAGCCTTTCACAAACACTGTTCTCTTATTGGTAGAAATAAAACAGTGAAATGAAATTTCTGCTGCACACTTTTAATTGATTTGTGGAGGGAAGAAATGTTTCAGATGAAACTTTACACTAATACCAATGACTAATGAGTACAACTTGATGATAACCATTGAAGCAGCAAGTTTTCCAGTGCCAGGAACCTGCCTTTTTATGGCAGTCATTTTGACATTTGCCACAGAAAGGAATGTAAAATTCTTATGACGTCTGTCACTTTAAAAATACCAACCCTTCTTTGCCATAACATTAGATTAGAATTGACTTAAATTTGCATCTGTGAAAATGTTAGGAGAGAAAACAAATGGGCCATGTGAAGCCTCAGGAGGATGGGCACAATGGAGTGTGTGCAGATTGCTCTAAATTAAACATGTAGAATGCTTGGTTGTGTCTCAAAACACCTGATTTTCCTGTCGATATAAATGTAGAAAACCGAATTAATTTTCATGAGGTGAAATTTTATTGTGCTTGTGTAGCTCAGTTCCCAGGGGGTTTGATACATGGTATTAAGGTCGGCTGGTGAGTAATTGTTTAAAATTTATATTAATACTTGATGGTGATAAATAAACATATGGGAATGGCAACTCATCACAGTGCAAACCATGCCTGATAATTAGATGAGGTCATTCATCTCCTTAAATTATCAGAGGTGACACAACCTGTCTGTGTGGTGTCTAGAAGCCAGCTGAGTCCCTGGGTGTAAATGACCGTGACAGAGGGGCAGTTTGAGGGTTGCAAGCTTTGGGTTTGGTCCTGCCCTTTCTGTTGTTTTCCATAAGTGAAGTAGATGTGCCCCTGAGAGTCTGCTTTTATAACATTCACAGGGATCTACAACCTGAGTTCAATAGGATGCTCAGTATCTGTTTTTCAATTTCATTTTTATGTTTCTGTACCCCCGCCTTAATTACAAGCAAATACATTATTTATATATATAGAACTATAACTAAATATATGTGTGTATGTATATATATATACACATATACACACACACGTAATGTATGAATATTAGATGTTGGTTCCATGCTGAGTGTCAGTGAAGCTGCGTTCCTGTAGGTGACTGTCGAGTACTTCTAAAAAGTGACCATTTATGGTGTGGTTGCAGCCTTTCCAAGTTTCGTCATCTGCACCACAGAACACAGATAATGGTTTGAGTGATGATTTTTTCAGTTCTCTGAAAAACGGTTCATGGCTAGTACCATTCTAGAGGCATAGAGGAGAAAATAATAATGGATGGTTTTGAACCTTAGGGCTTAATTCCCTCTTGGAATTTGCCTGGTTGGTTAATAATGTGGGTTCAAAGCTCAGTTCTACCATTTATTAGCTGGGTAACTTGAACACGTTAACTCTTTCATTGCTAAAACTTCATCAGGTTGTTGTGAGAATTAAGAATGTTACTTCATACGAAGCACAGCACATAGAAAGTACTGGATAAATATAATTTGATTAGAAGCAGGAGAATTCTGTGGAGTCAGGTGACTTGAGTTCCGGTTTGCCTCCACCACTAACTAGGTGTGGGCCCTACCTAGGTAATATCTTGTGAGGAACAATTCCTGGCTTTAGCTCCTTCTATAATTGCTTACCGCCCAACCGTTTCCTAACAACTAGGTCTTAGTTGTCACGTGTCTGTTGAGCATAAGCGAGATGTTTCTTGGTACCCGAGTACTCCCCTGCCTTTGAGGATGCCTCTGAAAAGGCCCCACCGCAGCCCTCACATTTTAGTTTTCTCTCTCACAATCTTTCTGAAGCAAAAGTGCTAAAGTTTAATGTTTTCCTACCTTTTTAATACTCTGTGCTCTCCCCAATTGTACTCAAGCATGGTTTGGTACCAGACTCCTTTCTTTGTCTGTTTGAAGGGCCTGTTAAGAAATCTATAAGGAAGTCAGTGACCTTGCGTTCTTGTGTGCAGAGAAATAACGTTAGTGGCCTGTTGTCATGTGAGATCTTGAATCTGTGAAATAGGCCCTAGATGTTCTCATTTGACAGTATATTTCTAGTACTTGTTGCAAACTGTCTGAAAATGGTAACTTTAAAATATCAGCAGTAATAGTGATACTTGTGTAACATAGAATGGTGCTTTTTCTTTTAAGATGAGCAAAAAACACATAATCCTATCTTACCCAAGGAATAAATGAATATTATGAAGTGTTTTTAGAAGAGTATAAATCAGTTATATTGTACTGTTTAAAATACTTTTTCAAGGAGAATTAATATTAGGGCTCATTATGCATCTTTTTTTAAAATTTATTTTATTTATTTATTTATTTTTGGCTGCATTGGGTCTTTTTTGCTGTGTGTGGGCTTCCTCTAGTTTCGGCGAGCAGGGGCTACTCTTCATTGTGGTTCTCTGGCTTCTCGTTATGGTGGCTTCTCTTGTTGCGGAGCTCAGGCTCTAGGTGCGCGGGCTTCAGTAGTTGTGGCACACAGGCTCAGTAGTTGTGGCTCACGGGCTCTAGAGCGCAGGCTCAGTAGCTGTGGTGCAAGGGCTTAGTTGCTCCGCAGCATGTGGGATCTTCCTGGACCAGGGCTTGAACCCGTGACCCCTGCATTGGCAGGCAGATTCTTAACCACTGCACCACCAGGGAAGCCCTCATTATGCATCTTAAAGTTTGGAAGAGGTGTGTGTGCAGAATCACATTAAATATGGCCTTTCCTTCTGCCCAGTTAATTAGCTTTCCTCCTAGTAAGGATATTCCTAAATGAGAGAAGTTAGAGAAACAGCTAAATCCTTAAGATTTATGCAAAAAAGATGTGAATCAGACTAAAGGAAAGAGATTGAAGACTGACCGTGATCACTGGTTTAAAGTACAGTGAATGAAACGAATCAGACAGAATCTTCATAAATGCATCTTATATGAAGACTGAGAGAGAAAATGAATTTAGAATTCAGTAATCTAGACTCACTTATTTATTTTAGTTTGGTGTTTTCTACACTGTGTAATGTATTGCCACAAACTCAGTTGTTTCAAACAATGGACATTTCTTTTCTCACAGTTTCCGCAGTGACGAGTCCAGCCAGGGCTTCGCTGGTTCCTTTCCTCAAAGTCTCATAAGGTTGCAGTGAGGTGTTGACTGGCCTGTGTTCCTTTCCAGGGCAACTTTTCTACTCCTCTTTCAAGCTTTGGTGGTTGTGGACACTTACTTGTGGTTGTAGGACTACCTCCCCTTTCCTGTTCGTTCTCAGCTCCTAAAGGGCCCTCACTTCCTTCCCACGTGGCCCTCTCAAAGGTCTTCTCACAACATGGGAGTTTACTCTTTCAAGGCCAGAAGGAAGATCTCTCTTTTCAGAAAGGGGGCCCAGTCCCTCTTTTAAGGACCTTCAATTAGTTAAGTTAGACCATCTGCGATAATCTTTCTTTTGATTAACTCAGAATCAAGTGATTTGGGATCTTACTTACATCTACAGAATCCCTTCACCTTAGTCATATAACAGAACAGTCATGGGAGTGACAGCTCTTCCTGACCCCAGGTCCCACCCCCACTCCAGTAGAGTAGATGATGCATGGGAGCCATCTTAGAATTCTTCCTCCCTTGGGTTTTATTATTAGCCAACCATCATAAAGACACCAAAAACTAGAAAATGGGACCACTCACTCCTTTTGACTTTAGATGTTCACAAACTGTGGAGATCCTTGGAAGCAGTCAGATGAGTATCATCCTTTTTGCCTCAGGCAAAGTGTGATTTGCCACATTGGTGCTGATCCATCCTATCAGGAGTCAGGGAAGTAAATCCCAAAAGTTCATTAACTACTTATTACTAGTGTTGTCATAATTAGTTAGCTGAACGTTCCCCCCTCTACAAAGAAAAGAATTCTCTGTAGTATGGTTTAAGCCAGTTTACACAATTGTTGTTAATAAATATGTAGAAAAATTGTAAGTTCTTTTGAGATGTAAAGGATTAAGTTAACTCTAAATTAAGGTGTATACTTAGTGAAATCTTAGGTCTCTCCTTAAATTGTGTGCATTTCCCTGCCTGTATAAACTAGTGATTCTGTAAAATCCTAACCAGCATCTGTTTTTGCTTATATGTATCTTTCTGGACTGGTCGTGTTCTCTAGCTAATGCCCAGTTATAAAGTATTAATGTGGGAATGTTCATATGTAACTGAAAGCATCCGTATGTGATTTCTCCTCTTCACTGACTGGATTTTTGGTGAATAGTTACGATATGACTTCTGCTTTCCAAAGCAGATGCTTTGAAAGATGCTTCTTCACAATACCTAAGTACTGGGTACTCAGTAAGTTTACCTAAAAAAGGCCCCTCTTTTCTTGCATGCAGGTGCTCCCTTGCTCTGCACTATGCATACCTAGTCATCTCATTTTGGAAGTACAGCTGATTGTCTGATTTGTTCAGGATTTATCTTGTTATACCTCTAGCACTAATTAATTTGCTAACACCAGGGGATTCTGGCCAGAGTAATGGTCTATCTAATTCAGTGCTTTTCACACTAACTGTCCTAAAGGAACAGAGTTTACTTTTTGTAAATTTCATATTCATTGCAAATGTATATTTTTTGTAGAATACTACAATGAAAATCAGTTAGTAGAAAAATGAAATTAAAAAATATATGAACCTTCGGTTTTAAATAATTAGATTCAATACTCATAACATCACTTCTTCAAACTGTTATAATGTGTCTAAACACTCTCCATTTCTGTGCTTTCCTTGAGCTAGATTTGCAGAGCATAATCTGAGTATCTCTAGTTTAATTGATTTGGCTGTTTAAGGTAACTAAATGACTGTTTTCAGTTTAAAGTGGCATGTAAAAAAACCTAAAATTAAAGATTTTCACATTAAATGATTTTTTTAAATGATGTGTCCCACTTTAATGCTTGCCTTTTATTTTGGCTATTAGATAGCTATGACCTTTTTCTTCAAAGTAATCATAATAATTTGGCTTGAAAGGAGCTGCCAATTCCAGATCATTAAATGCTGTAGTTCCTTACTGGAATTTTATGTTCTTCACAAACAAATTTATTTGACTTTTAATGTACTCTCTTTAGAACATTTACTATTTGCAATGGGTCCAAGCATTTGCTGTCAGCAAAGCAAATATTTTGGTACTGTAATAAAGTTAAGGGCTGCATACCCTTTTTAGGACCACTTCAATAAATCAGGACTCATGTGAAGGTAGCTGTTATTCCATTTTGATGGATTATGGGATTACTTGGATGTATTCAAGAAACAGATGGATACAAAATTTTTACTCCACAAAGATTTTATGTCCCAGAATCAAGATGAAAACACCATAAAACATTCCTGGGGCAGGTTGAGGTTTTTGTTTTTGTTTTTTCCCTCCACTTTGTTTTTTAAAAAATTATCTGTATAAGATGTACTTGGTCTATGAGGCTGAGGCTTTGTAAAAATCTCCACCTATATCTCAGATCTCAGAGTGTCTGCCAAAGTATAAACTTTCTCACTGTATTGAAACACATCCAGAATCAAGCATAACGATTCTTGCAAAAGGCAATTAAAAGATTTTTTCAAAGAATGGAATGTGCCATTTATCTTCGGTTCAAATGTTCACTTGGTAAGTAGTGTGAATTGCAGAACTTTTTCATTTTGTAGAGTCCACTTTCTCCTTCAGCATCTGTGCACTTTGAAGTTGAAATGTATTGAAAAAACTTGACTTTTTTGGACGAAGAATATTTTTATTTTCTGTTGATTCGACGAGAGATTTTTCTGACCGTCTGTTGCCAAAGATGTTCTTAAATTGCATGTAGGATTTTACCTAACAAAACTGAGGCATACTAAATTATATCAATAGACTGGTACAACAAGATTATCTTCTCTTTATTTTATGCTTTTTCCATGCAGTACTTCTGAGTAATATCTGTCTATATACACGTATTCCTTAACGATTGTCTCATGGATTTTTACAGAGTTTCCCCAGACTGTTGAGATAAACTAGTTTCCTAAAAATTCAGAATTATATGTTTTAAGAATCTCTTGAAGGGTTATAACTCTGTTCTTTAGCGGGTCACTTAAAACAAAACAAATTAAATTAGATCTTTCTATAAAGATGCTGCATCTTCCAGCTAATAGGATGTCAGGTGAAGAACAATACCAATCTTAACAGTGCTAGACACACTCTTGCTAAGCTTCCCAGAACAGCTATCCCTTTTAAGTGACTTTCAGGATAAGCTCACAAAAAAATACCTCGTTGACAAATTTTCTTCTAACTTCACGGATTGTACATAGTAAAAATTATAGCTGTTTCTATGTTGTTTGTAGAAAGATTTCTTTAAGAAAGAGAATATTCAGTTTAGCACATTGCAAAGACCATGAGTCTAAGAAATCAGCTGAAATCTTACCAGTGGAAATTATCCAACATCTTGGTACCCATTATAGTTAATTATTGCAATAAAATATTATTACATTTTATGTGCATATCATTTAAAATATCTTGGCAAGATGACCCTCATACATGAATATTTTAATGTAATTTAATATATTTGTAATTTGGCCAAAAATAGGGTGAGAATTTAGAACCAGATGTCATTGTCTTATAAATGTCACATCTGAAAATAAAGTATTATCTTTTTTGTGAACAGCTTTGGTTAGGGGTTAGTTAGGCCTGCTTCTTAGAGCTACAAGGAAAAACAGGAAGGGAAAGTACGGTTAAAGACTGTATGAAGTAAAACAGATAACTAATGAGAACCTACTGTATAGCACAGGGAACCCTACTCAGTGCTCTGTGGTGACCTAAATGGGAAGGAAATCTAGAAAAGAGTGGATATATGTATACGTATAACTGATTCACTTTATACAGCAGAAACTAACACAGCATTGTAAAGCAACTATGTTCCAATAAAAATTAATTTAAAAAAAAGATCTCAGAGAGAAAAAAAAAGACTATATGAAAAAGGCAACCAAAACCTTGCTGCTTCGTGGAATTTTTTTTTTTTTTTTTTAATCTGTGAGGTTATTCTGTTGACCTTAGGTGGTCCGGAAATGCAAGTCTCTGCATGGTTCTTCCTCTTCCCTGAGCATCCCCAGTTTTTAATTAGATTGCAAATTAAGGCACACCTATGCATACATGATCTGATTAAATCTGAGCCAGCCCTATCTCCAGGTGAGCATCCTAGAATTGGCGTGGCATCATATTTAGTGGTATTAGAGGCAGTCACCAACTGTGGTGAACTGTGGCTTTGTGTGCATCTCCCTCTCTTTCCCTATCCCTCTGCCACTGTATTTACTCCTTTCCTGATGGAACAGGTATACACAAGCTCTTCCTTGGTTTTATGCTCCATCCATGATTTGAGACCCCTCCCCACACACAAAAAAAAAAATCAAAAGACCTCTTATTTCCCAAACCCTTGGATAAACAGAATCTTCCTAGAGACGTCATTTTAAAGAGAGTTTATTAGCACTGATAAATCCTGAATATGTAGACCATATAAATGCAAACCATAGTTTTCGAGAGGATTTTTCTGTAGTTCTGTTTAGACTTTGTGATTGCAGCTGCCAAACACTGTGTCAGAAGAACATTTGGGCTTTCTTCTACTGAAAGTGTGCTCGCCAGTGTCTTGCCATAGAGCCCTGGAAAAAGTTGTGAAAGCATGATTTCTTGGGGTTTTCTATCTAACTTCAGATACTACCCCTTAGAACTCTTGATACTATTCTGAAGTCTGATACTATTCTGAAGATAGTTATCTGTGGTACATAATAAAGTGGTGATAAGAAGCAGGACTTAGCCAGTATAGAACTACTCTGGAGAGATGTGGTATTTTATAATAATAAAGCTAGAGTGCTATTTTATAAAATTATGGATAGTGGGACACCAGTGTGGTAGATAAAGAGGGGAAGACGGTTGGATAAAAAAGACAAAGATGTTTTGAAGGACATGCACTTGAAGAAGTATAAAGGATAATTGAGTTACATACTTCAAGAACTAAGTGATACAACCAATGTTAAAGTGTGGCCTGATGTGGTTTTTTTTTTCCTGTTCTGATTTTTCTGTTTTATGCCATTCTGAATTAAAGGTTGAAAATCTGCTCCATGTAAAACATAATACAAATTTATCAAAGGCAAGTACTCTGCAAAATTGTTGTTGTTGTTTAAAATATGGAAACAAGAACCTCAAAACACTTAAAGCATTTATTCTGTAAAGTATATCAGAGAAGATATTCTGGCATTTTTTAAGAGAGAGCACTAGATTTCCTCTTTATATTCATTTAGGTACATTTCTGGAACCGTTTCTCATGCTTTTATCTTTCAGTGAGCATTGTTCTGTTTCTGGCCTTCATGATGTGGTGGATTAAAAGCAGTGTTTTATAAAGAAAACAAAATCACGAGTTGGTTATGGGGTGAAAACTGGAAATTAAGAGGTTTTTGGAATCCTCAATTAATATTACATGCAGTTCAGTTTTAATTCATTTATATTTCTTACCAATCTTGGTTTCTCCTAAATTCAGACACAGCATGATAAAGGCTAGACTGCTTAATTTTAATTTTATAGTATTTTTTAGCATTTCATAATAATTTTATAGTATTTGGGAGCAATTCAGGATTATAATTTTGACAAGTTAGAAAAATCAAATCATAGAAACTTCACTGAAAATAACTATTAAAGTCTATTAAAATGCACCTAGGAAAGATAATAGTACCACATGGAATTTATAAAAAAAAAGCCACTAATTTTCCCACACAATCTAAGGCTGGGTTTCTCAAGCTGGCACTATTGGCATTTTGGAGCAGACAGTTCTTTGTGATGGGGGTCTGTCCTGCAGTTTGGTCTTTACCCTGTTAGAGGCCAGTAGCAACTCCTTCCCAAGTCACGATGATAAAAAATATCTCCAGACATTGTTAGATGTCTGCTGGGGTAGAAAATCACTCCTGGTTGAGAACCACTGACCTAAATGGAATCAGCACAATAAATTGGCCCCTGATATATGTTCCTTTTGCCAGTGATGTGTATTTCTGGTTCTCTCCCACAATGCTTACGTGGTGTTTGCATTTTGCTAATGTTTTGTCGCATCAGTGAGTTTTATTCATTAATCTCTGATAATAAGTGTGCTATTAAAAAGGGTAAGTTAGCTAGTTCAAAATATTTTCTAAATTAAGCTGTTAAATTTAGTGCTTGGTGAAGCAGGAAGTATAATTATTTAACATATAGTCAAATGTTCAGGGGTAAAATTCTCCTGTTCCTGGAGGTCTCTGAATTTCCTGAAGGAACATTTTGTAGTGAAACATGTCTTTAACAGAAGCATACTGGTGTCTGCCCTTTCCTGCTGGGTCTGGAGCGGAAATGAGTCAATCTCTCCTGTCCTTGTGCACACTGGATAAAATGCTTTGTAGATAACAGAAATTCTGGATAGCTGCCAGGGTGGCCTGTGGGCAAGCTAATTAACAAGGACACACACTCTTGATAGGGGTATTTGTTTCACCTGGGAAAGCTGCATAGTAAACTAATGAAGATTTTTCTTGGTTGAAAGTGCTCCATTTTTTTCAGGGGAGAACAATTAACAGCGACTCCAAAACAATACCAGCACTATTGCGACAAAGTCACCGTAGTACTGAGCTTTATTTGTAGGTGTATTATATAGTACTCTGTCTCATATGGAGCTTTGAAATTTTATAGGGCTGGTGTGAACTGATCACACACCAAAAATACCTTGATGAGAATGAAAAAGAATACCACGTGTTTCTGCTCATCTACTTTTTCTGTAAATGGAGAACTACTACACGCTGTTTGTTCTCTTTTAGGACAGTGAACTTACAAGAATGGCAACACAAAGTGGTGTGGTATAGAAACAGTGATCCCAGGGATCACTGTCTACATTGCTTACAAGGGAATGCTATTACTCGAGGGAAAATGGAAACCCAGAATCTCTGGTCCAAGATACTCTGTTTTTCTGTTGTTCAGTCAAAAGTAATTTCTCTGCTTCTTTTTCTTCTGTCTGTTAAAAAAAATAATAATATGAATAGTTGACCTCTTTAGTTGATTGGGCTTAAATGGGGCTCTTGAAGTACTTCAGATGCATTCTACTCTGATCAATTTAGGGGAGGCTAGAGAGATCCCCTTTTATGCGATTAGTATCTCCTTTTTATATTGTCCACTTTCATACTTTTCTCATGCATATCATTTTATTAACAAAACATAAATATATTATACTCTCACACTATACAAAATCTAGTGCATTTCCACATACTTTCTCCCTTCTTTTCAGATAGGTATTCATACCTGAGCAGAATAATCACTGCCTTTCCCTTTCTCAACTAAACACAAATAGGGGAAAAGGTATCCTATGCCTTCCAGCATTTTATTTCAGCCCAGCTCTTTTGCTTATCCTCGTGTTGGGTTTGACCAGGATGCTTTTGGTTTCTGCCTGTTATCCAGCGTAGTTGTTAATAATGCCCCTTCACTCTCAGAAATGTCCAGGTTCAGACACCAAATTATATGATCACCCTGAGCTCAGGGTATATCACCAGTATGCCATACCGTGTATTCCAGTTTATGGTGTCACTGTTATGAATTCATATTTAGATGATATATTATTAATATGTATATGTAACATATAGTGGAAATATTTGAGTATTTATACACTTCTATACATATGTCTGGATTGTGGATATCTTAACTCTAAAAAAGCACAGTGATTGAGACATACTTGTTCTAGCTTCTTCATATCCTGGATATACTCTTTCCTTTAAATGCATTAAGAAATGGAGTATTTATTATATATTACACAGTATTAGTTTATACTTTTTAAACAGTTGTGAATTACCAAGTTATGCAAACCATTAATATGAAGAACAATCCTAATTTATGCATTACTTGTGAGACTGCTTTTGAGTCCCAGCACAGGACACTATTTTAGGTTGACTTGTGTTCTCCCAAAATTCATATGTTGAAATTCTAACCACCCTTGCCTCAGAATGTGACCTTATTTGAAAATGGGGTCTTTGCAGATGTAATTAATTTGAATTAGGTCATACTGGAGTATGGTGGGCCGTAATCCAATATAACAAATATCCATATAGATAGGGAAAATTTGGACCCTAACACACACACACACACACAGGGACGGCACTATGTGACGATTGGAGTTACGCTTCCACAAGCCAAGGACCTATCAGAAACTAGGAGAGAGGCATAGGACAGATATTCCCTGGTGCCTCCAGAGGAAGCATGGCTCTGCTGACACCTTGACTTTGAGCCCTCAGAACTGTGAGATGATATCTTTCTTTCTGTGCCACCCAGTTTGTGGGCTTTGTTAGGGCAGCCCCAGCATGCTAGAATGGACCCCATGTCTGAGCTGCTCTGCTGGGATGGTCAGGACATCACATTCAGTCATTTAAGACCTGGTGGGTCAGATTGTCATAAGATACCATAATTATTAATGTGGTTGCATTTTAAATGAGACATCTTTAAAAATAATTCCTTTAGAACATTTAGCTATCAATACTTCATATACTTATATTCCCAATGGTCTTTTTCACGTACTAACCCTGCACACACACTGATCCTGCTATCTTTTTTTTTTTTTTTTTTTTTTTTTGCGGTACACGGGCCTCTCACTGTTGTGGCCTCTCCCGTTGTGGAGCACAGGCTCCGGACGTGCAGGCTCAGTGACCATGGCTCACGGGCCCAGCCTCTCCGCGGCATGTGGGATCCTCCCGGACCGGGGCACGAACCTGTGTCCCCTGCATCGGCAGGCGGACTCTCAACCACTGTGCCACCAGGGAAGCCCTGACCCTGCCATCTTGCTTGTCTTCTGGATATTTTTTTCTCTTGTAAAGAATTTAGATTGAACTAATGAACCTGATTTTTCCAAAGATATGGTGCAGTACATTTAAGCTAAAGAAAAATATTCAAAGACTGCTGTTGCATATTCCTACACAGCCTGTGCAGTGGATAAGACTCGTGCATAACCTACCTGACTAGAGTCAAGACTTATGCAACGTAGCTTATCTTTGAGGTCTTAGAGGCAAAAACTGTAGGGAGTTTGATGCACCTCCTAGTCTTCACGTCGAGGGCATTTCTCTTACAAAGAGAGACTTTTATCTGATATTATTATGTCCTGTACTCCTCTCTGGCACGGCACCAATTGGCCTGCTCCAGGTTTGGAAAAATATGTGATGGATGAATAGGATGATTCTTGCCAGGCAGACTTCCCAAGAAATAAAGAGAACCTTGAGGCTTTTAAAGATTAGTTTAATTAAAAAAAAAAAAAAAGAGGCCAAATCGGAAAGCTTTTATTTCTTCTTATAAAATAAGATAATGTAATAATAGTAGCTTCTACTCTGGGACATTTTAAGTTAGAAAAGTATGAATTTGTTACTGTGTACATTTGTAGAATGTCAATGATGTGACTATAAACATAAATGGTTAGCTAGAGCCAGAACGTTAAACACACAGTTTCACAGAGGTAGGTGTATGCTCCCAGGGTGTACAGTCTCATAGAGTCAGAGGTCTTGTTCACTATGAGCTATCAGTGCTAACACTACGTCCACCTTCTTGAAAAAGATATTTTTACAATAAACATTCTGGACACATGCACCTCCCTAGAATGGATCAAAATCCCTCGTACGCTGAATCAATACTGTGTGTATTTTCTTTCAGGACTTGATGTTATTTGCACCCTGGCATCCCTGGATAAATGCTTGATATGTGCTTCTAACACTCATTGCTACTCTTGCTTCCCACAAATTAATACTCAGTATTTCATTGTTGGAGTTATGTTTAGTAGTTCTTTCCACTAGTAATTTTTCCTGGCTTCTTTGATGCTTCCAATAATCAGCTGTATAATATGTGTGTAGGTGTTAGTTGTGACTTTGGCTTTCGTGCTAGCTGTGGGCCCATGGGTACAGTGCTTGATACCTCAGTTTCCGTTTCCTCATCAGTAAAATGCATTCAAAAGCTCTATCTTACTGAGTTCATTGTGTTATCGTGACATTCAAATGTGGCAGTATTATGGAATAGTTTGAACAAACTCTAGAGCACAATTTTTTTTTAAATTTATTTATTTTTGGCTGCATTGGGACCTAGTTGCAGTGTGTGGGCTTCTCATTCCGGTGTCTTCTCTTGTTGCGGAGCACGGGCTCTAGGCATGCAGGCTTCAGTAGTTGTGGCACTCGGGCTCAATAGTTGTGGCTTGCAGTCTCTAGAGCGCAGGCTCAGTAGTTGTGGAACACGGGCTTAGCTGCTCCGTGGCATGTGGGATCTTCCCGGACCAGGGCTAGAACCCATGTCCCTTGCATTGCTAGGTGGATTCTTAACCACTGAGCCACCAGGGAAGCCCTAGAGCACAATATTGACATGTGATCTTAGACTATTCATTTCCCTCATTTAAACCAGTGTGGTGGATTTGTATAACATTAAATGCACCATTAAGGTTGGTAGTGGGGCTCCGTTTCAGAACCTTGCTTTTTCTGCACCCATCTTATGTTTGAAATGCAGTATAGACACCATGTTGTTTAGACACCAGCATTTGTATGCTATAATTTTAAAATTATGACTGTGTTACAGTTATATCTTGGTTTATTATTCGAGTATTTCATTGGTTAACATTCTGGCATATAGATTAAGTTATAAATGTTATCCATGATAATATATCCTCATTAGTAAAATATTCAGTGCATATGTATCTGTAAATATACATTGTATCTATAGATGCACAGACACATCATGTATCTCATATGTATATGCATCTATATAATACAGGCATATATGTATATATATTTGTATATATAATATATCTACTAATTAGATTAATAAAATAATTTAATTAAGCATTGCCAATCATGGGCTAGGCAGTATGTTAGTCCTTGAAGAAACAAAGGCACTGAACAAGTTCATACCTTAGGTAATTCATAGGATAGTTATAACAATATTTAATACTTACTAAACATTAACATATACTATTCTAAAGCTTTATTTTAATTTTACTTTTTCTAGATTATTTTGGGTTAACAAGTGTTTTGATTGTAATGAAGAATTAAAAAAAAAAACTCGGGCTTCCCTGGTGGCGCAGTGGTTGAGAGTCCGCCTGCCGATGCAGGGGACACGGGTTCGTGTCCCGGTCCGGGAAGATCCCACATGCCGCGGAGCGGCTGGGCCCGTGAGCCATGGCCGCTGAGCCTGCATGTCCGGAGCCTGTGCTCCGCAACGGGAGAGGCCACAACAGTGAGAGGCCCGCGTAATGCAAAAAAAAAAAAAAAAAAAAAAAAAAAAAAAAAAAAAACCTCAATTTTTCCATATGCCTCCAGTAGAATAAACTCCGTTTATTTTTCTAAGGAACAGTGGGGCTGTAGAGCCAAACCCAGTGTCAACCATTGTCCTCAGGGAGTTGTTGGTCATAAGAATGAGACACGTGCAGCCAGGCAGAGATGGGAAGACTTCTGAAGAAACAGCCTCAGCCCAGGTCTGAAAATGCAGACACATCGCTTCTTTGGCTGAGAAATCAGGGCACGAATAGAAATAAACTTGCTGATCACCCATTTTTCTTTGGGCAAACGTTAGATATTATAGAGGAAAAATTAATAAATCAATACAGTGTTCCTTTTGAACAGACATAAAACTGATTCCTCAGTCAAAAAGAAAAAAAAAAGTGAGAAATATCCAGTTAAGAACTGCTCAGAGGAGTTATCTAAGAAATACTAATGTAGTTTATAAATCTGTTTAGTTTATATAACAAATACAAATAGATATGCAAGCTAGTTCAACTAGATACAATGATTATAGTTAAAATAATTTAGCAAGTTAAATATCTTACTTTCATCAAACTGTTAATACTTATTTCACTAGTTCATAAGCAATTTAGAGCTTTGTTCCTCATCATTTTATATCTGAAACAACTTGAGATATTTAAATTAATTCTGAGTTTAACATAATGTTTTCTTAATCTCAAAGGAGGTATATAATGTTTACTCTAAATGGACCTTCTAAATTTCAAGTTTTTTTTTTTTTTTTTTTTTTGCGGTACGCAGGCCTCTCACTGTTGTGGCCTCTCCCGCTGCGGAGCACAGGCTCCGGACGCGCAGGCCCAGCGGCCACGGCTCACGGGCCCAGCCGCTCCGCGTCATGCGGGATCCTCCTGGACCGGGGCACGAACCCACGTCCCCTGCATCGGCAGGCGGACCCCCAACCACTGCGCCACCAGGGAAGCCCTCAAGTATTCTTTTTAACATAGGTTTCTGCATAATTTTCTTCATTTATAGCAAGAATTGATGATTTCTGGTCTAAAGAGTAAGGTAAGAAGGAACTTAGTATATATTTCAAAAATGAAATGACTACTCACCATATTAACAACTGGTTTCTATCTTCTTTGAGAACCAGACCAGTGGAAATGGTTTAAACAGGGCACAGATAGCTTCAAACACAAATACAAATGTGTAATTGAAGCACTGAACAATCTCTGGGAAGACTGATCAGGAGTCCAGGGGTGATGCCTGTGAGATGAGGCCAGACTTTTGATCAAAGTTTACTTTTTAAAATGACTTCTAATGTGTTCAGTGACACCTTGGTGGGTGACAACTCAATGACATTGTTGGAGATTTAGGTAAAGTGATAATGATTAACCATGCATCAGGATTTTTCTGTGACCTGCAAATATAGATAAGTGTGTGTGTGTGTGTGTGTGTGTGTGTGTGTGTGTGTGTGTAGTTTTAGTTTGGGCTTGAGGTTAGGAGTTGAGAATCTTGAGGCACTCTCAATTTCTATGAAATAATTTCAACTTTTCTTCAAATGTAGACATCTGTAGTACATGCCTGTTGTGAGAAATGTACCAAAATGCAGAATTTCCTCCAGCAAAGTTTACTACTCAGGAAAAAAAATTCCCCAAGGTATTTTCTACCCCTATTATATTATGCTGTATTTGCCAGGAAAACGGGAAGAGGCAAGCCTGTCTAGAAAAAAGGCTTTGAGATTTTGGATTGTTAGATATAAATATTGATAGTATTTGCCTATTTAAAAATATCAGCAACATTTTAAATAACATTGTTCTTGATGGTTGGATCATCAGCTGCTCATGGAATAATAATTTATTGTTAGCAGTAACCATCATTGGTAGTATTTATTGAGTGCTAGGGGCCAGGCAGTAAGCTAGTGTTCTACTTATATTGTCTTATTTAATTCTGACCTCAACCCTGTAAAACAGGGATAGACATTATTTTCCTCTTTTATAAGTGAAGAAGAAGCTGAGGTTTTGAGCAGGTGAATAACCTGTTCCAGAACACATAGGTAGTAACAGTGGGACAGGGGATGCAACTCTGATCTGATTCCAAACTTGCTCTCAGCCTCAACATTGTGTTACCTTCTCATACAGAACTGCCCTAGACCAAGCATTTAAAATAGCATTTAAAATAAAGATGACCTTATTTGGGTCACTGAATATGTTATTAGAAATTCTATAATTTTCCTTTCTCTAGACCAGTGATTTTTTTAATGGAGGACATTTAAACTGCTATTTCTCTGGCTATGTTAATGACTCTTTTAACTCTTGCTTCTTAAACATGAATGCCAAAAAGAGTACATAAAATATTAATGGATAAACATTTTTTCCTGAGAATAATACATGTGAAAGAAATCTTCAAAGTAAAATAGGCAAATGAATATCAAAGAAGCTTATTTTAGAGTGTAATCTTAAGAGAGAACAGTCTTGAAAGATTAAAAAAGATTCTCTTTATGATTATGAACTTGAAACAGTTGGAGTGAATTCAGTCATGACAACATAACTGAGGATCATTTCTGAAAGTGAGGGATATAGAAAGTTAAAAGACTCGCTTGGTACCGAAGTCACCTGCTTCGTAACGGACTAAAATAGAAGACAGCAAGTGTTAAGAATTCATTCTGCCTTCCCAGTGCTTTTGTAGTTTTATTTTTAGAGCTCTGCCAACAGCAGTTGGAGCACTGTTTGCTCTTATGCGCCTGCTCCGACCGACTCGCCCTCTCTCCTGCAGTGTTTGCTTCCCTTGACAGGTGTGAGGGACTTCCTCAGTGTCATAGCCAGTCACCTGTCATGAGCCACCCTGATGTAGTTTGCTTCTTCACCCACTGAGCTCATAAGAGAGGTAATTTTTCTGACTGTTAACATGCATTACTTTTTTCTTAAGGCTGAGGTAATCAGAATGAAAGGGTGTTGGGTAGATAGTGGTGCAGGACTGGTAGAACAATACTTAATAAAGAATATCTGTTTCAAATACTTAAGTATGTAAAGCCCAGGAAGCAATAATGGGCAGAAGAGATCTTGGACAGTGACTTTCTCAGGAACTGTCAGCAATTCATGTTGTTCATTGGAATTAAGAGAGATACAGTGGTTTTAAGCACAGATGCATATTTGAATCACCTGGGAAGTTTTCATAAATTACCAGTGCTTAAGTCCTACCCTAGAGACAATAGTAATTGGCTTGGCATTGGTATCTAAAAAAATATATATCTCTCCAGATGATTTTATTGTGTAGCCAGTGTTGAGAACCACTGACTTAGAGAATGCAACAGCAATTAGTTCTGCTTTTGCCAATATCTACATCATTTTGGTTACCATACTTCACTTTGTATGTCAGTGTCCTGTATTAAGAACTATTAGAAGAAATAAGGTATCTTAAAAACTGGAGAACTGTGTAAGGTGCTTTCAGAATTATATACAACCAGTTATATTTGGCTTTCATGATTTGTAGGAAATAACATTTTAAAATGCACTATCATTAATTAAAAAATAAAACCCACAAGTCTTTCATTGCTTGATAATCTACACATGATAGTCATTTCAGATATTTGTTGAATACCTACTATGTAGAAGACACTGATAGAAAGACTAAAGGATCTGGCATTTTGTTTGTTCTGAAGGAATTTGGGATCTGGGGAACTAATAGATATAACTTAGGAAGTAATTAACATTCCAAAGCTATGTGTGCCTCACAGCCATGTACAATAGTGCTATAGTGAATGCAGAAAGAGTAAAAACTCTGAGCTCATGTGGTCATGGAGAGTTCATAGAAAGTATGACACTTGTAAAGTTTACCAAGCTTTTGGTTTGCAATCCTCCCCATCACAGATTTTCTTTTAAAGCCTCAGTTAGAACCTGATAGTGAACATTTGTTGGTGCCTTCAGATCACTAATTTAGACCTATCTGGTCTTGCCCTGTAGATAATTTCTTCTCATTGAATAACATTATGTTGAGACCACGCTTACTTAGCTGATTACCCCTTGTGTTTACAACTGCTTGGTACTTGAATATGATGTTTATCTAAGACAGAGTAGCTTTTGAGCTGGCCTTACAGAATGAACGGGATTTAGGTGCAAGTATAGTAGGTTGAATTTCCCTGTTTCAGATTAGCACGAGGAACATACTAAACTAAGGTTAAGAGTATACAGTCTGATTGAAAAAGGACTGTTATTGTAATGGGAGCAGAGTTCATACAATTTTTCCTCTGTGTGCCCTGTCTGCTAGGTGCATTTTGATTATTATGTTTACAACTTCTGCCAGGTATTAATTACTTTTATTTAGTAAAATGTGAGGTTCAAAGAGTTTGTAATATCATACATTAGTAAGTCATCAAGTCAAGATTCATACATAATTCAGTAGCTATTCTGATATCAAAAGCAGTGGCCTTTCAACTCTGCCGTGTTGCCTTCTATAAAGGAATAATGAGAAGAGACAAAAGGAAGGTGCAAGGGAGAGGCTGGGTGGTGGAATGCCTTGAATGTATTTCAGGCTGATGGACGTGGGCAGCCATTGAAGAATTTTGAAGGGGGAATATATTTTACGTATTTAGAAGGCTAATCTAGCAAAGATATGTACGTTATATTACTTCAGTAAAAATGCTTATTCATTCAAAACTTATTTATTGAATACATATTGTGTTCTGCACAGTATTTAGTCCCTGGGAGTGGAGTTGAATTAATGAGTGCTTTTAATCTAGAACTCTTTTTGTGTAATACACTGTGCTACACACCTTGGAGATAGAGAGAAATAAGACACAGCATCTGCCTTTAACATATCTTATTGTTGAACCAGCCTATTGGATAATTGGGTCAGTATTGGTGTTTTTGTGTGCCCAGTGGCAACAGTGATGGGTTCCAGGGGAAGAAGTCAATACAGGGATCACCAAGGCTTTTGTAGTGGTCCAGGTGATTTCAACTCAAGGGGTCAAAAAAATGGAAGGATGGAAAGAAGAAATAATATAAAGGAAGAGTGGGCAGAATTTAGTTAAATGATAAATATGAGAAAAGTAGGAATAGTCAGGACAGAATCAGAAGTATTGGTCTGGGTGACATTTTAAAATTTCCCATCTATTCACTCAGCAAAGATGTGAAATTACTTAAACATAACTGTTAAGTTATTATAACTACTGAAAAAAAATTTAAAACTGATTAGCTGGTAAGGTTGAGAAGAAAGTGGAAAGTCTAAAAATAACAAAGTAGTGAGACAGAGATTGATTCAAGATGGCAGAGTAGCAGGACGTGCGCTCACTCCCTCTTGAGAGAGCACCGGAATCACAACTAACTGCTGAACAGTCATCGATAGAAAGTCACTGGAACTCACCAAAAAAGATACCCCACATCCAAAGACAAAGGAGAAGCTGCAAAGAGGTGGTAGGAGGAGTGCAATCACAATAAAATCAAATCCCATAACTGCTAGGTGGGTGACTCACACACTGGAGAACACTTATACCACAGAAGTCCACCCACTGGAGTGAAGGTTCTGAGCCCCACGTCAGGCTTCCCAACCTGGGAGTCTGGCAATGGGAGGAGGAATTTCGAGAGAATCAGACTTTGAAGGCTAGCGGGATTTGATTGCAGGACTTCGACAGGACTGGGAGAAACAGAGACTCCACTCTTGGAGGGCACACACAAAGTAGTGTGCGCATCAAGACCCAGGGGAAGGAGCAGTGACCCCAGGGGAGACTGAACCAGACCTACCTGGTAGTGTTGGAGGGTCCCCTGAAGAGGCGGGGGGTGGCTCTGGCTCACTGTGGGGACAAGGACACTGGCAGCAGAAGTTCTGGGAAGTACTCCTTGGTGCCTGAGCCCTCCCAGAGTCTGTTATTAGCCCCACCAAAGAGCCCCGGTAGGCTCCAGTGTTGGGTCTCCTCAGGCCAAACAACCAACAGGGAGGGAACCCAGCCCCACCTATCAGCAGACAATTGAATTAAAGTTTTACTGAGCTCTTCCCACAAGAGGAACACCCAGCTCTACCCACCACCAGTCCCTCCCATCAGGAAGCTTGCACAAGCCTCTTAGATAGCCTCATCCACCAGAGGGCAGACAGCAGAAGCAAGAGGAACTACAATCCTGCAGGCTATGGGTCGAAAACCACATTCACAGAAACATAGACAAAATGAAAAGGCAGAGGACTATGTACCAGATGAAGGAAGAAGATAAAACCTCAGAAAAACAACTACATGAAGTGGAGATAGGCAACCTTCCAGAAAAAGAATTCAGAATAATGGTAGTGAAGATGATCCAGGACCTTGGAAAAAGCATGGAGGCAAAAATCGAGAAGATGCAAGAAATGATTAACAAAGACCTAGAAGAATTAAAGACCAAACAAACAGAGATGAGCAATACAATAACTTAAAGGAAAACTACACTAGAAGGAATCAATAGCAGAATAACTGAGGCAGAAGAACAGTTGAGTGACCAGGAAGACAGAATGGTGTAATTCACTGCTGCAGAACAGAATAAAGAATAAAGAATGAAAAGAAATGAAGACACCCTGAGAGACCTCTGGGACAACATTAAATACACCAACATTCTCATTTTAGGGGTCCCAGGAGGAGAAGAGAGAGAGAAAGGACTTGAGAAAATATTTGAAGAGATTATAGTGGAAAACTTCCTAACATGGAAAAGGAAATAGCCACCCAGGTCCAGGAAGCGCAGAGTTCCAGGCAGGATAAACCCAAGGAGAAACATGCCAAGACACATAGTAATCAAATTGACAAAACTTAAAGACAAAGAAAAATTACTAAAAGCAAGGAGGGAAAAATGAAAATAACATACAAGGGAACTCCCATAAGGTTAACAGCTGATTTCTCAGCAGAAACTCTACAAGCCAGAAGGGAGTGGCATGATATACTTAAAGGGATGAAAGGGAAGAACCTACAACCAAGATTACTCTACTCAGCAAGGATCTGATTCAGATTCGACAGAGAAATCAAAAGCTTTACAGACAAGCAAAAGCTAAGAAAATTTAGCACCACCAAACCAGCTCTACAACAACTGCTAAAGGAACTTCTCTAAGTGGGAGACACAAGAGAAGAAAAGGATGTACAAAAACAAACCCAAAACAATTAAGAAAATGGTAGATGGAACATACATATGGATAATTCCCTTAAAAGTGAATGGATTAAATGCTCCAACCAAAAGACACAGGCTCACTGAATGGATATAAAAACAAGACCCATATATATGCTGTCTACAAGAGACCCACTTTAGACCTAGGGACACATACAGACTGAAAGTGAGGGGATGGAAAAAGGTATTCCATTCAAATGGAAATCCAAAGAAAGCTCTAGTAGCAATACTCATATCAGATAAAATAGACTTTAAAATAAAGAATGTTACAAGAGACATGGAAGGACACTACATAATGATCAAGGGATCAATCCAAGAATAAGATAAAACAATTATAAACATATATGCACCCAACATAGGTGCACCTCAATATGTAAGGCAAATGCTAATAGCTATAAAAGAGGAAATCATCAGTAACACAATATTAGTGGTGGAATTTAACACCTCATTTACACCAATGGACAGATCATTCAGACAGAAAATAAATAAGGAAACAGAAGCTTTAAATCACACAATAAACCAGATAGATTTAATTGATATTTATAGGACATTCCATCCAAAAGCAGCAGATTACACTTTCTTCTCAAGTGCGCATGGAACATTCTCCAGGATAGATCACATCTTGGGTCACAAATCAAGCCTTGGTAAATTTAAGAAAAGTGAAATTATATCAAGCATCTTTTCCAACCACAACACTATGAGATTAGAAATAAATTACTGGGGAAAAAAACATAAAAAACACAAACTCATGGAGGCTAAACAATACATTAGTAAAAAACCAAGAGATCACTGAAGAAATCAAAGAGGAAATTAAAAAATACCTAGAGACAAGTGACAATGAAAACACAACGATCCATAACATATGGGATGTGGCAAAAGCAGTTCTAAGAGGGAAGTTTATAGATCCACAAGCCTACCTCAAGAAACAAGAAAAATCTCAAATAAACAATCTAACGTTACACATAAAGGAACTAGAGAAAAAAAAGAAACAAAGCCCAAAGTTAGCAAAAGGAAAGAAATCATAAAGATCAGAGCAGAAATAAATGAAATAGAAAAAAAGAAAACAGTAGCAAAGATCAATAAAACTAAAAGCTGGTTCTTTGAGAAGATAAACAAAATTGATAAACCTTTAGCCAGACTCATCAAGAAAAAGAGACAGGGCTTCCCTAGTGGTGCAGTGGTTGAGAGTCCGCCTGCCGATGCAGGGGACACAGGTTCGTGCCCCGGTCCGGGAAGATTCCACATGCTGTGGAGCGGCTGGGCCCATGAGCCATGGCCACTGAGCCTGCACGTCCGGAGCCTGTGCTGCTCAACAGGAGAGGCCACAGCAGTGAGAGGCCCGTGTACCACAAAAAAAAAAAAAAAAAAAAAAAAAGAAGAAAAAGAGACAGAGGACTCAAATTAATAAAATTAGAAATGAAAAAGCAGAAGTTACAACAGACACTGCAGAAATACAAAGCATCCTAACAGACTGCAAGCAACTCTATGCCAATAAAATGGACAACCTGGAAGAAATGGACAAATTCTTAGAAAGGTATAACATTCCAATACTGAACCAGGAAAAAATAGAAAATATGAACAGACCAATCACAAGTAATGAAATTGAAACTGTGATTAAAAATCTTCCAACAAACAAATGTCCAGGACCAGATGGCTTCACAGGTGAATTCTGTGAAACATTTAGAGAAAGGCTAATATCCATCCTTCTCAAACTCTTCCAAAAAGTTACAGGGGAAAGGACACTCTGAAACTCATTCTATGAGGCCACCATCACCCTGATACAAAAACCTGACAAAGATACTACAGAAAAAGAAAATAGACCAATATCACTGATGCATATAGATGCAAAGATCCTCAACAAAATACTAGCAAATGGAATCCAACAACATATTAAAAGGATCATACACCATGATCAAGTGGATTTATCCCAAGGATGCAAGGATTCTTCAATATATGCAAATCAATCAGTATGATACACCATATTAACAAATTGAAGAATAATAACCATATGATCATCTCATCAGATGCAGAAAAAGCTTTTGACAAAATTCAACACGCATTCATGATAAAAACTCACCAGAAAGTGGGCATAGAGGGAACCTACCTCAACATAATAAAGGCCATGTACGACATACCCACAACAGACATCATTCTCAATGGTGAAAAACTGAAAGCATTTCCCCTAAGATCAGAAACAAGACAAGGATATCCACTCTCTCCACTGTTATTCAAGATAGTTTTGGAAGCCCTAGCCACAGCAATCAGAGAAAAAAAGAAATGAAAGGAATACAAATTGGAAAAGAACTAAAACTGTCACTCTTTGCGCATGACATGATACTATACATAGAAAATCCTAAAGATGCCACCAGAAAACTACTAGAGCTAATCAATGAATTTGGTAAAGTTGCAGGATACAAAATTAATGCGCAGAAATCTCTTACATTCCTATACACTAACAACAAAAGAGCAGAGAGAAATTAGGAAAACAATCCTATTTGCCATTGCAACATAAAGAATAAAATACCTAGGAATAAACCTACCTAGCGAGGTAAAAACCTATACTGAGAAAAGTATAGTACACTGATGAAAGAAATCAAAGATGACACAAACAGATGGAGAGATATACCATGTTCTTGGATTGGAAGAATCAATATTGTGAAAATGAGTATACTACCCAAAGCAATCTACAGATTCAATGCAATCCCTATCAAATTACCAATGGCATTTTTTACAGAACTAGAACAAAAATTCACTATTTGTATGGAGACACAAAAGACCACAAATAGACAAAGCAATCTTGTGGGAAAAAAACGGAGCTGGAGGAATCAGATTCCCTGACTTCAGACTGTACTACAAAGCTACAGTAATCAAGACAATGTGGTACTGGAACAAAAACACAAATCTAGATCAGTGGAACAGGATGGAAAGCCCAGAGATAACCCCACACACTTATGGTCAACTAATCTATGACAAACGAGGCAAGGATATACAATGGAGAAAAGACAGTCTCTTCAGTAAGTGGTGCTGGGAGAACTGGACAGGTACATGTAAAAGAATGACATTAGAACACTCCCTAACACCATACACAAAAATAAACTCAAAATGGATTAAAGACCTAAATGTAAGATGGGACACTATAAAACTCTTAGAGGAAAACAGGCAGAACACTCTTTGACATAAGTCGCAGCAAGATCTTTTTGAATACACCTCCTCGGGTAATGAAAAGAAAAACAAAAATAAACAAATGGGACCTAATGAAACTTCAAAGCTTTTGCACAGCAAAGGAAACCATAAACAGAACGAAAAGACAACCCTCAGAATGGGAGAAAATATTTGCAAATGAATTAACGGACAAAGGATTAGCCTCCTAAATATATAAATAGCTTATACAGCTCAATGTTAAAAAAATCAAAAAACCCAATCCAAAAATGGGCAGAAGACCTAAATAGACATTTCTCCAGAGAAGACATACAGATGGCCAAGAGGCACATGAAAAGCTTCTCAACATCACTAATTATTAGAGAAATGCAAATCAAACCCACAATGAGATATTACCTCACTCTGGTTAGAGTGGGCATCATCAGAAAATCTACAAACAGCAAATGCTTTAGGGAGTGTGGAGAAAAAAGGAACCCTCTTGCACCATTGGTGGGGATGTAAATTTATACAGCCACTATGGAGAACAGTTTGGAGGTTCCTTAAAAAATTAAAAATAGAATCACCATATGACCCAACAATCCTACTACTGGGCATATACCCAGAGAAAACCATAATTCAAAAAGACACATGCACCCCAATGTTCATTGCAGCACTCTTTACAGTAGCCGGGTCATGGAAGGAACCTAAATGCCCATCGACAGATGAATGGATAAAGAATTGTGGTATATATATATAGAATAGAATATTACTCAGCCATAAAAAAGAATGAAATTGGGTCATTTGTAGAGATGTGGATGGATTTAGAGACTGTCATACAGAGTGAACTAAGTCAGAAAGAGAAAAACAAATATTGTATATTAACACATATATGTGGAATCTAGAAAAATGGTACAGATGAACTGGTTTGCATGCCAGAAATAGAGACACAGATGGAGAGAACAAACGTATGGACACTAAGGGGTGAAGCGCAGGGGTGGGGGTGGTGGGATAAAGTGGGAGTTTGAGATGGACACGTATACACTAATATGTATAAAATAGATAATGAATAAGAACCTGCTGTATAAAAACATAAATAAAACATAAAAAAGAAAGAAACTGAAGTAGTGAGATTAAAAAAAAAAAAAAAAAAAGCTTCCAAGATTAAAATAGGTAAGGATTTACAGAAAAAAAGCAGTGTGATAAACACCAAAGGTATGATTTTTCAGCCAGGTTTTCTCCAAAATTAGAATTTTTTAAAAAGACTTTATTTTTTAGAACAGTTTTATGTTCACAGCAAAATTGAGAGAAAGGTAATACAGAATTTTCTCATGTCCCTCCTGCCCCCACAGGTGCATAGCCTCCCTCATTATCAACATCCTATTCCTTTTATATATAGCACGAGAATCCAAACTATAACCCAAAGGTGGGAAGAGTTGGGGATGTTACACTCTTTGATGGTAGATTGGAGAATGTCTTCCGACAAACACCATTCAGATTCTAATCCCCACACTTGAGAAATGGTTCCCATTGTACAGACTTGATAATTTGTGGTGTATAATACATGCTGAGCCATGTTGTTTGGAATCCCCTTATGAATTCCACAGACAACATTGCTACCGGACACTGAACCATACTGTGAATTCCTAGACTTTGTCCTTTATTTTCCTACTGACTGGCTACTATAGTTCTATCCAGGTTTTGATTTTTGTTTTGGGTGTTTTTTTTTGGGGGGGGCAGGGATGTTGTATTTTGTAAATAATTTCCCCAGTTTTAGAAATACGATTCTGTTCACATAAATTTAACTTATCTGTACACCTCAATTTATATATTGATTTTAAACCTTAATTCTATGTCTTTTTTAGACCATTCTGCTAAATTTTAATACACAATTTCATATTTAAATTTTATATTTAAATTTTAATACATTTAAATGTAATGTGTATTAATGGTCTGTTATTTTCATGTTTCTTTTACCTTTATTAGACATACATCTGCACTTGTAAATCGAGAGCACTTGTATTTCAACACTGATCATATTTAATGTTCAGAATCCTCATGAACAGTGACATGAAGTGACTAATCAGATAATTAGAAAGGTGGTAAAGATTAAAATCAATGTTTTTTTGCCAACCCTCCCCTTTTACCTCAACAGAATTTATTATAACACCAATAGGGTTTTATTTAACTAGTTTTGAAAAACTCTAGCTCCATGGGAGTAATTCTCAAAAGCAGCTAAGTCAGGACAGGAAAGTATCTTGGATGCTTTGGATTCTTCTATTTAAATCTCCACTTACTGCCTCATGTAAATATAGATTTAGTATTTGAGTGACAGCAACACATGCTGAAACCTAACCCTAAGTTCTCAGTGCTGCAATGGACCATATCTGGCAAATCACTGTTCTCTCTGGACTTCACTGATCTAGCAAATATCTTTTCTGTTGACACCAGAGAGAGAAACTACATGAGACATAGGGCAGATAGGTTCATGGGTTTCTTTTCCGAGTGTAAAATTAGTAGTACTGACTGAGGGTGAGAAATAACGAGTTAGTTTTAAAAGTTATCTCATGGTGCCAACTGTAGAATTAAAGTTTGGCTTTAAGCAAATGTTCTGTGATGCATCCAAAAGCAAGCATGCAGGAGATATAATGGAATTTATTCACTTAATTGAACTTTATTTTAAATTTGAGCCTTGAGAATGATAGTAGAGAACTTAAGCTGGCTACTTACAACTAACTTCCATCAATCTGAGGATTGTTCACTAACGCATTTGAACTAGGGGTGGCAGTTTGAGATCGGAGGCAGGCCTAAGTCGTTTCTAGGCTTTGGAAAGGAAGATTTCTTCTAGCATCCTTTGAAATGAAGCGTGTCTGTTTTGGCCTTTGTTCCTACTGCAGATCCTTAGATACGCATGTTCCTGCACATGTCGGTCTCTGTGCCCCTCACTGCAGCCCTGAGGTTCCTTCAGGTCACTGACCTCTGTCAGCCACTTCCACGTCTCTCTATTGGCCAGGGTTTCAAGAACTTATTTAGAACTCTTATCCAAGAATTGGACTCTTGCATCTGTGTACTTTGGTGTCCTCCTTTCACTACTGACTCAGTGTTAAGTATTGGGGGTGGACCGCAGAGAAAGGGGGAAGGACGTGAATTCTCAGTTTACTGCACTAGATTTTATCCCTTCACACCTACAAAAACTATTCCCTATTTACAGTATTCATATATTTTCTCCTAGAGCTTGAATATTTCCATTGTCACTACATCTGGCAAGGGAGTGTGGTTGGATTTGGGTGATGTTGGAAGCTTAATCAGTCTTAAAAAGTCCATAAATCACAGATAAATATTTTTTTCTTTGATATGGTTTTAAAAAAATAATTTCCGGGCTTCCCTGGTGGCGCAGTGGTTGAGAGTCCGCCTGCCGATGCAGGGGACACGGGTTCGTGTCCCGGTCTGGGAAGATCCCACATGCTGCGGAGCGGCTGGGCCTGTGAGCCATGGCCGCTGAGCCTGCGCGTCCGGAGCCTGTGCTCTGCAACGGGAGAGGCCACAGCAGTGAGAGGCCCGCGTACCGCAAAAAACAACACAAAACAAAGATAATAATTTCCTTCAGGGAAATGGAATAATAATAACCACTGTCAGTCTTGGAAGGCAATTGAGCAGGACACTGGGATTGCTTCCCCAGCACTCATTCCAGTTTTCCCCCGCTATGTGGCCTCCACATAGCTTAGGTGAGCCCTGATTCCATGCTAGTCAGTGCAATCCCATCCCTCATGATGGAGGTGGGAATGACACCCAAGTTGGTTAGAATGATGTCTAAGGCTATTTTTCAGTAAGTAGGGAAGAAAATATTTCTCTTCTGGATTTTGTGGTCAACATATTGAATGAATGAATGAATGAATGGTTTATTTATCTTTTATTTCTAATGCCTAACACATTAGCTGGCATATCTTAGGTATCAAAAAAATTTGGCTGAATAAATGAATAAGTGATGCTATAAACCTGGAAAATTGGAAGAATGTGGGTTGGTGACTTAAATGTAGAAGGGTCTCTGATGGTTTAGGTACATTTAATTTTAGAGACTGTGGGTACGAACTGTAATGATAACTCTCAAGTGCCTCATTTTGGGCTTTTTTGTCTTTTTGAGATGGAGGATATAAAATGGAAAGAAAAGGTGAGATGGGAGATGCAGCTTCTTAGTTTTCACCCATTTACAAATAGATAGTGAATTAAAACTGTAATATAAAAGTTTCACCAATCAGTTTATAAAAGGGAAAAGTAAACCTAAAGTTGTTTTGTTGTTAACAGAATTTTTTGTAAATTCTTTTACTACCTTGTGAGAACAGTTCAATTCCTACATAGCTATTTAAAACACAAAGCTTTGTTAAATCACAACAGAGACAAATAGAATTGAGTAGAAGCAAGAGTGCCTTTTCATGTTGATTGTGACTTTTATGTGACTGAAAACTTTACTCCATTTCACAATAATAACAGTCCAGCAAGATTTTGGTGACTGACTGTGTTGTTTAGATTTGAATTGGTGACTTAATTGTAGAAGATTCTCTGTTCCAATATCAAAATATCTCCCAGCTTATAATTCAAGGAAACAATGAAAGAACAAGAGGATGAACAAAAGAAGGAAGAAAAGAAAAAAGGACCGATGGAAGGAAGGGAGGATAGGAGAAAAGAAGGAAAGAGGGAAACTACAGTGATTTTCTAGTGAAACCTCACTCAGAAATGAGTAGAGCAATTCTAAAATGATACTATTTTATTCATTGTGTCTATTAGCAGCGTATTGCGTCTCTGGGTATAATAGTGTGAAGAGATACATACACACGCATATGTACACATGCATATATTTATGTAATAATAAATGGTTCAACACATAATTCATAATAAAGAATTAAGACATGCACACAAACTCTGACTTGAAAACTATATTGTTAAAATAAGCTTCTGTAAATGGAATAATGTTTGTACTGGGGCAAAGACAGTTAAATGATAGGAGAGGTAAATAAGCTGATTCTCTGCGATAAAAATCATGAAGAGGTCTTGATCCTTCTCTCTCAGCTCAGTGTTCTTTCTTCTTGACCCTCTGTAAGTCTCTCTGTCCTAACTATTTATTAGGACCGGAGCTGTAAGGCTACTGAGTCCTTTCTTGTATGTTGATAGTTGTGGTTTAACTTGAGTTTCCTATAGATGTAATGTTCAAGGAGTGACTTCACCTGTAGATATTTAGGTAAAGAAGCAGTTGGAAGCAGCCTCTTTATGAGGCTTCGTCCTTGGCCACTCTGTCCATCTGTCCAATCCTGTCCCGCTGGCGCCTCTCACCAGCCTGTTCACATAGTCATGACTACTGGCTGTTACTTATTTTATTCCCACCATTGGCTTGCTCTTTTCTGCTTTTATCACCTATTGAGAAACATTTCATCTTTCAAGACCTAGTTTAAAGCCTTATCTAGTAAGCGCTATGCATCTTGACCCACTGCTGTGTTACTTTGGTAAGTTATTTAACCTCTCTACTCATCTATGTTATGTAAGCGCCTATCACAGAACATGGCAATGATGATTAAATGACCTCATATGGGCTTAGCACATTCTATAATATGGCAACATACATTCAGTGAATTTGGCCGACAGAAGAACTTAGTTGCTGCCTTCGGTACTAATATTGCACTTTCATTGTTCAAGTACCTCATTAAAACCCTTATTGCATTATATTGTTATCACTGCTTTGCCTTTGTGGTTCTCCACTAGTTTGTGGGCTCCATCAGCATAGATGACTACATTTTCAAATGCTCAATTCTAGGCAAAATGAATAGTTATTAAGAATAATCACAATCTAAAAATATCATCATAAACACAAATACATAAAGCCTATAAATATATTAAGAAAAGGAAGAAATATTGAGTACCATTCCCTGTGCTATACAGTAGGTCCTTGTGAGTTATCTACTTTTTTTTTTTTTCTTTTGTGGTACGCAGGCCTCTCACTGTTGTGGCCTCTCCCCTTGCGGAGCACAGGCTCCGGATGTGCAGGCCCAGTGGCCATGGCTCACGGGCCCAGCTGCTCCGCGGCATGTGGGATCTTCCCGGACCGGGGCACGAACCCGTGTCCCCTGCATCGGCAGGCGGACTTTCAACCACTGCGCCACCAGGGAAGCCCACGTTATCTACCTTATATGTAGTAGTATGTATATGTTAATCCCAAACTCCTATTTTGTCCCTCCCCTCTGCTTTTCCCATTTGGTAACCATAAGTTTGTTTTCTGTGGCTGTGGGCCTATTTCTGTTTTGAAAATAAGTTCATTTATGTCATTTTTTAGATCCCACATATAAGTGATATCATACGATATTTGTCTCTCTCTGCCTGGCTTACTTCACTTAGTATGATAATCTCTAGGTCCATCCATGTTGCTGCAAATGGCATTATTTCATTCTTTTTTATGGCTGAGTAATATTCCATTATAAATATATACCACATCTTCTTTATCCATTCCTCTGTTGATGGACCTTTAGTTTGCTTCCATGTCTTGGCTATTGTAAATAGTGCTGCAGTGAACATTGGGGTGCATGTATCTTTTCGAATTACAGTTTTCTCTGGATATATGTCCAGGAGTGGGATTGCAGGATCATATGGTAACTCTATTTTTAGTTTTCTAAGGAACTTACATAGTATTTTCCATAGTGGCTGCACCAATTTACCTTCCCACCAACAGGTTTCCCTTTTCTCCACACCCTCTCAATCATTTATTATTTGTAGGCTTTTTGATGCTGGCCATTCTGACTGGAGTGAGGTGATACCTCAGTGTAGTTTTGATTTGCATTTCTCTAATAATTAGTGATGTTGAGCATTTTTTCATGTGCCTGTTGGCCATCTGTATATCTTTGACGAAATGTCTGTTTAGATCTTCTGCTCTTTTTTTTTTTTTTTTTTTTTTTTTTTGCAGTAGGCGGGCCTCTCACTGTTGTGGCCTCTCCCCTTGCGGAGCACAGGCTCTGGACGCGCAGGCTCAGCGCCATGGCTCACGGGCCTAGCCGCTCTGAGGCACGTGGGATCTTCCCGGACCGGGGCACGAACCCGTGTCCCCTGCATCGGCAGGCAGACTCTCAACCACTGCGCCACCAGGGAAGCCCCTGCTCATTTTTTGATTGAGTTTTTTGTTACTTTGATATTGAGCTGTATAAGCTGAGTAGTGGTCTAGATCTTGGTTTCAGCATAGATCTATTTCCTTCATTATCTGGATACAGAAAGTGGGATTGCTGCCAGGAAAACCAAGCTTCAGAATAATAGTTTTACATAGAAACGTTGTACATAGTGAACAGAAATGAAGGGCGATATTCTAAATTGAGGAATAGTTATTCGGAAGTAAAGAAGTAGCAAGTAGGGGCTTCCCTGGTGGTTCAGTGGTTGGGAGTCCGCCTGCCGATGCAGGGGACACGGGTTCGTGCCCCGGTCTGGGAAGATCCCACATGCCGCAGAGCGGCTGGGCCCGTGAGCCATGGCCACTGGGCCTGTACGTCCGGAGTCTGTGCTCCGCAATGGGAGAGGCCACAACAGTGAGAGGCCCACATACCGCAAAAACGAACAAACAAACAAAAAGAAGTAGCAAGTACAAGGAACCCCAGGGCAGAAATATGTTGTATAGCCACTAAGTGGTGAATCAAACGTGAGAAATGCTAATATTAGAGAAATGTTAGCTGACTTGAGATTATCCAAATATTCATCTCCATGTTTAAAGACCTAGATTATGGGACTTACCCAGTTATACCTAGAACTGTGCATTGCTTAAAAATTACACAAAACTTGAAAGCGGGAAAGGAGAAACTTGGAGAGTAAAGGACCAATATGGCAGTTCAGAGGTAGTATCAACTCGGAAATAATGGTTACTAAAACTTGAGTTTGGGTTAAAGAGTTAAGGGAAGGGTACATTTATTTTGAATTGTACATAGGCAAAATTCAACTAATAGCTACCAAAGTAATAAAATATACCAGAAAGTCCAAATAATTCTGTAATTTTGTGAAGACAGAATGATAAAGAACAGTGCATTCTTTCGTTTGCATAGCATTTTTACATTTATCTCACTTAAGCCTATCTAACAAATGTCAGGAATGTGTCTTATGCCCATTTTATTTTTTACATACATGAGTGGAGACTCAGAGTAGTTAGAGGCATCTGCTTGGCTTTAATTACAGTGTTCTTTCTGTTACAGAATATTTCTTTAGGCTGAGAAATTATGTACTTACTACTAAACATTGACCAAAATGTCAAGTGTTTTATTGTAAGTACAGATAGACATGCATGCTATTCTAACTTCCTTTAGGCTATTAATTGGACTCAAATAAACTATTAATTGTAATCAACTGTTTCTATCAACGAACATTATAATATTCAGCTTAGTTCCTCAAACACTTTTAGAATCAGCATTTTTACTTTGCATGTTTTGAGTTTTGTGCTTAGAGGTTTTCTTTTTTTAAAATATAACTGTATTACATTGAATTACTACTAATATAATATTTAGTGGAAAATCTAAAATCTGAAAAGTAGAATGCCATACCCGAGGCCTGGCAAGTGTGCTTTTACATCCATAGCAACAAAGCACATGGTATGAGGGAATGGGTCCTGGAATCAAATTGCTTGACATTGCACTTGTCACTTACCCGGTGTTCAGTGCCCGGCAAATATCTCTTAAGTTCTCTGTAGCTCAGTTTACTCAGCCAGATTGTGCAAGCCATCGGAGTTGTGTTTTTTTGTCTTTTTTGTTCAATATTGTATTTCAAATGTCTACATGAATAGACATTCAATAGGTATTTTTTAAATACATCTGCAAAGGGCTGATTATATTATCTACCCATAGATTGCTTTGAAAGTAGCCCATTTACTGTAATTTTTGGCAATAGGAGAGGCCATCTCCTCTTGCTGCTGTCATTGTCACTATTAGTGTCTCATATTGTGGCTGAGGGTGAAGAGGTTTAAAAGACAAGGAACTGTGGACTGTTCCAAATAAGAGAGCTGGTGTTTTGGAGAAGGGCTCCCCATTCTGGTAAAGTATGTCAGTACCTGGTAATTTGTTTCATTTTAGTCAAACACAGAGAGGGGAGCACGATGGCTTTACAGAAGTCCTGACGAGTAAAGATCTGAAGTGGCCTTGAATCTTTTGGCTTCTTCTCCTGTTCTCCTTCTCCCTTTCACAGATAATCAGCCTTTGATTCTTTAACTTCTGATGGTTGGGTTTATTGTGTATTTGAGGCTTGTAACAAGCCATTGGTGTCGTGGCTCAGTTTTTCTCTTCCCTATCACTTCTCTTTCTATTTATGCTTTCAGATGCAACAGCTCTAGCTAATTAAATGTAATGACTAGTATGTAATTTTTCTCTTCCAAATGTAGAACTAATTTGGAAAGTCACAGGTCTAGTACAGTATTTTAAGGGTTTAGGGATTTTGTAATATACTAAATGTTAATAGTAGCCTGAAATGTTTGTCATTTTTTGAGAAATCTTTTTTGTTAAATAGAAAGGATTCTAGGAAGAGAAACACAAAACAAACCAAAGAGCCAACAAACAGAAGCAAAGAAGCCCCTAAAAACTCCCCCAAATATACCTTATGCATGTGGTTTTCTGGGAGCCGTCTCTCTTATTCTTTGTTCTCTCTACAGGATACACTGCTCTCCGAAAGGGTCTGTGAGGCAAACTAGCTGGCAAGTGATATTAATTATTGATAACTTGACACTAATGCTCTCTCTTATCTATCATGGTAGATTTCAGTATGGAAAATTTAGTTTTATTTTTTCCTTCCTTTCTTCTCCTTTCTTCTAATTTTCTTTATCCGCCCTTCCCCTCCTTCCTTCCTTCCTTCTGTCTGTCTTTTTTCTTGTAAGCTATTTAAGATTTATAAAGAGGACTGAAGGTACTAATGATAAAATCACTAAATTCTGACTTCAATTCAGGTAGATGTATCCAGAAATGTGTTCTCTAGAGCCCACTTTGATTCCCCTCAACTTCCCTTTCACCGCAGAGTTAATCACACCCTCCTCTGGGTCATGTTGCACTTGTGCTTGCCTTTATTGATGTTCTTAGTATACGTAATTTATTTTAATTTATTTAGTTTTTTTCTCTATTATCTGAGAGTAAGAATTGAGTCTCTTTTATTGCTGTTCCTTGCCTTGTAGACTTGCCACATACCAAAGGCTGAGTAAATGTTGATATTTTACCCTTAACCTTCAGCAAATTTTTTTTTTCACTTCTTCTCACTCTAAGTTCCTGTTTCTTGTCAATGCTTATCTCAATAAACTGTCATTTCTGCCATTTTCTCATTGGTATTGCATTAGTGGTGTGTAAGATAGCCATCTATAAGTAAGATATTGTATATAAATTATGTCTGTACCTATATCAATAAGTCAAATGTCTATTTTATATTTATTTGATAATTTTACATTTTAGAATATCAGAATAAATATTTCTTTACAATTATTTTTCTTAGTCTTCTTTATATCGGACACAGTGAAAGCTTTAGTATAAATACAATGCAGCATTTGGTAGCTATGCCCAAGAGAGATTAGCTAATAGCAGATATTCTTATAAATGGATTTTATGTGTTGGAAACTTTTTTTCAAGTTTTTGTTTTTATTATGTTAAAATAATTTAAGAATGGACAGCAAGTACACCTTTTTTGTTTGCTTATTACATTGAAATAAAATACTCAAACGGTTAAATTTTATTTTTGATTCCATTTCTAATTTAAATGTATATCTTATTAGCTCCTCTTTTTATTTGCATTTTTGTTCACATAGATACAGTACTATTACTTGAGCCATTGCATAACTGGACCACATCTGTGTAGCCTTCAGCATGGATTATACATTCTTTACATTCAAGAACATACATAGTGTTGTTCTTTGTGTAAGAATTAGCATGAAAATAGTATATGTCCGTATATAGGTAAAAATTTTACATGCAGTTGCCATTTCAAGGTAATTCAAGGTTATTGCTCTTTTCCTTTTTTTTAAAGTATTTTTTATTTTTTTTATTTTTGACTGCGTTGGGTCTTCATTGCTGCGTGCGGGCTTTTCTCTGGTTGCGGCGAGCGGGGGCTATTCTTCGTTGTGGTGCGCGGGATTCTTAATGAGGTGGCTTCTCTTGTTGTAGAGCACGGGCTCTAGGCTCGTGGGCTTCAGTAATTGTGACACACGGGCTCAGTAGTTGTGGCTCGCGCGCCCTAGAGCACAGGTTCAGTAGTTATGGTGTACGGGCTTAGTTGCTCTGTGGAATGTGGGATCTTCCCGGACCAGGGCTCAAACCCGTGTCCCCTGCATTGGCAGGTGGGTTCTTAACCACTGCATCACCAGGGAAGCCCTCCTTCTTTTTTTTGTAGTCTGTCATTTTATTATATTTGAATCTTTCAGCATTGAGCTGGAAGACTGTTTACTTATAACTTCATATTTAGAAAATTCATAGAAATTGTTGATAATACAATCAAATTGATATCACTCCTAGAATATTAGCTGGAAAAAGGGAACATTATGTTTCAAAGTGAACGATAATAAATTTATTTCTTATCTTTGCTGTTTCCTAATGACTTACATAGCCACTTGAACCTTTAAATCTGGGGGAAACATTTATAATTAGGATTTTTGCATTGACATGGAACAGAACCCGGAGATTTTCTTCTTTTTCCTCTGAGGTACTTAGTGTTCATATATATTGTTTTATCTGTTTTCTCAATCATAATAATTTCATTCATTCTCAGCCGATAGTGCTTTAATATGTCAACCCTCACAGGGGTATTTTAAAATAAAAGAACATTTCAGGGACGGGAGAAAAGTTTGTATAAAACAAGGAAGGACTAATTGCAGATGGGAAGGACGTTAATCTTTCCAGCTCCACTTAAATCCCACCATATGGGACCATCAACTTTACCTCTGCAAACAATTCCTGCCTTCCGTTTGGTTTGAATCTGTGCAAGGGAACAAAACAAAACTTAAGGAAAAAAATCTATTGTGTGAAAATATTTAAGGTATTTAAAGTTCACATATATTTTTGGGCTGTAGTCTACCTTAGTCTGCCATAATATTAGTACCCCTTTATGACATGGATAATTAAATTTCACTGTACTTTGAATTTAAGCAGATTACTTTGGATAATCTGAGGCTTCAGCATTAGATGAGGGGGCAAAATGTCAGGTGAGTCAGCAGGAGAAGTGGAGATTACCCTGTATAATTTGCCAGTCCTGTTCAATCTACTGCTAGAAATTATGAGGAATTATTCCCGGACACATAAAGCATGCAGAGGACATAACCTGTTTTCATCTAATTATATACTTGTGTCGTGAATGTGTTGTCAGATTCTAAAACCATCTTTGAATTAGCTTTTTTTTCACCTTGGTACTCTGTGCTTTCTGAGATTTTGTATGGTCATGTGAACTGTGAGTGATGCTCAATATTGACAAGTACAGTGCAAACAGCAGATGGTAAGATATTGATGGAGGCATTTGTTAATGGGCCAGTTGTCTTGCTTGGAAGTACAGCTTTTTGGCAGAGTTTCTGGCTTTTTTTCCTCTCTGCTTTTCTACACTATGTACCTGGGAAGGAAGAAAGAATCCAAAGGTTCTTTTGTGTTTCTTCATGAGAAAAAAAAGGTGACTATCAGGATAGCATCGACCTTAGATGAAAACACCCTTAGTAAATGGAGTTACTACATCATGAAAAAGAACACTTCTTTTCTAGGTATACTTGGAAGTAAACACCAGCTCTGTCATACACTAGTTTGTAAGCTTGGACAGATTACCTAACCCTTTTGAACTTAAGGTTCTTTTACTCTACATTGAAGATCACAGTATCTACTTTATTGTGTTTTCCGTATACTAACACAAAGTAATGTATGTATAGGGAATGGTACATAGTAATGCTCCTGGATATTATTATTGGGAACTAAGGAATGTCATGGGAGATCATGGAGTCTACTAGCTTAAAGTATGGGCGTCAGACCCAGAAAGATCTGGATTTGAACCCCAGTCCTGCAAATTCCTGGCTGTGTGAACATAGACAAGTTACCTACCTGGTTGAAGCATTAGTTTGTTTATTTATAAGATGGAGATACTATTACCTTATAGTATTATTGTATAAATAGTGATATTTATACATAAATTAATCCCGAATTAGCCTGAAGTGACTGCTCTATAAGTGGTAATTACTGTCCATTTTTTTTTGTCCCCACCAGTGACCATGCTGCCACAGGACAGGTCATTCATAAAAGAATAACTATTTGAAGGAAATGTTGAAAGTTAAAATTATTTTTGACAGGTAGAAACAGTAGCCATAGCTAAAAAGATGAAATTAAATGAGGATGAATGTAAAATCCTACCTTTCGGTTTATGAAAAATGTTTAAAAATGCAAAATGAGAGAGAGGATGAACCTTGTAAACATTATGTTAAGTGAAAGGAGCTAGACACAAAAGACTACGTATCGTATGATTCCACCTGTATAGTTATCTGAAGAGGGAAGTTAATAGAGACAGAAAGTATTAGGCTGGCCAAAAAGTTCGTTCAGGTTTTTTCTGTAACAGCTTGCGGGACGAACTTTATGGCCAACCCAATAGATTGGCAACTGTTCAGGGCTTAGTTGGGGGACAGGTGGAAGAAATGGGAATTGACTACTAATGGGTGCATAGGTTCTTTCATGGAGTACAAAAATGTTCTAAAATTACATAGTAGTAATGGTTGCACAATCCTATGACTTGGCTAAAAAAACATTAAACTTCGCATTTTAAGTGGGAAATCATATGATATGTCAATCTCAGTGAAGCTGTTTAAAAATGAAAAAAAATACTACTTTAAAAATAATTTCTATAATAAACATTAAAAGATTGATTTCACTTTTGGAACTCTGTTAATCCCTTCAGTAACATTTTCTACATTAGAGACATAGTTTTGTATGTATTATGTACCAATGTGTGTGGTAGGTGCTTCCCCATGACCAATTGTAAACACCTCAAGGGAAAAAAGATGGGGACCAGGCTTCCTCAGTTCTCTGGAACTGTACACATTCACAGTTAATAAATCCCTTTTCTAGAATTGGTGTTTTGCACCTCTTCTGTTATTTCATTGTTAATTGGCTATTTCTTGTTGATGATGTGGTCCTTAAGACCTGCTTTCAGGAATCCCTAAAGAGTCTATCAAGCTTCAACTCTATTTCACCTCCAGGTTTGCACATTTACCTGAGACCGGGGAGAATACTCAGTTTTCCCAGCAGGCTCTTCTTATACTCCAAAAAAATAGGAAGGTTAGCACACAGATAAGGATTAGTGACCCCGCTTTCTGTTAGAGGCAGGTGAAGACCCAAAGAGAGGAATTGCTCTCTCCAGCCTTCTTTCTTCCGATAATATTACTGACTCTGAGTAAATTAAAGTGTTCTACTGATTGTCATTCAGATGAGCCACACCCTCATTGCCCTTTCTGTAAACCTTTGCTGATTCTGGAATGCTGTTTCATCCTCATTTTGCTAATTATATATTAACCCCTGAAGATCCCAGGGAAAATCCTGACAGCTCTAATTGTCTTCTCCCCTGTTGCATGCCCATATTTTTAAACGTAACACAAAATAGCATGTGAGATATATTTAACTTACCTGCTTACTTATTTCTACATATGCTAGTTAATACAATTCTCTCAACAACCCAGTAAATTAGGTATTGTTACCTGCATCTTAAAGATGAGGAAACTGAGGCTGACAGTTTCTTTTAGAAATTAATTTTTTTTTTTTTTTTATGTCTTGGCTGCGTTGGGTCTTCGTTGCTGCGTGCGGGTTTTCTCTAGTTGCAGTGAGTGGGGGCTCTTCTTCATCGCAGTGCACGGGCTTCTTATTGTGGTGACTTCTCTTGTTGAGGAACATGGGTTCTAGGTGCTCAGGCTTCAGTAGTTGTGGCACGTGGGCTCAGTAGTTGTGGCTCACGGTCTTAGTTGCTGTGTGGCATGTGGGATCTTCCCGGACCAGGGCTCGAACCCATGTGTTCTGCATTGGAAGGAGGATTCTTAACCACTGTGCCACCAAGGAAGTTCCAGGCTGACAGTTTCTATGGTCACACATTAAGTAAGAATGAGGCATCAAATTCAGGTATTAGCTAAGTGGGCCAGCTTCATTATTAGAAGGCTGCTGGGGCAGGGAGACTAAGATCATCATAGTAGAGGTAACACCTCCATACTAATGTGCACCTACATGTGACTTTATTAATAGAATGCGTATTTAAGAATGGAGATGAAGCAAAGAACCCAGGAAATCTTTAAAAGATCAGAGCATATGTAATATATAAATGAAATTTGGAATTCAGTTGTTTGTGAAATACCACCAATACCACCAATGTGAGCATTCAAACCTTATTAACCTCTAGTGTGCATTAAAATGTTTGGGGTAGAAATGACAGCCAACATGATAACTTTCTGTGAAAGAACACAGTCTAGGGATTAAAAAAAATCTCCTATCCTTGTTGTCTGATTTATCTTAAATTATTTTCAATTGCACAGTTTCTTTTCTTTTTTTTCTAGAAAACAAAATTTAGAGTATTAAATATTGAGGTGAGTTCCTGAATATCCTACCTTGGAAGTAAATTCATATGGTCTCACCTGAAAAAGGTGAACATTATACAGGACCTCACACTAATTTCAAGCATGTCTTTTGCGCTTTGTTTTTTCCTGTGAAGAAAATGCCACTTGACAGAAGCAAGTGAGCCTCAAGTTTAGTGGACTTTGATGCCCCTGAATATTGTTTGACTGTATCCTGCTGCTTATTTCCTCATGTAGCCTAGAGCTGCTCAGGGCAGAGAGCCTCTGACCTCGTGGATCATACATGAAATGGAAAATGCTCTGCAAGATGAACAGCCCACCTGAATTCATTTTCATAGTTTTGTGAATTTTGCTTTCAGAACAGAGTATTGTAGGTGGTTAGAACATCTGGAATTTATTTTCTAATCTGTTGTTAGCTAGTCACACCTCCACTTAGCCACTAGTAAAGTAAGCCAACACAAAATCAAACCATGACCCACCTCTTTGATTGCCAAGTATGATGAAATTTCTAGAATATTTGCTAATTCATAGACTGAAAGTGAATTTATAAGTAGAAAGTCAGTAATTCTCTGTTTTCCTATAAAAAGAAGACAGCCCTGCCAATGGAAAGTCAGATCTAGAGATGGAGAGATTAGCTGTGATTTGAATTTGAACTGAGGAACCTTCACTGTGAACCTGAACACTTTATGCTATTCTAATATATTTTAATTTCCTTTGCTACTTCTTATTTGCATCTAGCTAAGAAAATAAACTATTCATACTGTGTTCTCAGGTATTTTGAAATGGAAAATGTCTGAAATACTGTAGGAAAGTCAGGTTTTGATGCAAGTTTTTCCTCTTGATCATCTGAGTACCTCAGAGAATTAAGGGTCATTTACAATGTGAAAACGGATATTTTCATGGTAATTTTCATTGTTGGATCATCATATCGATATGTTATAACTTCGTAAATAAAATTTGCCATCCTTGGCACTTACAAGCCTGAGAAAACATTTGTGAATGTGAAGAAACATTATTAAATTTGGCAGTGCAAAACAAGCTAACAATATTGCTAAAAATGTGTATTTTTGACTCAGGTCTGATCTTCCTTGATCCGGCGCTGATCTTCAGTTTCACATAGAGAATAATATTCAAGAAAATGCCCTTTAAGGTGGGGAGGGATTGGAGCAATGAATGCTTTAAATTTTGAAGGATAAGAACACTTCAGTTATTTCCAAGAGTTATTTCACAAATATTTCTCTTTGCTAATATTATTTCTTATGGTTGTTTATTAAAAAAAAAAAAGAAAAAGAGCCTGAGGAAGGGCTAACTGTGGATTCCTTTACTAGCCCTCATAGTAAGGGCATTTAATGATTTATAAAGGACATATGGCCATTGTAAATGATATATTTTTTTCAAAGAAATATCTCAAGTGCAGTAGTAAATTAATCTGCCACACTGTTCTTTAACCACATGATAATTCTTTAAATTGCCACCACCTTATACTATAAGAGTGTGTGTGTGTAGAGTGTGCTAATCTAATTGCCTTATAATAATTTTAATTTCATTGTTAAAAGCCAAATTTTCATAGTATATTTTTTACAGTGAAACAACAATGGATTTGTTACTTTTGCATATAAAGTATCTGAATAGGTATGGGAGTGTATTTTATTTCATTCTTATTACCTGCATGTGTATTTCTGCTAAGTGCTGGTTCTTAATGGATGCTCCCTTGGCTTTAGAAAGTTATGATTATTATGTTAAAATGTAGTTTGGGGCTTCCCTGGTGTCCAGTGGTTAAGAATCCACCTGCCAGTGCAGGGGACACGGGTTCGAGCCCTGGTCTGGGAACATCCCACAAGCTGCAGAGCAACTAAGCCCGTGCGCCAGAACTACTGAGCCTGCGCTCTAGAGCCCGCGAGCCGCAACTACTGAAGCGCACGCGCCTCGAGCCCCTGCTCCTCCACAGGGGAGGAGGAAGCCACCACAGTGAGAAGCCCGGGCACCGCAAGGAAGAGTAGCTCCCCCTCGCCGCAACTAGAGAAAGCCCGCATGCAGCGACGAAGACCCAACGCAGCCACAAGTAAATAAATTAAATAAATTAATTTTAAAAAGACCCTATTAAAAAAATGTTGTTTGAAACAAGAGCTAATTTCTTCCCACAATCTCATGTGCAAATGTATCTCTAATGTAGTCTTATTATTTTTCAATTTCTAATGATGTACATTTGGATTTGATATAAAAGTTGCCACAGGAGAATAAAGCACAAAGTAAGACTTGGGAATCTGGTTGATTAAAACAGAGGGGTATTCAATACTATAGCAGTTTTTTCCCCCCTTGCTTAATGTGCTTATTGCAGTGGTTAGTGCCATTTAAGCAAGCAGAATCTGCTGCTTACTTAATGGTAGCGGGTAGTCTCTAGGGGACTTTGCAGAAGATTCCAAGAATGCATATTCATTCCATGAACCAAAAATATTTTGAAATTACCTGAAAAAAATCCTATGTCAGTTATTTCTAAATGTGTTGACAACTCTAAACCTAAACATTAATGCCAGGATATAGTTAATGTTATATAATAAAAAACAAACTTAAATGCAATGTCAGAAAGTATATCCAGTATAAGTGGTATCTTGCTGTAGTGTTCCAGAAGTGTATTTTTAAGTACATTCGTTGGAAAATGAACAATATATTTTATTACAAAAACAGTAGGTTCCCAGCTCAGTTGGTAAAGCCCATACATGTCCCAGACAGAAATTTTAAATGGAGCTATTTCACCACCAGGGTTTCTTGCTCATTTACTCACCATGAACATCAGTGGGAGACATATGTAGGCACTGTGGGTGAAGGATGGAGGTGTGCGGGGCAGAAGAAATATGTATAGAAAAGTCTGTTTTTCTAGAGATTTCTCTGATTACCGTGGCTAGGATTTCCAGGCTATGTTGAATAAAAGTGGTGAGAGTGGACATCATTGTCTTATTCCTGATCTTAGAGGAAATGCTTTCAGCTTTTCACCGTCGAGTATGATGTTATCTGTGGGTTTGTCATACATGGCCTTTATTATGTTGAGGTATGTTCCCTCTGTGCCCACTTTCTGGAGAGTTTTTTTTTTTTTTTATCATAAATGGGTATTGAATTTTATCTGAAAAGCTTTTTCTGCGTCTATCGAGATGATCATATGGTTTTTACTCTTCAACTTGTTGATATGGTGTATCACATTGATGACTTTGAGGATATTGAAAAATCTTTTCATCCCTGGGATAAATCCCACTTGATCATGGTGTATGATCCTTTTAATGTATTGTTGGATTCAGTTTTCTAGTATTTTGTTGAGGATTTTTGCATCTAGGTTCATCAGTGATACTGGCCTGTAATTTTCTTTTTTTGTGGTATCTTTGTCTACCTTTCTCTAAAGATTTAATAAGTTCCTTCCATGTTAAGTTATGGTCCATTCCAGTTTGACATTCTGAAGTATCTTCTTTCTTCCAGCAGTGGGAGTGAAGACTCACTTTCTAGCTCTTTGGGCGACAGTAGCAGGGGTGGAAAGGGAAGCACAGCACAGCACAAGCTGAGCAAACTGTGATCCTGCTCCTTAGGGGGCTTGTGAGCCAGAGGGAAGGCGGACAATTCTTAGTTTCACTGTCTGGTGAAATAGTGAAGTTTTGTAGGAGATGTTGAAAGGAGGAGGAGGAAGCTATTAATGCAGACAGAAAAGAAGGATTTGCAAGGCCCAGTGTTTCCGTAGGGGATAAGGGCGCAAGAGCATTTCCATACATTAATGGGATTTGTGGTCTGTCTACATGCGTTAATTGATTCTTACATCATTCCCCGTTTTCCCTTGTGTCTTGCATCAACATTCAGTTAAAAACAACTCCATCTTTGCTATTTTCAGCAGTGAAATATACTTTCTGTTGATTTCTGCCCCAACTTCTACTGATTTCAAATTATATGAAAAATATCTCTTCCTCAACCAGCCAGGTATTTTTGTCATTTATATTCCAGGCAAACAAATAACTTTACATTTCTTTTATCTTGAGCATTTTAATGCAGTATTTATTTCATATCATAAAATAAAATTTTTTCTAGGGCAAAAGTGTTTTTTATTTCATTTTTTTCTGTTTTCTCATTTGACAGTGATCTATTTTTTTCTTTTTTCAAAATATTTTACAACTAGTTATATTAGTCTGCTTGGGCTGCTATAACAAAATACCGTAGACTGGATGACTTAAACGATAGACTTCTTTTTCTTGCAGTTCTAGAGTCTGAGAAGTTCAAGATCAAGGTGTTGGCAGATTTGGTTCTTGGTGAGACCCCTCTTCCTGGTTTGCATACTGCCACCTTTTTGCTATGTCCTCACATGGCAGAGAGGACATTCATTCTCTCTCTTCCTCTTCTTGTAAAGCCTCGAATCCCATATAAACTCCCTACCCCCATGACCTCATCTAACATTAGCTATTTCCCAAAGGTCCCATCTGCAGATACAGTCAGTCACGTTAAGGATTAGGGCTTCAACATATTAGTTTTGGGGGGGCACACCATTTAGTCCATACCATTGAAATTGAAAACAACAACAACCCTGGATTTTCTTCAATTGCTGCTTTAATTCTCTATGGTTTTTGTCAAATGAAACTTGAGAAATGAGAAATTTAAGTGTATGCTCTAACTGAAAAGGAGCTAGTTTTTCTGTATATTTTACCATGTCGTATTTTCAGCACTTACTTGGCTATGCATGGTGGATATTCCCTTCATATAGACTTGCAAATTTTTCCAGAAGCTGCTTTTGGCTTGTTTAGTTTTAAATAAATAATTTGGCTTTTCAAATATGTAAAAATGATGCATGCAGGAAGAGTGGAGTTCAGGTGAAAAACAGAAAGCAGTGTAAATACTGTGTTTGTTCCTATTCTGAAAGCCTCGGCTCATTCAGCATTTCTTTGAACATTTCATACATATTTGCTACCAATTTAATTTGCGTGTGTGAAGACCAAGGATGCTGTTTTTATTAGAATTGCTGAGGACATTCTCCATATTCCTTGTTTCAAATATCACCTTCCTTCTGTGATGCTCCTTTCCCTCGTAACTATTAAAAATCCTTTTCCTTCCTTCTCTGTCTACATATTTGCTGCTCTATTTCTCCTCAGTGCTTTCTCTTCCAAACAAGGGCTGAATATGAATAATTGAATGGCAAGTAGTTTTTAGTTCAGAGTGGCAATGGTACAGCCGGCTCTCTTGCCTACAAGCCTCCTTGGGATGGAATAGTTCAGCCTCAGGTTCTATTCTTCTCTTTTGGAATAGATCAGTGCCCAAAAATCTCAATAAAAGAGGCTGGAGCACAAGTTCTGTAAACTCGTCTAGTGGAGAAAAATACCCAATATGAATTATGATCTATTTTCTGATCAAGACTGTATTCTAAATGACAAATGTGTAAATATCCCTAGTGGTTCATTTTACAACCTCTACTGACTTTTAGGTTGCTAGAGAAAATATCAGTGTGAGTCTTTCTTCTATGACTCTGCAACTGATGATTTAGAAGAAATCACAGTATCACTTCGATGGAAGCAGTTAAATCAAATCCCAAACCTTAGGTAGAGAGAACTAAGTCATCTGCAAATCCCTTGTTACCGTTATATGTTTTCATGCAGAAATGTCTCACATATACTTACCCTTTTGTTTTTAGAACAAACATAGTAAATATTTATGAATACCAGTCATGTGATAGATTTTATACTCTTTCTGTGTATCTAAACATGTCACTTGATTAGTCTTAAAAACGAATAATTCATCTAATCTTTTCAGAAGCCCCATTTTAGGCCATGTAACATTTACGGTATAACAAAGCGTATTATAGAGGAGGTGGTCCCCTTACATTACTTAGACAACCAATGACAAACAGAAGGTCATTTTCTGATTTAAGGGGTCACTTTCCTTTCTTCTCTGGAGGGCCACCATCCCGCCCACTGCCCCTCCCCTAACAGTTCTCTGAATAGTCTCAGTGAATGGGCCAGCAAGCCTCTGTTTAGGCCTCAGGCACTCTTGGTGCAAACTTGAAAAGAACAGGTGCAGGTCAGAAGTGAACAGGACAGCCCAGGATCACTGCTGTGAAACACGTGCAAGCAAGTCTCAAACTAATCTGGGAATGACTTTGGACAAAGAAAACAAAAGAACACTTTAGGTTCTAAATCACCCACTTGACAGAGTGGGGCTCCAGGATGAGAAGGCCGGTAAGGACTAGTTGCTCCTGTTTTCCTTTCATTATAATTCGAGTACATTTCAGAAGTGAAAGACAAAAACTCTGACCATCTCAAAATTAGAAAATTTCCTTAAATTTAAATGAATTCCTAAATGAGATTATTCATCATGTATGTCTTCCTTCTCACTAGAATTCTGTACTTCTACAACCCAGATTCAATTCAAACTTCATTGCTGTTACTTTGGGGTTCAAAATATCTTTATTAAGGATGCATTCTTCAAGTCAGTTGATGTCTCTCCCCAATGTATGTTTTTTTTAATAGTCTCTTATGTGATATGGGCAAAATTAGTCCATTAGGAAAGAACTGTGTCTATTAACATTTTTGTGTTTACAAATACAAATATAAGAATATGAAAAATATGGTAGAATATGAAAATAATACAAAGTTAAAGACAGGAAAAGAGTGAATGTGAATACGAGGCTAGGATAGTTTGAATGCAAATATGTAAACCACAGGATATTATATAGTTTTAAAAAATTGACCAGCAAGTTTCTCTCCTGAATTTCCTAGAGGCCAAAGCAAGAAGGGAAATAAATCTATTTAATAATTTATATACGGATATACTGTATTAGTTTTATAGGGGAACTCAAGTATTTTATTGGTCTGAAAGAAAGTCTTCCCATGAATTTCCAATGCATGAGTTGCTGAAGGATTAATAACTGAAATACTGAATTTTATAAACTGTGTTCCATTACAGCTGAGGGTATAATTGCAATGCCAAACTTAGTAAAAGCAATTTTACAGGGTTTTAAGATAATGTGGCCCAAGAACCTAGCTTTGATTCACAAATAAAATCTAGACTCCAGAGTAATGTCTTTTAAATTGTTGTCCATAAATATTATGTCTTTTCATCGGGCTAATGGTAAAGGCAATCACAAATAAATTGAGAATATATCCTCAATATTTTCCACAGGACCCTGGAGTCTAGATAGTTTTTGTTGTTTATTAAGAACATATTTATGTACATTAGTAGTTAAAGAGTGGTTGGTAGATCATGAAGTATTGTGAAAATTGAATTTACCATATCAAAATGTTTATTAAATGGATACCCTTCCCTCCCACCTGCCAGTCATTTTTTTGAAAATATGTTCTAGGAGACTGTGTACAGTTAGAGTGGGCTTTTCTTTATATAATAGTTCTGTATTGCCCCAACACATGAAAAATGGAATGGTCAATTCTCCATACTTATTCTTGAGACAACCAATAACCATGGGGTATTTTTCTCTGTATATGAGCCCTGATACATAGAAAGTGGTGACATAAAGTTGATATTATGAATTATCTGAAAGCACAAGCTGGAGTTGTTGTAGACTTACTTGACTTATACTTTTCTTTTGTTTTTTTTAAGTGAAAGTGAGTTTATTTAGAGAAACACACATTCCACAGGCAGAATGTGGTCCCTCTCAGAAGGTGAGAGCATCTCCGGGGTATGGGGTGACTTATACCTTTCTAATCAGTCATAAAACTAATTTTTCTATTTAAATTTTATCACCTTCTCTAGAGGTGGGAAAACTTGAGATTTGAGACAAACCATGCTTTAATGACAAATAGAAACTTTCTGCTTCTTGGGTAATGTAATGGGAGACAATTATAGTTAGAGAACAGAATGTAAATGTAATAAATGCTGACAATTTAAAAGTAGTGCTATAGTGGAGGGAATCTGGGTTTTGAGTGGGGGGAGGCAGTGGAGGGATATGGCAAGGTACTAATTTTTTCACTTTTCATACTTAGGGAGTAAGTAATATTGCCTAAAGCCTATGGATAGTTCAATAGATTCTATTTACAAAAATTTATTTTATTGAGGTATAGTTGATTTACAATGTTATGTTAATTTCTGCTGTACAGCAAAGTGACTCAGTTATACATAAAAATACATTCTTTTTCATATTCTTTTCTATTATGGTTTATCACAGGATATTGAATATAGTCCCCTGGGCTGTACAATAGGACCTTGTTGTTTATCCATATCTATCTTTCTGTCTTTCTATCTGTCTATCTATGCATCTGCTAATCCCTAAATCCCATTCTATCCCTCCAATACCAATAATAAAATACCAATTAAGGTATTATTTGTTAAAATGAAAATAATGGAAAAGTTAAAAGTAAAATTATAAGGAGCAAAAGTTGGAAGAAGGGAGAGAAAAGGACAGATGGATATATGGGGGAAGAGAGGAAAGTCATACATGTGAGTTAAGTTCCATATATTTCATAGAAGGGGTGAGTAGGACCCCTTACATCTGAAGAATCAAGAAATGGAGGTGAAAACAGATTATTTCCAGTTCTGAACATGGCCAGAACAAAGAATGTAAAGAGAAACTGAAAAATATAAGTGTACTTCTATGGAATAAAACTGGGTACGGAATGAAAAGAAACGTTTACTTTTCACTTTATAACTTTCCATACCATGTATTACTTTTATATTTTTAAAGAGGTAATGAGTGATTCAGTGGAGATATTAGGTCTGAAATTTTTGGCCATTTTCTGAGTAGTCAATAATATTTTAACATGTCTGAGGGCAGTACAGATACTTAACACACACATACACACACATTTTCCTAAATGCAGTTTTCAGAGAAATTCAGATAAATGTAAATAAATTACATAATCATGATTATTTTTGTAAAATCAGTTCATACAATTGTTATAAAGGTAAATATGAAAGAGTATATTTGTTAAAGTGCTTTGCTGATTTTAAATGGTAAAAATTGTTATGTGCTTCTATTATTTCTCAAGGTTATCTTTGAAGTGTTTTTCTAGGGAAAAGTAAATAATAACTTTATGAGAAAAAATGGTTTACGAGTTATGTTTCCATGGATTCTTTTGACCCATGCTCTGAAATTCATTATTCAGCAGACATGGGGCTGGACCAGCAAATGTGTAATTAAAAAAAAATTTTTTTATTTTATATTGGAGTGTAGTTGATTAACAATGTTGTGTTAGTTTCAGGTGTACAGCAAAGTGATTAAGTTATATATATACATGTATCTATTCTGTTTCAAATTCTTTTCTCATTTAGGTTAATACAGAGTACTGAGCAGAGCTTGCTGTGCTATACAGTATGTCCTTGTTGATTATCTATTTTAAATATAGCAGTGTGTACATGTCAATCCCAAACTCCCTAACTATCCCTCCCCCACCTTCCCATATGGTATTTGTCTTTCTCTGTCTGACTTACTTCATTTAGTATGATCATCTCCAGGTCCATCCATGTTGTTGCAAATGGTATTATTTAATTTTTTTAATGACTGAGTAATATTCCATTGTATATATGTAACAAATGTGTAATTTTTAAAAGCATCTAATTTATTATAATGCAAATAGTTGGAGAAACAGATTTGAGAAAGTCTGAATAAAAAGTAACTGGTACAGGTCACTAAAAAGTAGTTCCACTTTCCCAGTCTCTTCCCTCACTCCCATTTAAAAAAATACAGTTTCACAAGGAAAATACAAATTCTTAGTTTACGTTTACAATCTATAGTATGGAGTGGAGAAGAACTGGCTTGGGTACAGCTCCTGAGTTTAACACACACACACACACACACACACACACACCAGCAGTGGCAGTAGCCAGTTGACTATAAGCAAAACATACCATCCCTACTGAGATGCAGAACTGTACCCTGGTCAGATGACAACTGGAATGTTGGCTTCAGGTCTCAGAATCAAAATTTTATTTAATAAGTTTATTGACAAATTAGATTATTTTCAAAGAGACTAGGATGCTAAAGTAGCAAGGAATCATATTCTAGGAAGAATACCAATTAATACTTTGGTATTTTTTTTAGCAAGCCCAGAGAGTTCATGACAGAAGTAGACATGTAAGGAAAGCATCAGAAATTTAGGCTAGTGAGTGAAAATCATAGGGAGGCAGAGAATGGTTCAACTTAAAGAAGTTCCTTTTATACATTACAAAGTTTAAAACAAACTCTCAAGAAGCTGAGCTTGTCATAAATCATAATGTTTAATATAATTATCATAATTGCTCTTTATTGAGCACTTGTATATGAAATATTCTTAAACCCTTTGAACCTGTCATTCTATTTAATCCTCACAACATCCCTAAGAGAAAGGTACTGGTAAATAGCTCTATCTTACAGGTGAGAAAATAAACATTCAAGAAGACTGTGTGTCCTGCCTAGGACCTCACAGCCTGCACACGACAGAGAATCAAATCTCAGCTCTTGTGAGCATGGAACTCCCAAAGAAGAAGATAAAGTCGAAGTGTAACATATTCAGATTACATATGTTTGGAAGAGGGTCTGAGTTAGATAACATTAGGGGTTTTGTTTTCTTTCTTTTTTTCTTTTCTCTTTTTTTTTTTTTTTTTTTTGCGGTACGCGGGCCTCTCGCTGCTGTGGCCTCTCCCGTTGCGGAGCACAGGCTCCGGACGCGCAGGCTCAGCGGCCATGGCTCACGGGCCCAGCTGCTCCGCGGCATGTGGGATCTTCCCGGACCGGGGCACGAACCCATGTCCCCTGCATCGACAGGCGGACTCTCAACCATTGCACCACCAGGGAAGCCCTTTGTTTTCTTTTTTGAATGTCAACCACGTGTCTTACTGGTTTTCTTTAAGCTTAGATAAATCCAGATTGACATGACCTCTTAGTAGTTACAGTTGTTGTGTTTAACAGTAGAGGGTAGGAAGGTCAATCCTGTTTCCCACCAAGTGGAGTTTGGATTTTATCATCTTGGGGGTTAGAAGAAAGTGTTTTGGCCTTACTCGATGGTAGAACAATACAAAGAAGGGTCTAGAAATGCATGAATTCCTGCCAAACACTGCTCTCCTTTTTTGGAGTTTTCAGAGAAATTGTTTATACAGGCACATAATTCTGGGAAAAAAGTACTATCGTAGGTGCTCACCAAGTGATTGATAGCCTCATCCTGTGTTTGGAGCTAATGGCTTAGCTGTAAATAATCTCTTGTGAATCTAATATTCGAGCCCAGTACGCTTGCATGCTTGTGGAAACAGTGAGAGCTAAAGCAAGACAGAAAGAGAAAGCTAGGTCCGCAAAGGGGACTCGGGCTTTTTTTTCCATCCAAATTCTTAGGACCAGGAAGAGAATGAGAACACGAATGATATAGTCTGAGGTCAGATAATCACGTGGCAAAGGCCAAAAGGTGCAACAGAGAGAGACCTTTTCTCTTAAAGAATCCTTGCCCTTTAAGCCCTAGTAATCCCTGATCTTTAGTGTTCACTGGATAATCAGTATTTCAAGTGTGAAGCAATACGATTATGAAATCCTTCTTTTGGATAGGGCAAGCTGAGACGGTGAGATCCCATCTAGGAAGATGGAGACAAATGTTTCAAGCAATGGAGAGAAAGCAAAAATATACCTTCTGTTGGATTTTTCTGCCTACATTCTTGACAATTTCCCCAAACTTCCTAAGAACCATACTAGCTACACTAACTCTGTAGATAAAATGTGGGCCAGGACAAGCCAACGTGAAGAGCTGAATCTGACAGATGGCCACAAGTGCATTGATCTGGTATAACAATCCTGATCTAAATGGAAAAGAGAATCTAACACCTTCCAAAGCAACTCTGAAGCTTTAATCAATAACTGGAATGTTAGATTTTGGCAAAAGAACAGATGTTAGAATTTTAAAGCTGACTATATGACCCCAATAAAAAAGAATCAGTTTTTATTAGGAATGGAGCCTGGCAGTTTTGCACAATAATCTAGAGTTCCCTTGACAGCATTTGAATAATGGATTAGCTCCAGTGGGAATTAGGCAATTTTTTGTGTGACTTAAACATGATGCACAAGAAGCTTCAATCAATAATACTGGCTTTGGAGAACAGTTTTTAAGTAGGCAAGCAGCGTGTATAATACTGTGTCATGTGTATATAATTATTGCAGCATGCCAAAGGGTGGAAAACAATCTTCAAGTGGCAGAGAGTTAATAACACCCCATTTCATTGTTCAGCATTTTCCTCTAAGTTGTGTTGGTTTTGTTTTTGTTTTCCTTCATTGCCTGAGATTTTCTTAAACGTATAAGCCTGACATTGCTCAATACAGTTTTCTTTCATCAACAGTGAGCTCAGTGCTGCTTGAAAGCCAAATAGTTTGCTTATCAGTGTCTGAGAAGGCTAGTCACAAGGAAAAATTTAATCAGGCTAGATACTATATGGAAATTCCGTGAATATATAGATTTAAGAGTCTAACCCACATGAATTCTTCTAAATTAGATACAGAGGATATATTTGGAAAAGAAGTGTGAAACTGTTCATTTCAGGTGAGAAGAGTTTAACCATTGCTAACACTACTGAATTAAGATACCTGCTGTTTTAGAATATCTATTGTTTACTAACTGTGACAAGACTAGACGGCCCATAGTCAAAGATTATATTTTACCTCTTAGTTCTTTCTCTTTGAAGAGAACATTAGCTTTGTAATAAGGAAGTCAAGCAAGGACAAAGTCTGCTGGAAATCCTGAGTGCTTTGTTGGCATTGCCACGTTCCCAGCTGTTTTATGTTTATAATAACAATGGGGCGAACTGTAAGAGTGGTGCTACGTGCATTAAAGCTTGTTTCATTTCTAGTGTGTGATGACAGGTATTTATTGAGCTGTTCCAGATATATAGCAAGATGAAAACATATCCATTAAAAGCTCCTAGTCATTTAAAAATATATTTTAAAGAATTCAAAACTAAATTTGGTAGTTTTGGGGATCCAACTACATTTTTTACCAACTTCCCAAGCTGGTGAATTGGACAAAACCAGTCATAGGTTTTTCTGTTTTGAGAAAAGAAACACAGATTTCCTATATTTCATAAGAGGGTAGGGTGCCCAGTGCCCTGCAGATCTCCTTTGTGACACCTGTTTTCTGTACCCCCGAGCTCTAGTTGACGGAGAAATGCAGTGACACGTGGCCTTGTTCCACTGTGGGGCAGCCAGTGTGTTTTCAGTCATTAAGCTTGCTCCTGGAGCCGAGAGAGCCCGAGGCAATCACCCGTAACTGAGTTTCACCCAAGACTTTGCAGACATGCTGTGTGGGCTGTAGGCAATTAAGACAGTCTACAATGAAATCAGTCATATCTGGGGGGCATTGAGTATATTTACTAAGCAACGTGCCACATACACACATGCGTGTTTCCTGTCCACAAAAATCTGCATCTTTGTGGAGGAGAAAGTACACACAGACAGCTTGTTAACTCTATAATAAAAAATAACAAATACAAAATTGTAAGAAGTGTTGAAAGCAGTAACTGATAAGTGAGTGAATAAGGAAGTGTTGTAGATAACACGGGCTTCAGGAAGAGAGGAGGGAGGCGCCATGGAGCTGGGGCAATTGGGAATGATCTGTAGGGGAAGAGGCTTGAGCAGAGCCCACGCCTCCACACTCCTGGGAATTTAATTGGGCACTTACAGCTCCAATAGGAGAGATCTTATGATGTGGCCAGGGAATCTCTCCGTCACTGAAAATGCCTAGGAACAACCCTGACAATGTTATCTCTAGAATCTGAAATGCAAGCAGTCTTTGAAATAAGTCCTTTATATTCTCTGGTGGCTTGAAATATGACTTAGGGTGATGGGCAACTAGACGACGCTTTTTTGTGTTCTACAGACCCCTTTATGGGTGATGGGGTAGGACAGATAGAATAGTGGCAAACCTAACTGTTCTGAGTGTGTGTGTGTGTGTGTGTGTGTGTGTGTGTGTGTGTTAGGAGCATTCAGTTTGAAAGTTGTGTTTCTACATCTTTTCTGCTCCTCGTTTTTATTTTCTGTATTTCTGACCCCAATCTTTCATTTGAGTTATCCCCAGAAATTCAGATCCAATGTGATACTCATGGGAATAAATCTGTTATATTCTGTGAATTTAATGCCCTTAGCTTCTTGAGTATAAGAAAACTGGAATCTGTTTTCTAAATTCTAAAATCCAGCTACATCTTTAACCCATTATGGAAATGCCTTATTTTCTCCTTTTTAAATGCTTTTGGTTAAGAGAGGTTTTCGTAGGGGTAAAGTGAGCTACCTTGGTCGGCAGATACTATATACAATACATCTCTGAGATGGCTGTTAATCAAAAGGACAGGAAGACATAAGTGAGTTAACTTTCTGGATTCTCTGCCTTGCATAATGATGTGAGAATTGCTTGGCATATTTCAGGACTTCTGAGATCCCCCTGATGATGTCTGTCGGCTGATCTAATCAACAAACCCTGCAACTGTAGTAATTGTGTATCAGGTCCTTGTGATGAAACAAATGTTTCACAGTAAATTGCCAGAAGATTCAATTCTTCTGTATTCTGTGTGTATGTTTTTTTGATTTGTTTTGTTTTTGCTTTTTTGGATGTTTTGTTTATTGTGCTCTGGGTTTTTTTACTAATTTTTTTAAACAACTATCTTATGAAAAACATTGCTGTGTAAGAAATTTGTAGTAAGGTGTTGCTGAATCTGAATTCTGTTACCTTTCATTTAGCTTTATTTGTTTTTCCATCTGTTTATTTGATCTTCTAGAACTGACTGCAGCCACCATAAATTCTCATTTGCAGAGATGGATGTAACAATGACTAAAGCATGGATCAAAGCTTAGAAGGGATGTCTGTGTTTGTCTGTGGGTTGTGTGTGTGTGTGTGCATGCATGTGAGATGTCTTGATCTATTTGTTTATTTCTCCGGGGAATTCTCAAGCAATTAAGTCAACCTATTGCAAATAGAGCCCTCTCTGTACATTCTGATTTGATAGGAGAGTGGGTAATTCCTGTTAATGACTAGTACATCTGTTCAATTATATTGTTTTGTATTGATGCTTAATTAGGTGTCAAGTTGGAAGAGAGGGAGAATGTGAAAGCATGATTCCCTTTTAAATGTCAGAAACGCTTCCTAAATTACCTGTCTTATTAACGTACACAGAACACTTTGACAGGCATTGTGTTCTTCTGACCTTAAAACATTTATACTGTCTTGGAGAAGTGTAATGTTCCCTAGGAAGTGAGATGTATGTATTGGAACTGGTTTGCCTTGAATGTCACTCATGTCCAGTTTCTTGTGGAGCGACCCTTGTCAACCTTTAGCTGGCAACAGAAGGAGAGCTTCCCATTGGTAATATATTCTTTGGTTAAATAGCTTTCTTTTCTCTGGGAGGGTTTTCTTTAGAAAATATTGTTCCAAATAAAATTGAGGCTATATTGTTTAAAAGTATAACTTGCTTTTTATCTAGATGTATTTAGATATAAGCAAATGAAAGACCAATTGCATATTTTTTTTAAATGATATGATCACACTGAACCTGTTTCTAGAATACAGATAGACTAATGTGTAGGCTTATTCAGCGAATAACAGTGAGTATTTATAAATATAACTCTTGAAAACAGAATGGGAAAGGATTTGTAGTAGAATGGAGAGTGACTAAGGAGCTAAACACATTATTGGGGAGTTATGAGTGCCACAGTGTGGAAGCGTTCTTAGCCAGCTTGTAGGTGTAATTTTCATTTTTTATTGATGTCAGTGGGTCAGTTGAGGTCAAAGATTATTACTCTTTACTGACAACTCATGCTGTGTCACAAGGCAATATGATGTGTTCTAATAAAAGTATGTATTATGTATAAGACCCTGTAACAATTAAAAAGGGGGAATTGACAGCACAGAAAATCAAGTTCTTAAAAATGAATAGTTGAGGCTTGCTTGAGTAGAAGACTGATCTTGTTTAATTACCTAGTCTATCAGCATTTGGAGTGTTTTTTGTGGTTTTCCATAACAAAAGAGAAGGATGTTAATATGATATTCAACAAATGAATAAAACGTTGTTGATTGTAGTAACTTCAGTTAGAAGCCTCTTGCCAAAAGAAAAAGAGTTATGTGGGTTAAGGCAGTCTAGTAACAATCTGGCATTTTTCAAGTCTCTTCAGTTCTCTGTTTAATATTGTTCTTGTTCATATTAGTAACCCTTTTTTCTAACTATACCTCTAGATAGTAAAATATAAGAATATGTAAAGGAAACTGTAAGCCATCTCTAGATTCTAGACACAATGGATAATATTTAATCATCCACTGTTGTAGGTTCTTTGCAAGTCCTCCCTTTCACAAATTTTATCAATATTTAATGTTTTGTAAATAGTGCTCAGGATTCTTCTTTGTAAACTACATTCTAAATTTGGATAAGATTATTTTCTTATATGTTCTAGGTAAGATTAGAAAATAAAAATCTACTTTCCATTATATATTGCCATAGTTTTATACAGAGTGAAATTTTACCTTACTGAATTTATTTCTGTTTTCTTTGTATCAATTCTGTAAGTTATTGCTTAGAGAACTAATTCATGCATAACTTAAATGCAGTGAGGAATCTCACACTAATTTCCAGAGAACTGGACAAATTTTTTGAGGAATGACTGTGCTAAAATTACTCAGGAAAATTACCCAGTAAGTTTGGAAATGCTATAATGAGATTACATAATATCTTAATCTTTATAGTTTATTTTTGTGTTAATATTTATTTGCTAAAATTTTTATTTTTGACAATATTGGAATAGAAGTTATATGTAAGTTAATGCTGTAACTGAGCATACTTTTTGTATTGTATTGATGCAAAAATATGTATAATGATAATATATAAATCAAATAGCTGCAGTTTTTAAGCTTCTTACTAATTTGTTCAACATATAAAACTGAAGATCAGTTAATTTCATTTTCTTTTTCTAATAATAGAATGTTTCCTAGACATAGAAAAAATACTGAGGGGGATTTTAATAAAAGCATGAAAATGACAAACAGTTGTATAACATTCTAGGCCTGTACTCTTGTAATGAAATTGCACATTAAGCATCTCATAGAATTTCATTGTAATGAAAGTTATTTTTTAATCTTCTCTAGAGCAAGTGATGTTTTAGTGGGGCTCTGTGTAAAGGGCACAGTTATTCCAATGTCGTAACTTAGAGTTACAAGTACTGGATGCAGAGGAAGTTAGAGTCAGATTGACCAGTTAGTGGGCTACTGCAACAGTCCGTACACTAGAGGGAAAAGCCCCTAAAAGCAATGACAGTGAGAATGGAAAGGAGGAAGGGATGGCAAAGAGTTACTCATGTAATAGAATTAACATTAATTCACTAAACATTTAATGAGTTCCTACTATGTGTCAAGTTCCTACTATAGTCATTTTGATTGTTGCCATGAAGATAAGAGTGAGCTTGGCAAACAAATAATTACTATGAAATTCAATACCATTGTGATATTGTAAGTAAATTGAATGATATCCGGAGAGATTTGCTGAGAAGTAAGTATTTGCATTTGGTCTTTAAAGGATGATTGGAAATTTTCTAGGGGAAGGATTTCAAGGAATAGATGTTTCCCACAGAGATAGTAGAATGTGAAGAGTTTGTACATTAGGATAAAGAAGAATACGTGTTGTTGTCAGTAACATGCCACACTGAAATTATTTCAGATTTGTGAATTTTTATACAAAATGATGTTAAGATGAACTCATGTTATTCTGGAGTAAGAATGATATAAGGATCATTGTTACGTGCAGTAAAAGAAGATAAAATATTGTTAGAATTTGGTTTGGAAATATAGGAGGTGCCAGTTTATGGAAGCTTCTCATAAAACATTAAAATGTAACTTACTGGGATATACTTGGAAATTTCTGAACAGGGAGTGAAATAACAGGTTCTAGTTATTCTGAGTAACAAATTCATAGGGCTTTAATTTGTTGTTGTTGTTGTTGTTGTTATTGTTCAATAATAGAATGTGAATCCTTAAGCAGCTACCTAGGGAAATGAGGCTGGATTAAAGAATTTGTAAAATATGTAAAATAACACATTCCTTGGAATTAATAGTCTCTAACAGTTTAAAAGAAAATAAAATGATATGTTGATTTGTTTAAAGTCTAAAAATGCAGAAGTAGAGATATTCTTTTTCCACTTTAATTTCAGATTCTGCTTTTGGCTGTGAATGAGATATCAGCTATGGTGTCATTACTTTCCCACTTCATAGAACTTAATAAGCTTTTAAAAGTAATTTTAGCCATCAGCAAAGCCAGACAATGTTAAATAGTAACCTCAGTGTATTTCTACACAATTTGTGTAGCTGCTTTTCTCTGAGGAATCTAAACATTTACCCTAGTATGCCAGTACTTCAACTTCATAGGGAAAGACCTTTAATAATCCCTTGAGTTGAAGTTTCTGCAGATGATGCGGAACCGTCCCATCATCAAAGCAGTCGAAGTCTGTGTAGCTGGGCAAGTTGACAGTGGCGTGAAGTGCTGGATCAAAGCTGGTGGAGGTGGACAGTGCCCCAAAATTGTTAGCTCTGATTACATTGCCATTGCTGTTGCAGTGGCTTCATCCCTGTTGGATTGTCTAATTTTTGCTCTAGGGAAACAATGTTCCCTTTATTTTTCTCATTCCAAAATGACCTGACATAATTTTATAGACATTTTGTATGAAAATTCAAACATTTGAAATGTAAATTTTTCCCCACATGACTTTAATCAAAAGTTTATGGTCTCTGTGTCAGCCCAGATTATGTTTACCTATTCTCCATTCCATTAATTAAGAAAAAAAGAGAAGTTACTGGATTTAAGACCATGCTTTCCCAGTTGAGCCTTGTTTGCCATGCCTTGTGCATAAATGTGGCTATCCCATTTTGACCATTCTCCTTGCTTTCCCCCAAAGAGTTGTTCATTTTTTATTTAATATTTTATTAATACTTTCTTGGGCAACTATTTTATCCCAGTGCAAAGCTAAGTGCTTTTGATTTCAGATGAGAAAGACCTTCTCTTGTGTTGTTTACATTTTACTAGAGGAAAGAGACTGAAAACAAGTAAATAGACGAATATCATAATTGTAAAGTTGTGAGTGTCCTGAAAAAACAATAAGGGCCTGATGTGAAGGACAGGAGGCAGGACAGAGATGGATTTAGCTAGTGTGGGAAGAAATGTGTCTGTGAGGTGTTGACGTTTGCCCTGGGGTTTAAAGGAATGAGAAGACGTGGAAGGGAAATATGGTAGGCAGAAGAAAGAGTGGGCAAGAACATGCTATTCAGTGATGGTGTCAGATTCTAGAGTGGCAAGTTCAAGATCTACATCTCTTACATCCCTGCTGTAACAATGAGTGGTCTAGGAGAAGTGTTGACTCAGGAGTTATTTGCTATTTGGGTTCATTTTCCCTTTTGAGGGTCCAAGTGCTAAAGATTCTCCAGTTCATTAGCTGAAATGTTAGGGAGCAAAACCCCCAGCCAGGGTTATAGAGCACAACCAAGACCACCTCCCCATAGTAGCTTGACTCCCCAAATCTTGCATCACCCACTATGTTCAGTAGAAAATAACATGTATGGTCATACAACTCAAAAAATATGACTTTAGCCCTTCTTTAAACCTTTCCTTATTAGCCACTTAGAACTCCTGAAGAGAATGTGAAAGATGGCGGCCTAAGGTGTAGAAGTAGCAGATGCTACAACACTTCAGTATTTAGTGCAATAAAGTTGTGTTTCATGGAAATGTTCAAATATAAGTATAGGTAAAATGTGGAGATGCACAAATATGAGTTACATTTCTCTGCAGGGAGCCAACCTAATGACTGCTGTAAATAAATTACCATTCATTTATTGATGTGTCATTGATCTACACAGTAAAAATCGGTGTTATTCAAATCCATTGTCCACACTGAAAAGATGTGTACTTGAACTGTAAAGATAAATGAACATTATTTTTCCTAACAATAAATTGAACATAAACAAAAAAATTCATACAAATAAACATAGTCTTAAAAGAGATTTGGTTTCACAATTCCATGTGAAATAGAGCAAAGCAATCATATGTTCCATTATAATTGGATTAAAGGCTATATCATTTTAGTTTATAGGACTGTTAATTGTATATCTTAAAAGTTTCGATGATTATTTGAACAATAGTAAATAGTGCATTGTTTAAAGTTTTTGGTAATGAGTCAAAAATGTTCAGATGTGCAAAAGTAAATTTTCATCTTTTTAGGAGAAACTCCACATTATTTTTTAGAAGTATGCATTTATTTTTAGTCTCCTTTCTTTTTCTATACTCTCCTCCTCACTCCTCCCAACTTCCGTGCGTCCCTCTTCCTCGTTCCTTCTCTTGAGTTCTTTTCCTTTGGGTCCATTGAATCTCTTTCAATTCCTTCTGCTTCATTTTTCTTCATTTAATCTTATATACTATCAGGCAGCTGTGTTAAAAATTCAGGGAGAGTTGGTTCATCAGGAACATGTTATTTCCCCTGGGCTTCCCAGCTCTGTGCACTCCTCTGGATTTTTCTGATGAAGAGGAGAGATATTGTGATGGGCATAATGGAGTCTCTTCCATTAATTCTGTTGCCTGCCCATTCATCCTGTAAACTTCCCCTTCTGTCAAATCAGAAGAGTGAACATAGAGAACAAGACCAGCTTGGCTGGAAATGAGAACACCTTTACCTTAGTCCTGACAGAGGTGTTTGCTTTAGATGGAAAATATGTACACTGTTCTTGAATTTATCCAAAGATATTTCCATGGCTTTTCCGAAAAATCCAGCAGGAAGAATCTGATTGAGAGAGTCAAAAATAAGGTTCTAATTTGTGCCCTGGCATTAGTATAAAGATAAGTATATTTACTTCTTAAACTTTAGTTGTCTAAAAGAAATAGGAAAACCAAATTAACTTCCCATTGTAGTGGCATTTTGCATGATGCACTTTCTGATCTCAGAGTAAAAAATTATATACAGAATAGAGCTCTTTAAATAAACCTTCATGGCCGTCTCTGTCATGGCCTGGTTGGGGCTTTTAGCAGCTCCCTTTGTATCTACAGGTAGACAAGAACACAGGAATTCTATAGATAGGTCCTTAACCGCGTTTTGAAATTATTGGGCTGCTCCTTTGATCCAAAATTATGTGCTGTTTTTGGCTTTTGCTGTATCCTTGTCTCTAGTTGCTCTTCTCTTCCTAGAGTTCTCTACTCTTCTTATCTAGCCTCTTTGAACTGTTATTTCTGTGGGCAACTTCTTTGGTTCTTGGTTCCAACTTTCCTTTTGGACACTTGTGTTGGAGCGTCTTTATATCCATAGTCCAAAGAACCTGGCTGAAACCAGACCCAGTCCACTCCTAAACCCCAAACCCAGGTTCTAGAACTTACCATTTGGCCGGAAAAAATGCTAAACTTACATGGGATATTTATTAATCATTATCACTTGTTTTGCCCTTAGTTGCTGATTGTACCTCTTTTTTTTAAAAAAAATAGCAGGGAGAAGACATAAATTCTCACTTTGCACTTTGCATGCATATATTTTTATTCACCCTTTTCATTTTGTTTAAATCTTAGTGTAAGCACAGACAAAAATAGGGCAGTCAGGTGGCCACAACTAAGTCAGCTGCATCCACTGTTTTCTGCTAGGCATTAGGAATTGGATGTCCAAAGACACTTCTAATTTTTTTCTGAAAGTTTTATAATTTTACTTGTAAATTCCAAAGTGTTAATGATCATTAAAAAGCACTATAGAAATGTTATAAAAGGTAGATCTTATTTTAGATAGTTGTCTAATAATTTGTAAGATAAATATACCACAATTTCTTTTGCACCAGAAGAACTTTCTAACAGTTTTGCCTCCATACAAAAAGATTGTTAATAAGATAATGAGCAGCTACCCCAGGAAGTATTCGGAGAATTGGCATGATCACTTTTTATGGGTAATGTATATGGAAAGCTTCCATTAACTAGGAAAGTGGACTGCAAGCCTGAGGTATGTTGTTCTTCTGCAGTTTCTAGGACTAAAATAATGTTGATTACATGCATTAATTGGATAAATAGCTTCAGTTAAAGATTCATTTGCAGGATGTTCAAAGGTGATGTAAATGCCTGTGAAGCTCCTTTTCCCCTGCTGTGATCAAGAGATATGAGAGCATGTTGTGGAATGTGGGGGCAGTACACCATGGATAGTTGAAAAGACAGTTCTCCGGGCTTCCCTGGTGGCGCAGTGGTTGAGAGTCCGCCTGCCGATGCAGGGGACACGGGTTCGTGCCCCGGTCCGGGAAGATCCCACATGCCGTGGAGCGGCCAGGCCCGTGAGCCATGGCTGCTGAGCCTGCGCGTCCGGAACCTGTGCTCCACTACGGGAGAGGCCACAACAGTGAGAGGCCCGCGTACCGCAAAAAAAAAAAAAAAAAAAAAAAGAAAGAAAGAAAAGACAGTTCTCCAGATAGCAAGAGATGTGGCCTTGGGCTTTTTCTTTTCCTATACTACAGTGACCTAGAACTGATAGCGTGAATTCTAGTGGAGTGCCTGCCCTCAAATTCCTTTGTATTTTCTGAGTAGCCATAAGGGAGTCCATTCAGCCTCTCTTTTACAGAAGGAACATTTTGAGGGAAAATATACAGCATGTCAGGCCTGTGGGAGGCTGCTGAGTCACATATGATTCACAGATATGGCTTCAGAAATCTTTAGATTTTCACATTACTAAACAGGGGGGTCCGTTTTAAAACTGCTTGTGGAAATCTACACTGGGGTGTGCTCTAAATGGAGCATGAGGAACGGTGACCGAATGACTATTAATGAAAAAAAAATTAGAAGCCTGCAACAGTTCATTCGGAATGTTGATGTTTAATTCATGTTGCTGGTTGCTTTGTGATTCCTTCCTGTTCCATAAAGACGATGAGTTCTGTGGGCGTGCCATCTTACAGTTGGCCCCTCGAGCCGAAGTCCTGTCTTCTTTTCATCAGGGCTTGTGTAATGCTTCATACCTGTTTCTAAAATGACCGAATGAAATCAGTTTCTAAGCCTTTCCTTCTGACTGCAGAAGAATTATTTCAAATGTGGAAGATACAAATATCAGCACAAATGAGTCTTTCTATGAAGAGATCGACCATTGTATTTTAAAATGTTTATTTCATATTTATAGAAATAGTTTAAATTCCTGTAATCATCTTGTCATTTGTTTCATGGTAAAGGAAAATATACCTAAGACTTTTGATTTTTAATTTTTTTGATTTTTAATTTTTTGTTATGAATTGTGAATTATCTGATATTAAAGATTTATTTTAACTAGAAGAATAATGTTTTTAGTTTGTATTTAAAATGGACTTCTAAGTAACTATACATACATGAATCATGCTTTACAGTGTATTTTTATTAAAAAAAATTTTTTTTTTTTAAATTTTGGCTGAGCCACGCAGCTAGCGGGATCTCAGTTCCCTGACTAGGGATCGAATCTGGGCCACGGCAGTGACGCACTGAATCCTAACCACTAGGCCACCAGGGAACTCCCTACAGTGTTTTTTAAATTACTAAATGCATGACATAGAAGCTTCAATTGGATTTAGCTAAAGTGCAAACTTTTTCCCCCTGATATTTTTTCTGTTTAATTGCCTAGATTTCGGTCTATTTTTCCACATATAATGCATCAAAGGTCATGATTTTATAATGTTGTTATTTAAACATTAGCAATTATGACATAATTTAGAAAATTAATTCAAATAAAAAATGTTTGAAATTGTGTCCAAGAAATTGAAAATTATTTCTTTTCCTGTAGTACTTCGACATTTATATAAACTTCTCACCAATGGCTGACAGTCTTTGCAAGGAGTTATTTGATAGTGCTAAAAATTGTAATATTTTCACCATTTGGTAAGCATAAACTCATTTTAAAACACAGTTATTGTTAAGCTCTCTTCGTTAATGGAGAAAAAACTATTTGATTAAAAACAGTAGTTTAGCTTTGTGTTTCTGTTGAGCAGATCAGGAATGGGAGCTGGCTCTAATTCCTATCCAAGAAGCAATCTTCTGCTTGGAATACTTAGCACGCTCAGACCGTTGGAGGCGAGCACAAGGGCAGTGAACGTGCTGCTCAGGCAGAGCGTCAAAGAGAACCACATGTCTGTGCGGACAAAAAGGTTGAAAGCAATTAAATTGTACTGTATTTTATATTTGAAAAGACCTTTCCTATTTTTCTAGAATCCTGTGCTTAACACTAAAAGGAATAAAAATGTTACAGAATGGCTACTTTTAAGATGTCCCTTTCTGATGGTCTTCAGAGAGAGTTACTGTTTTTCTAATTTGCGAGTTAACACATTTGCATGGACGGCTTTTTGATCGATAAACAAACTCTGTCCTGGAATAGCTATCAGACAAACTGTACTATGAGCTATCTTTAAAAGGAGCATGATACAAGTCGGTCTGGGCCCAGACTTTTATATTCTTGCATTTGTTTGTGTATTTGAACCTGCGTTATGAACACAAGGCCAACCGAAAGAGTCATATTTTCCATTCATAGTTGAAGGATTAAATGTTGCTTCTAGAATATTTTATATTTAAAAACACATCAGGGCTGACTCTACATCTGACCTGCTACTCTGTGTCAGATCTGTGTGCCGTGTTGTGTATAATATGAGAGTCAGTGGCTGTGTACCTCGTGCTGAGGATGCCATGATGTTATGTTAATGAAAGCAGCAAATTCATGGTTTTGTAAATACAGCAACTAGTGCTTGTTTATTTGATAATCTGGATGAAAACTTAATTTGAGGAAAAATTGTAGCATTAAATAATCATGTGCATATTTCTTTTAAGGAAGAAAACACCTGGGTTTTCTCAGTTGCAGTATTTAAATCCTTATTTTCTAACTATAACTTTCCTCTTGCTGTGTAAAAATAAGACTTCGGTAATTGTCATTTTCTCTATTTACCTCAATGAAACAGACTTAGAACCCAGGCCTATGAAAGTGTATAAAATAGAAAACACAAGACATTTGTAAGTTAGGATGAGAGGAGAGTTGGGGGTTATCTGGTGGTTTAATGATGAGAGCAAGCCATGTTTCAGATCATATCGATTAGCATTTATTAAGATGGTAGACTCTACTGTCTTCTAAGGGCAAATGCTCACCTCTGCCACTTACTAATTCTGTGACCTTCGGCAAGTAATTTAACCTCTCTATGCCTCAGTTTCCTCAGTCTGTAAAGTGAGATTCATAATAGTATCTGCCTCATAGAATTTTTGTGAGAATTAGAGGTTTTTCACATAACATGTTTAGAACAGCTGTTGGCACATAGATGTGAGATAGATGCTGTCTCTTGTCTATTGAGCATCCAATATATGTCCAGAAATGTGCTAGATATTCTCGGAATACAGAACTGGAAGCCGTGACCCATCCACTCAAGGAAAGCAAATGTGGTTGGGAAAAAATAATACTAACGTAAGACAGTATATCAACGTGTGTGATGTTTTGTAGGACAGGCTATATCTATTTTAGGAGCTTAGAAAAAACATTTCTGAGCACTTGAGGACTTGCCCAGAAGAAGGAAATGAAATACAGACTTGAAAAATGGTTTTGAAGCCCTGAAGAGACTTAAGAGAGGTCATTTCAGGCTAGTGGAAAATGTGATTAAATAACATGACAAAACTGACATGTTTGTGAAACACTTAAACTGGCCTGACTGCAGATACCGATCTATGTAGGGAAGTAGATGGGGCATTTAAGTCAGAATCCAAACATAATAAACATTTGAGGATTTTGCCGTATGGGAAATATTATGGATGTGCAATTAATAATTCAAAGAAAGGAAATGAGGAAAATTTGATCATGACATTAAGTAATATTTACATGCTTGAATTAGACAAAAATATGTTTTGTGAACTATCTGCAATGGCAGAGAAAAAATAAGGTAAACAATGAAAGAGAAGATCCTCAAGAAAATGAATGGAAGTTTTGTAATGTGCAATTAGAAATTCAACCCATTTGGTTCATAGAAACACCAGCAGCAGATTGTGTGGCCATTTGGGACACCTCCCTTGGCACCAGGCTGGAGGGACAATGCTGCAGGTTGTAACTAACGGTGATGTGGACTTAAAAAACAAAGCTCTCCAGGCCTCCAGGGAGCAGATCCCTTGTATGAGAACCCTCCCCCCTCTAGCTGATCCAGGGAACTACATTAACATCAACCCTAAAGTGTATATTGCTCATTTGTTGTCTTGGAAGCTGGCAGCAAATTGCTGCAGCTGAGACAAAAAATATTAACTAAATAAAGAAACAGTGAAAATGCTGGGATAAAACAAAAATCAATCCGAGATGGTGGGAAAGGTAGATCTCATGAAGAATCTTTGCTCTTTGAGAATTATGACTATGTATATTTGTAAAGCAGATCAAACACACACACACAGACACACACACACGCACACACACGCGTGCGACAGTGAAAAGCAAACAGAAAATGAAGGCAGAGGAACACGAACAGCATAAGAATCCGATTTTCAGTGATAAAACCTTTTTTCTTCTTCTCTCGAGTACTTTACCTTTCCACCCTGATTAGCACGATCACATCCCTTTCTGCATTTCTTTCAGGGTTGACTCTAGACACAAATGGAATACTAAAGCATTTCACAAGTCTAAACAGCTTTCTAAAAACAGAGCAGCAGTGTTATTGAAAATGGTTTAAATCGAGAATAATTTCAGGAACTAACATTACTGGCATGACAGCCATCTCACAAGCAGTTTTAGATTTATTGTAGATACCAAGTGTTCCTTTCACACACACACACACACACACACACACACACACACACACACAGTATTTTTCATGATAGAGTTACCATGTTATAAGAAATGCATATTTAGCAAAATAGTGTGTCTAAGTTATCTAAATCTTTGGCTTACTTATGTTATTTTTTACCCAACTATAAGAACACTGTGGGTGGTTTATTATATAACAAAAAAAGAAGCAGTTTGGCATTGGTGGGATATTTATAGCAAGTGGAACAGTTTTGAAATACATGGTCTTATTACTTCAAATTTATTAATAAGCTATTTATATATCAACACAATTGAAATGGTCAGTTTGTTAGATCTTGTGATATTTTTATGTTTTCCCAGGTCCACAGGGCAGAACTATGTCTCTGATTTCCTTGGGTTAAAAATAAAATTATTTCTTAAAGATAGTGGCACAGGCAGAGAATTGCTTTAGGACAAGGGCCCCAAAGGGTACAGGCTTCTCACTCTCCCTCTCCTCCTCTCATTCCCATACTATACCAGCTCTTTTCCATTCCCATTTCTTTTCTGTGTATCTCCTATTATTTAAAAATTTTTTTAAATTAATTTTTATTGGAGTATAGATGATTTACAATGTTATGTTATTTTCTGCTGTACAGCAAAGTGAATCAGTAATACATATATGTATATCCACTATTTTTTAGATTCTTTTCCCCATATAGGTCATTACAGAGTATTGAGTAGAGTTCCCTGTGCTATACAGTAGGTTCTTATGTAGAAAACAAACTTATGGTTACCAAGGGGGAAAGGGGGAGTGGAATGGATAAATTGGGAGATTGGCATTGACATATACACACTACTATATTCCTTTTGTGCTCTGGTCTCTTTGATAATTGCTAGTGGGATAATTCAAGATGGTTGTGGAAGGAAGATGTCTGTTTTAATACTCTCTTCTTACTAATAGCAGGAAGTTCACACATTCTTTTTTGACAGAGGACTTACTACATGAGATATAGCAAGGAAGGACAGTCTTTGTAGGACCTATTGTAATATTTCTTAGCTATCACTTTGGCTCCATTATTCCAACCAGTAAAAAGGCAAATTCTCTCTGTAGCATTTAAAACAATTAAATAGATAACTATGCAGACTTGACACTTTGTACTCAACTGCTGCACTTTACAATAGATGAAACAGGGTGTAATTTGTGCTGTTCTCAATTTGATGTTCCTCAAATGCATGCAAAATGAAATGGATTACCATCTCTCTTTCTTTCTTCTTCTTCTTCTTTTTAAAATAGTTTCCTGCACTATGCAATACTCTTTTGAAAGCCATCTTACAGGCAAATCTAACCTCAAACGGAACAATATTAATTGCATGGCGAGTATTCTTCTCTCAAATTTAGTGAAAACTTGAATATTTTATATTATTTGCCTTTAGAATTTGGGCTATTTCTGTACAATAAAGTGAAGTAGAGGATATAAAAGATTATCTCAACTACTCAATAAAATACTTGCCTCAATTTTTAGAGATCTCATATAGAATTCTCCAAAGTACACTGAGCCGGCAGACATCATCAAACAGTTGGGAACATATACTGCTATTTGACTCTGTAATGAGTTATTGTAGAGGTAGAGAAGGATTACAAGACTTCATTTTTTTTCCTATGAAATTCAGTGTCCACTTGAGAGATTTAGAATTATAAGGTATGCGTTATACAGATTAAAAAAATTCTTTAAAGTATTAAGTCGCATTTAAAAATTCTTCTACTTGTTGAAAAGTGGGTGCTATTTATAGATGCATGGGTCCAGCAGTTCATTTTTTTCTGATGTGGATTTTGGAGGGAAGAGGAAATTCAGTAAATAAATTATTTACTCTGCATGCATTAAGTAAAGATAATTGGGCGTTTTAAAAAATGATACTGCAATTACATTTTATTTCAATATATTTTTCTATTTATTCAATAAATAACTGTCTACCTACTATATGCAAGGCACTGTAATACTGTAATATTGAGGATTCAGTGATGAACGAGAATAAAAGTATATCCATCTAATCATGAAAGTCTACAGAAAAATAAGCACAAAGCATAATTAAAGTGCTTTGGAATTTAGTGGATAGAAGAGGACATTTTTAGTTTGGGAGCTTGTGAAGGTGACATTAGAGTAGTTGGGAAATTTATTCACAATGGAGGTGGAGGATTAATTTCAGGGAGAGGTTATAGAGCCAAAGCAGAATGTGGAAAAGGATAGTCGACACACATGGAAATGTGTGAGGTTGGTGGAAGTAAAATGGCTTAGAAAATTGGAAGCTACAAGGCTGGGCTGTTAAACTTCTCTCAACTTGAAGTTTTCTCATCTATGAAAAGTGTGCACTAGTTTTTCTGATGACTAAATGAGTGAATGTTAAATACCTTTGGCAAGAAGTTTGGCATAAAATAAGTTCTCAGTGCGTTCAGCTCTCAGGTATGTATTGGGAAAAACCCTGAGATACTATTATTTTACAAAGGATTGAAGGAGGGATACGATGAAGAAATTGATGGCATGGACCTGGATGACTGAGGAGATGGTTTGCCAACAAGAAGAGGGAACACAGAGGGTTAGTGCTATGGGCAGGGAAGATTTTAAGTTTAGTTTTATAGATATTTTGAAAAAGAATGCTGGAAAATCAAAAGGGAGTGATATAGAAAATTGTAGTTAAGGCAGAAATGGAGCTCAAATGTAGGAATTATGTATGTAAAGGTGGCAATTGCAGTCATGAGATTTTGACATTTTGGGGTTGTAGGAGCTTAGAGAAACACAGGGTTTCAAAAGGCAGTGGAAAATTGGGAGACGGGAGAGAGCAGAGAGGTAGGAAGTAGCTTTGTTGCATGCGTTGACTGCATACCCTGTCTCTGGAGCTTCTCATCATTCTTCTCTACAAATACCATGCATTCTCACTCTCCTGACTATATCATGCTCAAGTCCTAACCTGCTAATCCTCTGTTACCACTTGACACAGGAAGTCAGGGAGTTACATTGCTAACAAGCAGAGTAAGTATGTTCCTGACATCACAAGTTGGAAAATCCAGAGTATATTCTCATGGAAACAGTGTACCTGTTAGTCCAGTTCTGTTGTATCTATATAACCCGATATACATTGATACAACTTTTTTTGAGCTGCTCAGATATTGTAATATATATTTATTTCCAAGAGAAAGATTTTCAATCAAACTGTAAACTTTCTGAGAGCAATCCATTTTATTTCAGTGATTTTTAGAATTTTTTCTTTTAGAAATTATATTTTGATTCAAGTGATTTAAATGTGGGATATGTGTTCAGGCCACTTTCTTCATTTAGTCTTCCAGCATATTCTTTTATGAGATTATTAGGCTACAAACCCCCCAAATGATGAGAAATTTGAAATTTGGCAATACAGTATTTTCACATTTTCCTAGAAATATTGTAATAGCATTTTTGGTTCCATAACAAAAATGTTTAGAAAATAAGTGTTGTGTATAAATATAATACTGTAACATTTTAATGAATATTTTTGGTAGTCTTTGTTATTTAGAATTAGTAGAGATCTTAAAGTTTTCAGGCCCTTCAGTTCACTTTTCCTTGTCCATCCTTCCCACCTGCTGGTATCTGCCCCATATTCATCTGAATGCCTTTTTTTTCTCCCATCTCACCCTCTTTAGCCTAGTACTGGTGGAGAAATTCACACAGTCATGCTGATTAGTACTGATGAAAACTGGTGACCCCTGGTATAGGGCTTGCCCTTAAATACTCTCCAGTCCTTGTTCTTCTGAAACCTCCAACTTTTCTTTTCAACTACCCTACCTTAATACCTCCTGCTTATCTCTGAACCAATGACTCTACTTTATTACAAAAAAGAAAAAAGATAGAGACCAATAAGTAGAACTGTCTCCAGTTTTTGATCGAGTTGTTGTAGCTATTTTCATTTACTTAAAACCTTTTACGTTTTCCCTTCAATCTCCATGGAAGAAGTAACCTACTTTCCAGCCATGGATTAGGATTCTCCTGTGTTCTGCTTATTTCTTCACTCATCCTTCACCCGATCATGTTTGGAATATAAGAGGGTGAGCAAGAAAAAGCTGAATGAATCTAGGGTCTTCTAAAGGCCCTTGCCCTGTCAGTAAGTTGCATGTTCTCTCCTGAGATTTCTCTGTGATATCTCCTCTCCGTGCCTTTCTCCTTTTGCATGGTACCATGCCTATATCTCTCTGATTAAAAAACAAAAAGGAGCACTAACTCCTTGTTCTCCATTTTTTCCTAGGTTCCACACTTCTCTCCCTGTCCTCACATATAAGATAGAAAATTTCTCTCGCCTTGTTTGATGACTCTCTCTGGATATTCTTACCTTCCCTGAGTTTTGTGATACCATTTTTCTTGGATTCCCTTCTTTCTTGCCACTACTCAGATTCCTGTCTCTTTTTTCAGTGTTATTTTCCAGAGTTCTAGCAGCTGTGTATTTTCCTTCTCCCTTTATAGACTCTCCTTTGGGAGTCATACCCTGATTTACCTTTGTCCTTTGTAACTACCTGATCTTTAAATGCTATGGAAACTTCTGAGAGCTTCAAATCTATGTATGTTCAATTGCCTACTGGGTTTCTATATGTGAATCTTTCAAAAACATCTCTACCTGAGCCAATAAAAATGAACTCATCAATACCCCTCTAAATTGTTCTTCCTCTTATACTTTCTATAACAGAATGTCCTATCACTGTGTAACTGAGGAACTCCGTTGAGTCATCTGCAAATCCCTTCTCCCATTCACTGTTTAAATCTAGCAGTACATGAAATCCTGTCATCCATCTTTCAGTTTTGTTGAGCTGGTTTCTTCTACTTGGTCTCCATTTTGTTTCCCTCTCTACTCTCTCTACTACTGAGCTAGTTTGAACCCTCCTCATTTCTTCCATCTTATCTAGCCCCTCCCTTCTCACTTTTTGTTCTCCCTCTAAGCCACCATCCACTTGGCTATCAGAGAAATTATTTTATCATGTTCATATACCCTTAATATTGTTACTCGCTAACTTCACATTTTCCAATATCTCTCCATTATTTTGAGGATACAATCTAAATGCTTCAGAATGTTATTTAAGACCCTGGGTCTGGCCAACTATTTGCCAGAATTTCTTTCTGACCATTCCTGCCCCCATTCCATACATCTGATGAACAACCTTGGACTCCGGCCATACAGACTACATGTGGTTGCTGACTATGCCATGTTTTAAATTCCCCCTGCCTTCGTTGTTACTTCCTTCCCTTCTCGATTTTCTTAAATTCCACTTGTCCTTCAAATCTCACTTTAAATAGCTACTAGTCGAAAGCCTCCTCTATCCACCTCCCCACACAACTATCTAATAAACTTTAAGTGACTCTTCTGATTCCTGAAGCATGTCCTACTGATGGGATTCAGGATGGGCTAAATATGGTTACATAGCCTATTGAATATTTTAAGCTGAAGGCGTTGAGGAAGTGGCATCTGCAGGAAGGACTTTGTGACCTTCCTCTCATGTGAGCATTGCTCCCCCATACCTGGGAGAAAGGAGCGTCCTTATCTCTGAAGACATGGGGCAGAAAGAGAAATGTGAATGAATGGTTTCTGTTAAGTTTCCCCCAGTTTACTATACTTAGCTCATATTCTTTGTCCCATCATATCTTTCTGTTCTTCATCAAACCTAGCATAAAGACACTCAGGTTTAACCATTTTTTTGGTGGGACAGGTCTTCATTTCCTTACGAAGCCTCCCGTGTCATGTAAAACTTAAATCAATTTGTATGCATTTCACTTATTAGTCTGTCTTTTGTTACAGGTTCTCAGTCAAGAATTTAGAAAGGTAGAAGAAAAGATACTTTTTCCTCCCCTACACCACCTTACTCTTGTTCTCTTCTGCCTCTTTCCTGTCAGACCCAGTTTTAAACCTAACCAGACTGTAAAGCATATATCTTTCATTTCTGCCCTACCAGCTTTAGTATCTTCTCCAGCAGATACTAGTTCTTGTTGAATGGGCTGACAAAGAAAAAACAACAAATTCTTCCTCATGGAGTGCTATGTTCATTTCTTATTATCTGAAAAGACTATATCCTCTGTAACTTTCTCCAAAATATTATAGTGCCTTCTGGAGACATTTAATAAAATAGTGCTTAGTGATTATGCATATGTGGTTGACAATTTACCTAGAAAGACAAAGACTGTTGGAGAATTTGCCCATGTGAATATTTTCCCTTATGTAATTTTTCACTTTTATGATCAATGATATCTTGGCTTATTTCCTAGCCATTATAATCTTCTAATTCCAGGTTTGAAAGGCAGAGTGCTTATGTATTTTAGGAAAACCAGGTAATACCTCATGTCTATAAAAAAGAATCTTTGTTCCTATACTATGTTCTTAACAGCTTGTCAGTGGGGCAGAGAAGACTGGTCGGGCCCTAAATTGCTTTTCAGCCAAAACAGGTTCACACAAGTGAACACTGGCAGTGACAGTACACTCAGGTGTCAAGTTAGAAAGCACATTTTGGATCGGTTTAGCATGAATCAGAATTCAGAAGTTAAGTTTATTTTTTTACATATATAGTCTTTGTTTCTCAGTTTTCCAGCCAGAAACATGTATAACACTTCTTACTATTTGTCAGTGTTGGCAATTATATTTGAGAAGAGATTATTTCTTTTCTCTGGGTTTTGTTCAGTAATTACTTGGAGAAATGAAAGGGTCTCATCTGAATTAGAAAATCATGTCCATGATTTTTTCTCCTACCCATCCCCTACTGTAATTTTTTTGTTCTTAATGTAAAAATGGATCACAATTATACTTACCTAATAGAGTAATATGAATATTAGTTAGTATTTGTAATATTTTTCAAATATATATGCCAGCCTATAAGTAGCACAAAGTATATTAGAATAATGTGGTGTGCATCATTTATTTTAATGTTTCTAGAAATTTCTCTTAACTTTACACCCTTTTCCCATTTATTTTTTGTTTCTTGATAATCATTTTGAAAAATCATATTCATACAGCATGATTCAATAAATATTCTTCCTTATTTTCATTTGTGTGAACAAACCCCTTGCTTTTATCTATTTCATTTACCAACTAGTTTGCTTCACATGTAAATCAAGCCCCTCTGTGTTTTCTTCTAAGGCATTTCATCCTTTTTCATGACTGATTTTCAGTTTTCCTTCTTCCTCTTTTGTTTTTTAGCTCATTACTCTTTTATATGGTCTCCTATATGTACCTCACTTAAATCCCTTTCCCATGTTATACTTTTTCCACATTTAATTTTTAATACTGTTACATTTAAATTTATCAGAAAAAAGGTTGATGACCTTGTAGTACTATTGAAATTTTTGTCTAAGGAGAAGACAAACGTGGTTAAATCCTCATGATCAAAGCACTTATGAAATATAAAGTTCATTTTCAAAACAACACTTTTCTACCGCATTCTTGGAGGGGTAGAAACCAGTGCAGTGAAACCAGTGAACGTGGCCAGGCCTCGGAATAATGAGGACTGGCTCTCTTGAGAGAGGTGATGTAGCCGCCTACCATTTTAGATCCAGAATGTTGGTCATTCAGGATGAGAATGGTTCAGGGTTACTCTTCATCCCTCAATCAATTTCCTAAGGGAAAATGTGCATAAGTGCCTTTTAAATACTAATCATGAAAGCTGTGATTTTCCTCAAAGCAAATTTTTCGGAAATGTTTGAGAGCCACTAACACACTTCTGGAGAACAGGGGGGAAGGGACCAGGGTTGTTGTTCTTCCACAGAGTCCACCCACTGACGGGTTCATTCTCTAACGTGCTTTAAAGAACCCGTGCCTTTAGAGGTTCCTGGTGGGATCAGCAGATATGATTTCTGCTTCTTGACATTTTTTAAACCATGCCCTGTTGTCATTCCATTGAAAAGGCTGACAGGGCTTCCCTGGTGGCGCAGTGGTTGAGAGTCTGCCTGCCGGTGCAGGGGACACGGGTTCGTGCCCCGGTCCCGGAAGATCCCACATGCTGCGGAGTGGCTGGGCCCGTGAGCCATGGACGCTGAGCCTGCGCGTCCGGAGCCTGTGCTCCGCAATGGGCGAGGCCAAAACAGTGAGAGCCCTGCGTACTGCAAAAAAAAAAAAAAAAAGAAAAGGTTGACAGACGGGAGAGAGGGGGCTGAGTTCAGGGTGAATGCTCACTGGACAGAGCCAGCGCTGTGGTGGGGAAACTGGCTTCAGTCCTTGAATTACAGCTTGCTCTCTTATGACAGAAGAGTTACCTTTTAAAAAAAATTTATTGAAGTATAGTTGATTTACAATGTTGTTTTAATTTCTGCTGTACAGTGAAGTGACTCAGTTATACATATATATATATCCTTCTTCATATTCTTTTCCATCATGGTTTATCACAGGACATTGAATATAGTTCCCTGTGCTCTACAGTAGGACCTCGTTGTTTATCCATCTTGTATAGTATAATAGTTTGCATCAGCTCATCCCAAACTTCCAATCCTTCTCTCTCCCCACCTCCACTCCCCCTGGGCAGCCACAAGTCTGTTCTCTATGCCTTTGAGTCTGTTTCTGTATTGTAGATATGTTCCTTTGAGAGTTTATGTTCATTGTCAAATGAACATATCTAAGAGTTACCTTTTAAATGTATAAATTATTTGTATGCTACTGCAGTATACTGAAACTAAATAAATCACAATGTCAATCAAAAAAAAAAAGGAGGGAAAACATTTAGTATTTATAAAATCCAAAGAACAGAATAAATAAGCAATGATAGACACACATACCATATATATGTAGAGACAAGTTCAAATTCAAATACAAATCCTTTCCTATCGTTCTTATTAGTGTTTTCTTATATTTGCATGGACAGAAAAGAACACACCCTTTAGGTCTTTTTACAACATGAGGATGAATAAATGAAATATATGAAGGGATTTCAAATTAAATTTAATTTATTAGAATGGGGAAAATTGTGTGGTATTTCATAATCTCTAATGACAGGAAAAGTAAGAGAGACCATCAGTTTAGAATTTTCTAAAATGTTCTGACATCCATAGCTTGTATTTTAAGATCTCCCTTACGTTAAAGTATATACAATTGTTCCTTGAACAACATGGTTTTAAACTTCATGAGTCTGTTTATAGTAGATTGTTTTTCAGTTAATGTACAGTACTACATGATGCATCATTGGTTTAATCTGTGGATGCCAAACCGCGGATGTGGAGGGCTGACTGTAAAGTTATTTGCAGATTTTCAGCTGCCTGGGGCTTTGCACTCCTAACCCCCCACATTGTTCAAGGCTCACCTTTACATGAAAAGGGTTTGAACTGGAACCTTCAATCATAATTTTAATGCTCAAAACCATTTCCTTAAAACTTAAGCCTTGATCCGGTAATTCCAAATCTAAGAGTCTAGCTAAGGAAATGAAATACTTTTAAGCTTAATGTGTACTGAGATATTTGTTGCAGTGAAATTTTTAGCAGTCAAAGCTGATGACATTCTAGTTTTCTTTTAAAAAAGGATGGTCAAGTATTTTAAGGGATTTAGAGATAAGGGAATATTAAGTGGCCATTAACGTACAGTGTTTATAAAATATCTGTAATGACATGGAAGGGTGTTTATCGTGTGACTGATGGAAAAAATGATATGTGAATTTTACATAATATGTGCTTGACCTTGTGAAAGAATTTTAAAAGACTTGAAGGGAATACATCAAAATGTTAAGTGATTATCCTTGGGTATTGGAATTATAAGAAATTTAAAAATATTTGTCATTTTCTGGCAGTTTTCAAATATTCTACATTTAGCACACCCTTAGTATTATATTACGAAGGCTTGTAAACTAAAGGATAAAGTTTCATTTAGAATATTCGATTCAGTAACTTGTTTTTAATGGAATTTTCATAAAAATTAGGCAAACGTTTACCCTCATTTGTCATTTTTCTCTTTTTGAGTTGCGGATATTTTAGCATCCTAAGAGGTTGACCCCTAAAGGTTCATTGGTTTTGTCTCTTAAAAGTGGGCTGGGGGTGGGTGGGTAGGTATAGTAGGATCTAGGAAGGAGGAGAAAGACTTAAAAGTAATTTAATGAATTATCTGCAGATTATCTGTGCGTATAGAATGTCAGTCTGTGTCCTTACTTCGTGAGAGATCTGATAGAACATTCTTTTCTCTGATTTCTGCAGCATCAAGTCATGGGTGGATAAGATGCAGGAGGACCTTGTCACCCTGGCAAAAACTGCAAGTGGAGTCAATCAGCTTGTTGATGTGAGTAAAGTCTCCCAAAACTTACTAATCATTTCTGTAATTTGCATGTAGTTCTTTCCTCTAAGAAACTATCTTTCTATATTATAAATAGGACAATTTTTCATGTGAATCTGATAGTGAAATTCTGAGAGGGACTTTTTTTTTTTTTTTTTTTTTTTTTGCGGTACGCGGGCCTCTCACTGTTGTGGCCTCTCCCTGTTGCGGAGCACAGGCTCTGGATGCGCAGGCTCAGCGGCCACGGCTCACGGGCCCAGCCGCTCCGTGACATGTGGGATCTTCCTGAACCGGGACATGAACCCGTGTCCCCTGCATCGGCAGGCGGACTCTCAACCACTGTGCCACCAGGGAAGCCGTGAGAGGGACTTCTGATGCTGCTAGTTATTGCCATCCCTAATAATTAGTGAGGTGTTCTCACCACACTTTACAGTTTATATACAGCCTTCCCTTACATGAGTTCATATGATGTATAGTCATCCCTAAAATTCAAATTGGGGTGTCCTGTTTCCTCCAGTCTTCAGGGGATATTAGGATCTTTTGTATAGTGGCGACTTTAAGTCCTGTGAGGGATTCTTTTGAATATCCTCAATGGGAACATATCTTCATTCTTTGAGGGTAGATTTTATTTTCAAAAGTGGTTTACAATGTTTATAGCCATGCCTAGAGGCTAGAGTGAACCACTGAGATGGGTCGTACAGACTTTTGTGGAAGGAAAGGAGACAGTATAAAAGGTTGTTTTTCTTATGATTTATGAAATGATTATGAATGTCATTCTAAAATGATTTTTGATAATAATAGCAACATGTAAATGTTTGTGTAGCATCTTAAATATATCGTTTTCCTTGGGTAAGAGCACGTACATGTATAGCTTCCATAAGATTTATTAAATTTTAAACATCATTTCTTTAGAGTCTCACTGTTTTCATTTCAATGTAAGTAATCTGACAATTTGAAAGTACCTTCATCTTGTGTTCTTAGTGATGCAGTGAGGTGTTTTGTTTTCCAAAAATGTGGTGGATCAATGAGATGAAATGGTATAAAAGTGGTTTCATGTATGATCTGTGAATATTTATTATATGAATATTTATATGTGAATATTCCTCTCTGGGAGAAACTAGAATGAATGGTTACCCTGTGTATTAATAGGAATTCATAAAGAAACCTTACTAAGCATATACTTCAAAATATTATTCCAGAATCTCTTCATAACACATGTGTAGGTTTCAAACCGAGTATATGTTGAGTAAATTTCAATACTTATGAGATGACATAAGGAGTATATTTTGAAATGAAAAGTGTCCTTTGTGAATAACAATGATCGAATTAATTCTAATGAACAGTTATTGAGCACACAGCGTGTCCCAGGCACTGTGCAGGCTACCAGGGGTGGACAGAGACACAGTTCCTCTCCTCAGAGAACTGACATGCTAGTAATCAAAATCTCCATTTCTGAAGGTGCAAAGATGCCTGAAGGCTACTGTTAGCTGATGTTTGGGATCTGCAATGATTCACTGTGGGAAAATAAATTAGACTATGGAAGTGTGTACGGTAATAAGTAAACCTCTATGAAAGTGATGGCATTTGTGGAATGAGAAAAAAAAGAAAAGAGAATTGACAGATTCTGGTTAAAAGTTATGTAACTGTTTTTATTGACAGATTGAAATTAAAAGTAAACTGCTTTTGGGAGCTCTTCTTTACTCCTCAGGGTTTTATCAGCCTCAAAAACCACTTTCTTGGCTGACCTTTTTTTACTTTTGGTGTTAATATGTGAACCCTCTCTTGCCAAATCTGCTTTTTTCAATGAATCCTTAAGAAAAAAAAAGAAGTCTCACCTGATGTCCATTATGCTTTATGAGTTGTAGATGACTAAGGAGAGCATAAATATTGATGAATGAGTACATGGCCTTGTCTAAATTAGGATAACAATATAGAATGGACAGGATGGAAGAAAATCCCCACAGTGCTGCTTTTGTGAGGCATTGTACCTCATTACAGTGATAGAAAAAATACAAATAAAAGAATTATATGTACGTAACAAGGGAGGGAAAGAGGAATTTACTGTTGGAAGAAGAATTTAAGTATTAGGGGACAAGAAGATAGGTAAATGTGTCCATATGCCTCTTTCCTTTTGCCCAGAGAGAAGGTGGTCCATGATGGGGGCAAAAGAGGTGCACTTCTTTTTTTTTAATTAAAAAAAATTTTTTGGCTGCATTGGGTCTTCATTGCTGTGCAGGCTTTCTCTAGCTGTGGTGAGTGGGGGCTACTCTTCGTTGTGGTGTGTGGGCTTCTCATTGCGGTGGCTTCTCTTGTTGCAGAGCATGGGCTCTAGGCACACGGGCTTCAGTAGTTGCAGCACGTGAGCTCAGTAGTTGCGGCACGCGGGCCATAGAGCGCACGGGTTTCAGTAGTTGCAGCGTGTGGGTCTAGTAGTTGTGGAGCGCAGGCTCAGTAGTTGTGGTGCACGGGCCTAGTTCCTCCACAGCATGTGGGATCTTCCTGGAGCAGGGATCGAACCCATGTCCCCTACATTGGCAGGAGAATTCTTAACCACCACACCACCAGGGAAGTCCCAGAGGTGCATTTCTTTTTGGCCACAGGAACTTAAAGCACAGACTAGCTGAAGGATGCTAGAGTTGAGAGTGAGCTTTGTGTTGAGACTAAGGGTGTTAGATGCATGGTGAGGATCAAAAGTTCAAAAAATAGAGGAATTTAGCAGGTTTGGGGTTGAAATTCAATATTTAAAAAATGATGATTCCCAAATTATTGAATTTAGTTTTTACTGGCATCACAGGGCACATCTTGCTTTTTACCTGTGGGCTCAGCTGCAATGAGGGAACATAGCTAAAATAGGACATCTTTGCAATTTTATGAAAATTACTTTGGGCATCATAAAATATTAGCCCAGGGAAGTCTGATAAATAGTATTGAATAAAAGCAGTACTTTAATTTTAAAAATTAGAGATTTTGCCCAGGTACCTGACTAACTTCTGTTAAAGATCAGGAATGAATAGGCTTATGTAGTATTATTAGCCCTGATACATTCAAGTTTTAAGATATCTTTTATTGGATTTTTCCATTTCTAATCATGTATTGGGAGAATACACGTCCTTCATATGATCATATGATCATATGATCATCCACAAAGTAGATTAAATAATTGAGGAAAGAGGGGCTTCTCTGGTGGCACAGTGGTTAAGAATCTGCCTGACGATGTAGGGGACACGGGTTTGAGCCCTGGTCCAGGAAGATCCCACATGCCGCGGGGCAGCTAAGCCTGAGCCTGAGCTCTAGAGCCCACGAGCCACAACTACTTAGTCTGCGTGCCACAACTACTGAAGCCCCCACGCCTAGAGCCCATGCTCTGCAACGAGAGGCCACCGCAATGAGAAACCTGTGCACCGCAACGAAGAGTAGCCCCCACTCACCCCAACTAAAGAAAGCCTGCTTGCAACAACGAAGACCCAAGGAGGCCAAAAATAAACAAACAAACAAACAAATAAATAAATTTATTTAAAAAATTGAAAGAAAAAATAAAATTAGGAGAAAGAGATAATGCATTATACTTTTTCTTAGTATAGTACTTAATATATTAGAACCTGTTAAATACAACTGAGGACTACTTTTTTTTTTTTCCAAATTAGTTCAAGTGTTCAAGCACTGTCCTAAGCCCTTTACATCCATTATCTTATTAATCCTCAGGACAACCTTGTGAAGTGAATATCATCATGTTTAATATGCAGGAAGAAATTATTTGCAAGGTTAAATTTTTCTCCTAGGGTATACAACTACTAAATGGGGTATAACTCCAACAATGAAAAGAGTCTTGTTATGCTTTAGAATATATGTTAATATTTTACCTTTTTATATTACCACTTGTATTTTGAGAAGGTGAGCAGATCTTCGGTTAGGTACAAGCCATCATGCAAAGGGAGAGAGACTAGAAGAGCAGGTACACAGTCCCTGTAAGGGTAAGACACCTTGCACCCATTCTAGTGGTCAGAACTTATTCTCATGGCCACATCTTAACTGGAAAGGAGTCAGAGAAATGGAGTCTTTAGCTGGGTAATGATACGCCTACTCTCTCACAGTGGAAGAGGGCAGAAGAAAGAGTGGAGGATAACTAGTCTTCCACTGATAGGTACTATTTTTTGAAGAGCTATATCTAAAAATGTGTTAGAGACACGTTAATAGAACATGCAAGGTATATATGTATATTTAAACATAATCAAGAATGAAATCATAGATCAAGAAAAAAAAAGACCCCCAGATTATGAAACATATATGTATTTTTAAACAATTTGAAATATAGAAATTTTTGGAGACATTGTATTACATTTGTTTACATTTTATTGAATAAATTTGACATCATGTAAATTTAAGTTGCACATCATGTAACTTTGATACATTTATATTTTTTAATATGGTGGCCATGGTAATGATATTTAACATATTACATACTTATAGTACAATATTATTGTCTGTGTTCAGTAAACCATACATTAAATCTGTGTCACTATTTTAGTATTTGTTACAACAAGTTTGTACCCTTAAATGCTGTTAGTTTTATCCCACTGCCCCCTCTCCCCTGGTAACCTCTTCTTTACTCTGTTGTTGTTTTTTTTTTTTTTTTTACACGTTTGATTTTTTTAGATTCCACACATAAGTGATATTGTACAGTACTTTTCTTTCTCTGTCTGGCTTATCTTACTTAACGTAGTGTGCTCAAGGTCCATCCATGTTGTTGAAAATGGCAGAATATTCTTCTTTCTCATCGTTGAATAATATTTTATTATATATATACTACATCTTTTTATTCATTCATCCACTGATGGGGATTTGGGTTGTTTTCATTTCTTGGCTATTGTGAATAGTGCTGCAAATAAACATGAAGGTGCATATGTCTCATCAGACTCCTGTTTTGTTTCCTTTGGGTATATCCCCAGAAGCAGAATTGCTGGATCATATGGTAGGTTTATTTTTACGTTTTTGAGGAACCTCCATATTGTTTTCCATAGTTTTTGGACTAATTTACTTCCCACCAATACTGTGTAAGGATTACTTTTTCACCAGTACCTGCCAGCACTTGTTGTCTCTTGTCTACTTGATGATAGCCATTCTAACAGGTGTGAGGTGATAGCTTGTTGTGATTTTTATTTGCATTTCCCTGATGATTGGTAAGGTTGAGCATCTTATCATGTGCCTGTTGCTCATTTTGATGACCTCTTTGGAAAAAATTTCTATTCTGCCCTTTTCTTCCATTGGATTATTTTTGTTATCGTTGTTATTAGGTTGTGTTAATATGCAAAATATATTTAAAAACTAACCCCTTTCTGATATTTAGTTTGCCAAATTTTCTCCCATTCTGTAGGCTACATTTTCATTTTAATTGCTTTTTTTTCCTTTGGTTTCTATGCAGAAGCTTTTGAATTTGATGTAGTCCCATTTGATGATTTTTGCTTTTGTTGTTTGTGCTTTTGGCATTGTGCCCAAAGAATCATTGCCAAGACCAATATCAGTGAGCCTCTTGCCTATGTTTTCTAGGATATTTATGGTATCAGATCTTAGTTTAAGTCTTTGTTCCATTTTGAGTTAATTTTTGTGAATGGTGTGAGATAGAGGTCCAGTTTCACTGTCCTGCATGTGTTTTTTCAGTTTTCCCAGCATCATTGATTGAAGAGACTAACCTTTCCTCCTTGGGTGTTCTTGGCTCTCTTGTTGAATATTAGTTGATCATATGTACTGGGATTTAATTCTGGGCTGTCTATTCTGTTACAGTGGTCTATGTGTTTATTTTTGTGCCAATACCATACTGTTTTTCATTACCATGGCTTTGTAGTATAGTTTGAAAGCAGCAAGTGTGATACTTCCAGTTTTGTTCTTTGTTCTCAGGATTGATTTGGCTATTTGGGGTCTTTTGTTCCAAATACATTTTAGGATTATTTCTTCTACTTCTGTAAAGAATGTGTTTGGTATTTTGATGGCAATTGTGTTGAATCTAAAGATGGCTTTGGTTAGTATGGCCATTTCAACAATATTAATTCTCCCATTCCATGAACACAGGATGTTTTTCCCATTTGCTTATGTCTTCTCCAATTTCTTTCAGTAAAGTGAAGGAATTTTATTACTTTTAGACACACACACACAAACACAAACTTTTTTAGCTATTGTGCTGGCAAGTGAAGAGGATGATAATCATATGTTAATAAATAGATGACATTTTAGAAATTAAAGTGGTCTTAATATTCTTGGAAACAAGGTTAAGTTCATAAAACATTCACTAGCAACCATTTTTTCATTTAATACATTAATAAATTATTTCATGATAAAGTTATACCAAAATTTCAACCAGTATCTAAATGAGCAGGTATTCTAAATTAATGGTTTCTATAACAATAAGAATTTGCTTTATGCAAAAGGTTTCTAAAAATAAATTGATGAATAGAAACTGCTCTTTATTTTTTCTATAAAATGCCTTGCTGAATCTGCAAAAAGTTATATTAAAAGGAAATAGAACTTTGCAGATATGTCAGAAATCCTCAGCTGCTGCACTTGATTGACTCTGCCCTGGGGAAAGCAAACCACAACGGTGGAAGCAAATTACAATCATCCCAGAGGTTAGTTGTCTCCTTTGTGTGCTATTTTATTCACACTTCCGCCTTTCCCTTTAGGAATCCAAGACTTTCTTGTAGACTCCTTTTTATTACAAAAGGAAGGGATTGATAGTTATCATTTCCACTTGGTTATTTAAGTCTTTGGTAACTCTTTGAGCCCTGGAGCAGAACATATTTGGTATTAGGAAGCAGATGTGAAGACCGTATTTTGGGAAGATGTAGAGTTTCTCCTCATTCCAAATAGGTCTCTTATTCCTGGCAGGGGACAGGTGGGGACAGGGGACTAGCAGAACCTGCACTGAGGTGAGGCACATGATGCACTGAAGGTGAAGAATTTAAGGAGGTGCACTTGTTCTGAGGGTCATAAACTTGCACGATCCTTAGAGTGCGTTAGGGGCTCCTAAAATTTTGTGCACTCGCTACCTCACTTGCCTCACCCTCGTCCTAGCCCTGAGGCCCAGGGACAGGAAAGGCCTAACTTGCTCTGTATCTTCTGCTCCCCGTGGCTGAATGCAGAGACATTTGCAGCCTTTGGACATCACACAAATTACAGGCTACATTTTCTTTCCTGTGCCTTTCCCCCCAATGTATAATGTCAGGTCTTTCTTACAGCTTTGTTTGATGTTTTGTAAGTCTCCCAGACTCCTCTTATGTCCCTGTAAGGTACAATGGCTGTTCTTCCAGTGTTAACAATATATGCATTTTGAAATCTCATCCACATTATCTGACATGGCTCCATACATCCCCTTCTATTTCAGTTTTAATGTGTTGTGTCTTCTTATAATGAAGAATATTAGGTAAATCCAAACTTTTTGTTAACAGAGAATATTGTATCCCTCTTGTTATCTAAGAGAGTTGAAATGATGCTTGTCACCTTGTTATTATAAGACTTTCATCTATTTTATTTTAGTTTTTTAAAAATTTTTAAATTTAATTTTATTTTTTTATACAGCAGGTTCTTATTAGTCATCAATTTTATACACGTCAGAGTATACATGTCAATCCCAATTGCCCAATTCATCACACCACCATCCCAACCCCCCCGCGGCTTTCCCCCGTTGGTGTCCATATGTTTGTTCTCTACATCTGTTTCTCAACTTCTGCCCTGCAAACCGGTTCATCTGTACCATTTTTCTAGGTTCAACATACATGAGTTAATATACGATATTTGTTTTTCTCTTTCTGACTTACTTCACTCTGTATGACAGTCTCTAGATCCATCCACGTCTCAACAAATGACTCAATTTCATTCCTTTTTATGGCTGGGTAATATTCCACTGTATATATGTACCACAACTTCTTTATCCATTCATCTGTCGATGGGCATTTAGGTTGCTTCCATGACCTGGCTATTGTAAATAGTGCTGCAATGAACATAGGGGTGCATGAATCTTTTTGAATTATGGTTTTATCTGGGTATATGCCCAGTAGTGGGATTGCTGGGTCATATGGTAATTCTATTTTTAGTTTTTTTAGGAACCTTCGTACTGTTCTCCATAGTGGCTGTATCAATTTACATTCCCATCAACAGTGCAAGAGGGTTCCCTTTTCTCCACAGCCTCTCCAGCATTTGTTGTTTGTAGATTTTCTAGTGATGCCCATTCTAAGTGGTGTGAGGTGATACCTCATTGTAGTTTTGATTTGCATTTCCCTAATATTAGTGCTGTTGAGCAGCTTTTCATGTGCTTCTTGGCCATCTGTACGTCTTCTTTGGAGAAATGTCTATTTAGGTCTTCTGCCCATTTTTGGATTGGATTTTTTGTTTCTTTAATATTGAGCTGCATGAGCTGTTTATATATTTTGGAGATTAATCCCTTGTCCGTTGATTCACTGGCAAATATTTTCTCCCATTCTAAGGGTTGTCTTTTCATTCTGTTTATGGTTTCCTTTGCTGTGCAAAAGCTTTTAAGTTTCATGAGGTACCATTTGTTTATTTTATTTTTTTATTTCCATTACTCTAGGAGGTGGATCAAAAAAGATCTTGCTGTGATTTATGTCAAAGAGTGTTCTTCCTAGGTTTTCCTCTAACAGTTTATAGTGTCTGGTCTTCCATTTAGGTCTCTAATCCATTTTGAGTTTATTTTTGTGTATGGTGTTAGGGAGTGTTCTAATTTCATTCTTTTACATGTAGCTGTCCAGTTTCCCCACAACCACTTATTGAAGAGACTGTCTTTTCTCCATTATATATGTTTGCCTCCTTTGTCATAGATTAGTTTACCATAGGTGCGTGGGTTTATCTCTGGGCTTTCTATCTTGTTCCATTGATCTATGTTTCTGTTTTTGTGCCAGTACCATAGTGTTTTGATTACTGTAGCTTTTCATTATAGTCTGAAGTCAGGGAGTCTGATTTCTCCAGCTCCGTTTTTTTCCCTTAAGACGGCTTTGGCTATTCTGGGTCTTTTGTGTCTCCATACAAATTTTAAGATGATTTGTTCTAGTTCCATAAAAAATGCAATTGGTAATTTGATAGGGATTGCATTGAAACTGTAGATTGCTTTGGGTAGTATAATCATTTTCACAATGTTGATTCTTCTAATTCAAGAACATGGTATATCTCTCCATCTGTTGGTATCGTCTTTAATTTCTTTCATCAGTGTCTTATAGTTTTCTGCATACAGGTCTTTTGTCTCCCTAGGTAGGTTTATTCCTAGGTATTTTATTCTTTTTGTTGCAGTGGTAAATGAGAGTGTTTCCATAATTTCTCTTTCAGATTTTTCATCATTAGTGTATAGGAATGCAAGAGATTTCTGTGCATTAATTTTGTATCCTGCAACTTTACCAAATTCATTGATTAACTCTAGTAGTTTTCTGGTGGCATTTTTAGGATTCTCTATGTATAGTATCATGTCATCTGCAAACAGTGACAGTTTTACTTCTTCTTTTCCAATTTGTTTTCCTTTTACTTCTCTGATTGCCATGACTAGGACGTCCAAAACTATCTTGAATAACCGTGGAGAGAGTGGACATCCTTGTCTTGTTCCTGATCTTAGAGGAAATGCTTTCAGTTTTTCACCATTGAGAATGATGTTTGCTGTGGGTTTGTCATTTATGGCCTTTATTATGTTGAGGTAGGTTCCCTATGCCCACTTTCTGGAGAGTTTTTATCATAAATGGGTGGTGAATTTTGTCAAAAGCTTTTTCTGCATCTATTGAGATGATCATATAGTTTTTATTCTTCAGTTTGTTAATATGGTGTATTACATTGATTGATTTACGTATATTGAAGAATCCTTGCATCCCTGGGATAAATCCCACTTGATCATGGTGTATATCCTTTAAATATGTTTTTGGATTCTGTTTGCTAGTATTTTGTGAGGATTTTTGCATCTATATTCATCAATGATATTGGTCTGTAATTTTCTTTTTTTGTAATATCTTTGTCTGGTTTTGCTATCAGGGTGATGGCGGCCTCATAGAATGAGTTTGGGAGTGTTCCTTTCTCTGCAGTTTTTTGGAAGAGTTTGAGAAGGATGGTTGTTAGCTTTTCTCTAAATGTTTAATAGAATTCACCTGTGAAGCCATTTGGTCCTGGGCTTTTGTTTGTTGGAAGATTTAAAATCACAGTTTCAATTTCATTACTTGTGATTGGTTTGTTCATATTTTCTATTTATTCCTGGTTCAGTCTTGGAAGGTTATACCTTTCTAAGAATTTGTTCATTTCTTCCAGGTTGTCCATTTTATTAGCATAGAGTTGCTTGTAGTAGTCTCTTAGGATCCTTTTTATTTCTGTGGTGTCTGTTGTAACTTCTCCTTTTTCATTTCTAATTTTATAGATTTGAGTCCTCTCCCTCTTTTTCTTGATGAGTCTGGCTAATGGTTTATCAATTTTTTTTATCTTCTCAAAGAACCAGCTTTTAGCTTTATTGATCTTTGCTATTGTTTTCTTTGTTTCTATTTCATTTATTTCTGCTCTGATCTTTATGATTTCTTTCCTTCTGATAAGTTTGGGTTTTGTTTGTTCTTTCTCTAGTTCCTTCAGGTGTAAGGTTAGATTGTTTATTTGAGATTTTTCTTGTTTCTTGAGGTAGGCTTGTATAGCTATAAACTTCTCTCTTAGAATGGCTTTTGTTGCATCCCATAGGTTTTGGATCATCTTGTTTTCATTGTCATTTGTCTCTAGGTATTTTTTGATTTTCCCTTTGATTTCTTCAGGGATCTCTTTGTTATTTAGTAATGTATTGTTTACCTTCCATGTGTTTGTGTTTTTTACGTTTTTTTCCCCTGTAATTGATTTCTAATCTCATAGCGCTGTGGTCTGAAAAGATTCTTGTATGATTTCAATTTTCTTAAATTTACTGAGGCTTGATTTGTAACCCAGGATGTGATCTGACCTGGAGAATGTTTCATGCGCACTTGAGAAAAAAGTGTAATCTGCTGTTTTTTTATGGGATATCCTATAAATACCAATTAAATCTATCTGGTCTATTGTGACATTTAAAGCTTCTGTTTCCTTATTTATTTTCATTTTGGATGATCTGTCCATTGGTGCAAGTGAGGTGTTGAAGTTGCCCACTATTATTGTGTTACTGTCGATTTCCTCTTTTAGGGATGTTAACAGTTGCCTTATGTATTGAGGTGCTCCTGTGTTGGGTGCATATATATTTATAATTGTTATATCTTCTTCTTGGATTGATCCCTTGATTATTATGTAGTGTCCTTCCTTGTCTCTTGTAACATTCTTTATTTTAAAGTCTATTTTATTTGATATGAGTATAGCTACTCCAGCTTTCTTTTGATTTTCATTTGCATGGAATATCTTCTTCCATCCCTTTACTTTCATTCTGTATGTGTCCCTAGGTCTGAAATGGGTCTCTTGTAGAAAGCATATATATGGGTCTTGTTTTTGTATCCATTCAGCAAGCCTGTGTCTTTTGGTTGGAGCATTTAATCCATTCACATTTAAGGTAATTATTGATACGTATGTTCCTAGGACCATTTTCTTTATTGTTACGGGTTTGTTTTTGTAGGTCCTTTTCTTCTCTTGTGTTTCGCACTGAGAGAAGTTCCTTTAGCATTTGTTGTAGAGCTGGTTTTGTGGTGCTGAATTCTCTTAGCTTTTGCTTTTCTGTAAAGCTTTTGATTTCTCCATCGAATCTGAATGAGATCCTTGCCAAGTAGAGTAATCATGCTTTTAGGTTCTTTCCTTTCATCACTTTAACTATATCATTGCACTCCCTTCTGGCTTGTAGAGTTTCTGCTGAAAAATCAGCTGTTAACCTATGGGAGTTCCCTTGTATATTATTTGTCATTTTTCTGTTCCTGCTTTCAATAATTTTCTTTGTCTTTAATTTTTGCCAATTTGATTACTATGTGTCTCAGCATGTTTTTCCTTGTGTTTATCCTGTATGGGACTTGCTGTGCTTCCTGGACTTGGGTAGCTATTTCATTTCCAATGTTAAGGAAGTTTTCAACTATAATGTCTTCAAATATTTTCTCTGGTCCTTTCTCTCTCTCTTCTCCTTCTTGGACCCCTATAATGAGAATGTTGTTGTGTTTAATGTTGTCCCAGAGGTCTCTTAGGCTGTCTTCTTTTCTTTTCATTCTTTTTTTCTGTATTCTGTTCCACAGCAGTGAATTCCACCATTCTGTCTTCCAGGTCACTTATCTGTTTTTCTGCCTCAGGTATTCTGCTATTGATTCCTTCTAGTGGCCTTTTCATTTCAGTTATTGTATTGTTCATCTGTTTGTTTGTTCTTTAATTCTTCTAGGTCTTTGTTAATCATTTCTTGCATCTTCTCGATCTTTGCCTCCATTGTTTTTCCAAGGTTCTGGATCATCTTCACTACCATTATTCTTAATTCTTTTTCTGGAAGGTTGCCTATCTCCACTTCATTTAGTTGTTTTTCAGGGATTTTATCTTGTTCCTTCATCTGGTACATAGCCCTCTGCCTTTTCATCTTGTCTGTCTTTCTGTGAATGTGGTTTTCATTCCACAGGCTGCAGGATTGTAGTTCTTCTTGCTTCTGCTGTCTGCCCTCTGGTGGATGAGGCTATCTAAGAGGCTTGTGTAAGAGGCTTGTTTCCTGATGGGAGCTACTCGTAGTGGGTAGAGCTGACTGTTTCCCTGGTGAGCAGAGCTCAGTAAAACTTTAATCCACTTGACTGCTGATGGGTGGGGCTGTGTTTCCTCCCTGTTGGTTGTTTGGCCTGAGGCAACTCAACACTGGAGCCTACCTGGGCTCTTTGGTGGGGCTAATGACAGAGTCTGGGAGGGCTCACGCCAAGGAGTAGTTCCCAGAACCTCTGCTGCCTGTGTCCTTGTCCCCATGGTGAGCCACAGCCATCCCCCGCCTCTGCAGGAGACCCTCCAACACTACCAGGTAGGTCTGGTTCAGTCTCCCCTGGGGTCACTGCCCCTTCCCCTGGGTCTTGATGTGCACACTACTTTGTGTGTGCCCTCCAAGAGTGGAGTCTCTGTTTTCCCCAGTCCTGTCGAAGTCCTGCAATCAAAGCCCACTAGGCTTCAAAGTCTGTTTCTCTAGGAATTCCTCCTCCCGTTGCCGGACCCCCAGGTTGGGAAGCCTGGCGTGGGGCTCAGAACCTTCACTCCAGTGGGTGGACTTCTGTGGTCTAAGTGTTCTCCAGTCTGTGGGTCACCCACCCAGCAGTTATGGGATTTGATTTTAACTGTGATTGTGCCCCTCCTACTGTCTCATTGTGGCTTCTCCTTTGTCTTTGGATGTGGGGTATCTTTTTTGGTGAGTTACCGTGTCTGTCTGTCGATGATTGTCCAGCAGCTAGTTGTGATTCTGGTGTTCTCAGAAGAGGGAGTAAGAGCATGTCTTTGTACTCCACCATCTTGGTTCCTCCTCCGAAGACTTTCATCTTAAAAGTAAATTCTGTCTGTATTTCTAACATGTTAGACTAGAATGTGCAAAAATATTTAAGAAACTTATTGAGTAATTTTTCCTGGAAGTTTATTTTTGAAGTAGAATCATTCTTCAAAGGTATTTTCATAGAATTTCCTGGCTTTTGATTCACTGTTATGATTTCATAAGTTAAAGTTATGTTGAAATCAATACCTTCATATCTTAATATGCTCTCAAAGATGTAAATATGAAATGTGTCTAAATATTTAGCATTCAGAGTTCTTAATTTAGTTAGTATTTACATAATTAATGGTTTCTATAATGTAATTAATGGTTTCTGTTTTAAGTGAAGAATTTCTTTTCATTAGTAACTCATGGGATTAACAGTTTGATGCTTTGACTTTGACATTGTGGTCACACCATCTTTATATAAATAGAATATTCATTTTCTAGGTGGTAGAGAGTTTAATCTATTAATCTGTTTACAAAAGAAGATACTGTTAAGCAGAATATAATTAATCATTGGATATTGTGATTAGGGAATCAGCAAGATGAAGAGGCAACAACATGGTTGGGGAATCTTCTTTTCTACTCTAGGGAATTCTGTTAAGTAGCTGGATGATATTAGATTTCTCCTTACCTGCTTGTCAACTGAGGTAAATGGTAACACTCTGTTCATTATAGAAATGTAACAGGGGTAAAAGGGAATGTAACAAGAAATGGGAGAGCGATAATAGATGCTATGCAGAAGTTAAATGCTTATTACTTTAAAAAATGTAGCTTTATATTTATATTACTTTTGTAAAAGTAATATTACTTTTTAAAAGTAATATAACTATTTTATAAATGTAATATAATTACTTTTCAAATAAAGCTATTTATTTTTATTTCATATTTTCTGGTTTTATTTAGAGTTGCCTTATTCCCTCAATGATGAAGTGTTGTAACTAAATCAGTTACCACAGTTATGTCAGCAACCTGAGATTGTTATTATTTTGGGGGAAAAAAACCCTTTTTTTTCTTAGTAGAAGGAAATATACTTGACTATAGAATGTACTGTCGGTAGAGACTGTGGACCCCCTTTTACCCACCTACTGGAGATTGTAAATAAGAAGCTATTTTTTTATAAGACAGTGGTTAATTACATTCATTTTCAAAGATACAGAATAAACTCTAAGGGGATTTCTAATCTTAGGGTGACTTTCAGTATTTTATTAACAGATTTTCAAGTGAAGTACTATTGTTTCACAAACATGAATGGTGAAAGACTATTAAAAAATTTTTACCTTACAAATCTGTTCCATTAGCAATCAAGAATTAACACTTTAAGTTATGCTTGCACTTGAAGGATAAATTATTGGTTATTGTTTCCCCAAATAGAAATCAGATGGTTTTGTAATACTAATTACAGAGAGAGTGATGGGTAGTGGCTATGTTCTTTTCTTGTCTGTGAGCTGCACAGAGGAAAGGGAAGCTAAAAACTCATAAGGGAGGTAGCCAAGTGTTGGCTTCTTCTCTAGAATGAAGAAGAATGGCATAAAAGACCATTCATTATTTGCTACTGCGCACTCTCAATATGCAACATAGAGCTGCTGCTTTTTTTTTTTTTCCTGAAGACATCATTAATGTCTTTATGTCTAGAGCAGTGGTTCTCAGCTGGGAGCAGTTTTGTCCCCCAGAAGACATTTGTCAATACTTGGGAACATGTGTGATTGTCACAGCTGGAGGGAGAGGGGGTGAGTGCTCCTGGCATCTAGTGTATAGAGGCTGAGGATGCTGCTAAACATCTCGTAGTGCACAGGACGTCACCCCACAACAAAGAATTATCTGGTGAAAATGTCCATAGTGCTGAGCTTGCTCTAGAAAAACTGAAGAAGTTGAGGTAAGAATAATGGTCTGAAATTCTTTAAATGAATACAAAGTTGTAAAAAATTGGATCTCAGCATTGATAGCTAGCAATGTTACTTTATAAAAGCCATTTGTTAATAAGGTATGATGGTTAAGGGCAAATTGAACTGCTGCTTTTTTTTTTTTTTTTTTTTGGTCATACGTGGGCCTCTCACTGCTGCGGCCTCTCCCGTTGCGGAGCACAGGCTCCGGACGCGCAGGCTTAGCGGCCATGGCTCACTGGCCCAGTCGCTCCGCGGCATGTGGGATCTTCCCGGACCGGGGCACGAACCCGTGTCCCCTGCATAGGCAGGCGGACTCTCACACTGCGCCACCAGGGAAGCCCCTGAACTGCTGCTTTTAAAAATTCTTTTGTTGGCAGTGAAATGAATTTAGGTCGTTTGGGGTTAGGGACATTAAACAAGCCACTCACTCAGCCTATGGTTAATTAGTTTTTAATTTAATTTTAATAAAATCTGGTATGATCTCTTTTACTTTTAATTGCATATGAATTTTCTGGTCAAAATACATATGCAATTCATATACAGTTCCAGATATTCAAAGGGAAACAAGAGAGTTTAATAAGTTACTTCTGGAATTAAAGACAAACAAAAAGCCAAGTAGGTAGCTTTTATACATATCTTAATATTCTTAATGTTTTTTTGTTTTCATTCTAAGTATTCTAAGAGACTCTTAAAACTTACCATATGTGTGAGATGTCTCCAACCTAAAAACTGAAGAATTCTTGATGTGAGTCTTTTTCAGGCTCACCTTGGTCTTCGTTAGAGTTGTTTTCCCTATTCCAGCAATGACCCCTAGTATTTCACTTGTAGTTTTGGTTAAAAATAATCATCTGTTCCTATGTGTACTATGGAGAAAGTGAACAGGTGTGTTTATGGTTGTCACTTGTTCTGTTCCTTCTTACATTTTTAATATGTTGCTCAAAAGTGTCACCGTCAAATTTTTGTTACTAGGAACCAGGGCAAGTAGCAGTATATGCTGTGGAAGGGTCGTCAATTCTGACTTAATTCTTCCTAAATAATCCTCAAGATACTGTCCCATTTGAAACCTGATGCTGTCCCAGCTAAGAAGCTATATCGTATCAAATAGAATGAATAGAAGGAGAAGGGAATGTGTTATCAAACTCTTGTGTTTGATGTTAGAAGGCCCGTTTAATGTAGTTAAACAGGAAGTTTAATGTAGTTTAATGTAGTGCACAGGAAAAGCATGCACTGTAAATCTGAGAACAAGACATTGTATATGCGTCTGTGCATTTATGTGTATTTGCCTATATGTACATAATTACGTGTGTACATGTATACATATATATGTATATGTATGTGTGTGTGTGTGTGTGTGTGTGTGTGTGTGTATACATTCGGATCATGTTGGTAGTAAACAAGCCTATGTTATAGTTTGAATTCTTCCTATGTACTAATTGCTGTAGTAGGCACTGGAAGTTCTGAGCTAGGAGTCAGTCTAAAACAGCTTGGCGTTGACTCCATAGTAAAATACAAACCAATACCCTGAATTTTATAGCTCTTCATAATAGTATCTCAATTTGCTTTTCAGTATTGTCCAATAATTCCCTGTATGACACACATTGAGATTTCTTTCTCTCCTAATTAATGCACATTTCATCTGAAGTGTGGCTGTAATACCATCTTTCACCATGTTTTTGACCATCATAACCCATGTGATTTAATTTCCTCTGAATTCTGACAGCACAGTTTTCTCTACCTCTAATACTCTTCCTCATATTGATCATTACCTTACTTTGTGTATTTATTATTAGAATCTAATTATCATTTAGGTGTTGTGTTTTTATTTCATTATGTAACTGCATAGGTCCTTACATAGCCTCGTTTGTTTTTGGTTCAGAGTAGATATTGATTTTAAAATACAAGGAAGCCCTCGTTAAAGTAAGCATTCACATTCCTAGAAAAGCCTGACATGGTACCAGTGTCACTGTCCATTCATTCATTCATGTCATCAGTATTTACTGAGTGCTCACTGCATGCCAGGCACTATACTATGTGCTGGACTGTACCAGTGAACAAAATGGGCAAAAGTCTCTGTCCTCTTGACACTAACATTGTGGTTAAGAGAAGTAGGAAATACATAATAAACACGATACTTATATGTTAGATGATGTTTGCATATTCTTAAAGGTAGCAAAATAGAAATCTGAAGCCATAAAAATTTCAAAGGTAGTATGGTGGAGGAGGGAGGTCCAAGAGGGAGGGGATGTATGTATACGTGTAGCTGATTCACTTCATTGTACAGCAGAAACTAACACAACATTGTAAAGCAAGTATACCCCAATTAAAAAAAAAAAAAAAACTAGGTTATTGGGGAAAGAAAAAAAAGGAAGGGGGCTGTAATTGACCTAAAATGAAGTTGTAGACTATCAAATTTGATTCTTTTAATGATATTAATGTAATGCCTTTCATCTTATGAGATGAGTGCTTATATCTTCATAAATTTACGCAAACTGTATTGGATTAATATATTTCAGCAGTTGATGTTGGCATTCCTTTTTTACCCAACTGTTAGCTGACGTAACTGGCAGTATCATAGAGCTAATGCATTTTAAAAGATTGACTTTTGTTTAAGAGATTGCATTATTCACTTTTTTAATCAAAGGGGAAGAGGAGAGAGTTTGAAGAGCTTAGGGGTTAACTAGGAAATACTGCATATTTTTTATGGCAAAGTTCACTTTTTAAAATTCAGCTAATTTTCAAAGGAGGAAGGTAGGTGTTGGTTTTTTTCTTTGTTTTTGGTAAAATAGATTCCAATATCAATTCAGATTTAGTGTCACTAGTTACTCTTTACCTTAGGTAAAGGACTCTTCCCATATCTCAACATCTCTCTGTGTTGGCCAGCTTAGATGATGATGAGATTTATGGTGAATTAAAAGAAAGACTTTAGGGCTTCCCTGGTGGCGCAGTGGTTGAGAGTCCGCCTGCCGATGCAGGGGACACGGGTTCGTGCCCCGGTCTGGGAAGATCCCACATGCCGCGGAGCGGCTGGGCCCGTGAGCCATGGCCACTGAGCCTGTGCTCCGGAGCCTGTGCTCCGCAAGGGGAGAGGCCACAACAGTGAGAGGCCCGCCTACCGCAAAAAAAAAAAAAAAAAAAAAAAAGAAAGACTTTACTTTTGAATCGTAAAATTTCTTAAGGGAACTTTCATCCTTGAAAGTGACCAAGAAAGAAAATTATATCATACTTTTGTGTTAATACATCTATTAGAAACAACACTTTCTAAGTTGCTAAGGAACATGTATTTCAAAAGACTATGGAACACTTAATAAAGAAAAGAAAAAAAAAAAACATCCCACATTGCAAAGTTCAACTAAAAGTAAAACTGATTTTGTGAATATCTAAAGCAGTTGAGGGGACAGTGAATCTCTTTTCCTGCCTGCATTAGTATTGAAGTTATATGAATTTAGCCAATAAAGATGGTGAAGTTAGAATGATGATGAGGGTTATATTGTAACATTTTCTCTGAATCCCACCTTTCATTACTATAAGGTGGAATCATATTTATTCACCCAATTCATATATATTTTTGTACAGTGTGCCCTCTATGCTTTATATTTTTAGCTCTTCTGTCTAAAATTTCTTTTCAGAATCCTATACAATTATGAAGGTTATAATGGGAGTCCTGAGATAATTTCATTATATCATAAAGTCTAATGGAAATTGTACATTTCTCACGATAGAGTTCATTTTTCATTTCAGTGAAGTGAATCTGGTGACTAATGAAATGGACATGCAAAGTAGTAATTAATATATAATGTTAATCACAACTTACAAAAATGCTTCTTAGCATTTTTAGTTTTATGGCAGAGTGAATCACTTGGGGAGTGTATCATAGAACTACCCGTAAAAGAAAAATAAAGGTAGTACATTTAAGGGAACTCAGGAAGAGCCTGGGTTTCGGCAAGAATTCAAGGCATTTAGAAGATAGATAGTTTGGGCAGTGGAAGGGAAGGTCCCGAGCCAAGGCAGCCCCAAAGACTGAGTATTGTTTGCCTCTCAGCTGGGGGCTCTTCACAGCTAACTCACTGTGTTAGTTTTCTCTTGTTAGTGTGACAAATTACTATATATTTATTGACATAACACAGATTTATTATGTTACAGTGCTATAGATCAGAAGTCCTTTCCTTAGCTCATGGCCCCTTTCCTCCCTCTTGAAAGCCAGCAACACGGGCTGATTTCTTCTCACGCTGCCATCTCTCTGGTTTTCTCTTGCATGGTTACATTTTCCTCTTCCATTTTTAGGACCTTTGTGATTACATTGTACTCACCAGGACAATACAGGATAATCTCTTTAAGTGCAGCTGATTAGCAAAACTTCTGCAAACTTAATTCCCCTTTGCCATGTAACAACATAGTCACAGGTTCTAGAGACTAGGATGTGAGTATCTTTGGAAGGTCATTATTCTACCGACCACAGCCGTCACTTACGTCACTCAGTAGCATCTGAAGACTGTTTTCCTTCTTTCCTCTTTTCACTTTTGATGCTGTTTCTGCCCTTGATCCATCCAACTGTCATCCTATGGTGAGAGAATCTGATTGGTTCAATATATTATCCTTGCTTATATGGACCCTTTGGACCTGACTCCTCACAGGCCATTAATTCAGAAACTAGCTGCTTCAAGGTCTGACATGCCCTGATACAATGAGGTAGGGGCCAAGGGCAAGGTCTTACATTAGAATATTGCTACCCATTTGTAAGGAAACTCCTGTTTCATCAGGGACTGTCCAAGGAGAAACGTCCTTCAGAAAGATGGCAGAGGTCTTGATGACTTGTCCAGGACAAGTTCCATCGGAGGGAAGTAAATGTAAAAGCATTGAGGGAAGGGGCTGTCAAAATTTTCACATTTAAAATTTAATATGCAGAAATTTGACTTTGTTTCTCTTTAGGGAACTTAACTTACCATGCGCTGCCATTCTCTCTCCCAGGAGGGGAAAAAAATTAGTCTCAGCATTTCAAGGTTAGTCTCTTTCAGTTTAAAACAGCCTCTTGTGGTCAATTATGTATTCAATAAATTATAAGTTCCAACTCTCTTTCAATATTCTCTGATTTCCTTAACTTTTCTCCTGGACATCTGGGTGTAAGGGGAAACTTATGCGGCAAGATATCTCTTCTGTTCTCTTGATACGGTTATTAATGTAATTGCTGCTAAGAACTTGGCCAGTCTCTCCAGCCTGTGTAGGGTGCCTCAGCTATGGATGATTGTCACCATCGTCCTTTAGCTGGACCTCTGCTTCCCACTGTCCATCTCTGTCTCTGCATTGGGATTCCCCCTGACCCCGCACCGAGACAGTCTCCTAGCAGACATACTGATCCTTAATTCTTAGCTACCTTTCTTGTTCATCCTAAGGGGCTTTCCTATTTCTCTACATCCTGCTGAAGCCGAGGAAGGTCCTGGGCCTACAGTGGCCCTGCAGACTCCCTTTATCTAAACGTGACACATTATCATGTCACCTGCTGCTCTAGGCAGTGGTTTGCTCCTGAATGATGTGAAATGGGATTTAAACTCCCTCCACTCTGATATTCCAAAGCCTGAAACCTACTGTTCTCACTAATACAGTTTGTTAATTAAAGGTATTTTTTAGATTTCTTAAAGTGAGTAAATGATGTATGTGAAACACCTCAGAGTAGCTGCCTGAATGTGATTGCTAATATAATCGTCTAGGTCATCCAAAACTTGGAAGCCTATCTAGCTTTTAGTAAACACCTCTGGGGTATTGGTATTATTTCATGGCATAATTCCATGGTGTAATACTAAGTATTATGACTACTGAAACATTTCTTTAGCTATGTTTACTAAGCGATTATATCCATGAGTGATGTCACTTTTTAGCTATTACATTATGACGTAATTTTAAAATGTATTATTCTGAAAAACCATGAACTTATTTAGAGCAAAGAGACTTAGAAAGAAGTTTCCAGTGAAAAGGGTAGGGAAACCACAGTCTGTTTTCATCCCAACAAAACTTGGCCTGTGAATTTAGTAGTGAAAGAACATTAAAGCCAGTTAATTAAGATTGTAGGAAAGAAGGAATGTACAAGCAACAGGTATTCTTTTTGTCAAAACTAGTGTCAAGGGTGGCAGTGAGAAGGTTTGAACTATACAAAAAATTAAAGCATATTAATATACAGTCAGGAGGAAAAAGATCCTGTCTTGAATTCTCTTTATGTGCTACGTTCTTTCTAGTAGAAGAAATGGAAGCCAATGTCACATAACGTGTGAGGAGTTGGCATGTGATTTGAATTGAGCTCTATCTGGTGCCAGAAACTCATATTATTTCCACCATGCTGTTTTTCTTGCAGGAAAAACATAGGGTAAAATGGTAAAGCAGATAATTAATTTTTTAAAAAGGAAAAAAAAGCTAGGAAGAGGAAAAGAAAAGATACTTTAGACTCTTTAAAATATTCATATGTTAAGATGTTAAATATTGTAGAAATGTGGTTTATTTTAGTGGTGGAAAGAATTATAAATATCTGTAAATTATGGAAATATATCATCTTAAGCATCCACGTGAAACCTTCTACTCTGAAAATTGTTTACTAAACATACACCAGGAGACTTTTTGAGAGCCTTCACAGTATCTCATGCAACAAAAAAGAATGTTGCATTCTTTGAAACCAGAAGCAAGGTCCAGTTCTTTTGGTGGGGGCAGTTATATGGTTCTAATTCATTTTTATAACAAAGAAAACATTTCAAATGTGGTTTTATACATAAAAAAGTAAACAGTAGGATATTTACATTGGGGATCTAGACTTAAGCTTCCTTTGCTTTATTTATTATAGTTTATTTGCAACCTAGACCTTATTTTTTATTTTCTACGCATTTAAAAATTACACTATAAACAACTTGTGAGAATATTCTGTATCTATTTGAGAAAATATACATATACTTGAACTAAAATTGTTTCTTCTGATTTATAATTCATTCATTCTTTATAGCACCTGTAATGTGTCTGGCATACATAGATAATGACTAATAAATTCCATTAACTGTAGTATATAATACGAAGTAGAGATTGTGCGTCCTGAACTAATCTTTACCAACTCTCAATTCTATTCGAGCTCCTATACCACAGGAAGGAGGTTAGACTTCAGACAGAAATAGACAAGATATTAATGGTACAAAGCACAAGTGCCTTTCACACCAATTAGCTATATCCGTTTTGCTGCAAAGAACTAAATATCCTGGATCAGTTAAAGTGATGTTGAGGTTTATCTGTTTGTACTCCAAAATCAATTAATCTATTCAGGAGTACATGTTCCTGGATGGCATTTTAGGCTGAAATGAAAGAGGCAGCCTTGGGTTGGAGGCAGTTCTTCATGGATAACCTGGGTCTTTAAAAATAGGACTCAATAATCTACTCATCAGTAGAAGAAAGCAGAAGCAATCCAATAATATGCAGGAATCCTGAATGAAACTAAACATGGGAGTTTTATATGACTAAGTTATTGTGCCTTGAATAATTGGAATGAAAACCTACAAGGTCAAAATTCAAACAAATGTGAGAAAAGCCTCACGGTTTGAAAAGGATTATTTTAGCAGTAAGAGTTTGATTGAAATCTGAAAAAACTATTGATTCGTTTATTAATTTAATTATAGTTAATTGTTTTTAATTTATTAATTAAAATATTGGTATGGGGCTTCCCTGGTGGCGCAGTGGTTGAGAGTCCGCCTGCCGATGCAGGGGACACGGGTTCGTGCCCCGGTCTGGGAAGATCCCACATGCCGCGGAGCGGTTGGGCCCGTGAGCCATGGCCGTTGAGCCTGGCGTCCGGAGCCTGTGCTCCGCAATGGGAGAGGCCACAACAGTGAGAGGCCCACGTACAGCAAAAAAAAAAAAAAAAAAAAAAAAAAAAAAAAAAAAAAAAATATTGGTATGTTTTTAATCAGTTAAATAAAAATGTATAACTTCATGTAAAACCAAAATACTTAAAAAAATAAATATTAGCATATGTATTTGTGAACTTTTTTTTTTTTTTTTTTTTGCGGTACGCAGGCCTCTCACTGTTGTGGCCTCTCCCGTTGCGGAGCACAGGCTCCGGATGCGCAGGCTCAGCGGCCATGGCTCACGGGCCCAGCCGCTCCGCCGCATGTGGGATCCTCCCGGACTGGGGCGCGAACCCGTGTCCCCTGCATCGGCAGGCGGACTCTCAACCACTGCGCCACCAGGGAAGCCCTTTGTGAACTTTAAAGCCAGTGTTCAGCAGCAGCATCCATGCTCAGCTGGGAACAGGCTGTAGAACCTGTTGGTAGTAACACAGAATGCTGGCGTCATGCCAGTAAAAAGCAGGGTTGAACTGGTTTCTTCTTGTGCCTGGTTTCACTTCTCATAAGACAGTAGAAACCTGCCAGTCCCTGGCTTTCAAAGATGGTTTAGTCATGCATGTGCAACCCATCTGTTGGATGCATAAGGGATTTCCTTCTCAGCTCAGCCCTCCAGTCACAAACACAGTCACTGTTTTTTTTTTTTTTTTTCCCCTCCTTTCTTTAATTCTTTCTCTCTTGCCAGGAGAGTACAAGCTTGGTAAACCAGGTGCATCTTATTGCCACTCTGGGGAATTCCTTCCATAAACACTGACGTAAGCCAGAAACGTAGTTGTTTTCCTATTGCCGTGTAGCTTACTTTCAGTATAGTTTTATTTGGTGAGTTAAAAACAAAAAATTCAACTTCATAATAAAAATGTTTATACTATTACAGCTTTAACCAAACTTTAATGTAGAGCTCAGTGACCTTCCTCTTCTCTGTGAAGTGAAGCTCCCTGGGTCAGCAGGATGAACCTGAGCAGGGGAGGGGTTTCATTCTCCGGGTCTCTCTTTCTGGTCATAAAGCTTAGCGGCATAGTCTTTAGCCTCAGTGATTGCAGCGAGGGAAAAAGTGCAAGTCTCCCTCATCACAGTATCGCGTTCCCCTTCCCCCGACCTTTGTTCACTGCACACATCCTCCAGGTTTGACCTCCTGTGCTTAAATTCTTCTGTTTTCTAGAATGGCCTCCCTCTTTCTTTAAAATGCTGAAGGCAGTTAATACCAGGTTTTGAGGTTGGGGGTACAACTTCAGGTCACAAAATTGCATACACAAACCACTGTGGTACAAGATGTTTTACAACCTGTTAACGTGACACACTATTTTGGTGAGGTTGTGGTCTTACAGCAAATTGATATTTATATATATATATTTCGGACACACCTAAACTCAGAAAAGATCAAGATGAAGAAAGGAAAGGGGTTGCTCTTCAAATCAGTTGTTTATGGTTTTAAATATATTCTAATGAGCATTTAGGAGCCAAATAAGCAATTATTGTTCTTATTAATTTTATTTTCCCTTCATACAGATTTATGAGAAATACCAAGATTTGTATACTGTGGAACCAAATAATGCACGCCAGCTGGTGGAAATTGCAGCCAGGGATATTGAGAAACTTCTGAGCAACAGATCCAAAGCCCTGGTGGTGAGTTTAAATTGTATCTGCTCATTTTATTATTTTCCATTTCTCATTTATTATTTATCTTTCATGTTTTATTTGGAGGTTTTCTTTAGTATGCTTTCTTTACCTGATAAACTGTTTTCAGTGATATGTTCATAAAAGATGAACTGTGAACACCAAATAATGAGTTAGCTTATATCTAATTATTAGTTTATTTTTTATATTAGGTGATTTAAATACAGAGAAATCGTAATTTAATTGGTACATACATCTTTTTATACATATATAAGGTATGATGCATAATAATCATGTTTAAGTAGATCATACAATGTAAAACCCATGAATATTGCCAGCATCCTTAAAGCTGCCTTTGTAGTACTTTCCTATCTCATCACCCTGCCTCCCTGCCAGAGGTAGCCAATATGCTAGACATTTCATTACTCATTTCTTTGCTCTCTAAAAGTAGCTGTACCTCACATAAATGTTTTGCTAAACATGTGTTAGCTTGCTTGTTTATCAGCTTCATTAAAATCACATTATGCTATATGTAGTCATCAGCCACTTGCATTCTTCTGTCAACATTATGTTTGCATGATTTATCTAGATGTTTGTGCTTAACTTTAATTCATTTTTATTCATGGTAAAGTACTATTTTCTGAGGATATATCTTAATTTATTCATTTATTCTTTGCTGGTAAATTATTATTTGGATTGTTTCCAAATAGGTGCTACCATGAACAGGGTGGCTACATTTTCCTGGAACAGGTCTCCTGGTACACATGTGCAAGAATATCTGTAGGGTCAGTACATGATAGTAGAATTACCTGACTGTAGGGTATTCACAAAATCACCTTTATACAAGTATGAAAATGACTTTCCCAAATAGTTGCATCAATTTAGACCTCCACTAGAAGTATTTGAGTCTGCATTGGTCCATATTCTGGCCGATAAGTGGCAATATCAGACTTCTTAATTATAGGTAACCAAAAGGGTACCAAATGGTACCTCTGCTTCTTACTGATGAGGTGGACATCTTGTTTTATATTCACTGACCATTCTTGTTTCCTCATCAGTGACATATCTCTTCATACCTTTTGCACATTTTAATTGTATAAATTGATTTGTAAGTTAACTATTCTTGATGGTAATTTATTTAAGTTACATGTGATGCAAATATCTTTTTCCAGTTTGTGACTTGTCTTTTCATTGTCTTTATGGTATATTTTGATAAAGTAAGTTCTCAATTTTGATGCAAAGTCAACTTTAAAAAAATTATTAGTATTTTGGGGTGTGTTTTGTTTAAGAAGGGCTTCCTTACCCTGAGGTTATAAATATTTTTTAAGTATTCTAAAGGTTCCATTTCTTTCAGATTTATTTAACCCACCTGAAGCTAATATTAGTACATAGTTTTTTAAAATAATTTTATAAATTTATTTATTTTTGGCGGCTTTGGTTCTTCGTTGCTATGCGCGGCTTTCTCTAGTTATGGCAAGTGGGGGCTACTCTTTGATGTGGTGCGTGGGCTTCTCATTGCGGTGGCTTCTCTTGCTGCGGAGCATGGGCTCCAGGGTGCACGGGCTTCAGTAGTTGTGGCACGTGGGCTCAGTAGTTGTGGCTCACAGGCTCTAGAGCGCAGGCTCAGTAGTTGTGTTGCACGGGTTTAGTTGCTCCAGGGCATGTGGGATCTTCCCGGACCAGGCCTTGAACCTATGTCCCCTGCATTGGCAGGCAGATTCTTAACCACTGAGCCACCAGGGAAGCCTTAGTATATAGTTTTAAGTTGCAATACAAATTAATTTTTTTTCTAATCAGCTTTCCTGGGGCCATTTATTAAATAGTTTACCTTCCCCCAGTGAAACCCATTTATCAAGCTGGTAGACACACCTTCAAACCATGTTCCTCTTCAAAAGGATCTTGAATATTCTTGAACCTTCATACTGTATCTAAATTTTAGATTCAGCATGCTATTATGCAAAAAAATCTTTACTGGGATTTTGAATGGTATTGCATTGACTCAGACCAAATTTGGAAGAATTGATATCATTATGATATTTTGTCTTTCTATTGATAAACATGATATTCTTTCCACTTAGCTACTTTAATGCCATTTAATCAAGTTTAAAAATTTCTTCATAAAGTTCTTATGCATCTTTTGTTAGAGATAATGCTGCAGCTGAAGTTTAGCTCCTCTTATTCTACAGATCTCAGCACTGTTACAGGTGTTTGTTCCAGGATAACTCTGAATTCCCTGTTTACTTATCACTTACAGCTCAGATTTTTAGCTTAATGTATTATATATATATCTTGGCACTCAGAAATTTTCCTTGTTTTGTTTTGGCCCTTATACATTTTTATGTTTCTTAAAATATCCAGGATCTTGTTGAAATAGGAGAGGCCTTTGGAATATTTGGTATGCCATATTGCCAGAAGTTGAAACACTTAATTTCTTTTTAATTGATGTATAGTTGATTTACAGTGTTGTGCTAATTTCTGCTGTACAGCAAAGTGTCTCAGTTATACACATATATACCCTTTTTTGAGTATTCTTTTCCATTACGGTTTATCCCAGCAGAGTGGGTATAGTTCCCTGTGCTCTACAGTAGGACCTTGTTTTTTATCCATTCTAAATGTAATAGTTTGCCTCTACTAACTCCAAACTCCCAGTCTATCCCTCTCCCTTCCCTCCTGCCTCTTGGCAACCACAGGTCTGTTGTCTATGTCTGTGAGTCTGTTTCTGTTTTGTAGATAGGTTCATTTATGCCATATTTTAGATTCCACATGTAAGTGATATCATATGGTATTTGTCTTTCTCTTTCTGACTTTACTTCGTATGATAATTTTTTTTTTTTTTGGTACGCGGGCCTCTCACTGCTGTGGCCTCTCCTGTTGCAGAGCACAGGCTCTGGACGTGCAGGCTCAGCGGCCATGGCTCACGGGCCCAGCCGCTCGGTGGCACGTGGGATCTTCCCAGACCGGGGCACGAACCCGCGTCCCCTGCATCGGCAGGCGGACTCCCAACCACTGCACCACCAGGGAAGCCCAGTATGATAATCTTTAGTTGCATCTTTGTTGCTGCATATGGCATTATTTTGTTCCTTTTTATGGCTGAGTAGTATTCCATTGTATATATGTACCACATCTTCTTCATCTGTCAATGGACTTTTAGGTTGTTTCCATGTCTTGGCTATTGTGAATAGTGCTGCTATGAACATAGGGGTGCCGGTATATTTTTGAAGTATAGTTTTGTCTGGGTATATGCCCAGGAGTGGGATTGCTGGATCATATGGTAACTCTGTTTTGAGTTTTCTGATGAACCTCCATGCTGTTTTCCATAGTGGCTACACCAACTTATACTCCCACCAACAGTGTAGGAGGGTTCACTTTTCTCCACACCCTCTCCAGCATTTCTTACTTGCAGGCTTTTTAATGGTGGCCATTTTGATTGGTGTGAGATGGTACCTCATTGTAGTTTTGATTTGTATTTCTCTAATAATTAGTGATGCTGAGCATTTTTTCATGTGCCTGCTGGACATCTATATGTGTTCTTTGGAGAAAAGTCTATTAAGGTCTTCTATGAAACAATTTTTAAGAAATGTGTAAATGATAAGGTAAACTTTCATGACTGGAAGATTCAAAGCATTATTATCTTCAATTATGGATATGTGAATACCCTTTTAAAGCATCATTTATGGATGTAAATATGTTTTCATTAAAAGTTTATCTAATAGAAATTAGGGACTTTCTACTTAAGTGATTAATATTCACTAATGACAACTGAAAATGATTCCATTTATATTGATTTTTATCAGCTTACATTTTTTCTCCACATGTAGGAAGCAGGTAATCTGGACATCACAGTCCTTTGAAAAACGTCATAGAATGAAGTAGGATATATCTTGCCTTAATTGGATTAAAATGGGAGCCTAATGAGACTTTCTTTTTTATCATTTGGAACTGAAGATCTAGGCACCTGGTGCATTTTTGAGTCCTGTGCGATCAGTGACTATCTTAAGCACATGATGGCAGAATACAGAAAACACAATGACTAATTAAATGTAGAATTAGTTAGATTTTATGTGAGGGAGAAGGATTCATGTTTGTTTTCAAACTAGATTATTTATTTAACTTTTTTGATTCTATGAAAAAAAATACATTATTTGGAAGAGAAATATTTTGAGTCTAATTGAAAAACAGGTGCTGCATTGTATTGTAAATGAATGCAAGATGGCATTATTAATTTACTTCTATTTTGTTGGAGGCTTATACTCAGACAGACTTCTAGATTAAAGGAGCTTTAATTTATCTGGGTGGTATACCAATGTAATTACATAAATAAATATATTGGAAAATATCTTGAATATACAAATTTGAGGTAGATGATGAAATTTAATGCCAGTTAGATCTTACTGAGTGTTTACCAAGCAGCATTATCTGATTATTTCTCACAATAATGCTGTGCTCTAGACACCATTATTAGTCTCATTTTTCAGTGAGGAAGCTGGGTCTTTGAGGATTCCTTTAACTTGCCCAAGGAAATGTATTTAACAAGCAATGTAGGCCAGTGTTTCTCAAACTTTAATGTGCATTTGGTTCACCCCTGGCTCTTGTTAAAATGCAGATTTCTATTCAGTAGATCTGGTCAGAGATACTGCATTTCTAATAAGCTCCCAGGTGATGGTCCTGGTACAAAGACTATATTTTGAGTAGTAAAAATGTAAGAGGATTCAAATTCAGTGTGTCTAACTTTAAGTTCTCATTCTTACCTATTACACAAATATATCTTTCCGTCTAAAGAAGTGTATAATCATAACTAAGAAGAAACAAAGGTTAAGTAGTATGCTGTAAACTACTGTTCATTCAGACTGATTAAGAATTGGATGTGGCAGTTGATAGAATATTCTGTAAGGGTATGAATTTGTCAGTGAATCCTATATCAGTGAAGCACTTTCAAAAAATGATTCAATGAAATAAAATATACGGTATTGAAAAAAATTCATTTTTATTTGAATGTGAAGACTTAAAACTGTTACTGTTCTTTAGCATCGAGATTCTCAACCTCAGATAACTTTGAAAATATATTATAGATATAAAATCTATGAAAGAGAAGTAAATAGAACTGTTTTTCCCTTACATATGTACTAAATAAATTACCTAACAGTTTATGTTTAATAATTCAGTTTTTTTTAAAAGAAGATGAACTAGAGATTTTTTTTAGTAGAATGATTACTCTTCAGTATCTGCAATAATTTTTTTGTGCATGCATGTACACAGTTTTTATGTATTTGGTCATTAAAATTTTAATTCTGTCTTTTATAGCCTGTTGATTAAAAACTAAAATACCACTTATTTCATTGCTTTATGCTTACCTTGTGTTAGTTATATGTTTAAATTACTTTGACCAATATTTTCAATTTCAGCATTTATTTTGACTTTTTATTCACATTCATTTTGTGCCATGGTCTTTGATCTGCTCCATCAAACCAGCCTTAGGAAGAGCTGAAAGAGAAATCGATTAAAAAAAAAAATCACTTGCCTTTACACTAAAACCATCCCTTTGCTAGCAAAACAGAGTTTGCACTTAAATAGTTGTTTATTTGGCTTTGTTTTGTTTTTGTGTCTGGACAAAAACGTTATGATTCTGGTGATTCATATACATTAGGCTCTTACAGAAATCTATGACGTAGGCACATTAAAAAATGTGTTTACTCTTGTTTTGTAACTTAGGAAAATTCAGAAGGGACGAAGCTTCTGGCTGAAGACTATAGATAGCCTGAGGTAGTGGTGGAATTCAATTTTAGGTCTTCTGTTTCCAAATCTATTTTCTTTTTTTCCCTCTAAGCCCACACTGGTAATTTTAGCCCTTTATTTCAAAGCTAGATCTGTAAATGACTATTTTTCTGACACTTGCTTTTTCTGTGTGTTAGAAACTGGCTCAGTATGATGATTATCCTGCTAATATTGTTGAATTATTTTTAAATGATCTCAAATCAATGTTTGGAAGCAAAGAAGAAAAAATTATTTAACATTGTTATTAACATTTATTGTAGCCCGAACTAGGCTGAAAAATCTGCAGGAGTTAATGAACAGTTTATAGGAGAAAGCTTTTCAATAAAACAGTGCAGCCTCCAGTGGTGCCTCCAGAACAGTGGAGGTGAATGAAACCAGTGGTCTCATTATTCACCAACCAGCCCAGCCAAGGGGACCTGCTGAGTAAATAGAGGTCTCTAGACATTTTGCTCAAAGGAAACAGGATCAAGGTTATCACAAACAGCTTTTTCTAGTGACACTTTTTCAATTATGGTATATCCTGTCTCCCTCTGGTTGTCCTGGTAACTTTAATTAAAACTGCTCCCATCTATTATGAAGCTTTAAATATTGTAATATACTCCATCTCTTAATTCAACCTTGATATTTAGTTTAGGATTAGTTAATGAAAAGGAGAAGATGACAAATGTTTTTAAATAACTATTAAAGTAGGGTTTGTTTTCCTAAAACTAGGTTATTGTTTAATCCAATTGTTTTCTCGTGTTACTTCAGCCCTTATTTCCTGTAGTTCTGTATCTTTTATGAGTGTCAAAAGTGCCTACAGAATTTGCTAAAAATGTAGACTCCTGGCCTTCACCTCTAGAAATCTGAAAATTAGGTCCAAAGTGATGAAGAGATCCAGGAAAAAAATGTGAAATTCTTCAGAGACTCAAAGAATTAAAACTGTCTTGTATTTGTATATTAGTAGCCATTGGTTTACTTTTGTGAGAACAGATTCAGTAGAAGCTGTGTTGGATTGAGTAAAGACTACAGTGTTAAAGAGTGATTGGGAAATGAGAAACTGGCAAGAAATGTGTCTACATTTTTATGAAGTTTGGTACCACAGTGAAAGAGAAGTACGGAATACTACTAAAGACTTCTTTTTTGTTTAGTTTTGAGAATGAAGGACATATAAGTATGCTTACAGACAGAAGGGAAGGAATCTGTGAAATTTGAAAATAAGAAAAATCTGAATGTTGAAGGTTGATTCTCAAAAAAACAGACACAGAGAAGATCAGAGTCATGCAATTTATCTTTGAAAAGATGGTGGTATCTTTCACTTGAGACAAAAGGGATATTAAATATGCATAGAGGCAACTGAGTTTGCAGATAGAGAAAATTTGAGAGTTGCACTAGATGACCACTTTTCTCTTGGTAAAGTACAAGTTGATATTTATGCAAAGAGTGAAGGGGCCATGGGAGTGATTTGGACAGCAAAGTAAGAAAAAGTGAAAAGAGTCTACTTTGGATAACTGAAATGACTGATAAATAAATCAAGAGCCTTCTTAACATTGAGAAAAAACAGAATATATAAAATACCCTCCTGTTCTATAAGTGAGGTTGAACAAGCTATCTGAAAATTGTGTGTGTGGTGTGTGTGTGTGTGTGTGTGTGTGTGTGTGTGTGTGTGTATCATTAGCCCAAAATCTCTCTGAGGACATAAACTTATCCATGTTGAAGAACTTCAATATTTGATTAACTGAGTCTGTTTTTAGGTATAAAAATTGTATATACAAAGGTGAATCGAAAAGTTATGGGACCTGTAGTCTTGAAGTTGTGTTCAAATATGATTAATACCAGCCAAGTAAAGAGTGATTAAAACAGATTGCCGGTTTATTTTCTCTGAAAACAAGAAACCTGGCTGTAGGTAGCTCAGGAGATTTCCAGAAATCCCACTTCTGTGTTCATCTCCCTGGGTATTCCTTGGCTGCAAGGGGGGGATAAGAGATGGAATCTGTAGCTGGGCCATCACCTCTCTGTACTGAATTGTGGTACTCTTAATTAAAATGTGGATCCAGCCAGCCGGTGTCTGTGTCAATATCTTTTCAAGATTTAATGGGAGTTTTAGGGAAGAAAGTCTAGAGAAAATTCATTTTGAAGAAGCGGAGGAGAGAAAGGAAAATATTGCTTACTTTGTTTTGTTTTTTTTAAAGATTTTTTTTGATGTGGATCATTTTTAAAGTCTTCATTGAATTTGTTACAATACTGCTTCTGTTTAATGTTTCGGTTTTTTGGCCGTGAGGTGTGTGGGATCTTAGCTCCCCTACCAGGGATTGAACCGACACCCCCTTCATTGGAAGGTGAAGTCTCAACCACAGGACCATTAGGGAAGTCCTTCTTTGGCTTTTTATATAGAGTCCCATTCCTTCAATATAATGATTTCATGCATAATCAAATCAGCCTTTTCTATCAAGGCCTGGCATGGTGTGAACAGTAGTAAAATGAAAGGACTGTTGAATCCATCTTGGATTAATACTTATCAGAGTAAATTTTATAAACATCAGGGATACTTAAGAATTAGTCAACAGTGGTTGAAATATTTGAAATCATGAACCATGATAAGTAGTGTCTGATAATGGTCAGGAATTACAAGTTCAGGAGCAAACATTTTTTCTTTTTTTGCGGTACGCGGGCCTCTCCCTGTTGTGGCCTCTCCCGTTGTGGAGCACAGGCTCTGGACGCGCAGGCTCAATGGCCATGGCTCACGGGCCCAGCCGCTCCGTGGCATGTGGGATCCTCCCGGACAGGGGCACGAACCCGTGTCCCCTGCATCAGCAGGCGGACTCTCAACCACTGCGCCACCAGGGAAGCCCACTTCATTTTCTAATGGAAGGTGTTGAGACAGGGAAAGGTTCTGGGCAGCATTGATAGTCTCTACTAAAATAAATCTCTTTTGGAAATCAGATTCTCATAGACTTGAGTTGGCTTAATTCTTTAGGATCTGAAAGTAATATCGAAAGTATCCACAACAGCATTACTGTGTTGACAATTTGAGAAAGACAGTGTGCTCCGATAGCACAACATGTGCAAAAAATTGCGGGAATGGGAGTGTTGGGTTGTTGGTCGCATGGAGGAGAATGAGAGTTAGATGAAGTGAATTGCGAAGCTCACATAGGCAATAATGACTACATAGGCTGTGGTGCCTTGTGCCAAATGAAAATGTGGGGCACTTCTTAAAAAGTTATTAAGAATTTCAAGATGACAGCAGCAGAGCTTTAGAACAGTTGTGACATCTCTCTAGGTGAAGGGTCCTATCTGACTGCAGGGGCCACACACCCATGAAGCTGGACAGCTGTCGCATCCAGGTGATTAGTGGCAGAACTGGAACTGGACTTGGGATTCTTAGCCACGTGTACAGTGCTGTTTCTACAGTGATAGTCATTGAGCTCTACCTGGCGACTCGGGAATCTACGAAACCTGTGATGACTGTTAATCCCAAAATGAGGCAAAAAAAAAAAGTTCATATTTCATTTCACTTCTGTTTTATAAAATTGCAGACTTGACCTAGCAGAGCAATAGACATGCTCTGATCTGAATGTGTAGTGAATGATGTTTACATAAAAATAAATACAGAGAAACGGTGTTAATCCAAGGCCACCATCTTTGATTCACATAACGGAGTCTTTAGATAAACCCTTCATAAAATGCCATATATTTGGAGACAATCTGATCAAGTAGTGTTTGATAAATGTAAACACTGTTTTAGCTGTTTAGAGAGTTCAACTTCAAATGGTGGTCTGATTCTTAAATATTATTAACTTTATTTCTTTTAATCTTTTGATGTTTAGTTTTCCCCTTTCCTCACTAACCCCTTATTGTCCTCAGAAATATATAAACTCTCAACCTTCCTCTGAATTCATTTTCTAACTTTAATGGAGAACATGCAGGCAGAAGTCCTTTGTGAGATACCCAGTGCCATTCAGCTTTTTTTTTTTTTTTGATATATACAGGAGTTCTTTTGGATCTATTCTCCATAATTAAAAAAAAAATTTAGACCTTATAAAATCAAGAATTACATTTGCAAAGATGAGCTGTCTGTGCTTTGCTTAAAATCCCCTGACACAGTTTACCAGGAGAATGATGGAATGCCCTGTTAATTTAATTAAAGTATCATAGAATCATGAATCTTGAAGGAATTTGGGAATTCATTTTTCTGGTCCTCTTTTCTGAGGCAGGTGAATGTCTAAACCACCAGGTTAAGGAGTTAGCTGTTCTTTTCTCAAATATTTTGGTGATGAAACTTCCACAATTGTAATACCCCATTATTGTTGCTTAGCTTAGTATTCAAGAAATTATTTCTAGCATCCATGTCCTTGTCTAGTTAAACTTATTTATTTTCTGTTCCCTATATATGTTGAAATTTGATTGGCGTTATCCTTACAAGAATATCTCATTGCGTGTGTGTGTTTTGGAGGGGGTGAAGTTGGGGGTGGTAGGAGCCATCATCAACTCATCATAGCTGAGTATTCTTGGCAGATACATAATGATGACTCTTAGTTGCTAAGCAATCATTATTGCCAGACATTGTGTTAAATGCTTTACACACATTCTCACATTTAATCTTCAGGACAGTTTTATGAGGTAGGTGTGTTGTAGGTTGTGTCTAAAAATCAGAGGTGTTACCCAATAGGGTTGAGCCATCTCAGAGTATCAGGTAGAAGAGATTTTCAACCCAGGTATCCCTGACTCTTCTTTTTCTTTTTCTTTTTTGCGGTATGTGGGCCTCTCACTGTTGTGGCCTCTCCCATTGCGGAGCACAGGCTCCGGACACACAGGCTCAGCGGCCATGGCTCACGGGCCCAGCCGCTCCGTGACATGTGGGATCCTCCCAGACTGGGGCACGAACCCGTGTCCCCTGCATCGGAAGGCAGACACTCAACCACTGCGCCACCAGGGAAACCCCTCCCTGACTCTTCTAAAGCCTATGCTTTTTGACAGTATGCTGTAGCTCCGTAACCTAATGAACACTAATTTCTTTAACTTTCCTACATAGAAATATTTTCTATTCCATTTTCATTTCTGTATTCTGGAAATTATCAAATATTTATTCTTCAACTTTCTTAAGACATAGAGGCTGGAATCAAAGGTGGTACTTTTATAAAGGAGTGCTGTGATAAAGCACAGTATAACTGCAAGTCAGCCATTTTTATTGGCATGTGATCCAACTATAGTGAGAACTGCTTTATTCTCTGTGGGTTGTATGTTAGATGATTCTTATATATTTTATACTTATGTTGCTAGATATACAAATATATCCTTGTTGTAAATAATTTAAACAATATAAAATGTATTATAAAATGAAAACAAAAAATTCCCTAACAGTTCACCATCCAGAAAAAAACTACCTTTTATAGTGTGGTGACTACCCTTTAGGACTCGTGTGTGTGTGTGTGTGTGTGTGTGTGTGTGTGTGTGTGTGTTACTTATCAATATTTCAAGGAGACTTTTATGTCACTGGATATGAATATATAATTCTTTCTAGTGGCTTTGTATATATGAATATATTGTTTATTTAACCAGTCTCCTATTGACAGATATTTAGTTTATTTCTAGATTTTTTAATACAGACAGTATTAATATTATTTATAACACACTTTTATTTATGGGAAAACTTTTGATTATTTATTAGAATGAAGTCATGTAAAATGGAATGGTCAAAGGGCATATGGGGCATTATTTATATTTTTCTTTTAAGGAAATAGAAATCTTTAATCTTTCCACTAATTTCTTCTCGCCCTTTTCTTTATTTGTTTTTAAATAGCAGGGCTTCTGATACACTTAGGTAAGAGTGACCAGGTTGCATTTGGCCCAATATAGTAAGTTAAATATGGGTCCGCAGGACAGAACCATGACATTTAATTTTAAATGATAGATATATTTTTAATTATTATAATAATGTCAACAACTCATACTGTTCTCTACAGACTAGTGCCTTTGTTGTTGGCAACATAATCAGTTCAAAATTAACAGGCTGGCTGGGGCAAACATCTGTCTTCCAGATTCATTTAAAAAAAATTCAGCCTAGGAGTTACAGTTGCTGATTACACATACCAGCTCATATGCTCTATCTTGCACGCATTATCTCAGGCACAGGCAGCATGCCAACATGCTACACTGTGGATGCGTGATCCTGCTGCCTACAGACCTTGTATTCTACGGCAACTGACACCGTCAAGGCCCAGTTAAGAGCAAAAACCAAGTTATATCTTGACAGCCAAGGCATTAGTTACAAGAGACTGTCTCTGGTTAATTTATTCATTTAGTCCCAGGACTCATTAGTTCTCAATTACAGCCACTCTTAGAAATGTTGGTCTATTGTTGCCTGAGAAACCAATCACCTCTGATTACTTACACTGTCTTTTATGAGGAATTCTAGGTCGGCCGACTTAAAAGTCCAATAGTAAATAATAATGACTCATTTTCTCCAAGAGGGTTTACAGAGAATTTATTGCCCTATATATCACTAACTGTGCTATTTTTTCCCCCCAGCATAACAACATAATATGACCTCTTAAAAAGGAAAACAATTAAATAAATCATCCAGTATGATATTTATGTGCTTGGGGTATTTCTTAAAAATGTGGATGTTCAGTAGTCATTTCTGCTTGCAGCTAGTTCACAGTAATCAGTGTGACTCCTGCAGAAATGTTCATTTTCATTAAATAACTTCGTATACATCAACTCTCCCCTCTTAAATAGGCATTTTTAAACTTGAGAGATCAAAATAGATTAATCAAGTGTATAATTTATGATGCCTTTATTAATAAGTATATTTTGACTTACTAATTATATCTTTTGAAATGACATTGGTTCTCACGTTTTCTCAGTAGAGTGATGACGTCTCTGGTTTAAATGTTAAATTGCTTTTGAAAGTAGCATTATATGCCACCTTAATATAGAAGGATAATAGTAGTAACAATTTATTAAGTGCTTACGATATACTAGGCACTGTGCAAGGACTTTATTTGCATTTATTTATTTAATTCTCACAACATACTTCCACTGATATATTATTATTACTATTTTGTGGAGATATTTTCCCCAAGGATTTGAACCCAGATGCATTTATTTCATTTCCAAGTTTTATAATAGTGTTTCTGCCCTTATTATGTGTCCGGCACTCCGCTGAATATTTTACATGTATTATTCCATTTAATAACTTCTCTCTTTCTCTTCCACTTTTCCTCCTCTTCCTCCTCCTCCTCCTTTGACCCATATCTTCTTGTTATTATCATATAAGGTGACAAGGTGGGGAAGTATAGAATTAGAAAGTTTTAAGTGTATTATCAAAGGTCATGTAGTTCTAGCTTGATATTTTTGTTTCCAAAATGGTGTTATATGTTATTGTGTTTTATTTTATATAAGATGTGCTGTACAAAAGAAGTGGTAATAATAGCTTATTTTAATTTTAATTACAGTGTATGTGAAAGGAGAGAAGGACTGAAAGAGAAGAAGGGAGGAGTGGAAGGAACAGAGGAGAGAGGATCTGGCCTTTCTATTCTCTAGACTTACTGTTATTCTTCATGCCTTCATTATTTACATAACAATGTGTGGTTGTCTGCTGATGAAGACAGAGATCATAAGATCCAAAAGTGTTATTAAGCTCAGTGTAATTACTTGGGATTATATCTGAAAACCAACAATTTTAGAGTATCTACAAGCCACACACTGTTCTGGTGCTTTTACACCAATAAGTGAATGCAGTTTGGGAGCGTTTTAGGGAAACGCTGGTCTAGATAGTACAACATGTACAGTCGTAGCCTAAAGATCAAAATTAATTAGAAAGGTTCTTATTTCTAAACTTGAGCTTCAGTGCCATGTAGAGGGTTTCCCTGGTGGTGCAGTGGTTGAGAGTCCGCCTGCCGATGCAGGGGACGCGAGTTTGTGCCCCGGCCCGGGAGGATCCCACATGCTGCGGAGCGGCTGGGCCCGTGAGCCATGGCCGCTGGGCCTGCGCGTCCAGAACCTGTGCTCCGCAACGGGAGAGGCCACAACAGTGAGAGGCCCGCGTACCGCAAAAAAAAAAAAAAAAAACCATGTAGATATTCACTGTCTTATTGTAACCGATGAAATCAACAACTTTTCTTTGATGCTGTGCTCCTCACTTGGTATTTCAAGGAGTAAATTTTACTAGCTCCTAAACATATATTAAAGGCAAAGATGCTGAGCTAAGTAGATTATTTGCATTTCTGAACCTAAGGTATTCTTAAATTAACAAACTTTCAATTATAAATAGCGAGAAACTGGATGTGAGGTCCATCTGGCTGTGGACAGCTGTCACCCCAGTGATCACCAGGGTTGGTTCCTCTGATCTCTCGTGGGCAGTGTGGTGTCCCCGTCTCCCTCATGGCTCCAAGTGTGTCACCCCCGAAGCTGTGCACTGGGTAGAAGAGGATGAACTTCCCTGAAAGAGGCGGACCTTTCTTCAGTCAAGGTTTCAAGAGTAGCTGCACCCTACTGCTAGAACCTTCAAATGTGCTCTCAAGGGTTATTTGTAGGAGAACAGGACACCAGACACATCCAAATGAGGTGCTGCATGTAGCAGTCTGTCTTTCTTTCTTTCTTTCTTTCTTTATTTATTTTGCTTTATAACAAATTTAATCAGTTATACATATACATATGTTCCCATATCCCCTCCCTTTTGCGTCTCCCTCCCGCCCTCCCTATCCCACCCCTCCAGGCGGTCACAAAGAACCGAGCTGATCTCCCTGTGCTATGCGGCTGCTTCCTACTAGCTATCTACCTTACGTTTGGTAGTGTATATATGTCCATGCCGCTCTTTCACTTTGTCACAGCTTACCCTTCCCCCTCCCCATATCCTCAAGTCCATTCTCTAGTAGGTCTGTGTCTTTATTCCTGTCTTACCCCTAGGTTCTTCATGACATTTTTTTTTCTTAAATTCCATATATATGTGTCAGCATACAGTATTTATCTTTCTCTTTCTGACTTACTTCACTCTGTATGACAGACTCTAGGTCCATCCACCTCATTACAAATAGCTCAATTTCATTTCTTTTTATGGCTGAGTAATATTCCATTGTATATATGTGCCACATCTTCTTTACCCATTCATCCGATGATGGACACTTAGGTTGTTTCCATCTCTGGGCTATTGTAAATAGGGCTGCTATGAACATTTTGGTACATGTCTCTTTTTGAATTATGGTTTTCTCAGGGTATATGCCCAGTAGTGGGATTGCTGGGTCATATGGTAGTTCTATTTGTAGTTTTTTAAGGAACCTCTATACTGTTCTCCATAGTGGCTGTACCAATTCACATTCCCACGAGCAGTGCAAGAGTGTTCCCTTTTTTCCACACCCTCTCCAGCATTTATTGTTTCTAGATTTTTTGATGATGGCCATTCTGACTGGTGTGAGATGATATCTCATTGTAGTTTTGATTTGCATTTCTCTAATGAGTAAAGATGTTGAGCATCCTTTCATGTGTTTGTTGGCAGTCTGTATATCTTCTGTGGAGAAATGTCTATTTAGGTCTTCTGCCCATTTTTGGATTGGGCTGTTTGTTTTTTTGTTATTGAGCTGCATGAGCTGCTTATAAATTTTGGAGATTAATCCTTTGTCAGTTGCTTCATTTGCAAATATTTTCTCCCATTCTGAGGGTTGTCTTTTGGTCTTGTTTATGGTTTCCTTTGCTGTGCAAAAGCTTTGAAGTTTCATTAGGTCCCATGTGTTTATTTTTGTCTTTATTTCCATTTCTCTAGGAGGTGGGTCAAAAAGGATCTTGCTGTGATTTATGTCATAGAGTGTTCTGCCTATGTTTTCCTCTAAGAGTTTGATAGTGTCTGGCCTTACATTTAGGTCTTTAATCCATTTTGAGCTTATTTTTGTGTATGGTGTTAGGGAGTGATCTAATCTCATACTTTTACATGTCCCTATCCAGTTTTCCCAGCACCACTTATTGAAGAGACTGTCCTTTCTCCACTGTACATTCCTGCCTCCTTTATCAAAGATAAGGTGACCATATGTCCGTGGGTTTATCTCTGGGCTTTCTATCCTGTTCCATTGATCTTTCTGTTTTTGTGCCAGTACCACACTGTCTTGATTACTGTAGCGTTGTAGTATAGTCTGAAGTCAGGGAGCCTGATTCCTCCAGCTCCATTTTTCGTTCTCAAGATTGCTTTGGCTATTCGGGGTCTTTTGTGTTTCCATAGAAATTGTGAAATTTTTTGCTCTAGTTCTGTGAAAAATGTCAGTGGTAGTTTGATAGGGATTGCATTGAATCTGTAGATTGCTTTGGGTAGCAGTCATTTTCACAATGTTGATTCTTCCAATCCAAGAACATGGTACAACTCTCCATCTATTTGTATCATCTTTAATTTCTTTCATCAGTGTCTTACAATTTTCTGCATACAGGTCTTTTGTCTCCTTAGGTAGGTTTATTCCTAGATATTTTATTCTTTTTGTTGCAATGGTAAATGGGAGTGTTTCCTTGATTTCACTTTCAGATTTTTCATCATTAGTATATAGGAATGCCAGAGATTTCTGTGCATTAATTTTGTATCCTGCAACTTTACCAAATTCATTGATTAGCTCTAGTAGTTTTCTGGTAGCATCTTTAGGATTCTCTATGTATAGTATCATGTCATCTGCAAACAGTGACAGCTTTACTTCTTCTTTTCCGATTTGGATACCTTTTATTTCCTTTTCTTCTCTGATTGCTGTGGCTAAAACTTCCAAAACTAGGTTGAATAAGAGTGGGCAACCTTGTCTTGTTCCTGATCTTAGTGGAAATGGTTTCAGTTTTTCACCATTGAGGACGATGTTGGCTGTGGGTTTGTCATATATGGCCTTTATTATGTTGAGGAAAGTTTCCTCAGTGCCTACTTTCTGCAGGGTTTTTTTCATAAATGGGTGTTGAATTTTGTCGAAAGCTTTCTCTGCATCTATTGAGATGATCATATGGTTTTTCTCCTTCAATTTGTTAATATGGTGTATCACGTTGATTGTTTTGCGTATATTGAAGAATCCTTGCGTTCCTGGAATAAACCCCACTTGATCATGGTGTATGATCCTTTTAATGTGCTGTTGGATTCTGTTTGCTAGTATTTTGTTGAGGATTTTTGCATCTATGTTCATCAGTGATATTGGCCTGTAGTTTTCTTTCTTTGTGACATCCTGGTCTGGTTTTGGTATCAAGGTGATGGTGGCCTCGTAGAAAGAGTTTGGGAGTGTTCCTCCCTCTGCTATATTTTGGAAGAGTTTGAGAAGCATAGGTGTTAGCTCTTCTCTAAATGTTTGATAGAATTCGCCTGTGAAGCCAACTGGTCCTGGGCTTTTGTTTGTTGGAAGATTTTTTATCACAGTTTCAATTTCAGTGCTTGTGATTGGTCTGTTCATATTTTCTATTTCTTCCTGATTCAGTCTTGGCAGGTTGTGCATTTCTAAGAATTTGTCCATTTCTTCCAGGTTGTCCATTTTATTGGCATAGAGTTGCTTATAGTAATCTCTCATGATCTTTTGTATTTCTGCAGTGTCAGTTGTTACTTCTCCTTTTTCATTTCTAATTCTATTGATTTGAGTCTTCTCCCTTTTTTTCTTGATGAGTCTGGCTAATGGTTTATCAATTTTGTTTATCTTCTTAAAGAACCAGCTTTTAGTTTTATTGATCTTTGCTATCGTTTCCTTCATTTCTTTTTCATTTATTTCTGATCTGATTTTTATGATTTCTTTCCTTCTGCTAACTTTGGGATGTTTTTGTTCTTCTTTCTCTAATTGCTTTAGGTGCAAGGTTAGGTTGTTTATTCAAGATGTTTCCTGTTTCTTAAGGTGGGATTGTATTGCTATAAACTTCCCTCTTAGAGCTGCTTTTGCTGCATCCCATAGGTTTTGGGTCGTTGTGTCTCCATTGTCATTTGTTTCTAGGTATTTTTTAATTTCCTCTTTGATTTCTTCAGTGATCACTTCGTTATTAAGTAGTGTATTGTTTAGCCTCCATGTGTTTCTATTTTTTACAGCTCTTTTCCTGTAATTGATATCTAGTCTCATAGCATTGTGGTCGGAAAAGATACTTGATACAATTTCAATTTTCTTAAATTTACCAAGGCTTGATTTGTGACCCAAGATATGATCTATCCTGGAGAATGTTCCATGAGCACTTGAGAAAAATGTGTATTCTGTTGTTTTTGGATGGAATGTCCTATAAATATCAATTAAGTCCATCTTGTTTAATGTATCATTTAAAGCTTGTGTTTCCTTATTTATTTTCATTTTGGATGATCTGTCCATTGGTGAAAGTGGATTGTTAAAGTCCCCTACTATGATTGTGTTACTGTCGATTTCTCCTTTTATGGCTGTTAGTATTTGCCTTATGTATTGAGGTGCTCCTATGTTTGGTGCATAAATATTTACAATTGTTATATCTTCTTCTTGGATCGACCCCTTGATCATTATGTAGTGTCCTTCTTTGTCTCTTCTAGTAGTCTTTATTTTAAAGTCTATTTTGTCTGATATGAGAATTGCTACTCCAGCTTTCTTTTGGTTTCCATTTGCATTGAATATCTTTTTCCATCCCCTTACTTTCAGTCTGTATGTGTCTCTAGGTCTGAAGTGGGTCTCTTGTAGACAGCATATATATGGGTCTTGTTTTTGTATCCATTCAGCCACTCTGTGTCTTTTGGTGGGAGCATTTAGTCCATTTACATTTAAGGTAATTATCGATATGTATGTTCCTATTCCCATTTTCTTAATTGTTTTGGGTTTGTTATTGTAGGTCTTTTCCTTCTGTTGTGTTTCTTGCCTAGAGAAGTTCCTTTAGCAGTTGTTGTAAAGCTGGTTTGGTGGTGCTGAACTCTCTCAGCTTTTGCTTGTCTGTAAACGTTTTAATTTCTCCATCAAATCTGAATGAGATCCTTGCTGGGTAGAGTACTCTTGGTTGCAGGTTTTTCTCCTTCATCACTTTAATTATGTCCTGCCACTCCCTTCTGGCTTGTAGAGTTTCTGCTGAGAGATCAGCTGTTATCCTGATGGGGATTCCCTTGTGTGTTACTTGTTGTTTTTGCCTTGCTGCTTTTAATATGATTTCTTTGTGTTTAATTTTTGACAGTTTGATTAGTATGTGTCTTGGTGTATTTCTCCTTGGATTTATTCTGTATGGGACTCTCTGTGCCTCCTGGACTTGATTAACTATTTCCTTTCCCATATTAGGGAAGTTTTCAACTATAATCTCTTCAAATATTTTCTCAGTCCCTTTCTTTTTCTCTTCTTCTTCTGGAACCCCTATAATTCGAATGTTGGTGCGTTTAATGTTGTCCCAGAGGTCTCTGAGACTGTCCTCTGTTCTTTTCATTCTTTTTTCTTTATTTTGCTCTGCAGCAGTTATTTCCACTATTTTATCTTCCACCTCACTTATCCGTTCTTCTGCCTCAGTTATTCTGCTATTGATCCCATCTAGAGTATTTTTTATTTCATTTATTGTGTTTTTAATCGATGCTTGATTCATCTTTAGTTCTTCTAGGTCCTTGTTAACTGTTTCTTGCATTTTGTCTATTCTATTTCCAAGATTTTGGATCTGGGAAATAAAATCTTGGATCATCTTTACCATCATTATTCTGAATTCTTTTTCAGGTAGACTGCCTATTACCTCTTCATTTGTTAGGTCTGGTGGGTTTTTATCTTGCTCCTTCTCCTGCTGTGTGTTTTTCTGTCTTCTCATTTTGCTTATGTTACTGTGTTTGGGGTTTCCTTTTTGCAGGCTGCAGGTTCGTAGTTCCCGTTGTTTTTGGTGTCTGTCCCCAGTGGCTAAGGTTGGTTTAGTGGGTTGTGTAGGCTTCCTGGTGGAGGGGACTAGTGCCTGTGTTCTGGTGGATGAGGCTGGATCTCGTCTTTCTGGTGGGCAGGTCCACGTCTGGTGGTGTGTTTTGGGGTGTCTGCGGACTTTTTATGATTTTAGGCCACCTCTCTGCTAATGGGTGGCGTTGTGTTCCTGTCTTGCTAGTTGTTTGGCATACGGTGTCCAGCACTGTAGCTTGCTGGTCGTTGAGTGAAGCTGGGTGCTGGTGTTGAGATGGAGATCTCTGGAAGATTTTCGCCGTTTGATATTATGTGGAGCTGGGAGGTCTCTTGTGGACCAGTGTCCTGAGGTTGGCTCTCCCACCTCAGAGGCACAGCAGTGACTCCTGGCTCCTCAATTTGGGATGATTTGTTGTCTATTCATGTATTCCACAGATGCAGGGTACATCAAGTTGATTATGGAGCTTTAATCCGCTGCTTCTGAGGCTGCTGGGAGAGGTTTCCCTTTCTCTTCTTTGTTCTCACAGCTCCTGGGTCTCAGCTTTGGATTTGGCCCCGCCTCTGCGTGTAGGTCGCCGGAGGGCGTCTGTTCTTCGCTCAGACAGGACAGGGTTAAAGGAGCAGCCTCTTCGGGGACTCTGGCTCACTCAGGCCGGGCGGGAGGGAGGGGCACGGAGTGCGGGGCGAGCCTGCAGCGGCAGAGGTCGGCGTGACGTTGCACCAGCCCGAGGCGCGCCGTGCGTTCTCCCAGGGAAGCCGCCCCTGGATCCCGGGACCCCGGCAGTGGCGGGCTGCACAGGCTCCCGGAAGGGCGGTGTGGACAGTGACCTGCGCTCGCACACAGGCTTTTTGGCGGCGGCAGCAGCAGCCCCAGCGTCCCACGCCCGTCACTGGGCTCCGCGCTTTCAGTCGTGACTCGCGCCCGTCTGTGGAGCCCCTTTAAGCAGCGCTCTTAATCCCCTCTCCTCGCGCACCAGGAAACCAAGAGGGAAGAAAAAGTCTCTTGCCTCTTCGGCAGCTCCAGAGTTTTCCCGGACTCCCTCCTGGTTAGCTGTGGCACATTAGCCCCCTTCAGGCTGAGTTCTCGCCGCCAGCCCCAGTCCTCTCCCTGCGCTCTGACCGAAGCCCGAGCCTCAGCTTCCAGCGCAGCCCGCCCCGGCGGGCGAGCAGACAAGCCTCTCGGGCTGGTGAGTGCCGCTCGGCACCGATCCTCTGTGCGGGAATCTCTCCGCTTTGCCCTACCCAGGTATGTGGGGAGTTTCTTGCCTTTTGGGAGGTCTGGGGTCTTCTGCCAGCGTTCAGTAGGTGTTCTGTAGGAGTTGTTCCACATGTAGCTGTATTTCTGGTGTATCCGTGGGGAGGAAGGTGATCTCCGCGTCTTACTCTTCCGCCATCTTACCCGGAAGTCTCTGTCTTTCTTATGTTGCAAGAAATTCAGGGCATGGTCTATAGTTAAAGGACAAAAACACTTACTACATTAGAGGGGAGAGAGAGGCATCATGGGAATAGGGAAGGTAAAACATGGAGGCCAGCTGAGTTCATGTAGCAAAATACAAAGAACCTATGTAAACTCCTAGACTTTTCATTCTTCCTCAAATTTATAGGTATTCAGTGTATTCACTGTCATTCCTTTCCCCCCACATAATTGTTTACTGGAGATTTATAATTTGAAAGTGATGTCATCTTTCGGGAATTTGGAGGAGGGTGGCTCTTTCTTTAATTTCAGTGATGCCAAGTGTCTGCCAGTCCTCTGGCCAGGAAAATCAGGGCTGCTTACTGTTGCTGCCATTCCGTGATCAAATTTCCCTTCACTAAGTGGTAGTGTCTGGTCCTTAGCTCACATTTCATACCAATTGCCCCATTGCTTTTGGAAGCTAAATCAGCATGTTGAGAAGCAGCAAGTGGCACCTGATGCCCATCTTGAGAAAAGTCACCACGTTTGAGTTACCTCGAAGGTCCTCAGCTGCTCTCCCTGAAGGGATTCAGAGGTGCTCGCTGATTTGAAACAGCATTTCTCAGCTGCATGGAAGGCACACTGAATAAATACTGGAAGGAGGACAGTTTAAAGACATAAAGGCAGTTTCTGTCAAGGCAGGCCATACTTTTCCTCTCAGCCGCACACACATGGGAGGAATTAGCCCTGCGATCTGCCAGTGTTTTATAGCCACGTAAGTAGTCAGGCTGGCAGAATACATTTTTGTTGTGTTTGTGTGACAATAATAATTTCCCACTTCTCCATTTACTGACAGTGTTTACAAAGGAAAATAATGTATGCATTTTAAGAAAGCGTGCACTCCAAAAGGCTCTTGGGAGCTTATATAAATGCCAATCATATGAATAATATGTATGGTACAGCTAATGTTTAAAAATTGGATAATATTCAACTGACATTGACCAATGAAAGACCAGGGTCTGCCTAATGTGCCCTTGATGACATGGGTATATCCTCTTCTGATTCCCTTTGTGGTATTACCTGTTCAAGTATTGCTGAATTAGATATTTTGATTTTGTGTATTAGATCCTGACTCAGTTGCTTTAGTTTTCTTTTCTGGTCATAGGAAATCATTCCATTATATTTAGTTCCCATTATCAAAGGGGTTCTCAGTGAGTTATCCAGCATAACTTATGGGCATGTTTTCTTGTCAGGAGCTGTCTTTTTTCTCTTTATGAGAAATTGGGAGTGGGGAAAAAAAAGAAGAATTGGCGTTAAAACCAGCAAGGCTGAGGAGTTTTGATAATATTTTTTTTCAGTTTTAATCAGAGAATAAATATTAATGTTTATAAAGGCAATTAGAAGTGAAAGGAAATAATTGAGTTATCAAGAATATATACCCAAATACAAAAAGCAGTGCTCACTGAGAGACACAGGTTGAAGGACAGTTTTTTAAAAAAAAATTTTTGTGAAGTATAGTTGATTTACAATGTTGTGTTAATTTCTGATACAGCAAAGTGACTCAAACATATATAATATTCTTTCTCATATTCTTTTCCATTATGGTTTATCACAGGATATTGAGTAGAGTTCCCTGTGCTCTACAGTAGGACCTCGTTGTTCATCCATCCCATGTATAATAGTTTGTATTTGCTAATCCCAGACTCCCAATCCTTCCCTTCCCCTCTCCTCTCCCACCTTGGTAACCACAAGTCTGTTCTCTGTATCTGTGAATCTGTTTTTCTTTTGCAGTAGGTTCATTTGTGTCCTATTTTAGATTCCACGTATAAGTGATATCATATGGTATTTGTCTTTCTCTTTCTGACTTACTTCACCAAGTATGATAATCTCTAGGTCCATCCATGTTGCTGCAAATGACGTTATTTCATTCTTTTTAATGGCTGAGTAATATTCCATTGTATATGTATACCTGAAGAACAGTTTTGCCCTATCAATGATAAGAACAGTGTGCTAAATATGCTTAAAGTAGTTATTTTAAATGGTTAAATGAAGTTGTTACTATATAAAATAATCAAAACTACCCTATTCATTATCTACTTCCTTTAGTAATTCTTAATGGTTCTTTTTAAAACTTATAAACTGGATTTTAGAACATAAGCAGTATTATTATTTGTCAAGTAAAATATATATTTGAATTTTCAGGCTGATAATTCAGATATCCACAATGAAAACCCTCTCCTTTAATTCATCTCCTTAAGTTTTTGTTATAGAAACTCATGATTTTATTTTATTTCCCCCCCGGATTCATTTCTTTTTTTTGTTGTTGTTCATGAGTTTATCTGTCTCCTTTATATGTTCTGTTTCAAAAAAGGATCTTCTGATCTTTCTCCTTGGTCTTTTCTCTGGACTTAAAATTTTTCTGTCTATCATGGGGCTATAGTCTGGATATTGAACTACACCTAATGCAGGAATCCCACAAGGGTTGAAAGGCAAAGGATTCTTTGGGTCCATGTTGTAACAGAGCTTTCTGCCAGTGCTCTGATCTGGGGTCTCCCTGCACATTCTGAGCCTCTAGAGCAAGGGAAACTCATCCTACTTACTTAGTTCCTTCTGGAATTTTGTTTATATTGGTTTAATTTAAAAAAATTTAAAAATAATTTCAAACATACAGAAAAGTTGCTAGATCAGTAAAAAAACCCCAGTCATATCGTATTCACCCCTATTTCCCCAAAGTGCCCCATAATTAGCCCTTTCCCACTTCCCCAATGCACACAGAGAACAGGTTGCTGAAATCATCTGTCTTGACATTTTTGAGGTCAAAGAGCCTTACAGGGGACTGCCTTCACCTTGGGGTTGGGGATGGGCACCATAGATACTAGATGCTAACTCTTCCTGGATTTCCCACCTTTGAGTTCTCATACTGGGTTTCCATACAGATTCCAGTAAATGTTTTGTCCCATTGGGGAAGGAAGACCTGGAAAATTTTTTTCCTCTTGGATCTTGCTATGGGCTGAGTTGTGTCTCCCCCCGCACCCCGCCTCCAAATTCATATGTTGGAGACCTAACCCTGCCCTCTTCCTCAGAATGTGAATATACTTGCAGATAGGTTCTTTAAAAAGGCAATTAAGTTAAAATGAGGTCATTAGGGTGAGCGCTTATCTAATGTGACTGGTGTCTTTATAAGAAGAGGTTAGGATATAGACAAGTACAGAGGGAAGACCATGTGAAGACACAGGGAAAAGGTGGCCATCTACAAGCCAAGGAGAAAGGCCTCAGAATAAACCAGCCCTCCTGACAACATGAACTTGAACTTCTAGCATCCAGAATTGTGAGCAAATAAATCTGTTTTTTCCGCCACCCAGTCTGTGGTACTTTGTTATGGCAGCCCTAGCACTTTAAATGCAGGTCTTAATTGCTGGGTTGCCCAGAGGTTCTAGTAGGTGATTGACTCAGCAGAGGCAAATGGCTTGATTGATTGATTCGGGAGAAGCAAGGAGATGGCAGCAGAGGAAAAGGTAGCTATATTCAGGTCATTATGCTATCAGAATCTCCCCCATCAAGTGAAATTCTATTCATTAAATGGCAAAATGGTACACATTTATTAGTCTTACTCCAATCATGTGAAAAATGTTCAGAAAGTAAACATTTGGATTCTTCTAAGCAAACCATAAATCTGTCTTGCTTTTCAATTAGAAATATATATTTTAGGATATGTTATCTAGTTGTAAATTACACAAGACTCTTACCATGTCGTTAACAGTTAGAAAGCATTGCTTTTAAAGTTACGTTTAGGTAAATATGGGGAAAATCCAAATCTGACAGTTTCTGTTACTTCCAATATCTGTGACAAAATCTCCTGTGGGAAGATAAAATTTTTTTTTTCATATTAGTTTGTGGACTTCCTTTAGCTCTGTTTCCTTTCTCATTGATTATCCAGCACTGACTATATTATATAAGATGGTAGCGTACTTAAAAATCTAGAGCAGGAGAAACAAAGCTATTTGTCCTTTCTTTCCACAGTGGAATATGAAGTGGAATGGTGAAACAGAGGGTGCTGAAGCCATTGTTAACATTAGTCGCATTTGCTTTGAATCATCACATTATCACGGGTATAATGATAGATAAGGTTATCTCATGCATTTCTGTGCCATATAAAATGTTATTATTACTGCTGCTAGGGTGATTGGACATTTTCCAAATTGGGAAAGAATGCCTGCAATTTAAAATCACTAATTAAAATAGGTTAATATTTATTGCTTAACCAAATATGAACCATGTAAATTAACTAAGGTTTTAATATTTTTTAAAGGAAAAGGTGGCGTGCAAAGGTTCAAGCAATGTATTTCTGTCAAGAGCTTTAAGACTGCCAATGTTACATTTTCTTGTAATTCTTCCTACCTATTGTTGATATTCATTACATTTATTTGGTATGCTGACTATAGGAGTAACTTAGAATACATTTTCTGCCAGAAGTCTCATTATCCTGGTGTTTGGAAGAATTGGACAAAAACAATATTCTCTGGCTTTCTCACATTCTTTAATTACCAGCACATATAGTTGACTGGAAGAACAAATGCTTTTAGCATTTTGAACACAAGTACTGTTCCTTTAGTATCTGTAAAAAATTAATGAAGACAAATATAACATTTTTCCTTCAATTTCTAGCTAAGCTAAGATGGAAACTATAACAGAAAAAAAAAAAATCAAGTAAACCAAAATACTTACCTGTCTGCCTTGGCATCCTTTGATTCTTAGGGATTCAGATATAAAAGAAACCAAACATTATTAAGATCGAAAATTTAATGACTTAAGCATTATTTATTCATCTGATTCTTTTAGAAAGCATGTGTTTTTTCACAGCAGCATTGGATATAAATAAAAATATTCAAAAATAATGTTTACTGTTTTGTCTTAAAAATATATTTAAATTATTGGTAGAAATCATTGATTTAATATGTAACATAGTTTTATTTTTTATTTGGTACTTATTAAAGTAACATTTTTTGTCACAAAATATACATGTTCAACATAAGATATATGAGAATGAGAAATATATTAAATCCTATTATCCAGATACGACTATGATTTACATTTTTGGTGTATATTTTTTGATTATTTCTATACACATATTTACTTTAAAAGTTGAAAGTAAAATACAAATATGTACTTTAAAAATATTTACTTAGAAAATGATGCTGACATATTTTGTATGCTTATACATGCATGCACCAGCCTCTTGCAAAATATTTCAAATGCATTATCTCAGTTAATTTTCACAATTATCATTTTAGAGAGGAGTTATCTGAAACTCAGATAAATATATTTTCCAAAATCACAAGATTAATTAGTAATAGAGTCAGGATCATTTGAAACTGATAACAATGGATTTGTTAAAAGTTATATTGTATCTTTTCCCTAACGTATCACACCTCCTACATTTTCTCTTATTATTGACTATGTCTTTATAACATGGCTTTTATCACTGTCTAAACTATCTTGAACATAATGCCATTTACTTAACAATCCCCCTTTGGTGGACAATTAGGTTTGACTTATATTTTGTCTATACATAAATAATGTTGGCATGCATGTCCTTGTAGGTAGACATTTCCCAACTTCTGAATTATTCCCTTAAGTAAATTGTAAGAACTAGATATCATAGAGCTGAGGCTGTACACATTTCAGGGCTTTTTATTACATTTCCTTAAGTTGAGCTCTGAAAGTGTCTGCCACATAATCACATAAGGTCAGTCTATTAGGTTAACAAAACTTCCTTTAGCCATTCGTCTTCCTACCATTGCAACTTTTATGTAATTATAATGAAATTGTATTATGTAAATTAAATTGCGGTGATTAAATTTGGATGTTATTTATCAACTCATTTTTCTTTTATAAAATTTATATTTGGACGTTGCCATTGACTCTTCATAATCACTAATACCAGTCATCCAGATCCTACTTCCTTATCACTATATTGAATTATTTAAACTCTCTTTTGAAGGATGAGATTATGGGAATAAAATATTTTAATTTTAAGAACTATATTATACATACTTATACTATAATATTTATAATATTTTAGTTCATTTTATATTTTGTTTTTATTCCATTAAGAAGACAAATACATGGATTAGATGTAACTTATCAGTATTCTGAATGCTGTAATCTCAGTATGCTAAATGTTCTAATTTAAGAAGCCTTCTTTTGGTTGACTTTTACTTAATAATGGCCCTCAGTTGAAAAACATGGTTGATAGTATTCATACTTAAGGAGATAGAAATAATTACTGCTAAAAAATGGTATTTCCTGCATACTTATGATAGCAAAATACAGCAAAACACTGGGGCTTTTTATACATGCTCTGTATGAAACTCTAATTTTATGAATGATTCAGTGTTTTCAGTTTTGCTTAATGAGGTCAACATGATCTGTATGTTAAATCATACAAGAGCTTTCAAATGCCCATCCACTTGCATATAAAATATTACAAAAAATTATTCATTTAGAATAAAATCTGTGTTCCTATCAAGGCCTATGAGCTCTTATACATCTGGTTAGTTTCTTCCTCTCTGACCTCCTTCATTCATCTTGACCTCTCACACTGCTTCAGTTCACGGTCTTTATCTTTATTCCCACCTACGTGTATTTCTGTATTCTGTTTCCTTCCTCAGCTCAGTGCTTTATGTTCATTCCTTAGATCTCATTGTGAAGGTCAGTTGCCAGAATAGCCATGCTTGACTGTATTGTTTAAATCAGACAGCCCACCCACAGTTGTCATTCTGAATTAAAGACTCCTGTATTACCTTCAGAGCAGTGATCCAAATTGGTAATTATTTAAGTTTCTGTTTGTTTGTTTTTTTAATTGTCTGTCTAAGCAGTAATGTCCATTAGGGTCCATTTCAGTTTTTATTCATCTTTGTATCTGCAGTGCTTCTAGTAGTACCTGATGTATGGTGAATATTCAGTCAATATTTTCTGAATAAGTCCCTTAATGATTAAAATATAGTTTTGTTTCCTTAATGATCTCTCTAATACTTTCTGGTTTGCTGTTGTCCTTTTAGAGCTGTAGAAATGACTTTGAATCATGTTTATTTGATTGCTACTCAAATAATAATAAAACTGAAAGTTTGAATGAAATAATACTGAGGAGACTTTGATGTTAAACAAGCATGTTCTCACTTTTTACATTAAATGATCTTTGCTCTTGTTTCTGAGAACACGATGATTGGAAAAAACAAAAAACAAAAACAAACAAAAAAGACCAGTAATGAAAAAATAAAAGTTTCTACTCTAACCTTTCCCCTAAAAACAGCAAAAACAAACAAACAAAAAAAAACTACCGAGAATAGTTTGGTGTAAGATCAAGTTTCATTTTATGTGTAACACCTCTTTAATGTTAGCAATATGTCTATATGACAAGTAGAGATTTTTTTTTCCAGTTCACCAGGTCAGAAAAATATAATTGAGCATTTACCATCATTTCTACTTATTAATTTATCTGTGCCTACTTTAACTTGCATCACTGTGAAAGACATTTGTAGGACCATTCAGTTTAAATAAATTCCATAGTGTGATTGAACTACAAATATGAAGTTTAAAATGAAGAAAGAAAACTAATTCATGAGTTCTACTCTCCAGTTTTAGATAAAGATAGAAGATACTGTCATTCAGATGTCAATAGTATTATAGAAAAGAATGGAAAACCTGGATTATGACAACTCCTGAAATATATAAGCAGATGAGAAAGGAAGATAATGGAATCTCAGAAGACTTCATAATGTGACTCTGTAATATAATATGTCTTTTAGTGGCAATTACAATTATAGTCCTTTTCTCTAATATTATTTATTAGTAAATTCAGAAATAAAAAGATGGGTAGTCTATGGGAATGTCTACATTTCTCTTGGATTCCCTGTTTATGGAAAATATTTATATGATACAGATCTTTACAGCCATTACTCAGTACTAGAGTACTTTAAAAATTTAAAAATTCACAGTAAATATTATTTAGTAATTTGAATTGATATTTATGGTTCTGCAATAACTGCACACATTTCTTTGTATTGAATTGAAAACTTTGAATAACATTTTCTAATTAGTCCTGCATTTTATGATAATTTTTCTTTAATGTATTTAATGAGGGAAGTCTTCTTTTTATTGTTAAAACTTCAATTGTGACCTATTTGATTTTAATTAAAACTACCCCTTGGCAATAAATTCTGCTTCTCAGATGTTCATACTACTAGAGTAATTGTGAAAATTATGGTTGGGTCTCATTTGGTAATAAGGTTGTTTATGAAGGTAAATGAATACATAATTATTTTTAAGATTGCTTATTACTCCTTCTGTTATATAGTAATATTCTTTATTACTGGCCTCCAGCACCTTAAATATAACACATTCCTGAGAATTTGTGTTATATAGAATGAGCTGAACAGTGCCACAAGATACAGATATTGGTGAAGACCACAGCTAGATTAAAAGGTTGAAAGTGATCTCAGAAATAAATGTAGCCCCTACCTCCTAGAAATCTGTTATTATTCTTAACAAGGATGCTGCTTATTCTGTGATCATAATGAAACTTCTTTTCATTTTAATTTCCTTTGAAAATGAAAGTTGACTTTGCTTGAGGTTTGCTAGTCTACCAAATTTTGTACATTCGTTCTGTTACTACTTTTATGATAAGATTAGAAGAAATACACTTCTAATTAGATACAGCTACATATGGAAAACCAGTGGTAGATTGTCTTTCAACCTTTCCCTCTCCAAAAAAGGTGTCTTTATTGAATATTGGCTGTCAGGAGATATTTATGTCACATAGCTATTACCAAGATTGTTCTTATACTGTTTATTTTAACTTTTTTTCTATTTTTATTTATTTATTTACTTTTGGCTGCATTGGGTCTTTGTTGCTGCAGGTGGGCTTTCCCTAGTTGTGGCGAGAGGGGGCTACTGTTCATTGTGGTGCACAAGCTTCTCATTATGGTGGCTTCTCTTGTTGCAGAGCACGGGCTCTAGGCATGTGGGCTTCAGTAGTTGCAGCATGCGGGCTCAGTAGTTGAGGCACATGGGCCCTAGAGTGCGCGAGCTTCAGTAGTTGTGGCTTGCGGGCTCAGTAGTGGTCGCTCATGGGCTCTAGAGCACAGGCTCAGTAGTTGTGGTGTGCAGGCTTAGTTGCTCTGCGGCATGGGGGATCTTCCTGGACCAGAGATCGAGCCTGTGTCCCCTGGATTGGCAGGCGGATTCTTAACGACTGTGCCACCAGGGAAGTCCCAAGATTGTTCTATACTATTGAATGGGGTAATGCATTTAATGTGATTTATTTTTTTAAGTGAAGAAACATAATATCCTAGACCCTGAAATATAAAAGAACCTTTGCAGATATATAGTCAGTCTCCAGTTACATGCACAAATCCTTTTAACATCTGGTGTTAGAATCTTATTTACTGAATATATTATTATTATCCAGGAATATAGATGTTGGCAATGCAAGACTTCATATTCAATTAATTAGGATATTTTACAAGTAAAACCATAAAGAACATACATGGTACAGTGGTAATACATAGGAGAGAATGATTAACTCTACCTTGTTGGGGGTGGGATGGGGTCAGGGAATGCTGTAGCTACCTTGTAAATCAGTACATACTTCAAAAGTTAAATGTTCAATTAGGTCTCTTAGGTCAAATTTTTCTAAATGCATAAAAATCTTCCCTCATACTCCAAGAAGGTTTCTAATTATGTGTCTTTTGCTAATTTATTGTGGTAGCTCAAAGCTTCAACTATAACAGCTATGGCTCTTAAGGCTGCAGTACTTGAACTTAAAACATTGAGCAGACTGCTTCAGAAGTCACAAATGCTCTGAGATGTTAACCCATTTTAAATGGGTCACTTATGGAAACAGCTTTTCCTATTCAATACCTAAGTTTAATACATGTTAAACTTAGTATCTTCACATTTTTTTCCCTACCCTTTAGTCCTTTATGCTGTCACAGCGTTGCCCTGTGTTATAGCAATAGTGACTCGTTTATGTGCATATGTAAATCACTGAACCATCTGTCCTACTAAATTTTGAAACTATCCCTACAAGTACAATGTCTGAGTCAGCATGCGCTTGAGAGAGAATTGTTTTTTTCTCTGGACATGCTTAGGAGGAAGTGGCACAGGTGCTCTTGTTACTCAGACTGAGATGAATAAATCTTTTCTGCTCTATTATTTGTTATTTTACTATAACAAGAAATATTTTACATTAACTTACACATTTGAGAGTTTTTTTTCCCTTTATAGGATATTTGAGTGAATAGGCAAGATGGATTATTAGAAATACCTGCTTTCTTCCCCTCAAACTGATATCTCATATTTCATTTCCTTTCCTGAAAGATTTTACGCAGCTAATAATTAGATGGCAAGTCTTTCCTCTGTTTCCTGTTTAATTTAGCATGTAAATATCTCGATAACTGTAGGTCTCTTTATACTTGTTATCTTCAATTGATATGTTTTAGACTGGTTAACTTTGTCTTTGTTCTTTTGTTAATATTTAGATTTTTTTTATAAAGTGAATATATAAGCTTATAAAAACAAAATCTATTGTAACAATATAAAATGTAGGTAGAAAATATAAATTAAATCAGCTCTTAAGCTTATTAGTGTAATCCCTTTATGAAACTTCAGAAAGATAGTATTGGTGATTTTTAGACTGTTTAAATTTTGTTGTACATGGTTGGGATTAAGGGATACAAATGCTCTAAACCTGGGTAACCATCTATTTCGTTACAAGGGATTTCTCTTTAATTATTTTATGCATTATGGATTCCATGACCTTTGAAATAGATTTTTAATATTAAGAGATAGTATTATATCATAATATTAATGATACAACTTACTATTAACATTTGATCAGTCTTTTCATTTTTAGACATATTTCCTAAGAATAAAACAGCTTATCTCAAAGCACAAAAAGTCATATTTTTGAGGCCGGAGAATATTCAGTTACAGTAAAAATAAATGATGAGTCATGCCACCAGGTAGAAATTTTAAGTGTGAATAACTCTGAATTCCTAAATTCAAGAGGAAAAGACTTATGATAAAGGGGCCTGATATCAAGTTAAAACAATTTTTTTAATATCATGCTTCTGTGTAAAACTGACCTTCACATCAAACAAACAAACAAATCTTTGAATTTTGTGTAATAAACACAAAGTTACTTTATTATCAGTTTTAGGTACTTTCTAATAGTAAGAAGAAAATTTACTAGGATATTTAACCATATCAAAACATAGCTGCCCCAGATTATGTTATTGTTAAACAAAATAATTTAAAGGTGAGTTATGATTAATCATGGTGGTTTAAACAAGCATGTTTAGCTCTACTTCATCCCCAAATTCCATTAAAATAAAATTAAGGGATAAAAGGCTTAAATCCATGAGGAAAAAGATTATAGAAGAGAAGATAATGTCAGATAAGGGATGATAACAAAAGTTTAGTGCTGTGTCAAAACATAAGGCAAATGCTAACAGCCATAAAAGGGGAAATCGACAGTAACGTAATCATAGTAGGGGACTTTAACACCCCACGTTCACCAGTGGACAGATCATCCAAAATGAAAATAACTAAGGAAACACAAGCTTTAAATGATGCATTAGACAAGATGGACTTAATTGATATTTATAGGACATTCCATCCAAAAACAGCAGAATACACTTTCTTCTCAAGTGCTCATGGAACATTCTCCAGGATGGATCATATCTTGGGTTACAAATCAAGCCTTGGTAAATTTAAGAACATTGAAATCGTATCAACTATCTTTTCTGACCACAACGCTATGAGACTAGATATCAATTACAGGGAAAAATCTGTAAGAAATACAAACACATGGAGGCTAAACAATACACTACTAAATAACCAGGAGATCACTGAAGAAATCAAAGAGGAAATCAAAAAATACCTAGAAGCAAATGACAATAAAAACATGATGAGTCAAAACCTATAGGGTGCACCAAAAACAGTTCTAAGAGGGAAGTTTATAGCAATACAATCCTACCTCAAGAAACAAGAAACATCTCAAATAAACAACCTAACCTTACACCTAAAGCAATTAGAGAAAGAAGAACAGAAAAACCCCCAAAGTTAGCAGAACAAATGAAATCATAAAGATCAGATCAGAAATAAATGAAAAAGAAGTGAAGGAAAAAATAGCAAAGATCAATAAAACTAAAAGCTGGTTCTTTGAGAAGATAAACAAAATTGATAAACCATTAGCCAGACTTATGAAAGAAAAAAGGGAGAAGACTCAAATCAATAGAATAAGAAATGAAAAAGGAAAAGTAACAACTGACACTGCAGAAATACAAAGGATCATGAGAGATTACTACAAGCAACTCTATGCCAATAAAATGGACAACCTGGAAGAAATGGACACATTCTTAGAAAAGCACAACCTTCTGAGACTGAACCAGGAAGAAATAGAGAATATAAACAGGCCAATCACAAGCACTGAAATTGAGACTGTGATTAAAAATCTTCCAACAAACAAAAGCCCAGGACCAGATAGCTTCACAGGCGAATTCTATCAAACATTTAGAGAAGAGCTAACACCTATCCTTCTCAAACTCTTCCAAAATACAGCAGAGGGAGGAACATTCTCAAACTCAATCTACAGGGCCACCATCAACCTGATACCAAAGCCAGGCAAAGATGTCACAAACAAAGAAAACTACAATATCACTGATGAAAATAGATGCAAAAATCCTCAACAAAATATTAGCAAACAGAATCCAACAGCACATTAAAAGGATCATACACCATGATCAAGTGGGTTTTATCCCAGGAATGCAAGGATTCTTCAATATATGCAAAGCAATCCATGTGATACACCATATTAACAAATTGAAGGAGAAAAACCATATGATCATCTCAATAGATGCAGAAAAAGCTTTCAACAAAATTCAACTCCCATTTATGATAAAAACCGTCTAGAATGTAGACATAGAGGGAACTTACCTCAACCTAATAAAGGCCATATATGACAAACCCACAACCAACATTGTTCTCCCTGGTGAAAAACTGAAAAAATTTCCTCTGAGATCAGGAACAAGACAAGATTGTCCACTGTCATCACTGTTATTCAACATAGTTTTGGAAGTTTTAGCCACAGCAATCAGAGAAGAAAAAGAAATAAAAGTAATCCAAATCAGAAAAGAAGAAGTAATGCTGTCACTGTTTGCAAGTGACATGATACTATACATAGAGAATCCTAAAGATGCTACCAGAAAACTACTAAAGCTAGTCAATGAATTTGGTAAAGTAGCAGCATACAAAATTAATGCACAGGAATCTCTTGCATTCCTATACACCAATGATGAAAAATCTGAAAGAGAAATTATGGAAACTCTCCCGTTTACCATTACAAAAAAAAGAATACAATACCTAGGGATAAACCTACCTAAGGAGAGAAAAGACCTGTATGCAGAAAACTATAAGACACTGATGAAAGAAATTAAAAATGATACAAACAGATGGAGAGATATACCATGTTCTTGGATTGGAAGAATCAACATTGTGAAAATGACTCTACTAACCAAAGCAATCTACAGATTCAGTGCAATCCCTATCAAACTACCAATGGCATTTTTCGCAAAACTAGAACAAAAAATTTCATAATTTGTATGGAAACACAAAAGACCCCAAAGAGCCAAAGCAATCTTGAGAATGAAAAACAGAGCTGGAGGAATCAAACTCCCTGACTTCAGACTATACTACAAAGCTACAGTAATCAAGACAGTATGGTACTGGCAAAAAACCAGAAATATAGATCAATGGACCAGAATAGAAATCCCAGAGATCAACGCACACACATATGGTCACCTTATTTTTGATAAAGGAGGCAAGAATATACAATGGAGAAAAGACAGCCTCTTCAATAAGTGGTTCTGGGAAAACTGGTCAGGTACATGTAAAAGAATGAAGTTAGAACACTCCCTAACACCATACACAAAAATAACCTCAAAATGGATTAAAGCTCTAAATGTAAGGCCAGACACTCTCAAACTCTTAGAGGAAAACATAGGCAGACCAGTGTATGACATAAATCACAGCAAGAACCCTTTTGACCCATCTCCTAGAGAAATGGAAATAGAAACAAACAAATGGGACCTGGTGAAACTTAAGAGCTTTTGCACAACAAAGGTAAACATAAACAAGACCAAAAGACAGCCCTCAGAATGGGAGAAAATATTTGCAAATGAAGCAACTGACAAAGGATTAATCTCTGAAATTTACAAGTATCTCATGCAGCTCCATATGAAAAAAAACAAATAACCCAATCCAAAAATGGTCAGAAGACCTAAATAGACATTTCTCCAAAGAAGATATACAGATTGCAAAGAAACACATGAAAGGATGCTCAGTGTCACTAATTATTAGAGAAATGCAAATGAAAACTACAATGAGGTATCACCTCATATCAGTCAGAATGGCCATCATCAAAAACAATAAATGCTACAAACAATAAATGCTGGAGAGGGTAAGGAGAAAAGGGTACCCTCTTGCACTGTTGGTGGGAATGTAAATTGATACAGCCACTATGGAGAACAGTATGGAGGTTCCTTAAAAAACTAAAAATAGAACTACCATACAACCCAGCGGTCCCACTACTGGGCATATACCCTGAGAAAACCATAATTCAAAAAGAGTCACATGGGGCTTCCCTGGTGGCGCAGTTGTTGAGAGTCTGCCTGCCAATGCAGGGGACATGGGTTCATGCTCCGGTCCAGGAAGATCCCACATGCCACAGAGCGGCTAGGCCTGTGAGCCATGGCCACTGAGCCTGTGCGTCCGGAGACTATGCTTCGCAACGGGAGAGGCCACAGCAGTGAGAGGCCCACATACTGCAAAAAAAAAAAAAAAAAGAGTCACGTACCACAATGTTCATTGCAGCTCCGTTTACAATAGCCAGGACATGGAAGCAACCTAAGTGTCCATTGACAGATGAATGGATAAAGAATATGTGGCACATATATACAATGGAATATTACTCAGCCATAAAAAGAAAATGAAATTGAGTTATTTGTAGTGAGGTGGATGGACCTAGAGTCTGTCATACAGAGTGAAGTAAGTCAGAAAGAGAAAAACAAATACCTTATGCTAACAGATATATATGGAATCTAAAAAAAAAAAAAAAAAGTTCTAAAGGACCTAGGGGTAGGACAGGAAAAAACACGCAGATGTAAAGAATGGACTTGAGGACACAGGGAGGGGGAAGAGTAAGCTGGGACAAAGTGAGAGAGTGGCATGGACATATGCACACTACCAGTTGTAAAATAGAAAGCTAGTGGGAAGCAACCGCATAGCACAGGGAGATCAGCTCGGTGCTTTGTTACCACCTAGAGGGCTGGGATAAGGAGGTTGGGAGGGAGATTTAAGAGGAAAGAGATATGGGGATATATGTATATGTAGAGCTGATTCACTTTGTTATACAGCAGAATCTAACACACCATTGTAAAGCAGTTATACTCCAATAAAGATGTTAAAAAAAAAAAACCAAAGAAAAAAAGTTTAGGGCTGGAAGACTGATCATTGACTTAGACGGGCAGAAAGAACAAGAATATAAGTGCGTGTATTGGGGTAATATATAAGCTATATGTACTACTTTGAGAGAAAGAAAAATCCCATTTATATCTCAGAACTCTGTAAGAGACCAGAAATTGCAGCCACAAGGTGACTTTGAAAGGTTGGGTACAAGATAGGGCTGAAGACAGAACAATACAGTTGGCTGAATTTTTAAAAGAAGTTCAATTCCCAAATCCCTTTCTCCATGAACTCAGCCTTGGGTTGAACCCTAGAAGATCTGCACTCAAAGATACCAGGAGATAAGAGAAGTGTCATCATTCTAAAAGAAGTATCATCAGTCTGAAAGAAGAAACTCTTTTCAGAGTTAAATGAAGTCTGTACTTTGAGCTATGAGATTCCTGATTTCCTTCCCTCTTGAACCCCAAAATTAGAGAGAAGTTTGGGACTTAATATCTGGAGATATTGGCCCAGGACATGAGATCTATGAAGTTTGATATTTTGGGATTCACCAACAAAATGGCCAAGTCACTAAGTGATCACCCTGTAGTAAAGCCCATGTATCAGCAAGATTGTCCAAGCACAGAGAACTTTAATATGCTTTTCAAAGCCTTACTCTTCTATAGGTAGACAGAGTACGTATATTTGAGCAAGGCTTGAACATAATGAGAATGTCAAAATGACAAACAGGAGAAAAAGGAGAAAAAGAGAAAAAACAGAGGCAACAGAGACAGTGCAGGAAACAGAAGAAGACTTCAAAAAATGATAATAAATATCCTTAGATAAGAGATCTTTCATTTCTGAATTAAGACCAGAGTGCTATGTTCAGAGAGCATATAAAAATTTATCACAGAAACAAAAAATGTTACCTAGAAGGTAAGGAAGGTAAAGTTGATGACACTTTCCTCGAAAAAAAGGCAAAGAAATAAGAGACAAAGTCTTAGAAAATTAGTCTAGGGAATCCAAAGTAAAACAAGAGTTCAAAAAAGAGAGAAAAGAAAATGAATAGGAAGAAATAATATGTAAATGTGTGTATATCTGTATGATTTTTCTTATATATTTTTATATACATCATGAATGCATATTCATGTATGCATATAATTATTTATATATTTCATTTATGTGTACATATGTATAATTCCTTGCACTAGATTGATGGGAATCAGTAAGTATGAAGTATAAGAAAGAAAAGACATTGGCAAGAGGTTTAAGAACATTAGAGATGATATTACAGGCCCAGAGAGAAAAATAAGGGATACTACATTGGCATAATAGTCAAAAGGCAATAGACATTTGCAGAACAACACTGAAAGCTAAAGACAGTGGGAAATGCTTTCAAAATTCTGAGGGATGATAATTTCTAAACAAGACTACACATCCAGTCAAGCCATCTATCAAGTGTGAGATAGGGTAAGTAAATTCTTAAAATATTATTCTCCCATGCACTCTTTCTCAGGAAGCTACTGATAGAAATACTCTAACATAATGAGGAAGCAAGTAACTGGAGGAATGCATGAATTTTTTAAAAAAACAGGGAATTGAAAATGGAAAAGGGAAGGTAATTACATGCATGTCAGCAGAGTGGCAGGCCAGGAGTTAATCAGTCCAAACATGTCCAAGTGATGGAGGGGTCCAGAGTGAGGTCTCCACAGCAAACATGAGCAGTTAGATTGCTCAGTGTGTTAACCCTATTAGAAGGACTGAGTTTTCCTTTAAATAGCCTGGCAATATATAACTCCAGGGAAAGCAAAAGGCTGTAAAAGAAAGGAAATGTTATCCCAGTACACTACATGGCTTAACTATGAGTAATATTTACATTATCTTAATTATATCAACACTGAGAACTGAATTACTTAAAAAATCTGACTACTTATACTGGTAAAATTGAGGGAGGGAAAAAATGTGTGTGTGTGTATGGCGGGGAAAAGGAAGAGACATAAGTCACTTATGACATTACTTTTCATAAGAGGAATTTTATGGATAGTAGCATGTCGTATTTTAAAATGGAGGTATATAACAAAAGGAAGACAATATGATTGAAAATTCTTGGCTCAGGGAATCAACTGGGAGTGGGGAAGGGTATAGTAGGATTTAAAAAAATCTTTCTCTTTCCCTTTAAGACATAATACTGATTGACTTTTTTTTTTTTTTTTTTTTTTTTTTTTCTGTACGTGGGCCTCTCACTGCTGTGGCCTCTCCCGTTGCGGAGCACAGGCTCCGGACACACACAGGCTCCGCGGCCATGGCTCGCGGGCCCAGCCGCTCCGCGGCATGTGGGATCTTCCGGGATCGGGGCACGAACCCGTGTCCCCTGCATCGGCAGGCGGACTCTCAACCACTGCGCCACCAGGGAAGCCCATACTGATTGACTTTTAAATGAAGCATCTGTATTATTTTGGGAAAATAACATTTAATTAACAATAAAATATTGTATGCAGCTTCTAATTGGAAATAATTTTATAGAAGCAATACAAATGCAGTATATTTATGTATGCCCCCCAAATTTAGCTTGAACTCTTGAATCTTTGCTACATTTGTGCCTAGTTTTAGCCACCATAATACCACTGAATGATATATCTGTTTTCTTCTTGAAATCTGTATTTTTGCATTTAATAAGATTGAAAAAGCAACAATTTGTCACTCCTTCTTCGATGCCTCAGCATGCAAATGTTTGAGACATCCTTTTGATTCTTTCTGTGTTATGCTGGCCTCTTCCTTTTACAGAAGTTCACTACTTCTCACCTGGAATATAGCAACAACTTCTGGAATGATAGCCTACCTGCCTAGCCCCTTTCTGCTTCAATTTGTTCTACAGTGCTTACAGGTTAAATTTCAGAAGTCAGGAAAGTGATGCACTTGTTTTTAAACAAAAAAGAGTTAAGGGGTAGATGAGGCAAAACATTTTCAGTAGAAAATAATTATCTTTGGGTAGGCATATTACATCCCTATTCCTGGTGCCAGTGATAGGCTATTTACTCAACAATATTTACTGATCGTTGATACATGCCAGACACTCTACTAGCTACTAGGGTTATAAAGATTAGATAGATAGTCCCCTGCCTTTTAAACTACATTGGTAGAAAGGCAGTGAATATTGGCATTTTCACAGAAATGGCTGGGTGGGGTATCAGAGCCAATAGTTGGCTAAGTATTTGCTAAGAGAGATACAACATCATTGAAGTGTATTTCAGCTATGGTAGGTTAAATGGTGGTTCTTTTCGCCTCTTGTGTCTTTACTCACGGAGAATAATATTTAATTTTTTAATTGAAGCCCTTTCAATTATCATAATTCAAAGTTAATTATGTAGTTGGTTACATTCTTGAGAATGGTGTGCCCCTTTTCTCTGGGTCCATTTCTATTCTCATTTTTACCTACCTTTTTATTCTGGGCCTCTGCCCACTTCCATCCACAGACAATTGCAACTTCAAAATGAATAATTCATCTGGTTCGTTGTATCCTGAATCGGCATATCTGGGAGAAAATATAATCCTGTGTGTTCATACAGGAAACCTTTTGTTCTTTTGCAAAAGGAGTAGAAACATGTGAGGAGTCAAAAGATGTTTGTGTTAAATTATTTACATGTAGAGCATTTGATTCTTACAGTCCTGCTAAGGGGTATATTTAAATGTGGGGATATACAACTAGGTTTCATTGTACTTTTTGCATTGGATAAATTTAAATACTATCATTTCAGCTCTCACATTATTATAAACAAATAGCATTCATCTTTTCCTTTAGAAAGAACAAATAGGTAACTACTTCAGTTGGATCCCATCAAGATATACAACCGTGTGGAATTAAATATTTGCACTATGTGGTCGTGGTGCCCTTCTGATGGTAGTGGCTGTTGCATGCTGGCTACATGGCTGTGATTTATTATTTAACCATGGGCTGTGTTCATTTCAGCAGGGAGCCTCTCTTCCGGCAGCTCCTTTGAGATCTCTGACTGTCATCGTATTTGCACAGTGGCATGGATATTGTTCTCAGTTGCAGATCCCTCTGAATTCCTCCAAAAGCGTTCATTTTTGTAATCTCAGTGGAACACACAGAGAACGCATGCCTGAGCTTATTGCCTCTCTGATAGCCAGTGTGTTCATAGGAGCATAAAACCATAGGCAGCTGTTTTGGGTCCCAGTTGTCAGGTGGGAAATTATGAAGAGCTTCATGCTGCTCTAAATAATTAAAACTAATACCAGAAAAAGTCTGCTCAATTAGTATCAGATTCCTTATAGATATGGAATATTAAACTGGTCTGGAAGAGACGTGTGTATTTGTGAGATACAAATATTTAAGTAGGAATAATTTTTAATCTGCCTAGACTACTCAACAAAGTATATCAATTCAGTAGCTCAGTAAAGAAGCTAAGCATTCAGGGTGTGTGTGTGTGTGTGTGTGTGTGTATTTATTACATAGGGAGGCCAAGCTTTTGATATGAGTGCTACTTCTTCTATCTTAACCCCCAAAGCAATCCTCGCTCCCCCCAATTTCCTTAAAATAATTCAGAGAATAACTTTGGGAGGATAGGAATGGGGCCAAAGGGAGCCAGGAAAAAACAACATTTTTAAAAAGAAATATTGAATAACAAAAGCAAATTCTAATACCGGAATGGATGTCCAGAAGACAACTGCAGGAAGGTTTACTCTGTTTCACTTAGCGACCTATATATAAAATACTTGGGAAGATTGTACCTCAGACATTCATAACAATTCAAACAGCAGAAAGATACCATTAGCAAGCGTCTAGCATCCAGTGCTGTGCTCCACATACGAGCTGAGAAAAGCTGAGAAAAGCATCACAGTGTGAAAGTCTGTAACCGGGGTAAAAGTAAGAATATAAACAAGTTCTATTCTTAGTCCTTGTGTCTCTCAGAGCTTTACCCCTTTATAGTAATGTCATTAGATAGTTTATAGTTTGTTTTCTCATTATTTTAATTTTCTGCATCATTTTTAAGAGGCTTGTCAAAGATAGCTTGCCAAAATACATGACATTTGAATCATTAAGGAATCATATTATGATATCCCAGATCTGAAAGTAGAAAGTGCATTTTAATGCTATCATTTGAGAATTTGGGTCAGTACTCCTGGGAGTTCTGAATTTGATATTCATTTTCTTTCTCAGCTGCAATTTTTTTTTTCACTGAAAAGACAGTGCAGTGAAGCATATAGGACAGATGTGTATGAGAAAGAAAACTGAAAACAAACACAACTGTGCAATGGAATGTGATTGGGAAGAGATATAATAGAATTCAATATGGTTATTTCTGCAGAACATTCCAACCAGATATAGCATCCATTCTTGGGGCCCCTGACCTTACAGCCTAACTTGCCTGCCTAAATATAATTTCAATTAGTAAGAAATTCATTTTTAGAAATAAACGAGAGACCCTCTAGTGTGCAAAAAGAGAAGTAAAAAGTCCTGGCTAGACTTCCCATGTGTTAATTGATTTGTATGTTAGTAACCAGACAATTGGTCTTGAAGCTACTTTCTGGAAATCCAAAAAAAAAAAAAAAAAAAGAAAAGAAATTACATTGGTGCTAATTGTCACTGCCCTGAGTTGAAGACATATGTTATTAAAAAATGAATGTTCAAAAGACAGTGATAATAAATTGTAAATGAACTGTAAATTAGACCAGCTGATGAGTAAAACAAGAGGAAATTACTCTTTTAATCCGTATGTGCTTGTTAAATGGTGCAAGAGACAGAGAGCGCCTGCCTGCTTTTTCCATGCCCTGGACCTGCTGTGCTTTTGATGCCTCTAGAAAAATCAAGTATGTTCCCAGCAGCCCATGGAGTCCATTTTATCTTCATAAATGGAAAAACAGACACGTAAGTAGGCGGCAAGACAAAGTAACTTGGCTAAGGAAATTAAAAACCTATTGGGAAAAAATTTTTTTAGTAAAACATTTTTCTTTTTGCTTCCTTCTTCCTTTCTTATCAGAACAAACTAAAGCTTTTTAAGGCCAAATGAGGTACTGAGACATGTTTTAATCTGACCAGGCTGTGCTAACATCAATAATCAGGGTCAGTTGTCAGAATTTAAAAGTAGGGAAACTTAGGGAAAAGAGCAAAACTGGAAAATTTAAGACTTTGAGAAAATCGATTTGATATGTTTCTTTAACATTGTATTTTGTTATCTTAGACTACAAAAAGCTATAGGATACTTGCATATCTTTTTTTAAATTATTAAATTAGGTTGAACGTGTGTCCATTTCAGTGAGTTTTTTTTTCTTTTTTCTTTTGAATGGACTGTGTGTGTGTGTGTGTGTGTGTGTGTGTGTAAGAGTGTAAGTAAATACTTGATCAAAATTTCCTGTGAGTGGTTATAAATCCAAGTGTAAGAAGAAGATAAGGAGTGTGGGGAGTGGCAGAGTCAGGAAAGAGAGACAGGAGCAAAGATGAGGTAGGAAGAGTAGAGACTTCTGGGAGAGGCCATTCAACCTGCACCACAAAGTGGTGTTTCTCAGTCATCAGGATACCTTTCCCCCAGAGACCTTTCTGTTCCTGTCTGGATGACTAGGCCTACAGCATGGCAAGTACTATCCATGGGACACTAATGACATACACAAAAATGGTAGACATAGGAGAGAAGGAAAAACAGGAGAAAAAGTAGGAAGCGATGCTGTGATATAAGGGGTGTGGAGAACAGAGAAGAAAGAGGGATGAAAAGACAACACAAAAGGAGAACAACAAATACTGCTACTGGATCACCTTTGAAACTGCTCTCATCTTCTAAGGAGTAATTTAGTGGACTCTGTGGCTTTTTCATCTTTGCTCTACAAGTAATAGAACTAATTATTCATTCAAATACCTGCTCCTAACTGTATTTTATCAACTGTGTGTATTTAACCTATTTAACTCAATGCATGACGAAGTGGGAGAGATTCTTCATGACCCATATTCTCCATAGAGGGTCTTGTGGGCTTCAGTCCCAAATTCATCACTATGTTATTGCCAAAATAATGAGGATACCCTTGGGGTCCAGGTTGCCTGAGGAAGTCCTGATTCTGTCTGTCATCCAGCATATTTATACATACCACTCAATTTTACTCTCTTTGAAAGGGTTCCATTTTAATAAAATGTTATATGGTCCACTTAAATGAACTCCAAGTGAAAGCTATCATAATATGCATACAGGCCTGCCTCTGAGACCTTCTTGTCACCCCCTACCTGGAGCTGAGATCTCTTATAACAGTTATCTGGCTCTTTAAAGAACTGAAGAGTTAACAAATATGCAAAGTCCTTTATGTGTTAAAAGTAAATAAGGAAATAACTATTTCAAGAGTAGCTACTACATACTGTGACACTTTGCAATCTGTAAACGGTGCCCTGGCTAGAACTGCAAGACTATACAGGGCTGGGCTGTGTAGGGGTTTTGAAGGATTTGGGACCTGATCAAGGGGAAAGACATGACCATGGTAGGCAGTAGCAGACAGCAAGCTTTATTGGGTGGCATTTGGCCAGGGTTGCATGAGAGGGGAAGTCCCTCATAGCACGTGACGGTCCAAAAGCTTATGGGACAGAGGCCACGCTCCAGAAGGGGTGGGAGCAAGGGAACTCGTGGAGGTGAGGGGCGTCAGAGAAGGGCTCGCATGTCTAGGTGGTGTCTCTTGACAGTACTGCAGGGAGTCTCTGGGTCAGAGAGCTCTGAATGGCAGCAGTGTTGGTGTCTTAGGCTCTTTATGGCCCAGGGTTTATTTGTTGCTAACAGATGTGGGGTAGGAGTTTGAGCGGGTATGCAAAGGAGGCAGGTGCTGAATGGCTCAACGTCTGTTTCGGTTATTTTTAAAACACGTTTGGTTGTGTAAATTTCGAGTTTGGTGCTAGTGAGCTTTTTTTTTTTTTGCGGTACGTGGGCCTCACACTGTTGTGGCCTCTCCCGTTGCGGAGCACAGGCTCCGGACGCGCAGGCTCAGCAGCCATGGTTCACGGGCCCAGCTGCTCCGCGGCGTGCGGGATCTTCCCGGACCGGGGCACGAACCCGTGTCCCCTGCATCGGCAGGCAGACTCTCAACCACTGCGCCACCAGGGAAGCCCGCTAGTGAGCTTTTGAGCTCACAGAACTCAGTCTGCTGAGAAGATATAAACAACCTAGGGACCAATATACAGGGGTCATCTTGGGCTCATTTATATAACAGGCTGATCCGTGCAGCTTCCCGGAGTCAATTGAATGAAACGGCTGGACCGTTCTGGGTCAAAGGATTGTTACAGAGACAGTCCAGACAACTTAAATGTATATTAACCCCCATAATGTGAGAGAAAATAACAACTAGCTGGACAAACTCCAGTGGCTTTTCATGGATCAGTTAAGCCTCTAAAACATTTTTTTTTCAAATATGTAGCACTGATGACACCACTGCTCCATCTCAGACTCATTGCCATCATGGGCATCAGTCTTGTACTTTTTCCTGGTACAACTCCTGGTATAACATACGAACAGGAAAACTTTGGTTTTATTTTATAAATTTAGGTTTATTTAGAGTTTGCCCAAGTGTTTACTTTAGTTAAATACCTTGGGTCTTTTCTGTAATAGAGGAATAGAGATCTTACAGTCTCTGGGTGCTTAGAGCTGGCCCAGGCTACTAGACCATTGGTAACTTTAGTAATAATAGCCCTTTGCATACATTTAATGTTTTACATTTGTGAAATAATCTTCAGTAATCTGGCCCTTCCTGCAAACTTTCTTACATGTGTCTCTTCTATAATCTTCTAATATGCTCAAATATAGGCACTTCGCTTCAGCTCTTGAGTCAGGCAAACTACTGGCTCACTTTTCTCTTTTCTTTGACTTCCAGGTATCATCATCTTTACTTAACTCACTTTTAAAAAGAATCTTTATTTTTGTTCTTTCCTGTAAATAATTGGGAAAATTCCAGTATAAAGAAAAAAATATAACCTCTAATTTCTCCACCTAAAGATAGCTGCTGTTAATGTTTTGGTATATTTCTTCTAGTCATACATATTGCTGGAAGAGGGGGAAGAGAGAGAGAATATACATGTGGGAGAGTTAAAGGGTGAGAGAGGTGGAGATGAAGATGAGTCAGAGCTATAGGTAGGTATGAGGTGTGGGGGAGTAGGGAAGGAACGAGAGAGAGAGAGAGAGAGAGAGAGAGAGAGAGAGAAGGAAAGGGCGAGATTACATATATATATGGGCTTGAATTTTGTGTCATACCATATATACTATTTTGCAGTTTGCTCCTTGCACTTCTGCAATCATCCCTCGGTATCTGCAGGGGATCAGTTCTAGGACCTGCCACAGGTACCAAAATCTGAGGGTGCTCATGTCCCATAGTTGGTCCTCCATATCCCCGTTCCACATCTGTGGATTCAACCAGCCATGGATTGTGCAGTACTGTGGTGTTTATTGAAAAAAATCTGTGTATACGTGGAGCCGCACAGTTCAAACTCGAGTTGTTCAAGGGTCAACTGTAGTTATATGGTAAGAATTTAATATTTTTCTGGAATATTTAAGATCACTATAATGCCAAATTGATGTCATATGATTTATTTATTACATCTTTTCCTTTCATAATTTATTTCAATAAAAACACCAGTAAATATGTTTGAAGGTAAAGCTTTATATGTTTCCTTAAGGTTATAATAGTTATATTGTGGAAGTTTAGTATTCTTCTAAATTATTTTAAATGTAAATTCTTCTAGAACATTCTGTAAATGAAGTTACTCTTCCAAGGCTGTGGTGTGCATTGCTAAACTGTCCTCTAACACACTTCCTTAGATTCACTACCAAGTTCTTACCTTCCCAAACCTTAACTCATAGTATACCTATATTCATTTAAAATGTTTTCTCTGATTTTCGAGAAAAAAAAGACATCCTACCAGGCATTTTTTTGGTCACCATATGGTTGAATAATTTTATGTATTTGTATTTTTTTTTACTTGCTTTTCATTTTTTTCAGTAAATTTCCTATTTAGATCTTTTGCAAAATTTTATTTCATGAGTTTATTTTTTTGTTACTGATGTGTATGAACTTTTATATATTATGATTTCACCCTTTATCACTTCTTTAAAATTCGTTAGCTGAGTGTCGGTTTTGATAAGCACAGAGGATACAGTGCCTGCCTTAGCCTGAATGGTCCCCGTGCTTGGAGAGTCACGATGCTCACGTTTATTCCAGCTTGCCTTGTCTTTCTTTCTTTCTTTTTTTTTTTGTAGTTTCTGTCTTCACTGTTTTGCTTAGAAAGAACTTCTGTAACTTGAACTACGTTTTTTTTTCTTTTAATTAATTTACTCTTTTATTGTTTTTATACCACTTTTTGTCACCTCCTATTTAACCTCTTAATCCATGTGAATGGTTATGGCACATTCAGTGAAGTGGGCACCTTACCTTTTCTTTTCCTTTTAAAATAATTAACTGATGATTCCAAGATCATGTCCATTTATTTAAGAATTTATCATAAACCTGCTAATTTGAAATGACACCTCTGTGTCTAGGCTTTCAGTTCTATTCCATTAATCTGTGCTTATCTTAATGTACTAGTAACATGCATTAATGTTACTTTTTTCTTTATTGTGCAGTTTAATATCTGAAAGTCCAGGTATAGCCTTATTTTATTTAAAAATGGATATTCTTCATTGCGATTGTTAGCGTAGCTTTATTAGAAATTTTTCCTTATTTCCTTAAAAACATACCATTTAAATTCCTAATTTCTATAATCTTGCTTCCCATATTCACAGATAATGTTCTCCTGAAACTCTTTTTTAATATCTTAATCCCCAGATCCAATTGCTTGTTAGCAAGTCTACAAGGATCTCAGTCATTTTATTGTGTATTATAGTGCTTGAATAAATATCTATTCTCCCTTTATAAATTTTAAACTTTTACAGAATCCTAAGCTCTTTAGTTGCTGGATCGTTCCTAACGTTTTTATTTACCTTGCCTTCACCTTGTATATAGTAAACACTGAGTGTTTTCCTACTGTTAGAAGGAACCTTTGGGACAGGTAGCTTTGAAAACATATCATAAAACATTGAATCGCTTGAGGAAGGTTAGGTTGAATTCTGGAGTACAGGCTGGAAAAGAGTGATACACTCTTCATTTATTTTCTGCAGAGAAATTGTTTTAACTTCAGTTTTTTTTATTGCAGCAGGTAGATTGGTGTACTCTTCAGGGAAGGTCTAATATGGTCTAAAACACAATTGCAGGAGCAAGTTTTCTTCAGTGCTTTGTAAGAAGTGTGGGAGACAAAAATCTATCTTTTGATTCAGTTGCTTAAATTAAGGTTAGCTATAAAAATTAGACACTTGAAAAATTCTGAAAGTACAGTCACCATTGTCATAGCATTGACAGTTTTACTCAGTTTGATTCTTACTGATTCAATTGCAAAGTTTAAATTTATAATGTGTAGCAGGAGGGTGCATGTTGTACTTGAGTTGCTGCCCCCTTCCCCTGGCCCACCATACACACACGTAATAGATTTGAACTAAAGGAAAAAAAAAAAAAAGTCAGAAATAACCTAAGAGATGTGTTCTCACTTTGGAATCCATTTCATTGATTTGAATATCCTTATAGATAACCCTCGGTGACTTTTCTCCCATTTTACAATTTTATTTATATTGCATCTTCTTTAATGAAATGAAATAATGAATTTAAAAAATTTTATTGTCAGTATGGGAATTAGTTATAAATGTAAGAGAATGGGGTAATCACTTGGGCTAATTAATTCTACTGAGAGAATCAGACATGCCTGCCTTCTGCTAAGAGTTTTCCTCATAGGTCCCACTAACCTCTTGACCCCTAAATACTTACGGTTTCATAGGGGTTACTCTTGGGTCAGGATGCATCGATTTCAACTCTAGACAGATCTGCTATCTGGAACTTGTGGGAGCCTGCTGTTCTTTTTTGGTTTAGATGTTCTCCAACTTCCCCCGGTCACCCAGTGGATGTAAACATAATTGTGACAACAGATTAGATGTAGCTTTGGTATATGGAGTTTACTTGCCTGGTTTTCTTAATATTTACAATATTATGAAAGATACTAGAGACTGCTATCATAAAAAGGAAATCTCCATTAAGTTATTTCAAGAGGTGTAACTTTACATTCATGGGGGAAATGCCATTTTTAAATGGAATTAAGGAGTTTTAAATAAGCATGTTGAATTTATTAACTATTTTAGCCATTCAGTTAAAGTTCACAATGATATATATGTGCATTTGATATTTTTAGTCATATTGATATAAATCTATATAAAAATAGCATATCTCTTTATAAAATACCCACTATATTCTTAGTCTTTTAATTATCCCTCCTTTCTTTGTAGCAGTATTTGTGTAAATAAAATGAAAGGCAAGCACAACTCTTTGAATTTTATATACAGTGCATATTTTAAAGGGTGGAAAACTTTTGGGGATAATGTTACTTAGTAATCTAAGTAAAACAACTCAATATAATTGAGAATGTTCACTTTCTATGGTATAACAATTAGTAATAACTTTTTTTAACATCTTTATTGGAGTATAATTGCTTTACAATGGTGTGTTAGTTACTGCTGTATAACAAAGTGAATCAGCTATACGTATACATATATCCCCATATCTCCTCCCTCTTGCGTCTCCCTCACACCCTCCCTATTCCACCCCATCTAGGTGGTCACAAAGCACCAAGCTGATCTCCCTGTGCCATGCAGCTGCTTCCCACTAGCTATCTATTTTACGTTTGGTAGTGTATATATGTCCATGCCACTCTCTCACTTCATCCCAGCTTACCCTTCCTCCTCCCCATATCCTCAAGTCCATTCTCTAGTAGGTCTGTGTCTTTATTCCTGTCTTACCCCTAGGTTCTTCATGACCGTTTTTTTTTTTTTTTTCTTAGTAATAACTGTTTATGTGAAAAGTTAAGTTCCCAGTTGTCTTGTGTAGTAGACATTGAGACTGTTTCTTTAACAACCAGTCCACCCCTCTCCTTGGTGTAACATCCATTTGGTTTGGATGACGCTGACCAGTTGCTCACCTGGCACTGTGTCTCTTGAAACAGTGATGCGTTCTTGTAACAACCCAGGACTCCCTTAATTAACACATGGCCCTCCACTGTTTAGAATTATTGGTTTAGGGATGATCTCATCAGTGCAAAGCTCAAATCCCTTCTTCAGTAGTTGTGTGAGGAAGAGAAACCTCTCTCCTTCCCACTGATCTGGAAGCTGGCTCTCCTAAGAATACGTGCGGAGCCTCTGGATGAAGAGACACTTGAATTCTTGATGAACATTGAGTCCCCCCTTACATCTGGACTTCTCTGTGCCCCAGTCCAATAAATCCCTTACTGATGAGGCCAGTTTGAATTGGGTTTTCAGTTATTTGCAGATGAAAGAAACCCACTGTTTTGGGTTGATATACTTGTTGTCTTGGAATTAGCCCTGAACTGGATTCCAAATCAGAAGCCTAAATTCTTGTCTTAGCTCTTCCATTTACTTGTGATTTGACCTGATTCAAATAAGTTATTTTTATGTAAAAAATGTATGATGAGATTACATAAAAGTCTCTTTCTAGCTCTAAAATTCTAAAATCCTCTGATCCTAGATTGGTTTCTGAATTGAAAAGTGGGGGAAAAAAGCACTGTCTGAATTTTGGTTAATGATGAAGATCATTAGCTTCTTTCAGAGCTAGTCTAGTCCTCTAAGCTTTTGTGAGAAAACTACAGACCTTGAGAGTAGGATGGCAGGCCTGTGCACTCTTTGGGATATATTAAGATGGTACAGATCAAAGTTGATCTGGGAAGATATTAACATGAGCAAAAAATATCACAGAATTCCCTTATTGATTACATGAGTTTTACGTTTTATTTCTCTGGAATCTTTTGTCTCTGGGATTCTGAAAATTATGTTTCTCAGTACTTTTGTCACTCGAATGTTTCTTTCCCATATATATGAAGGTGTGCACATGTGTGCAAGTGTATGCACATACACACTAACACAATTTTTACATGTTCTTTATTATTTTTTATTTTTAATTTTTTATTGACGTATAGTTGATTTACAATGTTGTGTTAATTTCTGCTGTATAGGAAAGTGATTCAGTTATACATACATGTATGTGTGTGTGTGTGTGTGTGTGTATATTTTTTAATATTCTTTTCCATTATGGTTTATTACAGGATACTGAATATAGTTCCCTGTGCTATACATAAGGACCTTGTTGTTTATCCATTCTATATATAATAGTTTGCATCTATTAACCCTGAACTCCCAATCTATATTTTACATATTGAATATTGAATAATGCCTTAAAATAGAAACTAGCCAAAACCTAACAGTCAAAAATACCATTACAGGTAGCATTTATTTTCACTTGTGATTCAAGATAAATTACATTATTTATATTTTAAAATCAATATATCTTTAATTCCTGCCTTTTTCTAATTCAAGGATTTACTTTCATTTTAATAAGTGGATGCCAGCTGTTATGTTTTACTTTTTTAATCACTGTGACTTTTTTCATATTGCTTAAAAGTGCAGATATGCAAAAAGGTGTGGCTATTACAAGATTTTTGTGTTTTTACAGATATCCAGTACAGTTTACTTTTTTTTTTGTTTTTTTTTTTTGTTTTTTTTGCGGTACGCGGGCTTCTCACTGTTGTGGCCTCTCCCGTTGCGGAGCACAGGCTCCGGACGCGCAGGCTCAGCGGCCATGGCTCACGGGCCCAGCCGCTGCGCGGCATGTGGGATCTTCCCAGACCGGGGCACGAACCCGCGTCCCCTGCATCGGCAGGCGGACTCGCAACCACTGCGCCACCAGGGAAACCCCACAGTTTACTTTTGATTATTGAAGCTGTGAACAGAGACTGGATCCCATGAAAATTATCTGGACCAAATTTATTCCTGTCATGAAATACAACCTAATAACATTTTAGTTTTTTCTTTTATTAATAATACAAAGGTTCAAGGTACAGATAATAAGCATTTTATATAATAATTATTTGTTCAGGGAAAACTAATTTTTTCCAGGTCCTAACAACAGATCAGTTTTTAAAAGACAGCTGTTAAAGGAATAACAGTAGGTTATGGAAACGCTGCAGCCTAAGATGATAGCAACTCTGAGAAGAGGAGTTTAGGTATTATTTAAGCAATTTGTTTAGTGGTTCGACCTCATGCACATTTATCTACATTCAGATAAAAATAAACTTGGAGAAGAGGTCTTTATCTCTGTGTAGTTTCTGAGGAAACATCTTAGAGTGAACATTATTGGTCAGGTATTTTGGTTTCTAAGAAATAAATGACTCTTTGGTTGATAATCAGGTCCTGTATATCAGTGGTCCCCAACCTTTTTGGCACCAGGGACCAGTTTTGTGGAAGACAATTTTTCCACGAACCGGCGGGGGTGGGGTGGGGTAGGGATCGTTTTGGGATGATTCAAGTGCACTACATTTACTGTGCACTTTATTTCTATTATTATTACATTGTAATATATAATGAGATAATTTTACAACTCACTATAATGCAGAATCAGTGGGAGCCCTGAGCTTGTTTTCCTGCAACTAGATGGTCCCGGACGTCTGGGAGGGATGGGAGACAGTGACACCTGAAGTGTGTTGCTTATGACCAGTCTACTCCGTAAGATGCAGCTTAATTGTCACTTTCCACTCACTGATAGAGTTTTGATATGAGTCTGAAAGCAATTGATTTATTATGGTCTCTATGCAGTCAAACCTCTCTGCTAATGATAATCCGTGTTTGCAGCCGCTCCCCAGCGCTAGCATCACCGCCTCAGCTGCACCTCAGATCATCAGGCATTAGATTCTCATAAGGAACGCGCAACCTAGATCCCTCCCATGTGCAGTTCACAGTAGGGTTCGCGCTCCTGTGAGAACCTAATGCCGTCACTGATCTGACAGGAGGCGGAGCTCAGGCAGTAACATGAGCGATGGGGAACGGCTGTAAATACAGGTGAAGCTTTGCTCCCTAGCCTGCCGCTCACCTTCTGCTGTGCGGCCCGGTTCCTAACAGGCCACGGGCTGCTACCGGTCTATGGCCCTGGGGGTTGGGGACCCCTGCTGTATATGAACTGTTAATCTACAAAATATATAGGTTGCGTTTTGGCCACTTTTCAAAAGTGGCTATTCATTGTCAATCTCTGATACTGCTGGAAATGGGCAGATTGCAGCCTGGAATAGAAAAGAGTAGCAGAAGGGGCCCTGTACTCATATATTTTTCCAGAACATACTCAATTCAGTTTATTGCTTCTTTTATTACAGATACTCCCTGGGACAGGTAAATCTATCTGTCATAAGGAAATTAGCTTAATAACAAGATTCTATTTTTTTTCCCTTCAAATACCAAGATAATGTAATTGGCCCACAAGATACAATGAAGTTTTCGTGAAAAGGGAGGAAAACTTTGGAACTGATCTTTCTGCAGAGCTTCTCTAAATAGAAATGCTGCGACTGGTGGCTAAGGGTAGGTCAGAGGCTTAAAGTGTGTCAAGAGCTGAAAAGGAAGTCAGGTGGTTTTTGCCTAGATTTCTAGAAACCTTTGAAAATTACCAAGTCGTGTTCTGTTGACACTTACACAGGAGTGTGTTACATATGCTTGCCTTTCAAGTCTTTTGCCCTGTATTCCCTGCACTGTTAATTTAAATTTTGGATGCCTATTCAGATGAAACTAAGAAACTTTAAATGTGGGGATTAAATTACAATCTTATAGTTTATGGTTAATGTTTATTTGAATTGTTACATTATTTACTTCAAAGAAATGAGAGGAGAGGATTCATGAATTTTATGATAAATTTTACCAAAGTTCCATTTTTGGAGCTTACTTGGTTTCATCCAAAGATGGGAATTTCTTTATTTCAGGAAGATGTAAATTTTGTTCTTTAATATCAATATCTTAAGTCTATCAGTGATGTTTCAAAAAAATTAATAAATTGCCTTCCATCTGTGATATAAATTGTATTAACATAATAGGAGGTTGATGGTAATCTCCTGTTTTAGTATGTGATACATTACTAAAAGTTGTATGTATGAAAGTTAGCATACATATTGATGGAGAGAAAAGCCCTGCTATCAAAGAGCTAAAAATTAATAGAAATTTCTGTTATGCTTTTTTCTTTTATATGATATAAGCTTCAATGATATATTCTGAAGATTTTGAATGTATATGTATGCATGTTTATATACACACACTAAAAATTCCATATATGCATATATCTCCAGTTGAGGTTAGGGGTTGGTCAGTTTTGTTACGTCAAATTTCTATCATTGTCCTGACTCTATTAAGTAATCATATTAATGCTTCTGTCCCCAATATAAGCTATTTTTCTTTTCCAGTCTGCAGTCATTTTATAAAATAAAAAGAGGCAAAATGCAATTAAAAGTTCAACTACAGGATCCTACTGACAGTGCTATACAGATAAATGTGAAAATGCTGTCCAGTAAAGCCATACTCTTAGGTAGTAGCACTTTGAACCAGCTCTAAATGGTCAACATGAGTTGATTAAAAAAAATAATAAAAGTGTCAATGCGTAACCTATCAAACTGTCCATTACTCAAAAGTTGTCCTAGTCGTAGTTCAAAGTTTCAAATAACAGAGAATGACAAGGTGACTTAAACAGCAGACATATTTATTGAAGGAGTATATCGGGTAATTCACAGAAGAAAATTGCATACGGAGCCAGCTCAGGAGGACATATTTTTCACCACCCTTAAACATGGGCATCATCCTGGCTTATGCTGCTGCCATCAGCACTGGTCAACTGGAGCTGTTGTTGCTGCTCCTAAAACTGGATATTGCTGCTACAGCTGGGATGGGTCTGTCACTGTCCCTGCTTCTCTGGGTCACTAGCTTTTCATTCAAAGTTCAGGGCAGTTCTGTCTGATGGGTGGAATCAAAGTGGTTGGCCAAGTCTCAGCGGCCAAAAAACAGGTAAAACAAGCTTTTGATTTCTGTACTTGATGTGGGCACTGCCTCCCAGCATAATTTATATCTTTAGAAATTCTCTAAACATAGAGACTCAAAAACAGATAAGTAAAACCTTAGACAGATGTCTATAAAGTTTAGCCAACTGCAGTTAAGTACCTCTAAACACACCTCTGTAGAAATAATCTGACATTTCACATTTCCCTGATTACTCTAATCAGCCAGGGTAAAATAGACTCAACTCTTTTCAAGAACATGATAAAGTAAAACTGCTTGTTTGATTGGTTTGCCTGTCAGGAAATGAGCACAGTTAAACAATTACTTAATTGGTATAGATGTAAATGAGATAATGTGAGTGGAGACCCTAGAAGAGCATATCCTTTATGGTGGTATATATTTAATAAGTGACCGTTCAAAAGCCCATTATGGTCTGCTCAATTTGCTCTTTAAAAATCTGTTACATTTCAGCAGAAAATCAGTAATTATACTGTGTCAAAGGGCAAAATTAATATCTCCTCAAACAATTATTTAGTGTTTACTGTGTGCATGCCAGTGCACTGTTGCTTGCAAGATACATACCCACAAGATACATCGCCTGAGCACTGTTGCTCTTTGCCTTCCAGTGTATATTGCCTTTAATCAGCCTGGCAGGATGAAGTGTGGCTTGTGGAAAGTAATTACAGGCTTTCAATGGAAATGACAGTGTAAAGCCAGCTAGATGATGTTTGTCATGCTGGAGAGTGTATGAAAAGCGTACAGAAACTATGGGCTCTCTGCAGAAGGACCCCTTCCAGAGATGATGATAGAGCTGCTTTGGGGACTGATAGAATCAGACAGCAACCTGATGGGGGGTGCTGCCTTCACCTTGGGGAGATAGCTGTGCTATCTATTCAAGAAGATCAGGGAAGTTAAAAAGAAAGTGTTAACTAATGAGCACACACCGCTGGGTACGTGCTCTGAGATGGACTGGAATTTAATATGGAGGGAAGAGGGGATGCTATTGAAATTTTGCTTGCTTGGGAAAACACTTCAAATGTGGTATTGTTTCCAGGTCTTTTCAGGGATCTACATTACAGAGCCAAGGATCTTGCTGTAGGTCCTGAGTAAATTTTGACGTTTAATTGAAGTAATAAATTTGCACTGTGACTTAATTGGCAGCACCAGAGAGCTGGCTGTTTGATGGAAGAAGCTTGCACTGTGAAGCTGTGTATATATTTTATATCAAACTTAATGCTTGCGTGTGAGATTGGTTCACGAGCAAGTGATTTTCATTCAGGATACATACTTTTATTGCTACACACTTGAGGTCACAGCGTGTGTGTCCCTGTATAGAATTACATTTGGCTTGTTTTTTCCATTCCCTTATGTTAATGTCATTTTTATGGATGCAGGGAACAAAATATATTGGTGATTCCTCATTCAATCATTTGTAAATACGTGTATTCAAGAATTTTTATTTATTCCTTGAGTGCCTAATTTATATCAGGCATTGATTTAGGGGCTAGAAACAACAAACAAAAACCACTGGCCTCCCTCATAGAACCTGTATTCTAGTACTCTTTGAGTGGGAGTGTATTGCATTCAGAGAGTTCCCACACATTGTGGATTATATAGGTCTGGTGGTCTCCACTTTGCTTGGCCCTTTGTTGTGCTTTAGTAAGGATAACCAAGTGACAGACTTCAGTGAATGAGGAAACAGTAGAAACGAAGAAGGAAAAATTAGAGAGTGCGGTACCTATAAGCCAAGGCCCTCATTCATTCAGAAAACATTGCTTGAATGGCTGCTATTAGTAGACATTTGTCTAGGGACAAGGGGTATAGCAATTATCAAGATGGACAAGTTTCCTGCTGTAATTTTATATTTATAAATGAAAGGAGATATACTATAAACAAGCAAGAAAATAAAAAAGAGATTTTTGCATAGTATGAAGTACTCTGAAGATTGGTAACCAGAGGGACATAATTCTTAATTTGTTGCCTGGGCAGGCTGCTTTGAATGTGACATTCAATAAAGGTCCTCTGAGCTGACGTGAGAGGGAAATTCAATGGAGGAAGCAGCCATGTGCAGGTGTGAAGGTGCCGTTCCAGGAAGAGGGCAGGGAGTGGTTAGTGCAGAGACCCTGTGGCCCACAGAGCTTTGTGTGGTCCCAGGGTCAGAAGGGCCAGGATGACTGGAACTTAATGAACAAGTGTGAGAGTGTCTAAGAAGATTTTAGAGGGGCAGTCAGGGGTCAGATGACATATGGTTTCTAGAAGAGCATTCACAGTGTGTGACAATGACTGTTATTATTTTCTTCACTAGAAGGATTACTTTCTTAGTATTAAGATACTGATAAGTAGAAGAGGAAAATAAAAAATCCTTTTAATTCTATACTCATCAATAAGTATTTTTAACATTGTGGTACTTTTATTTCTGTTCCTCTTTCTATCCTTATATACCCACATGCACATGCATACAGGCACAAACACATGTGCAAACAAGCATGCACACACGTGCAACTTTTTATTAAATTGGAATTATATTCTTTACCTGTTTAAAATCAGTTATTTGCACTTAATGTATTGAGAATGTTTGTCTCTGTCATCAGATGTAATAATAAAAATAAGGCTATGTTACATAATATGTAAAATATACAATTTATAAAACAGTAAAGAATATATAAAATTTTAAAAATATATTTTAATGGCAACATCATAAGGGTATACCAGTATCTGTGGTTAATTTAGTAGAACACCAGTTTTTTTTAGCACCACACTTATCAATCCCATGAACATTTTTATATAAAAATATATGTACAAAATTCTTATTTACTTAGCATAAATTTCTAAGGTGGAACCATATCAAAAGATACGTTATTATTTTTTAAGAAAATATGGATAGAGCTTGCCAAATTCTCCATCTGAAACTGTAAGCAGTATATGAGAGTGTCTTCATATTTACTTTCTCTGGAACACTGGATAGTATCATTTCTTAAATATATTAAGTGGATAGATAAAATATTGTATCTCGGGGCTTCCCTGGTGGCGCAGTGGTTGAGAGTCCTCCTGCCGATGCAGGGGACACGGGTTCGTGCCCCGGTCCGGGAAGATCCCACATGCCGCGGAGGGGCTGGATCCGTGAGCCATGGCCGCTGAGTCTGCGCGTCCGGAGCCTGTGCTCCGCAACGAAAGAGGCCACAACAGTGAGGCCCGCGTACCTCAAAAAAAAAAAAAAAAATGGTATCTCACTTTACCTATTTCTTTTGTGGTTTTATTTAGGGCATGAAGTCAAGTTTGTTTATTATATAGTTGTGTTAGTTATCCATTGCTGTGTAATGAATTACCCAAAACTATAGTGGCTTAAAACAACAAACGTTTGCTGTCTCCTAGTTTCCATGGGTCGGGGGTGGCTTATCTGGGTAATTCTCAGCGTCTCTTGTGTGGTTACAGTCATCTGCAGCCTTGATTGGCACTAGATCTGCTTTCAGGATGCCTTGCTTATATGGCTATTGGCAGGAGATCTCAGTTCCTTACTCTATAGGCTTCTCTCCATACTGCTTGACGATGGTAGGTAACTTCCTCCACAGTGAATAATCCAAGAGGGCATGAGGAGGAATTCACAGTACCGTTTTATGATGTAGTCTCTTAAGTTATGCCCTGTCATTTCTACTTTATGCTATTTATTAGATGTAGTCACTGAGTCAGGCCTCACCACTTGAGGAAGGGAATATCAAAGAATTTGTAGACATATTTTAAAGCCACTCACTAGGTTTTACCATTTTCTCACTGGCATATTGATAGGGCATTGACTGTATTGCTACAATTATTGTTACTATTGGAAAACTAATGACACCACCTCCTTGTCTATAGTACAGATGTTATTCAGTAAGGGCTATTTTACATGTTTATCATATATTCCAATTCCTGTGCTGTCAAAATTGTTCTTTTAAAAAATTTGGAATTCTACAAGTTAGGTTATATTCATATCGTATAGAATACCTGTCTTTTACAGGTTGTATAGAGGGAAAAATACTGTCATACATTTTGATTCATAGATTAATCATTTTGGATTTCTGCTTAAATGAGTTTTGACTTCTGTAAATTTATAATTCTTGTGTGTATGTAGTGTTTGGATTGTTAGTCCATCATCTACTGTCTAGGATTATAAAACTGTTTATTTCAAGTAGGTTAAGATAGATTCAGGAAAGAAGAAAATGATTATTCGAGTTTTACACTATAGTGAACTGCTTCCCTGGCTCTAGCCATTTGCCTTACACTTGAAGCCATTTTATCTCCTTGGCTCTAATTAATAGCTGTCTTTCTAAAGCTCAATTTCTCTCAGCTTCCAAGTAGGGATAATAAATGAACTTTATCCACAGAGGAGTTGTGATATTAGTTAGTTATTGCTTTGTTAGTGGTGGGATAGTGGTGATAGTCCGAGGACCAAAATCAGCAAGTTGAACAGCAGCAAGTATGTGTGAAATTTGGCCAATTGGAATGGGTTAATTTATGGATGGTGGAAGGTACATAAAATTATAATTAAAATTTCCATTTTAATGGAATAAGTATATTTTATGGGAAAAAGAATGGGAATAAAACTTGAGAAAGAATCAAGATCATTCATTCTTTTACTGCATATAGGGAAGAAACGAGTAAAAATAAATGACTCAAGATTTTGAGATTGAATGACTGGGTGAATAATGGTATTTTGAGTAGTAAAAGGAAACTCTAGATGGGAAGCTAGGTTCTGGAGAAAGCAGTGACTTTACTTTTCTACATGATGAATTTAACGTGATGGTTAACTTTCTTGCTGTAGCTGGTTAACAGCCAGTGAAGTTAGAGGATTGACACTTCTGAGAGAAAGGATGGTAGTGGATGTGTAGTTTCATATAGGTGACAGTTGACGTGAAAAAAGCAAGAGCAGAGGGTTGAATCTGTGGTTAAAACACGATATTTATAGGGTGGAAGTGGGGAATAGAGCCAGAGTGTCATAGGAATTATGAAATTAACATGTCATTCAGTGTAGCAAGGGGAGGAATTTGTAGTTAAGGAATACAGTTCAAGAAAGGTGATTATGAAAAAAATTATGTTGAGCTTCAAATCGTGGATATTAGAGTAATTAGGCAGAAGCCATAATGAAATAAGTTAAACAGTGAGTGAGACCTAAAGGAGTAGTTAGAAGGAGTTGAGTAATGGAGACATTTCTTAGTCTGTGTTTTCAGATTTTTAAACCAGAATGGCCAAAATTTTTAAACGACTCACAGTTCCAATTGTTGGCTAGTATGTGGCACAACTGGAATGTAAATTCATTGAATGTAGGGATGCCCATTTTTATAGCAATTTCTGTGGAAGACTCTTTGGCAGTATCTAACCCTATGACCCCCCGATTCTTACCACACACCCAAGAGAAATGAGTACATATATCTTCCAAAAGTCATGTAGAATTATTCACAGTAGCTCTTACCTGAAAACAACTCAAATGTCCAACAAAATATTGGATAACCTTTAGTAAATTCACACATTGGAATGTTGCACAGCAATAAAAAGAATAAAGGACTGCTACACACAACAGCAGTTGCAGATCTCATAGGTACAGTTAAGAGCCCAAGAAGCCAGACAGAAAAGACTACATACTATAGGATTCAATATAAGTGAAGTTCAAGAACAGGCAAAACTAATCTGTGAAAACAGAAGTCAGAATGGAGATTACCTCAGGCATGTGGGCAGGGGAGAATAGCTCTTGACTCAAATGAGCATAAAGATATGTAAATAAAGTCTAAAAAAGTAAAAAGTAATGGGGAAAATTAGAAACAGCTGAAGAGAGAACAGCTTAAGAACTTAATTAGCTGAAGCCAAGTGATGGATCTTTAATTCAAGATATGGAAACCAGAGAGGCAGAACAACAGTGTAGAACTTTATGACAACATAAGGCAATAGGGTCTCTCTTGTCTACTGTTGATGTCTTAGAAGTCCCAGTTTAATGCTGTGAGTTGGGTAGAGGGGAGAATATAAATGAAGAGGTTAATTCTTTCCTGCCACTTCCTTCCTGGCATCTGTTATCTCAATCATTTGCTCAGAAATTTTTACTTAAGTAACTCTTACGTTCTAGACATTGAACTGGGTACTAAGGATATACAGTTGAGAGGTGATGTCTTCACCTTAAAGAATTTATAGTCCAGTGGGGGAAGACTGTCAAATAGACAAAAAAAAAAAAAACCCTTTCTTAAAATTGAAGTATAGTTGATTTACAATGTTGTGTTAATTTCTGTTGTACAGTGAAGTGATTCAGTTATATACATATACTTTTTTATATTCTTTTCCATTATGATTTGTCACAGGTTACTGAATATAGTTCCCTACACTATGCAGTAGGACCTTGTTTATCCATTAGACCAACAATTTTAATTGATGTACAAATACCATGGAAGCATGTAGAACATTTCTCAAATTCCTGAGGTGAAAAGAAAGCCTAAGAGACTTTCAGAAGGTGCACAATGAGGTTATGGCGCATTAAGGAAATGGTGAGATGTGAGACTAGAGAAGTAAGTAGAGGCCAGATAATAAAGGGGCTCATATGGCCTGTGCCCTGGGAAGACTCCACACTTGAGAATGGACACATCTGGACTTTCCTGTAAAATGGAGAAAATGGTGTCCATTTTACAGTGTTGTGAGACTTACAGGCTTAAAGCCACACTTGCTGTTGTTTTAGATATTAAAGATACTAAAGAAGGAGAATAAGAATTGGTATCATTGTAAATTCACATTGACAGCTTTAGGAGGATTTCAGAATCAGATTTCGGAAGACCAGTGAGAAGGCTGCTGCAGAAATCCTGGAAAGTGAAGGCAGCTTGGAAGGAAACAGTTCTCGTGCAAATGGAGGAGAGGTGGGAGATAAAAGAGGAGAATATATGTCATGCTGAGTCACTGAACATGACCTTTGAGAGAAAATAAGATATTTAGGTTTCTGATAATCAGGTGGATGCTGGCCTTTCCCACTAAGCAAGTGTGCAAGAGGGGTGTCCACTTTCTGTCACAGACTGCTTACACTTCCTGGCATTTTTCCTTGCCATTTCATCTTGTGCTCTGATTCTGGCCTGGGGAACCACCACCGTCTTTTCAATTTCTTCTCTTTGCCTTCTATTACAGATCGGGAACTCTGGATTGAAGCTTCCTGACACCCTCTTCTTGTCTTTTTCCTGTATTAAGCTATTTAGCCGACTCCTCCGATTTACTCTCTTGGAAAGGTTCCTTGTCATAGTGTTCTGTTCACTCTCCTTAATTTTATCCTCTTATTTTTTGTCTCAGGGGTCTCTCCAGTCCGCTTTCCATTCCCATTTTCTCTAAAGCTCATCTTAGCTTTTCATCCTTTAATCACGATGCAAGACACCTTGCTCCATGTGGCCAAACTGGTTTCTCAACTTTTTGTCCAAACGTGGTCCACATGATTCTAGCAAGTAATTCTTCTTTTTGGGTATTTCTAGTTTTGTTTGAAAAATTGGGTGGAGGGGGGAGAGAAGTCAGAGTGGACCATGTGTGACTGGAGGGAGAGTAAATAATTGGGTGATGCCCATACATTGTTGTGATTAAATAAACCCCCCACAGTCTGCCTCGGGTTCTCTCCATATTAGATCCATTGGCTGTTTCATCCATTTTTGTGAAAGAACCATTAGAAGTTAATTTTATAGCTGTGATAGTTTATGAAATTTTTTTTAGTTAAAGTACAAACGTTCAGTTAAAGTACTTATTGAGTACTCATAGAGATAATATCTGAAGCATTAAATTTTAGCCATCTAGTATGGAATTTATTTTTTAAAAGACAGATTTTAACTTTGGTTCAATTAAAGTACTGTATGTCTTTTGATCAATTTCAGTCTTGCCATACTCTGTTTATATTTTACTAAAATAAAAAAAAAGAACATTAAAAACAAAACTTTACACCAAAAATAGGTTTTCCCTCTGCCTAAATAAAATATTTAAATGACTTAATTCACCAAAAGTAGTAAAATAATTTTTACTTATTAATTTATTAATTTTTGTTTTCCAAATAGGTAGCTTGAAGAGTCTATAGGTTTAAAGAGGTTGGCTTTAAAAGCTTTAGTTTCTTCAATTCAGTAGGAAAATCATGTGTTGCTGTTGTATATGAGGAAAAGTGTGAGGTGATGGTTATATCAAGGACACTATTTAGTACCTGTAGTCAAGGAACTTATGGGCTAGTGGGAGAAACAGACAAGTGCCAGTAGTATTACAGTAATACCATATTATATGTTTAGGTGTTGTAATTGAATGTCTTATGATGAATTGTTAGCTAACAAATTATTCTGAGCGGTTTTCTTGATTTGCATATAATATCAATTGGTGCTGGGCCATAAATAATTGTGATGCTTATAGACTGTATCGAGTATCTATATCAAAAAGTCAGACTTTCTACACATCAATAAGCAAAAAATTAATAATCCAAAGAAAAACAAGCAATGTATAAGAAAAGTCATTACACACACACACACACACACACACACACCAATAACATGAAGTGCATATTCTCTTCCAAGAGAAATACAAATCAAAACATTGGTATATCCTTTTTCCCCAAATATATTTTTCACTGAAAAATAAATATTATCTTTTAATAAGGGATCTTTTAGGTTTTGATATTTGCCTCAAATCTATTTGAATCTAAATTAATTTGTTAATTTTTTTAAAAATTATTTATTTATTTATTTATTTTTGGCTGTGTTGGGTCTTCGTTGCTGCATGCAAGCTTTCTCTAGTTGTGGTGAGTGGGGTCTACTCTTTTTTTTTTTTTTTTTTTGTGGTACGTGGTCCTCTCACTGTTGTGGCCTCTCCTGTTGCGGAGCACAGGCTCCAGACGCGCAGGCTCAGCAGCCATGGCTCACGGACCCAGCTGCTCCGCGGCATATGGGATCTTCCCGGACCGGGGCACGAACCCGTGTCCCCTATATCGGCAGGACAGACTCTCAACCACTGCACCACCAGGGAAGCCCCCGAGTGGGGTCTACTCTTTGTTGTGGTGCACAGGCTTCTCATTGCGGTGGCTTCTCTTGTTGCAGAGCATAGGCTCTAGGGTGCACAGGTTTCAGTAGTTGTGGCATGTGGGCTCAGTAGTTGTGTCTCGTGGGCTCCATAGAGCAGGCTCAGTAGTTGTGGCACATGGGCCCAGTTGCTCTGCAGCATGTGGGACCTTCCTGGACCAGAGCTCGAACCCGTGTCCCCTGCATTGGCAGTCTAATTCTTAACCACTGCACCACCAGGGAAGCCCTTAATTTGTTAATTTTAAGGGAGCTAGATTCTGTATACATTTGTTGGAAGCTTCTAGCTGATGAATTTGGTAGATGAAAATGTAGTTTGTCCTGTGTTTGAAAAGTAGATATAGAACAAATCAGATATTTCCTGGATTCAGTCTTCTTTAGTATAATTTAGTTCTTCTTACAGTTTATCTGGGCAAGGAAAAAGGTTGAACACATTTTTGTTAATAATTAGTCAAAGACCTTTTCTGCCAGTAGACAGTCATGGAAAGCTTTTAAGCCCTGACCTGGTGTATTTAGGGTTTCGTAAGATACTACTTATGAGTTGATTTCTATGGCTGTTATGATTTATTTTACATGGAAATGAGAGTAAACTCAGAACCATTCTCACAATATGGTCTTCTAAATTAACTTAAGAGTATTTGGAGAAGCTATACTTTTTGAATCAGTGGAAGCACAAATGTATTTTAACAGCAGTAACCTATGGAGGAGTCTGTCTGCTGATAATTAGTAACAGCCTGCACTTATAAATCTTAAATGAAAACCTGGATTTCACATAGACAAAGGAGATGTACCACATTATTATCTAAAGGCCAGACAATTTCTCTTTCATTTTCCAAATTGGTTTATTTTTTTATTTTTATTTATTTTTTGCGGTACATGGGCCTCTCACTACCGTGGCCTCTCCCGTCGCGGAGCACAGGCCCCGGACGTGCAGGCCCAGCGGCCATGGCCCACGAGCCCAGCCGCTCTGCGGCATGTGGGATCCTCCCGGACCGGGGCACGAACCTGCGTCCCCCGCATTGGCAGACGGACTCTCAACCACTGCGCCACCAGGGAAGCCCCCCAAATTGGTTTATTGAATAGAAATGCTTTTGTGGCTTTTTTCAAGGTAATTGAATGGCTCCTATAAGACTGTGTCTGTATAATTTTATAAAAAACAGTGCATTAGATGCACACACACAAATAAATATGCTACTGTGTAGATCAAATAGATGATTTAATGAGGTAGGATATATTTTCATCTAACTTTTATCATCATATAGACAGAACTAGAACCATTAAAAATAGCTAACCAAAAATACAGTTATAAGATTCTGTATTGCCTCTCACTTCTCAGAATCAAATCCTGGATAAGAGAGAAGGAAAATAGGAGAATGATTGAAAAATCAGAAGTTTATAAGAAAATGGAAAGTGGGCTGCAAATAATGGCAGGTTGTTGAAGAATAAGATACAGTTTTAAGGTAAATTTAACCTTGAGACAGCTACCTTATACTCTTACATAGAGCCCAATAGATTTTTCCAAATCTTTCATTAGGGGTTGCAGTAAAAGGCAGATATTCAGAGAAGAAAAAGAACCCAGTGCAGATTAAATAAATTTCTGGATGTATATCTCTGCAGTGCCAAATAAGCCAAAAGGACCTGTTGCAAATGAGACGTGGGGATTTTCTTGAATGAAATCCAAATGTGTTCACCGTTAAATAAAGGGACAAAAACTGTACAGACATCAAAAAATGAAAAAAATAAATCATTAATATGCATGGGTTAGGTTTAGCCCCAGACATCTTAGATTAAATATGGTTCGGTTTGCCTCGCTTTAGGAAAAGTGTAAGGCAATATTTGGAAAAAAATTGTACAGTGAAATTTAGCATTTCAATTTGAGAAATAGCGCCTTGCTTCTAATGAGCAGATGCTCAACTGTGTATTGCGAGACCTGATGCAATTAAAAGATGTTTTTAGGTGGGAGGAGATCACTGAGCCATGTATTGCCTGTCAAATCTACCTTGGCCAGCTTTCCAGGCGACAGATGCAGTTAGATCTTCCTAAGTCTATTCAGCCAGCCATTAATTTGGCAGCGATCCCTCTAACAATAACTTATAAGACATGGGCTTGGAAGAAGACTTATGTGTCCCTTTTTAAATATAACAGAGATCAGATGTGTCACTGCAGTGATAGGGACATGCCTGTCAATAGGATGAACCCTGCTGGATTTTCAGGAGAGAAGAAAGAGGCTGAAATTGGAAATGGAGGAGATACCTAATTGGGAGAGGCTGCTGTAATATAGGTATATATTTTGATCTCTAGGTATATGTGTGTGTGTGTGTGTGTGTGTGTGTGTGTGTGTATACACATATGTGATAGATATATAGAGAGAAAGGTCTTTAAAGTAAGCACAAGAATGCCTCTTTTTAGAGTGAGTGGCTCTGTCATCATTTGTGTATCTTGGATGACTCTAATTTTATTTTCAAAATCTTAGATGAGGAAGCAGGTGCATCTTGAGCAAGAAAATTGAGCTTTGAGATATCAAGTCATTTACTGGAGGCAAAATTTGATTCAACTGATATGCTTTCCCTCGTCCATTCTTTTCCTTTTCTTTCTTCATTTCTCTTCAGGTCAGAGGCTGGCAGCATAATTAAAATTTGAATTATTTATGAAGAGCCATTAAAGTGGGTGGCTTGCAGATTAGTCAAAGACAGCAGAGCTGACACTAAGCTGCATTTCTTTTACTCTCTCACAGTAAATGATACTGTATGCCCTGAAAATAAGCATATGAAGTTGAAGCTTTTAAAAGAAGAAGAAGAAAAAAAAAAAAGATTGTGGTCGTTTACACTGAAGCAAACCTAAGTGTGTATCTATAATCATTATAATGTGCAAAAACATCTTTTGTGTGTGCATATATACATACAAGATGTTTCTTGGCCAATTGTTCATTAATATTGAATAGAAATATAATTACCAAGGGGAACAATTTTTTGTAGATATATAAAAACATGACTGGAACTATAAATACACACACATGGGTATCATTAAGTGTGCATTTTATATTTGGACAGGGACATTGAAACAGTTCAGAAACATCTGTCACCAGCACGACATGTTGAGAAGCAAAGAAATGGAAATGGGTGTCTGTTTTCTCAAAAGCATTAGGATCTGTAAACATAAACATCATTTTTTAAAAATCTGTCAATTAGAATGAGTTTATGGGCCTAATGCAATTTTTCAAAACATTGAGAGCCTACATAATAATGTTAAACTAGAATATTCTCCAAATTAACAAGAGAGAAAAAAATTCCCATATGATGTGTTTCTTTATAGCTTTATCCTGGTCTTGGGGGAAAAACAGCGTATTGTGATATGTTTCATTTTGCACAGAGATTGAAGCAAGCCTCTTTTTTTTTGTTTACCATACCCATGTAGATTTATTCACACCATTTAGAGGAAAATCAAACATACCTTTGCTTTCCTGGGTTTTTTTTCTTCCTTTTCATGAGAAATGGCCCACAACGATTGATAGTAGTTTTAATAGCACTAAAACTGAAAAATATTAAATATACTCATATGTTTATTTTCATTTTTAATGTCTTTTTTAAGACATCTCTAAGCAGAATGTATTAATGCTCTATTGAAATAATCACTTTTATCTAATATTTTTTATGTCATACTCATTTCTAATTACAGAGTTAATTCTGTGGATAGGGTCAATCTTCTGATTTTTTTCTTTTTAAGGAAAAATACCAGACTAAGTGTTTTTTTGTTTGTTTGTATGTCTGTTTTTGAGATGGTATCAGTGTTTTAAAAATAACACCATCCAGGTTTAATCATTTAAGTTTAGGCTAAAGTTCTCCCTATTTGTCTGGAGCCATATGACCAAAGCATGATGATTTCCCCAGCATGTTGATGTATATATGTAAAAGAGTAACACATCTCTCCCTCTTCTTGTGTTCTCTCTTTTATGGGAGATTTTGAATCGCCTTCATCGGATTTTTTCTTGTAGGTCAGTGGATTACATGATAAAATAATAATAGCAATAGCATAACAACAATAATAATAATGAAAAACTTACTACTCTTTGTTATTTGTCAGCACGGAAACATCACATACATTGTCATTTTCAGAAGAAAGGGCAGGTTGGTCAACTTCCTCACTAGCATTTGAAATTTACATCCCCTCCAAATAAGTCATTAACAAAGCGGGTTTAATCTACTTTAACACTTTTAATGACAAGGTCATTGAAAGGAGAGTACTAGTGAGATACCGGGCTTCACCAACACCAAAAAATCATTTACCTCATTTTTATCACTTATGATGAAAATGTTGTATCTATTTCTAACGTCTTCTCCTTATACAAGTGCTTATATTCTCCGTGATAAGATTGCTTATATTTGGTTAGAAATGATTAAGTAGAATACCATCCTTACATGTAGATCGAGTGACTACCTTTATGATGTGATATCAGGAGTGCTTAGAAGACAACGTTCCTTTCACCAGTTCTTATCCCCTCATTGATTCGTACCTGAAAGGAGACTTCATCAGCCTAAGGAAGGCTTATTAGAATGGAAATACCAATGCAAAGGGATACACTTTCCGTTGGCCTCAGTCACACTCGGTCATGTGAGAAAAAAGGAAAAGAATAGTCTGAGAAGTCTACACATAATGAAAATTTTAGAGCCATACCTACTGCTAAGGAGAAGAAAGGTAATGATGCAGTGCAGGGTTTGCCAAAACGTGTTCCATAGCACCCAGGTTCAGAGAGACAGTCTATAAAAAGAGGGCCATGATCCAGTAAACTTTGGATGTACTTTATATATCTTTCCTCTTAGACTCATTAAACCCTTGGATATATAAAAGCCATGGGTAGGGCTTCCCTGGTGGCGCAGTGGTTGAGAGTCCGCCTGCCGATGCAGGGGACGTGGGTTCGTGCCCCGGTCCAGGAAGAACCCACGTGCCGCGGAGCGGCTGGGCCCGTGAGCCATGGCCGCTGAGCCTGCGCGTCCGGAACCTGTGCTCCGCAACGGGAGAAGCCACAGCAGTGAGGGGCCCGCGTACAGCAAAAAAGAAAAAAAGACATGGGTAAAGTCTTACCTTTAGGAAATCGGTTTACGTTTGTGCAGTCCAGTTTTTCATATATATTCAAATGATATCATATGTATGTGTGTAATATATCATTGTGAAAATTTTTGAATATTACATATGTGTATATGTTTGTATCTCTCTATGTATATTTTTATGGACCAAAAAACAAAGTAGAGAGAGAATAAGAAAGTAGCTCAAGGTCGCAAAGCTAATAAGTGGTTGAGTGAGTAGTCAAACCAAGCAATAGGGCTCCAGAGTCTAGGCTCTTAACCACCACAGTATATGGAGAGAAAGGGCCTCGTGAAGAGCCCTGGTCCTCACTTCCCGCCTGCATGAGCATGTGACCCACGGCAAGCCTGTATTTCAGTTCTTTAGCCTTCCATTATCAGTGTTCCTGGATAGTTATGCTTATGGCTTTCTACTTACCTTATAACCCCTTTAGCATTTAGGACTGAAATTAGTATGTACTTAATAAGTACTTAATCAAAGAGTTCTCAATTCCTTTTAACCCTTAACGACCAATCAAACCAAACAACACGCCTCTAGAAGTTATTCTCCCTTGGAACTAAAGTTATCAGCTGAATGGTTCTCAGATATGTTCTGCTAACAACTATGTTATCCTCCAATAGACCTTTATGGGAAAGGATGAGTTTTATTTATTTATTTATTTTTTATTTTTTTTTTTTTGCGGTACGCAGGCCTCTCACTGTTGTGGCCTCTCCCGTTGCGGAGCACAGGCTCCGGACGCGCAGGCTCAGTGGCCATGGCTCACAGGCCCACCCGCTCCGCGGCATGTGGGATCTTCCTGGACCGGGGCACGAACCCGTGTCCCCTGCATCGGCAGGTGGACTTTCAACCACTGCGCCACCAGGGAAGCCCCGAGTTTTATTTTTTATGTTGTAAAGAGTTCCTAAAAATCTCTGAATAGTTATTCAAATGATATTCATTAGACGTTTGACAATCAAAATTTAAATATATCTGGAGGATCCTTGGAATCTCAAAATTTGTAGAGTGTTCTGCTGTTTCAGTCCCTGCTTGTTTTCGTTTATAATGGAGGGACATTGATACCCGCCTCACAAGATTGGGAGACTATGGTGGTAAGTAGCAGAAGAGGCTTTCAGTTAAGCTCAGTGACTGAATAATTCACATTATAAGAGGCTCATGGCATAAATAACTCAAATGTGTATCATAGAAATATTGCAAAGAGGTTCACATTAAGGCTTTAGATTACTTACATATAATCCAAACAACAAATGTGACATGAATGTTGTATACGTGCATATGAAAGGATACTGAGATATCTATAATTTAAAGTAAAATTTTAAAACTGCATTTTGTATTTTAACCTTATCATCACCTAAATTGTTTGGGTTGAGGCCAGACATAATGGTCCTTTCTTGGATAGAAGATGCCAGGATTTGTAAAGAGCCTACAATACTCCGAGCATGTGTATGTGCACATTTATCTATCCATCCATCCATCCATCCTTCTATCCTTCTATATCTGGCTCGTCTATATGTGGATCTGCATCGTCATCTGCCTATCTACCCAGTGTTTATTCAGGGATAAGATATAGGATTTTATTTTCTTAAGTAATTATTATAAGCAGGAAACACACCTTCAAAAGTATTGGCTTGTGTGTTCCTGTTAGTTCAGATGAATGATTCGATGTTGTGCGAAAGGAGAACACCGTGTTTGGAAGATAAGGGTGTGATTAATATTTAAATACCTTCAAGGGAGCTTTCTTGGTGTTATCTGTTATCTTGTCATCTGAAATTGTTTTGGGTGATACTCCAGGTTTTAAACTAGAAATTCATTGTTTGTCAGAGCAGTAGTGGTTATGAATTGGGAACCTTAGTTCTATAAACCCTGCTGACTCAGTAAAGTTTGCATAAAGCTGGAGGACTCAAATAGTGTGCCTGCCAGGAATGCTCAAGAGGAGAAATTCCTTAAGGAATTTTTGTCCTTTGACAGCCTTTGTTGCCCATTGTACTGGACAGTCTTACATGCTTTCAGATTGACCAGGGAACTATTTCCTTGGATGAAACTCACAAAGGCATTATTTTTCCTTCATCTCCCTATGGAGAAGTGGAGAACTAAGTGAATCTGACTGCAGGACTGTAATCTCTGAAGGATATGGAGAGGGGGAAAAAGTCATTGTGAGCATATACTCTTTAGAATGGAGAACATTTGATTTACTTTAGTTGTGAGAGTGGTGGGCAGGGTTCCTTCTTTCAGCTCTAATATCTTCAAACTTTATCTCCAGTTGTACCTCTTTCCATCCAGTCTCAGAAACATGTCCTTTCCTCTGCTAGAAGTTAATGGCATGGCCTGTTTTTAAAAATATTTGCCCCCATCTCTCCCAACATGAGGATCTCCCTCCACCAACAATCCGTGTTCCTATTTTATTTTTAATCTCTTCCATTTTGCTAGCTCCTGGCTCAAAGCTTGTAAATTTATGCATGCTCTAATCTCTCCCATCTTTATAAGATAAATCTACAAACAAAACAAATATTCTTAAACTCTATGTTCTCTTTAGTTAAAATGTTTCTTCTCTCCTTTACTTCATAGCCACATTTTACCAGAACTTTCCAGATTTTTAGATTTCACAGACCAGTATATTCTTTTAAATGTGAGAGTTATTCTAGATTACTAACAATTACCATATCTCACCAACTGAATTTCATAAAAGAGAGGATCTTGTAACACATAAAAGGAGGAAGGACATATTTATGTTATTCTATTCTGACTGTTTTAGCGTTTACGTAGTGTAAATTTTTTACGTAGTGTAGAATTTTTACTCTCATTAATTCCTTCCTTCATTTATTTATTGTGATCTCATTGTTGCAGTTCAGTGCCTGTATTTAGATTTTAGGCATCACTACATTGGCTTTGAATCAAAACAGGGAATGCGATTTAATTCAGTGGATCGCGTTGCCAGTTGTAAATGGAAATTATCCCGAGATGCATATGCCTTTTCCCTGAATATAGATGACTGGCACTGAGTGTGTGTTTTCAGTGTCAGGATAGGGGTAATATATATGACTGGTGGTAAAATATAGACTGCTGTGGGCTTAGGGCCAGAATCATCTCTCCTATTCTGTGCCAGTCCCTTCGAGGAGCAGACCCGATGAGACCTGATTTGCTCAACTAAAATGTCACATGTAAGATACCATACTGAGTGTCATTAAAGGAGGGAAGATAAACTATTTTTTTGACTGAAACTCACTGAAGTTTTATTTTTCTTTGTAACAAAAAGTATTAAAACTTAACACAAATACAAATAACAAAGACAGTATACTATAATCTGGCTAGTATTGGGAAATACTGACAAAATACTTCCAAAGTTAGATTTGTTGTTACCACTTTCATTGTTGATATCATCCCTAATGAATTCTCAGCACTTATTGTGGGTAAGGTTTTTAAATTTTTGAAACTTGTGTATTATTTCCAATGATGGTAGTGTAATCAGAGCATGTACTAATAAGTAAGTCAGATATTCTTTTATGAAATATGTCTTATTTAAATTTTTTTGCTTCAAATTTTAAGTGACTTAGAGATTCAGGTTATTTCAGTTCTTTGTGCTTTTCTTTTGTCACAATAATATTATCATAGTATCTTTTTTTTTTTTAGTTTTTATTTTTTAACTTCTTTTTTGGAGTATAATTGCTTTACATTGGTGTGTTAGTTTCTGCTGTATAACAAAGTGAATCAGCTATAAATATACATATATCCCCATATCTCCTCCCTCTTGCATCTCCCTCCCACCCTCCCTATCCCACCCCTCTAGGTGGTCACAAAGCACTGAGCTGATCTCCCCGTACTATGTGCCTGCTTCCCACTAGCTATCTATTTTACATTTGGTAGTATAGATAAGTCCATATCATAGTATCTTTTAATGGATGGCTTGATTAAGGGTCTTCATCCCAGGTTCTAACTAATTAAGGTTTTCTAAATAGGACAATAAACTCATATTGAAAGATTCAAATGTACTTTAAAAGCAGTTCTCATAATTCTATACCACTAATCTTTATTCTCTTTACGATGTATAAAATATTAATATATGTCTGTATTTTCCTGTTTCTATAAATGCATACAGTGATTACATGCTCTATGAAATCAGTTACTCTATGGCTAAACTTAATGCAATTTTTAGCAAAATATATTAGAAAATACACACAGTGAATTATAGAAGATAAGAATAAATTTATACTTTTATATATTGTTGTCAGTACTTGGAAGGTAGAGTTGAGGCATCCCACAATTTAGAAAAAAGATCAGAATTCGATAGTCAACTTTTAATTGCTAGACACAGACACATATACTGATTGGAGGGCTGAAGCATGAGTCTTAGGAATCCAGAATCCATAATGCTTTCATAACTTGACTGAATGTATTCACTTATTTAAAAAATGAGAGTACTTAATTAGTTAACTAACTTACTAAATAAGTTAGGCAGTTAGTTGGTCAGTAGTAGTTCAAGTAAAGAAAGAAGGAAAATCATAGAGAAAACCTTTTCAGTGACCAAATGTTACCTCTAGAGGGAGAAATTTAGCCATTGGTCATTGACATTTAGGTACCATTGGTGAGATTATCCCTAGATGCATCAGTCTGTTCTAATCATTCCCATTAACTATTTTATTCATCTAAGGCCCCATATTCTTATCACATGATCAAAAGCTCTTTATCATTTGGCTTTTCAAGAAGTTTTGCCTGCAGGGAGATTAATGTATAGGTAGGTTATGTCAACTATAGTAATCCAGAAAATGATATTTCTTATAAGTAATTGACAGTTTTGCATTATACCACAGTCTTATGAAGCAGGTTAATTCTTTCCTTCATGAAGTGTTATCAGGAGTCTGCTACTGGGGTCAGCTGTATTTTGTAATCAGGATAAATCAATGAATAAATAGGTAAGTTGCTTATTCTCTGAAACCTTATATTCTGGACTGGTGAGATGGACAAGATACATTCACACCGAGAAAAATACAGTAAAGGAAACTAACATGATGATATAATACAGAATAACTAGGGGGAGAGGAAAGAAGTAGTTTGGGGGGTGGAGTCTGTAGGTGACTTTTGAAAGGAACTAAAGGCTCAGAGCACTTATTTAGCAAGTGAGAGAACAGTTTTCCAAGCAGAGAAAACCAAATGTTCTGAGCAGACTAGAGTTTTAGTATATAAAGAAGGCTAATAGAGATAGGGATAGATAAGCCTAAATACAAACTTGTAGATCAGTGAGTTTCAATTTTTTCTAAATGCAATAAATAGATAAGTTGTACATCTCCACCTGAGAGATCCAGGTCTACTTCAAGGGCACTGATGAAAACGGGATTCTAAATCTCTAAAGCTGAAAGCCTGACTCTGGAATATGGTAAATTTAAACAAGGTCATGAACTTTATCCTATGAGGTCTTTTGAGGTCAGTTTTTCTCACAGCCTGAGCCTGTAGACTCTTCCTGTATATGCTAGCAATGAAATGAATGATAAGCATGACATTATATATATCAACAATGCCTCATAAAATGTCATGCTTCTGATCATTATTGTTTCAAAACGTAGGACTGACCTTACAATGCTAACTCAGAGAGTGATATGCTTATTTGGGCAAAGAGAGACCACACAACCTAAAGAGACATAAATGCTGCTTTATAGCTAGGTCTTAAACATATCCTTCCTTCCACCACTAGGAGTCTCTACCAAAAAGGCACGCAAAGAATTATAAACAAGAGTCATAGGAGAACAAATGAACAATTAAAGAAAAGTGAACCAGTAAAAAAAAAAAAAATATATATATATATATATATATATATATATATATATATATATATATATGAAAACAAGCAACCATTTATGGCTCCTTTCTCTTACAATTACCTTCAAATTGTACTACACTTTTCCTCCTATTAAGCATATTTCAGGAAAACAGGATATCCAAGGGATTTATGCTGAATGCTAATTTGTTTTGTTTGTCTGTTTTGTATTCATTTTCGGAAGGACAGAATAAGAACTAACCAAATTGAATTCTAGAGTTGGAAAAAGGTGAGAGGAAGGAGGATGTGATCTTTTTAAGTCCTTAGTGGTATATAATTCACTTTTTTATAGCCCCCATTTAGTATGTAGCAAAGCAAAAATATAATTTGAATTTCCTTATTGATAAAGTAAAATAAAGATTAGAAGAATAATCTGTTGGTGGCATCAATTTTTGATGTCATTTTATTTTTAAGTCAGAATAGAAACACTCCCCAAGCACAGATCAGGGGAAGGGTGAAGCTACTCATCAAACTGAATTGTCAGGGAAGAAGAGCGTTCCTTTGCAAAAAACCTGCCACTTAAAAAAATATTTTGACCTAATGTTTCTAGCCATATGGGAACATACTAAATTCAAGGTTCAATAGCTTCAGGGAATGTGCTCTAAAACCTTGCAAGTGTCTGGAGAATAAACAGTAAGTACATTTTATTTCTAGTATAAAAAATCATATGATAAAAATACATTATGTGGGACCATGGAATTTATTAGATGAAAAATACCAGAAAAGGATTTAATATGAAATATCATTAACAGCATCAATGCACATTTTTTTGTATGCCAATATTGTATGTCTTACCAGATGTTTTTTGGTTGTCTTCATTTTGTGTATTAAAATATTTATCTATATCTTTCAGATTTTCTTATAAAGCAAAATCATCTTCCAGAGCCAATAATTTTTGTCATTATGTCCTTGACTGATATTCTTGGACATTATACGTGAAATATACAGTATTTACAAAGTTTCTGTCTCTCTTTGCGGATCCCCCTTTTCAAGCACGTTTAAGAAGTCTTGCCCTGATGATCATCCCTACCTCAGTTCATGCCTTTATCATTTCTGGCCTGTGTTTCTAACTGTCCTCTTGCTTTAGATCTCCACTGCCCTTTGATTCAGTTCATTTTCCACACTACTGCCAGTCATCTTTTTTCAGATTCAAAAATTTTATTTCCCTACCCCAAATCCAGTACTCATTTCTCATCCCGTTCAGGATATAATTCACATTATTTTCAAATTCAGACTGAGCCTGTGTTCCAGCACAAACCCTGTTTCCCCAGCCATTCCTCTCTCCCTTCTCTAGGGCCACTCACACTTTGTTTCCCTGAATGCTGACACGCTGTGTCCTGACCTTTGAACACCCTTCATTTTATTCAACAGGTGAACTTCTTATCCTTAAATATGAGTTTCTTCACAAAACCTTTCTAGATTATAGTCTCCCTGATACGTCCCGCAACTCATTCTCTCTACTTTCCGTAGTTTGTCTCTTGGTTGAGTGTTTTTTTCTTTTTCTTAAACAACTTACCTCTTAACACACTGCAGTGACATTTTGTAGTGCTCTGATGCTTCCTATTTTGTAACTCCTTGAGCCCAGGAACTCTGTATCTCCATTGATGAGTACAGAGGACATTCAGTAAGTGTATATTTAATGAGTGAGCAAAGGCATGTTTAATTAAGACAGGGAGTATGGATGATGTAGTTGTGATAAGGCCAGGCAGCCCTGCCAGTTTTCAAATCCTGGCTCTACTACTTACCAGCTGTTACTAACAAGCAACTTACTTAAACTCTCTGTGCTTAACTTTCCTGATTGGAAAATGAATGCTACAGAAATAACTAGCTCGGAGTATAGCTGCAAGGACTACAGAAAGCAATTAGCAAAATGCTTGGCGTATCATCAATGCTCAAACAAATGCTAACTATTATTATTATTGCAAAGGAGGGAAGTTTATCAAAATTATAGTATACAGTCTATTTTGCCTATCCCAAAGCTTACTCACATCCTCATTTTAGAGTACAAATAAGAATAGGGTAGAACATATTTAGAAAATAGTCATTATTGTAAAGTCTAACAAGTGAACTCTAGTAGATAACATAAAAATTTGATGCACTTATATTTTAAAGGACATAACTTCAGGTAATGAAAAGTAAATGAATCATAGAAATAAAGTAATGATTTGCTAGACTTTATCACTCACATCCTTTGTATTTCTACAACTGATAAAAAATGTTGACAAAACACTGACAAAAAATGTTAAAGGTCCTTAGGAAACTAGGCATTGGCATCAGGCAGATCCAGGTTTGCATCCCATCTCCTGTTCCCTCCAAGCTGACCACTGATGGACTACTTGACATTTCCTAATTATCTGGGGAGTTATTTTATTTTTTGGCTGTGCTGCACGGACTGCAGTATCTTAGTTCCCCGACCAGGGATCGAACCCGTGCCCCTGGCAGTGAAAGCACAGAGTCCTAACCACTGGACCACCAGGGAATTCCCGGGAATTATTGTAATCAATCTAACGTATGGCATACAAAAGTCTGGAAAAATATTTTTAATATATGTTTCTGAAAATAAAAAGAACAAGGAGCATAACTACATTAAGTCACTTACATACCCGAAAGGAAATGGAAAAGTACATTAGAGCTCAGTCCTTTCACACCCATATATCTTCATGGGGGTAACTAATGGAGTGAGTGATTGCTTTATAAGGATCCAATTGCAACATCACAATGATAATATATTGTACTTTTGGGGATTATTTCATATATGTGTGTATTTATATATTTAATTTGAGGTACAGTTTATATACAGTGAAATGCTCAAGTCTTATGTGAAACTCTATGAGTTTTGACTGATGCTTACTGCAGTGTAACCCTGACTCCTATAAAGATATGGACAATTTCCAGTACCCCAAAAGTATTGTTCTTAGCGCAAAATTTAAAATCTCTTTGTTTTCCAATATCACAATAGCGGCCTGTTTTAGGTGCTAGTATACAGACCATTACATGAGCCCTTTAAAAATAAAGAAATTATGCAGGTGGCAGAGGCAAGTGGTATTTTAATACTGTTTAGTAACTTCTTGCTACATCTTGGCATAGAGAGATGGACGATGCAGGGGAGTATTAGAGTTCAACATTCTTTATTATGTCTGCTTTAATGAAGAGTTTTGAATTCAGATAGAGATAGACTGACTTGTTATTTTTCTTATGACTTATTGTTCCTGGCATCATTTATTTAAATACATAGATAAATTTGTAAAACTGACTCTCTTAACATTTGAAAATATCTGGGAAAAGATTACTAAAAATTATACAAATCAAGTCCTGAGGTGTTCTTGTGGTAAAATGTTTAAGTGATTTTGGATTGCTGATAGCCTTTGGAAAAACTGATAGTGATGGAAAACAAAATTTCAAATGGCAGGTATTTGAAATTACTTGTAAACCATAAATCTTTTTTAAGAAGAAAAGAACACACAAAAGAGCCAATATTTAATTTCTTAGGAGAATGCTGCATACTGAAAGCAGAAGACTAAATATACATTAAATTAAAGTAGTAAGAAATTGATATTCATTAAAATTTGAGATCTGTTACACATAAATTAGTTGCTTAATCAAGAACAATTGAAGCTTAGACTCCTCCTGTAATAGTGATCACCCTCAGAGGGAAGATAAGTGATGCTACTAACTGGGGGTCCCTAAGAATTGCCTTGTATATCCTAGGTTATATGATGAAGTAAAAAGGAGAATAATCTTCAATACATATCATTAGGAAATGATAAGTTCTTATTTATATGGTGTTTAAGAAACAAAACACTTTCCCGTTATAAAACTCATTTATATAGGGCCAACTCTGTCCTCTACGTAATATTATCAAGCTTCTTTATTAATAATCTTTTAAAAGTTTATACAGTTTTTAAAGATTACTTTCCATTTACAGTTATTACAAAATATTAGCTACATTCCCCATGTTGTACAGTACACCTAGTAGTTTGTGCCTTCCACCCCTGTAGTGCCCCTTCCCCATCCCCACTGGTAACCACTAGTTTGTTCTCTGTATCTGTGAGGCTACTTCTTTTTTGTTATATTCACTAGTTTGTTGTATTTTTTAGATTCCACATATAAGTGATGTCATACAATATTTGTCTTTCTCTCTCTGACTTATTTCACTTAGCATAATGCTTCCAAGTCCATCCATGTTGCTGCAAATGGCAAAATTTGGTTCTTTTTTTATGACTGAATAGTATTTCATTATGTGAAATACTATTCACATAGTATCCATCTTCTTTATCCATTCATCTGTTGACGGACACTTAGGTTGCTTCCATATCTTGACAATTGTAAATAATGCTGCTATGAACATTGGGGTTCATATATCTTTTGAATTAATGTTTTTGTTTTTTTCAAATGTATACCCAGGAGGAATTGCTGGGTCATATAGTAGTTATATTTTTAGTTTTTTTAGAAACCTCCATACTGTTTTCTACAGTGACTGCACCAATTTATATTCCCACCAACAGTGTACAAGGGTTCCCTTTTCTCCACAACCTTGCCAACATTTGTTATTTGTGTTCTTTTTGGTGATAGCCATTCTGACAGGTGTGAGGTGATAACTCATTGTGGTTTTGATTTTTTTCCCCTGATAATTATATCAAGCTTCTTTAAAATGCAGAGGAATTTCAGGGAGGTATAGAGACTGTTTTGCTAGTTGTCTACTCACAGTTCATTTCCTATTTTCTCCCTTCTCAAAGTTCTCCTATGGTTTCAGTCATAAGATTTAGGTAGGACTGATTCCAGGCCCAGAACCCGTCACTTAGGAGTGGATTTTGATTGGTGTAAACCATCTCAGTTCAGGATTGGAGATAAAATCTGCCTGTGCCAATCAGCACAAGATCTGTCCTTGATTATGGAGTGTTCTAATAATTAAGATAAGGAATATTGTTTGATAGTTTTGAGAATATGATCCATGTTCTTCCACTGGATAAAAATAAGGATGATTTCAGCAATTCCCAGCCATTTTGCAACCATGAGGTTGGCATAGCTGAAGATGATGTGCTGAAGATAACACCAACACAGGGAGGAGGTCAGAGACAAGGTCGTGTCTTTTCTTTTTTAATGTGGCAAAATTAGTCTTTCAGGATCTGGTTGTTTCACACCTTTTTCATCCTCATCTCCAGGCTCTTCCCTGCTATACTCTTTAACTCAGACACATGATCCTGTGAAGAATTTCCAGATTGTCCCATAATCTTAATTCTATGAAATTCTGTTTTTCCTTTAAGTCCCTTTACCTAAAATCCTTCATATAATCATGCTTCTTCAATTCCCGACTACCATTTATTCTTTAGGACTCAACTCTAGGGAAACTGTCTGCTATGGTCTGAATGCTTGTGTGCCCCCCAGATTCATATGTTGAAACCTAATGCCTAATGTGATGGTATAGGCGGGGAGAATGGGGAGGTGAACCTCCCTATGAGGTGGAACCCTCATGGATGGGATTCGTGCCCTTATAAAAGAGGCTCAAGAGAGCTCTCCTGCCCCTCCTGCCATGTGAAGTTACAATGAACAGACGACACTTGAGGGCCCTCACCAGACACCAAATCTGCCAGGAGCCATGATCTTAGACTTCTCATCTTCCAGAAGTGTGATAAATAAAGATTTGTTGTTTGTAAGCCACCAGTGGATGGTATTTTTCTTACAGCAGCCAGAATGGACTAAGACACTGTCTCTTTGAAGTATTTCTTAGTATCTTTTACTTACCCCTGTTGCGTCTACTGACTATGGTATTCCTCCTCTTTTCCTAGGACACCTTGGAAAGTGGAAAGACTCTAAGTTGAATTTTAATTGGATAATTTGGCCTCTTTCTTACTAGAGCAACTTTAGGATTGATTTTTGTTTTCATTACTCCAAAGAACTGTCCCTTCATCCTGATCGTACTATAGCAGAGTTTTGATAGACTATGTCAATGCTGTTTTTTGTTTTTGTTTTGTTTTGTTTTGTTTTTTTGCGGTACACGGGCCTCTCACTGTAGTGGCCTCTCCCATTGTGGAGCACAGGCTCTGGACATGCAGGCTCAGCGGCCATGGCTCACGGGCCCAGCCGCTCCACGGCATGTGGGATCTTCCCGGACCGGGGCACGAACCTGTGTCGCCTGCATTGGCAGGCGGACTCTCAACCACTGTGCCACCAGGGAAGCCCAATGCTGTTTTTTTTATAATTGAGATGTAGCTGCATTCTGATGATATTCTGCCCTCTATATGAAACTGTTAAAAATAATTATCTTTCAAATGACATCAGGTGCAAAAAAGATATTACTAACTTGGGTTCATGGTGTGAACTTTCACTTTCAAATCTTAGAAAACAAATCACTTGGTTATTTGAAGTATTAGCCTGTGAATAAGAAAACATGGATTCTAATTTTATCTTTTACATTTTCATAATTATCAAAATCCTGTTTTAAATGATTGTGAGAGTAAAGTGCTTGGGAAAATAAACAGCACAACTCAGATAGGGTCACACCTGGGTTTCGTTCCTGTGTGGGCAAGAGGGCTTCCTTCTCTTATCAAGTCACCAGAATTGCCCTGTCCCCAATTATGCCTTTTAAAAGGAGGGACATAAGAGAACTCTCGTGGAGGCATGTATAGTCCATGGAAATCTGCCAACAGTTTTGGAAAAAACAGTCAAAGTGAATGCCTGACTGCTGAGTGAGCATTGTTAACTTTATGCATGAAGTACTTTATCATTGTCATTTTATTATGGTTATTGTTATTATTAATACACATAGTCATGACCTGCGGCAGCTTGGAATCTAAAACAGGCCTGCGAATATCTCCAAATATCCTTTGTTTGGCCTGCTCAGTGTGTTAAAGTTAACTTGGTTGCAGTATAAGGTGTGGAGTGCCTGTTTCTTATACATGGGCCTTTTCACACATTTGTGTTTTACTTCCTAGTTTCATTTCTCTGAAACGGGAATAGCTGGGATTCTTCTTATCAGATATTGAAGTTTATGTTTGAAGAGCTTAGGGCTTCTCTCTCTCTCTCTCTCTCTCTCTCCTGTCTCTCTCCATTTCATAGAGTTCAGATTGTTATTTGTAGAATATTTCTCTCTCTCCAAATTTTAGGATTACTGAATAATGAATTTATAATGCTAAAACTTAATTATTTTTTTTTTTTGCGGTACGCGGGCTTCTCACTGTCGTGGCCTCTCCCGTTGCAGAGCACAGGCTCCAGACGCGCAGGCTCAGCGGCCATGGCTCACGGGCCCAGCCGCTCCGCGGCATGTGGGATCTTCCCGGACCGGGGCACGAACCCGCGTCCCCTGCATCGGCAGGCGGACTCTCAACCACTGCGCCACCAGGGAAGCCCTAAAACTTAATTTATCCGAAGGAAATCTTACAGACTAGACGAAAATGATCATGGGGGCTATCTCCTTATAGTTAATATTAAAAAAAAAAAAAAGAAAGAAAGAAAGGTTTTGTCAACATGGTACCATTAAATCAAGCAAAGCCTTTGTTTCCATGACAAAGCACCAGCGAGTCCAGCAATACATGATTGGATGTGTTTTAGGGCAGAGCTAAATGGCCCAGTGAGAAGAGTTTGGTCCTTTCGCTTTGAATTATGCATTCGAATTGGCTTGAAAAGGATTGGTATGGTTTAATTCCATATCAGTTACTGAAATGTTATTTCTTCATGCCACATCCTTATTTTAAAGTTCCCAAGAGACATAAAAGAGGAGGAAGCAGCTAATAGGGATAGCAGTCCTAAAACTTATACTCGTGCTCCGTCCAGCTTCCCTTCTCTTCAGAGCGGGTTGCTTTGGTTGATAAGCGATGGTCCAAGGGATCAGGACTCCCTAGGAGTGGGAGTCTGCTGTGCCTCGTGTGCTCTCGGCGGGAATGTGTCTGTGTGCGTGTGTGTATTTGTCGGGTGGCAGTGGGGAGGGGGTGGGAGTGTAGAGTATATTGATGAATAGAATGAACAGAATTAAGCCAAAAGGGCCCCAGAATCCCATCTCCTTCTGCCCCAGCACTGTGGGTCTGTATCACCAGGCAAAGATGGTTTGCCCTTTTCATAAAGATCAAAACTGTCTGAATATTCCCCAAAATATGTTTAAAACACTTTTATGAAACAACTGGTGATTGGAGGAGCTTGCACAGATATCTCAATTATTTTGTCAGCTGATCAAAGAACAAAGTCCCTTCTCTCAGCACTCCTCCCCCCACCAGCATTCTCCACATCCTGCTAATGCGCAGGCGCGCACACACACACACACACACACACACACACACACACAGATCAGACAGGGCTTAAAGCAGAGACTTTGTCTCAACAATACTAACAAAGTAGTTTTTAAAATAAAATGCTTCTCTAGCAATGCTGAGAAAGTTCTGTAATGTTTCTTGCATGTTTTGTTATCAAATAATAGTAGATTGCTAAATTAAAAATGATACATGTTTATAGTACCAGATATTTGTTTATTGACCTGAAAATATATTTGTATTCTACTATCATGTGAGCAAGAACAGGTTACACAAGTATATTTTTAATGTGATAAAATATATATAAAATAAATATGTATATTAATATCTCTACATATGCATAAAATATGAAAGTATATATAGGTGTCAGATATACTTTATGATATTAACTGAGTGGGCTGTAGAGTATTTGCTTTCTTTGTTTATCAGTATTTTCTAGTTTTTTTTTCCTACAATGAGCATGAAGCACTTATAAAATAAGTATTTTTTGTTGTTTTTGAAAAATGTAATGATTGATCAGTGTTCTTGGATGCAGAGGCTTAGGGCTTTGAAGGGATGTGACTCCTGTGATAGCCTGAAATAAGTTTACCCTGAATGCAGAGGATCCAATACACACAAACAAGGTAACACCTAACCTTTAATGAGCTGAGGCCACAAATTTATATACACACATATTTATTGAACACATATATAGTAGTAAGTAACATGCTTATAAACTGTAAACGATCATAGAAGGGATGTTTAAATATAAACCTATAGCTTATGCTATGCAAGAAAGTGAAGTATCAGGGCTTTTATAACTAACCACCAACATGTGTTTTACTCTGTAATGTTGTCAGTTTCTCTTCCTTGAAAATGAAGCATTTTATTTAAAGGGAACTTTACAAAACTAACTAAAGAGTTGTCTAAATCCAGAGAGAGAGAGAGAGAGAGAGTGTGTGTGTGTGTAGCTGGACAAAGAAGTTGCAACATTTTGAATTACTGAATGTTTAAAAATGCTTGGCTTTCTTGCAAAATGTGTTGCTCCATTTTATTTATAAAACAAATATCCTCACCAATCTTACTGTATATAGTGTTTAGTTATTCTATTACTAGAGTTTTCTTCCATCTTGGGAAATACCAAAACGAAGAGTTCAGTTGTGTCGTGGAGACTTTTGCATGAATGGATAATTATCCAGGGGTTTATTCAAGACAAAAACAAATTTTGCATCAGTACAAAGCTGAGAAGGCTGTAAGCTCAAGAGGATTTGGAGAATTTTGTCTCACCTCTGACTAAGGTGATTGGAGTGAGACAGTTATCGTTGATACTATGAAACATTAATGTTCCATGGCTGGCCTAAGGTTGGCCATGGACTTGCTGCCCAGGTGAGATATTATAGTGCTTGTTGGTATGAGTGCTGCTCCCTGGCTTTAAGTGGACATGCTGGAGGATGCTTTAAGCTTTGTTGGAAAATCAGCCCTGAGCCATTGCTACGTTTTCAATTTTATTACACTTTTCCGAAGTATGAGAGACAGTAATAATCAAAGATTTTTTTCTCACGTATAATTCATATGATGCTGGTGGAAAGCACATCGCCATTGTCTGTAGTAGTGGAATATAATTAAAATTATACATTAACAATAATACTAGTAATTGTGTTCGTATGTGTTAAAGTTGGAAAGTTAGGACCGTTAGGAAAAGATTTTGATTTTTGAAAGGCCTTAGTATCTTCAACTTTTGGCTACTCTTTAAAACAGACCTCTAAGGTATACTTTATCAAGCTGTCAATATATGCACCTTATTGAAGATGAAATCTGTAGAACATTCATGATCTGTATTTGTGACCTAGGCAGTCCTACCCTTGACAAATTTTAAGCTACTTTTGGAATACTGCTTTGCCTCCTGTGGCTTAGCAAATCATTTAATTTAAGAAATACATGTTATCCATACCCATGTACAAATTGTGTGTGTACATTAATATTTTCTAATGCCTAGCATTGCATTTTCATTACCTTTATTTATTTGTTTCTGATTGCCCTTTATGTTTCTCTCTCATGTAAATTTAGCTGCATAATTTTGCCCCCAGATTGTCTGTCAAATTTTGCAGATCCAATCCTAAGCTTTGAAGAGAAAGACCCACCGAAAATCTTACATAAAGGAATAGGTACATAATGACAATAATCAAACCTCAGTTTTGACACACACACAAACACATTTTTAAACTAAGTGTGCTACAAAAACATTAAATTAATAAGGTGAGTAATCACCAGTTGTGCTTCTGCCATCCATTTGCCCATGTGAGATTTTATAAAAGTAAGTTACTCATTTATGACACAGGGAAACATAGGAAAGCTGCTTACAATAAACTTGTGAAGATCAAATATGATAAAAGATGTGGTGCTACTTAAGAACAAAATTAAAGTGTACTATCCATAGAGAAAATTTGAAAGAGGATGCTGCATCAAGAATTGTTAAGTAATGAAGAACTTTCTTCCTATTGAGAATAATTTTCCTTTGTGTGACCTTGTTTTCTGGCTATTAATTTCCTCTAATTATAATCATTCTGGGTTTTATTCCTTTTTTTTTTCTTGTTTAATTTCACTTTCTTTTTATTTCAACTGATGTGCAGGCATTTGGCCATGTTGTGTTATTTCCACACAGGCTTTAAGCTCATCTCTTAGGAATTATTACTTGATTCGGTTTAACATAGGTTAGGGCTGGTGGTCTACTGTAGAAAACTTTATAAAAGTAAACCTAAACATCCAATTTGCACCTAAGAAAATGTAAAGGCCATTTTTAAACTCAATTATGATTAATAGTTATTTTAGATTGCTTTCTTCCTCAAGCTCACTTTCTTCCTTTTGTCTTATGGGATTATAGAAACCTCTTTGATAAATAAAAGGATTTGTATGCAGCTTTGGATACCTCATCCCTTAGTGTCATGAAGGATTTGAACTTAGAGCTGATTAAAATCCTAATAAATGAATACACATAAGTATTTATCCATTGAGATAAAAATGGTAATTTTAATAACAAGAGTGCACTTTGTTTCTATGAAATGTTCTCCCTTGAGGAGCTCAATGCCTTTGAAAAAATTATAAAACACACAAATTATCTCATTATTGTGCACATTAATTAATGAATGAAAACTCTTTTCCCTCTCATTTAAAGATACAAATCAAGGTGAAATATGAAAGGCTTTATACCTCTAAATTAGTCTGTTGAAAGAACGGTGAATTCAGCCCAGAAAATTCTTAAAACTCTTTTGTCTTTATTCCCTTTATGAAGCCAGCATGAGGTTTCTGGTCACCTTTGAAAATGGGAATTTTGACATTTAAATGCAAGAACCTCAAATCATACTTTTAAAAACTCAAAAGCTAGGCTTCCCTGGTGGCGCAGTGGTTGAGAGTCCGCCTGCCGATGCAGGGGACATGGGTTCGTGCCCCGGTCCGGGAAGATCCCACATGCCGCGGAGCGGCTGGGCCCATGAGCCATGGCCGCTAAGCCTGCGCGTCCGGAGCCTGTGCTCCGCAACGGGAGAGGCCACAACCGTGAGAGGCCCACGTACCGCAAAAAACAAACAAACAAACAAAAACAACTCAAAAGCTAGATCGAAAATGTAAATAATTCTGTAATTTCACTATTGGAGGCTACTATATAGAATAAAGTTTAAGGTGTGGGGATCTAGAGTCCTACTATATGGGTTTCCTTCTGGCTGCACCCATGCAGTGTACAGGGTGATAGTGGGTTAGAGACATGGCCTCTTGCTACCTCAGCCTTCTCACCTCCGGAGGGGGATCACGACACCTTGCTCCTGGGTTTGTTGTGGGGATTGGAAGAGATAATGTATGTAATATGCCATATTGCTTGGCAGGTAACCCCTACTCAGTAACAGTTGCCTATTTTAATAATACTTTGATAATAATAACTGACAATAACAAGTAAATATTCAGATATCTTATCTGTTCTAATTGGGAATTTTGTTTCCCTATTTCAGGAAAAGATGAACCAATTATATGTCAAGCTATCTTTAAAAAAATGGTTGCAAGGCATGGAACCCACTGTAGAATTGAAGTTTTTAATGATCTATAACTAAAATCAGCCAGGATTCTTCTCTTTGGAAAAAATGTATTATACATAAAACTTGTCCTTTAATGGTGCTTGTGGAAGGTGTTCTGGTGGGGGGAGGTGAAAGATAGGGAAGACTTGAAATAAAAAAGAGGTAAACAGTTTAGTTATGTATACCATATTTAAAGGTTTGCTTTCATTATAAAGCCAAAGATCAGAGCAGCACAGTTTAAAATATCTTGCTACAGAACTTAAATAGATATTGGGAGCACAAATATCTATTTAACGTATAACAAAGTGTTTTGGTATCCTAACTATCCAGAGTTAAATATACAACTTTTCAGTGCTTGGAAGATTTTCTTGAACATTTGATTTGTGATTTTAAAAGAAGATTGACTTTCATGGTATGATGAACTATTTCCTAACTGTGACACTAAATATGATTTTAAGGCACACTCTTGATTTTAATAAAATATTAGCAAAATACATTTTCCCTGCTTTTGCAAAATACTTTTTTTCTTCAATAAATGCAGTATGAGCCTGACTCAAAAAATTGTTTTGGAATGTGTGGATGTGTATAATACAAAACAAACAAATGAAGCAAAAAAAATAAAATAAAATAATGTAGTGAGTTCTTTTGGCGAAGGAAAATTTTATAGTTTATATAGTGAAAATCTCTTCCATGTTATTTGATTTGCTGAATAAGATCTTTTGCATTTGACAGAGCCATGTTCTTTCAGTGATTACTACTATAAAAAACATAATGTCAGTTAGCGTATGAGCATGAAAAAGTGGACTTTATTTAAAAAGATTCAACCTAAAAAATTCTTACTAGGAGGAATGAGTATAAATTAGTTAAAATCCCAAAATAAAATTCTTTGTCTAACAGAAAAGTGAAATATTTGTAGTGAATTTGAATATGGTACAAATAACATGTTCACTCTCACATCATGAGAATTGCTTCTGGTAGCTATGTCTGCTGTTAGCTGTGTGTAAAGATAATAATGTCTCAGGTAGGTTAGATAATTGAGTAAAACATTTGGTATCACTCATTATTTTAGTCTAGTGTATTGCATGCTACTCTCTGATATTATTTCTTATTCTTGGCAATAAAATTCATTTACTGTTACTTCAAGGGTATTTAGATTCACATAATGTTAATTAAACCATAATTAATCCCTAGCTCATGCATTATAAGAGACATTATCACCTTTTTTTTTTCTTATTCAAACCTCATAGCAAACTTTTGATGATAGATTTTATCTTCTTTATGAAGGTGAAGTAATTGAAGAAGAGTTTTGGAGAATGATTTTCGAAGCTTACATCTGAATGATTAAATGCACTTGAGGAGGTACCATCGTAATTCTGCTCTTACAGCCCAGGACATTATATTTTTTCCTGTACTAAGGTTTTCAGTAGACCAATACTATGAATAGTGAGGCAATTTTACTCCTAGAGGAATTAAAGGTAGTAGCATATATTTCTGCTATTAGCTTGATGCTATATTTATTTATTTTGTTTCTTTCCCTCTGGAAGCTTGCCACTGTATATAAGTTCATACTGTTGATATAACCATATTAGCACTAAACATAGAAATTATTTCCACATATGTGTGCCTGGGCCCAGCATTATCCCTTCTGACCTAGTCTCTTCCCACCTCTCCTTCCATTCATACACACACACACACACACACACACACACACACACACACACACATACACACACATTCCCCCTCCCCACCCCCAAACATTCCAGAATGATTAGGAGATTAACATCTGAAAGGTGACATGGTGACGGTATAAGTAGACCTCTTGGGACCCCTTTTGTCATGAGTCTCCAAATTGATCCCACAGAGATGAAGTGAGTATTCCCAGAGGGTTGAAATTGCATTGTGGGGTATTGGCTTGTCTTCAGCTGTCTGACCTTAAGTAGATTCCAGCAATTCCCTGGAACTCCAGATATCCCTGAATTAATGCAAAATATAGTCTAGATTAGCATGATTCTCTCTGAAGCTACTTCATAGTGTTGAGAGCAAAATATAGAAAAAAAAGTATTTTGGTTAATGTTGAGCTACAGAAACATAGTTTTATCTATCATAAGTAAACATCTATTAATCTAAACCATTAATAAATCTTATCGAGGTGTCTGATTCATAATTGGGTTAATAACTACTGAGAAAATCTGAAAATTATTTTCAGTTTACATTCGAGTTACATCAGTCCTACTATACAACTGGTAGAATTGGAATACTGAGAGCCTGCAACCAAATTAAAGATGTTTAAAAGAGTGCTTTAGGTCCTTAGGTTTGCATACTCTTAGTTCAGCTCTAATCTTTAAATAATTCTATAACGACACTTTAAAAGTGCCTTTTAGGTAAAATTTAAGGAAGAGTACTTTATGTATTTATAGAACAAATTATTACATTAATTGATGAATTAATTAACATATAAAGCAATAGGAAATGAAAGATACATGGTTTGTAAGAATTCTTTGACGCATGGACACTGCCAGGTCAGTAGTATAGACTTGCCGCTCAACTTTGAGATTTTAAAGCCCATCTTATGTTTCGTTTTCTCATAAAAGGCTAATATTTTTCTAACTCAGTTATAGATTTAGATCCAAAATGTAAAATGGGATTATTAGCTCAGGAATGAAATTTGAATTCTCTTGAAGTTTATAGTAAATTGGGAGATGGAGAAGGTGAAGGAATATAACATATATTGAGAACCTGCTGTTTTAGATATTCCATTTAATTTAATAACCACAGTAAAATTATGATCTCAGTGATGTTATTATAGTTTTATAGAGGAGGAAACAGGCTCATCGACATTAATTAATTTGTCTGAGTGATACAAGAGTTTACACATCATAATCACATAGACAAGTTCAAGTCGACCTTGTGGATAGGCCAAATACTTACCGGAGGCCTTCCTTGCCTTCGACAAAGTCACTTACTAGGCAGGAAAATGCAGTTGGCTTCTAACATAATTTTAAAAAGAGGCAAATAATTTAGACTTACTTCTACCCTATGGGAAAAGTCTGGCACTGGCTTTAACAATATAGGTTTAAAATGTAAAATAGATAGCTAGTGGGAAGCAGCCGCATAGCACAGGGAGATCAGCTTGGTGCTTTGTGATCACCTAGAGGGCTGGGATAGGGAGGGTGGGAGGGGACACAAGAGGGAGGGGATATGGGGATATATGTATACGAATAGCTGATTCACTTTGTTATACAGCAGCAACTAACACACCATTGTAAAGCAATTATACTCCAATAAAGATGTTAAAAAAAAAACAATATAGGTTTTGATATCTTTATAATGGATATTGGGAAATTAATTTTTGTCTTTTTTGTTTAGTGAAAGGCTTTGTAGCTACATAAATGTGCCTTAAAGAGAAAAATTAATTTACTAGAAGAAATCTATCAGATAACACAATTATTTTTAGCTGCTACTGCTATGATTACTAATGAGGAGAAATTGGAGGAAACAAGGGAAGTATCCCTATAGCAGTGGGGTTTTTTCTGTTTGTTTTGTTTTGTGGAAGGGGTGGTGCTTACCATATATATATATATATATATATATATATATATATATATATATATATATATTTTTTTTTTTTTTTTTTTTTTTGCAGTACGCAGGCCTCTCACTGTTGTGGCCTCTCCTGTTGCGGAGCACAGGCTCTGGATGTGCAGGCTCAGCGGCCATGGCTCACGGGCCCAGCCGCTCCGCGGCATGTGGGATCTTCCCAGACTGGGTCACGACAGGCGGACTCTCAACCACTGCGTCACCAGGGAAGCCCCCGAATATTTTAAAATGATTAGTCCATTGAATCATGACTGAGTGGAGCTAAAATTTTAGTTCCCTTATGTTGTCTTTATATAGGCCTGATGTGTTTTTTACAGCATACTCTAAATTTATCACATTTGGCCCACATATATAGCTTCATTTGGCTAAGTTATTGGTATTTAGAGGGAATAAGATCTAGCCCTCTACTAGCAGCATGCTCTTTAATGCCTTTTACTTTCCTGACACAATAATATTTCTAAATTAATATTCTGTTGCTTTTACAGAAATTAGAGAAAAAGGAGAAAAGAGACGGATTTAACTAAAATACTGTTGTAAAAATAAGCGTAGGTTACTAGAGCTTCTGTCGGGTTGCTACTCACTTTTTATCGGTTTAATCTATTGGCTCCTAACATATTATAAGGGGCCTTCTAAGACTATATTAATTACTAGTATTTTACTTACCTCAAAATGTCCTTATCCTAGTACATCATTCGTCTACTCAGTAATTTTTTTTTTCATTCAACAAAGGGTTGTTCCACATATATTTTGTGTCAGATATTGTCATGAGTTTTGAGAATAATAAGATAATAAATTCAGTTGCCATGTTTGTTCTCAAGCAACATCTAGTCTGTCCACAAAGACAGATCCATCAGAGTCAACTACCTATGTGGTGTTAAGCAATGACAGTTTTCTGTCCAGCAAACATTTAATGAGTGTGTGTCGTGTGCAGGCACAGTGATAGCAGTGAAGGTACAAACGTATCTAAGTCTAGGTTGTGCCTCTTAAGGAACTCAGAGACTCTTCTGGCAAATGGAGGTTGAAGCATATGGTTTGTCTTGACCATGGCTGTTAGAATTACATTCATGGTTCTGGGAAGCACAGAGGAAGGGCTGTTTACCTGTGGGGGGCTAGGAGTAACAAAGGGACTGCTACTACCTCACTTGGGCAATGCTGAATGAAAAACATGCTTGGCAACAACAACAAAAAAGTAAGTTGATGGGACTGGAGAAACTCCACAGTAGAGAGAACTTAATTTGTCTTCTGTCCTTTTGGTATCCACACAGAATGTTACATAAAAGAATTTGGGAGTTTTCTTGAAAATGACATGCGGCTATACAGGGACTTTAAGTGTATCATGTTAGTTTTTAAAAATACTTACTCCAGGAGTGCAGGAGTCCTCCTAGAAAGGGTTAAGGCCAGAGGCCAGAAGACTTCTCATCAACAAGAAATTTCACTGTTAAGGACCCGTGGCCACTGGCTCTGTGTTGAAAGTTGGCAGTTTATTTGATAAACTGAGTTCAAGTATCTATAATTTTCTGGGCTCTGTGTTGGGATCTGAGACTATAAGGAGGCTGTGACATGGGCCTTCCCATAGGCATTTCCTGGCACACAAGTGTAAAAATGATTCATGGTCCCCCTCCCTGAGGTTGTTAGAGATGATCTTTAGCTGTGTTGGACTTATTGAAGACCTTTCCTCAATTTGCCTTCCACATATTTTTTCAATTAAATTAAGCTTAATAGAGAGTTTCATTGGTTTTACCTAATGGATGTCTAAAAATTATACATCATATTCCTAGAGACCAGCAGTTTATAAAAGACATGCTATAGAAAAAGTGATATATGTGTGAAAGTGTCGTGTGCCTATGAACTTTGGACCCTCAGAGGTACCTCGTGTTCACCATAGATAAATAATGATAAATAATAAAGGAAATCATTTCAGTGGAATTACTGATTTTCTAGCAGGTTTTGCTGTTATTTATTTTCCTAATCCACAAATACTAAGAGCTTTGTTATGGGACAGACTCCACTATACTGTGATAGTAAGAAAAGTTTGCAAAGATTTTGGATATCACCCTTAGAGTCACCACTGATGTGTTCACACTTGGCCTCTAGTTATATGTTCATAAACTCCTGATGGTTTTAGCTCGGTGCTGGCCTGTAGCCCATGTTAGTTTCAAAGCCTTAGGATACTTGGGTATTTTCAAGTCCAGTGACCTTGGTCTTTGCAGGTTTCTTTTAGGACCTGATCTGCTTACTCAACATCACTAATCATCAGGGAAATGAAAATTAAAACCACAGTGAGATACCACCTCACACCTGTTAGAGTGTCTATTATTAAAAAGACAAGAAATAGCAAGTGTTGGTGAGGATGTGGAGAAAAGGAAACCTCATGAACTGTTGGTGGGAAGGTCAATTGTTGCAGCCACTGTGGGAAACGGTATGAAGGTTCCCCAAAAAGTTAAAAACAGAACTACCATATGATTCAGTAATTCTGCTCCTGTGTATTTATTTGATGAAAACAAAAATGCAAATTAGAAAAGATATATGCACCCCTATGTTCATTTCAGCATCATTCACAATAGCCAAGATATGGAAGCAACCTAAGTGCCCATCAATAGACAAATGGAAAAAAGAAGGTTTGGTGTATATATGAAATGGAATATTTCTCAGCCATAACAAAAGAATAAAATCTTGCCATTTGCAACAGCATAAATGAACCTAGAGGGCGTTATGCTAAGTGAAATAAGTCAGACTTATAAGTGAAATACTGTATAATTTCATTTATATGTGGAATCTAAAAAACAAAACAAATGATCAAGCAATAGAAACAGAGTAATAGATACAAAGAACAAACAGGTAGTTGCTAGAGTGGAGGAGGTGGAGGGGAGGAAATAACTAGATAAGGGAGATTAAGAGGTACAGACTTCCAGCTGCAAAATACATGAGTCATGGCTATGATATGTACAGTGTGGGGAATATAGTCAATAACTATGTAATAGCTTCGTATGATGATATATCATATCTAGACTTACTGTGGCAATCATTTTGAAATGTACAGAAATATCAAATTACTATGTTGTATAACAAGAACTAACATAGTGTTGTAGGTCAGTTGTACTTCAAAACAAACAAACAAACAAACTCATAGAGAAAGAGATCAGATTTGTGGTTACCAGAGGCAGATGGAGGAAGGAGAAGGAATTAGATGGAAGCTGGCAAAAGGTAAACACTCCCAGTTATAAGGTAAATAAGTACTAGGGATATAATGTACAACATGATAAATATAATTAACACTGCTGTTAAAGAGTAAATCCTAAGGGTTCTTATCACAAGGAAAATGTACCTTTTCTATTTCTTTAATTTCGTATCTGTATGAAATGATGGATGGTCACTAAACTTAGTGTGGTAATCATTTCACGGTGTATTTAAGTCAAGTCATGTTGTACCTTTTAAACTTACACAGCGCTGTATGTCAATTATATCTCAGTAAAACTGGAAGGAAAAAAGACGTGATCTGCTTCCAACCATTGCTGATGTGACTGATTAATAACTTCAGCATACGTGTGGGAATGACTACTGGTGTGATGTAATTTTTCTGCTCTCCTTTTAGATTGGATTTAAGTGAACTGTGGTGTCAAAATAAGAACTTATTCAAAAGGTTAGCATAAGTCTACTTGCCAGTGAGGAACACAAGAAAATATAGGTTCTGGGACTTCCCTGATGGCGCAGTGGTTAAGAGTCTGCCTGCCAATGCAGGGGATACGGGTTCGAGCCCTGGTCCGGGAAGATCCCACATGCTGCGGAGCAACTAAGACCATGCACCACAACTACTGAGCCTGTGTGCTGCAGCTACTGAAGCCCACACACCTAGAGTGCGTGCTCCACAGCAAGGGAAGCCACCACAACGAGAAACCCTCACACTGCAACGAAGAGTAGCCCCAGCTTGCTGCAACTAGAGAAAGCCAGCACGCAGCAATGAAGACCCAATGAAGCCAAAAATAAAATAAAGTAAATTTAAAAAGAAAAGAGGGGCTTCCCTGGTGGCGCGGTGGTTGGGAGTCTGCCTGCCGATGCAGGGGACTCGGGTTCAAGCCCTGGCCTGGGAGGATCCCACATGCTGTGGAGCAACTGGACCTGTGAGCCATGGCTACTGAGCCTGTGCATCTGGAGCCTGTGCTCTGCAACAAGAGAGGCCGCGATAGTGAGAGGCCCGCACGCTGCAATGAAGAGTGCCCCCCGCTCGCCGCAACTGGAGAAAGCCCTCGCACAAAAACGAAGACCCACCACAGCCAAGAATAAATAAATAAATAAATAAAAATCCTTTCTTTGTTTTAAAAAAGAAAGAGTCCACCTGCCAATGCAGGGGACAAGAGTTCAATCCCTGGTCTGGGAAGATCCTACATGCCGCGGAGCAACTAAGCCTGTGCTCTAGAGCCCATGTGCCACAACTATTGAAGCCCGTGCGCCTAGAGCCCATGCTCCGCAACAAGAGAAGCCACCGCAATGAGAAGCTCACGCACCGCAACGAAGAGTAGCCCCCGCTCACCACAACGAGAGAAAGCCTGTGCACAGCAACGAAGACCCAGAGCAGCCAAACATAAATAAATTAATTAAAAAAAGAAAATATAGGTTCTTTAAAATACACGTTAGACAGTGGTTGAATACTGGACTTGAAGACGGACAACACTGAATCCTGCTTTTGTCTCCAGTATGAATTTGTTGTGTGATTTCAATTTCCTTATCCACAAAAGAAGATAGTACCTACTTTAAAATGTAGGATGGTTGAGAGGATGAAGTCAGATTATGTAGAAGATAGTGTGTGAAAAAATATTACTGTATAACAACAAATACCTGTGAGTAAAAGTAATAATGTGTAATGCTTACATCATTCTAAACATGCTTCCTTATTTTTTAAATTGACATCTCCAGTTTCTAAGTAAGCCACCAATTGGACCAGTTACTTTGGCTATGGAAAGTAATTCCATTAGGAGATCAGAATGTTAAAGTGAGGTTAATAATTGTTCACGATTTGGTTGTAAAATTAAAAGTACTTAAATGAGTAGGGTTTAACACAACCTATTCATACCTGATAGTCCCAGTAGAAAAAAATAGCAGAAGATAGAAAAAAAAAAATCTAAAAAACAAGACAGAAGGATATGTTTGTGTGTATATGTGTGATGTTTTGCCAGTAACACATATAACTCTGATATCTTGCATTGAGTATTTACTCACTGAGCTAGCTTTAGAAGTTCTAGTTATTAGATTTTCTGTTATTAGATTTTCTGACGTTACCCCACATTTTAAAAAAATACAAAGGGGAGGAATTATTATTAGTATCAATATTTTGAATTTTATTAGTAGGAAGATACCTGAAAATCTTGTTTTTAGCATTTAGAAAACTCTGGTTCTAAGTTTTTACATAATTTGTAAAAGTGTTGGATAATAGTACTCAGCTATTAGAAAAAGACACTTTAAAATATGTTCATAATAAGCACAGTGTTATAGAATGTTTGATAATTTTTATTTTTACAGGTGCTAGTATATGATTTAGGTGGACCCTAAAGAACACCCTTTAGGTATTCTTTATTAAAATAAAGAACATTTTTATTTATAATTGTATTAAAATACCCAGTTAGAAATGTAAGTAGATTCCACCATTGCTGAGGAAACAGATTTCCTTTCACAAGGTCTAGCTAATTGGATTATTCATTATTTTATATCCTTCAATAAAAATTTTTAAAATTCAGAATAAAAATCACCTGCAGTAGATGGTAAATTAGTTTTATGGCATGGTATTCTGCCATAAGTGAGGAAATATTGTTAAGAACATATGAGTCAAATAGAACTTAAAAATAGTAACTTTTTCTTCTATTTTTATTATATCATCAAGTTGGATACTTTTAGAAAAAGCCCAGTGTAAGAAACACTACTAAATAGAGACAAAGGCTTCTAATAGCTTTATTTGAATCCCTTTTTCTAACTTAAATCAATGAAGAAAATGGCTTACTCAGAGTCAATTTTTCTGATATACAATTGGTTAGTGTAGAGATTAAATTATGAATGTCACATTTAATTTAAAGCTAAAGAGAGAAATAGCATTATCACAGAGAATGTGCTCTTTTGTGAATGTCAAATGCAACTTGTTGAAGGTCTTTTGAAAAACAAGTAAGACTGTACATTAGTTATGCATGCCTGGAGCACCTACCAGTTTGGCATACAGATGCCAAGTACACTATTGATCTGCACTGTTTTTAATGCAGGTTGGCTCTTGGAATGACACTTGTCTCTCTTTTCCATTTGAGAAGAATAAGTCTGTGCTTCGGAATGGATCCAAAACCCCTGAAAATTTGCTTAGAAATAACATTCTTGCCTAGGAAGTTGGTTTTCACTTTCCATGTTTGGATTTACCTAGTAAGAGTGGAGTTTCTAGAGAGGCCTTTTCTCTCTGTGCTGCATTTTTCTTCTCAAATCTTGACTTTCCTTAAGAAACAGGTGTCTTTTTGTTAGGATGGTGCTACACAACTGAGAATGTTGTCAAATGTTGTTAGCCTGCTCAATTCTGTTCCCTTCTTGGCCTTTCACGTAGGTTATTGGGAGGGTTAGGAAGGTTCATTCGTGGAGAGTTCTTATACAATTCCTAGCACATGGTCAGCCGTCAGTAGGGCAGGTGGTGAGTATATCTCAATTAGAGAGATGAGGGAAATGAGTCATGGAAATATCAGCTCATTAGTACAGAGACATCATTGGGCCTCATGTACAGTGGCATTTTAGGAAACATCCAGGACATCCTTGTCTCCTTAACTGTGGCCCATTGGCTTGTCATGACCCCATAGCTCCAAAGCTAAAAATGGCTTGTCATGACCCCATAGCTCCAAAGCTAAAAGTCCAGGCATCAGGGTAATTAGGTAGTGTTCCTTGGCATCTTAGGCAAAATCTAGTAAAAAATATGGAAAATCCAGACATGATGAAATCATGAGAATGAATATAAAAGATCAAAGTAGAAGAGTCATCAGTAGATCTTTTATCAGTATTCTTATGATTTATCTTTGGTTATTCCAGCTGTTACTGTCGTCATCATCATCAACATCATCATCACCATCACTTCATTTCTCTGGTTTAACAGAATTTAAAGTGATGTGTGAGAATGGAATGAGTTACTGGCAATTAAAAGGATCTTTGGATATAGTGAATTCATCATGCTGCCGGTGCTCTGAAGGAAGCTTCCCCTCCTCTCAAATGAAAGTGCCTTTGCCTTTGGTGGGTGTGCTGGATAACATGTCCTCAGGCACCAACTAAAGGATTAAAGGATAACTGGTTTAGTTCCACTTTACATTAGGACTGGTTGGACTGTTTCTTTCAGGAGACAAGCATTATAACATTTTTATCTGCAGAGAGGAGTTGATTTTTGCTAATTACACCACAGAGAATATTTGAGCAAAATGTTTAGTTGCTTTATATAGCTTACCAGTCCACCTGTTTTGTAAGTAATTGTAATTAAAAGGAAGAGGAACAGAATTAAAGCATACTGTTGTTAGAGGTTACTTTCATCTTTTATTATTATTTTTTATTTATTTATTTTTTTTGCGGTCCGCGGGCCTCTCACTGTTGTGGCCTCTCCCGTTGCAGAGCACAGGCTCCGGATGCGCAGGCTCAGCGGCCATGGCTCACGGGCCCAGCCGCTCCGTGGCATATGGGATCCTCCCGGACCGGGGCACGAACCCGTATCCCCTGCATCGGCAGGTGGACTCTCAACCACTGCGCCACCAGGGAGGCCCACTTTCATCTTTTAGTTTGATTGTTTAGCCTGGTGAACGTGTTTTGGTAATTTTACTCATTCTCAAGTTTCACCTCTGGTCACTGGGTTAGACATTGGAGAGAGGTTAATATTTGTCACGTGATATGTTGCAGCACTTGAATAGTAACAGCTTTATTAGTAATTCTCATAAGCCATAATATTTAACACTGATTCTGTGTAAAAGTCTATTATGAGCCCAGAGGCACAAGAATATGCCTGTTTTGGAGAGAAAAGTAGGAAAAAGTTTCTCTCTTCAAATGTATAGCATGTATGGGACAAACCAAGGTAATTCATATTCATTTTTACTTTCAAAAATCAGACTTTTACGTTAGTAAACGTTTCCTTATGTTAACTACTTAATTTTTATTTATTGTTTGACTCCATTTTCAGTTTTCCCTGCTAACTGGGTTGTCTAAAAATTCAAAGAAGATAATTATGGCCCCCTTGTGGTGAAATAATGTAAAATTCTCAAGATTGAAGAATAACTATTTTTTTCTAAAAAAAATTAATTCTTGAAAATTCTAAAACTGTAGCTTCAAAGCTCATAAAATAGTTTGATGAATAATAAAGACATAAGTTCACTGAACATATATTTAATTAACATGTGACCAAATACCTAATTTTTTACATGAAGAGATAAATGTTCATGCTTATGTGAATAAAATATTTGAATAATTATATTCCTTACCCCACCTTCTGTGATATTTTAGTTCAGATATATTAATAAGGTAGTTTAGAAAAGTATGTCTCATATGATGATGAATCTGTTTACTATATATTATTTAACACTTAAAACCTAGTAAGATAGTAGGATGTGAAACAGCATATGTATATGCTTTTGGTAATTAAATCTTAACATTTTAATTAAAAGAATTATCTAGTTTCTCATATAATCCTACTTAGTTTTGATTAGGAGAGGCATCTTGAACCATTTCAGAAAAAATAAACATTAAGGAAAGTAAATTTTTGAAGTTTTTTCTCCTATGTTCAGTTTTATGTTTTGCATAAGTGTTCAAGAGGTTGCTATAAGGAGACATCTTAATATATTCATCATATATCTTAATATATCCATCATATATCTTAATCTATCACCTTAATATATCTTAATGCATATTTCCATTAATAATTTATTATAAATGGAACAAACAGTTTTTCTTTTCAGAGTGTAGTAAGACTTTAAATTATTTATACTGAAAAAAATATTGACCTAGAGAGTTTGTGTCTTACCTTTTGGAAATGACTATATATATATAGAAAAAATAATCTAGATTTGGGCCAATTACTCTCTAAAATAGAATGTGAAAAGTTATGTAAGCTTGTTTTATATATAAATCTTTCTACTTAAAATATGAAAACAGATGGTAGTGAACTAAGCAGGAATAAATCATGTTATGCAAATATTACTACTATCTGTGAGTTGTTTTAGTGAAACATAATCTTTTCGGTTTTGATGTGGTTGTAAGAGTGGAAGGGAAAAATAGAACCTGCAATGTATCGTATGTGCCAATGACAAATGTTCAAAGGCTGTCCTGATGCGTGCCAATTTGATATTACTATTTTCATCAGGTCTGCTTTACTTGATCTCATGGGATAAACTTCCATCTTCAGTGTAAAAATGGAAGAGCTAGCAGAAATTAAATGTGTACTTCAGTAAAGGTCACAAAGAATTTATCAGAGCTTTGCTAGATTAAAAAGTATCTGTGAAGGTAAAAGTAATCTCTGGTTTTAGAAGTTAGAACACGAGGGAGATTTCTTAGATGCTGGTAATTCTGTTTTGATGTGGATGCATTATACGAGTACTTCCTCCTTGTTGAAATCATTTTGCTTTATACACTTTTCTATATGGATACTAGTTTTCAACAATAAACTAACTTAAAAAGGGAAAAAAATATTTGTGAACACCTGAAGAAAATTATAGAAGTGTTCTAAGATGCTTTAGAATTAATTCTTTCATCTAAAATAAATTTTATGAAGTGTTTCTTTTCTATAATTAGCTCAAAGTCAGGAAAGAAAAAGTTGTCTTCTCAATGACCAATTAATTGCTTCCATGTTGTAAGAAATTATCTACCCAGTTTTAAATGTTTCAACACTTCTACTTGAAAGCAATCCTGAAGCATCTATATTAGTTTATTAGTTTTTTTTTTTCTTATATATTGCAGATGTTATAGTAGAAACAACATGGACTGTACCCTGAATTTTGTGAAAATGAGAGCAATTACCGTAGGCTTTGCAGTCTTAGATAACACATGAGAAAGTCTATAGCATAAGGTTTGGTACATGATGTGTTTTCAATAAAAGTTTGTATATTCTTTTTCTCCCATGGTGGTCTTACCTCAGTCTACAGTTGGAAATGGATGGATTTTCTGACTTGCTGGCAACACAAAGAAAGGAACATTTATTTGTTACTTAGAAAAATGCAGCATTTTATGAAACCATTAGCCAGATGAAAAATCTTTATGTTATGGATGACACTTATCAATGTGATGTGATTATGGGCCAAATGAGGATGGTATTCTAATTTGAGGTGCTAGTTAGTTTTAAAATTTAATATTGTGACTATTTAAATTTGTAATACTGGCAAAATTATTTTGGAAACAATAAGTGCATGCATTCTCTTTGGCCTCATACTCCCGTTGCTGGGTATATATCCTCAGAAAATAATTTATAAAGTAGGAAAAAGGCTACAAAGCCACAAACATAGAATAGTAAACAATTGTCTATACATAATAATAGAATATTTAGAATTTTAATTTATCCAGTGGGTACAGTATTTTATAATTTAAAAACAAATATTATGAAGCATTTGTTTAAATATAGATAGTGTGTCATGGGGTCAAGTAAAATTTTGAAAGTGTATACATACCATGATTACCATTATTTATTAGAATACCATTATTTATTATTGTACAATTGAACAAAGACTACAAGAATTAGGAAAAAATGCAAACATCTGTTGAATTAAAGTGCTGGAATTTGGGGGGATGATGTTCCTTTAATGTTGTTATTTTTGTTCTTTCCTCTTGGACAGGGTGGGGTGGAGGGCGAGAGTACATAATAAACTTCAGAGCAGTTTCTTTTTAATTAGACCAATGACATTTTCCCTGGCATACTGATACCTGTTTACCTTACAATGTGATTTTATTTTTTTGGTGACATTATATTACAGTTTTACAAAATTGAGGTGCTTTGCTACAGGGTTCTGTCTGTTTGGTTCTCCCCAAAACATATCACTGAAATTTGACCTAACCATCTCTTAGAAAATGTAAAAGGTAAATGTCAATTATTTAATAAGCACAGTTAATGTGGCAACAAATATTAATCGAACCTTCTAGGTTTGGTGGCTTACCTGCATTTCTGATTTCCCCTTCTTGTGCCCAATTCTAGCTACACTGACATTGAGTGGAATCTGTCTCCATCCAGGCTTAGGGTTGGAGGGTTCTTACACGAATGCATAGGTGAGCAGTCTGTGTAAGCACAGTGGGTAAAATGTAAACATTTACTTTTTTTCCTCTTTTGGTTCAAGTCCTTTCCAACCTCCCACAGAGGGGCATGACCTGTCTGCAGGGTCTCGGCACTGTGCTCTAGGGCCTGAAGCACAAACAACAAAAGGCGGGCTGGGGAGGCAGATTTAATTAATTTTATCAAGTGCCCTACCACCTCATTAAAAGAACATTTCAAGGGGAACATTTGCTGATGTGGCTTTTTGAGGATTCATTTATTCCACAAGCGTTTAGCCAGAGCCTTCTATGTACCAGAGGTACAGATGTAGGAATATAAAGATGAATTTGACCAGGTCCCTACCTCAAGTAGCTTATATAAGGGAAAAGTTTGTCCTGCTTAATTTTAAGCCTCCCAAAAATGCAAATAGCTTCTTCTCTTTTTATACTACCTAGAAAGAAAGCCAAGGATGCTTTTTAATATACTGGTATTCTCAGATATATATTTCCAGTAGATGTAAATTACATTTCACAAAAGCTAGTCTGTATATTTCTAGAAGTAAAACTGGCATAATGTCTCTCTGTCTTCCTTCCTTCCTTCCTTCCTTTTTTCCTTTTCTTTTTTGTAAGAAAAGTTGAAAGCAATCTTTTCAAGTAACATTAGCATGATAGAGAATACAAGATTGGGGTTGTACCTATTTGGACACTAAATTTCTTCCTTTAGTTTTAATTGAGAGCCAGTACATGGTTTCTATGATTTCTTTTTTAAAGACAAATTTTTGTATCTGTCAAAGTGAAACATATGTACACACTATGATCCTGCAGTTCCACTCTTAGATACATTCCTAGTAGGAATATCTAAGTTGCCAAAAGACATGCACTAGAATGTTCATAGCAGCACTATTTTTTATAAATTTTATTGAAGTATAGCTGATTTACAATGTTGTGTTTAATTTCTGCTGTCTAGCAAATCGACTCAGATATATATATATATATATATATATATATATATATATATATATATTCATATTCTTTTCCATTATGGTTTATCACAGGATATTGAATATAGTTCCCTGTGCTCTACAGTAGGACCTCGTTGTTCATCCATCCCATGTATAATAGTTTGTATTTGCTAATCCCAGACTCCCAATCCTTCCCTTCCCCACTCCTCTCCCCCTTGGTAACCACAAGTCTGTTCTCTGTATCTGTTTTTCTTTTGTAGTAGGTTCATTTGTATCCTATTTTAGATTCCACCTATAAGTGATATCATATGGTATTTGTCTTTCTCTTTCTGACTTACTTCACCAAGTATGATAATCTCTAGGTCCATCCATGTTGTTGTAAATGGCATTATTTCATTCTTTTTAATGGCTAAGTAGTATTCCATTGTATATATGCACCACATTTCTTTATCCATTCATCTGTTGGGGGACATTTAGGTTGTTTCCATGTCTTGGCTACTGTAAATAGTGAGAAGCACTATTTTTAATAGCACCAAACTAGAAGCAACCCAAATGTCCATCAATAGTAAAATGGAAGCATAAATTATGGTACATTTATCACACAGGACTATCCCATGGTAGTGAAAACAGGCAACCGTAAGGACAAAACTGTAACATAGCATTGAGTGAAGGAAGCTAGACACCACAGGTGGATACTACTCTCTGATTCCGTATCAATAAAATATAAAAGAGGCCAAACTACACTGTGGGATTAGCAGTTAGCATTGAGGTCACCCTTTTGGGGGAGACTGTAGTGCCTGGAAGGGAGCACAGAGAGGGTCTTTGGGAGCTGCTCGTTACATGGAGTTTTTTCACCTGGGTGCTGAGTACACAGATGTATTTAGTTTTTGAAAATTCACTGAGTTTCATACATATGAGATACGTCCTTTTCTGCGTATATGTTATACTTCCACCCAAAGTTTCAAAATTAACAGTTAAAGTAAGTGAATATATGGGAAAATGTAACAGGAAATGGAGCTGTGCTCCAAACATTCATGTTCCTCATCCACTGAACTCCAGAAGTCAATGAAGACCTCACCTATTAGAAAAGACAGAGGCTGTCTATTCAGAGCTTTCTATAGCAGCCACCATCACTTGCATTTGGCAGAGACTCAGGGGTAAGGAGGAGAGTGGGACACCATTACAGTAAACAAAAGAGAAAAGGAAAGCTTCCGGTATGCTGTGATTGGAGGGTGTTGGCAGAGGAAGCTGAGGTGGGCTGGTGAGAAGTGGGGCGTCTTCTGTGATTGGTTTGGGGAGCATAAATGGCTTTCTCTGTTTGATCCTGAGTTTGAAGCCAGGGCAAGAATATAGAGAGACTGGTGGCCTTTAACCAAGTTCTGATAGTACTGGGCAAGTTGCTGCAGAGTTGTGGTGTGGTTTCCCAAGTTGGTTGCTTCAGAAGTTGTGGGTCAGAGTTCTGTTGTCACATATGGTCCGAGGGGTCTGTTTGAATATTCAGTCTCATCATAGAAGGAGTCATGTAGAAGTTGAATCATTAGACAGGGTACAAGGAAAGTGATGTGTTCTGCCAGAGCCTCACATTTGCTGCACTTTGGATCTAAGGCTTGGTCTCTTGTATCTGGGGGGCTAGACCTGTAATTTATCAGTTTTCCTCAAAGTAATTAGACTGTGAGCAAGTACTTACTAAGTCCATACACACTGAACTAATCTAAGAGATTTATAATGGAAAGATCATTTACATATGTAAAGCAGTAGGCATATCTTATTCAACAATTGGACATTCTCTTTTTTGATGAGTCTGTTCAGAAGTAGCCATTAAATGCTGCAAAAAAAAAAAAAAAAAAAAAAAAAAAAAAAAGACAGAAGCATCCAGGATTCTCTGTGACCATATATTTGGAGTAGTGGTTTTCAATCTGTCTGAACATTAGAATCACCTGGGGAGCTTTTAGAACTTCCATGGTCCTGGTCCTACCAGCAAACATAGAGATGCCAGTGCAATTGATAGGGTGTGGGACCCAGGCATTGCTTTTTTTGTTTGTTTGTTTTTTTAAGATCCCCTTGTGTTTTTAGTGTGTGGCCAGTATTGAGATCCACTGGTTTAGAGCAAAGGTTGTAAAATTAATAACAATACAATAATAATAATAATAATAATAATAATAATAATAATAATAACAACAAATAACAAATTTGATGGCATGCTGATTCCCGATATTCTATCCAGTGTTTTACCTACACTCTTTAATTAAATTATCACCAGCATCCTTTGAGGTAGTTGTTGTTATCTGCTTTTTAAAGATGAGGAATCTAAAGCTCATAGTAATTAAATAACTTGCCTATAGCAATTAAATAATTTATCTAAAGTCACACAACTATAGGTACATGAGTCCTTATTTACAGAGACAAAATCTGACTTAAATTAAATATTGCCTTTAAAATCTGACTTAAATATTTTCCCACACAGTATGAATATTCAGACATTTCACTGTGTTATATACTGGGTTCTTTGAATATTAATATAATATACAGAATATTCATCTGTATATACTCATCTATAAAGTTCCCTTCTAAAGTTTAAAAAAGGAGTAAATTCCAAACTCTGGCCTCAAATTTTTAGATAAAGGATTATGAAGCAGGAATAAGAACAGAAACAGGTCTAATCAAATCTAGAGGAATCCCTCTTAACCACTAGGCTATACTGCTATCATGTGATGTTTTTATTAAGCTATGTTAATGTAATAAATTTTCTTCTTAATTCTAGGAACATGTTTATCCAGAGAACGGAAACTAGTCACTATGATCGATAGGCCTATAATTTCTGGTTTAGAAGAGATCTTAATAGCTTGTTAAACCAATCACCAATCAGATACTTGATGCTATTCTGTCTTCTCAGGACTCAAAACCTATCCTAGAGCCTTTCCCAGAATCAATACCAAACACTCAACTTTGTCATTTATACAATTTATTTTATTTTCCTTTCGTAGGATCAGTTGCACTGTGTATCTCGGGTTTTAAAGCCCTTTTCCTGTTCTCTGTGAGCCATTTAAGACCATGATAGTAGTTTTGGCTGACTAATTTTTAACTTTTCCCAGCCTTTCAGGCTGAAGGTCCTGAGCTTATTTAGAATAAATAATTTTGCTCTCACAAAGTGGAGGAATGGATAATGTTTTATTATTTTTCAACTCTTTATATCCTAGAGAGTGTATTTACCTCTATAGCAACATCTTTCAATTTTATTAACCTATAGCCAAGATTTTTTAAAAAGGTATTTTTAATTATTAACATGAAATTCCGAGAGCAGAAAATAACAAGGTAGTGTAAATTTGTTCACTGTCCTTGTGCAAATAATAATTGTAATCTTTTATGTATTTTATATAATGCAAGGGGAGGACCTCCTAAGACAGTTTTTATATTACAAGTTAAACTGAGCACTCTGTCTGGTTCAACTGATTCTTCATTTAGAAGGACTATTGAAAATATCCAGTACATAATAAAGTAGATAAAAACATACAATTTGAGGGTTAATTGAGAGATGCAAAATAACAGCCGGCTAAGAGACTTTCTAGGTCAATATTATTGGATTAAGCCTCTGAATCCCATATTTCTTCTTCCTTTAAGATATTAATTGCTTTTTTGTCTCTGGATCTGTTCTGATTTCTAATATGATGGATGATTGAATGGGCCCCTTCCTCCTCTGTACTCAGGAAGCCTGCTCCATTGGTCCTGTAGCTCAATTGCTTTTTAATCGATCACTCTGAAGAGCTGATATGCTAGCAGAATGACAAAATGTCTCAGAGCCTGCACACCTGTCTGAGAAGTTAAATCACTTCTTCCATTTCTCCAAAAAGAATGGGTAATAGGAGAAGCCTTAGTCCCAGAAAGGAGGTCTAGGTAATATAATAATCCCTTACCTCATCTAAAATGCACTTCAATCTCTTTCCTTCCAATCTTTTGTGAGGACAAATGAGAAAATATGTATGAAATGCCCAGCAGAGTGTGAGTCAACCCCAATAAATGGTGGCTGTAGAGCAGTGGAGGTGGCTGTGGTCATGTTGGTGACAGCATTTTGAGCTATTCGTGCTTCTTCAATCAATGAGAATCAATGAGTCTTTAGTGTAAGAAAGTCATAAATGGACCATAAATGAACTGTTATTCACGTGTGTTTTGCAAAAGATGTCTATGAAAGACCGACTATCTAGTAAGCCAACTAAACAGCTACCGAGGACACAATTTTTAAAATATAATTTTATATTTGGTATTAAAACAACATTAAAGTAGAATAATGTTGGGTTTTCTAATGTGTAGTTTACATTTGTGAATTGGTTTTATTTTGAATGATGAATAAGCTATTTATCGCACTTAGTTTCTCTACAGACCTTAGTCCTACTCCAAGTCTACATTTGCATGGAGAGCCGTGATAAATACACATGGGTACTCGATTAAATGTGTCATTGCTAGCCGTTTTAGAAATATCCTTATGTTGAAAGAAAATAAGAATCAGAAGGAATACCTCTGTCTACTCAACACATTAATAAACCAGCAGTTTAAAAACTGTCCTCTGGTAGAGGATGGGTTGACATTCCTTTATGTAGGTCGGTTGTATCCCCAAAGGAAAAGCTCGGTTGCATGTCTTATAATATTTCTTTTCAGTGTATTTGTATATGTATGTGTGTGCGCGCACATATAAAATATACAAATATCAAATAGCACCTGTTTTTTCATGATCATAGTGAGTAAGCTTTGTTCTTAAACTCAGTTAAGTCGTGGATTCCTTTGGAAAATTGGTATAAGATATGGAACTTTTCCCAGAAAAATTGTTATATAAGTGCCTACACAAAATTTTGTGGACAGTTTCTAGAGATTGATGAATCTAATTCTGGTAAGCGTTTCTTGAATCTCAAAGTCAGCATCATTCTTCAGTGAACTTTGAGCTGGGAGGAAAATCCAAGTGATTAAATTAATTTTCTAGTGAGTTTGTTGAAGTACAGAGTAGATAAGCTACTCAGCTACCTTTTCTAGGGGGAAAAAAAAAGCCTACCATGCACGAGATGCTTTCTATATATATTGTCAAATCCACACAACAGCCCTAAAAGGGAAATCTCATTATTATTCAGAGGTATGATTTGCCCACAAGGTCATACAACTGAAATGCAAGTATGGCGTGATGCTCGCCGTGTTCCCTTATTTCTACATCCAGACGTAAAGGAGAAAAGGAAAATGACAAGTACTGCACATTGATCACGTTGCCCAGCTAAGTAAACTTTTCTTTTCACAAATACTGTGTTTAGTTTACTTTTCACATAGTCTATGGGCAGTTTCAATCCTAGTGGATACCCTGTAGGAAAAGGTTGTAAGGTTGGCAGATTGAAGAGAATGGAAGAAGTTGTATAGCTTCAGGTTTTGGAGTTTTTAATGTTTAGAGATCTAGTTCATTAAAAGTAAAAAAAAACCTTATTTTTGGAACGAGTGAATGGCAACCCAGCATTTTAGGATAAAACACGAGAAGCAGAATACAAAAATAAACACTAGGAACAATCAAAAATCCTGAAAAATCGTATAACTTTTAATGGGATATTTATGTATTCAGTAAGTAATCATTGCAATTGTTTAGTGCCTAGTCTGTGGCAGGTACTGTATAGAAACTTGGGCTTAAAAAAAAAAGAGTAAAACATGATATCTGCCCTCAAAAGCTTAGCTGTATAATAAATGATAATAGCTTGTATTAAAGGAAAAGATAAAGTGTTCTGGTAGAAAGTAGAAAGCAGTAAGTAGATGTGTGTCTTGAGGATGGCAGGGAAGTCTTCAGAGGGGAGAAAGTATTTGTGATAGATTTTCTCTTCTGTTACCATTGGACACAATGGAAAAGTTCACTTGATTCATGGAATAAAAATCTTCATTCTTCAGTATAGAAAACCATATAACTGTAGCCACAGCTACCTATGACTGCAGTTACAGTATATATGTAGCATATCTGTAGTCTAGAATAGCTTTCTCTGGCCACCCAGATCTCAACTGACCATGAAAGATAAGCTTCTGGTAATGACTCTTAGAAGTTGTTGTTTTCAACTTGAACTGAATCTTTGGGCTACTTCTTTCCATTCTGGGACCAAAACTATTTTTCCTATCTTCCTTTATTAATTTTGTTCATATTATAATGATATTCTACTAGCACCTAAAGAAATGTGTTCTGATTTTGAGGGGGGGCTGGCATTCCTCATATACTGGTAAAAACCTTTGGTATTATAGACAGATTAAAAGGAAACTTATAAAAAACATTTTTTTTTTTTTTTTTTTTTTTTTTTTTTACTTTTGGCTGCATTGGGTCTTTGTGGCTGCATGCGGGCTTTCTCGTTGCGGCGAACAGGGGCTACTCTTTGTTGTGGTGCACAGGCTTCTCACTGCAGTGGCTTCTCGTTGCAGAGCACAACGGGTTCTAGGTGTGCAGGCTTCAGTAGTTGCAGCACCCGGGTGCTAGAGCACGCGGGCTTCAGTAGTTGTGGCACGCAGGCCCATTAGTTGTGGCTCGTGGGCTCTAGAGCACAGGCTCTGTAGTTGTGGCGCACGGGTTTAGTTGCTCCACGGCATGTGGGACCTTCCCGGACCAGGGATCGACCCTGTGTCCCCTGCATTGGCAGGCGGATTCTTAACCACTGCACCACCAGGGAAGTCCCTAAAGGGAAACTCTTATTTTTATTTTTATTATAGGTGGCAGGCCTTTCATTACCCAAAACTGTTCAGCTTTTTAGAGTGAAAGAGTTTTTCTTTGTATCAAAATCATGGTATTTACTTTAAAAGCACCATTATAGAAAATATCCTATAACTTGTCTGGGAGCCATTTTGATGTGCATTTGTAAGTACACTAATATTCTTCTAACAGTGAGCTGATTTCACAATTAGTTGGAAATCTAAGGCCATGTCATAGCTCTGATAGGAATTTCAAGAATCTGTTGTAGAAAAAGTGTTATGAGTGAGTCTTACATGTAATATGCAAACCCGAAGTGTAATATTTATTTGGTATGTGTATAATGCAAAAGTGTTTTAGAAGTTATCTATATTAAAACACTCAAAATCATTGGTTCTCAAGGTGTGGTCTAGGCTCATCTGGGAATCTCCAGAACCCTTTGAGAGGGTCTGCAAGTTACAAATTATGCATGGGTAAAAAATATACTTCATGTGCAAGACATACCAATATTTAAGTTTTAATGTAACACAGAAGGAAATGTTCATTGATAGGGCTTCTGATTTTATATTGCACTAACCTTTAAGAAACTTAAAGAAATGTCTACTTGTTGAGTTGTGATGTAGTATCACAGAAGTTTATCGACAGTTCTCTCTAAAGGACACTAAAATATTCCTTTGTTTCATACTACGTATCTTTGCCACCCTTCTCATTGTTTTTTAAAAAATTATTTTTTAAATTATGTTTAAATTTTTTTTTTAATTTTTAAAAATTATTTTTTAAATTATGTTAAAATTTTTTTAAATTATTTTTCATTAAAATATGTCATTTAATCATGTAATGGGAGGGTTATTTTTATTAAAAGAATTTTTACTAAAGAATTTTTACTAAAAGAATCAATAGATAATAGATAATAATTTAAAGATTCTCAGTTTAGTTGCTAATACAGTAAATGCTAATAGATATAAACACCCCACACAAAACCTTTTTGGAGTCCTCAATAATTTTTAAGAGTACATAAATAAATAAATAAATAAATAAATAAATAAATAAATAAATAAAATAAAGTCTCATATTCATGAGACTGAATATTGATTGCGACTTCCAGCTTTTCAGACTTAATAGTGTGTTGTTTAAGCCACCCAGTGCACGGTAATGTGTTATAGCAACCCAAAATGAGACGCTTATACAAGCTTTTTATTATTGACTGTGACTTCTGCCATTCTCAGAAGCCATGCTTACTATTTTTAAAGAACAAACCAATGAACAAATCTACAGTAATCTTTATATCATTAAAAGGGGAGGGCTTCCCTGGCGGCGCAGTGGTTGAGAGTCCACCTGCCGATGCAGGGGACACGGGTTCGTGCCCCGGTCCAGGAGGATCCCACGTGCCGTGGAGCGGCTGGGCCTGTGAGCCATGGCCGCTGAGCCTGCGTGTCCAGAGCCTGTGCTCCGCAACGGGAGAGGCCACGACAGTGAGAGGCCCGCGTACCGCCAAAAAAATAAAATAAAAGGGGAAATTGTCATCATTTCATAAAGATTCTACCTATGAAATTCCATTGGTGACATTGTATCCTTTTTTTCTATGTCTAAAATATTTTCTTCTATGTCTAAAATATTTTCTATGGATATTCTACTCTTGGTAGGTACCTTTTATATTGATATTTCAATGTTCTCATCAGAATAAGATAAAATTAATTATAAGGCGTAGATGAGAACGTTGCTCAGGTATTTTTATAACTAAAATGTAGCTGGAATTTTAGGATCAACTTTGTACTTTTTATTTAATCACGACTAGATTTAAAGTTACTTTGTGACCTTTTTTAACAGTTTTCTTGTTTATAAAAATTTACAGTAGGGGAACTATGAAAATAGATTTTTTTAATTCAAAAAAATGACTGTCCTTTGAAGATATTCCTAATACATTAAAATATAAGGTCACCTAGACTTTGGTTATAATTCTTTGTTTAAAAATAAATACAACAGATAAGTAGTCTTTTAATTGTTATACAGTAAATGTCATATATAAACAGCAAAAATAGTGAATAGCTCAAACCTTATGATTTTCTGTTACTATTGGAAACATAAAATTGTAGCGGTGGAAAGAATCATGATGCCTTTGTTTAAGTGACACAGAAATTGAAAAAAATAATTATATGTAAAATCAGTTATGTCATTTTCCAAGTTTTAAAAAAAGCCATATAAAGTAATTTTTATGAAGTATGCAGTATTACGACTGTCAATAATATAACTATCAAATTCTACTAAGTCACAAATGTTTCACTCATACTATTTTATCCATATGATCATATGCTGTATAGGACTCTCTCTCATAAGACTCTGTTATCCCCAAACAATTTACAATTAATTTTAACATCACAGAAGGGAAATGAAGCAGTCCTGAAGTGGAGGATCCCATTAAGACCATTTAGGCAAAATTTGGCTATCCTGGCTCCTTTCTCACAATTATAAGCTAGTTTCTTTATTCTGATAATTTTAAAATGTTAAAAAAGAAAAAAGCAATCCAAAATATCTAACTGTTCAAAATTTTAATTGGCTCATGTCAACATAAACCACTTGGACTGCTTGAGATTTCTTGTGAAAAATGTATCACATTCTAGCAAAAGGCAGACATGTGTTGTGTCTATTTCTCAGCTGTTATAGAGAAAATGAAACTTTGCATCAATATCAGAAATTGGACCACTCTTCTCTGGTCTGTTCTTTTTTCCTGGTGATTAATAAATTCATAACTAAGAAAAAGCTATGGGGCCTCCCTGGTGGCGCAGTGGTTGAGAGTCCGCCTGCCGATGCAGGGGATACGGGTTCGTGCCCCGGTCTGGGAGGATCCCATATGCCGCGGAGCGGCTGGGCCCGTGAGCCATGGCCGCTGAGCCTGCGCATCCGGAGCCTGTGCTCCGCAGCGGGAGAGACCACAACAGTGAGAGGCCCGCGTACCGCAAAAAAAAAAAAAAAAAGAAAAAGCTATGAATTTATGATGCAGAAAAAACCTACACTCTTATTTTATAGTAGGGTGTCATTGGAAATATTATCAAGTAGAAAACACTTTGGAATAAAGACTTGCAGATAACTTTGCTGTTTCCTGGAGAAGCAGCATATTGCAGGCTTAATAATTCTAGGTATAGAGAAAAAGTTTCTCTATTTGAGGATCAGTATTTACTAGTTGTCTGAACTTCAGAAAGTCAGTGAGCCTCCTTAAGCATCAGTTTTCTTATCTCTTAAGTGGGAATAAAAATAGTACCTATCTGTAAGGGTTTATCTGAGAATTAAATAATAGTGTTGGTGAAGCTGTAGCTTAATATCTCCCACATTAAAAAGAAAATCTTAATGTGTGTTATCTCCATTGATGATGATGATGATGATGTCAAGAATGATGAAGAAAGAACTGGAAAATACTTCAAAATGAAAGATTAGTGATATTTTTGCCCCAGAAACTATTCTGCATTTTAATAACCTTAAATTTATTTTTCCTTTTCTTTTATTTGAAATTAATGAGATGGTCATATGGTCGTTTCCATGATAAAAATATTATTTTGTGTGTATGTGTGTGAAACTTCACCATGACTGACAGTAGGTCTTGCTTGTGGCAATAATATGACAGCTGCCATAAAACTATTGCAATTCTATCTATACCTGAAATGAAATTTCCTGTCTCTTTAATTTTAAAAAATTTTTAGTTGACTTTGGAAATGTATATAATTTATTTGAACCTGGCTCTGAAATTTCTTTATGTCAAAGTCACATTTTTTTCCTGATATTGAAACAAAACCCAAAAAAACAGGATGTAAGAGACATCGGTGTAACATGAAGTACAAATCTTGATTTCTAGTTGTTCTGATTAGCTTCCTCCTTTAGATCTTATAGCTTCAGGATACTGTCACCTTGTGTGTGTGACTTGCAATTAATTGAAAGTATATTGTTTAAAGCGTTCAGGGCTTCCTTGGTGGCGCAGTGGTTGAGAGTCCGCCTGCCGATGCAGGGGACACGGGTTCGTGCCCCGGTCCGGGAGGATCCCACGTGCCGCGGAGCAGCTGGGCCCGTGAGCCATGGCCGCTGAGCCTGCGCGTCCGGAGCCTGTGCTCCGCAACGGGAGAGGCCACAACAGTGAGAGGCCCGCGTACCGCAAAAAAAAAAAAAAAAAAAGAAAGAAAAAAAGAAAGGCTGCTGAGCACAGGTGAGGAGAGATTAGTCTTCAGAATTAAGGAATATTTTCCTCTGAGGTGGAAGGAGGAGGAGAGAGTTGTAGCAAATATTAATTAATTAAAAGGTAAACATTAATGCGAGTTTGGTTGACTATGATTATGTACTGTCTTTGGTTTTGGCCACTATAACAAAATACCATAGACTGGGTGGCTAAGAAACAACAGAAATTTATTTTTCGTAGTTCTGGAGGCTGGAAGTGTGAGGTCAGGGTACCAGACTGTTAAGGTTCTGGTGAGATCTCTCTTCTGGGTTGCCAAGGGCCGACTTCTTTTTTCCTCACATAGCAGAAAATGAGAGAGAGAGAGACAGTATGCACTCTCTAGGGGTCCCTTTTATAAGAGCAATAATGCCACTCATGAGGGCTCCACCCTCATGACCTAATTACCCCCCAAAGACTCCAACTCCAATACCTTACATCGGAGGTTAGGATTTCAACATGAATTTTGGAGGAACGTGAACGTGTACCATAACATATACCAATTTGTAAAGTGGTGTAGGTGCAGAAAAGAAGGAGATTGTGCTGGTCCAAGACTGAGAAATTTCAGGCAAGTTAGGACAGAAAGGCAAAAGAAGTTTCCACGTTGAATGTTAACTAATTATTTGGTTTTCAAGTTAATAATTATATGTAGGGCAGTCGTATGTGCCTCACACTGTTACAGAATAGTCTCTGCTCTAAGAATCTCACAGTCCCATCGAGAAGACAAAACATACAGGCAAAGGCATAATACAAGGAACTAAGCTGTCAGTACGACAGTAGATGTTAGAGTCAGTTAACATGGTCGATGATCGGAGTAATGTCAGAGAAATATTAATTTCAAAAATATTCTTTAAATCTAGGGTGCCACCCATTTTAGGACACAGGATAATACTGCATTTAAAAAAAAAATCTACAAACTGTAAGTCATCACTCATTGTAAAACCAATCCAGGTTTTATAGATGTTAGTTAAAATGGGCAAAAATGTATCTCTTTAATAAATAGATGCAAAATACTTAAATTAGAATTACAACTTCAAATGTATTGTGAATTCAGCATAATCTGAAAGAGACCTGTTTCGAACTTATCTTAATAAACAAAACAATGAACCCATTATTAATTACCTCCTCAAAGCATTTATACACCGAAACTTGTATAGTTCATGCCATTCAATAGGCATGGTTCTTGGTGATCATCATTTTATTTACATTAGCATCTGTGAAAAAATTGATTTCATGTTTAAGTTGAGAAATTTTGACTAACTTAATGACTGCTGATTTCAAAGAATTCTGGTACATAAGGCTGTTTGCTTATAGTTGGCAGTTCTTTTCTATTTTTTTTTAAGTTCAAGATTAACATGATGATTTAAGACTCACACTTACATTGAGGATGTTTTTAGACTGTGTTGTAAATGTTGGTCTGAAGATACCAAAAATGTAACTTAAATTGTTAATTTTTAGAAACAAAGAGGCAAGATTTATTTGGTTCACACTGTGCAAAAATGTGGCACTGGCTATATAGGGAGCAATTTGGCAACAGTAACCATTTCACAACAACCATTATTTCAGAAATAATGCCTGTTTTGTTTCTTTGACTATAAGAAAGAATTAGAACTTTCCTGGCGTATATACAGAAATGAGCTCATTATCATTGGAAAATCTTATAACTGTTGGGAACAAGAAAAGAAAAACCAGTCTGTTTGTTCCCTATTTCATATTCATGAGGCTGCTCAGAGGCAGTTTGATTGACACCTTTGGTATATGTTGTCTGCTTTCTTTAGATCAAGCTGGGGGTTTTGGTTCACCTATCACTCACTTCCCACTTTGCTACCAAGGTCTGTTGTGGCTCTCTAAATGGTGTAGTGATGAATTGCCCACTTGGGAATTTTTAGGACATCTTAATCCCAGCCTGACAGAAATCCCTTCGATAAATAATCTACCAACCCTCTGCCAAATGCAAGTGGATCAGTGGACATAGATTTATGACAGCTTTCACAAATGAAAAGTAGCAGCAGGGAGTATATGCTAGTGTACTCAGAATCCATGAATGGTCTCTATTTCCCAGTTTAATTTTCCCCAGATATATTTGTTTGAAATGTGTTCTGCAGGATTTTCTTTAAAGCTGTGTGTGTGTGTGTGTGCTCATGCACGTGCCTGTGTGTGTCTGAATGTGCAGTCGCTTAAATGATAAAAAAATGCACAATTACTTTATAAAGCAATCACTGGAAATCATTTTTATTTATAAGTTGGGCTTTTCTTGGATAAATATAAGGTGATAAAATTAGATAATAATGAGTGGTAAAAATTCTGATTAAATGATTGAAAATGATTTCAAAATCATTTTTGAAATCAATAGCTTTAAAAAAATAACTTGAGGAAACCAGTTTGAGAGGAGTTATATAACTAATAGATTCAGAATCTGAATGATAAGAATAGGTCACTCAAGTGAGTAAATTTTCTCCAAAAAAGTGTTTCTTCCTAAAAAACAAATGAGAAGTTACCTGTGGTTGTGTTCATATGATTACAATTTTATATTTGCATCTGAGCTATTTGCATATATCCCATATGATACAGAAATAGCAAAAAAGAAATGTTTGGTAGATTGGACAATTAGCCTGTAATATTTTTAATGTAAATTGTAAATTCTATTGCTTTATGATAAATTATTAAGGATATCGAGTCAGTAATGCTATGGAATGAACTTATGTCATAGAGTAGAATCTAACTACTGGGTTTTATGTATATTATATACATACATATGATACATTTTATTTATTGAACGTTTAAAAATAAGAAGCAATTTTAGGGAACAAATCTGAAAATGAGTCATTTTTTAGTAATTCTTGCATTATCACACTTAGACTGTGAATTTTGTCACTCTGTTGCCGAAGTACCATTCTTACTATAAAGTGACAGCCACCTTTTCTCGCCCTTAAGGTATATGGCACAAGTTCACAACAAGTTAGAATGTGACATGTTGCTATTTGCCATTAAAATTTAGACAGTTTTATAATCTTCTTATGAGGCCAAGAATTTTCTTCAATAATGAAGAAAAGAGAGGGTTTTGTGTGTGTGGTTTTTTTTTTTTTTTTTTTTTTTTGGTATACATTTGTATACCAAAGTGGTTTTGGTATACATTTGGTTTTTTAGTATACATTTGGTTTTTTGGTATACATTTGTAAAAACATTGGGGGAAAAAACATGGACTGAAAAGGTCTGTAATTTACTAAATCCATAGAAGTAAGTTAAAATGAGCATATTGATGTTAGTTTAAAAAAAAAACAAAAAAGCTGCATTTTCCAGAACAAACCCCGAAGAGGTTATTAAATTCCTACTAAGTACCAGCTGCTTTTCCTTTGCTAACAGAGCTACCAGCAGGTGACTGGAGCCTCATTCAGGCTGTAACACAAGGTCAGGTGTAGAATTGCTTCTGGCTTGGATAACTGAAAAAATCAGAGCCTTCAAATTAGTGCACTTCTGTTCAAATTAGACAGTAATACCAGTAATACATACTTTTTTTTCCTTCAAATCTTTATTAATTAACCATGATAAGTATGTCATAGGATAATTGGTAAATGAAACCAGATGTTTTAATTTTGGGTGGCACTGACATTATGCAGATCTTTTTCATTGTCAGTGTCTCCTTTGGTTCATACAGTGATTTTTCTGAGGCTTGAGGGCAGCTCTTGTTGAACCCACATCACAGAAGAATAAACTGAGGCACAGAGAGAGTGGAAATTTGCCTAAGATCACAGACCTACTAGGATCAGGTTTGCTGAATTCTGTCTGCTCCATTCTGAGCCCTTCGATCATGTGTTCAACCAGGGGCTGATATAATAACCCTCCTATCACCGTCTCTCTCCCCTTTCCCACCAAGAGAGTTTTTGTGTGACGGTGTTTGGGTTGTCATAATATAACAGCTGCTGGCATGTAGTGGATGGGGCCAAGGATAGTTCCACACAAGCAGCACTTTTTCTCCTTAAAAATACTGTGATGCCTCTGTTGAGAAACGTTTACAATCGCGAGGCATACTAGGAAAGTAGTTCTCATAATTATATGTATGTTTAAATTCCACTCAGTACATTTATTCCTGTTTTCATTTGTTTTATAAATAAGTCTAAGAATGTATGGTTAATAAAATGTTACTCTCTAAAGAATATTATAAATAGAACTAGTAAAATAAGAAATGAACAATTATAATTCCTCATTCCTTTTATGGCCTTCAGCTATCAAACATAACACATAAAAACATATCTATATATCTCTCTATATTTTAATGTACTCCATTTATTATTCTTCCAAGTTAGAAATATCATTATTGGAACAATAATTTTTACCCTCCTTTAAATTTGGTATCCTGTTTAACTGTTTTACCAAATGATCTGGTTAGCTCCTGCTATTCTGAAACTGAGGGGAAAGGTAATAAGCCTCAGGCTTTGCCTGAAGAAACAGCAGAAACTGTTCTTTTTGCAATTAAATTTGCACCTTTTTTGCATATATTTAACATTTGATTTGAAGGTGTTAATTATCTTATTTCCTAAATATCTAATTTGGTTTATGGAATGTTAATAGTGGTAGTATTGTTACCATTTGACAAATTAGGAAATAAAATATACAGGGTTGTTACTTGTTAAGGCTTAACACAATTAAGTAAAATAAATGTTTAATTTCATGGTCATTGTAGCCTTACCTCCTCTACCTTCCTCATTCATCAAAGGGAATAAGAATATTGGTAAATTTTTGACAGTTTTAGTATATAATAGCATAGTTTTTGAATTAAAAAAAATGTATATATGTAATACATTCATCTGCCTATAAATAACAAGAGGTATGGCTTATATGGAGTTAATTGACTCACATTGAGTTTGTAATTATGCTTTCAGAAATAATAGATTAGGATTTAGTTAATAAAGTTAAAAAGAACCCATAAAATTCACATTCATGTCATATTTCATTAAATACATATATTAAGGTCATGATTAATAGAAGTCCAATATACCTCAGAAACAAAATTTTCTTTAGATATTAATGGGAAACTTCCATTTTGAAGCACATTCTTGGTGCTTATATTTTCCTTACTTTTAATTAGCTGATTTTTTAAGTAAAGAATGTTTAAAGCTGTATATCTATCAAAATGAAAAAGAGTAGAAAAGACATGTACAATAAGATTGAAATTACTGGAGTCAATCAGTTGAGCTTGATTTCATCTTTTTTTATGGGGAATGTGTCACAGTGCACCATAGCTCTGTGGTTTTTGTGGTTAAGCTTTTTAATACTTCAAAGCATCAGCAATTACACATTATATGAGTTGAATTTATATTTGCATAGATCTGATTTTAAAAATCTTTTTGTAGGGAAATCTGTTATTTGAAATGACATACAATATAAAAATAATTGGGACTATCTGTATTCTTCTAGTAACATAGAATATTTGGGTTTTAATCATTTCTGACCTAAAAATTAGTTGGCATTTCTAAAAAGGTATATATATATATATATATATATATATATATATATATATATATATATATATACTTACATATATATATGATTTTATTCCCTTATTTCATTTCTCTCCTCTTCCAACAGTGGAAAGACATAGCCATGCTATCCTAGTTATTATTGCAATTGTATATAGAGAACAACCTGCCCAGAAACTAATATCAGAATTTCACTCAGGGGTATTATAGTGAGCAGCCTTAAGGATAAATTACTTTTGGGGGGACTTAAAAATAGCATAGGTCAGTGTATTAAACTGACTAACATATGAGTGAAAAAAAATATACAGTGTGCAATACCAAGAGGTTAGAAAACTGAATACTGTGTAACAAATTTGTTAGTTTGTATAAGTTCATTTTGATAAACTGTTGGTGGCTGCTTGTTAACATAAATTTTTAAGATTTTCATTGTAATAGTATTTTCCCACATACAGGGCAAGAGAGATCACTTAGTTGGGAACAAAACTTAGCTGGAAGTAAAAAATTTCATAGGTATTCTTCTCCACTCTAGTAGTCTTTTTTTTTTTTTAAACTGAAGTGTAATTCATTTACAATGTTGTGTTAGTTTCCAGCATACAGCAAAGTGGTTCAGATTCTTTTCCATTATAGGTTATTAGAAGATATTGAGTATAGTTCCCTGTGCTATGCAGTAGGTCCTTGTTGTTTACCTTTTTTTTTATATAGTAGTGTGTATGTGCATATGTTAATCGCAAACTCCTAATTTCTCTCTCCCCCATCCCCCATATCCCCTTTTGGTAACCATAAGTTTGTTTTCTATGTCTGTGAGTCTAATAGAAGCAGTCTTGATGAGCTAACAGTTCCACCAAGCTTTGTAAATACGCATTCATTACACGCACTTATTTATAGATATCCTCATTGCAAATAAGCATAAATATAGTTTAATAATTTTATATATATATAAAATTGTCTTAGGTCTCAAACCTCCTAAAAGCAGAGTTTGAGATGGGAATTCTTGTTTGTTCAGCAGATGCTTTCAGGTAATACTGGGATGGGCAAGACATGCTTTCAGCTCGAAGACTCCCTTTAAGCCGGATCCCATGAGGAACACTTTAGCATGAACCACACCACAAAACTGGTCTCACATCAGGGATGGCGTTGGCCTTTTGTCTTCCCATGCGAAACAGTCGTTGGTTGAAGGTTGCATGAAGGAAGCAGGGGGACAGGGAAGGGGAGAAAAACATCTTGGGAGACTGTGGGCACTTGAGGGTAGTTCTCCAGAGAAGGGGCAGCTATAAAGTGTTGGCAGCTACAGCTCACTGCAGCTAGGTGTGCCCGGCAACGGAAAGTTCCACGGAAAGAGAAGTGGGCTGGCATCAACATTGTCCAATCAATTGATGTCACGTTTGAGAATCTGGTAGTATTTGCTAAGTAATTTCTGTGAGTCTGTGATTCTGGTCAGATTATTCAGACCCATAATGTAGTGTTTGAAGTATTTTTGTGAGTGATACACATTCTCTAGTGTTTAAAACAAGTGTGATCAGAACTCTGAGACTCAAAATGCAGAAAACATACAAAACATGTTGACCGAAATTCTCTCTGAGGTTTCGGTGTCAGTAATGGACACTTCTCTTTCTTCAGATCATTTAGCCTTTTCTAACGCCCTCACCTTCTCCTCTGTGGTTCTCAGCACACAGGTTTCCATGGTTGATTACTCTTAAGCAGGGGAGGAAAGCCCAGTTAATGTTACTACTGGGTCACACATATCTCTCTCAGTGCCTGGTGTCTCATGGGCCCTAACATGTATTTGCTGAGTGAATGAACAAGGGACACTGGATGTGAATGGAGCCGCCGAATGTTAGAGATAATTGAATAATTAATACATGTATACACTCTGTGATTCTTTTTACACTGTTTTATTAAGAACACTTTATAAAGTGCACACCTCGGTTATGCAGAGCTTACGTGCATGAGTGTACGCACAGGCGCTACTGTTGTTCAGTAGCAGGTTTTCTAATTTCAAAAGCTACATCTTATTGTATTTCTTCTTGTGTAATTGGCTTCAGATAGATAAGCCAACATCTTCACAGTCCTGAATCACTTGATGGTTTTACACGTCATTCCTCCTACAATGTTCATTTGCATTTTCAGTGTTCATCCTCTTTTTCAGGATGCGTTATGTTCAAAAGTACGGAAGAGCCTGTAGTTAAGGTATGTTCACAGACAACCAACATTTTATGACAGAAAAAATAAGATATTGAAGGATCAAGATAAAGGAGTTAAAAAATTTATGAAGAAATATATTAAGAGCAAAATTTTAAAAGTTATACAGAGTGCCATGGTACAGATTCAAAACCATGCAAATAATGTATACGTCATGTTCTTTATTCATCAGGAAGGACAGAAATAAAGCTAACCTCAACTGTTACGTTTATTCTTTTTCAAGATAGAAATATTCTTCTTTATAAAAATATATGCTTACTATTAAAAAGGCAAATAAGGCAGTATGGAAGATTTCAGGAAAAAAATAAAAAGATCTAAATATTTTAATACCCAAAGGTATATCCTCATTAACATTATGATGCATGAATATTTTGTAAATATTTATATGCATATTTTATATTTATATATGTGCTAGATGGATAAATATTTACATCTTTCTTTTGGCTAAGTAATATATAATATACCTTCTATTTGGGTCTGTAAGGAAAGAATGTTAAATAGGCATTAATAATTTCTGTATGCTGTTTTGCTGCATTGTCTTTATAATATCTATGTATATGTATGCATGCACACATATATGTTTTAGATATTTTTCCCTATTTAAGAATAATTGTACTTGTAGTTTGCCCCAACCCCAGGCAAACACATTCTGATTTCTGTCTTGTAGTAATTTTGCTCATTTTTGTGTTTCATAAAATGAAATCATGCAGTTTGCATTCTTTTTGTATCTGTCTCCTTTCACAGAGCGTAATATTTTATAGAGTCACTTATGGGTTGATTTGTGTAGTAGTAATGTCTTATGAATATACCACTATTTGTTTATCTTTTCTCCTGTTGATTTACAGTCACGTTTTTTTCTTGCTATTATGAATAAAACTGCTGTGAAACTTTTTCTGTAAGCCTTTTTATAAATATATGTTTATATGTTTTTATAAATATATGTTTATATGTTTACATGTTTTTATTTTGCATGTGTGTTGGGGAGAGTTATACAATAGGAGTGGAATTGATGGATCATAATACTATGTGAAATTTTATAAGAAACTAGCAAAGAGGAAAACTCAGAATTAAGGTTTTTCTTGGCTGAAAAAAGTGTCAATCGGTTCTAAGTTCTCTCTCATAAGGTAAATAGGGTTAAAAATAAAGTGTTCAGAAGCAATTAGAATTTTTGCCCTTGTATATGAAGGTATCTCATACAAAGCCTTCTCTCACAAAGTCAGCATAATTCATTACTGAATAAAAGCTTTTAGAGTGAATTATTTTCAAGCATTTTTACATGTTCCAGAGCCCACAGACTCATACTCTTTCATGATAAAACAAATTTACTTTAAAGTTAACATTAGTTATCATAACATAACCTAATGGGTCATCTTGTTTTCATAAATTTTTCTAGAATATGTCTGTTTCCTGCTCTTGCTCTGGGTTGTTGGAACACACTGTATATCAAGGCTATACTCACAGACAAAACACACATATGATAATCAATATTTATATAATTGACCCATCCATGTAAATAATTAATAAGTAAATACAGGCCAGTGAAAGCAGAATAAATCAGTGAAAATTATAAAACATATGTGAATAATACCTCACTCTTGAACAAGTTGATATCATGGGACACAATGGCTGTGACTATCAAACTATAGACTAAAATCATGAATGTTGGGGAGGGAGGATGTTTGCATATTGACTCTTCAATTAAGTCAGAGGCAAGGGAAATCCAACCCTTCCTTGTAAATGTGAAGAAATGAGAAGTGATCATAACCCCAATTTGGGGCATATAAGTGAAACTCCTCACAAAACCGAATTTTCATAATAGATTGGGTATATATACCTATTGGTAATTTGAACCTACAAAAACTGTGACTCAGTTTTAAACAAAAGGTAAAAATTCCAACTTTCACTAGAGCAGCATTATTTTAAAGGAGTGGAGGATAGGGGTTTTATTAGGTTTATTCTCCACAGTTCATTTTCTTTCCTTGGTGGCAATCCGGAGGGCAAGGGTATGCACTTTTTAAAAATGTTCAGTTTCAAATATATCTCTTTGATTGATTTGAACATAAACAGAAGGGACCAGCTTGTTTTCCCGTTCTCAGACCAAACTAGAAAGTAACCCAGGCCCATTAAAAGTTCTGCATAAACCTGGATGTCTGGCTCCCATCCCCAGACATTCTGCTTTAACTGGTCTGGGTCCAGCAGTGGCACCAAAATATATGGAAGCTCCTCAGTATGTCTAACATGCAGCAACATTTGGGAACCAGCATCTTATCACCTTGTAGCTCACAGAGCTCCATCTACCTGTTTTTCAGGTGGGAATGCTGAGGCCCGGAGAGGGGGAAGGACTTGCCTAGGTCACAAAGAATGTTTGTGGCTGAGCCAGGATTGGCTATACTATTCTTGCACCCCACTGACATACCTCTCCCATCCTATTATTTCACTAGGTAACTGACATACCCCTCCCATCCTATTATTTCACTAGGTAACTAACCTCTCTGTGCCTTGGTTTCCTCATTTGTAAAATGGGGGCCTTAATGGTATCTACTGGTAGGGTGGCTGCGCTGATCACATGAGATTATGACTAGAAAGTGCTTATTAGCACAGTGATTAGTTTTCAGCAGATGTTACCCATTTATTGTTGTTGCTGTTCTGTACTAGGGGGATAGAAATGAATGGGGTGCCCAGAGGACAGTGAGCTCACTGGGGACAGAAATTGGGATTCCTCTCTCCATACCCGGCATTCAGTATAGATCCTGACATTTAATAAAAGTTTTTTCAATGCAGAAAAAAAAGTGCTGTGTATTCTTTCCCTTTAATATGTATATTGTGAATGTAATATGTATTAATATATAATGTATATATTAAAATTTTTAATTGATATCACTGACATTAGGGTAACAAGCTAACTTGGAATCACAGGGCAGCAGATTAGATACATGATTGTTAAAGAGATATCAGAAGGATGAAAGATGTAGCTTCATCTTCTTGGAAATCTTATTTTCATGCATAATGTGTTAAAGGTAATTGTAGTTGAAAGTTTTAATTCTTCTGAAAAATGGTTTCTAACTTGTTTGTGTCATGTTTGTGGCACATCTAGATAGCAACAGATTTTGTGAAGAATGACCAGGTTTAACAAAGCCTTTAGGTTTCTTAAGTGCTTGCAACATATCACAGGGCATTAAAAGTACCTTTCATCACACAATAAAAGGACTATTTGTAGTTCATTTTTCTGCCTCTTTTATTAGAAGTTATATGCCTGTCAGCTCTCATCTTTGCAGTAGAATGCCTTACATTTATATTGTGATTTATGATTCACAAAGTTGTAACACATACATGCTTCTCAATTTTTCTAATGTTCTTGAATTATAAAACTCAGTTTATTTTCACAATGTATTCTGAAGCACCTGAAAGATCAGATATATTATTCAGAGAACCATGGATAGGGTGAAATGAAAAATGTCCTATTTCTATTCACCTCATAAATTATCCTTAAATTTTAGATTTTCTCTTTGAACCTTCCCAATTATTGTATCCTGCCACAATAACAATCTTTTAAATTAAATAATATTTAATAAAGAATTATCTCCATATAATTTTTAATCTCTGATGAAGTAATCTGTTTCCTTTTTTGTGTTATAATAAAGTCATTTATGTGGTAGTTAAATGCTTAATTAGCCACAATTTTTCATTGACTGTTTGTGTGTCATTCTGAGTTTTTTCAATTTATTAAGACACGGGTATCTTTCCTTAAAAAAATTATTGAGGATTATACGATCTATTTATTTATCCTTAGATAATGCCCTCACTCAGTTCACCAAAAAAAAAAAAAAAAGTATTATTTCAAACCTGTACTTCTTTGCTTCCACTCTACCATACCCACCTTCATCTTCAAGCACCTGACCTCTGTTCATTCAGAGATGAAATAGAGGGTGTCAGGTGGGAATTTCCTCAATTTCTTTGCCCACCCCTTCTCATCTGTAGCCATCTTCATCCATTTCCTTTATTTCTGACTCAGGGAAATTGGACTCTACTTTGCTCAAGTCTAACAATCTTCTCTTGTTATTGGATCTCTTTCCTTCCTCTTAAAGGACTTTACTCCCCTCCGTCAACTATTCCAGTTTTCTCCTGTTCTTTCTTTAAAGCAAACAAATTTACAAACAGACCAACTAATGAACCATAAAAAACAAAAACAAAAATCCTAATGGCAACAGTATCTCTAGGCCCTCTAGACACCAGTCCTCTCATTTCTACCTCCTTATTATTTGTAGAATCTTCTCCACATCACCCTTCCTCATGCCCCTGGTTTAATCTGGGATCCCATCATTTTCTTCCTATTATGTTAGTACGTTAAGTATCCAACAGAAATTCCTGCCTCAGGTATGTCTCTCCTGTCTATCTTTCCAAGCATCTATTATAGAATTCTTTAGTGGCATTGTTTTTATGATAAATTCTGAACCTCATAGCATATTAAGCTGGTTGTTAACATGAGACTCTTCTTGTCTGGAAATTTTGGCTAGGTCCCAAAGCTAAGGATTGTGAGTGCCAAATAGCTCAATTCTAAAGAGAGTTATTAGACCATGTATGTAGGATTTGAAAACAGTGGTTCCAAAATCTAGTTCTAGCTTTACCTAATCTCCTACCTTGGGGCTAGGTAAGAAAAAGTGAAGAGTATACCTGGTGGGAGTCAAGATGTCCCCAACCAAAAGAGCCTGGCTTGGATCATCAGAATCTACATTGCATGGAGAGGCTTACAGTCTAGTTGGGGAAGGAATCACCATTTCTAGGTGATTACATTGAGGTATCTCCAGTGAGAGAATTTCTGTAGAATGGTTAAGGTTTCCTAGGAAACAGATTTAACACTGGAATTCCTTGAAAACCTCCCACAGCAAATTATAACTCTCTGCAGCCAAGGGGGACACTCTCTGCCATTTCTCCTTCCTCCCCTCAGCCAACTCTTAAGGGTTGCATCAGGGATGGGAGGGTAGTCTCAGAGCCTGGTATGTAAATATTGCAAGTTATTCTGTGGATTTCCCAGTCTGAATCAGGACAAGAAAGGACAATGTTCAATTTGATAGAGATTTCATTTAGGCCAGCTTTTTTTTTTTTTTTTAAGATCTGAAATTATAGAATCGGGAAGAGATAACATCCTGGGTTAGGGAAAGGAGATTTGACAATGCAAGGAAGAAAGGGAGTTACTTGCACTTAGTGTCTTACAGACCTTAAAAAAATCCAGTTCTGATAGCAGAGTAAAGGCAAAATCTTTAATATTTGTTGCCTATTTATGTAGCCTCATCTTTTACCACCAGCCCTTCAATCCCAAACTCTATGCCTTATCAAAACACTTTGAGCACCCTTCCTCATCTTCCTTACTTGATTAATTCCTACTTGATCTAAGACACAGTCCAGGAATCACCTTCTCAATGGAGCTTCCCCTGATGTCACACCACACCCCATTTTACATTACATTGCTCCCTTTTATGTTTTTTATGGCACCCCACTCACTTCCATCTAGTCACTCATCAACCTGGATAATGGTGGTTTTATCAGTCTCCTTTGTGAGACTATGTAATTCTTTAATGCAAGGACTCTCTTTTATATCTGCATCCCTGACACCAATTGCAGTGTCTTTATTTTTTTGATAAATGAAAATTAATTGTTAATGGCATTTTTGAATTGAGATATGATGTAAAAGAAATACTTTGAGTATAGCTCGCTAATTGAAACATTTAGAAACTGCATAAAAAAACCATTTTCTGTAAAAGATAAGAGAGTACAATTCAAAATGTTACCTTCATGTGACTGCTTGGAAGCACTTTATGCATGCTTTCCCTACCCCTCACCCTCATTCTCTCTCTCACTTTCTCCGTGTGTGGAGCAGATGTAAAAATACAATACTACTCACCCTCCATCTATCAAGCACTTTCACAGTCTCTTGTCTCATTATAGAATTCACTTGAGAGTTCTCTTTCATTATAGGTTTTTCAGTCCTTTCTTACAGACAGTATTATTTTCTTTACTCTCTTTCTTCACTTTGATATGACCTTTGCCAAACATTATGCCGTTTCTCAAAATCTGATCTGAACATATTTTCAGAATTAATTTTTTATTAAAATGTACCATAATATATATTAAATAAAAATACTATGTAGTTTTGTTTACCCTCTCTTCTCATTAAGATTTCTAATGTTTGTGGTTAGGCTTTACCTTACTAGCTACAATTCATTAAAACAAACAAACAAAAAGATTTAAGGAGAAATGGGTGTGAGATCCACCATGTAAACACCTCAGTCCTTGCATGGTATTTCCATGTGTATACACACCTATGCATGCACATCATTATGGAAAGAAAATGTTCAGTTTTTAGCTGTTCCAGCCTAGGAAGTAGAGACATATTTTCCTAACACTATGTGAACTTGAGAAAGTTTATTTACTTGTTATTTGTTATCTTGGCACAAAGCATAATTGAGCTTGTCATCTTGAAGGACACAGTTGAGGCAATCACAGGAGCCCCTGTGCCCTGACATGACTCCCAGAGCACTTCAGAGAGGCTGCCCCAGCTGGAGGTTGGTTATGGTAACCAGTGCCCAGGTCCTCTGAGCAGCTCATGGGAGAACACTGTAGACTCTGCCAGTGACTGGTCCTAACTTGTATGGAGATGCATAGGGCTTTCAGCAGCTGCTTTAAATCCTACTCTAATAAGGTTGGTTAGTTTTAGAAATTTAATACAACACAAAATCTCTTATTTAGGAGGGTTTGCTACCAGAACAACAGTGTAGTCTTACATTAATTTTGATGCCAAAATTATTAAAGTAAGAGTCCATTCTGAAAGTAGATGTGTCTCTTTTTAAAAACAAATTATAAAATAAAGATGATAAAACATATATAACAAATAAAAGGAATATTTTGAAAGCATTTATGAATATATATGTTCTTGGATTTCATTTTGGAACACCAAATGAATCTTCATGTTATAAAGCAGCTAAGCAAAGATAAAGTTAAACATACCAAGTATCATAACTAGCTAGCATGCTAAATACATTTGTTTTTAATAATATGTACTGTTCAGGGACTTCTCTGGTGGTCTACTGGTTAAGACTTTGCCTTCCAATGCAGGGAGTGAGGGTTCGATCCCTGGTCAGGGAGCTAAGATCCCACATGCCTCGTGGCCAAAAACCCAAAACATAAAACAGAAGCAGTATTGTAACAAATTCAATAAAGACTTTAAAAATTGTCCACATCAAAAAAAAAAATCTTAAAAAAAATAATATGTACCATTCAGATGTTGAATTTTAGGTGGAGTTGAGGAGAAGATAAACCTTCAAGCATTCCACAAGGTTTCCAAAACATTGCCAAAATGATTTAGAAAACGCTAGGAAATTCAGTGCATTAACTTTTTAATACATATTTCAATGTAGTATGCATTTCCATATATTATGATATGCTCAGGTGTAATACATATTTTGCCTAGATTCATTGTTTTAATGTGCTATAGAAATCAGACTTTTCATTTTGTCCATGCTAAATCTTTTTAGACTTAAAAATACCACCACAAACCCACACATCTCAAAAAACTTGGCAAACTGTAATGAAAGCAGTTGTTAATTCCAAAGACTGCTAAAATATCCGAGCTATTTGTCAGTTTGCCCGGGTCTATTTTGGACACACATGGTAGAAGAGATTAATTTTCTATTGTCATATGGCCATTAGTCCTCAAAAAAAAGTAGATAATGTGTAAATGTGTATTGTTCGAAGTTACTTCAGAAAAATTTCCAGCTGTGTCTACCATTAACAGTATTCAAACATTTCTCTCACCTGTTTGGCCTTGTTTAATATTTGGATTGTGAGCGGTTAGAGCCCAGGTTAAATGCAGTTTTCTATCCAAATGTAACTCTAAGGCTTCAGGATAAATCTCTGTGCACCCCTGAGATCAGCATATCACTCACCAGTACAGTTTGGTAGAAAAAATATCAGACAAAGGGTATTAGGAACTAGAACAGAGGGAATCTAGTTCCAGTTTAACTAATGATTCAAAGCTGACCTTTTTTGGTATCAAGGAAATTATGCCTAAAATATCATTAATCCACCAATATGTTTTACGTAGGTTAGGATTTTAGATGCCACTGTACAAAAGAATAAGACTTTCTGGAGCTAATCTCAAAGTACAGAGACAGAATGTATAGGGTGGGTGCAGTATTTAATTTAGATGTTGCAGTTAAAAAAAAAAAAAAAAAGCATTGGCCGCTCATGTTATTAGCATCTGAAAGTCTATGTAGAAAATACAGAGACAGTGGAGAGTAATGAATAAAAGAAATAGGGAAATCTACCAGGCAGTTGGCTTCTGCCAAAAGGAGTTGATTTAATATTTACACCACCCTTCTTTCAGCTTGTGACCTATACATTTTGGAATCCTCTCTGAAGCCTCCCTGATGCTTACATTCTGTTTTCTCTCCTGGTTCTGTTGATCCTTCTACCTAACAAATACATATTTCTCAATGACTGATCCTTGATTCTCTTTGCCATTCTCTTTATGTTCTCCTCTGTGATCATATTTAAAATTTTCACATGCGAGAAGATGACTTGATCGTCAGTACTTCTGTATTTTTAAGTTCTTGTGCCCCATCCCCAAACATTGAAATCTCTACTCAGATTTCCAGATTCCACATACACCTCAAAATCCCAAACCGAACGGTTAATGTTTCCCTCAAAAAGTCTTCCTCAAAATTTTATGCCTTTAAAAATAACAGTGTTCTTTTTGTGTTGAACTTCTGTGTCCACAGTTGTAGCCTAATTGGCCCAAAAGAAGCTAAATACGTTTCTTCAGTTTCCCAAAGTGATTGTGTGTGTCGTACTGCAGATTTCAGGGGAAAGTTAGAATAGGGGATTAACTCTGTGACAAAAGTCAGGCTAAATTGAAAATTAAGCTTCCCGATTATTTAAAAGTTTTTTGACTATCCAAAAATGAGAAATTGTTCCTAGTCTCTCATTCTGTCTGTTCTACGTATACGTACGACCTTGAAGTGTCTTCTTTTCTTCCCTTCCTCATACCCTCCAGAATTGCCTCAGAATTGTAATTTCATTTTACCTTGTGCAGAGTAATTCTGCTTTTCTTAGCTTGATTCCCAAACTTGTATATGTAAACCCAGTTAGATGCACAGCAGAACAAAATGCACTTCTATTTCATAGGATTTAGTGTCCTTAGGAAAAATTCATTGTTTCTAGGAATAATTTTCCATGGTGCCAGCTACCCTTACTCTGCTTCTTCTCTATGCAGTCCCCATATTCCATTTTGATTCAGAAATTGAAATCAACTCTTTGTCAGTCTCCCTTTTCTGTGAGGCACACACCACCTGGAACTTCATTTTTTAATTTTTTCTCCAAATTTAGAGATTGATTTCATTTGCTATCAAGCAAAATAATATACATTTTCTGTTTTAATTAGCTAGGTGACCTTGGACCTGTTTCTACACTATGAATACAGTGATGATAATACCTTTTGATAGGGTTATTGTGCAGTTACCTAACACCATGCTTGTCCCTTAGCACTGAGTGATTAAATGTCATGTTCCGCTTATTTCTTCTTTGGAATTCCATATTTTATTAAGTGACTTTAGGATACTCCATTAGTCATCCTATTTAATTTTCTTTTTTTCCTTTTCTGTTTCTCTGCATTAAACTGTAAAAATCTTGAGTGCAAGAACTGTATCTTGGTGCTCATGTATATATATCTCACAGAGCAAAATGGAGCTGGGTAGAGAAGAATCAAACACTTTTTTACCTGCGTGGATTTCTGAAAATATGACTTTAAGAAGTTCCCTGGGGCTTCCCTGGTGGCGCAGTGGTTGAGAGTCCGCCTGCCGATGCAGGGGATGCGGGTTCGTGCCCCGGTCTGGGAAGATCCCACATGCCGCGGAGCGGCTGGGTCCGTGCGCCATGGCCGCTGAGCCTGCGCATCCAGGAGCCTGTGCTCCGCAATGGGAGAGGCCACAGCAGTGAGAAGCCCGCGTAACGCAAAAAAAAAAAAAAAAAAAGAAGTTCCCTGTAGTATGTGGTGAGATTTTTTTGGAGGGGTGTGGGGCTTAAACTTTCAGTAAGTAGTGATAATTTTTCTTTGAGTTTTTAAGATGATTGTGAGTCTTAATTGAGAGAAAATTGTATCTGACCAAGCCTGCTTATTGCAGCCTGTTCCTTTGAAATATATCCATTAACACTATGATTCAGCTTTTTCATTTTCTTTACTCCTCTTTGTTCCTGTCTTTTGATTAGTTTCTTTCAAATGCCAATTTATTCTTGAAGATTATTACACAGGCACACACAAATACACACTCTCACACATGGATGCTCTCTTAACAAGAGAAGAAAGAAATTAGTTGGGTTTATTCATGCTTTGATTTTTTTTAAATTTTCTTTGATTTTAAAAAATACAGAAAACTTTAAAAACCAAAGTTTTCCTGGATAGAAGGTGGAAATGAGTGGAAGGAAAAACCAAGAGTTTTGTACAGGATAATATTCAAAGCAACTTGTATGCGTACTTTGAGTTTGAAGGTGGTGATTAGGTTTTCAGATTTAGAGAAGTGTGAGACAACCTAATTAAACACCTTTTTGCTGAAAAGCAGCTCAGTACATTCAGATTGCTTTGGGAAGCTCTCAAAGCTTTTATCAGTAAGCTAATATTGCAAAAGTCCTTTAAACTAATAGCTTTTGAAAAATTATTCCCCAGACTGGAAATACATTATAAAGATATTTAAATAAATACACTTGCTAGAATCCTTACATTGAATAGGTGCAAAAATATATCTTAAAAAGTATGAAATATACAGTCAGTAAATGTGTAAGTACATATTTTCTAGTAATAATTAAGGCAAATTAATTTAATAACTTTTTGACCCCTTGCCTCTTAGATTTCTCTTTACAAATCCTTAGTAATTGTTTACGAAGGGGATTGTAGGAGATCAAGATGAAGAAAAAAAAGCAAATCTCTATAGATAATAGGTTTATTCAAGTTGTACATAAAACCTTTATCTTCTTTAGGAGCATATTGTTTATTATTGCCCTCATTAGCAGTATTCTTATTAAATGTGAATTGTTTACCTGTAAATACAATGGATCAGATTTTGTAATTTTGTGGTTTCATTCAATAGCACACCTTTCTTTCTAACAAAAATACTTTTGGGTTGCCTTGTTCAATGCCCAAACTGACAGGTCTTTATTTCATCTGTTTTGTCATCCCTCTGTGAGAGGCATGGACCCAATGGCTTCTGAGATCCCTTCCAATCTTTCACAGCTTAAGATTTTTTTTCTTTTACTTTTTTTTTTTTTTTTTTTTTTGCGGTACGCGGGCTTCTCACTGTCGTGGCCTCTCCCGCCGCAGAGCACAGGCTCCGGACGCGCAGGCTCAGCGGCCATGGCTCACGGGCCTAGCCGCTCTGCGGCATGTGGGATCTTCCAGGACCAGGGCACGAACCTGTGTCCCCTGCATCGGCAGGCGGACTCTCAACCACTGTGCCACCAGGGAAGCCCCTCTTTTAATTTAATTTAATTTTTTTATATACAGAAGGTTCTTATTAGTCATGCTTTTTATACACATTAGTGTATACATGTCAATCCCAATCTCCCAATTCATCACACCACGCACCCCCCTCACCCTTGGTGTCCATACGTTTTTTCTCTACTTATGTGTCTCAATTTCTGCTCTGCAAACCGGTTCATCTGTACCATTTTCTAGGTTCCACATATATGCGTTAACATACGATATTTGTTTTTCTCTTTCTGACTTACTTCACTCCGTATGACTGTCTCTAGATCCATCCACGTCTCTACAAATGACCCAATTTCGTTCCTTTTTATGGCGGAGTAATATTCCATTGTATATATGTACCACATCTTCTTTATTCATTCATCTGTCGATGGGCATTTAGGTTGCTTCCATGACCTGGCTATTGTAAATAGAGCTGCAATGAACATTGTCATAAATGACTCTTCTTGAATTATGGTTTTCTCAGGGTATATGCCCAGTAGTGGGATTGCTGGGTCATAAGGTAGTTCTATTTTTAGTTTTTTAAGGAACCTCCATACTCTTCTCCATAGTGCCTGTATCAACTTACATTCACACCAACAGTGCAAGAGGGTTCCCTTTTCTCCACACCCTCTCCAGCATTTGTTGTTTGTAGATTTTCTGATGATGCCCATTCTAACTGGTGTGAGGTGATACCTCATTGTACTTTTGATTTGCATTTCTCTAACAATTAGTGATGTTGAGCAGCGTTTCATGTGCCTCTTGGCCATCTGTATGTCTTCTTTGGAGAAATGTCTATTTAGGTCTTCTGCCCATTTTTGGATTGGGTTGTTTATTTTATTAATATTGAGCTGCATGAGCTGTTTATATATTTTGGAGATTAATCGTTTGTCCATTGATTTGTTTGCAAATATTTTCTCCCATTGTGAGGGTTGTCTTTTCATCTTGTTTATGTTTTCCTTTGCCATGCAAAAGCTTTTAAGTTTCATTAGGTCCCATTTGTTTATTTTTGTTTTTATTTCCATTACTCTAGGAGATGGATCAAAAAATATCTTGCTGTGATTTATGTCAAAGAGTGTTCTTCCTATGTTTTCCTCTGAGAGATTTATAGTGCCCGGTCGTACATTTAGGTCTCTAATCCATTTTGAGTTTATTTTTGTGTATGGTGTTAGGGAGTGTTCTAATTTCATTCTTTTACATGTAGCTGTCCAGTTTTCCCAGCACCACTTATTGAAGAGACTGTCTTTTCTCCGTTGCATATCCTTGCCTCCTTTGTCATAGGTTAGTTTACCATAGGTGCTTCGGTTTATTTCTGGGCTTTCTATCCTGTTCCATTGATCTATATATCTGTTTTTGTGCCACTACCATATTGTCTGGATTACTGTAGCTTTGTAGTATAGTCTGAAGTCAGGGAGTCTGATTCCTCCAGCTCCTTTTTTTTCCCTCAAGACTGCTTTGGCTATTTGGGGACTTTTGTGTCTACATACAAATTTTAAGATTTTTTTGTTCTAGTTCCGTAAAAAATGCCATTGGTAATTTGATAGGGATTGCATTGAATCTGTAGATTGCTTTGTGTAGTATAGTCATATTCACAATATTGATTCTTCAAATCCAAGAACATGGTATATCTCTCCATCTCTTGGTATCATCTTTAATTTCTTTCATCAGTGTCTTATAGTTTTCTGCATGCAGGTCTTTTGTCTCCCTAGGTAGGTTTATTCCTAGGTATTTTATTCTTTTTGTTGCAGTGGTAAATGGGAGTGTTTCCTTAATTTCTCTTTCAGATTGTTCATCATTAGTGTGTAGGAATGCAACAGATTTCTGTGGATTAATTTTGTATCCTGCAACTTTACCAAAATCATTGATTAGCTCTAGTAGTTTTCTGGTGACATCTTTAGGATTCTCTATGTATAGTATCATGTCATCTGCAAACAGTGACACTTTTACATCTTCTTTTCAATTTGTTTTCCTTTTATTTCTTTTTCTTCTCTGATTGCCATGGCTAGGACTTCCAAAGCTATGTTGAATAATAGTGGTGAGAGTGGACATCCTTGTCTCGTTCCTGATCTTAGAGGTAATGCTTTCAATTTTTCACCATTGAGAATGATGTTTGCTGTGGGTTTGTCATATATGGCCTTTATTATGTTGAGGTAGGTTCCCTCTATGCCCACTTTCTAGAGAGTTTTTGTTATAAATGGGTGTTGAATTTTGTCAGAAGCTTTTTCTGCATCTATTGAGATGATCATATGGTTTTTCTTCTTCAATTTGTTAATATGGTGGATCACATTGATTGACTTGTGTATATTGAAGAATCCTTGCATCTCTGGGATAAATCCCACTTGATCATGGTGTATGATCCTTTTAATGTGTTGCTGGATTCTGTTTGCTAGTATTTTGTTGAGGATTTTTGCATCTATATTCATCAGTGATATTGGTCTGTAATTTTCTTTTTTTTTGTAGTATCTTTGTCTGGTTTTGGTAGCAGTGTGATGGTGGCCTCGTAGAATGAGTTTGTGAGTGTTCCTTCCTCTGCAGTTTTTTGGAAGAGTTTGAGAAGGATAGGTGTTAGCTCTTCTCTAAATGTTTGATAGAATTCACCTGTGAAGCTGCCTGGTCCTGGACTTTTGTTTGTTGGAAGATTTTAAATCACAGTTTCAATTTCATTACTTGTGATTAGTCTGTTCATATTATCTATTTCTTCCTGGTTCAGTCTTGGAAGGTTAAACCTTTCTAAGAATTTGTCCATTTCTTCCAGGTTGTCCATTTTATTGGCATAGAGTTGCTTGTAGTAGTCTCGTAGGATGCTTTGTATTTCTGCGGTGTCTGTTGTAACTTCTCCTTTTTCATTTCTAATTTTATGGATTTGAGTCCTCTCCCACTTTTTCTTGATGAGTCTGGCTAATGGTTTATCAATTTTATTTATCTTCTCAAAGAACCAGCTTTTAGTTGCATTGATCTTTGCTGTTGTTTTCTATTTTTCTATTTCATTTATCTCTGCTCTCCTCTTGATGATTTCTTTCCTTTTGCTAACTTTGGGTTTTGTTTGTTCTTCTTTCTCTAGTTCCTTTAGGTGTAAGGTTAGATTGTTTATTTGAGATTTTTCTTGTTTCTTGAGGTAGGCTTGTATAGGTATAAACTTCCCTCTTAGAACTGATTTTGCTGCACCCCATAGGTTTTGGATCATCGTGTTTTCATTGTCATTTGCTCTAGCTATTTTTTGATTTCCTCTTTGATTTCTTCAGTGATCTCTTGGTTATTTAGTAATGTATTGTTTAGCCTCCATGTGTTTGTGTTTTTTACGTTTTTTTTCCCTGTAATTGATTTCTAATCTCATAGCGTTGTGGTCAGAAAAGATGCTTGATATGATTTCAATTTTCTTAAATTTACTGAGGCTTGATTTGTGACCCAAGATATGATCTCTCATATCTGGAAAATGTTCCGTGCGCGCTTGAGAAGAAATTATAATCTGCTGTTTTGGGATGGAATGTCCTATAAATGTCAATTAAATCTATCTGGTCTATTGTGTCATTTAACGCTTGTGTTTCCTTATTAATTTTCTGTTTGGATGATCTGTCCATTGGTGTAAGTGAAGTGTTAAAGTCCCCCACTATTATTGTGTTACTGTTGATTTCCTCTTTTAGAGCTGTTTAGCAGTTGCCTTATGTATTGAGGTGCTCTTATGTTGGGTGCGTATATATTTATAATTGTTATATCTTCTTCTTGGATTGATCCGTTGATCATTATGTAGTGTCCTTGCTTGTCTCTTGTAACAGTCTTTATTTTAAAGTCTATTTTATCTGACATGAGTACTGCTACTCCAGCTTTCTTTTGATTTTCATTTGCATGGAATATCTTTGTCCATCCCCTCACTTTCAGTCTGTATGTGTCCTTAAGTCTGAAGTGGGTCTCTTGTAGACAGCATATATATGGGTGTTGTTTTTGTATCCATTCAGCAAGCCTGTGTCTTTTGTTTGGAGCATTTAATCCATTCACGTTTAAGGTAATTATGGATTTGTATGTTCCTATGACCATTTTCTTAATTGTTTTGGGTTTATTTTTGTAGGTCCTTTTCTTCTCTTGTGTTTCCCACTTAGAGAAGTTCCTTTAGCATTTGTTGTAGAGCTGGTTTTGTGGTGCTGAATTCTTTTATCTTTTGCTTGTCTGTAAAGCTTTTGATTTCTCCTTTGAATCTGAATGAGATGCTTGCTTGGTAGAGTAGTCTTGGCTGTAGGTTCTTCCCTTTCATCCCTTTAAGTATATCATGCCACTCTCTTCTGGCCTGTAGAGTTTCTGCTGAGAAATAAGATGTTAACCTTTTGGGTGTTCCCTTGTATTTTATTTGTTGTTTTTCCCTTGCTGATTTCAATAATTTTTCTTTGTCTTTAATTTTTGCCAATTTGATTACTGTGTGTCTTATCATGTTTCTCCTTGGGTTTATCCTGTATGCGACTCTCTGTGCTTCCTGGACTTGGGTGGCTATTTCCTTTCCCATGTTAGGGAAATTTTCGACTCTAATCTCTTAAAATATTTTCTCGGGTCCTTTCTCTCTCTCTTCTCCTTCTGGGACCCCTATAATCCAAATGTTTTTGTGTTTAATGTTGTCCCAGAGGTCTCTTAGGCTGTCTTCATTTCTTTTCATTCTTTTTTCTTTATTCTGTGCTGCAGAAGTGAATTCCACCTTTCTGTCTTCCAGGTCACGTATCCGTTTTTCTGCCACAGTTATTCTGCTATTGATTCCTTCTAGTCCATTTTTCATTTCATTTATTGTACTGTTCATCTCTGTTTGTTTGTTCTTTATTTCTTCTAGATCTTTGTTAAACATTTCTTGCATCTTCTCAATCTTTGCCTCCATTCTTTTTCCTAGGTCCTGGATCATCTTCATTATCATTGTTCTGAATTCTCTTTCTGGAAGATTGCCTATCTCCATTTCAGTTAGATGTTTTTCTGGGGTTTTATCTTGTTCCTTTATCTGGTACAAAGCCCTCTGCCTTTTCATCTTGTCTATCTTTCTGTGAATGTAGTTTGTTCCATAGGCTGCAGGATTGTAATTCTTCTTGCTTCTGCTGTTTGCCCTCTGGTGGAGGAGGCTATCTAATAGGCTTTTGGAAGTTTCCTGATGGGAGGGACTCACAACATAAGATTTTATGACTTGATTCTTTATCATAATGCCAAGAGGACTCGGTGATGCATTTAAGGATATTGGAGGAACCCTTTATTCAATTGAAAATGGTCCAAAGTACTATCAGAGAATATTTAATAAGATGATATTACAATTTGAAGAGGGCATGAGACTGCAGTTAGATAATGAGTAATGGTGGTATAAACAAATCCACACACTATTGGGTTGATTAAATTTATGTTTCTTGGAATTGAATATATGGTGGTCTTTTATATTACAAATGAGATTTGAGGAAAGTTAATGAAGCTGAACCCTCACTAGGTGGCCATGCTTTTCTGCCTGTTTGATTGATAGGAAAGGATTGCTATTGTCTTTTAGTAATTAATCTCCTTTGTGTCATAGAACAAGTTTTTTTATTTGAAACAATTTATTCAAGGTTAATACAGTTATGGATATGAAGTGATTAAACATTGGCTTACATTCAGGGTAAAGAAAAACTAATTGATAAACTGAATTCTTCATGCATAGAATAAGAGCAATACAGTCTTACTGTGGAGATAATTCTTTCTGTGGATGTGAATAGCAATATTATTTTTGCTTCTAGGATTGTTAATTTTAGTTATAAAATTTTGCTTCTATGACTTAAAAATCATTCAGTCAGGAGTTCAAAAATGTCAGTTTCCCATAATTGGACACTCCACTGTTTGATTACAAATTCTATAACAGGGAATTTTTTTTAAGGCAAGGCAGGTTTAGCTAATAATTTCAAACAATAAACTCATTTCAAATTGCTTATCTTTGAAATGTATATGAAATAAAGTTTGTGGCTCCCATCATTCCATTTATTTACTGTAAACTTTTAATTCATTCATGATTTAAAAAAAAATAATTTAAATTCTTTCTAAAGCAAAATCACATCTATCCCTTTGAGTAGCCCTAATGCAGCTATAACTCTTTTCTCATGTATGTATTTCCAGCAACTCACTCAATAACAACTCTGTGAATGAACCTTTCCTGTGTGTGTTCTTGTCCCTCCTGTATCCCATTTTATAAAAATCAAGTTCTGCTCTGCTCTTTCATTTCTCTCCAGGATCTACTGCTCTGAACCTTTCCCCAGACATGCCATAATCAGGTGGTACCTCTTAGTCTAAAGTAATGTTTTTATTCATCTTTGCTTGTAAATCCTTGCGAAATTTCACATTTTCTGGTATCCTGTTTGTCTCCCATCTCTAAAAACAATATAATAAATGAAGTCACAGTAATTCCATGCTAAGAAAACTCATGATGACTATTCCTATGGATATTTCAGTTTAGGAGCACTTTTGGAATAAGTAATACAGGTTTAGGCCAAATGAGTAAATCTTGGATGGAGAAACTTTAGAGCACTATTGGCCAATCAGGGAAAAATTCAGGGACACTTGCAGCCTGCTACATCTTTCTGGATTCCCAGTCACTAGTCTGTATTACTGTGCTTACCCATTAAACAATCCCGTTAATACTGTTCTTATGCATTAAATAAGAGCAGAACACTGCAGCCCAAATACTCCTTTCATAGTGTTGAAGTTGGTGGATTCTTAAAAACCTAATTTTCTTTACTGGTTATTTAGAAGGTAGACATCGTACCAATTTCCTACAGTGATGCTTTTCAACAACATATTACCTTATTTTCCTAGACACATTTATGCCACATTACTTTATTTGACATACAACAAGCCAAACAAGTAAACTATTCCTTAAATATGAGCACTGTATTGTTTTGTTTTTCACTGTCTTACCCACCAGACATCATTTTCTCCCCGTCTGCTAAATTCTTGTTCTGCTTCCTACCTTTTCCACAAATCAGTCTAATCGAAACTAATATTTTCTTAGTATACTTTTGGTCTATTTTATGTTTCTTTCTCTTTGTGATCTTTTCCCCAAGTAGATTATGATGTGCTCTGATCTGAGCATGAAGTTTAGCTCTCAGCTTATCACAGCATTCTTCTTAGCTCCTAAAATCAAGTTCTTCAGATAGAAAGGAGGTGATTACAGATACACATTGATTGATTTGATTAATTAAATCATTTTTAATAGGTTGATGGCTATTAGCAATTTCCTCAGAAATCTTGACTATTACTCTCTTTTTTTCTTGTTATGTTTACCTATTAATGTGTAGATGATCTTTTGACCTTTTCTGATGTTGTAATTGAAATGATTCTCATCTACAGATATTGCATAATACTATTGTACATTGACCTTATTCCCATTGTTAATATTCTGTAGGCTAGGGCATTTCAAGATTCTGTGATACTTGAAAGGCTTCCAATTTAATAATTTTCTATGCAGTTTTTACTTTCAGATGACTAATCCTTTTAGAATGTACTCGTTTTATGGATTATTATGGTACTTACCTTCAACCTGTGAGATTGATTGAAAGTAGAAATGTAGATTTCATGTGCATTCAGTTGAAAATAGGCTCATTTTTTCAGTAGTCACCAAATCATTTTTTCACTATGCCAGATTTTATATTACTGGTATTTATTTAAAACTAGATATGTGTGAAGTATAGATTCATGGATTTTATAAAATCATTTATTATCATTTGTGATCTTAAAAGTGGATCAAGGGTTATGGAAGGAAAAGACAACTTTAGAGATATGATTAAGTCTTAGATGGTTTATGTGTATTGTGACATTAAATTTTCACCAAAAACTTGTGAGGATACTTGAGATCATCATCTTCTTTTTATATGAGAAGAAACTGGGGTTTAAAGATTATACATAATAAGTGGGAGAGCCACAGTTAGAATTCAGATCTGTGTCTAAATCCATCATACATCTTTCTTGGATGCATCATATTATCGTATATGGATATATACTCTTTAGCTATTATGATCGCTATTAGATCACTTTTCAAGGAGTCTTCCATTCTATTCCCTTTGCTTTAACATGTTCCCCAACATGTTACTCAACCTGGAGATAAAAAAGGAGTGTGATAAGCTTTTAAAAGCATAGTTGCCCAAACATATTTCTTTGAGACTGTCTCTGCATATGGCAGTAACCCTCCATCTCTGTAAGGCTGAGGCATTTTGGAGCCTGCTGGCTTGGTCACACCACAGTAACACAAATGACAGTAACACCCTGTACCCTTCACTTCACTTCGCTCTGTAGCACACATCAAAGTTGCACTTTGGGCCATTAATCCCTTACAGAGATTTTGGTAAAATAATTTTTAGCATGTTTTTCACGAGTCCTTGGGGACTGGGATAAGGACAGCTAGAGGTATATTGAAAGCTCCTAGATACCTTGGGTAAATAAATCTCTGCAGGAACATTTCATCTGCTGTTTCAAACTTGGACAGAGTAGATACAGTCTGTGTGCCCAAACTAGGCACCATTCTTCGCCTTCACTTGCCTTTTTAATCATTAGGTATCATAGATCTCTCTTGAAGGATTGAGTTAATGGAGTTTGTGAGGAGGGAAACTTACCTCCACAATGCATTTTTTGTTCGTTTGGTTTGAACGGATCATTTCTTCCATTCTTGATATTCATTCTTATTGATAGTAACATTGCCACTTTTGAGTTATCAGGGTGGATAACGCTTATCTAATTTTTAGCTCTGAAACTTTATCTCATTTCACCTATTTTGTTAGCCTAGAAATGCTATGGCAAAGCAGTGGAGTGCAGTGGGGTGGGGACAGAAAAATAATCAGATGTGAAAGAATTCTACTGATTAGAAAATGAGCAAGACGTTAAATGCTGAGGGCGACTTTTTTAAAGTGCTTCATTGTTTGCTTGATACATACATACCTGAGCTCCTCTCTACTGAATATAGAATGAGAAGAAATTACTTCTTGTTCATAGTTTGTCTTCTACTTATGTGATATTGAGGGCAAGTTGTATAACTTCTTTTAAAAGGTAGGCTAGGGGCAGGGCTCTGGAATAGGTAGCCTTATTCAAATTCCAGCTCCTCCACCATTGTCTGTTTGCTAAGCACTTTATAGGAATTATCCCATCCTAGAAGCATAGTAGATGCTGTCACTAATTCCATGTGTTTCCAGATGAGCAAACAGACCTCAGAACTGTTTAAGTTACCCTCCATTACTGGCTCTCCGAATTGTGTCTACTCCTGTATAAAAGGTGTCTCTACAAAGTTTCTAAGAAAGACAGATGGCATAATTCCTGTAAGGTGCTTGGCAAAGAATAAATACCTAAATGATGTCAGCCCTTCTTATTTTTTATCTCATTATGATGGTCAACAGAGGTGCCATCTGGAAAAGAAATTCCATAAATTGTGAAGAGCTACACACATTTTAACCATCATTATTCTTAATAACATCATGTGCCTTGTATAATGAATATACAATTTTAATCTTCTTAAAAAGGAAAAAAAAGGCCTTTTTGAACTTTCCACCTGAGAGCCAAGGGTTTAAAATTTTATCACTTCTTAGAAGTTTATATCTAAGAAATATAAGCAGAAAGTTATAGGATAATAGTGTGAGCATTATTAAGAGAAATTTGATATTATCATTTACTGGAAGCTTTTTACTCAAGTTGTTAAAACTTACTTGAGGGTAAAGAGAAATAATAATATTACTCAAGTTAAAAGTAAAAACCAAAAAATACTGAATATCAGTGCTTTCACTGTCGTGGCCTGGGTTCAATCCCTGATCGGGGAACTGAGATCCCACAAGCTGTGTGGCACAGCCAAAAAGTAAAAGATAAAATAAAGAAAATGAATAAAAAAATAAAAACCACCTTCTCTGTCGAAGGGAGGAACAGGAATGGCATGTCTTCTGCAGATTAGTAGTGGATGATGTTTCTGATATTTGAAAAAACCTAGTAAATTGCATATTTTGCCAATTAGACTGATTTACACATCATAGTGATTTTCCAAATCCTTGGAGGAGAAATTATACAAGCGGAGGAGGAGCACACAGTACACACTTTTATCTACCACAGAATGTGATACATTCACCCCCAATGTATTAGCAAAAACAGAAAATAAAAGGAGTATTTCCATAGCAACATTAGCAAAATAGAAAATTTGCCTACCGTGTAAGATTAGATTTTTTTTTTTTTTCTGAGCCAACAACCCACTCACCAGATTGGCAGCCTGTGAAGAGTTAATGAAACTCAAAGGTAAATTATTTGAAACTAAAGAAATGAAGATAACATGGCAGGAATAATAAATAGTTTACAGCCAGTCAGAGGGTAGCCTGAGGTAAAGGAAACAAATCTCCTTTGATAGAATAAGAATCAAAGAGAGGGTGGTTGGAGGGGAGCTGGAGATGCAAAATGGTTTTTGTAAAATTAAAAGGATGGAGGGTGGCTAAAGCAGCTGTAATCTGACAGGACCTTGGACACACTGCAATTTACTTAGACCATAGTGACATATATTGATAACTGTTTGATTATACCTTCAATAAAGTGAAAGAACTCCTTTTTCCCCTTCTTAATTCCTAAAAGCTAATGTTGACGAAGATGTCACTGCTGTGTTTATTTAGCAAAAATCTCATTTAATCCCTAAACAATTCTGTGAAAAGGTATTATTATCTCTGTTTTACAGATGAAGAAACAGAAGCGTAGAGAAATTAAATAAATTCTCCCCTATTTTCAAAGTCAGTACATCTTTTATGGTTTCCAGAATTGTTGAACAAGCCCTGCACAAAATTTTAACTAAAAATAAGAGCTAACTTCAAAATTAAATTCAGAATAGCTGAATACTTTATGTAATAACTTTAGTTACTATGTAATACTAGGAAGTTAATGCATTTACCAGTACTTTAAATTTATGTGTTGTAACTACCCTCTTAAATTACCTGCTCAAAGAGTATTTAGGGCAGTGGAAGGTAATGGATGTCTGTCTGTCTGTGAGTTAATTTGCAGGGTTAATAATTCAGGCTGTTTTAAAACTCTTGAATTATGACAAGGGAAATATGGTGATAAACACTTTAGTGATTATTATGTGCTGAAGGATAAGTTATATATGAAAAAAATGATCCTTTACTGACAGGATAAACCTTTTAAGTTAGTTTTCACTTTAGGATATCAAAATAAATTTGATAGATTTTTTTAATCTGCCCTTCCTGATAATCTTTTTTTTCACTTGTTCTCAGTTTATTACTACATATGTAAAATCATAGGTATGCATATATGAAACTAAAGATAAATTACAAATATACGTTCTATGACCAGATGTATTTATTTCTATTCCTGTGTCTAATTATGGTCTTTTAAGAGAGTTGAAGCTTTTGGACTCACCTTCTGTTTTTTCTTAAAAACAAAAGATTAGCAAAAAAATAATTTCAAAGTACTTCTCATCTATTATACTACATCTTTTTTATTAATTATGTCAATTTGCATCATGTTCAATTAAATAGTATTTTTACTCTTTTCATAGACTAGTAAAACTCATGTGAACTTTGCTGCATTCCTAGATTTTCAGGAAGGCAGAGCCTCACTCAAAGCATCTGACAGTGAAAAATGGTGTTAACACATCTTTTTCCTTCTTTTTAAAAGTGGTTGCATACTTCACCAGTTTTTTTTATATTACCTGCTTCCTACAAAATTTGATCACTTTCTTATAAGTAAAGCAATTTCTCCCTTTCTAACGTGCATAAACTTTTGTGCTTTATGCTGTATTTGCCAACCAACATATGAAAAACAAAATGAAGCCTGAAGCCTGTAAAGGTGCCTGCAAATTGTAAGTAGCGGGCTTATAAGAACTAAGCAAGTTTAACCCACTTAGTATTCTGTATACAAGAAAGAAGGGAAGGAAGAAGGGGAGCAAGGAGAGAGAGAACCGTAAAGACCAAAAATTAAGGTAGATTCAGGCAGTGTGTTTCAATAATATATTTCAAAGAAAAAAATTGTAAGAGAAGGTAATTTTAGACCGTGGCTAAAGATACAGATATATTGTGCATAAAGAAGATGTGGCACATATATACAAGGGAATATTTAGACTTCTGAATCGTCTCCAGTATGTCTGATTTACAAGGTTTGTTTTTTCAAAAAGAGGGCTTTAGGACAAATAGTTTGTTCTCATTTTATTTCCCACAGCTTCAAGAGCTTGCTGTTAAGGTAATAGCATTGTTCTGCTTGAAAAATGTTATGCATTTGTATTTTAGAACAGTGCTTCTCAAACTTTAGTTCATATTAGAGTCACAGGAAAGTCTTGTTAAAACGTAGATTGGGGCTTCCCTGGTGGCACAGTGGTTGAGAGTCCGCCTGCTGATTCAGGGTACACGGGTTCGTGCCCCAGTCCAGGAAGATCCCACATGCCATGGAGCTGCTGGGCCCGTGAGCCATGGCTGCTGAGCCTGTGCTCCACAACGGGAGAGGCCACAACAGTGAGAGGCCCGTGTACCGCAAAAAAGAAAAAAAAAAACCATAGATTCATAGGACCCACCCCCAAAGCTTCTATTCGGTAGGTCTGGGATGGGATCTAAGAATATGGGTGTCTAAAGTTTTCCCAGGTGATGCTGCCCCTGCTGGTCTAGACACACTTTGAGAAGGGTGCAAAATTCACGCTCAGGAAATAACTGAAGACAAAATCAAGATTATATCAGTTATTTGATGGTGAAAGTTTGAAGATATGAAGATGGACTAGTGAATATTTTTATGGAAGCAGCCTCAACCAGATATGGTATATCAAGTAGTGGGAAGGATCTGAGATATTACCCTTCGTGCAAGCTAACAAGCTAGCCAACCACCATTTCACTGGTTCAGGATCCTCCTTGAGTTGGACACAATGGATTTATATGTCCCCACACAGGAGGCAGCATGGGCTTTGTGTTCCCATGGGTAACTCCTGACCATCAAGTCTAGGGGGCCATACTGAGTAGCCCAGGTGGACAGTGCCTATGTCATGAGCTTGTGTCACAGCTGAGGAACACTGAACCCTGAACTTGGGAAACCCCACTCTTTTAAAGGGTGCCTACCAGCAAGCCTGCCTAAATTTACCCCACAGGATTATTTTTATTTTCCTAAGCAACAAATAAATCTGTCCTCTGCCCTTCAGGGAGACGCTCTCTGTCTTCCAAGGGTGCTTGTAACACAAACATTCTTGAGAAAATAATCCAGAGCAGAGGCTGTCCCTGCCTCTGTTCACATGCAGTGCAGAAACATGAGAGACCCATGGAGAACTGTCTCCCAAATGGTGATTGGTTGTAGGATTAATTCAGAGGGAAGAGTGATGACATAATTAAAATCATTGAAGAATCAGAATGGAGGAACTATTGTTCAGGCAGCCAGCATGGACCCGGGTGGCCATTGTGGATGTGGTTTCTTGGATTTCTGAACCTGCATTGGTATTCAACATTTAAGGAATAAGGCAACTGATTATATTGATAGATTAGTTCTAGAATCCCAGAGTGAAATTACATGGATTAGTCTGGATCCCTGTCACATTCATAGCCAAATTCTACTAAGTTTTAAGGATCAGGTGGTGATGAATTAATCCAGCAATTTTTAAGAATTAGGTAGTGATCTATTGATTCAGGAATATGCTTGTCATGTGGGAACAAGTTTTGTGGCCTCTCAAAGTATCACGATAATGAATGGTGATAATGCAAGTGAACCTAGTTATAAATCTTGATACAACTGAGATAAAACCTTGACAGGGTTTGGAAATGTTTACTTATATACATTTCTACACACAGCAATTGAGCGTCAGCTCTCTGCCACACATTGTGCAAAATACTGGATGTGTACAGACATGAAAGAACTGTGTCCTGTGCCTAATGAACCCGCATTTAGTAGTTTATTGAAAATGTGTGTGAGAGAGAGAAAGGAGAGGGAAAAGGAAATGAGGGAGAAGGAAGGAAGAGAAAAAAACAGAAAAGATGGAGAGAGATAAATTACATGATGGGAGTCAAGATAGTGTAAGGATAGGGCACTACTGGGTTATTTTTGTTTCCATCTATCAAATTGTGCTTCTATTTTGAACGGTGTTTTTCAAAGAGTAATTAAATCCATATGTCTAATATAGCTAAAAATGTTACCCTCTAGAGGAGTGTTTTCAAAGTTTAGTCCATGGAAAATGTGTATTATATTAATCATGTAGATTTCTGGGAATGATACCAAGTATAGAATCAGAATCTTTGGATGGTTGTGGGGTTGAGTGGGTTTGTATGTGGTCCAGGTGATTTGAACAGGCTTATCTGGTGATTCTTCTCAGGTGTCCAACTGTAGAGCTGATGTAGAAATTATATTCAGTTCAACAGTCTTTTATTTTGTTGGTGCTGTAGAGCAAAGAAAAAGGTAGTGATAATTGTGAGTTGTGTATTAATTTACTTTCACTACTGACAAGAGGAGTTTTGCTGTTCTTACCAGATGACATCTCCTTTACCTGGCTTATGTATTCCAAGAGTCTGCCAATTTATTTGGAGCTAATTTCATCTCTGAATATTAGACTTGAAGCTTTGTGGTTAATTTCAAAAGCATTTCCTGAATATGGCAGATCCAGGCTGAAATCTGTACAACAAGATCCAGACGCCATGTTCCAAAAGATTTAATTTTTACTGGGCCACAAATAGGAGAATAAATGATGACTGGCTTGATTTCAGCAACTTTTATTTATATGTTTTGCATATATTATATGCCCTTAAATCTTACACTAGAAAGAAAAATAGTATTCGTATTATAAAATTTTTATTTCATATAACCTGGAATGAAATCAATTGTAGGAAAATGATAGGCCATCTAAAAGAAATAATCTGTAACCTTACATTGTACCTTATGAGTACAGTATAAGATTTGTATATGATTTACATAATATAGTCAAAAATTGATGTTTTGTTATTAATCTTGATAATCCTCTACTTATGTCACGGTTCCAGTATGTACAGAAATGTTAAAATATTTGAGTAGACATAAATAGCAAGATTACATACTTTATTTCTACTTGGTCAGTCTACAAATAATTTTAACCAAAATATGTATTAAATGTTATATGTTATGTGGTCTTTTCTGTTTCACTTGAGAAGCAATGCTCAAAAAGACAAACTCCTTTTTTTTAACCCCTCCATAAACTCAAGTAGATGAACTGATGCTAAGTTATTTTACCGGGTTTGGTAGAATTCCTCAAGTCATTGGAATATATTTTTCTAAATTAAAATTGGATTTTATTTTTTTTAAAAAACACATTTTCTTTGTCTTGGAATCAATTTGGGACTACCCTGCTAGAAAAATGAAAATGATTTAAAAAAAAGAAAGATAATAATTATAATTATGTGCTCATGTTTCATGTCATTAAAAGCAGAAAGTCTGCAAAAGTATGCTTTAGGCAAGCATAAGTAAAACATAAAAACAGAATTTAGTCATCTGTGTAAGAGTGGGCTTGCTAAGCCATAGAACCATATTGAAAGGGGATTGTCATGTCTTTGGATAAGTTGCCTTGCTTAAGTGTTGATTTAGCATCTTTCAAATTGCATGAGTAGCGCCTATGAGAACAGAATGATGGTCTCTTGATGGAGAGATGGAATAGGTAGGACTATGTTTATAAACAAGGCCTGTTCTGTGTTCTGACGATAAGGATGCAGTAAATGCATAGGCTTTTGGTGCTGAAAAGGGGGCTTAGACATGGTTCCAGCTTTGTTTCCCTGAGGGTTCCTCCCTCCTCCATGCATTATCTTTACTTTCCAAAACCACCAGCAAACCATTTCTCAAAACTCATTGACATTAACCAAAGCTCTTGTCCAATCTAAACCATCACTTGCAAGGGTGATAGGCTTCACTTTAGACAAATCATTCCCCCCATGAAGCTGGTGGAGTTTCTCTTCAGTATTCAACCTGCATGCAGCCTATTAGAAAGAAGAATCAACAACATCAGTACCAGAAAACGTTCACATAATGAAAAAAAACACATGCCACACAATGCCAGAGGTTACAGACAAATTCATTTATAGTGATTGCTGTGGGTAGGGAAATTGGTCAAGGGATGAATAAGGTGAACTTCAAGGTTATTTGTAACATTTTATTTTTCACAATAAATGTTATAAAGCCAATTTTAATTAAGGATAAAAATGAATTCTGTGTGATGAATTCCAGATTGTTTGTTTCTATACTTTTCAGAGCTTTTAATCTCCTCCCAAACCAAACAAATAAAAAGACCTAAGGCTAAAACTTGTCATTGGCTAGCAGTACTCATTCTTTTTAGAATCCTTCCTGTTCTTTATTTTTGAGAAATTGCCATTCTTGATAAAAGCAATATTTTAAAAAAATTATTCACCCTGTCACTGATTCCACTGTAACTAAACTAAAACTAACAAATGTATATTGTAACCATTAAGAAAGCATCTGTCATGGGGCTTCCCTGGTGGCGCAGTGGTTGAGAGTCCGCCTGCCGATGCAGGGGACATGGGTTCGTGCCCCAGTCTGGGAAGATCCCACATGCCACGGAGAGGCTGGGCCTGTGACCCATGGCCGCTGGGCCTGTGCGTCCAGAGCCTGTGCTCCGCAACGGGAGAGGCCACAGCAGTGAGAGGCCCGCGTACCGCAAAAAAAAAAAAAAAAGAAAGAAAGAAAGAAAGAAAGGAGTATTTTTACCTTTTAGATGGAACATTATACTAAATATTCATGGGGTTATGATGTTATCTTTTCTATTGAGGTCTTCAAACTTTCTATCACCTTAAGAAATGCAAAAGAAATGTCACGCCTCAATCTTTTTTTTTTTTTTAGTATTTCAGGAAATAAGGTGAGAAAGCAGAAATAATGATCACCTCTCCTTTCTCATTTTATTTGTAGTAAAAATAAAATGAAATAAACTGAAGAACTTATTTTATTGACTACTGTATTAAACTGTTATATTCCCTAAATTGCATTTGCTTTTGGCCCACCCTATAGTTCCATAGATAAGAGCTTTCTTGCAGAGCAAAATACAGTGAAAACTTAAGGGTCATTATGATGTTTTCATTAATTTCACTCACTTATGTACATATTGAAGTGTCATCAGTGATTACAGTTCTAAAATTCTGTTCTAGGTATTTGTAAGATTCAAATGGAAGTAAAACTTTGAGTTTGTAATATGCTAGATATTGAGCATACCAATAGAAAATAGATCAAGTAAATATTATTGTTAAATGCTGAAAAATGTTAAGTCCATAGTAGCACCAAAATTGTAAACCAGATCTGTCCGATTCAAAAGGGCATGGTTATTTTAACTATAGCTCCAAAGTTATTAATGGCACCTGTACACTTTTCTTCAGAACACAGAAGTCTGTTCTTTCACATAAGTTTGCTATTTTCAGTAGATACTGTTAGACCATTCAAATGATTATCCTGATTCTTTGGATATGTTAAGAACATTTGATGAGGAAAGGGAAAACCTGTCAACAGAGGCATAACACAATAATTTGTTCATCTTTATTGGGTGTTAACTATTTGAACATTAATCATATAACACACGCATATTTTACTGGTAAGTCTGTTGTGGATAATTATTACCTGCTTATTAGAACGAAAAATCTTGACATACACTAGCCAAAGAAATCGTTTTGAATTAGAGATGTTTCTTTGAATGATATTTCAATTCTTGATATTATTAATATAAATACCAACATTGTTGGAGTCCAACGGAACTGTCATATGATCCCTGCAGGTTTACTTTCAAAACTATCAAAAGAAAGTTCTTTGTAATTAAATGTTTCAGAGAACTTTATCTTTCATCTGCAATAAACATACAGTCTAGGAAGCAAGTTATTTACAGGTTTGGAAAATACTCTTATTTCCAAGAAAAAATAGATTTAAGTATTGTTAAGGAGAATGATAGAATTATTTCTTTTTATACTGTACAGTTATACTGCTTTTATTAAACTTTCATATCACTTGCCAGATGCAATGCTAGTGGAAGAGATAAAGATACGACAAAAAGGTGAAGTTTGAGAATGAATAGGCCTTCAAGGGAGCTGATCTTTCTCTGATCTGATAAAACCTCTCCCATTATCTATTTCTTTCTTTTTTCCTTTTCTTTTTTTCCTTTCAGATCACTGCATATCAAGAGCTTTTTCTCTGATTAGCAGCATTCTCTCAGGATCTGAGGGCAAGACTTAAGTAAAGATAGTTTCCAAATTGACAAGGACATGTTGTGCTGTTTTTAGAATTTGCCTTGAGAAAATTCTAAAAATTACCGGGAAATTTTCCATTAATCTGAAATAGTGTTCTACCAGTGTTTTTTTATTTTGATACTACTATGTCTTCATGTATTCTATGAATGCCAAGTGATGTTAACACTTTGATGGGTTTAGTGGGAACTAAAGATTGGTCTTGTGGAATAAGAATAAGCTTTGGAGTCAGAAGGCTTATGTTCAAGTCCATTTTGTTAAACTTGTGAGTCCTTAAAAGTCTTTAAAATGATTTTTTATTTTAAATACTCAAACCAGTAGGTAGGTAGGGATGTACATATTATTATTACCTTTATGACATTGTATATATATTTATCATTCCATACCCAAAGGATTTGCATATATACAAGTGCTGTTTCATTTACAATAAAGCCGTTTAATGAAACTTTCTCACTAACCTTAATATGAGCAGAATTTTCAATTTTCTCTTGTAGGTATTTATGCTGAGCTGGGTTTTTTGTTTCTCTCTGGTTCTCCGTCTGGTTTTAATGTTTGATACTATATTAAACTGTACTATGAATTAAATGAGAAAAGATACATTTTCTTTTTCTGAAGTAGGTTATTGCTATGGGTCTATATATATATATATATATATATAAAAACTATATATATATATATATAAACTATATATATATATATATAAACTATATATATATATATTAACTATATATATATATAGTTAACTGTGGAAACAGGGATGTCCTACTGAGCAAATATTCACATTTGATTAGGTAGGAATTTTATCAGTCTTATCACAATTTGCCTGTGGCATTTAACGGTAGGTCATTGGCTTTAAAAATCAAATGTCACTTGACTAGAATAGAAGTTAATTAGGGACTTGCAGTGTCCAGAAGACATGTCAGTTTTCTGTGAGTCATGACTAGCTGGTCTTTTGCCACAAGAAAAAGCACCATCAGCAACTATTTGTATCACTCCCCAAGGTAGGCTAAGTCTCTAAAGTTCTGTATTTTGCTTTGTCGTGAAATCTGCTAGGTAAAAAAAGAAAAGAAAAAAATTAATTTCTTCACGAAAAAAGAAGATAATAGTAGTGCATTTTCATGATTATGTATCCCTAGATTTCCAAGCTTGGGATATAATATTTAGCAACTTTCCAGCTCTAAACTAACCTTTTAAAATATTTTTTTTTCTTATACATAACTACAGGTCTTTAGGTTTCTAAAACTATCTCAGAATCTTGCAATAAATATCATTTACTTGATAAAATTAGTGTTTATATATATATATATATATATATATATACATATATATATTAGAAATAAAGATGATTTGGACTCTCCTCCCCCTGGGAGAATTATCTGATAGTTTGTGACCATTGTTCATCCCTCTTTAACTTTTTTTTTCTAGAAATAATTAACTGTGATGCTTACTGTCACTCTGGCTTATTAAACCTGGATTAAGTTCGTATTATAAGCCATGTGATTCTGGGTCAGATCATTAAGTTATAACTTCTCCTGCTCTCCAGAGAAGAGAACAGCATGGTTGAGTTAGGGCTGGTGTCTTGCAACCACGTATGGCCTTGTGGGTGAATGCCCCCCAATGTGTTTTGTTTGTTGGGGTGGCAGCCTCCTTCTGTGTGTCTCGTGAGGAAAACATGTTAATATCCCTCTTCAAGACCTTTTAGAGTTCTAATATTTCTTAATCTAAAAAATTATTTAACTTATTTATATTTTACCCAGCATTTTGTTTAAATTCACAAAGTGCTTACTTTTATTATTGGCCCCCATACATATGAACAATTTAGTTGTTCTTATGTTGCCTGTTAAAAATGAGGGAAGACTTATATTCTGAATTTTGTCAAGAATATGCCTTTGTGTTTATTCTCTCATTCTGTCTTTTCTTTTTCTATCTTCCCTACTAAAGTTTTCCTATAAAGAAATGGCTTCCATTTCCATTTATTTTGCCATTTTATTCACTTTCTTGCAACATTTTTCACATGGAATTTGAGTTTCCAAAAATATTGTGATAAATATTACTGAGATGTATACATGTTTCCCTTGGTTTTTCTCTGTTTAGGTTTTTGACCTTGTAGGGATAGAGAACCTTTTCTGGGTTACTCTCCCTGGTACAGTATCTTACATTTACTAGCTTCTTTTATGTTCCCTTGCTGTCTAGTAGTTGATAAACTGAAACCATTGTCATTTAAGCACACTGGAGAATTTTTCCTTTAAATTAATTTAGTTTAGGGATTCTTAACTTGAGATTTCCCACTAGGCAGTATTTTTTTAGTCATTGGTAATACCTATGTAAGAGTTTAGAAAAATGATTATAATATTAAATAAGAGGGAATAAAAGCCAATACACTATTATAAAACTAGTTGAAAGGGATGTTTCCATTCCCCAGTGTGGGCTAGACTTCCACATCAAGAGCACACACTGAAGTATAGTTCATAGTGAAAGATCAAAAACGTGAATCAACAAACCACTATGAGATTATACTTTTCTAAACCCTAACCTGATCATTTCTATCTCCTAATAAATGAGTTTAAAACATTTATTATATTTACTGATATACTTGTCCCATTTTGCCTGTCTCCTAGCTGTGTGGGGGGCAGGCTACAGGTGAACTCAGTACTCAAAGGGACACAATTTACAAATGGAATCTTAATTGTCCTTCATAGTTAGATAGCTGACATGTATATTTGCTTACCGTCTGCCAGGCACTGTTCTAAGCACTTTATATATAGTATCTCATTTAATCCTTTCAACAACCCATGAGGCAGATCTTGACATTATTCTTATTAGAAATGGGGAGGAGAGACTTAACTTTTCCGAAGTTTGCACAGCTAGTATGCAGCAGGGTTTATATTTAAACCCAGGCAGTCAGGTTTCAAATCTGTTCTTAATCACTAAATGTTACTGTGTCTTGTGAAAGTTTAGCACACGGAGAACATGATAATAACACTGGAAAGTACAAAGAGAAAACTCTAAAAACTATTAGACGAGGGGGAAAAAAAAGAATTTATCCACAGAAAGTCATTAGCAGGCTGACAATAGGCATTTCATCTCCAGCTGAACCGAACGAAATAATATTTTAAAAGTGCTAAAGGAAAATAGGTCAGGCTAGAATTCTCTAACGGCTTTGGCATATAAGAGTGAAGGGGAAATAAAGCCTTTTCAGATGTGTGGATTATGATTGTTTGTTACTCATAGGTATTTGAATAAACTCTTAAGAATGTACTTTAGCAAGGAGAAAATTATTACATTTTTGTGGCTTTTGGTAAAAAACTAAAAATGCTATTAGGAAGGTGTCTATACAGCACTTAGCACATATTTATTGATTCTCATTGTTATTTCCTTTCCAGTTATATAGAAATATATGCTGTAAAGGTATTTATGAAAAGCAAGATTCTACTAAGACTAATATGGTGATCAAAGCTTTTTTTTTAAAAAAAAAAAAAATGAAATGTTAGTCATTGATAGAAAGCACTCGAAGTGAACACTACTGCCAGTGATGGCAGAGGTAGTAAACTTAACGGTATTCAAGAATACTATGCTATTTATATTACTGAACAGTAAATACGTATGTATCAACTTTAGTAAATTAAAGTATTAAATGATTTAGAATTTATGAATCACGAATAAGGAATCTTTTCTTTTTTATGGGTCTTAATAATTGATTTGAAAACCCAAGCACTGTGTAACAATTATGTATTCATATGGTCATTTGAGTTCTAAGATTTCTTGTTTTCTTTCCAGCGCCTGGCTTTGGAAGCCGAGAAAGTTCAAGCAGCCCACCAGTGGAGGGAGGATTTTGCAGTAAGGACCCTTTTTAACCACTTGATTTAATAAGTACATCGATGTTTTGTGTTTGGATAATTATGATTGCATTTAATTTTTTTTTTTTAGTGATGGACTCTTAAGGTATTATGGGACCAAAAACAGCTAGCTATACTTTGTTGCTTTAAAAAGTACCTTGAAATATTCTCATACTCAAAGGTATTTATAAAATTAATAACAGAAAAATAACATTAAATTAGAGTATTTGAATAATCTTTGTAGGTATTATGAATATACTAGTTGAAAAACAAGTGACATTTTTTAAGAAGTGACATGCATATTATAGTCACTTTGACGGTGGGCAATGCAATTAAAGTTAGAACAGATGCATTAAAGCCTCTTAAAATTTAATTTGCTCCACATTAATTAGAAGTTATCCTTCGTCTGCTCTGGCCTGCTTTTAGAAACGTCAGCTGATATTAACTTCTGCACGTATTTTTTTGATAAACTGCTTTTGTGCTCCAAGAGTCACTGGGCTAATTATACAAATCACAGAAATTCTTCTTGTGATGAGTTCCTTCCCTCCTTCCTTCCTTCTTTCCTTCCTTCCTCCCTCCCTCCCTCCATCTCGTCTCTAGCTGTTATATCTTCTTACATCCATGGTACACAATGAAGAAGCCTGATCTTAATAGTTAAAATACTTCTGTTACATATTTGAATTGTTTCATTTATAGTGAAAATATCTTTAGTTTCTTTTCTTTTTTTTTTAACATCTTTATTGGAGTATAATTGCTTTACAATGTTGTGTTTCTGCTGTATAACAAAGTGAATCAGCTGTATGTATGCATATATCCCCATATCCCTTCCCTCTTGCGTCTCCCTCCCACCCTCTCTATCCCACCCCTCTAGGTGGTCACAAAGCACTGAGCTGATCTCCCTGTGCTATGCAGCTGCTTCCCACTAGCTATCTATTTTATATTTGGTAGCGTGTATATGTCCATGCCACTCTCTCACTTCGTCCCAGCTTACCCTTCCCCCGCCCTGTGTCCTCGAGTCTATTCTGTATGTCTGCATCTTTCTTCCTGTCCTGTCCCTAGGTTCTTCAGAACCATTTTTTTTTTTTAGATTCTATATATATATATATATAAATAATGTCAGCATACAATATTTGTTTTTGTCTTTCTGACTTACTTCACTCTGTATGACAGACTCTAGGTCCATCCACCTCAATACAAATAACTCAATTTCCTTTCTTTTTATGTCTCAGTAGTATTCTGTTGTATATATGTGCCACATCTTCTTTATCCAGTCATCTGTGGATGGACACTTAGGTTGCTTCCACGTCCTGGCTATTGTAAATAGAGCTGAAACGAACATTGTGGTACATGACTCTTTTTGAATCATGGTTTTCTCAGGGTATATGCCCAGTAGTGGGATTGCTGGGTCGTATGGTAGTTCTATTTGTAGTCTTTTAAGGAACCTCCATACCGTTCTCCATAGTGGCTGTACCAATTCACACTCCCACCAACAGTCCTTTAGTTTCTGATCAAAGAAAAAGTCCAGACGACTCATTTGGGGGATGTTAAACCCCCTCGCCCCATTTAAAATACAATTAGAGCTTGAGTGACAGCTTGATAATACTGTTCAGTTGTCTTTGAATGTTTTCCAGGACAGCAGTCTCAGATTTGAAGGTAAGAAAGTTGTGGTTCAATAAAACACTAAACTGAGGTTTAGGAGTTGGCACTTTTACTTTGTGTTTATGTGATTTTATTGTCTATCAAAGGAAAATATAGAAAATGTTACTTCATTCACTAATAATATAGGATAACAGTTGAATAGTATTTCATGCTTGATGATTCTGATATTATTTATTTTTACTGTCTTTTCCACAAATTTATATTTCTTAAGCAAACCTTAGTCTACTCAGTTGAGACTCTATTTGACTGTCAGTTTGATTCTTTCAATTGAATTGATCATATTGCTTGATTTGTTGGTATCATGTAGGTACTGGCTTAATCCACAATTGTTTGTTATAGGTACATTAAGAAAGATCAGTTTGTCATCCATAATATATAAAGAAAAAATCAGTGATTAAGTTAAAAACACAACCTTTCTGAGGATAGAGGACAAATTTTCAGCTCATCCAGTGAAGATTTTACAGTGCAGTTTGTTGCTGTTAGATGTAAAGAAAGTAAACCTTCATTTTTGTGTGTGTCTTGAATAGCCTCAAAACAGCCAAAGTAATTTATACCAATAAATATCCATTCAAGAACTAATAATTAGTGACATTTACTTTTCTTCTCCATCTTAGAGGTGGCATAGTACAAGCAGTGTAAAGGCATAATAGTTGTTAAGTTAGACGTTGTATTTTGCCCAGTCTTGGTATATAAATTGGCACTGTTTTAGTTTAAATCCTCAGTACTTCTGAGAATCCAAAAAATCATTAAGTTCACCAAATCAGATTGCATAGTATATAGATTCTATTGCTGTTTCAAAAAGCTTTTCTTGCATTAAGGGAATTTGGTAATATTTCATGTAGTCATTTATTGGTTGTATGTCTTTTCCAGCTTTCTAGGGAGAAATGATGTGTTAAAAGTAACTTTACAAATAAGAATGTAGTATATAAAGTTTCCGTTCCAGATATATTGGCTCATTAACACTAAGTTAACATTTTGGCAGTGATTTATTTTTCCTTACAAAAGTAATGGGTGACCACTGTAGATGACACAGCAACTCTCAGTGTGTGCTAGCCATTACTCTATTGTACTGAATCCAAACCATCATCAATTGTAAGGCTAAGAAAGAAAAAAAGAAGCTAATTAAATTGTGATGCGCCAACAATTTTAAGCAGTATTCATATTTGTCGGATGTCAAAATGTGTAAAAATTTACCTTGAAATGTAACTCCTTTTATCTGTTCTCTCAGTGCCTATATCCAAACAGAAGTACTGCTAGGAAAAGTCATGCAAGAGGACAGATCAGTTCCACAATGACACAGATACCATTACTAGATCTTCTATGGTTAAATAGAAAATAAATTGTTTACCCAGTAAATGTTAGGAGTTCTTAGCAAATAGTCATCACCGTGTGGGAGAATTCTTGAACAAATTCTGTTCTAAGTTTCCCCTTAGATCACCTCACAATTTATTTAGGACTTGTGAATGTACTGATTGACATTAGAAGAGACTGTTAAAGGGAAAACAAATTAGAGAATTTTAGAGCCCTGTCAACTCATTTCCCCAGTACCCTTCCTGATGGACTATAAATGATGTTCACAAGACACATATCTGTCACAGTTTTCATGTTGACAATTGATATTTTCCCTGAAGTCTTTACAATAGCACTTCCCTTTGAAATACCGTAGGTGATAGTTGAGATAGTAGTGATTTTATATTTGAAGAATAGAACCTGAATGAAGATTGCCTTCAAATTCAAATAAGTAAATAGTGTAAAAATAAGAAAACCTTTTTCCCTTTTTCCTTTTTTCTTTTCTGATAAACTAGATGATGCTTCAATTCATATACATACAATAAGGTTAAACACATCCTTCAAGACCATAATAAAAATCAAATTCATGCATGGTTGGAAATTAGAAATCATCAACATTAAATGTCTCTTTATTTTGTGATTACCTACAAAACAATCAGAAATTTTGTCAATATCTTAACCAAACATTTTAAAATGTTTAATTTGAAGTTAAATGCTGCCATACTCCAAAAGGTCCTTCTTTTAAACTTTATAAACCTTTTATCTTTTAAGGCATTTAACTATATGCATCAGTGCAATACTTCTTTAATGCCACCCTTTAATAATTTAACACTAGGATGATTTAGAAGGCAGAAATAATTTCCTAAAAGGTACATTAACATTTCAAAATGAAATATAATATGCCCATTCTTCCCTCTAGTATAAGTAGGGAAGTTTCATTAACATTACTTAGGCAAAATGTTGATTAACATTCTGTACTCTGTAGTGTAGAGAAATCTCAAGAACAACAACAAAAGGCAAAGCACTAAAATGCTGGCAACAAGAAAGGGCTCCTGTAATTCACACTCTCCCTCAGCTCCACTCAATTCCCAGTTGGATGTACAATTGAGGGAACAAAGGGCATACACTCTAAATGGATCAAGATTTATGCGGTCATGCATTTACAAGTTCAAACCAATATTTGTAAATAAGCTGTGTCTAACAGCTGCCTTTCAGGTCTGCATGCAACTTACTGGCATTAAAGGGCACCTCTCATGTCACTTATGATGGACAAATAATTTTATTAAGGGCAGGTGGGAGAAGGAAAAAGGAGCTTGGAAAATTAATTGCTCTGCCTAAAATAATTGCTATTATTTCTACTGAACAGATCTTTTCCAGTTGCTTTTGAAATCTCTTTTGATTGCATTGCAATGGTTGGTTAACTAAAGCAATTTTGTTTCCAACTAAGCCTGCGATATTAATTGTACGTACACATGTATAAACATAAGGGGTGTCTAATTTGTATTTTAATAAGTAGGATCTTTATGTATGGCTTATTAGCATCAGCTTGTTATTGTGAATGCTGAGTACAGACAGTCTAGAAATTGGGCAGTAAATAAAACATTTAGGGAGCCTTTTTTAGCTCCAGCTTCACAGAGAAGCTAAATTAGATGGTGGGAATTTTTCTAGTGAAGTTGAATGTTATTGAGTGTTAATCAGGCTAATTTACTTCTCCTAATTGAGTTTTAATTATATACATATATTTTTAAAAAATTACCTTGCTCAAATCATATTTTGAAATGTTGCTTTAAAAATTGTACTATGTAGGGGCTTCCCTGGTGGCGCAGTGGTTGAGAGTCCCCCTGCCGATGCAGTGGACACGGGCTCGTGCCCTGGTCCAGGAAGATCCCACATGCCGCGGAGCGGCTGGACCCGTGAGCCATGGCCGCTGAGCCTGCGCGTCCGGAGCCTGTGCTCCGCAACGGGAGAGGCCACAACAGTGAGAGGCCTGCGTACTGCAAACAAACAAACAAACAAAAAAAATATATATATATATAAAAGTTGTACTATGTAGAATTTTGTGCTTATATGAGTTAAATTAATAGGCACTGGCATTCTGTATTTTATTATTTCATCTATCCTAATCATTTCATGAAATATCATCACCTCTGTTGATTGCAGCACAAACAATTGTGACTATGGGAACTATGAAATCATACTGTATTTATTTTGGTTACAAAGTATAAAGAGAAATACTATTCTAAATTATAATTGTGCAGGTTCAGGATACGAAAGTGCTGGCTTTTTAGGAATAAAAAGTGGGGAGTACGTACAGACAATGGAATATTATTCGGGACTAAAAAGAAATGATCTATCAAGCCATGAAAACACGTGGAGGAACCTAAAATGCATATTACTAAATTAAAGAAGCCCATCTGAAAAGTCTACACACTATGTGATTCTAACTATGTGACAGTCGGGAAAAGGCAAAACTATTGCTAAGAAAAAAAAAAAAAAAAAAGAAGACAATCAGCCCCAAATGGAGACACATATGCTAAGCCCCACATCACCAAACCATGATTTAACTTACAGTTTCAACTCTCCTAGAAATGGAATCTTAAACCAATTGTTCAGGAATTACCTGATGAGCCCTAGTTAGGAATCTGTCTGATAGACCCCTGCCATCCTCTAAAGTACAGTAACCTTGCAATAACCAACCTGCCTTTTTTGCCTAGTACAATTTCCTTTTCTCCACTCTCTTCTGCTGTAAAAGTCTTTCATTTTGTACAGTTCCTCAGAGCTCCTTTCTATCTGATAGATTGGATGCTGCCTGATTCAAATTGATTTTTGCTCAAATAAACTCTTAAAATTAAAAAACGGGAGGGGGGAGAGACATTGTCTTAATGAATGAATGAATTTAATAGATTATCAAAATGATTTTAGTCTCTAGCTGGATTTAGTCTTTCTTAGTTTCTACATTTGGTTGAATTGTCCTTTTGGAATCACGAGCTTCCATGTTATGCAACAGTTCTTATGTAGAGAAACAATCCATTTTTTACTATTGCTTTTCTTAAAGAGTTTTGTCAGTTTCTCCTCATCATCAAGATAGATGAAAAGGAGCCACAATGCAAAACTGATTTACCCTCAAATTGTGGGAAACAATTTTAGTAGAAAAGAGCCAGGCAAATCCATGGTACCATATTCTTTTTGCTTACACATACATATAAATGCCCATGGTAAGAGCATTATAAGATAGCAGAGTAGAAAATAGTAACCATGGGCTTTAAATTATTAATTATCCTGGATGATAACCCCTCTCTTTTGTTTCTTATGTTGAATAAAAGAAGAAGCAAAATATTTATCCAGTAATTACCTAGCCAATAATCTTGGTTTTATTTTTAATAATGTTTAATATGTTCTAATGATCTTCCTGTTCTCAGTATTATTTCTTTTAAAACGAAGGTCACATGATAGCACATGATGATACATTAGAACTCCCTAAGTAAGACATCATGACAGCATGCCCTGGGATAATGCAAACTTAGATCTAAGTGGAGCTGGGTAAATTTCTTTCTTTCTTTTTTTGTCCCGCTCTCAGGAAGGTGGAGAGGAGGTAGAAAGGGCAGGCGTCTCTAACTTGGGAATTGGGGAGGTGGATGGGGTCTTTATGTTTTTCAAGTCTAATCTGCTGCCCCAGTGTCCTGGTATTGAGCTGATGAAAACATTGTTCAATTATTGGGAGATTCCAGGAATTGCTGCCAATATTCTAAAAATTGTAGCCATGAAGAACACACAAATATCAATACCTCATTGATAGTTAAGCTAGAGTTATTTATTGCCATCTGCAGGTATCAAATTGTAGTTGTCACAAGAGAGCTTTTGAACTTAGGTATTTCATTAACCTCTCTATAACTTGAGCTACATTTTATTAAAAATTTTGGACACCACTTATTTGCATTAAGGTGGGGTTTACTCTATTAAAAATGTCTCAACCACAAAAGAAATAAAAAGATGAAGAAAAATGTATAAGCATTACAAATTACTGCATAGTCTACAAAGATTTGCTCTATAAACTTTTGTCCACTTCATTTCCTTATTTGAAAATCTTCAGTTACTTTCCATTTAACATAAATGATATACAGGCCCATCATGATCTGGCCCCATCTTATTTTTCATACATTTCTACTGGAACATTTCCCCAGAAGCTATTACCTTTCTCCTGAAATTCTGAGTCCCAAACAGAGAAAATTATTTGATGGCTCCCTAAGACAATATTCTTTCCTTCATCTTCAGACCTTTTGATAATCTCTGCCTAGACATCCCTCTCATCTCTCCCCAATTTCCTTTTGGCTTTGATCCACCAATATTGGATTTGTTGTCTGTTTTATATGGCCCTCTAATGTCCAGTATATATTCATATTCAAGTATGTACTCCCTGTATAATTTTCCATTTTCCACATTTTTTCAGCACTAAAATGTAAACTTCCTGGGGATAAGAACTTTGGATAAAGCATTACTAAAAAAACTGTAGTCTAGTACAATGCATAATAGACATAATAGTATAATGCAGTAGCCTATAAGTAATTTTTAAATTAAAAATAGTTACTTGTAGTACTGAGGTATCTATTTTTACTCTAAACATTTATTGTCAATTTTACTGGAGAAATAATAATAAAAAAAAAACTTGGTTTAAACTGTACTTTTTAAAAGTCTGAATATATTTGCCCATAGCTGTGACATAGTTACAGAACACTGGGCTTGGAGTTATGCAAATCTACACTTCAAATGTTGGTTTTGCCACTAACTTGCAATGCAATTTTAGAAAAATAACAGTCTTTTGAATATCAGTTTATGTAAAAACTCTTATTTCTTTAGTCTCCACCAGCATAATTATTTTTGTAAGATGCTCTGTGCTTGCCCTATTTCCCTACCAAGGAAGATCTTTTCCAGAAACCTTGTGGTATGTCTCAGGTGTTCATGCACAGGTTGACACAAGTCCCCGGATGGCTGTTTGCATAGTCCAGCAAGTATCTGTCAGCTCCCATGACTGTGGTGCTCGATTTGCTATCATTGCTCCAGTGAAAGAATACCACTCTGCTTAGGCTGCTGTCAACTGGTGCCTCCCAAACTGCAAGGCACTTGAACTTGAGTCATAGTGTACTCTGTGAAGAAAGAGGGTGAATGACCCTATTTCCAACCATAGATTTCTTTTCAAACCTACATAAATCATACTTTAATGTACTATTTAAAAAAGTCAAAGTTCATAAGAAAATCCACAGTGAACAAAATATTAAATTTATTTTTCTTAAAAAAATTTCATTGTGATAAGAACACAACATGAGACCTACCCTCTTAACAAAGTGTACATTTCATTATTGTTGACTACAGGTACAATGTTGTACAGTAGATCTCCACAGCTATTTATCTTGTGTTGCTTAGTTGAAATTTTATGCCTGTTGATTACTAACTCTCATTTCTCCCTCCTCCCCAGCCCCTGGTAACCACCATCTAGTCTTTGATTTTATTAAGTTGACTATTTTAGATAACTCATGTAAGTGGAATCATGCAGTATTTGTCCTTCTGTGTCTGCCTTATTTCACTTAGCTTAATGTCCTTGAAGTCCATGCATATTGTCTTGTAGAATCATCTACTTTTTAGAGGCTGAACAATATCGTATTATATGTATATACCACATATTTTAATATCCATTCATCTGTCGATGGACATTTAGGTTGTCTCCACATCTTAGCTACTGTGAATAAGGGTACAGTGAAAATGGGAGTGTTAATAATATTTCTTCCAGATCCTGATTTTAATTCTTTTGGATATACATCCAGAAGTGGGATTGCTGGATTATATGGCAGTTCTAGTCTTAACTTTCTTGAGAAACCATACTGTTTTGTGTAGCAGCTACCATTTTGGATTCTCACCAACAGTGTGCAAGAGTTCCAGTTTCTCTACATCCTTGCCAATGCTTGTTGGTTATCTGATGGATTAAAGACTTAAAGGCAAAACCTGAAACTCTAAGACTTGTAGACCAAAACATAGAGGAAAAGTTTCATGACATTGTTCTTGGCAGTGATTTTATGGATATGATACCAAAAGCATAGGCAACAAAACCAAAAAGAAACAAGTGGCACTGAATAAAACTAAAAAGCTTCTGCACAACAAAGGGAACAGTCAACAGAGTGCAAGGCAACCATGTACCTGATAAGGGGTTAATCTCCAAAATGTATAAGGAACCCATACAACCCATTAACAAAAATGACAACCCCAGACAGTTGTAATCATCAGACTCTGAAGCTAGTTCTCATATTCTCATTTATTTAATTCTCCTCTCAAAGAAGGCAGAAACACCTTTCCTTAGGAGTCTGTGAGGAGACTCATTTTTTACCTTATCCTCATTTCATTAGTGTCCCTGTGAACACTTGTTTATGTTTTTTTTTTTCCTTTTTTAGGAAACAGTCAGTCAGCCTCCAGCAAATGAATGCATGAAAACAGATTTCTGATAATTTTTCAGCTTTAATCCTATATTGTCATAGCTCATGTTCAGCCTGGAAGGCCTCTATTGGAAGACCTCATACATTCGTATTTCCAAAAAGTTTTTTGAAATTAAGTGAGATAGTTTATGGGAATATACTTAGCACTTTGAAAGGTCTTAAAAAATGATAATTTTAATAGAGGAGACACTATCTCCTAGATTTATTTCTTTTGAGAAGTTGACAAATTGCTTTTTAATGATTAAGGGTAGCTGGTTATACCTTCTTAAGAAGGAAAATATACATTGCACATAATAGGCATTGGATGAATGCTTTTTGAATTGACTTAAACGCATTTTTCTTACATTCCATTTATGTATTAAGACTGCATTCATGAAGAATGACTACATTTGGAAGTGACAAGTACTCAGCATGAGACTAACAAATTTTTTTATTCTTGTCGATGTTTGTCTTTATGTCTGTATGAAGTTCTGGTTTACTCAGTGCCTAAAACAGCCCTGGAAGATCTTTGCAGAAACAAATCAAAACAAAACAGCTGTATCTAAAGAGATCTTTAGGGAGTACAGACACTAATACATATTTCTATTTACTGTAGATCCTTTAGGACTGAGCCCTGGGGCAATAACTCTATTCTCAGAGATAATTTTTATCTTCAGAATAACATTAGATGTTGGAATAATTTCAACTTGATGGAATTATAGATATGTTAATGGCTTTGTTCCTATTGCTATGGGAAAGAGAATGTTTTAGGAATTGAAGAACTGGCCTAGAGAGCTTTTTTCCTAAAGGATTGACACCATAGTGATGAAACTTGGTGCTTTAAAATAAAGCAACAAAGTGTAAGATGCAGGCAATTAATGTAGGTCATGGGGTTTAGTCATTAGTAGGATACATTTTGACTTTGGGAGCCACCTAGGAAAATTGACCATGAGAACTGAGGGCTTATTACACTAATTTCAGTAGAGGGATATTATATGTCCAGAATATAGGAAAGCTGTTGAAATAAGGGTCTGGATAATGTTGAGAGTGGATATTGCAATCAAAAGCTTAGTCAAAAAAATAAGTCTCTATGTAGATGGAAGACATTTTTAAGAGGTGTCCGATTTAAATTTATAGGTTAAAGAAAAAAAAAGACAAGAAAACCTAGAGAATATTCATCTACAAGTTTAAAAAAGTATGTAACTAGACTTGAGTGCTGGACCTGATTACATATGATAAAAATGCTATGGGAATTGAGGGGAATAGCCAATTCCTCCATTCATGCAAAATCACTACTTCTTTAAAGTTCATGCCTTTGGTCATCTTCTAACCTTCCAAGCCAGTCTGTCAGTGGATTTTTTCCTCATGCTATCCTCTCTCTCTAGTTAGTCAACCTTTTTGTTTTCCTTTTACTTTCTCATCAACATACAAACTGGCTCCCATATCTTCTGTCATTAAAAAATTTTTTTTGCTATCTCTTTTAGTGTTGCCACATTTCCTTGCTGTCTTATTCTGCAAACCTCAAAAGAGATGTAGACCTACACCATCTCTTCATCTTCATCTTCACCTTCACCCAGTGGCCAGCCCACTCCAATCTGATTGCAAAATTCATCCATGGTGAAATTGTTCTTGGTAGTTGCATTTACCTCCAGGTCATCAAGTCTTACGGACATTTTTTGTTTATCTTTGTACTTGGTCTTTTCCTATCTTTTTAATGTACCACTTCCTATTTCCCCTTTATTCAAACACAAGTTTCTTCTGTTAGTTTTCAGGAAACCCCATTTTCCTATTTTCTCACCATTTAGTCCTTCTCAATCTCCTTTTCAGTACTTCTTTCTGTACTGTAGCTCTAATATTACCTAAATTTAGGGCACAGTCTTAGCCCTCTTGTCTTTAATGCCCATACTTTCTCCCAGGACACCTCATCCATTGCTTTGAAATTAAATAGAATTCCACCCAAATCTCTTTTCTGAGCTCTAGGCTCATTTATGTAACTGACCACTTGCTGTTTCCATTTAGCTGTCTCACCTGCATGGTGCTAACATGGCCAGATGAGCTAGTGTTTCCATTCCTCCCTCCCCCAGTATCCTGATGATCTGTTAATTTCTCCATCACAAATGAGATCACCTTCTCCCAATTCATCTAGCCAAAATTAAGGAGTAATCCTTAATTTTCCCCTCTGCCATAACCCCTCATATAATCCATGTGTAAATTCTGTCAGTTCCAACTCCGTATATATCATGCAACCATTCATTTCTCTTCATCTTCATAACCACTGTCTTTGTTCAAACCACTGACATCCCACAGGCAGAATAATCTTGAAAATATTAACCAAATTATGAATCACAGAGTCCATTCTACTGTCCTAGGGAATTCACAAATTTGTTTTACAGAATTGTAGTGGTCCAACACATATATAATAATTAAATAAGATTTTTGACTGTCAATTCGATAGAAGAGAATGTTGAGACTTTTTAAAAAATCAATACACAATTTTATAAGATAGTGGCAAATGTAGCTTTGTATATCCTTCTGACACAAACGTTTTGGAGACCAAATAAAATGGACGAGTCATAAGAATTTTAAACCAGTAAGTCAGGCAAATATCAAAACCGAGTAGTTTAAGTAACACATACCTGAATTTAGAAAGTAATGTGCTGCTTTTCTCAAACCGCCCATGAAAAAATGTGTCTATGTAGCAGCAACAATAAAATCCAGGCAGAACAAGTAACAACTGGATTTAAAAAAGAGCAAAACATTACTTTTAGTCAAAATTAGTGATACAAAATGTGAGGTTTTGTATGAATTCGGTTGTAACATAGCAATTTCAAAGTGCCTGCTTCTGCTTTGTTAGAAGGCATATTATGGTCTGAGAGAAAAGGTAATCAAGAGAGCTTGTAATTGCTGAATGTTGTAGAAATCAGCTATCGTGGAATTCTAGCATTGTGTGCCATGGCTTATATTATACGTTAACTAAATTATTAGATTCCAAAAATTATAAAATTACCACATTGCAAAAACTGCTTTACTTTGTTATAATGTTTCACCACCATGTGGACAGTTCTTCTGCGGATCTTATAAGAATCACCTAGAATCCTGTTTTTCAAAGTTCTCTATTACATTCTCCCCTTAAGGTTCTCAGTGATGTCCTATGGGGTGAAGTCAAGACATTGAGAATCCTTCTGTAGTGAGCCAGTGTGACTGAGTGGAATATGATCTCTCTCTCATGGGTGTTAAAACTGAACAAAGCTTGACCAACACTAACTGGAGGGCTTATTAATTATGCAAATAAAAGTGATGAGTCTAAATGCAGTTCTAAAGCTTGGGAAAAAAGAGATTGAGTGTAAATAGATTTGATGTAGAAAAGAAAATTATAATAAGCAGCCAGAGTCTCAAAAAAATCTAGTTGGGTTTAGTTAATACCAAAATAGCAATAACAACAATAAACAGGCTTACTCAATCACTTTTCTTCTAAAATTATAATACCTTGTTTTTGTAAAAATATTTTAATATCATTAATTAAAAATTAAAATGATATAGATAACTACAAAAGAAAAATTAAAATCTCCCCTAATCTCCACAACTACGTTTATTCCTTGTTTATACTTAGTGAGTCTCATGATGTTCAATTTATCTGTTTATACCTTTTTTCCATGTATTTTTTCATGATATACACACAAAATTCATAGATACAGTCATATAATAGAATGTACAAACTTATAATCAGGGAGTGTGTTCTATTTTGAAATAAATTAACATGTTTCTGTGTTCTCTCACTTTCTTCATACATCCCAAAATCTTATTAAATTATTACTTTTACATTAAGATTTGTCTTGTGTTGTGTAACCATAGTTTCCACAGTGTTAATCCTGGTTCTAGATCCTCCATTACTCACCTTATTTTTTTGTTTTTGTTTTCTCTTTAAATTCATAATTTGATTGAGTGGATTTTGTTGTGAAGTAGTTTGATCAAGAAGAGCCGTGAGATGCTTTAATTCCTGATTTCTTATGTGTTAGAGAATATCTGAGTATTTCATTTTGGACTTGAAGAAAAACCTTGGCTAAGTAGGTATTTTTCCCACTCAAAATTTTGGGGCATTCCTTCACAGTCTTCTGTCATTTTTAGTGGCTGTCAAGAACTCTAAAGCTGCTCCAGTTTTAGCCCCTGGTTTCCATCCTGAATTGACTTGATTTTTTTCACCGATTCTCTAATGATATGTTCTTTGTTCTTGAAGCTGAGCTAGGAATGATGCATCTGATTGTTGATTGTTTGATGTCTTCTTACTAAAGCTGTAATTTCATTTCAGAGATGTAGATGTTTACTTTCAGCATAGTTTTGAATATTTCTGCATAAACTTTTTTCATGATCTCTTTTTCAAGAATATTACTTGGTGTAAGTTGGGCCTCCTTTTCTGTTTTCCATAACTGGTATCTTCTCTATTACAGTTTTTAAAAAATACATCTTTATTCAGTTACATTTCATTTGGCATGATTTCCTGAAGCCTGTCTGGAATGACAGTCTTTTCACCTGCATCCATGTTTTGTTGTTTTCTTTGCTAAATAATCTCTTTTGTATCTCCCAGTTTTCTCTATGTTCTGGCAGCTTCTTTGCCAACTTATATTATAGGTTTATAATCTAATCTTTTGAGCTCCTTTATCTTTTATTTTCTTTCATTTTTTCCCCTGGCTATCTCCCTCCACCTTGTATCTTAAAGAATAGGCCTACAATTTCTCTGGGACTCTGAAGAACCATGGATCTTAATTTTTTCTTTTATTTTAGGATTTCGTATATTAAATTAGTTTTCCTTTCTTCCTTCCCTTTTCCAAAAATGGCTAGGCACAGGTTCCTGAATCTTTTTGAGTAAAGTAATGATTTGATGGAAGATGATGAAGGAAAGTTAAAGAGAACTCAAAGATACTTTAGGGCTTCCATTAATAAAACTGTTCCACTGAGGTGAATAGTCTCAGCTGTATTCCAAAATATGCTCTTTCCTTTGCACATTTCCAGTCAGTTTTTAACAATCAAGAAGTCTGTAAGACTTATGGTAAAAACACTTAAGTCATGGCTTTTCTTGAAGCAAGATGATGATTGCCATTTCTCTTTCGTACGGGGATTTATTTTCTTTTATGTTTTTCAGCTAGAATTTATTTAGTAAAAAAATAGAAAACTGCAGGTAATAGTAGTATTAATTGCATTTTCAAAGCCAAAATAGGGGATGCCCAATGTAAGTGTTCCTGAGAAAATATATATGTAATTATCCACTTGATACCAGCTGGATATTATAAATGCCACTTTTAAACAAATTATTACAAAATATGATGAAGAAAAGAAAATAGAGTGTAAACCAGTGTGAAGATAAAGCAGAAAATATTCTAAGTAGAAACACTAGTTACCATTTGCTCATGAGAATTATTGATTCTCAGCTTATAATGTGCTTCTGACTCCAATAAGATATTTTGTTGTCTAGTATTCAGTCTAAAATTATTTTTTGAGCCATGAAGAAAGTCAAAAGCCATGATGTTTAGAAGTGGCATACTCTAATAAATAGAATTGCCGACCAAGGTGCCAGAAAGAGTTTGGTTTGGTTGTTTCCTGTTGTGTGATTTTTAGCTATATAAGGTCTAAGCCACAGTTTCTTCAGCAATAAAGAGGGGATAATATTGGTACTAATAGCACAGAGTTATTCTGATACTTAATGAAAATTATGCCATGGATGCCTTCACACAGGTCTTTGACAAGTAGATTCAAGCATTTGAGATAACTGAAATTATCTTAGCAATCAAATTTAGTTTTCTTTAAAAACTTGGCTTATATTCTTCCTGCTTGGTTTCAGGTGCCATCATCAGACACACATCCTGCCATCATCAGACACCTTTCACATACACATAGTACATTTCATTGAGATCAAATATTCTTGCAACTGTGTTGTTTCTCTTTTGAAACATGTTTGTAAAGATTAAAAAAAAAAAAAACCCGCTATGAAATGTTAAATAAGGAGGGCAGTACAGAATCAAAATATCCATTTTAATAAATTATATTCTTGCTTTGATCAAAATATACTTTTTTTAGCACAGCTATTTTAAGCTCTTAAAATTTATGAATATTGGAATCCCATTATCTTACAGCTTACACTGTAAAATCTAATAAAGTTCACATTCCTACCCTTTTATTTCAAAATCTTAACTGTTTTTCATGTTTCTTTGTTCTGAAGGTTTTTGATTGTGGAATAAAGAACATTCATTAAACTCAGGAGAGGTCACAGAATTTAAGTTGTAATCAATCTAAAATATATGTTTCATGGTTGCTAAATTCTTTTTTCATCATCTTTGTGCTGAGTGAAAATAACCAAATCATGTACTCAAGCTGACTTAAGCCTGTTTCTTTGACTAGAAGGGAAATGAAACTACCTGTCAGAGAATATCAATGTTTCTGTTATTTTAATATCATAGATGTTAACCTTAAGGCTTCCCAGAAGTCTCTAGTTTTTACAGAGTTTTCTCTGAAATTCTGATTCATAAAGTTAGTCATTTGATAACCTAGATTTTAATCTCAGTTTTCTTCTATCTTACAGACTTTTAGTTCTAAATTCTGATTCATAATTAGTTACCGGTTTATGGTGGCAAGGGGAAATGGGGGAAAACATGAATAATTTTAATCCATAAATGAGTATTCACATTGTACGCCAATTTCATCAAACCCTATTTTCTCATCTGAATGAACACAGAATAAGCACCAAGAGTTGTGGAAATTCAGAACATTGGATTCTCTGGGACGCAAGCTTTGTATGGCTTACTTGCTGTTGTTTCCTTTCTCAGTACTCTCAAATGTCAAGGATATTTTAGTGATGATTATGAATTGTCTTGAGTCATGCCATGTGACTCACAGAAAAACACAGCAGTGACAAGAAAAGCCAAGGTCTCTCTACAAAAGTACCGCTTGGCCATGTTGAAAGCTTTGTGAATTTAGAATGAAGATGGGCAATTGTACTATAATTCATAGCTCTGCTTGAGTGCCAAGGAGCCATATCTTTCAACAGCTTTCAAGTTATTCATGACATGTAAAATTCAAGGTTACTGTTGAGCAAATTAAATTCATCAAATACTTTGACTTCAAAGGGTATAAACATCTATTGTGTGGTTTGAGAGAAAGTCTGTTGAATCATGTTAGTGCTAGTCAATTTGGTAACACAGAAACTATAAAATTTAAGGAACTTTCACATTATGTTTACAGAGAAAAAGTTCAAGCATATTTTCATGAAAAAGTGAAATTTAATTAGCTTTTCATTTCAATTCCCCTCTCCATCACACTACAAAAGCAGAAAGAAAAAAAATTGTGATTAGTAGTGATGAATAGCTTGGTTATTATCTGTTACTTTAGATTGTATACATGAATCTCATTTTTTGGGAGAAAGCTGGATTTATTTACTATTATACTAAAAATTGTAATTCTTAATTATGCTTTTTAAGAGGTACAATGAATGTAAATATATATATATATATATTTTTTTTTTATTAAGAAAAAGTAGGGTAGCAATATATTATTTAGGATGACAGAGTACAAGTTGATTACCCAGAAAAATTAGGAGAACTGATGTCTAAGTAGCTTGCAGATTGATTTCTGGGCTTCTCCCTCATTAAAAACTGATACATGGCAGGAGTTTAGCTGCTTTCAAGCTTCCCTGCAGCTTTATTTGTACCAGACAGTTTGGTTACAAACGGTTTCCTGCTGGGCTACCTGATACCAAAAGTAAAACCAAAAGGGCAGCAGAACAGGTAATTAAATAGGCATTACTGATGTTGATTGTCACTAAATTTAAAAGCACGGTTTATTGAATTAAAGCAACAGTGTGGGCAGTTGACTGCATAGTGTGCCCACATGTCTTGTGTAAAATTATTTTTTATAATCTTGCCAGTAGGTATTTTGTAATGACATCTTGGTATGATTTAATATTTTAAATCTTACATATTAGCACCGAGTCTTTAATGATATAAAATTCATTTGTTTCTAAACCTGCTTTTTTTTTAAAGTTAATTGAAATGTCCTAAGAATTAGATGAGGGTGTAAATAAAGTATTACTAATACATGAATACTGACAGTGTATAAACAAATATACCATGCTGAATATATTTCTATCCAAATATAATATTTTGCTTCTGTATCTGTGTTTCTCCTTAACTTTTAGCTGTCAGGTTAGGCTGCCCTCTAGTGAAATATACAGTAATGAAGACAGTAATTTGTTACACCCTGTTTTCATGCTGGTGAAACCTTATTTTCTGTACCCTTTCCCCCTTTGATTATCATTTTCATCTTTATGTCATCTGCATTATACTCGGGCTTGCTGGCAATAATCAGTGAGGGAGATTTGGAGAAGCACAGAGACCAATTAGAGAAAATTCTAGCTTTGTTGAGATAATTTCCTTTTGCTAATGGCAAAAAATACCATTTCAGAAGCTCAGTAGGAAGGAACGTTGTTATTCAGAAACTGAGAGATTAGGATTTGGTATTCCCAAACTAAAGATGCTTGTTTGGTTTATTATTATATTTATTAAACATCCACAATTTTAAAATATATAGTATACTAGTGTGAAATTAGTAAATGAAAAAATGATGTTCATTTGCTCTAGAGGAAAATAGGGAAGCTTTGGTGTTATGTAGATCTTGATTCCAATTCTGTTTTGCTACTCACTAAGTAACTCTGAGAAATCAGCTTACATTCCTGAACCTCCATTTCCTCATCTGTAAATTATAATGATATACATATCTTTTTAAAAATAAATATATTTATTTTATTTATTTAATTTTGGCTGCATCGGGTCTTCGTTGCTGTGCGCGGGCTTTCTCTAGTTGTGGTGAGCGGGGGTACTCTTTGTTGCAGTGCGCGGGCTTCTCTTGTGGCGGAGCATGGGCTCTAGGTGCGCGGGCTTTAGTAACTGTAGCGTGTGGGCTTAGTAGTTGTGGCTCATGGGGTCTAGAGCTCAGGCTCAGTAGTTGTGGCTCACGGGCCTACTTGGTCTGCGGCATGTGGGATCTTCCTGTACCAGGGCTCCAACCCGTGTCCCCTGCATTGGCAGGTGGATTCTTAACCACTGCACCCCCAGGGAAGCCCTACATATCTTCAATATTGGATATGAACATTTCATGAGATAGTATAGGTTTCCATACTAGAATGTCAGTAAATGGACATAACATTATTATCGTTATTATTGTTTATATCATGTTTTACAAAAGATAGCTTAACGAAGATTAACTGGCATTTATTTGTTGAATCATGTTTTATACATCCTTAAATGCAGTACAAGTCTTTTCAATGTTAGGTGAGCACGCATATGTGCTTTATGTGTTGTATTGTTCTTTCCTCTACTGGGATGAGAAATCAGTGCTAATAATCTTAGGTTCTCTGTTCTCTTCTGTACACCTATAAAACTCACACATTTCTTAAGAAGATATTTCACTTAAAGTTTTGTGCTGGCAAATGTACAAAAAAAATCTTGAAAGAATGATATTAGATCATTGTCTATTGTCTATATATACAAACATATAATACTATGTATGAAGGTTATGGAAACAGAGAGAGAGAGAGAGAGAGAGAGAGAGAGAGAGGGAGGCAGTGACTATTTGAAGAATCTTTCTGTGTTTGCTCAGAAAACACCTTTGAAGACCTCTGCCCACTCTATTTTTCAATGTTCATCAGGCTTTGGTGACAGGAAGAACCTTATGACTCGGGGCAAAATTTCATTTCATCAGACAAGGAGAATGATGTGACTTTCTTTCTCCCAGTCTGTCAAGAAATTCATGGCTAAATTTCATGCTTAATTACAGGATTATGGGGTTCTATAACGGTTATTCTTTTTCTCCTTCTAAGTTTTTAAAAATTATTATTGTTGAAATATTTATTTTAACTGGCCTGTTGAATAGGTGTTTTGTAATTTGCTCTAAGAATGGAATTATATGTCTTAGAACAATGATGCTTAATGGGGGTTGCTGGATGGAGAGAGGAATTCAGAAAAATCTCCATCAAGGCATTTCAAATACAACTTTCTTGATATCCCTACACAAAATCCAGTTATAAATCATTGGCTGGTTAATTAAAAATCTATAAGTGGTCATACAAACATAGATGAAAGCTGTGGTTAAAAGTTTTAAGGCACTGGAATTTGTGAAAGTGATGTTTTGCCACAAATAAGTTTATATTGTACAGGTAGAGACCCAATGGTCTATTATACTCTTTTACATAATCTGTCATTTTTATTTTTTTAATTTTTATTTTTAGTTTTTAAAAAGTTTTGGCTGTGTTGGATCTTCGTTGCTGTGTGCCGGCTTCTCTAGTTGCGGGGAGCGGGGGTTACTCTTCGTTGCAGTGCTCAGGCTTCTCATTGCGGTGGCTTCTCTTGTTGTGGAGCACGGGTTCTAGGTGCGCAGGCTTCAGTAGTTGCAATACTCGGGCTCAGTAGTTGTGGCTCACAGGCTCTCGAGCGCAGCCTCAGTAGTTATGGCGCACGGGCTTAGTTGTTCTGCAGCATCTGGGATCTTCCCGGACCAGGGATCAAACCCATGTTCCCTGCATTGGCAGGTGGATTCTTAACCACTGCGCCACCAGGGAAGTCCAATCTGTCATTTTTAGAAACTGCTATATGTTCGAATCATTTAAACGAAGAGTGAGGAAAAATGGTAAAATGAGCAAATTTCAGTTGTGTTATTGAGCAATTGTCTTATCCTTACAGAAATTGGAGTTTATTTTCAATGACTAAATTATAGGAAATAAAATCTTAGAAATAGATTTATATTTATTTTATTAATTATGTGTAATTTATTACTTAGTTCTTTCCAACTTACTTTGTTTTTTTATACATGACTAGTTTGCCTTTAGTTTGGAAATTGTGTCCAGAATTTTTATGGCAGATGGTCCTGAGTCCTTTTCATAGACTAGCTAGCTTCCTAATGATCTCAACAAAATGACCAATGGCGACAGGATGAGCATTGCTTAGGCGTGACTTAAAACACTTAGTTTACAGGTTCTAACAAGGTGTCAGCCTTTTGTGTACTTCTGATAACAGGAATGTCCTCGGTCTGGGAAAGTTATACCATTTGACCTAGTGTGGGAGTTTAGAAGGTCAAATAAACTATAGTTTGAATGTGTGTAAATACCTGACTGGTCAGGTCATGGATATCAATTTAGGTGATCTGTGGGGATTGTAGATACGACAGCCATCTTTCTCTAACCATCAAAAATTAACATACTACTGCTGTTATGAATGCAGCTGTTTTGATGACATCTTAATGTAGTTCAAAATGAGAATTAAATGCACAATGCCAGATAAATATATATGTAAAGTTGAGAATATCATTGAAGCATACAATGCAGTTGATTAAGGATTTATTCCACTTTGCAAAACAAACATTCCTTGGCCTTCCTGGGTAGTTAAGTTTTCTAAAGTCTGGAGCAGTTTGTAATTTTGATGTCACTCCTTTGAGATCATTGTTCCAAATTTCATTTCAAAGCTAGTGTTCAATGATACAGCATCCTTCTCCCTTCCAAAAAAATTTCTGCAACAACATTTACTTTTTAAATTGTTGGTAATAATATAAAATATACTTAAATGATATTATAGTATCTTACAAATTAGGGTTGCCAGATTTAGCACATAAAAAGACAGCATGGCCAGTTACATTTGAATTTCAGATAAACAAAATATACATCTCTTTTGTATAAGTTTGGAACATTGTTTTACTAAAAAGTCCATCATCAGAAATTCAAATTTAATTGATCTCTATTTTATCTGGAAAACTATATTTTAAATACTAACATTAAGCTCTTAAATGAAAATTCTTATCTCAACCTTTCCTCAACTTCCTATTATTATTTTATTCTTTTTTTGCACAATCTCCGAGCAATTTCTAAACAATACTAGTCCAATCATATAACTGTAACTTTTGTATCATTTATTTGATGGTGAATGGAAAGGACATTATGTATGTTAATATTTATCAGTTTGATTAGTCATTTTTAGGTTTATCTTGCACTCTGTTGATATATAGGCTGACAAATTTACCTTTAAAATGTAAAATATAGAGGATAATTTCACTTGATCTGCTTTCAGTTTACTTGTTTCTCTTTGGTGTTTCTAGAGCTGCTATTTTTACCAAACAAATAATCCATGAAAGTGGCCAAAATATATAACAGATTGGAGGAAAAAATACAGCCTTCTAATTTTTTAGAGAGGAAATTGTGTCTGTAAAGGTTAATTGGCTGCTAATATATTCCATTCCTACTTCTCACCTGGATAGTGACTTTGAAATGTCTTTATTCTTTAAATGTAAAATAGTTTTCATACTGAGTTTCTTATGTACTGGAAGAGAAGTTATTTTGATCAAAAGATGAGCATGTCGATGTGTTCCTTTGTTTGGTAACACATCTGGAAGCACAGTTTAAATGTAGACAACTCTATAATTGGCTTGGCTTTTCTGCAGGATTTCTGCTCTCCATTGAAGTGACACCAGCATCTTATGATTGAAGGAACTTCATTTAGCCAAGTCCTTTAGCTGGTCAATCTATCTTTTTCCTCAATTTTTTGTTTAAAAACTATCTAAATTTTATTATTTACACTTAACCAAGATGAATGTCTTTTTTTATTTTTAGGACATTTTTATTTGCTATTTCAACCTTCTCTTATACTATTCTATTTATGTAATTACATCACTGAAACAAATATATTTTGGGTACTTAAATAATGGCCTTGATGGTAGTTGTATAAAATAGTCTTAGAATAATTTGAATACTACAAAGTAATATTATATATTATTTATATGTTATCTAATACATCCTTAAAATTTCAAAGTTCTTTCAGATAAATCATAACATTAAATTATCATTGGAACCCTTTGAAGTTGGAGTTCTTTGCCTAGCTGAAAATGAGAAGACAAAACAACTTTGGCCATACTAATTTATTGTTTTCTGCCACAGGGTAAGAATTGGACCAAGGAATAGAATTCTGAAAGTATGTCTGAGGAACGGAGCATGATCCACAGAATTCCCTTTCCCTGTCCATCCTTTTAAAAATTTTGGACAACAGATGAAATGCAGTATACAACTTAACTAGGACTATGTTGAGAATCTTTTGGATTGTGGCTTTCATAAATTAACACTTTAACATGTTTTAATTAGAGACAAGTTATATCTGAATCAGTGAACAGTTTGAATTTAAAAAGCTCTTTGAAATATGACTTAATTAAATACAATTACTGAAACTAAACTAAGCTAATGAAGTATAGGCTACTAGGAATTTTTTTTGTTTCTTTCCAAAGCAATTATATATTATTCAGATGGAATGGAGTGCTTCTAAAATGTCAGAAATTATTCCATTTATTTCTTCTGCAGTAACCTTTCTTTCTTTGTACTGTGAGCAAAATTATTTTCCCACGATGGTAGTTCAAATTATTTAAACTGTAATCTGTCCCCTAGAAAAAACACTTTCATTTCTACTCCAGTTAAATGCAAATGAATGGCATTCCATTATATTAATGAAAGGTAGCAGCGGTTGATCTGGAGCAGTTCATTTCTGCCATAATGGAGAGATCGCCAGACTTTGTGTGGTAGGAGGGAAGGGGTTGATTTCAGCTAGTCTGAGGATGCTTCTTTCTCAACACAGCCCTCCTCAGAAGCACAGTTACTATGATGTTGCAATTCTTCTTTTACATGTTTCTACAGAAATATGTCAGAGACATTTCCAATGGCGGGGTGGGGTGGGGAGTGCGGAGAAGCAGCTTTGCCTTTGTTTTTTAGAATTGAAAGATGTCTCTCTGAGTTGTTGGATGTTCACATGAGAAGAGAAACAAATCTATCAAAGATTCACTGAGAAAAATAGATGAGCACACAGCTCCTAGGTCTTATGTGACCTAAAGAAAAACAGTTACTTAGTGGAAACATCAAAATATAGAGATGGAAGAATTCTAGAGACCAAAGTTGTCAAATGACTTAGCATTTTACAGATGAAGAGCCGAAGCCTCAGGAAGTCACACTGCCAACTAGTCAGTGCTTAAAATCATTTGTGGATTTAGCCACATGCTCGGTAAAACACTCACATTTAGCCACATTTCTAAAACACTTACTATGTGACTCTGGTAGAGGTTGGTACCCTGCCCACAACTACTCAGCACACACACACGGTTGTATAGCTTCCTACTCTAAGCATCTGCAGATATTGGCTTGAGGGCTTTCTGTGGTGGCAGGAATTTGCAGAACACTTCCAACTAGTGATGACTGGTGTGGGTGAAAACTACCAATCTTCTCACTCTTTGGATATAACAATGTTGAGCTATGTTGTAAAGTCTCCCAGCAGTTCTTGGAGGAACTTGGTTGCCCATCTGTATTTTTGGAACACCATGTTGTGAATTTCTTCAACTCCATGTCTCACTTCTCCACTTTGCTAGTGGTATTTGCTGGGATCAGCTCCCCAGTAAAACCTAGTCTTAGTGTCTGCTTCTGGAGAACCAAACCTAAGGCAGTGCTAGAAACCTGTCCATAAAGAACTCATCTGTGGAGGATAAAGATCATTAAGCAGAGGAGGGCAGGCTCATCCAATAGTCCCTGGCACCTAACTGTGATGGGCCTGTAGCCACACGTTGAACACAAAGATAAAGGAAACTCTCTGTCCCTTCATAGGGCTCAGACCTGTGGACAGAATATAGTGTGGTAAGTGTAAGGACTGCAGAAGGGGTTGTAGCTGATCTTTGGATCAAACTGTCACTCCTTACTTCCATGCAACAAACCAGTAAGGTAGCTACTGTTGTTCTCCCTGATTTATAGAGGAGAAAAATATCAGAAGGTGCTGTGAAAAGCATTGACAGGGATACCTAATTTTGACTTGAAGTGGGAAAGCTGGGGAAGTTTTCCACAACAAGGAAAGCTTCCTGGATGTAATTTAGGTATGGAAAGAATTTATTCCAGAGTCCCAGATAGGAAGGACGGCATGTTCTGGTCTGCTCTAGAATTTCTCCTAAACACATCTTTGCTTTCCCACTGTGTTTTGTACCTGTAAGGGGAGCCAGGTCATATACATTTCATGTCACTCTTAGATCTCCCCTTTAGCATTTTTCAGTGTTTAGACTTCCTAGTTTCATCTTTCTATATAAAGTTATCCATTTTTGAAGTTTGTAAATCTCCTTTCTACTCTAACAAGCCACCTGGCTTTTAAGAATATTGCCTCATAGAGACTTAATCCTAGTACCATATCCAGGCTATACAATGATGTGTTTGTATTAGCCAAAATTTTCACTGTCTGAAAATAGTGAGGAGTTGGGATGGAGGGGAAAGAGGGGTGGGAAATCCAACAAGAAATATGATACTGGGATACAAGGTTAATTAAATTTTTACCAATTTATTATTTTCAAGAAGATCACAGCTATTGTATATCCAAGGAATTTTGTAAGGTTTAAATGATATATGTAAATGCCTGTCCCATAATGGACACATGACAAATATCTCTTCTTCTCCTCCTTCTTTCCCATCCTACATGGCCGCTCAAATCCAGTGAAAGATGCGTTAAACTGATGTAGTGATTACCAATTTACTGTTCTTTGAAGGTCTGATTTTAGCCGAATTATTTTCTATTCAGTAATTCAATGGCCATAGTGTAAGTCTGTATATTTTGCTTTAGCATGATAATATTCTGAAGTTGATAATGATTAATTTGGAAAGGGAGTGCTAATATTACCTTTGGAAAAATTAATACAACTCTGTTACTAGGACATCATGTATTGTTATGATCAAGTGCTGTTAACTTTGATCATGAGTCAAGAAAATCGATAGGAAGAAGCATAGAAAATGGAATATCTTGGTGGATTAAATTTTAATGTTTTAGTTGATTATGCTCCAAGCTTCATTAGAAACACAGATAAAGGAGATTAAAGCAAGGTCCTCAGTATTAGAGATATGTTTGTTCAGTTCTCGACTGAGTTTCCTGGGAGATTTGGTGGATGAAAAGAACATATTTATCTTCTTATAGTCTACTTTGGCTTTTATCCTGTAGTTTAAATAATATATTTATCGATATCCTTTGGAACACTAAAAAAGCTTACAGGCAGATTCTTATTAAAGTTTATCAGATGAAGAAATAAATGGCTATAGCTCTTAATGTTTAATAGGAATTGATCTCCTCTGAAGTTCAAGAACACAGAGCTCTGAGATCACAGTCCACTTGGAATTCCTCCTTGGTTTCTTATAAGAGTGAAAGTGGTCTATGTTTTAACTTATTTGAAGCTTTTTAAAGGCTATATACTTTTTCTCTACTCTGATACATTGTGTGTGTGTGTGTGTGCATGCGTGCATGTATATGTATGTGCGTTTTGTTGTTATTTTTACTCTAGAATTTCTAAAATAGTTCCTTATAAGCTCATGATGGTCATTTATCCATTTATCTGTCCATTCAGTGGTAGTTCATACAGTCCAGACAATAGCATCGAATATACACATAATAGAACGTGTCTCTACTTAAAACATTTTTTCTTTCCATTTTTTAAAAAGTTCTTATTTTATGTAGAAGTAATTAACATTTTATGTAGAAGAAATGAATTTGGTGAATATTATGTGTTTTTTTCATCTAGGATGATAGTTCCAATTGTGTCATGAGCCTCATAATAAGTATAGCTTGGGGCTTGAGTACGTGAGCATGTTTGTAATTAGATCATTAAACATAGTAAGACACCTGAATTTATTCTCTCTTGCTTTGGTGGCTCTTAGAGGGCCTTGCTTGTTGATTGGTTAATGTGATGGGCCAGGTATTAAGTAGTCCTTCAATTTACAAGCACCATAATGGCAACTTAAAAAAAACAACACAACTATATTGCAAATATATACTGACAATTAACTGATAAATACTATAAGATGGTGTTTGCTTAAAGTAACAGAAGAAAGCTGTTTTAGGGCCTCCCTGGTGGCGCAGTGGTTGGGAGTCCGCCTGCTGATGCAGGGGATACGGGTTCGTGCCCCGGTCTGGGAGGATCCCATATGCCGCGGAGCGGCTGGGCCCGTGAGCCATGGCCGCTGAGCCTGCGCGTCCGGAGCCTGTGCTCCGCAACGGGAGAGGCCACAACACTGAGAGGCCTGCGTACCGCAAAAAAAAAAAAAAAAAAAAGAAGAAAGCTGTTTTAAAGGAAGGCCAAAATTAGTTTCTAGTTTTTTCTTCCAGTAAGCTAAAGAAATTAGTATTAAATTCAATTCACATTTTAAAACAAATGGTAAGGCAATGTTAAAAGAAGAGCTAAGACGACTGAATGTGCCTCAAAGATTATTAGCCATTCTCTTTATTATTAGGTGGACATTGAGTATATAAGGAACTCACTGTCTCTAAGAAGTAGATCATTCCGCATTCATAGCAGCAGGATATGGGAGGAGTAAGTACTCGATTAGGGATAAGAAGACCCCTGTTAGTCTCGGATTGACTACTGTTAGTCTTGGCTCTTGAATATGCAAACTTGAGATTGATAATATCTTACTCACTGATTTAATTTTAACAGTCGGGTTCTCAAAAAAGCACATGGATTTAGGTTTCTAGCACAGAGCTTGGCATATATACAAAGCTCAATATATATTTATTCTTCTGAATGAACACTGAGAGTTCAGAGAAGGAATAGATTATTTGTATTTTTTCGTTATAATCATTGATCATTGAGCAACCTCTTAGCAATAGCATTCTACTTTCATCTTCTTTGATAGAAACTGTGATACTCAAGCATATAATCAAAATTTATGTAGTCATTCCATGCTGTATTGTGCAACTAATTTCTAAAGGCTAGTGAGTTGAGGTAAAGAAATTGATAGAAGTTATATTTTTAAATGGTAATTACTTGCTGATTTACTACTCACAAAATATTAACTTGACACTAAGAGATTTTTGACCTTTAGTTCATTAGAGAAGTGTTAGAAAAATATTAATGGTTTCTCTGTATATATGAGCTAAAAAATTTTCATCTCTTGGCTTCTTTGATTTTTTGTTTTAATCCTCTAGAATTTTAAATTTAAGACAAAAAAAGATGCCACAGCACATCTGGATTTTTATCCTACAAATCTTCTTCTTTGCAAACCACTGAATGTGATTAAAGAGAACATGGACACACAGGAAAGACAAGGGATGAAGGAATGGGATCTTTCAGGATGCAGGAGGGGCTGACATCCAGGACACAGAGAGGGGAGTTCATTCTAGAACAATTATAGTCTAATAATGCCACCAACAGAAATTAAAGTTCAAGCTAATACTATTGACTGTTAGTAACAGGAAATTAGAATGGAACAGCACATTGTAGATAGTGTGGTATTTGCATTAGTACTATCAGTTGTAGGAGTTAGCAGTTTCTAATAAGCTTAAGAAAAAAAAATTATTGGTTCCGTCATTAAGAAGCCAACAGATAGAGGTAGCCTCTGAAACAAGATTCAGGTTTTAAGCAGTACAGCGTTTGCAACCATAACCACTCCTGGAAAATGATATTTTGCTGAAAAAGGAATAGGGAGATTAGATGCAATTTTTGGATAGATTTAGGTGCCTGTTAATTTCTGTGGTGAGAGAAATAAGGTGGTTTGATTTGCCAGCCATCAGAATCATGTGATTGGAAGAAATATTTTCCCAAAGATAGGAGGGTTTCTGAATTAAAAAAAAAAAAATTATGAAACAAAGTTTACTACAGTTTTTAAAACAGAGAACCACTGACTTACTCTATGTGAGGGCTGCATGTGTAATTTTCTCCAGCAAGATTCCAGAGTTTGGGTGTTAGGATGGGCAAAGAAATTTTGGGTTTAATACAAAGTTGGAGTTTTTCTAGGCAGGAGTGTATGAGGATGGATGTTTAAAGGAGATGTGGGGTTGGAAAGAGTGTGCTTAGAATCACAGAGGAGTTTGGAGCATAGCAACATATTTAATGGACAGGCTGCATATAGAACCAACACTTAATTACCATTTTACTAGACTTTCTTATAAATTACCTCATTTAATTTATCAGAATAAAAATAGCAATAGCAGCTATAATACCATTTCTTCTCCACTGTGCTGTATGGAATCTTTGAAGAAAGGACTTTAAATGATTAAATAGACTCATAGCATAGTAACTGATCTAAGAAAATAAAATTATAAGCATTTTACTTTAATTCCTATGTAAGTACCAGATAAAGCTAATAGATAAATTCTATGGATATTTCTGATTTTTCTTTTTCATTATGTAAAATAACAGGCCCTGTGCTCAACACTTTACGTCAACTATCTTCTTTATTATCTCTTGTCTCATAATATGAATGCATGTAGGTTTATCACATGCCTTCAGTCCAGTAATCTGGTAACATTGATCTCTAGATGGACCTGTGCCCATCTTTATTTTCCCTTTTTATCTTCATAAGCAATATTTCATGCATTCCAAACTCCAAACAGATAGAATGGCATAAAAAATATCTTTTTTCAAGAACCACTGTCTTTACTGCTTCAGCTACTTTTAGCTATCTTTGGAAAGTTCACTTACATCCACACCCCCTCTCCGACACACACATAGATGTATACACACACCCCTCCCCCAACACCTTGCTGGGTTGTTTTATTCACACAGTGTTATAATCAGTACTGCTGGTTAACCCATGTCATGTAGCATGGTTGACTTGGGCACAGTCAATAGTGGTGCTGTGTCTGGTTACCAGGACAAATTGTTACAAAGATATAATAATCAAAAAATTTGAATTTTAAACGATTTGAGCTAAACAGTGTGGATCTTGGTTGGCAGGAATCATTAACACAACTCATTTCTAACAAAGAGTATCCTTAATGTTCATCCTATTGACAGCATATTTGGAGCTAAAGAAGGATAAAATGACAGTAAGAATGAGTTTTTTTTTTTTTTTTAAGGTGATTTAACAGGCAATAGAGTTGCCCAAAATGTGTCACCCTGTGGATCATATGCAGAGTCAAGTGCATAACAAAGAAAAGAAAATTAGTAAATTGGACAGGAAGTTAATGTCTATTTGAGTTTTAAATGTGTCATATATTTCAGATGTTACCTATAAAATCCTAATTTTCAGTTCCATTATTTTTTATTATTATTATTATTTGTTTCTGCAGTACACGGGCCTCTCACTGTTGTGGCCTCTCCTGTTGTGGAGCACAGGCTCCGGACGCGCAGGCTCAACGGCCATGGCTCACGGGCCCAGCCGCTCCGCGGCATGTGGGATCTTCCCAGACCGGGGCACGAACCTGTGTCCCCTGCATTGACAGGCGGACTCTCAACCACTGCACCACCAAGGAAGTCCTCAGTTCCATTATTTAAATCTTATCCTTGGCAATATCTTACTCCCAGGTTGAAGCTTTGTACTTATGCTTCAGATTTTTAACATAAACTATTCATCAGAGGCCACGTTTTACAGGAAAGTGGCATGCAAGGGACTGTCACTCACAATATACATTTTTAAGATGGAATGGTCTATTTTGTCCAGATTTAATTTTTGACTCCCAGTAGGCACTGGGAAACTAAAGTCATTTATCTCTCAACTTGCTAAGGGAGTTTTAAATTTCAGTAAACAGCAGCATTGTATTAGCATGAACCATTTGGGTAAATTTGTTTCAAGGAGATAATAAATAACTAAACTACTTGGTTAAAAATCAGAAACGAAACAATTTGTTCTTGTCATTTAGTGGTGCTTAAATTATGAAAAATTGCCTTCTAAAGGATTGACTAATCTATGAATCTCGTTTGAGGCTGTTGCTAGCTTTAGCCTATCATACTGCACATAATGCACTGAAAACCTCTGTGTTTGGAGGTAAAATACCTTCTAAGATGATGTTGTTTACTAATTTGCATGAAAATGTTTACCTAGAGGGATAGTAGGGAAAGAAGATGACTCAGTTTCGATCTGTGCCTGCGATAATTAGTTTATATGCTATGGTTTTAAAGTCTTAAATGATAATGATATAACTATGTACTTTCTGGAAAAGGGACTGAGGAAACTTTGAGTGATAGGGTAGGTAAATGATTCAGAAAGAAACACACGCACACATTTCAAACACACATCGTTGAATTGATCAATAGAGGAGGAACATCTCAATTATCTGAAATTCTTAACTCTTGCCTATTTTGAAACCTGGGAAGGTTTTGGCTTATGTGGTCTTACCATCCAAGGATAGTAAGAGATCTTCTTCAGTTACAGCAGATTTGGGGCAACTGGCCCAGCTGCCTGCTCATCGTGTCATGTGTGAATCAGGAGGGCAAGAACTTGCCTCTTAGGTCAGTGTGTCCATAGTCTTCATCTCCGTTTCTCCAACACTTAGCACAGAGTGAGGGCGCCAGAGTACTGTTGAATGAATGGGGTGTGGCTCCCTCTGTTGGTCGTGAGACCCCCAGCACCTCCCTGTACAAAGTCTAGGTGAGATGGGGGCAGAGGCAGGGTAAAGGGAGAAGGAATTCAGCTGATAATCTTCCTCCTCTCCTCTACCTTGCCCCACTCAGATCATTTAACTGTTTTTCTACAATATCGTCTCCTAATTTTCTTTTAACATAGAGTTAGTTTTAGCCAAAAGTCATCCCTGTAAAAACATCAGGACATAGAGGTAGGGCTGATTCACTGTGCGTTGTCTTTCATTCCTGAGAGCTGTCCTTTAACCCAATTCTCTTAAGATTGTTTCTGGATATATTTTGGTGATTCAGTGATTTACATAATTTGATTTCAGACTGATATAGTTTAATGTAGCTGCACACATCTGAATATATATATATATATATATGCATATATATTTTATAATAGAGCTAATATGTATTTCCATAAAGCAGAAGAAATGGCTCTAAATGAATGTGATAGGAAAGAGAATTATGACCACCAAATTATGATTTTTCTCAAGCCTACTTTCAAAATTATTTCTGAACCAAATAATTCTGAAACTATATAAACAAAAGCCACTAAAAAATGAGACAAAAAATGTCTTTATATAATTATACAAATTAAAGGTCCTATGAATGTTTGCCATTTATTTTAGCATCATGCTGCCATGTAGGTGGACAAGGTTGACAGATTAAATGCAGAATTACAGTTTCCCCAAATCCTGATGCCCTGTAGAGATTTATCTTTACGAAAATTGATCAGTTGAGCCTTTCTGCTAGATAGGGTAAGGGAATAATGAAATGTGTGTGTTATCAATGCACAGTCTGAGAATTGAGAAAGGAAAGTGAATTTATAAAAAATGAGGTTAAAAAAAGCTTCTGAGTCAAAAGCAATGTCATATATTGGAGGGAAGAAATTTTGTTTTAAGTCAGTGGATGTAATCAGTTGTACATTCCGCTAAGGCCTGTGTTCTCTTATTGAAACATGACCACCTGTCTAAGCACACGTTTGATTAAGTGCTTCCTAGGTATGTTGTTTTTCTATAAAAAAGACACACTTTTGTTTTCCTTTGCATTTATATTTTGACCATGTAAGAAATGGATGTTGTATAAGCAAAGAGCTTCTTAAAAATAGAAATATAAAATACCTAGTCACAAGGAGTACCAATGTTTGGCCTGCATTATTATTTTATGACTAATGTATTTTGTTTCCAGTTTGCTTAAAAAAACCAGGGTTTGGAACTATACGTCTTCCAAAGTCCAGAAAATTTTGTGCAAATGCATAAAAGTTAAATAAACTTAGCAATACACATTTGCAATGACAGTTTTAGAAGCAATGTAGACCTTCTAAAAGAAGAGGCAAGTAGTGGGGCTTTATGTAAAATATAATACAGTAACAAAGAAAAAAAAACATTTGGGAATTCTCAAATAAACTTAGGTTTTCTCCATTTTAATTTTTATTTTAACTTCAATCACAGTTTATCTTAGTAGAGTCAAAATACTTAGTTTGAGTGAAAACTAGCATGTATCATACTTTACCCTGTTCTGACACTGTATGTGATACTCTTCATCTTAGGTTTAATAAGTAAATTCTCTTTGTTAACGTGACCAAGTGTCACACATAAGAAGAAAATTTGACTAATCAGTTTAGTCCATTAGCTCTGGCACCATGGGCCAATTGTAGTCCTAGACAAATAAATTGTTTTATATAGTCATCTGAACATGTTATTTTACCTAAAAATAGGGGTAGATGTGTTTAACTTATTTTGTGTCTTTTTTGGCGCAGAAATATATACAAATATGTACTGAATGAATATTGAAAATGATGCTGCTGAACTGCTTGAAATTTAATGCGGTTTCACCTTGTTTTCCACATGTTTCAATTCTGTAAATGGAAGCAATCAGTTGGCAGACATAATGTCTAAAATGAAGTAAACTTATTCAGTGTTTTAACTTTTGATGGAATCCACATTCTAAATTGAAAATTGTCTCCTGAGTATAAATTACAGGGTTCCATGAGGGATCAATAAACTGGTAATTGGATTTGGATCTCAGGGGAATTCAGAAGATTCTCTTTCTTCCTGTATGTGATGAGTTCTGACATTGTATTTTAACTTTGTTACAAAACTATCTTCCAGGAAGTAGAACTTTTATGTATGTGAAAATTCTCTAGCTACTTAGTTCTTTTTAAAAAAACAATTAAATGGTAATTTTAAAAGTTTTAATGATTCTAAATGAAATAAATTGAAACTCATGGATTTCATTCAGTATTACAAATCATATGTTCTTATATTTATCTGTGTAGTTTTTGGTTTGGTTATTTGGTCTTCAGAGATACCTATATTTTACAGATCTTCATTATCATGGTATGTTTCTCAAATCAAAAAACGGGGGCAGAATCTGTGGCAAAAATTTGGAAACGAAACAAGATCTCTTTTCCTCTTGGAGATTTATAATGTGCATTCATACAATGAGGCTGTATGAATTCCTGCTGAAAAGACACAATTTTAACTTTATTGTTTATTCTAAAATCATGACCACAGAATACTTTTGCCTATATAAGGTCTACTATATCTTCAAGAACTAGTGATTTTCTTTGGAACATACTTTGAGAAGCACTAATTTAGTCTATTTTTCCCAAGTGATTTTTAAACATTTTTGTGAATTGTGTTTTCTTTTAACAAAATTTTATATTGTGCATGTCTGTAAATGTTTAAAAGACACAGAGAAATACACTTTTACATGGTACCCAAGTTACTACTAAAGATGTACAGAAGAGGGCCTCCCTGGTGGCGCAGTGGTTGAGAGTCCGCCTGCCGATGCAGGGGATACGGGTTCGTGCCCCGGTCTGGGAGGATCCCATATGCCGCGGAGCGGCTGGGCCCGTGAGCCATGGCTGCTGAGCCTGCGCATCCGGAGCCTGTGCTCCGCAACGGGAGAGGCCACAACAGTGAGAGGCCCGCATACCACAAAAAAAAAAAAAAAAAAAAAAAAAAAAAAAGATGTACAGAAGATGGGTAATACATATCTTCAAACAGTTCAGGAGGAGAAGAAAGAAAAAAGATATCAGTATATGCAGATTATTTTTATATTGCATAGAACTAGCCTTGTAGACAGAATAGGGATTTAAAATTCATTGATAATTGTTTTATCCATTTTTTCCTTTCCATTTTCCTCTGTAACACAATTTATGTCCATACTTTATATTTATGGCATATGCAGCAACGTTAATGGCTAGCAGAAATGTCCACACACTTTCATTCTTGAAAAGCCAACACTCACTTGATACTTTGGTAGAATATGAGAACATTAGTATGTTGGATTATCTGATATTCTTTGCTATCTAAATTCACAGATACTCTTAATCCCTTATCTGAGTCTCTTGAAGGAATTCCTGCCAGTATAGTGCAGATATACCTTTCTTCAAGAATAATTTCCACATTCGATATATATTTTTTAAAAATCATGGTTTCAGCAAACTCTTAAGCAGCCACTTAGAGTATTCACTTTTCTTGAATTATCCTATTTATCATTTCATTATTTAGGTGTGTGTGTTTGTGTGTATGTGTGTGTGTGTATATATAACTTTTTTGCATTAGGAATTAAAAAATTTTTTTCTTCACAAATTGTTCTCAGACCTATACTGAGTTTTCCCGCAGTGCAAGATGTGCTTTTCTGATATCACTGCTATAGTGTTTGAATATGTTCTTAGAAAATATTGGCTAATCTTTTCGATCTTTGTGGAATATATTGTAAAAGGAATACTATGAGAGGTTTATTATTTAAAATATGAATAAAATGTATTCAGTGTTTGATCCAGTATATTATTATGTTTTTAATCAAATCACTAAAGTATTCTTTTTTTTTCTTTTTTTATAGAGCAATGAAGTTGTGTACTACAATGCAAAGGATGATCTCGATGTGAGTATTAAAAGTTTTACATTAAATTCCAGGGTAAGCTTAGGTATACTAGGGTGATTGGCTTTACAAACAAGCTGACTCCGCAAGTTTAGTTGGATTCATGCACCAGTCCAGCCTTAAAACTGTAGTTGCCTAAGGGCATTAAAACATATTTAAATTCAAACTGTTTTTCTCTCATCTAAGACATGCTACAGTTGACTCGGTGATCCATAAATTTCATTTTAGTTCTGCATATTCTTGCAATCCTGCTAAGTTTGTCAAGTTTGCTGGAGTTGGACTATTTCACATAAAATTTTTGAGAATTTATAAAGAAATGTAAGATAATACATTTTATACTTCACTAAAACTTTTTATTGGGGAAGTTCGCAGTCCTTTAGACATGTTAATAATATTGCTCTTGTAAACCCTTAGATAGTGAATAAAAATGAATCATGTTTTATGATTAGTATATTAGTTTGGCTATTACAGAGAGTCTTAAAGTAAAAGTGCTAAGACAAGACAAAAGATTATTCCTCTCTCATGTCACATTCTGTGTACAAGGTCTAATATAACAACTCTCCATCATCCAGGCCCTACAGTCCTTCTCTCATGTTTTTTGTTCTCCTCAGTGTAGCTTTTCCATATTGTGGTCCAAAACGGATGCTCCAATATCCACAATGATTTTTACATTCTACACATCAGGAAGGAGGCAGCTGGCACTGAAGGACACACCCTTTGCCTTTAAGGGCATGTTCTGGAAATAGCACGCAGCATTTCTATCTGCACCCGTTGTCCACACCTTAGTGACTAGTCTTGCCTAGATGCAAGAAGATACGGAACATAATTTTCTTTCCCCTTGGATAAGCATGTACCCAAATAAAATATAGGGCTCCATTACTGAAGAGAGAATAGGGGGAGTACTAGTTGGGAGTTACTTAGCAGTTTGTGCACTTAATTTTGCTCTTCTTGGTGTATTAAAGTTAATGCTCAGACTCTACCCGCTCGTCTGAGTGACTTCTGTCAATTAAGTATAGTCAAATTCTTCAACTTGGAACTGAGGAAAAAATTCTCTTATACAGGAAAATGGTTATAAAATTACGCATTGTGTTGAGTATTATTTAGTCCTTCTTAAAGCATGTGTTTTGATCCTTACAATCAAATTGTTTTCTGCAATGGAAATATTCACTATCTTAGAATGAAAGAAAGTTAAGAAATGTAAGTAAATGTTGAAGTTTGATATTCACCTTAGGATTTTTAGTGGTTGTAGCTTTTTTTGAAGATCATTGCTTATCAGATGAAGTTGGACTTACATGGATGATGAGATTTATTCATCCTTACCAAAAGTTTTGCTGTATATAATCGGATTTAATTGGTTGCTATACTCCAACTTTATACACGTAGTGCTTGCTGTTTTATTTATCAAGTATTTGGATAATCATAATGGCATCTTGTTTTGATTTGAATTGGCTTACCTTCCCTGTTCTTTGTTTTACTTTTCTATATTCCAATTTAGTTGTATATTTTTATTGCTCAAATTCCACAAAGCCATATTCATTATGAAAAATTGGTGAACGGAGATTATATAATGTGAGTTTATAATCTCATACATTAATATCTAATATCTAATGAACACAGGAACAATTGGAATACTAAATATTGAACCAATATTATCAATTAATAAATTTATCCTCATATGTTTGAATGGGGACATAAATATCTGAGATATAAATAAATTTTCTATTTTCTAGAATAGTTCTATATTTAGCCTGTGAGTGGACTTTGAAAACAAGTGGCTGAAATCTTCCCAGCAAGTGTGAAGCTATAGAACTAGGAAGGACAGATGTAACTACAGATGTGTTTTGGTGTGCTGACACAGAAACAAAGGGAGTTTGATTGCCTTTGGATGTGATGCATTCTCCAGCTGCTGCAGTTCCACTGCTCCTTGTTGCCTTACTCTGCCTACATCACACATCCACACACATAAAGAAAAGAAAAGAAAAGAAAAATGCCTTAAGATAGTATAGGGTAGAATCTTCATCACACCAACATGTAAGGAAGGTGAGGGCAGGGGTAAGGTGTGGAGGATATGAGTAGATGGAAATGAAGAAAAAATAGCTTTCATAATAGAAGTAAATCATACAAAAAGTCCATAACTTTCGTTTATGTTGGATTCAGGATTCAATTTAGAATCTCCTGGTTCCTATTATTCTCCCATGTTAAATATGCTGGTCCATCACCAAGTTAAGATTTGCATATAAAAATTGACATAGTCAAGTGTAATCTTTTGATTTTGTTCATTATAATGATGATACATGGCCTCACTTAAAGGTAGAACAAGCATTTAAAGTACTTTTTAATCTCATCAGTTACCTCTCAATGAAGCTCAACAGTCTCTTTGGAGTGTAACTTTTTATGAGCTAGGTCAGAATTAGCTAGTTTGTGGGGAGCTGTCAGGTTGTAAGCCTTTCAAGGACTTTGATACCAGACAGTCCCTCAGGGACATTTTATAATATCTGTGCTGCTCAGATCGATGCTGTTTATATTCACATTCTGGGTATAAAAATAAATACCTAGTGACAGGCAGATTTAGCTAAAGCAGTAACTGAAATAAGGGGTAAAGTCAATGTCCCTTAGGATTGTGTAATATGATTTAAAAATTATGACTCTAGTCATTCACACAAATTTTTGCTTTGGAATTAAAAAATGCACGTATAGGGCTTCCCTGGTGGCGCAGTGGTTGAGAGTCCGCCTGCCGATGCAGGGAACGCGGGTTCGTGCCTCGGTTTGGGAAGATCCCACATGCCGCGGAGCGGCTGGGCCCGTGAGCCATGGCCGCTGAGCCTGCGCGTCCGGAGCCTGTGCTCCGCAACGGGAGAGGCCACAACAGTGAGAGGCCCGCGTACCGCAAAGAAAAAAAAAAAATGCACGTATAACTTGGCTAAATTATTTGGTGAGCCACAATTCTCATGGAAGGTGTAAGGTACATAGCCAGGCTGGAAATTTAAGACAGTCATTCCTGTCCCTGTGCTAGTTAAAGTTAACATATTCTCTCCTCTAATTACCTGATTTTGATATCCTACAATTTTTCCACTCAGATGCTAAGTACTCTTTAAAAACGAATTCAAATACTACCTCCTCTTGAAGCCTGCTATGCTTTTCCTAAGTAGCAAAGGGTACTTCCTTCCTCTGGGTGCTCAGAATAACCTGTTACACGTTTCTGGTTTCAGTGGTGTAATATCTTATACTATGGTATTTTTATACAGGGATAATCTTCTCTATTAAAATTTTAGTGTCTTGAGGTAAGGGTCTTACTCATTTTCTCTATTTAATGATTTAGAGTAATTACTGAGATAATGCTTGTTAAATTGTGTAGGTGTTTGTGTGTTTCAGTCCCCCTATTGCTTACATAGCATTTGTGAAGATTGTTCGCTTTTTAAAGTAGTGTCTTATTTGCAAAGTAAACAGGAAACCCTTTGCAAATATGGTGGAAACGAAAATGTCTGTTTTGTTTTAAGGTTGAGTGGAAACAATATTAAGAGAGGAATGGCAAGACTGACTTTGACTGTGGACTGTATTTGAAGTAATTTTTTAATATAGACGTTCGTTTCCTTTTGTTCACACAACGGGGCAGGCTGCGGAAGATGGGAGTGGATTGGACCTTTTTCCTTGTTCTTCTCTCATCTGTCCCGTCCTCTCATTAGCCCCTGGTTCAGTCATGAGAACTAAGTAAAGTCCGACAGACAATGTGCTTTCCCCTGTGTCTAAAACTGATTCAAGTTGGGAATAAGTAGCAGAGTTAGAATATTTGTTTGCCATACTACAGGCAATATAAGCATCAGGATTCGGGGTTTCAAGTCTGGAGAGATCTGATAATCTAAGTTTTTATGAATCTCTGTGGAGCATGAAATCAAGCTTATTTTATGAGTCCATCAAACTAAAGTTTTGTCTAATTATACATGTAATTAGAATAAGTAAGTTGTTGAATTTCACTTCCAGAGAAACCACAGCATTAACGTGGGTACAATGTTTTATGTAAGATTAGTTTTTAACTTTTTATCAGGAAAAAAGATTTTAAATATAAAGAAGAGAGAACAGTAAACTGAGCCTCCATAGTTGCTGTATGTATTGTTTGCTAAATATTTTAAGATAAATTAGAGATGTGGCATTTCACTCCTAAATACTTCCATAGGAAACATTTATCCCTAATTAATAACAAGACATACATGTATAAGTGCTGTGTACATTGTTATATGGAGGAAGAAGCAGAGCTTGATGATTAAGACATTATACTCTGGAGTCCCACTGCCTGCATCTGAGGCCCAGCTCTGCCATTTTCTAGCTTTGTGATATCGGCAGAGTCACCTAACATCTCTGCGTTTCACTCTTTTGGTCTGAAAAATAAAGGTAATGTGATACCTACTTCATACTGTTACTGTGAAAATTAAATTAGTTAACACATATAAAGCATTTAGAACATTCCCTGTCTTACAGTAGGCAATCCAGAAATGTTAGTGAGTATGATTTTTAAAATAATAATTATTAATATTACTACAATACATTTAATATTGATTTGAAGTGATTTTAGTTCCAAATGGAGCACGTTCATATGTGTGGATGTGTTAACAATAATTGAAGGTTACTAGTTTGAACTCGTTCATTTTATTGTTATGAATATCCTTACATTTGTGTGAAAAACTTAAGAAAATGCGTAACAAAGTAAAAATCAGAGCAGAATCTTCAGAAAACGTTTAGAAATAAATGTGACCTCAATGCAAAAATTTGTCTTGAAATCATTGTAGGTTTTATATATCTGGGTTTGAAAGGATAATTAAATATCAAAATAAAATGGAAGAAAAAGCTAATAATGCAACAGTTATTTATGAAATTCCACATTCAGGTTCTCTTTAGTTTTGAAATTTATTTAGGTTCTTGTTTAGGTTTTTAGAGACATCTGTCCCAATAAATCCTTAACTTCCCTGAAGATGTAGTGAAGCAGATTCCCCAGAAGATTTCAGTTGTGCCAGAAAGCAGCACTATTTTCTTAATTCCCAAAGCAAGCAAAGAGAAAGCAGATCATTACAAACTCTTATTAACCTAATTCCAAGACTTATGTTTCAGACTGAAATCCAAATGAAATAAATTCAGCCCAGAATTCCCATGTCAATAACTTCAGTTGATTTATTCGCTACATTTTATTATATTGATCATGTTAAAAATTTGACCTGTCTGGGACATTTGGCTAGTCTGCTGAATTCCCTTGCATATTTATGTTGCTATTTATTTTCTTACCAGTCTTGTCTACATTAAAATTAATTCCAACATAATGTCCTATCTAAATGTCTTCTTAAAAGCCTAATCATTCATGATTTGATTTTATTTTATAGAAATAAATCAGTCTGCTTCTAGAATGAACCAATAGGGATATGTATCAGACAGCGACGACTCTGTTCTAATTATTAAAGAAAGAAAGTCTAGGTTTCTTTTGCAGCTTTTAAAAAAAAAAAAAACTATCTAATAGTATACAGCCTTTATTTCAGGCTCTGCTAATGACTGTTGTTGAATCCTCAAATAGGAGATGGCATAGAGATAGAATATTAATTGCTTCTGTAGAGTAAATGGTAGAATCAGAGTTACTTTTGTGTGTGTGTGCATCTAAAATAAGTGGTGTAAATATTTTCAATGCTATATGTTTGGATTGGATTATAATAGTAATTAATATATGTGTACTTACTCTATACTAGAAAGTAAATGCTTTGCAGGTAATCTTATCGTTTAAAGTTCACACTCACCCTTTGTGGCAATACTATTATTTTAATGATATCCAGAAAAGACAAGTAAAATTTAGTGAGCTTAAGTGACTTGTCCGCTGTCACACATGTGGTATTTGGTAGTGCAGGGAACTGAATGCAGTGCAGTCCATGTGATCCACAGCAGGAGCCGTGTGTCCCTGTGCTGTGCTACACTGCCTATTCCGTGGGCCCCCATGGGGGACAGGAGAAGGCCATGTGATGGAACTGTTGTAAATCAAGGCTTAAGATTAAAAGTTTTTGGGGCTCCCCTAGTGGTGCAGTGGTTGAGAGTCCGCCTGCCGATGCAGGGGACACGGGTTTGTGCCCCGGTCCGGGAGGATCCCACATGCCGCGGAGCTGCTGGACCCGTGAGCCATGGCCGATGAGCCTGCGCTCCGCAGCGGGAGAGGCCACAGCAGTGAGAGGCCCATGTACCATTAAAAAAAAAAAAAAAAAAAGGATTAAAAGTTTTGAAGATGGTTTTGGTTTAAAATTTTAATTTATTATACCTATCCATCATTCTGTCCATATTTAATTTTGAGGTATGTGGCTTGTACTTATCCAGCCAGCTTCATCATTGACAGTTGTTAGTTGACAGTGACTTGCAGTAGGTAAAATAAAATCTCTGTGATTAAAAAGATTGTTAGACTTTAAATCATAAACCTTCAGTGAGCTGCTCTATCATTCCTAGTGATATTTACCATGGAGACCTTAAAATTAATGCATTCACCCTTGTGTGAAATATAGCCATATTAGGATTCATTGGGGGGAAAAACTGTTAAAACTAATAAAAAGGAAGATAAGATTAGATTCCATTTCTTCTAGGAATAGCGCCGTATGCTTTTTGGGCCTTCTTCCAAAAATTTTGAGTCTATTTTGATATTTTTGTAATGCTTTGTGCGCTTGGGCATGTGCTGCTTTTGCAAGGATAGTTAAAACGTTGGTCCTCAGCTGCTTTGGGGTGGTGGCATGCATAATTCTCTTTTAGATTCCACATCCAGTTCTTCCTTTCCAGAGGCTAGTGTATGGTGTATTTATTTAGAACTCACTGAATATTCACTGTTTGGAAAGTTCGGTGGTATTATGTGGTTATTATAAACTCACCCTATGTACAGCATTGGGTAAACAGAGATATGGTGACTGGATTGTTTTGAATGGTATCTTCAACCTTTTTTTGTTTGCACATGCATGCCAGTTAAAAATATGCACCTCTCAATATAACAATATTTACTTATAAATTCTCTCTATATACTACTGAACTAATATGCTGAGAAACCTCCCAAGAGACTTCTAAATTTTTAAGATAAGTGAAATTTTATGAAGTATTGGCTTAAGTGGCATTTGACATTAAAAATCACTAGAAAAAAGTATAGTTTTTTTCTAGATGCTTAGTTATTAAATGCCTTTAATTATGATGACTTCATAATACCATAGGAAATATCTCAACAGCCCATATGAACACAGGACATTGTTACCAATATAGTAAATTTAAATCCATATTTATGATAGTCTTCTTGATAATATTAACTTTTTTGACCAACTTGCCAGTTGAACTAATTGAATCACTTTTCTATCTGGTAATGAGACTGAAGAAGACCTAGTGCTGGGAATGGAAGCTTCATCTCTGTCATTCTCTTCTTGTTCAGTGCAACTTCCATTACTAGAATTTCAACTTTGATCATTGTTAATTTCAGAAATCTTTTAAAGCTGGTAGCATGTATGAAGTAGGTTAAACCCAAGAAGATAATAAGTAAATTTACATATAAAGTGAAGAATAGTACATTGAAGGGGACTGTGTAAGGGAGAAGGTGGCTCATTATCAGTATGTGGGGTTTCCACTTTCTCCTTGTGGTACCTGGAGGATGACAGATGACTTGAGACCAACCCACACACAGTAAGGCCAGGGGAGAGGGAATGCTAACGTCACTCTTTTTGGTAAATTTTAATTTTTTTCTTATTTCATTTGCTAGAAATGCATATAATTGTAAGTTCTAATGTTTTCTTCCACCCTTCCAGTGAATTCCTTTGGAGACCAGTGACGCATGGTGTGTTCATTTTTATTTAAGTTCTTCTCAAAAAGATGGCCTTGACTGTCACTTGAGGGAAGTAATCGAAATAATTCAACTCGTGAAGTGGAGGTGAAAAGCCCAACTAATGTTCTAACCCATGTTCACCTACAAATTGTCTGTTTGATTGATATCTATAGGTCTGTGCTTTGAATGCATTGCCCTAAATTAAAATGTAAACTCTCAGGGTCAAGGGGTTTGGATACCAAAAGAGTCTTTTGGTCAGTGGTCTCCAAAGGAATTCACTGGTGGAAGAGAAGAGTAGAACTTACTGTTATACCCATTTCTAGCAAATGAAATGAGAAAAATATTAAAGTTTACTAATATTTACCAAACAGAGTCTTTATACCAGCCTTTCATCATTTACATGTTCTTGCAGTTACTTTGCATTTTTTTTTTAAGAAAAGCCTTGGAAACAATTTGCTTTTAGTTCATAGATTTCAGAATGAGAATTTTCAGAGCTAGAAGAAGGTTTACAGATCTTGTTACCCTCTGTTCCTTAAAAAAAAAAAAAAAAAAAAAAAAACAATCTGAGAAGCCATAGCAAGGACACACAGAGCTGTAGACACAGAGTTGGAATGAAAATGAGAAGCTGGATTCCTGACTGAGGCACGATCTGTCCATTCACCGGACTGCTTCCAGTGTTTGTCCTTGCTTCATGCTGAAGTAGAAAAAGCATGAGTTTGGGGACTAGGAAACAGTGATTCAAGTTTATTTATTCACTCAACAAATATTATAAATAGGGCAAGCAGATACAGTTCTAAGCGATTTGCTAGGTGTTAGGGCCACAACCGAATGATGTCAATGAGGCCTCTTGCCCTCGTGGTGATTATATTTTAATGTAGTGAGATAGCAAACATGGGGAAAATAAAAAATTCGATAGTGTTTTTATGTATCCATAAATCCTTAAACACCATTTCGAATATCAAAGTGTTGATGTCAAATTTCTGATTTTAAGAAAGAGAACTCTGATCATTTAATGAGCATTGTTGCATTTACAATACCGATTTTTAAAAGATACCTGAAAAAAAATGTAGTAAAATTATTGCTTCCAAAGTTAAGTTGACACAATCTGTACAAGACAGAATTGAAACAAAAGTCAACCGCACCAAAGCAGTTACATAACCAATCTTTATCCCTTCCTTTGACATTTTATACAAAATTATTATTTTATAGTCTTTATCTTGAAAGGGATGTCCTGCCATCTAGATACATAAATTCTATCAATGTTAAGATATATCCTAGGGATATATCTTAGGATATGACTTAAATTTTGCATGTACAGTAAATGTTTGACAAAACTTAATGTGAAATTCTATAAAATCAGTTAATGTCTACATTGCTCTGAATGTAATAAATGAAGTGTAATGTTTTCAATATTCTATGGGGAATAATTTAGATGGGAGAATCTCCAAGAGAGTATTTTTCAACTGCGATCTGAAGAGTGAACTGATACTATGAAAAAAGACCAGGGAACAACCTACCAGACAAAAGGAACAGCAGACCCAAGGACGTTAAACCAGGAAGAGCGTAATGTGTGTAAGGACCAGAAAACAGTCCAATGTAGCAATGAGCAAGGGAAGGCAGGGCAGGAGATCTGGATGAGGAGTCAGGCTGGAAATAGATCATTGAGTGTCTTATGGGCCATAGAGAGATTTTCATTTCTTTGTAAGTATGGTGGGATCTTGGCGTCCTGGAGTCCAGGCTATTTTTTTTTTTTTACTGTATATTAGTTGTAAGGTGTTAGTCAGTCTTTGCCTCAGGTATCAAGGGAAAATAATTGATCTCTCTACCTTACAAAGTTTTTTTGTTTAACCTGTTTTGTCCTGACAATATTTTTTAAAGTTTTTTTGTCTGTGATAATCTTCATAATATGAAATTTTGCTTTTAATTTTTTAAGAAATAGATTGGCCCCATTGAAATGTTTTCCTTTCCTAATATAATATATACCACTATATGGTTTCCGGGGGTGGGGGGGACGGGTGCTATATTGAAATTTCAGACTATCTGAAATCACATAGTGCTTTTCATAGGCAAGACACCATTTCACAGTCCCTTAGTAGAGAAAATACCCTATCAGCCAGTCCCCAAAATTTGGGTTACATATTTATGTATAAAAAAGATATGTATATATATGTTCAGAGTATTACATCCCTTTCTAATGATGATAATTTGAAATTTTCATACTACTCATAGAGTTTAAACCAGTCCTCAGCCTTGTCATCACACTTACCTGTATTGTGATATTGTGATGGCTCTCATGCTCATTGAGGCCTAGATCCTGGGATAGATGATTCACACACATTCATCCATCATGCAAACTAAAAATTCATCAGTTTTATTTTGAGGGTGTCCTCAGATTCTGTATTCCAACTTATTAAATCGTTATTATAATCCTTATCAGCAACCTCAATACATTTTATGTAAGGAATGCCTCTTTTTGCTTTTAAAATTTAATGAACAAGTTCTTGCAGTGATCAGTATCCATTTTTGACTTAATTTAGTTGTTTTATGTGTTTCAAATTCATAGTTGTCTTTGATTCACTTCGTCATATTACAAAATGTATGTTTTTTTGCTTTAATATCACCTATGTATTTTTTAACTTGCTATCTTTCTCTGTGTATTGCACAGTTTCAGTTGCTTACCGTTCCCCCTACCTCCAAAGTCTGCTTATTTCAGACTGTTTCTTCCTTCTGTTTTATATATCATAATTAATAGTAGAAGAATATGCAGAGACTTAACAGTAGATCTAATTTTAAGGAATAGAATTATTTCTTCAAGTTTCTTCTGACCACTAATGTTATGTTTATTTTTCATGTTAACTGTAAAATATTCTTAATATATTGAGTAAATTGCCTCTGAGGAATTAATGCTATAGTTTTTCCATAGGGTAAATCTAAGCAGATAAAACATTTTAACTACTTGAAGAACTGGAGAAATCTTCTCAATTCATAAAAAAAAATCTCTTTATTTCCTCATCAAATATATTATGATTAGCTGAACTCATGTTTTTTCAAAGGACAATATGTCTATTCATTAAATTATAATTTAAAATTTTTATTTTCTTATTGCTATGATTCAGTAAACCAAATGGACAAATATTATATTTAAGCCCTTAGTGTCATATATTCAGTGTTATCCAACTCATATTTCCTTTTCAGTTCTATTCATCCACTCAGTATGTCTCTGAGTCACAGCATCCTCAAGGAGAAAAATAGCAGCTTAAACCAATTAACTCAGGAGACTCAACAGTGCTCTTATTGCCACTGTAACTGGATTCATTATTTACTATTCAGCCTGGCCTCACACCCTGACCAGAACAAGTGTAATTGGCTGAAGGCTCAGCACCTTTTTCTCTATTTATTATTCATTAATTGGGCATGGACAGCTGAAGCTGCTTTGATGAATCTCCACTTCTAATTGATGCATGTGATTTACTAAAAAGGAGGCTTTCCTATGTGTAGGTCAGAACTGGTAATCAGCTTACATTCCAGTAGTGAACTAGTGGCTACGGAAGCAACCATATTTTTTAATCCGTAGGGTAGATACCAACATGTCAGTATAGCAGCCTTTTCCGCCTTGCTGGCTTTATGAAAGTCTATTGTAAATAGAATACATCCAGGATAGTTACTTACATTGGATGCTAATATCATGCCTAAAAGCATATTGTGTATCCAAAATTCTGTTTGATATTGGGAATACAATTGAGACTAAAAATTTCAAGAATCAATAATGTGTACATTGTGAAAGTTGTAAGGCCCTCTTGTAAACAACATCTGTGAAATAGTTGTAAAAAAGAAAAGGATGTATTTGGAGGTGGAAGTTTTAAAATATATTCATATACACTGTGGAGAATTGTATACAAGTCTGTAGTCTCTGGTTATTGAAGAGTTTGGTTCATTACACAAGAACACGTTCATTTAACCCCTTCACTACTGGGATAGAAATACCAATTGTGATGCCTCTGTAGATGGTCTCAGCTCTTATTTAGTATCAACTAATTTTCTCACAGTTTTGTGAGATACACAAAAATTAGAGTGCAGGGGGAGGTAAACCTAACCATAATGTGATTGTGAACGGTTTCTCAGTGAGCATGTTCAGCCTGAATTGTGCACAGTAATTAAGCTAATTTTTATTGTAATTTAAGTGAAATATATAAACTTTTAATTTCTGAACATTTTACTGTTGGTAGAAATAGTTTTAGCATGAAAAAGATAAAAAATATTAAAAACAAATGTTTTATTATAAAAATCAATTCTAAGAGTGTTTCATTTGAGATAAATATATTAAATATGCAAAAGTCTTTTGTGTCTGTCATAGACTTATCATTGTGACTTTCCAAATGAAATTTGCAGATAGGTACTGCTTGCAAAATTGAATGACCCATCCAGCATTAGCTGGTACCTCTGTCTCTGACTGATCTAATCTATTATTTAATAACTGAAATTATGTTGAGATGAATAGTCAGAGGAACATGCTTCTCATGTTTCACTTATGTGTTTTACCAGATACATTTGAATACATTTTGGAATTTACCTCCTCAGCGTCTCTGTACACATTTCTATAGGGTAGTCAGGAGAATTCAGAAGAGATGTTTTGGGGAAAAAAATTGGCAAGAGACATGCTGACTTACTTTTCTTGTATGTGGTCTGGTAAACAATGAAATCTTAATTCCAGGGGGACAGTTTATTTGAAATTTTTAACTAACACACTAAACAATATGTGTTAAGTAACTTTTCTCAGTCAGTCCCTTTGTGTCTAGTATTTGCTCTATGTTAATTATACTATATAATGCCATAATATATCAAGAAAAGTAAAGATGGATTATGATGATATCAGGAACAATAATTTCAGAAGTTTAAGGAAATGAGTTGCATTTAGAAATTTTAATCTTTTCATGAAATGACTTCAATTTATGGAGAGTGTAATACAGCGGGGGGCACCATGGGAAACAGCCATATTATTTTTTCTTAATATATTTAGCAGCTGTACATTAAAACTAGACTTGATACATGATTATACAAGTTGAGAAGTACATAATTTTAAATTATTCCTAAAAGCCCTTTATATGGCTATTTATTTATTTATTTATTGGCTGCACCATGCAGCTTGCAGGATCTTATTTCCCTGACCAGGGATTGAACCAGACCCAGTAGTGGAAACAGTCAGTCCTAACCACTGGACCGCCTGGGAATTCCCTCTATGGCAATTGAAAAGTGAAAGAATATCTATTAAAATACATTTAAAACATAATTTTTAAGTGTGAGAGGGTTCAGAGGAAATAGAAGCAACTTTCACCTTAGTAAGATAATCGTATAGTGCTTAATAGCACTCTAGAAAGGACTTAAAACAAAAATTAATATTTTGGGGCTTCCCTGGTGGTGCAGTAGTTGAGAGTCCGCCCGCCGATGCAGGGGACACGGGTTCGTGCCCCGGTTCGGGAAGATCCCACATGCCGCGGAGTGGCTGGGCCCGTGAGCCATGGCCGCTTTGCCTGCGCGTCCGGAGCCTGTGCTCTGCAACGGGAGTGGCCACAACAGTGAGAGGAAAAATTAATATTTTTAATTGCAAATAAAATACATGTTTATTGTATTACATTGGAAACAACAAGAAAGCACAAAGATGAATACCATTAAAACTATAAAAACCAGTGATAGTGCTAACACTGTTTGCTATGTACTCATCCCTACATTTCTCTCTTTACCTCTTTCCTCTAAAAATATAGGCTGATTTTCTCTTCTTTCTTTGTGCTTAACATCTACATTTAAGCTTAAAACGATTTTAAAATACAGCATATATGTACATCCCCAATGTAATTACCCTTTTATATTCCTTAATAACAATATAAAATTGTATTTGTCATATTTATTGTGACTATTTTACTATGGTTGCACATTTGTTTCAAGATGTAGATATTAAATGACATTTCTATAAATGTTATCATTAAATCCTCCACTTTACCAATAAATTATTTCTTGAGTGAGTGAATGAATGAAATTTTGCACTTATCCACATATTCCTAACCCTAATTCATACGTATAGTTCACTCTCTGTCTCTTCACTGTTGTGGCCTCTCCCGTTTCGGAGCACAGGCTCCGGACGCGCAGGCTCAGCGGCCATGGCTCACGGGACCAGCCGCTCCGCGGCATGTGGGATCTTCCCGGACCGGGGCACGAATCCGTGTCCCCTGCATTGGCAGGCAGACTCTCAACCACTGCACCATCAGGGAAGCCCTCTCTTATCTATCATCAAATCTTTCTAATTTTCATATATCTAAATTTTGCTAGAGATAGATATAAATAGGATTTCTGGAAAAGATACGCTTACAGAAACGAGTGTAATATTTTCTAAAATTATAGAAATAGGACTATAATTTTTTCATAACTGAAAATAACATAGATTCTTTAGTTTGAATCTTCTTAATTTAAGTAGGAGAGGATATTAGAACCAACTGAGAGATTCTTTCCAAAGATGTCCTCCCCGTTGTGATTCACTGCTTTATTGGTTGTGGTGAGAGGGCTCCCCAGGTGATCCGGATATGCCTCAGGGAATGAGGACCACACCTGCAGCCCAGCGTTTTCGTATGTTCTTTGTAATAGGTTTTGTATGGAAAAAAAACAAAAAAAACCAAGGCCCCATAAGCTTGAGAACACAGGGTTAAACATGGTTTTCTTTAGTGACGCTTATTTCAGAGCTTTTGATGTGCCAATGTGCTTTGTTATTCTCTTAACAGAAGAGTAGAAGAATATTTTCCCAAGTTATTTCAGGTTGGAGGTAACCCTTAGAGTATCTTGAGAAACTACTGTCTTTTGAAATATCCTTTGACAGATCTTACTGGCCATATTACCATGTGCACACATCTATTATTCAGTAATAATAAAACAGTGTTTCTACCCTATGGAGGATAGAAAAATTCAGACATCCATTAATATGCTTATTCTTAATCCTAACTTTTTCATGAGTAGTTCTAAGCAAACGTGTGTGTGCAATTTAAACGATTGATTTTAAAGCAGTGGACTTGCAATTTTAGTGTGTTATCACAATCACCTGGAGGGTTTGTTGAACTACTACTTGCTGGATCCCTCCCCTGATGTGTCTGATTAACTAGGCCTGGGGTGGGGCCTGAGAGCCTGAACTCTAAAAGTTTCAGTGGTTGCTGATGCTGCTTCTTCAAGGACCACACTTTGAGAAACCTCTGCTTTAAAATAAATATTGAGGCTTTTCACTAATTCAGGATGTTTGCAGTTGAGAAGAAAAATGACATCATTTATTAAGTGAGACCCTTTACATTCTTGTTATTAGTGAAAGTAGTTTGTTTCAATGATCCCTTCTCTTACTCAAGTCAATTGTGCCCAGGAACAGAGAGCCATAGAATAGAGGATGAATTTTAAAATATATTAAAATTCATGGTTGAATCCAAGACCAAACCCCAGTTATTGTTTATATTCTTTCTTTTATTAGCAGTTGGAATGCTGGTAGATGTGTTAGGTTACGCGTTCTTTGGCATAAGAGACAGAGAGTGAACTATACGTATGAATTAGGGTTAGGAATACGTGGATAAGTGCAAATATTTCATTCATTCACTCACTCAAGAAATAATTTATTGGTAAAGTGGAGGATTTAATGATAACATTTATAGAAATGTCATTTAATATCTAAATCTTGAAACAAATGTGCAACAATAGTAAAATAGTCACAATAAATATGACAAATACAACTTTATACTGTTATTAAGGAATATAAAAGAGTAATTACATTGGGAATGTACATATATTCTGTATTTGTTTTAAAATGGTTTTAAGCTTAAATGTAGATGTTAAGTACAAAGAAAGAAGAGAAAATCAGCCTATATTTTTAGAGGAAAGAGGTAAAGAGAGAAATGTAGGGATGAATACATAGCAAACACTATTAGCACTATCACTGGTTTTTATAGTTTTAATGGTATTCATCTTTGTGCTTTCTTGTTATTTCCAATGTAAGACCTTTTTCTTATCATCTTTCTCCTTTCTTTTCTTATCCTTCATGCTGTACACACCTAACCTCTGTTTTAGAAAAGAGTATGAATTAGTCATTCCTACGTGTAGGTATTTTGCCAAAAACTTTAGACTTTCAACACTACTGTTTCATTATTTTGTATATTTAGTTAATGGGGGAGAATTGTATCTTTGTGGCTTCCACATGGATAAAAAACAGTGATCTGTCTTCAACTATTTTTTTTTAATTTTTCTTTTCAGCACATTAAACTGACTCATAAAAACATTCTAAAAATGTAGTTTTTCCTTTTCAACAAAGTATAATAAAACATAAAACACCCAAAACAGAATACCTAAACCACAGTTTCCAAATAGAGTACTTCCCCTCATTATAGAGAGTATTTTCATATTTTCTTTCAACGTTGTTTCATTTGAAAAATAATTTGGTCATGACCTATTAAATTGATTTAATTACATAATGAGTTGGATTTGCAGCTTTAGAAGTCATTGATTAAAAAAAAAAAAAAGAAGAAGAAGAAGAAGCCCCGGGCTTCCCTAGTGGCGCAGTGGTTGAGAGTCCGCCTGCTGATGCAGGGGACACGGGTTCATGCCCCGGTCCAGGGAGATCCCACATGCCGTGGAGCGGCTGGGCCCGTGAGCCGTGGCCGCTGAGCCTGCGCGTCCGGAGCCTGTGCTCCGCAATGGGAGAGGCCACAACAGGGAGAGGCCCGTGTACCGCAAAAAAAAAAAAAAAAAAAAATCCCTTTTGCTAATATTTGTGTCTAAATAATGTTGCCAGTGTTGCAGCTTCCTTAGGGAAACACACACACGTGTGTGTGTGTGTGTGTGTGTGTGTGTGTGTGTGTGTGTTTTAAAATATCTTGGGATACTGATGGGTTATCTGGTTATAGAAAATTTCAGAGCCATCTAGAAAGTTGGACACTATCACTTCTTTGTAGATTTCATGTTGCCACATTCCACCAGCCTTCTTATGAAATTTTCTGATTGCCCATTTAAGTCTTTTCTCTTGCTTATCAGTTGCATTACTGCAGTGTGCTGCGAAAATAGTCAAATGTTGTGATTCTTTTTTCAGTTTTGTTTTGAGGAAATTACCTTGGGAATATGGAATACATTAGTCCCTAAAATGGAGTTGATAATACAGGTCTGAATTTAATTAAAAAATGTTTACTTAGGAAAGAGTTAACTATATTTGAACTGGGGGAATAAAAAGTTTAACATAATTAGCCAAAAACAATTGTTAGAGAGATGCATTTTGGATAAATGAGTGAGGTTCTTAGTTTCTTGCCAGACGAGAAACTGGATTACCTTGCCAGGGTAATTCAATATCACAAGCATAGTTCAAATAGGTAGGAAATTAATCTTCAACCTGAAACAGTTGTGGGATTTTCTTGACTCGTTATTGATTGGATCTTTTCTCCTACCTCGGGAGACAAATTGGTTTAAATTAGGATTCGATTGTACTAAGAGTTACAATAGGTCTCTTCTTTCCTAGTATTTGTACTTACTTTTTTTAAACAAAAACTGATACACTTGGAAAACATGCAGAAATCAAGGGAATATGACATAAAATAATCCTTCATTGCTATTATTATTTTTACACAAAGGTCATGTGTACCTTTGGTTATCAAACTAAGAATTATAGAAATTTGGTAACATAAGTGGTGAAATTTATTTCAAGGGGAAACTTTTAATTTGGTTGTATTTAAAGGTACTTAGGCTATTCTTTAAATGTACATTCTAATAAGTACTGGATGTGGGAAAGCTCTGGTCCTCTCAGGATGATCCCGAGTGACTCCAACGTTGAGGAAATTAGGAGAGAATTTAGGTGATAATGTGAAAGCTAATACCTGAATGGAAATTTGTGTGTCTGATGTCATCATGGGACTATATTTTAAAATATTCTTGTAGATCTGTTTTTTTTTAAAGACTATGCATTTGGCAAATGAAGAAGTGAATGTGAGAATACCTGTGTTAGCATAAGTTGTAATATTCTGTTTATTGTCTATTTTTTCTTTATAGCCGGAAAAGAACGATAGTGAGCCAGGCAGCCAGAGGATAAAACCTGTTTTTATCGATGATGCTAATTTTGGGCGACAAATATCCTATCAGCATGCAGCAGTCCATATTCCCACTGACATCTATGAGGGCTGTAAGTAAAAGAATGTGAACAACTCTTGGAATATCATGTTCTCATCTATCTTAAATATCTAATATTTGAAAAAAAAAGAGCAACTGTGATAGTGTTTTGTTCACATGTCCTTTAAGAGTCTGTGGTAAACTTTGATTTATGCAAAAGAAGAAACTTGATTTTCATGAGCAATATATTGTTCATAGGCTCTCACTCCATGAATATTTGCAGGAAAGCCTGTATCCATGGAGGTGTCCTTCTACTCTGTTGTTTAACAAATAATTCTGCCTTTCCAATTGATATTATTAACTTAAAAAGTAATAGATGTATTTTTTTAAAAAATCAAAACTATGTAGCATTAGGAGTACAGACCCACAAACTGCTAAAGGAAGCGAGATGTACATTGTAGACTCTCTAGTTCTTACATCTTACTGTGTTTTACTATCTCTCTTTGTCTCTCTCTGTGTATCTCTGCCTTACTCTAGGATATAAGAAAAAGATACCTCTGTCTTAGTATATTGGGGACTCAAGATAAAAAGTGCTGGTTAAAGGAATAAATGATAAACCTAAAGAAATAGAAAAACATCAACTGGAAGACTTGATTGAAAAGGCTTCACTGTGAGGAAGGGAGGGTAATAAGTTATTTAGGAAGATACAGGGGAGGAAGCTTGTGCCAGTGGTATTTCTTAGAGACACCCAATATACTAATAAGGGCAGAGCCTGACAATTCTAAGTAGGAATTTTTTATGTGCAGCCTAATCATCTATGAGGACCAGCTGTGACCCAGAAAGCAGGCTCTTTGCCTATTCACAGCTCTGGACTTAGATGTTATCCACTTTCTAACTCATTCCCACTTTCCCCCCTTGTACGCTGCCTTTCACATAAGTAAATGGTAAGGAGAAAGAACCACTTGAGAATTTAAAAAGTATATTTCTTTTTTCTTTTTTTTTTTTTTTTTTTTGGCAATACGCGGGCCTCTCACTGTTGTGGCCTCTCCCATTGTGGAGCACAGGCTCCAGACGCGCAGGCTCAGTGGCCATGGCTCACGGGCCCAGCCACTCCACGACATGTGGGATCCTCCTGGACCGGGGCATGAACCCGTGTCCCCTGCATTGGCAGGCAGACTCTCAACCACTGCGTCACCAGGGAAGCCCTAAAAAGTATATTTCTAATAGTTCCCTTAATTGAAAAGGCTGTAAAGTGTACTGGGTATCCAGAGTGTATCCAGAACTGCCTGGATTCTGGATGCAGACAGCCTGAGTTAAATTAAATTTCAAATCTAAATTTTAACAGTATTTCCTTTGGCAAATTTATTAACTTTATGGGCTAGCATTGCTCACCCATAAAATGGGGATAAGATTACTAACTGAAAAGTTCATTTGAGGGTAAAGTAAGTTAGTGTGTTTGAGTTTGCATAAGAGTGCCAGGCTCATAGTAAGCATTATGTAACTGTTTGCTGTTATTATTAATTACAATTAAAGTATATTTAAACAAAAAGGATTAAATACAAGGACTAATATAAAAAATTAGCCTTAATTTTTTGGACTCATTCTGAGATTGTTGTTTAAAAGGGCATTTTTAAGTACATGTCTTATTCTCTTCATAATATAAATTTCATCTTCTGTCAAATTATTTTATTCATTGTTTTTGTTTCACCTTTTTAATATTTTTAAAAGTACATGTTGTTTTCATCATATCAAGTCTTTAAAGATAATAAACATATGATTTTTCTCTATAATAGAAACAATGGTGTAAGTAGTTTCTGATGTTACATGAGAATTAAACGTAATCTGACTTCTATACAACTCACCCTATTAATTCCAAGTCCTTTTAGGAATTACTGGGATGTAGGTTCAGTTTTGTTTTTCTTATTTTTTGTTTTTTACTTTGTCTATTGCATTTGTTTTTCAAGAATTATTTTTGATGTTTGCAATTAATTTTTGCAACTGTTATAACAACAATTAATCAGATAATACTGAGTTGTATGGTTGTGTTTCTCATTTTTTTAAAAACTATTTCATCCATTTTATTTCCTTTCGAAATTGTTATCACCTGTTGTCGGGTATGTCAACAGGATGATAATCTTATTACTCTACAATTATATCTTTCTTTTGAACTTACTTTAGATGAACAAACTGGCTGGATATAGAAGTTTTGAGTCAAAACATTTTTATGTCAGTACTCTATCATGTCACTGTTATCTGATCTGTAGTACTATGTCAAACAAACTTGAGGCCAGCTTGAGTGTTTTTAATTTGTTAGCAAGCTTTCATGATTGTGTTTCTGTTTTGTTGCCAATAGTGATTATCCAGAAATCCTCAAACTTTCCATTAAATTCCCAAGGAAGGATATCAGAACTTTGTCCAGGGAGGGGGAGATTGAACCACAACCCCCCCCGCCCCAGCTCTTCTTGAGTTCTTTTGGCTGGTCTAATAATTGACACAAGACAGATGAAAAGATTAATTTAAAAAATTAATTTGTATGCATGTAAGTCATAAAAATGGGACCCTCCCGAAGTGTCCAGAGCAGGCCAATAATATATCATGTTTAGACAAAGAAACAACTATTTGAAGAGATGTAACAAAACAAGGGGGCTTGTGTTTGGGGTAGCAGACTAATGAAGTAAAAAACTTTGTCTATACAGCTTGCTTAACCTTGAATTCCCTAACTTTGGTGATAGGGATGCTTTCTATCCTCCTGGTATAGGGAGGGTACCTTCACATGGGAGATTTATTTCCCACTTTTAGGGGAGAAAAGTGGCATCAGAGTTTTTCTTTTTTATCATTTATTTTCCACTGGTTGTTTCTCACATAACTTTATTCAAAATAATCAATATGCCATTGAGGCGCATTTTGGGGTGGGTTGCCCTGGGCCCCAACAACCTCACACACTTAAAAACAGATTTATGTCTCTTTCTACAAGCCATGTACCACAGTAGCAGAAATTTTAACAGTGCATGTGTATTTAAGATAGAAGAAGAAGGTCTCCAACTGTCACACCTACTGAAGCTAATCATGACTAACAGTTTGGGGCACAGTCCTATAAAATATATATTTAAATGTGAACACTTACTAATGAAATAACCCAAATGACATTTTTCATATTGCTTTTCAACTTGCTTCCTCCTTCCCCCACCCACCTCACTGAGAGCAGAGACTTTCTGTTCTTGTCGTTGTTGAACTATTAAAAAGCTGAAAATAGGAGGAAGGTATCTCTTCAGGAGTAGGTTACCAAGGAATATCAAAACAAAATAACTTTGCTTAATTTTTCAATGGGCTGATGTTTAAAAAATCAATGAAAAATGCATTTTTCCCTAGATTATTAGAACCTAAAATAATAAGAACCTAATTCACCAGTCTGGTAAATTATAATATCTCATTTATTTAAATAACTTTGCTCAATAATTTTGAAGAAGGAGAAATTGAAGCTGAGTCTTTAATGAAAGGCCACATCATTGGTAAGAAATGGGGTCAACTTTCATATAAATTCTAATGCTAAACTTTACACTTTTAAGTACTACAATAGATAAAATTTCTTTTTCTTAACATCTTTATTGGAGTAAAATTGCTTTACAATGGTGTGTTAGTTTCTGCTTTATAACAAAGTGAATCAGTTATACATATACATATGTCCCCATATCTCTTCCCTCTTGCATCTTGAGGCTGTCTTTTCTCCACTGTATATTCTTGCCTCCTTTATCAAAGATAAGGTGACCATATGTGTGTGGTTTTACCTCTGGGCTTTCTATCCTGTTCCACTGATCTATATTTCTGGTTACGTGCCAGTACCATACTGTCTTGATTACTGTAGCTTTGTAGTATAGTCGGAAGTCAGGGAGCCTGATTCCTCCAGCTCCGTTTTTCTTTCTCAATACTGCTTTGGCTACTTGGAGTCTTTTGTGTTTCCATACAAATTGTGAAATTTTTTGTTCTAGTTCTCTGAAAAATGGCAGTGGTAGCTTGATAGGGATTGCATTGAATCTGTAGATTGCTTTGGATGGTATAGTCATTTTCACAATGTTGATTCTTCCAATCCAAGAACATGGTATATCTCTCTATCTATTTGTATCATCTTTAATTTCTTTCATCAGTGTCTTATAATTTTCTGCATACAGGTCTTTTTTCTCCCTAGGTAGGTTTACTCCTAGATATTTTATTCTTTTTGTTGCAGTGGTAAATGGGAGTGTTTTCTTAACTTCTCGTTCAGATTTTTCATCATTAGTGTGTAGGAATGCAAGAGATTTCTGTGCATTAATTTTGTATCCTGCTACTTTACCAGATTCATTGATTAGCTCTAGTAGTTTTCTGGTAGCATCTTTAGGATTCTCTATGTATAGTATCATGTCATCTGCAAACAGTGACAGCTTTACTTCTTCTTTTCTGATTTGGATTCCTTGTATTTCTTTTTCTTCTCTGATTGCTTTGGCTAAATCTTCCAAAGCTATGTTAAATAATAGTTGTGAGAGTGTGCAACCTTGTTTTGTTCCTGATCTTAGTAGAAATGGATTCAGTTTTTCACCATTGAGGATGATGGTGGCTGTGGGTTTGTCATATATGGCCTTTATTATGTGGAGAAAAGTTCCCTCTATGCCTACTCTCTGGAGGGTTTTTATCATAAATGGGTGTTGAGTTTTGTCGAAAGCTTTCTCTGTATCTATTGAGATGATCATATGGTTTTTCTCCTTCAGTTTGTTAATATGGTGGATCACATTGATTGATTTGCATATATTGAAGAATCCTTGCATTCCTGGGATAAACCCCACTTGATCATGGTGTATGATCCTTTTAATGTGCTGTTGGATTCTGTTTGCTAGTATTTTGTTGAGGATTTTTGCATCTATGTTCATCAGTGATATTGGACTGTAGTTTTCTTTCTTTGTGACATCTTTGTCTGGTTTTGGTATCAGGGTGACGGTGGCCTCATAAAATGAGTTTGGGAGTGTTCCTCCCTCTGCTATATTTTGGAAGAGTTTGAGAAGGATATGTGTTAGCTCTTCTCTAAATGTTTGATAGAATTCGCCTGTGAAGCCATCTGGTCCTGGGCTTTTGTTTGTTAGAAGATTTTTAATCACAGTTTCAAGTTCAGTGCTTGTGACTGGTCTGTTCATATTTTCTATTTCTTCCTGGTTCAGTCTCAGAAGGTTGTGCATTTCTAAGAATTTGTCCATTTCTTCCAGGTTGTCCATTTTATTGGCATATAGTTGCTTGTAGTAATCTGTCATGATCCTTTGTATTTCTGCAGTGTCAGTTGTTACTTCTCCTCTTTCATTTCTAATTCTATTGATTTGAGTCTTCTCCCTCATTTTCTTGATGAGTTTGGCTAATGGTTTATCAATTTTGTTTATCTTCTCAAAGAACCAGCTTTTAGTTTTATTTATCTTTGCTGTCGTTTCCTTCATTTCTTTTTCATATATTTCTGATCTTATCTTTATGATTTCTTTCCTTCTGCTAACTTTGGGGTTTTTTTGTTCTTCTTTGTCTAATTGCTTTAAGTGTAAGGTTAGGTTGCTTTTTTGAGAAGTTTCTTGTTTCTTAAGGTAGAATTATATTGCTCTAAACTTCCCTCAGAACTGCTTTTGCTGCATCCCATAGGTTTTGTGTCATCGTGTTTTCATTGTCATTTGTTTCTAGGTATTTTTTGATTTCCTCTTTGATTTCTTCAGTGATCTCTTGATTATTAAGTAGTGTATTGTTTAGCCTCCACGTGGTTGTATTTTTTACAGATTTTTTCCTGTAATTGATGTCTAGTCTCATAGCATTGTGGTCGGAAGAGATATGTGATACAATTTCAATTTTATTAAATTTACCAGGGCTTGATTTGTGACCCAAGGTATGAGCTATCCTGGAGAATGTTCCATGACCACGTGAGAAGAATGTGTATTCTGTTGTTTTTGGATGGAATGTCCTATAAATATCAATTAAGGCCATCTTGTTTAATGTGTCATTTAAAGCTGTGTTTCCTTATTTATTTTCATTTTGGATGATCTGTCCATTGGTGAAAGTGGGGTGTTAAATTCCCCTACTATGATTGTGTTACTGTCAATTTCCCCTTTTATGGCTGTTACTATTTGCCTTGTGCATTGAGGTGTTCCTATGTTGGGTGCAGAAATATTTACCATTGTTATATCTTCTTAGATTCATCCCTTGATCATTATGTAGTGTCTTTCTTTGTCTCTTGTAATAGTCTTTGTTTTATAGTCCTTTTTGTCTGATATGAGAATTGCTACTTCAGCTTTCTTTTGATTTCCATTTGCATGGAATATCTTTTTCCATCCCCTAACTTCCAGTCTGTATGTGTCTCTAGGTCTGAAGTGGGTCTCTTGTAGACAGCATATATATGGGTCTTGTTTTTGTTTCCATTCAGCCAGTCTATGTCTTTTGGTGGGAGCATTTAATCCATTTACATTTAAGGTAATTATCAATATGTATGTTCCTATTCCCATTTTCTTAATTGTTTTGAGTTTGTTATTGTAGGTCTTTTCCTTCTCTTGTGTTTCCTGCCTAGGGAAGTTCCTTTAGCATTTGTTGTAAAGCTGGTTTGGTGGTACTGAATTCTCTTAGCTTTTGCTTGTCTGTAAAGGTTTTAATTTCTCCGTCAAATCTGAATGAGATCCTTGCTGAGTAGAGTTATCCTGGTTGCAGGTTTTTCTCCTTCATCACTTTAAATATGTCTTGCCACTCCCTTCTGGCTTGCACAGTTTCTGCTGAAAGATCAGCTTTTAACCGTATGGGGATTACCTTGTGTGTTATTTGTTGTTTTTCCCTTGATGCTTTTAATATTTTTTCTTTGTATTTAATTTTTGATAGTTTAATTAATATGTATCTTGATGTATTTCTCTTTGGATTTATCCTGTATGGGACTCTCTGTGCTTCCTGTACTTGATTAACTATTTCCTTTCCCATATTAGGGAAGTTTTCAACTATAATCTCTTCAAATATTTTCTCAGTCCCTTTCTTTTTCTCTTCTTCTTGTGGGACCCCTATAATTCAAACGTTGATGCATTTAATGTTGTCCCAGAGGTCTCTGAGACTGTTCTCAATTCTTTTCATTCTTTTTTCTTTATTCTGCTCTGCAGTAGTGATTTGCACTATTTTATCTTCCAGGTCACTTATCCATTCTTCTGCCTTAGTTATTCTTCTATTGATCCCTTTTAGAGAATTTTTAATTTCATTTATTGTGTGTTCATCACTGTTTGTTTGCTCTTTAGTTCTTCTATGTCCCTGTTAAACTTTTCTTGTATTTTCTCCATTCTATTTCCAAGATTTTGGATCATCTTTACTATCATTTTTCTGAATTCTTTTTCAGGTAGACTGCCTATTTCCTCCTCATTTGTTTGGTCTGGTTGGTTTTTACCTTGCTCCTTCATGTGCTGTGTGTTTCTGTGTCTTTTCATTTTGCTTAACTTACTGTGTTTGGGGTCTCCTCTTTGCAGGCTGCAGGTGCATAGTTCCCATTGTTTTTGGTGTCTGTCCCCAGTAGCTAAGGTTGGTTCAGTGGGTTGTGTAGGCTTCCTGGTGGAGGGGACTACTGCCTGTATTCTGGTGGATGTGGCTGAATCTTATCTTTCTGGTGGGCAGGTGCATGTCTGGATGTGTGTTTTGGGGTGTCTGTGGCCTTATTATGATTTTAGGCAGCCTCTCTGCTAATGGATGGGGTTGTGTTCCTGTCTTGCTAGTTGTTAAACATAGGGTGTCCAGCACTGTAGCTTGCTGGTTGTTGAGTGGAGCTGGGTCTTGGCATTGAGAGGGAGATCTCTGGGAGATTTTCGCCGTTTGACATTACGTGGAGCTGGGAGGTATCTTGTGGACCTGTGTCCTGAACTTGGCTCTCCCACCTCAGAGGCACAGCCCTGACACCTGACTGGAGCACCAAGAGCCTGTCATCCACACGGATCAGAATAAAAGGGAGGAAAAAAAAGAATGAAAGAAAGAAGAAAATAAAATAAAAAAATAAAATAAAATAAATAGTTATTAAAATAAAAAATAATTATTAAAAATAATTTTTTAAAGTAATAAAAAAAAAAAGAAAGAAGAGAGCAACCAAACCAAAAAGCAAATCCACCAATGCTAACAAGTGCTAAAAACTATACTAAAAACAACAACAACAACAAAAAACGGACAGACAGAACCCTAGGACAAATGGTAAAAGCAAAGCTATACAGACAAAATCACACACAGATGTGTGTACATACACACTCACAAAAAGAGAAAAAGGGAAAAATATATGTATTTCCTTGCTCCCAAAGTCCACCTCCTCAATTTGGGATGATTTGTTGTCTATTCAGGTATTCCACAGATTCAGGGTACATCAAGTTGATTGTGGAGATTTAATCTGCTCCTCTTGAGGCTGCTGGGAGGGATTTCCTTTTCTGTTCTTTGTTTGCACAGCTCCCGGGGCTCAGCTTTAGATTTGGCCCCGCCTCTATGTGTAGGTCACCTGAGGGCGTCTGTTCTTCACTCAGACAGGACAGGGTTAAAGGAGCAGCTGCTTCGGGGGCTCTGGCTCACTCAGGCCAGCGGGAGGGAGGGGTACAGAGTGCGGGGTGAGCCTGCGGCGGCATAGGCCGGCGTAACGTTGCACCAGCCTGAGGTGTGCTGTGTGTTCTCCCTGGGAAGTTGTCCCTGAATCACTGGACGCTGGCAGTGGCGGGCTGCACAGGATCCCGGGAGGAGAGGTGTGGAGAGTGACCTGTGCTCGCACACAGGCTTCTTGGTGGCGGCGGCAGCAGCAGCCTTAGCGTCTCATGCCCGTCTCTGGGGTCCGCGCTTTTAGCCGCGGCTCGCGCCCGTCTCTGGAGCTCCTTTAAGGGGCGCTCGTAATCCCCTCTCCTCGTGCACCAGGAAACAGAGGTAAGAAAAAGTCTCTTGCCTCTTCGGCAGCTCCAGACTTTTTCTCGGACTCCCTCCTGGCCAGCCGTGGTGCACTAACCCCCTTCAGCCTGTGTTCACGCCGCCAGCCCCAGTCCTCTCCCTGCGTTCCGACTGAAGCCCGAGCCTCAGTTCCCAGCCCCGCCCGCCCCAGCGGCCGAGCAGACAAGCCTCTCGGGCTGGTGAGTGCCGGTCAGTGCCGGTCGGCACCGATCCTCTGTGCGGGAATCTCTCCGCTTTTCCCTCTGCACCCCTGTTGCTGTGCTCTCCTCTGTGGCTTCGAAGCTTCCCCCCCCTCCGCCACCCGCAGTCTCCGGCCACGAAGGTGCTTCTAGTGTGTGGAAACCTTTCCTCCTTCACGGCTCCCTCCCACTGGTGCAGGTCCCGTCCCTATCCTTTTGTCTCTGTTTATTCTTGTTTCTTTTGCCCTACCCAGGTACGTGGGGACTTTCTTTTCTTTTGGGAGGTCTGAGGTCTTCTGCCAGCGTTCAGTAGGTGTTCTGTAGGAGTTGTTCCACGTGTAGATGCATTTCTGATGTATCTGTGGGGAGGAAGGTGACCTCCGCGTCTTACTCTTCCGCCATCTTGAAGCTCCTCCTCATAAAATTTCTGATATTTTACTTTTGAGTTAATTTTGACTCAGGTATATTCCTTGGGAGTCAGGATTGTGCACAGGAGTTAGTAAGATACTTACTTTGTATGAGAATCTTCAGTTTCTTATTTCTTTTGCTCTTTTGATTTTTCTCATTGAAATCACGTTCATGAAAGTCTTCATCTATTTTATGCTGGAACAGACATAAAATATGGCACATAAAGTAAATCGGAACATGTTTTTTTCAGATTGGTGTCACATAGTATACACATCTTTTTTTCAGTATCCTACAGAAGGGTCTTGACTTGGTGTAAAATTTTTTTTTTCTAATTTAGAATAAACTGTGAATATTTACAAAGGATGATTTTAATAGTCTCAGAGAATAAAAAGTATTACTTTGATTACTTTGAAAGTCAGTAAGATAAAATATTGAAATAGATGTTTTCAGAAGTTGTAAGACACTTTGGTATGTGGCATAATTTAAAAAAACAAAGGAAAAGAAGCTCTGTCTTTGGATTATTTATTTAGTCCCATTTATGTTAATATTCGCTTCTCCTTCCTTGCTGAGATCTCATCAGTAAGCCTCTGCCCTTGCCTGGCCTGTGCCACTTTAAAATTCATAACCAGTGTTACGGGCTGTGTGGGTAAATGACACAGGAGTAAAATCAGAAATGTCAACAAGATCTTGAAAAGTTAATAATTACTGGCTTTTTTCATGCAGCTCATCAGAATATATCAGATATCCAGGATCGTTCTAGGTTTCTGAATTTAATAAATGGGAAAGCATACTCTAATTGAAGGCATAACTGAAGGAAACAGCCTCTTCTTTTACTCAGTTTGTGTCTCTGAATTCTCATAAGATATCTTGTGTTCTAATTTTACAAAGGTGATTACTTTTGAAAGTCTCTTGAATTCAAATGTGATTATTTTTTCTCCATGGTGTATTTAAAGTTTTCAAATAGTATATTTAATTAAAATCCTATCTGAAAGTTTCTACTTTTGAGGATTTCACTGGTTGGTACTTTTATTTCAGAGGGCACCCAAACCACACTTAATTTTCAGATCTAATTTATCTGTTTAAGAGTATAAAAAAACGAGCAATGAACTCAGTAAAAATGGCTGAATATTCCGACTTAATTTGTTTTAATCACAGAACTTTATTAATTTGTTATGTCTTCATGGAATGTCTTCATAGAATTTTCTTGTCATTTGTCATTAGAAATTTATGTTGATATTTATTTGTAGAATTATTATAGTTATATAAGAATATGCTAAGAGAAAATAATAGGGAACCCCAACTTGCATAACTTTCAGGTACTAAATACTTTTGTCCTTACACTTACCTTGTAATGTAAGCAAGGCAATTTATAATTTCTATTTTAGAAATTTAAAAATGAACATACTTCTATCACAAAGGTACATTGATTTTGCTGAAAGAAGACAGGAGAATTTTCAGTAGTTTTATTAATATCCTTGGAGGTCTCATATGCCTTAACAAAAATACTTGCTTTTTATAAATTGAACTGTCTATAATACTGTGTTGTAATTTATCATTTTTTAAATTGAGGTATAGTTAATGTACAATATTATATACAGTATAGTGTACAGTACAGTGATTCACAATTCTTAAAGGTTATACTCCATTTCTAGTTATTATAAAATATTGCCTATATTCCCTGTGCTGTATAATATATCCTTGTAGCTTATTTATTTTATAAATAGTAGTTTCTATCCCTTAATCCCCTATCCCTGTCTTTCCTCTCTCAATGTTCGTTTGTTTTATTACAGAAAATATAGCTACTGTACCTCAAATGATGTTAGTATAGAAATTATAGAGGAAAAAGCTTCTTAGCCTTTACTGATTGATTATGTGATAACCTTTCATAAGCAATTAATCTGTTCCAAGACATGGCCAATATTGTATTAGAGAGTGCTAAGAGTTAACATTTACTGTTTTAAAAAACAGTTTATAATGGGAATATAGCCTGAACAAATAGATAAAAACCCCTGTACTCATGGAGCTTACATTCTGATGGAAATAGGGCATAAAATAAACAAATAAGCAATTAAAATAATGGGATATATTGTAACATAATAAATGTTTGAGATAAAAATAAAATAGGGAAGGGTTGTAGGTAGTTCCTGGGCTAGCATTTGGGGAGTTGATATTCAAAATATGTGGATAAGGAAGGCTTTGTGAATAAGGCAGCATTGTGGCAAAAGTCTATATTTGGTGAGCATGAGAGTCATGAAATCATTGAGTAAGAAGGTTGCAGGCAGAGGTAACCGAAAGTACCAAGATCCTGAGCCCGGAGCATAGTGGGTGCATAAAGAACAGGAAGACCGTGTGGGCAGAGCTGAGGGAGCAGCTGAGGGTAGCAGCAGAGGCCTCCTTTTGTACAGCCTTGTGGATAATTACAGTTGATTTTTATTTTGAGATTGTCTAAGTCAATTTGGGCTGCCGTAACACAATACCATAGACAGGGTGGCTTAAACAACAGATATTTAATTTTACAGTTCTTGATCCTGGGAAGTCCAAGATTAAGGTTTTGGGAAGTGTTGACTCCTGGTGAGGTCTCTCTTCCTGTTTTGCAGATGGCTGCCATCTTGCTATGTACTCACATGACCTCTTCTTTGTACACATGCAGAGAGAATGAAATCTGATATTTTCCCCTCTTTTTATATGGATAGCAATCGATTATGAAGGCAGGACACTAATTCCAGTACTGAGGTGCTACCCTCATGACCTCATCTGTGCCTACCTTCCAAAGTCCCCATTTCCTAATACCATCACACTGGGGGTTAGGGGTTCAAAATATGAATTTTGTGAAAACCCAAACATTAAGTCCATAACAGAGATGAAAGGGGACTTTGCTTTTTTGAAGGGGAATTACATAATCTGCCTTACTTTCATTAAAAACTAGATACTGGATACTTTGTTGGGAACAGATAAAAAGGCAAGAATGGAGGAGGGATGATGGGGCCTTGGGTCAAGGTTGATGGGACCTTGGATCAAGGTTGTAGCCCAGGGAAGTATTCCTATTAAAATGTGTAAATCTAGTATATTTTTGAGGTCTAGATTCTTCCTTTAATTTTATATGATGAAGACATTCTGTTCAGTTGACTTAATTATCTGAAAGTACTGTGACATAAAATTTAATCCTCAAACTTTATAAAAGCACTTTTAATTGACAGCTAATGAGCTAAGATAAAATTACTGAGATCTTTAAAAAGTAGTGAGTCAATTCAAACTACAGTTCAGTACAATATCAAAAGGGTCTCTGTCTTTCTCTACAACTTTTAAATTTTCTTTTCGAGTTAAAGGAATTTCATGCAAGTTAGTTTCCTTCTGATCTTTCATTGATACAAGGAACAGGGGGTAGTAAACCTAGAGGAAAACAGAGGGAAAATATGCAGAGAAATTTCTTCATTTTTCCTGTTTACATAAATCCTTACACATTGGTGCAAATTGTTGAGCTCCTTTTTTGGGCGTGCCTGGCATATTTCCTGTGATAGACTTCTGGTTTGGGATTTACATCTTAGTATGTACATTGTAGTGTTTTAGCTGTTGTTTTTTATACAAAACAAATAATCTTGCGTTAATGCCATGCTCTGTGTCTTTGAAGTAAAAATATTAATTGGGTTGTTCCACTTACCAGAATCATGGTTGAAATAACATGTTTTCCTGCTGAACATCTTACGATTTTTAAAATTGCTTTTCACATAAATGCAACATTAAAATGCTTTTTTTTTCTCACTATAAAGGAAACACACAATGATTTTATGAAATACAAACTAGTGTGAAGGAAAAAAATCTTGATACTATACATGTGTGTATGTTCATTCAATATATTAATAGCAAGTATATACCAAACTAAACAAATATACAAATACTGAAACACTACAAAGTTTATACCTGACCGTTTAACTTACCAGGAAGCTTTATCATATATTTAATAACACTTTTTGAGAATAATATTTTAATATTATATGTTCCAAACTAATTTACATTTAGATTGTTACCATTTTGTCATGGTAAATAAATCTCTGCCTTTCTCATTATCACCTTAAGATATAAAATACAAAAACTGGTATTAAAAGGTCAAAGCTATTGATAAATTTCCTTGATCTTGTAGGTTAGTACCAATTTAGATCACACCTTCAATGAATTAGTGCCTTTCTAACTCCACCTTTTTCAGCACCAATATTATAATGTTTTATCGATTGTGTAGATTATTGATAATATGTTGGAATAGTTTACTGCTAATTTTATTTGCAGCTTTAATATCATACGTTTCTTTTTTCTGCACTGGGTTCTGATGCTGTGTGAAATAAAATACTAGGGCATTATGAAAAGTAGTAGCAGTTTGTCTAAGGGATGATAGCAAACTCCTTTAGAAATTACCCTGATTTTCCTGCATGCCAGATCTTTCACAACGTATACTGTAGAGTTTTCACGTTTACCTCAATAGCCTGAATTTAATGATTATGTTTAATTGAACTTTGATAAATAAGCAAATTTAAAATTTCAAAATAGCAGATGTGTTAAAAGTATACTTTAGCAATAAAATCAAAAGCTTTAAAAAATTGTCATGGCTGTTGAAAATGAGAGAAAAATATTAAAAGTAAGAAGTATAACTCCAGATAAAATGGAGATTAAAATCATAAAAGGGCATTTTGTACAATTTTACAATAAAGTGTTATAATGTGTAAGAAGAGTGGATGGTTTATTATAAAATATAAATAATCAAGTCAACTTAATGTTAGGTCAGTAATCATAGAATAAATTGGAAACATATTTATATTTCTGGCCAAAGAAAGTACCTCATGCTGAGTCATTTCTATAAAATTTTCAAGTAAATACTTTCAAGTTTTAAAAATTTTACAAGAACACATAAAAATGAAAAGTTAATTAACTCATATTACTTCTTTTATAAGAAAGATATAACATAAAAAAGGGGAAAAAAAGAAAACCATAGGCCAATTTCACTTTACGAATAATGTTGAAAAATTAAAAAGAAAACATTTGCCAAGTGAAGCATCAATGAAAGAATAATGCCTGATAACAAAATAACTGACTTAATAATTGAGTAGTTTAGATGTCTAATAATGCTTTTATATTCTATATCAATTGATGCAAATTAAGCATTCACATATTTTTTCCAGTTTTATTGAGATATAATTGACATACAGCACTGTATAATTTTAAGGTGCACAGTATAAAAATTTGACTTTTACATACATCATGAAATGATTGCCACAATAGATTTAGTGAACATCCATCATCTCATATAGATTTAGTATTAAAGAAATAGAAAAAAATAATTTTACACTCATTTTTAAAATTAAAATCTTATCAAAATACTGTTACCAACAATAAAAACTGCTCTGATGATTAAGGATACTGAGAAATCCCACTACTTCTAACTTGTTATTTTTTTTCAGAGTAGTTGTTGTCTTGCTGTTATTTATTACAAATATGAATTTGGCTTAAGATACAATAATATAAAATGTTTTTAGCATTAGTGCATTCTGAAGTTTTGTGTTAATTTTTTTAACCAGTTAATCTACCAAAAAAAGTTTTTGCAATTCTGGATGATGCATCATTCCATGCTATAGAGTTGTGTGTTTAATGACTAAAAAGTGAATGACTTTAAAATGTTATCATGGTTATGATATTAACAAAGTAGCTTTTCTTTCTTCTTTTAAGATGCTATTTAAATTATAAAGCCTTGATTCTAAATCATGGAACCAGAAATCTGATAAGTGCTAAAAAAAGGACACAAGAAATAAAATGAATTCTGTAACAAAATGATCATCCTGTGTGTGTGTGTGTGTGTGTGTGTGTGTGTGTGTGTTTAAAGGATTAGCGTAACTAATTAGCATCACTCCTCATTAGGAGCAGAGCAATGAAATAATACGAACATCATGAAAAGACATCGAGGACAGTCCTGAGGTACAAATTATAAATTTTTAGGATAGGGTAATTTTTTTTTTTTTTTAGTGGTACGCGGGCCTCTCACTGTTGTGGTCTCTCCCGCTGCGGAGCACAGGCTCCAGACGTGCAGGCCGAGTGGCCATGGCTCACGGCCCAGCCACTCCACGGCATATGGGATCTTCCCGGACCGGGGCACGAACCCGTGTCCCCTGCATCGGCAGGCGGACTCTCAACCACTGCGCCACCAGGGAAGCCCCTAGGATAGGGTAATTTGATCATGTTTAATAAGTATGAGACAAAGAGAAGCAGATCCACTTCTGAGGGAAAGTTTGCACCTCCTTTTGTTGCTCTTGTCTGATGGTGTTTCTCTAATACATTCATGTCATAGATCACAATATAGTATTTATTTTCTGATAGGAAAATGTTGACCACAAGTAAACCCAAATGCCAAAGATAGAGTATTCTTCTGATCTTATAGGTAATAGTCCTTTAATTCATTCAGAATGACAGAATAACAGACCAATTAATAGTAACAGTTTTATGGGTTTTGTAAATTGCTATGGACTGAATTGCATCCCACTTGGATTCTCATGTTGGAGCCTTAACCCTCAGTGTGAGTTGATTATATTTGGATAGGGCGTTTAGGAGGCAATTAAGGTTAAGTGAGGTCATTAGGTTGGGGCCCTGATCTGGTAGGATTGGTGGTTTTATAAGAAGAGGTACACATACACACAGAGGAAAGGCAATATGAGGAGACAGCAGGAAGGCAGCTGTCTGCAAACCGGAAAGAGTGCTGTCACCAGGAACCAAATTGTTGTTCACCTTGATCTTGGACTTCTCGGCCTCCAGAACTATGAGAAAATACCTGGTCTGTGGTATTTTGTTATGGCAACCTGATCTGGCTAAGACACAAATTTGTTTCCAGAGAAAACTTGCTATAGGTTTAAACTCAGGTTTAAAAGAATAATATAAAATGAGCTATGAAAAAGTTAAGTTGGATATTTCATGCTTTATACTGAAATGTATAATTTAGAAATATTTGGCTGTTTAAATTTGGATTTGCAAGACCCTTTTTTGCATTTTAATTTAGAATCTTAATTTCTGTACTTCCCCTTACAGTGGTTGTGCTGTGGAAATCAGTTAATTGTCACCAACTCAATAGATAAATAGAGTTGAATTGGAGAGATATTTAATTTGCAATTTTAGGCATATATAGCAATAATAATTAGATTGATTGTTCTCTTGGAGAATTCCCTAAGTTATAGTTCCCTAAATGTGTGGGTCCATAGGCTCTGCAGTTGTAGAGCCTGAAATTTATAGTTACTGAAGCATGGTTTTGTTTGTTATTTTTTAAGAGAGGACAGAAGAATATTGTAACAACCTGACTGATTGTCCAGTCATTTGATCATGGTGTCCTGTGTCCAAGATGGTTCCAGAGTCACACTGACAAGTTTTTTGTTACTAGTCTGTGCAGATAACATTGTCCTGTGTACGTTACAAAGTGATTATACTTTAGAATACTCTTCCCTGGTTGAATCTGTGAAGCATCCCAGTCCCTTATTTGAAATTTGAGAGATATTTTAGACCACAGTTATATTTAAGATTATAAAAACCTCTAGATCTCATTGAAAATAAAGTTGTAAATTAGCTCTTGAGATACCTTCTACTGCAAGATCGACTCAGCTCTTGTATATAGACATCTATCATGGTGGTTGTATCTGTCTTCTCTATCAACTACCATGTTATTGACAACTGTTCATTCGAACATGCCATGTTTTCTCAATTCTGGTATAGGCAATAAAACTATGTCAGGATTCTTAAGTGGGGTAATGGTTTGCTGGCCAAATAAACTTGGGAAATGTATTTTATAGCTCTGTTTTTGGAGAGTCATAGATACATTAATTAATCTTTAAAAGCTCAGAGAAATTATGCTAGGAATAAATAAAATTTAAGTTGTTTTACTGATAATTGTTCATATTTCTCTATGTAACATTAATATACTATAAACATGTATTTCATTTAATTCACATAATAACTTTATCCAGAAAGTTTTATATTATTGACAGGTGGGCACAATACTTCTGATAAAATTTACAACTCACTTTGTTGTCTCTGTGAATCACCTTGTCCAAGTGTGACATGCAATTTGTTGTAAGCATCTAACTTTATTTTGTTAGACTCAAATTTTTTCACTGAATGACTGGATAAAGATGACTTTTTTGGTGACAAATAATAAAATGGCTTTGTTCCCTTTTAGACATAAAAGCAGTCTATAAAAAAAAGTCTCAATTCCAAATTTGAGTTAGTATTAACCCCTCTCCCCCCACCCCCCTGCACCCTAGATTAGGGCTAATGGAGGCCCACAGTGGAAAAGAGGCAAAAGGGATGGTGTACTTCCTAGCTGTGTGTATTTTGCCCCCACCAGGTAGAAGTGCTAAGGGCAAGGGAGGGCAGAGAATGGTTGGTATCTGGCTGGGTGACTTTGGCAGGGTTAGGTAGATGTAATTATCTTGTAAATAATTTAAACTAACTTTTTCTCTTGGGGAGAGATTTTATGGGTTATTTAGAAATTTCTTACTGGGCTATCCTCTTCTGTAGTTCCTTTGACCCATCAGACACACATCTCTATACTATGTGAAGACTTTCTGCTACTTGTTTCCATGGCCTTGGGTGACATTTTGGATTTGTCTCCTCAGAACTACCTAAGGTACTATCAGAGAATAGTGCATCCTTCATGCTGTGTGCCAGCCTAAGCAGATGCTACGAAATCGGACAAAATTTGGGCATTAAATGTTGCATCATTCTTAATGTTTTATAGTATGTCTTATACTATATTTCATTGCAAAGTTTATCCCATATTGTTGCATATTTGGCCAAATATATAAGAAAGAGCCACTGGGAAGTATTTTGTTCTTAGGAGCCTCATAAAGAATATCTGGTGAGTCCAGAGGACTTAGAAAAGTGTTTTAAGAATATCTGTCAACATATATGGTTACTCTTGATATTGCATTGGTGTTTCTTATCTAAGATTAATGCCCATATGTAGGTCACCTAGGTCCTCTGTCTAGTGTATATATAACTCACTAAGGAAAATCAGAGATCTTTCCGTAACTTCTCAGAGATGAAATATATTTGAAATATATTTCTCAGTGTTCTTTCTAAGGAGGGGGGCCCTCAGATATTGTATAACGTGTTTATTAAACTTCTTTAATTTCTATTCATTTTTCACATTTTATTAGGAGTTGTGAAAAAATATTCTGTCAATTTTTTAAGTCTGTTACTGAACAAGAATATTCAGTGGGTTGTTAAAGGTCCAGTTATTGCTATACTTTAAAAAAATTCTTTAGAGGGGGAATACAAATAAAAGTTCATCATTTCTTTGTTTTTAGAAAGAAATTAAAAAGAGAACATAGAGGGAAGACATCAAAAAGAATGTGTGCACAATTCAATGCCTCTATAAATTGATAGCTGGAGATCAGAAGTGTACTTGGCTCGGTTTTTATGATGGCTATAACAAGTGACAGGCCATTCAAAGGCTGAAGAAGAGAGATAATGAAATATTAAATTAGAATAGCTTCCAAAACAGACCGACAGCACTGTTTGCAGAAAATTAAAAAGGGATTGACAATTGGAGAGAAAATAGAGGTCTGGAATTTGAGATGAGAATTTTTTAATCATCTGGCATTTTGCTTCGTGGATAAGATCTTACTCAGATTTCTCCCTAGAGATAAAGAGGCATTTAAAAGATATTTCTAAAATCCAGTTATTAAAAGAGAACGATTTTAAATGGGCTAGAGATTTCAAAACTATTTTTTCTCAGATACAAAAATCGGACTTCTGAAGTATGGGGCTATGAGTTATGCTTGTATTGAGATGAAATTTGGTCAATATTTTTGTCATTAGAGCAAATCAAGTCATATACAGTTTTAACCTAATGAATAATACATGATACTTAATACTGCAGGCCTTGCTAATTGTTTCAGTCTTACATAAAAATCGTTTTGTTTTTACTTGTGTCTTGCAAATGATAGCAACTGGAAGCTATGAGGAAGTTCATGGTAGGCGCCCATGAACGTGGGGCCCTTTAGTACCTTACATTAATCCAGACTGGAGCAGGTCTGAGGAAATGGCCCATTACTATCCTTCCAGGTCTGTGAAAACCAGTTATTGTTCTTGTACTTTCTTGGTAGTCACTACCCATCATATAAAAAATACATCAGCAATAATTATTACATACAGAGGTTAAGTCCCCAGGAGAATTACACAACTAGTGGAAGGCTTTATTTTTGAAAGAAATGATTGTATGGGGATGGTCTCTTTCATACTGAAAATGGCTTCTCTATTTAATCTTCATCTTTAGTAAATCACAGGGCTTCTTTGAGCCATAGAAAAACATCCTCATTCCAGAATAATTTAATTCCTTGACCCTCTTCAGTTATCAGCTCTACCCCAAAGCTGGAAAAACAAAACAAAACAAAACAAAACAAACAAAAAAAAAACCCCACAAATAAATAACAAGAAAAACTGGTTTCAATCATTTTTCAATAAATATACCTGACGTTTTCCCATTTCTAGTAGAATTAATGGAAAAAAATCAATTAACCCCTGTATTTTATTTGTCAATTATTTAAAGTTTCTATAGTCTCAAATTTTTTTAAATGTCTTTTTAATATAAAAATGTTTTTCTTTTTCTTCTAAATGTGAACAAGTTTTATTCAAAAAATTTGCATAGGGCTTCCCTGGTGGCGCAGTGGTTGAGAGTCCGCCTGCCGATGCAGGGGACACGGGTTCGTGTCCCGGTCTGGGAAGATCCCACATGCCGCGGAGTGGCTGGGTCCGTGAGCCATGGCCGCTGAGCCTTGCGCATCCGGAGCCTGTGCTCCGCAACGGGAGAGGCCACAACAGTGAGAGGCCCGCGTACCACAAAAAAAAAAAAAAAAAAAAAATTTGCATATACATTTTTGTTATTTTTGTTATTTTGACATTACAACTCCTTTTTGTATTCCTATTACCAACTCCTATTTCTTCCTATTACCAATTCCAACTCCTATTACATTCAATACCAGTGTTCCAGTTCTAAGAAAAGACAGTAAATAATTACCATATTTTTAAATAGAACAAATAAATAATAAAACAGCTAGACTTTTTCATCACACTTAATTCTAAAGGAGTTACAGCTATTTGAAAGATAAAATAACTCATGAAAGGGCCAAAATGTTTGTCATCGATTTAAAATATAATTCAAGATAAGGATTTCTGGGCTTCCCTGTTGGCGCAGTGGTTGGGAGTCCACCTGCCGATGCAGGGGACACGGGTTCGTGCCCCGGTCCGGGAGGATCCCACATGCCACGGAGCGGCTAGGCCCGTGAGCCATGGCCGCTGGGCCTGCGTGTCCGGAGCCTGTGCTCGGCAGCGCGAGAGGCCACAACAGTGAGAGGCCCGCATACCGCAAAAAAAAAAAAAAAAAAAGAAAAAGATAAGGATTTCTAAAAATGTTTGAGGGAAAGGAGCTTCCCACAAGTGTAATTGGTGTAATTGAGTGGTAACTGTCTATAATTTAAAAGATCATACAAGTGTTACATGTATAATCATTTTGATGCAGAATGCTTTTTATTTATTTTGGTTTCAGTAAAGTCAGTGATCGTATTTGTTTCTTTGTATTTCACTTCCATCACATCTTGTTTTTTTAACCCAGGTCCTGTTGTTAAAATCTTGTCATAAGTGTCCAAATTTATTCAATTTATTGTCTGATATTTGTTATTTTCAAAAGGATCCTGTGGGTTGTTTTTGTACATTATTGAAAGACTTTCCAAAGTAGAAAAAGTCAAGGAAGAAGTTATACAGTATATGGAGTACATTGGATAGCCTTTGAGAATGGTACCAAAAATTAAAAATTAAGGGATAAGAATTAAAATTTAAAATTATGAAAGGAGAGTTGGTGATATGTCAGTGAATTATTATTATTATTTTTAATATTTTTGGCTGAGTTGGGTCTTCATTGCTGAACGCAGGCTTTCTCTAGTTGTGGCGAGCGGGGGCTATTCTTCATCGCAGTACGCAGGCTTCTCACTGCGGTGGCTTCTCTTGTTACAGAGCATGGGCTCTAGGCGCATGGGCTTCAGTAGTTGTGGTGCGCGGGCTCAGTAGTTGTGGCTCGCCGTCTCTAGAGCACAGGCTCAGTAATTGTGACACATGGGCTTAGTCGCTCTGTGGCACGTGAGATCTTCCCGGACCAGGGCTCGAACCTGTGTTCCCTGCATTGGCAGGCAGATTCTTAACCACTGCGCCACTAAGGAAGCCCTGTCAGTGAATATTTAGATAAACAGACCTTTAGCAAAATATGACAAAGTTGCCATTTGTAAGACTAATCTAATACATATAATACTTGCCTCAAAGGACTATTATGAAAATTTTAAAAACATATAAAATAATTAGACTACTCCTAGATTAATGTTAAACTAAAATCTATTTTGTATATCAGCAGGTTTTATTTTCCTAAGAAAATGTATTATTTTTGTGTAAATTATTTTTCTCTAAGTCTAATGAAAATATTGTCATCTACTGAAGTTCTTAATATGGAATTGCGTACATATATACATCTTCTTTTCATTCATTGAGTTAAGAAAAATAAATGTTTCAATAAATATTAATGAATTATAGAATTAAATTTATTTTAATCCAAATTAAGTAAGTTAGAAATATTTGATATTGATTAATTTCTTTTCATAGCTCTTTGGTCAGGGTCATTATGGTATCATAGTAAGTAGCTTGGGAACATGAATTTTTGTTCTTAGTTTTGAGATACATTTTAATATTTTAATGAATATATTGTGAATCTGAAAATTTGAATATGAAAGCATATTTACTTTAAAGATCATTAAGTTGCTAATTTACAATCTCCTTTTGGGTAATAAATTAATATATTTTAGAGTTCATAAGGTTTCAATCTTTCAAGTTCAGTTAAGTTTACTATACATACAATAATATACACAAAACATTCTTTTGCTACCACAAAGCCAATTCTTATGAATGAGTAGAATCTACTATACATATCTGGGATTAAGTATGTTTTACTCATAGGGCATTAAGTATATTGTTCCTATCTCTCAAAAAGGATGGTTGAGGTTAGAAGTGATCTCTATTTTTATGTATTCTAAAAAAGTCTGAAAATATATATACAAAGGCCTAAATTATGACGATCTAATTGTGTAACTAGCATTAATTTATACAGAAAATATAAGAAAATCAGAATATAAAAATAAAGACAAGGCTGTTGAGTAATTGGAACTCGTGTATTTTAGTGTATTACAGTATTGTAGCAGACTATATATAGTATAAATTATATATAGTAAACATTAAGAATTAGGTACAAAGACTAGTTCTTAGGGCTCTATGTCACATAGTAACATAATCATAATATTTGTTCTACCTTTCAAGAATTTCAATATGTGGCCAACCTTTTCTCTGCTCTTGATCAAAACCAGCCTTCTGCTCCATTCAGAACAGTCTTCTCCATGGAACCTTGTTCTACAGGTCATTCCAAAGCATTCTTGACTGTCTGTCTTTTATTAGGTTGTTCCTCTTGTGTTATTCTACATAAATTATTATTAAAAGAGAAGCCATTACTGTCTAGTTTAATGTTTTTCTTTTTTAATGAAATTAAAAACCATCATTCTACCAATACACCTTCCTCAGTGTGGTGTGCTATATGACACGGATTAGTACAGACTGCATTGCTCAACTGTATCTGAATCTCTCTTTTAGACACATAGGAGAATTACACATCTTTTCCCACCTGCAACAGGATAGGGTGACATGGCTAGTGCTATCCAATGGGTTATGGTGGAAGTGATATTTGTGACTTTTGAGCTGGTGGATTTAAAATTGCCAGAATTAGACTCTCTGGAACTCTCTTCCTGCCCCAAGATCAGATGGGCAGAACCACATAGAAGGGACCTCCATCAGTCTACATCCCTGGGTTGAATGAGCAAATACTACAGACACTACTCCCTCTTCCACACTTGGATTCCATCATTGATAAGCTATGGGTTTGTAGGATGAGTGAGAAAAATATACAGGCAAACAAACTACTTTGATGTTTAACCCACTGAAATCCTATGCATGTGCATATATATAATATGCATATAAATACACACACACACACACACACACCCTTACTCACAGAACAAATAATATTCTAATAGTTCTACCTAACAATTCTTCCTAAAATACTGCTATTCATCTACTTATCTTTACATCATCGTTCTATTTATAAAATGACTAATATGGCTTTCTCTCTTTCTCAGGACTTTTTCCCAAAATATTTAAAACTGAAAATTTCAATCTAAAAGTTTTGTCTCCAAAATGAAAGTAAAGACTTAATATTTGCCAAGTCATAAAGCCTTTATCAAACAGATTTATCTAGAGCTACAAAATAAATGTCACTTCCATTCGCTTATTTTCAGTCTTTCATTCTTTTTCTCTTTCTCTTTAATCCAGATTTTAAAAATATGACAGCTTAGGGGAAACAAAAACTCACTGCTTACTCTCCTAGGAGGTTAAATGTTAGATTGATTTTAGACTCTGACACTTTAAAATCTACATTTTTGCTCATTTCCAAGTCAGCAGTCAAAGTATTATAAAAATTCATAAATCTTACATGTTGAAATGATATTGTCTCCAATTTATCAGTTTGTTTTATAAAACTCAAAAGTAAACCATTATCCACAATATTTAATGTAAACTACCCTCCCACTGATACAACTATACTGCTTATAATTTATGAGAAAATAAAATTGACTAGGCTAGAGTACATACTCAAATGAGGAGATTTGAATTTAACCTGGGTTAGTAGGCTATAAAGTATATACATATATGTATATACTGTATATGGTCAATAAAATATAACATTTTTTTCATTACAGTGGACCGTATATTATAATACCATTACTATAATTATGACATTGCTATACTCGCCTTAATTTAAATATTTTCCATTAATTCTTATGATGAAGCATAAAATTCTAATGAAAATTGAAAAAAAATAAAGGCTTGCAGTCAAATAGGAATATTATACACCTTGCTGATTTTCAATTTAACAATAAGGTACCTTATTTAGAAGTTTTATTTTAGAACTTATAGATTTTCATTTGTCTTAGGAGTTCAGTCTCTCATTTGGCATTTTACTGGTGCTCATTTGTTGAATTTCTGGGTAAATAATTTAGAAGTTGTGTGTGGCCCATCATCTGATCTGCCTCCCTTAGATTTTGTCCATACTTAGTTCAGACCTTCTCTAGTAGTAAGGGCATGGGAGATCTTAACAGTGAAAGTTACGAATTCTGTTCTGACCAAGACATTCTTAATTTCCAACTTCAAATTCTTTTGGTAACATACAGTAGTACACGTGCATAGTTGTTTTCTCCTTTTTGATTTTCAAAAGTTATGTTAGCATATAGTTACTACAAGTTTATTTATGTAATGTTATATACTTAAGAATCCCCCATGTTAGGAGTCTATAAAGGAATATTACATTTACACATTTATTGTGTCTGCATCTACATTTGTGTGTTTGGTATAAATAGTGAGGTCTACATTTCAATGTAAAATAGTGCCAAATAGTTTAATTCTGCTTTACTTCAAAAACTTATCCACAAAGCTATGGTCTGGACTATGATTTATACATATCAAAAATCATAATTATAAGTTGTCTACATTTCAAAAATTAAAATCATGAGCTCTTCTTAGAAAATGACAGTAAAGCATTTGCAAGAAAAAGTGTAAAAAGGTTAAGGGCATGAATCTTGATCCAAAATAAAAACAGTAATTTGAAAAAAAACACTTTTGTGTGAAGTATTCTGAAAATTCAAATATTTAGAATACCATTTCAAATCCCCACTTAATCCCCATTTTACTTTGCATAAATGTACAAATACGTACATTTCATATATGTCTATCAATCAAATATAGAACTCTTTCCAGTAAGCTGTTCATTGAATCAAATTTCAGATAAAAATATGCTTTCATAGTCTATATTTTGATGTTGATAGCATAAATTTCAACTTATTCTGACCTAAGGGAAAAAAGAGAGTTGTTTAGAAATGGGCATAAACAATGTTCATGTGTTTCAGAGAAGTTTTCATTTTAATGAACACATCTTTATGCTCCAAAAAGCTGATAATACCCATGAAAGATTTATTAGCTTTAATAAAAGATGCTAAATGCTAGACAATAAGATGAGATTTTTTAAATGGCTTTTTAAAAAGAAAATTTTCTAGGAAATGATTAGTAAGATAGGTTCCAATAGTAGAAAAGATCACTAAGCATACCTTTGGAAGCAAGGGAATAAATGTGCACCTAAGGGAAATCTCAGAATATTACAAAGAAACATAAAATTCAGTCTTAATCTCATTATATTTGCACTTTCCAAAAGCATAAAAAGTTATTTGTCCTCACTAAAAAATAGTTATGTGAAGTTTTTGCAGTGTCTAGAAGAGCTATTATAACTAAATGCTTTTAAAATAATTAATTGGATGTTATTGGTTAAGTGTAGCATAAACATGTATCTTTTTTTTTTTTTTTTTTCACGGTACGTGAGCCTCTCACTGTTGTGGCCTCTCCCGTTGTGGAGCACAGGCTCCGGACGCGCAGGCTCAGCGGCCATGGCTCACGGGCCCCGCCGCTTCACGGCATGTGGGATCTTCCCGGACCGGGGCACGAACACGTGTCCCCTGCATCGACAGGCGGACTCTCAACCACTGCGACACCAGGGAAGCCCCTGTATCTTTTTTTTAAAACATCTTTATTGGAGTATAATTGCTTTACAATGGTGTGTTAGTTTCTGCTTTATAACAAAATGAATCAGCTATACATATACATATATCCCCATAACATGTATCATTTTAAATAGAGAATTGAATAATATGATCTGGTGCCCATAGTGATTCACACACACACACACATACACACACATCCTTACATTCTTGTCTAAGAAGGTATTGCTACCTTGTTTAAGGGTAGGCAATTTTAAAAATAGAGAAAAAAAGTACAAAAATAGTTGGACAATAAAATGCACAGGCTTTTTGTTTTAAACAAAAAATGTTGCAGATGTCACATTTAGGAATAGGAGATGAAAGGGCAAGAAATGGGGAGATTGATACTTTAGTAGAATAAATATAAAAGAATTTCACTAAGAAAAAAAAAGAAAAGGCTTTACTTCAAATTTATTTGGAAGGCCAGAGAAACACAAATAATGTAAAAGATTCTGGCTTCTATGCGTTTGATGCGGAACACAAAGTGACAAGAAAGTAAAGCCTTGTTTCAAAATCGTGAAAAAATTAATGTCAAAGAAAACACTTATTGCAAAGAATGGTAAAATTCATTTCAATAAACCATCCATGTTTATATTAGAGAATGGTGACTATGTGTTCAAAATTAAATTGAGCTTATTACCTCTTAACATTGATGTTTTATGAAATAGAAGACTTAAAGTCTTTATCTGTATGTTACCTTCTGATATTAAATTTTATTGAAGGCCCAATTGAAGTTTCATTTATAGGAATAAATACCTAAGATGTTTCTAAGTAATTAAATCTTGTCACTCTTGTACTTCTGATGAATGAGGGTGGTTGGCATTCGTGCTTTTAGAGCTACTGATGCAGGTTTAAATCATTTCCGAAAGTCAAAGGTGCAAGTGAATTGCAGAAGAGCGGCACACAATGATGGAAAAGAGTGCATGGTCGGCAATTTGAACTGTCTTTTTAATACATATACGACTCCTGTGGTAAAACTTTATGGTCTTATAAGACCATGTAATCGCTGAGCTTCAGTCTTGTGGGGCTCCGTGTAAGTGTAAAGGCACAATAGATTACCTCATCATTCTAACCGAGCAGAAGGGAAATTGCTTATCCTCCAAGTACACAGCAAGCATTAGTTAAAGTGTTCTACATGCAAGAGTTTCAGGCATTGTATCCCTGGGTACTTGATTTAAGTCAGTAACTCTTTTAAAAAGGCAAAATTCAAAACAATGCATTAGAAGATAATGGGTTTTTATTGGTTCCAATATCTTTTCATATTGTCTTTTCTTCATGGACTGTGAGTCAGGCATAGATAAATTGAATTTGTATTCAGTGCATTTATTTTTATGCAGCTGTGAAAATTATATTCAAAAGGCACATTTTGCTGTGTTTGTTAAATGAAAACAGTAGGTACATATTAAAGCATGCTATGCTGATTACTTCTCATGGGAAATGGTGTCCTTGTTTATGAGCGTTAGGTCCACATTATTTCCTTTTGGCAGTGTTCCTCAGAGAAGTAAAGCCGCTTCAGTACTTAAGGATCTGTGGAACTTATTGATGTCAATACCGTGAACATCCTTCAAACAGTTAGTTTCGACTGTCACTGAAACAGTGACTTCCAAATCCGATTCGTCCATATGGATTCATGGCTAAGCTGCAGATTCATTTCTCTAATTACCTTTTGGATAACCCTTTTCAATGGATTAAGTGGCACAGGCACCACTCATTAGGACACTGATATCTTCAAATATGTCCCTCCTCCAATGTTCATGTGTTTGTTAATAGTATCATCCAGGCCCAAGCCAGAAAACCAGGGCTCCTCTTTTCCCCTTCCTACTAGCTGTCACTATGGTCTGTAGATGATTTCTCCCCAACATCTTTTTAATCTCCTTCCACTCCCCATGTCCAGCACTGCTTTTTTAGTTCAGACCACTGTCATTCCTCGCCAGCCTGACCCTACTAGTTTTCTGTCTTGTCTTCCCCATTCACACCTGGCTTGTTTCCAATCTACTTTCAGTATCTTTCCATGCTGGCTTCTGAGTGAAGCCTCAAGAGCAAATATGATTATTTCATACTTTAGCTTATATGGCTTTCTGTAATTCTCAGAATAAAATTATTTTGTGTTTAGTACTGCTGGGTCATCATAACATTGTGTCTCTAATCTTATCTTGGCTGCCTTTATCCATATTCCTCGTTCATTCAACCATTTTGAAGAACATCGAGCTCCTGAAATGCCTTGTGCCTTTTTTTTTTTTTTCCCTCTTTATTCTGCACAGGGCATTCACTGAATTAGTCATCCAGCTCTCCTACCACTTCTCCATTCTTCTTTAAAACTGTCTGTACCACCTCCTCCAGGAAGTCTTCTTTGACCACCACTCCTTCCCCTGACCCTCAGAACATTTACTTAGCTTCTGATAGGCAGTAATGTTGTTAATAGGGTCTATGATACAAAAGCAAAATTGGATGTAAGATGCTTTGATTTATCTCTCTTTCTCCATTAGATTTAGAGCAAGTTGAGAAGAAGGATCAAAATTTTTTTAATCACAATTTATATGACTTTAACTCTAAGAGCCTAGTCAAGGGTTATTAATGTGCTTTGAATGATTGAATACAGTGCTGGAAATAGATCTTCCCCTCTCTAAAATTCCATCTATTACAGTAAAAAGACCCAAACCACTTGTAATGTCACGGTATTCCTTTTGTGCCATATGTTTCTGTTTGGATATTTTGGTGTGGCAGGAAAACTGTGTGAGATTCTGTCCTTGAAATATCACACTAGATCCTACAGCCATTCTGTTGATAAGGAGAACAGTGGGAGAGGAGGTTGGCAGATGGGATAGAAGCAATCATAAAAGACCAACTTTTATGGCGACTAACTGAAGGCTTTTCATTAGGGAGGGCCTTTGCCAAGTAGCATTCTGTGGCCGTAGTGGGAAGAATGGCTGAAAGTGAGCTGAAATTGGAGGGAGACTATCTAAAGTTTGTTGGGAGAGACCTAAGTGAGTTTGGCCTTGGAGTGAGAGAAGATAGACACAGAGCTAGAACCAACGTGACCTGGTCATGTACCATCTCTTATGATATTTCATCAGATAAAAAACCTTTAAGCCATTTTTAAAAGCTTGTGTGCAGAGTATTTGTTTTGACCAGGTATTGAATCCTTTATAATATTTTAAAGCTATGTCAGAATAACTTGAGCTTCTTCAAACGATTTGAGTGATACATTTAAACTTTTATGGGATCTTGAGCTATGAGTGAAAATTAAAAATACATGATGTATTAGAATAGAAAATGAATTATTTCTTTATTAAGGTATTTGTTGAACTGGGCAGTAGCTAGGACTGTTAAATATAAATTTAACATGTCAATAACTGTAATAAATGTATTAAAACCTGAACAAATCATGCTCACTATGTTGTAAGCATCCTGAAAACTGAAATAGTTGATGTATTTGTTTTTTCTTTGTATGTGTAGATGTCCGCCTATCTGTAAAAATAATCAGTTATGACTGCTCTGCATGCATGTATGCTTATAGGCATATGACAATTCTTTATTCACGTGCAAGTAGAGATGTAAGGCTACTAACCTCATGTTGTCTTAGATATGGTGTTAGATTTCATCCATACCTTTATGGAACATGACTCTGTAAGTAGCAGCCTGTAGTTCAATTTCTTAGATTTATTCTGTGTTTAGTTTCACTCTGAAGCAGTGCATGGTGTTTAAACCAAGCGATTGTTCTTCTTGATTATAGCTATCTGCTGTGTACTGTGTTTGAGTGCATCTGATGTTTCCATCTGAAAATCACCAGGCAACTCTTTGTTCTAAAACTAGTTGACATAAACCCTTAAGTACTAAGCAGTGTGTGCCTCACTGACAGCATCACTCTTGCTCCCAGGAGCCTTGTTATCCTGCAGCCGTATCTCATTAGTCAGCTCCAATACTTTTTGATCCTTCTTTATGAATTCGGCAGTCCAGATTTGTATGTAGACACTAAATTCCCTGTGCAGTTAGGCAGTCTCAGAGCAAAGGCAAGAGATTTCCCATATCTAATTTGATCTGTAATTCTCGGCCAGAATTTCCTCCCTGCCTTAACAGAACTCTGTGTGTACACCATTCTGTGTGTGTGCGTGCATGTGCCTGTGTTGTGTCTGGTATGTATATTAGGTCTTATATAGTTTAATATCTTCTCCCAGAATTTTAGTGTGTCTATGCTGTATTCAAGGCCACAATCACCAGCGTGGTTTGACTTCAGGAGTGCTGAGAATATTCCATAGTAAAAATTATCTCTACTGAAATTATACAGTACATTAAATGCTATCGTTAGAGAAATTTGTTTTTTCATTTGCCTTCTCTTGAAACAGTGTATCAATAAATGGTTTGGAAAGGTTAACATGCTATTTTATTCATGCAATATATAATAAGAAAATTAAGTAGTATTGTTGGACATTAACTTAGGACCGAGGTAAGAGCAAAGGTTCCTTGAGGAAAGAGAAGCTGCTAGATTTACATCACTCATCCTAGCATTTTAACAGCGCAATCAGAACGGCTCCATTAAGATGTTTTGAAAAATATATTTTAAATGCTGAGTATTAAGAGGTAAATAAGAAAATAATGATAATGACAAGGGCAGGTAGCATTTATTGTGCAGTTACTAAGTGACAAAAGATGTTCTAAGGCTTCCCTGGTGGCGCAGTGGTTGAGAGTCTGCCTGCCGATTCAGGGGACGTGGGTTCGTGCCCCGGTCCAGGAGGATCCCACATGCCGCGGAGTGTCTGGGCCCGTGAGCCAAGGCCACTGAGCCTGCGCGTCCGGAGCCTGTGCTCCGCAACGGGAGAGGCCACAACAGTGAGAGGCCCGCGTACTGCAAAAAAGAAAGAAAAAAAAAAAAAAAGATGTTCTAAGTACCTGTAATCCTCAGCACATATCTGTGAGGCAGACACAATTATTATTATCCCCATTGTGCAGGTGAGGCAGATGAGGTTTAGAGAAAATAAAATGCTTTCCCAAGGTCAAATGGATACTTCTGGCACAAAAGACACCTGACCTTTCAGTGGGAGGGCAGTAAGTAAGAATAGGCTTTGCTTATAGTACATATATGCATATACTGAATTCTTAAATGCCAATTATTTAAAGGAAAAAGAATCACCAGCATGATAATTAGGCATTTTAAAAAACAAACAAACCTCAGTTTGGGGTCCTTTATATTTGGGCTTAATTGCATATTTATTCTTATATGGCTTCCAGCTTCATTTCTATGTTCTCATAGTTTCTGATTTCTTTTTTAAACTCACATATTTTATTTCCCTTTTTAAAGTTTAAAAAATGTTTAGAGGATTTTTGGCTATTTTTCATTTGTTCAGAATTTAGTAGGCTCTGTGTTTACTGAAGTATTGCTCTAATATATAGAAATAGATGTTTAACCATTTTTCTTTTAACAATTTAATCACAGATAGTCACACTTATGATGAAAATGACATTGTGAAGTAGTATCAGTGGAAAAAATTGTATTGTCTTCCTCAGATAATCACTGTAAAGTTCAGCCTTATATTTACAAATTATACAGTGTTACACTCTAGTTGCTGTATATAAAAGAAATGTGTTATTGTTCAAGTAAAAGAAAATAACTGGCAAAATAATATGCCAAGATGTAAAAAGAATGTTTTTCTATGTAAGGCATCTAAAGGAGATGTGCATCTTACAATTTTGTAATCCAGCTAAGGAAAGGATTATAATAAAATCACGCTCACTGATATCCTTTTATTCGTAAGCTTATTTGACATTCATGCTAAACCTATCTAACATCCTTAGCGTGTTTAAGTTTACTTTTTTAGATGAAAGGACAACAGAAGTACAAGACATTAAATGATTAGTTTTAAGTAGCAGGTTGTGCCAGTGAGAGAGACTCTTGGCCATCAGAGTTACTAATCATTTACTTGTTCATCTGGTTTTGATAATACTAAGAACAGAAAAACTTAAAATACTTGAAAGATAAACTTTTTATTTTGCCTCCTATTCTTATGACATTTCTTATGCATAAACCTTACACCCCTTCAAGAAAAATCTTACAAGTAATTGTCATTTTATTGAAAGTGATGTTAAAAATCCTTCAATTAATAAATATGACATTGGGTCCTAGTGTCTCCTATTCCCCTTGCATTATTCTTATTTTCTGTTATAATAAAGTGGTTTCTCCCGAGCTCCTTTTATGTGCTGGGGAACTAAAGACATAGGGAGTGAGACCAGATATCTCAGTAATACGGGCCTTAGATAATTGACAAGGACAACGGCCTTTGAATATTTGTACCGAATTAACGGTAGGAATAAGGCTTATCTCCTCATCAGGGCCCACATGTGCCCTGGAGCCTTCTGTTCTCCCGTCCTCAATGGGAGGTGGATGCTGGTGCCAAAGTCATGATTAGAGAGATTAGATTTGTTCTTCCCATCTCCCTGTACTTTATTAATCTTTCATTTACACTGGGATTAGGTGAGATTCCTTTAGCCAAATCCACTGAAAAGATTCGTTCATTTTAATATTTATGCACACTGTCTAGTTCTTAAAGTGGCTTTTGTCTGTGGCTTAATTGGATCAGTGGGTTTCTTCTTATTAACATTTTTCTTTTTCGAGATTAAGGTTGATGAATAAAGTTAGTGACATCTGGCTCAGCTTACCGGCTAAACTCAACTCCTTTAATGACTACCTTATATACTCTGGGATAAAATGAACATTTGCTATAAAGATAAAATTTAGTTTAGAATCGCACAGTGTTGAATCATTTAAAAAAAAAAAAAAGCAAAACTCTAATATTCTATGAACGTCCTAAAGCCGGAGGTGCGGGGGGATGACATTTAATGGCACTAAAAAAGTAGCTTTGGGGCTTCCCTGGTGGCGCAGTGGTTGAGAGTCTGCCTGCCGATGCAGGGGACACGGGTTCGTGCCCCGGTCCGGGAAGATCCCACATGCCGCAGAGCAGCTGGACTCGTGAGCCATGGCCGCTAAGCCTGCGCGTCCGGAGCCTGTGCTCCGCAACGGGAGAGGCCACAACAGTGAGAGGCCCACGTACCACACACACACAAAAAAAAAAGTAGCTTTGAAATCCTACTTACTTGCTCAGGTATGAGAATAACGTGTTAGAATTTCTGGGACTAAAATGAAAATTTGCTCCACCCAAAGGGTGTCAAAATGTAGCCTGAAATATTGACTTAATTTAATATGAAACAATAATATTTTTAAAATGTATCAACTTTCGGTTTGAAGTTTTGTTATGGCTTTTTGTTGACAGTATTCGTTGGGAATATTGCTTTTTACAAATCAGATTAATTGTCTTGTGTTTTTAGTTGCACTTGAGCAAAGTTTGTAAACCTGGGCACTATTGACATTTTGAACTCGGTGGTTCTTTGTTGTGGAGATTGTCCTGTTCATTGTAGGATATTTAGAGCATCTCGGGCCTCTGCCTGCCAGATACCAGTAGGCTCCCCCCAGTCTTGATCAAAAATGTCTCTAGACATTGCTGAATGTCCCCTGGGAAGCAATATCTCTCTCAGTTGAGAAACACTGTGTTACAAAGGCATAGGTGATGTTTACTTTTTTCAGATTTAAAATTCTAAATCAGAGCTACACATATAATGAAAGCTTAGAAATAATAAATCGCTCATAAAACAGTAAGAATCTTGGAATCTGACTTATTTGGGTGCTCTCTGTCTACAGCTCTCACTGTATGATTTTTGACAAATTACATGCCCTTTTATTTTTATCATCTAAAAATAGGTTTTGTTTTTGTCTTCTAAAAAAAGATAATATGAGTATCTCACTCAAAGTGTCATATTTAGTTAAGTGAGATAATGCATACAAAATGGTTAACACACCTGCTGGCACACAGTAAATTCTTAAAAAATTCCTGACTTCATTTGGTATCAGTGGCAATCGTTTAGCTAGTTTTATCTTAATGAAAGGCTATGATAATAGAATGGTATTATGAAATGGAAATAGCATAGTAAACATTTTGGACAATTCTCTTGTTTTAATTATTTAATTGTATCATATTTACTATTAAAAATAATTTTTAGTATCCAGTCCCTTTACATAGCTTTAAGATTTACAGAGCTGGGCTTCCCCGGTGGCGCAGTGGTTGAGAGTCCACCTGCCGATGCAGGGGACATGGGTTCGTGCCCCGGTCTGGGAAGATCCCACATGCCGCGGAGCGGCTGGGCCCGTGAGCCATGGCCGCTTGGCCTGCGCGTCCGGAGCCTGTGCTCCGCAACGGGAGAGGCCACAACAGTGAGAGGCCCGCGTAACACACACACACACACACAAAAAAAAAAAAAAAAAAAAAAAAAGATTTACAGAGCTTATCAAAGACCTGTCAAAGCTACTTTGTATTGTGTAAAATGTATTTTTGATGCAGACTTGTCAAAGTTATTTTATATTTTAAGTGAATCTTAAAAAAATGTTTCTCTTCTTTTTTCTAGCATATTTCCACTTCATTTCAAAGCCGTAGCTGACGTTATAAATAACCTTAAGGTTTTTCAAATAGTTATATAGTGCCTTCAGTGCATGGTGAGGCCCAGAACCCTGAATAAGTCAACAAAATGTACTCAAACTTAAAAGGGAGCAATAGTGCAACACTTCATGGCTGAAATTTATAGGAGAAAATTGGATTCCGAACTTGTCAGCAGTTCTGTATTCATGTCATAAACAACATACAGATATGTCACGTATTTTAGAAGAATTAGCAGAAAATGTAAGGTGCTTCTTTTGTGCTGTTACAAATTAGATTTTTCTTTCTTCCCTTGAGAAGCCAGATTGAACAAAAGAATCCTCCAAAACAGAGAATTGCTGAACGTCAAGGCCCTGTTTCTGAAAACTAAGTAGAAGAATAGAGACGTATGCTTGGTGTTCTGAATCAATTATCAGTGAAATGCTGTTATACCATTCAGAATAGAGGCCCCAAAGTCAAGGTTTGCTTTCCCAGCATTCACTGCTTTTAATAAGCTTAGCCTTGGATATCTATGAAAGACTTATTTTCACAAACTCTAATTTTCAAACAAAGATAAAAATCTTCATTTCTTAAAAGTTGACAGAGATAAGGACTAATTTTACTCTGAAAGAAGACATAAGACACTTAGCTAAGTTCATTAGTAATTGGCAGTACGTTCAAGGCTAGATCACGATCGACCAGCTTGTCTTACACAGTGAAAAAAGTAGAAGCCACTCATGAATTTCTGTGTACACTCATGCACTCCATTCAAGCAAGACATTAGAAGTTTGAATGTGTGAATGTAAAACATTACTATTTTAGGAGGTAAGAGAAGGAGGACATGGATGAGTATAGTACACAGTATATTAAATCATGCAATGCATATCCAGTATATAATTCCGAAAATTAAATACGATATACTTTTAAATACTGACTAACGATTTATGGAAAACCAGTCAGAACTATTACCCATATTCTTGAGTATATCTGTCCAAATAAAATGTAAAGTTTTATTTGTGGCCAAGAACTATTTCAAGTCCTTTTAAAAAGATCACTTATTCTGGAATTATTTTAAGAAATATTATTTGGCTACTAGTTTATACCAGTGTTTCTGCAATTAAATAAAATCCTTCGAATTTTTATTTCTTGCTCTAGACATTTATATAAAGACTGTGCCTTACAGAAAAATAATTGCATTTTAAAAGTTTTAGCATGGGCAGTATTTTGCATTCGTTTTATTATGCTACCATCTGCAAATGACCCAGTTATTTCATTATTGTTTTTCCTGAGTTCTGCTAATAAAGTAGAAATGGGGAAATGTTGGGCATCTTAGTAATCCTGGATTAGGTAGTTAATTTTTAGAAGGTTAAGAAGATAAAAATCTGCTTATGATAGGATACCTAAGTAATATATATTTATTCGTCAAATGTAGTTCATAATGTGGATCCAAAAAGTATAGCCAAATCACCAAGAACGATCTAAAATGGTATTCATACTTGTTTATTTGCTTTGATGTTTTACATGTTTTCTTTTACATTTTTAGCTGCTTTCAGTATAGTTTAAGAAAAAGAATTTCCTACTCCAGCAATTTATTTTACCTTGTAGTTTTGGTGTTTTACTATGTTTTTATCCATAGTATAAATCCCTTGAAGTAGAATTGTTGGATTAAAGATGGTGCATGTTGATAGACAACTACAGCCAAACTCTCCTCTAAAGAGGTGGCACTAATTTTGTACTCGCGTGGCAGATCCTTTTGAATTTTGATTTCTTGTTCTGGACATTCCAATAAAAATTGTGGCTATTAGAATAATGATTGCACTCAAGAGTTTCTGTAAATACACAATGACAAATGGAAGTATCTGTACCCTCACTCCTTGCTTCACACTGTCATCAAGTTTATAAACCTCGCTCATATGATACATATACAATACCATTTCTTTCATTCTGAGTAAATCATTCAAGTGTGTATTCTGAAAATATTTATGCACCTTGCTCATTTGCATATGAACAGATTTTGAGAAAAACATTCTGCAATATCTTATCTGAAAAAAGAATTTTCAAATATATAAACTACAATTTTAAAACGTATCACCATGATGGTAAGAACATTCCAGAGCCTGACTTTTTCCCCTGAGTACATAAAAGTACAATTCACAATCACTGTATCAGAGCCTAATACTTAGTAATTCTTATCAAATAAAATGAGAAAAAAATTAGCATCCCTGTAAACAAATAAAATTTTATTAAAAATAATTAGATATCAGTTGTTGCTTAATGTGAATTAAAGAGCCAAGGAAATTGAAGAGATAGACTTCATTAATCCCCAATCTATTCTAACTATCTGGGACATAAATAAACATGATTATTTGGCTGAGTAGAATATTACTCTAAAATTCATGAATGTTTAAAAAAAAGGTAGGATGTCCCTCTTTTTCTGTGATGTTTTGTATAGTACCATAAATATTCATGAATAGTGAGTATCAGTTCAGGTTATCTATATGAATATAAATTTTCACATAACTGGCCACTCAGTGTTCATTGGATCATGCTTTTGAATATGAATTCACTAGTATCTCAGATGCACTGTGGATCTGACCCAGCTCATGAATATTCACACACACAACTGATCTTTTTGAAGGTAATCACATCCATAAAGATGGAAATCTCGTTAGTTTTCAGTAATGAGAAATGCATGAAGATATTGGTCCCAGAACAATTTCACAGTATACTTGCTTTTCATTTTTTGGTAAATGATAAACTTTATAAATACATATGCTGTGCCTCTTTCTTGATAGCTCTTTTTCCTTTTCCCTTTAAAAAATCTTGTGTGTGATCTAACCATGATCACCTTTGTTTCTTTTACTTGCTGTGGTCACAGAAAAGAATGGGAAGAATTAAGCAGTATCTCCACTCCTGATCCCAACCTCACGTCCACTATTTAGGCTTGGTCATAGATTCTCAAATGCAGAGTGTCCCAACCTGCTAATCTGCTTGTGGGCATGGTGCATATTTTACATATAAAGACCCCTCCAAAAAAGATGAAATTATCTTATGTCATCTTTTTTTGCATAAAGGGAAAATAATATCCTAAGCCAGTTAGAATTTTAATATGTTAGACATAGGATGCTATGATCATGGAGGCCCATAATTATAAATTATATATTATTTTAGCCCATGTTATATCCCACATTATCATTGTTTCTCTTTCATTATAATGACTGCCATATGGTTGTGATACCTATCCCAGATCAGTCAGTCGCTATAAGTAGGTATCAAAATCAATGACCTTTCCCTTATTAGCACCATGCTCTAGCTATTAGTTGAACTAACCAGAAAAAAGAAAATTATTGTTCATAAAGGTAGTGATAAGGTATCAGCCACTTCTTAGTTCTAACACTGATATTGTCAAGCCTCTGAATGAGTTTTTCTTTATCAACATGTACACATTTTTGGTTGTTACATAAGCACAGTTAATAAAGTATGCCCAGTAACAAACATCTGTTTGTTTTGGGTTTTTTTTTGTTTTGTTTTGTTTTTAATTCAGGTAACAGACCAAACTATGTTAGTGTATCACAGAGAATCATCAATATTGAGCTATGCTGAATTCTCCTCTGCTCAAACCCCTTTGTGCATATGCATGTACCCTTAGCTTAAAACTTCCCCAGTTTTGCTGTCTGGGGAGACAATGCTTTGGGGGAAATCCCTGGTGCTGTCCTTACTTGCTGCAAGTAATAAATCCTTCCTTCTCCCCACCCCCACAAGAAAAATTACTGAGGGCAGTCGTGGTCACGCTGTGTCATGATGTGCCTTGTAAGCGTCTTCAAAACTGCCTCAGTGCAAGGGATACCTCCCAGCAGCAGAGTTCTGATACTGCCTCTTTTATGCATCACAGTGGTTCTTAACAGAAAGCAATTTGGCCCCCCCAGGGGTTATGTGACGATGTCTAGAGACAGTTTTGCTCGTCACACCTGGAGGGATGTTACTGGCCTCTAGCGGGTAGAGGGCAGAGATGCTTCTCAACATCTACAAAGCACAGAACAGGTCCCGCTACAAAAAATCACCCAGCCCTAAAATGTCGATAGGGCCACCATCATATAAACATGTGTTTGAAGAAATGATTCCATGTCTAAACTTTTGATCACCACCAGATTAGAGCGCTTTTATAGGTAAAGCAATGAAAATGTATAACAGTATTTTGCAAGTAAAGGAAGACAGGTTCAATTATTAATTCCAAATTTGAATTAATTGATTTTTCTTATTTTTGGGGGGTAGCAACAATTGTGTTAAATGAACTCAACTGGACGAGTGCCTTAGATGAAGTATTCAAGAAAAATCGGGAGGAAGATCCTTCATTGTTGTGGCAGGTGTTTGGCAGTGCCACAGGCCTGGCACGATATTATCCGGGTAAGTGTTTAGTGATCAGGAGGTACCAAATAAAACTGTAAGTACCGGACTTCATTCTTCTTGAACACGCTGTTACTTTCTCTTACTTGGTAAAAGATGGTTATCACACTACTTTTAAAAGGAAAGAGGATTCCTCCTTCCTTGGCTCTGTATCTACCAAAATTATTTTAAACCAAAACACCTGAGAAGCAGCTGGCCCATGGAATCAGGTGGGCTGCAGTGAGACCGTGGGCAGGTATCTACGGACCGGGAACAGGAGGTTATCATGAAACCTAAAACAATTCTAAGGGTCCAACTGCATAGCATGGACCATGAGTCACATTAGAGAACTGAATAGAACTTTTAGAAATGAATTAAAATATTTCTTTCCAGATTTCAAGTCTTTGCTTTTATGTGAAAGGTACTGATACTTTTCTTTAATTAGTGAATGTGGATTTGTTAAAATGAGATGAATATATTTTACAAATTAACATGAATAAATCCTTTTGTAATGTCCTTTATTCTTATAAAAAAAGGATAAGGAGAAGTAAGTTTATAATGAAAATGAAATAGTAATCACTAGTAGATCCCGAGAACCTATTGAAAACACTTTAAGTGAAATGTCTGTTGGTATTTTTAACTTCTCCACCTTTCAGAACAAGGGGGCAAGCACAAATGCATTTACTTTCTCAAAGCGTGACCTGAGTTATGGGATATATGCTAGGTAATTAGGCTTTAAACAGCTACAATATATATGAGAATTTTTTTTTTAGACTTGTGTTTTCTAAACATTTAAAAAATAGAGTTATTAACAATAAAAGGTCACAACAGTGAAAAGGGGGTGAAATAGAAATTAGATAACATCTATCTTTGTATGGCAATAGCAGTGAATAAAAGTATGTGGGCATTATCAGACTAAATAGCACTCAAATTAGGTAAAGATATATAACTTCTTGCAACAAGTGCCAGATGGTAAGATCATTGACAGTTATTTTTCTGCAGAAATCCAATGGGATACGAAAGGCCTACTCTGTAATTCAATGTTGAAAAAATCATGAGTTAGAAAAATATTAATGTTAATATCTGATGTCAAGAAAATATTACCACGTAGGTTGTTATCATAATAGTGGAATTTTCTACTTGCAGAAATATTGTTCAGTATAATACAACACTTCTAAAATACTCTTATGTTATTAATATGTTAAATAGCATATAGCAGGAGTTTGAAAATTTTTGTATGTAATATAAAGAAAAAAAGCATTCTTACTCATGTACATAGTAAACCTAATATAATAAACTTTAAAGTTATAGCAGGTCTTTTAAATTTTTATTTTATTTTATTTTTTAAATTTATTTATTTTTATTTTTTGCTGTGTTGGGTCTTTGTTGCTGTGCGCGGGCTTTCTCTAGTTGCCGCGAGCGGGCTTCTCATTACAGTGGCTTCTCTTGTTGTGGAGCACGGGCTCTACGCACTTGGGCTTTAGTTGTTGCAGCACACGGGCTCAGTAGTTGTGGCTTGCGGGCTCTAGAGCACAGGCTCAGTATTTGTGGCGCACGGGCTTAGTTGCTCCGTGGCATGTGGGATCTTCCCGGACCAAGGCTCAAACCTCTGTTCCCTGCACTGGCAGGCAGATTCTTAACCACTGCACCACCAGGGAAGTCCCTATAGCAGGTCTTATAAGACATTTATAAGTACAATTTAAAAAAATAAATACACAAGTAATAACAATAATCCATGAATATAATTATTTATATTTATCAATAACTTATTGCATTATGTAGCTTTTAAGTCTTAAAATATATTACCTCAATACAAAATTCCATATATATGCAGTTGAAGGAAGGAGAAAAAATAAGTAAGAGAAAATTAGGATAATGAGGAGAAACCAAGAGCCCAGTACTAGAGGGAAATTGATGATGCCATGAATAAAAGAAAGACACATAAGGATTATGAGAGAGAAATAGGAATGGGAGTGGGAGGGATGATTGTATAAGAAAGGGGAGAGAGAACATTGGGGTCAAGAGGCGGAAGGAAAGATAGATCATATTTTGCACACTTTTCAAAGATGGCTCTGTTTACAAATAGCAGTCAATTTTTAAACATACCAATAAATCATCTTTTATGTTTTTTCTTTTAAATCTAATTGAGGGATTATGGCTTTAATTTTTTTTAAACCCTAATCATATATTTCCTAATATGTTGACATTTGTCCATTTTTACCTTGGGAAAGATCTTTAAAGGTTTAATTTAGCTGAATCCATGTCTCCCCAGGACATTAGCTATGGAAGCAACCCTGGGTTCTTCTGTAACGTCTTGTTTTTCAGCAAGTGTTTGACAGAGAAGCTGACTCACCAAATGACCTCCGAGCCCCTGTAATGGCTCTCTTGACTGCTATGAAACACAACACTCAATGAAATTTCAGTTTTAGTGAGGCTGTTGCTGAGTTGCTCTTTTTATTTTATTTTTAAATTTTTTTTGACATACAAAAAGCTGTACATAGTTAATGTATACAACTTGATGAGTTTGGAGATAAGTATAGATTGATGATACCACCACCACAATCAATACCATAAAGCCTGTCTTCCATCTGTAAAAGTTTCCTCCCACCCTCTTATTTATTATTATATATTTTGTGATAAGAACACTTAACAAAAGACCTGCCCTGTGCAGGGAGATGAGCAGCCAGGATGGCTGTTCTCTTGCTGTCTGTCCATCCCCTGCTCAACTAGTCCCTGCTTCACCTACACCCTACTCACCTGACTGACCTTCCCTCTTAATAACACAGCCTAATCAGTAAATGCCTACTTACTTGCCACCAGCCCCAAATTATGATTATTCGAAGCTTTAGATCAGAACATCGCCACCTGATAGATTACCAAAGGGGCGGTGAGGGGCATGCTTCTCTGCTGGTTTCCCTGGTAACCGATGAGCCAACTAGACATCAATGTCAGTTCTCCTTGTAACTGGGAACCTCCCCTCCTCCCCTCCTCCCCTCCCCACCTCCACTCCTATCAAAGCCTGCTGCCATGTTCTGCCTGCCAGCGGCTGTACACAATGGGGTGTCACTCCAGGACTTTGCTTCAGACCCATAACCTCCCCCATCCATTAAACCAGTGATGTCTCTGTCACTGACTCTAGGCTCTTTCTTCTTGAAGCTGGGAGAGTACAGGGCTTGCAGGCCTGCGGGTTGCAGCCCAACATACCCTTTTAGCAAAATTTTAAGTGCACAGTACAGTATTGGTACTTACAGGCTCTATGCTATACAGAAGATCTCTAGGGCTTATTCATTTTTTATAAGTGAAGCTTTGTACCCTTTGACTGATACCTCCCCATTGCCCACTTTCCCCAGCCCCTGGCAACCACCATTCTACTCTGCTTCTATAAGTTTGACTATTTTAGATTCCTCGTATAAGTGATATCATGTAGTACTTGTCCTTCTGTGTCTGCTTATTTTATTTAGCGTAATATCCTACAGGCTCATTCATGTTGTCACATGTGGCAGGATTTCCTCTTTTTTAAAGCTGAATGAGTTGCTCTTTATGGTAATACTGCTGTAATAGAACCACATCTCTTTAGCAGAGACACTAAGACAATATTATAATTAAAAGTAGACCACTATATTTCTTTTTATGCTAAGACGTGTTTTCCACACATTTCACACTTCTTTCAGGTTTAAAGACTTTTTACAGTGAAGTGATTTTTAAAAAAATTCTCGGTAAGCCATACTTTCCTGTCTGATTTTAGCCTTACCATTTTGATACCAGCCAAATTAACGTAGAACAGCTCATCCCTGATTACTGTCTGTTAAAGCAAATATCAAAATAGCCTTTAAATATGGTTAATTTTCTTAATTGTGAGTGGAAATAGAATAAATGTTCCTTAATTGGATTTTCAAATAAAAAGATTTGGGCCTCAGGCTAGAAGCTCCCTACTAGCTGTGTGGAACTGGGTGAGTCTCCTAAATTTTCTTACCTTTAGTCATCAAATCTGAAAAATAGGAACACCAAGGCCTCAGTTTATCCTCTGAGGATTGTTGTGATCAATCAGATAATAGAAGGAAAAGTACTTCGGAATATGCAAAACAGTAAGCATTCTTACAAGAGTGAGTATCAACTAGAATAATTTTGCCTAAATCCAGATTTCTCTTCATGTGAGAAATTAAAAAACATAATTGAGGTCGCAATCAATTGACAAGGGAGCTGAAATAGAAATGTGGAAGGAGTTCTAGACAGATGACTAAGCAATAATACCTAGCAGTAACTCCACACAGTGGAGTTGGTCAGAAGATGTAGGTTTTAGATGATGACCTTAGTTAAGTCACTTCTCTGTAGGGTGGCTAGATAAAATAAAGGATGCTGCATTAAAATTCAGTTTCAGATAGAGAAGAATTTTTTAGTATAAGTATGCGATACTTGGGAAATATTTACATGAAAATGTGTTGTTTTTTAATCAAAATTCAAATTTAACTGGATGTCCTGTATTTCTTTTTCCTAAATTGGTTAACTTTATCTCTCAGGCTCTGAGTTTATGAGAAAATATGAGAATTCAACTTCCCCACTACCTCACTGAATTGTGAGGATCAAACAGTCTATTTCATATATTAATGTCGGGTTGGCCAAAAAGTTCATTCAAGCTTTTCCATATCATCTTACAGAAAAACCCGAGCAAACTTTTTGGCCAACCCAATACAAATGTAGAATTTTGTAATGGTCATTTTTTTCTTTTTTCTTTTTTTTTTTTTTTTTGCGGTACGCGGGCCTCTCACTGTTGTGGCCTCTCCTGTTGCGGAGCACAGGCTCCGGATGCGCAGGGCCAGCGACCATGGCTCACGGGCCCAGCCGCTCCGCAGCATGTGGGATCTTCCTGGACTGGGGCACGAACCCGTGTCCCGTGCTTCGGCAGGCAGACTCTCAACCACTGCACCACCAGGGAAGCTCTAATTGTCATTTTTTAAAATTCTGTAAACTACCTTTAAAAAATGTTGCCACATTATTGTAAATAAAGTGTTTTGTAGAAATTAGAATTCTCTGACTCACAATAGAGTCTAAAAAAATAGTCTTTGTCAGTGTTAAGTTGCTACTTAGAACAGGGCTACGTGATGTGAGTGGGTTACGCAGGTTTCTACCCAATAGCCTGGGTATAAATCCTGCGGCCATCCATTGAAGTGGTGGTAAGCTTTGGAAAACAGTCACAGACTTGAGCTGTGAAACAACGAGGCTAAAATGGTTAAATTGTAGAATTGTTAAGAGGAAACAGGAATTAAATATGTTTCTTATTTGCTAAAATGTGTAGGAGAAAGTCAGTGATGGTTAGCCACCCTCATGATTTCCATTTATGAGGTTGTTTAAACTGCACGGAGACAACTACTGCTTCCATATAGGGAGGGCTCTAGAGCAGACATGATATGGAGGCACCTCTGCAGAGTGACTCCGAATAGCAGTTTGGTAATTAGTGGGAATTTGTACTCTAACATCTGTCCTTAGACTGAATATCAATACATTGTCTGTTTTCCAATTTGGTTGATATGTATGGAAATAAGCTATAAACATGACTTATATGTCTTTTTTCTTTTTTCCCCTCTTTCTCCTCTCCAAAGTAGAAGGTAGGTAGGCTGGCTGTGTGATAATAGAAGGAACATTATACTGAGGGAAGAGAAGTTCTTGATTTGTATTAAAACTGCCATCATCATAGGTGTGTACTTTCGCTAAGTCATGTTATATCTCTGAACCTATTTCTTCAACAGTAATTTGGGATGATGGAAGAAGGTGATTTCCAGGGCAGACACTATCTTTATTTACTTACGCATTTAGACCTTTAGCATTTGCTAAGTTCACAGTCTTTGTTCTGTAGGATAACTAGAGGGGTTTGCCTTGGTTATACAGCTTCTTTCATGGTAGAGTTAAAGCTGGAACCCATGTCTGGTGACATCTTCATTGAATATGTGCTGACTGGACAATCAGTTTATGAGTGCTTTCCTTTAGAAGCCCTTAACTGATTTATATAAATTAACCTCAGTGCTATTAAAACTGCGTTCAAGAGCTATCAACTTTGTGAATTTTTATGCATCATAAAAACTGTACATACAAACTACACATTTCATCTATTAGTGTCTCTTGAAATTGTACCAATTACTGTAGTAATTGGGATTGTAATCAGGACTTAGTGGCTTGTCAAAATGCCAATGTAGGCAGCTTACTCTTTTTAGATAATTAGTTGCACTTAAAAAAAAAAGAAAGAATAAAACTAAAAATTTCCTAAATTTCATTTTATATTTTTTAAATATCTTGTTAATCATTTGTTCTTTCTTTATCTTCCTTCATTTGTTCATTTCAAAAACGTGGGTTTACAGTACAGGAACCTAGCACATGTTGAATTAGTTTTAAATATTCCTTAGGGAGACACTTCCTTGTTCTTATATCTGCTAGGATTTTGCTAGAAGAAAATGCAAAAGGACCTGTGTGCAAAGTATATAGAAAGACATATTTTTGCCATGTGGATAGCCAGTTGTTCTTGAGCTGCTTAACTCTTCTTGAAAATACTTTAAAAATGTTTTAAACAGCAAATAGCAGATGATAAAGTAGTCCAAAGAATCCTTTTTTGGTTATTTAAAAAGGGAGCATTTGATAGATTTCTGGTTGATTTGAAGAAAACAAGATAACAGTGGATCGTCAACATTTTGGGGCATTTATAAAAGAACTGCTTTCGTTGATCAATTATCTTAAAAAATACCTGTATTTTTGTTTTTTACTTTGTTATTTGTGAATGGATACAAAGTTTAACTATAAATATGTTTAATTACATTTGTTGATTGCTGTAAAAATACACTTTATGTTGAAATGATTACTTTATTGCTTTTTTTATGCTAATAATGATTAAAGTCCAGTGTATCAGTTAGGACTAATATTAGCTACCAGTTAAAGAAAAGCCAAAACAATGGTGATTTCAACACTATGGAGGTTTGTTTCTCCCTCAAGTCAAAGAATATCAGTTACAGAGACCAGGACTGATAAGGAAGCTTCGCATATAAGGGGTTGACAACTCCTATCATTTCTCTTTCATCCTCTGAGTAAATTGTCTGCTGCAGTGTCCACCACTGTTGCTTGTGTTTTTTCTTAAGGGACTAAGAGTGGTATTCCCTCCCTTTTTAAGGCACTTTCTGGAAGTCATACAAAGCCTTTCACATGACATTAGCCAGAGTTTAGTGGTCTCATGGTCACAGTTAGCTTCAAGGCACCAGGTACACAGCTAAAAAGCACAAGCTATACCAAGGAGGAAGGGGAGAAGAGATATTGGGGGACAAAAAATCTCTGTCATGGTTCCTCTACTCTTTCTGTGAGTTTTGGCTTTTTTAGATTCTACCAATAAGGATGTCATACAGTATTTGTCTTTCTGTCTGACTTAGCCCTCATAAAAGTGTATCAAATCAACACATTGTACACCTTAAACTTACACAGTGTTATATCTGAATTATTATAGCTCAATAAAAAAAGATAAAATGAGAAAAACATAAAAATGAATACATGAATTTAGTGACAGACATAGGATATAAGTTAAGATGACTAATTTTTTTTCTTTTTTTCTTTTCTTCTTTTTTTTTTTTTTTTTTTTTTTTTGGCGGTACGCGGGCCTCTCACTGCTGTGGCCTCTCACGTTGTGGAGCACAGGCTCCGGACGCGCAGGCTCAGCGGCCATGGCTCACAGGCCCAGCCGCTCCACGGCATGTGGGATCCTCCTGGACCGGGGCACGAACCCGTGTCCCCTGCATCAGCAGGAGGACCCCCAACCACTGCACCACCAGGGAAGCCCTAAGATGACTAATTTTTAATTTGGATATGAGAATGCTTACTGAAATAAAATATCAGAAATATTTTTATTTTGGGACTAAAATGATGAGTTTGACTTAGAATAGTAAAATTTGATGTCTTGACAGGAGAGTCCACAATAATTCTATTTACACCCAAGCACAGGTTTATATTCTGAATTACATGATTTGCTATTCTATATACCATCAATCAGTTGTGTTGTCTGAGGGACGCATCTTATATATATATTAGATATATATATATATATATATATATATATATTATATATATATATATATACAAAATAATATATTATTTTGAAATTCTCACATGATCCTGATTTACAGAGGTATTTCTGTAGCCTTATTTTTGTTTCCTTTTACATAACCTCATCTCTTACCTGAGTCTGTCTTATCTTTTGCATGTAAGGGTTGCAGAGTTGCTAACTTTGCAATTAACTATAGATCCAGTCACACTTAAACTGATGAAATGATTTCACAGGTGAGAGCAGTTAAGTAGGATGCTAATATGAAAATGGAAGGTGCTCTTAATTTGATGGGGGATAACACTGTATATAAAATATGTGAATACGTTTAGTTTAAAAGCTTTAGCTCTTTGTAACTTCTAAAATATCTCATTCTGTTCCTTTTTCTTTGATATATTGCTAAATTTGTATATCTTATGCTGTCCATTTTTAGATGCATAGAACCATCTTTGATATTTAATTCATTTTATGTTCAGTATATTTTATTAAGAAAAATTAAAAACATTTTTGTCAAAAATTCAGTCTTTTTAAGTACTTCTCTCAGATATACCAAATATAAAATTTCTAAGAAATATATCCTTACCCCATTATCTAAGATTTACTGACATAAAAATAGGAAATTTGTTCCTGTAGAATCATTGTTTGTTTTTATAAATACGTCATTATCATCACCTAACTGGGTTTATTTGCTTGCAAAAACAGAAAGCTTTTTCTCTGTTGGAGTTCACATTTTTCTCTATGTAGCACACGTCTGCAATTATTTTCCAGTAAATCCTCCTCATCTTTTACTTCATAGAAATTTCTGTTCAAGTTTATGTTTGAGCCACAGCTAATAACTACGTATGGACCGTCTAAATGATTAAGTCATTGTGTACCATTTACTTTATGGAATATTTCACTTAACCACAAACTTGACCTTGTTATCTGTTACTTCTGTTGACAAAAACATATCCCTTGTTAAATGGAAATGTTTTACCTGGTCTATCTGACATCTACAGAATTACCAGCAAATCACTTTGTAATAAGTTCTTTAATTTTTAAAACTATGATCATTTATCCTTGGCTTTAATACTGTGTATCTGTATGTGAGTTTCCAATGCTTAGTTTTCTATAAATTAGAGAAGTGTTCTGGACATATTACAGTGGAGATACCAAAGGCGCTCTCAAGCCAATATAACACTATCATTGAACCTCAAGTCTCATTGTTCAGAAACAGTATTAAAATCTAAAAAGAATTTGATTATGTCAGTATAGTCAAGTGTGAGTTGGAAGGAGGAAAACTGATAAGAACAAGGAAAACTGATAAGAACAAGCAAAACTGCTGTTTCTGAAGAAATTGTGGTATCCTAAGGATTCAAATACCAGTAGGAGAGAAGTTTGCTCTGGAGGAGCTCACAGGTAGATGAGACAGAAAATATATAAAGACATTAACACACAATGCAAAGAGATATCTAATAAATTTATTAAAAAGTTATCTGGAGTTAACTTAGATCATCACTTCTCCAGTAAAATTAAACAGTCTGGAACTGTTCACTTAATGCCATTTGGCTCACTTGCTGTGGCCTTCAGACCATCCAGAAATTCTAACCCAGCCTACATTTCAAGTTTTGTCTCTTACTGTACAGTTAAACCTTCACCATGTACTCCAAATTGCCTTTTTCCCCCTTTTAAAACTCTTATTTCATTTCATTTTTTCAAACCTGCCCCCCCTTTTTCCTATCTCTATATGCTTTGATCCCAGACCCCCATTTCTGGTCATATGCATCTTATCCATCATTCAAAATAGAATACAGACATGTGAAGCCTTTCCTAAAAGCAACCTTTCTTTATTTTTTTCTCTCAGAGAACTTGGTTTTTATCTAGATTACAACAGCTACCAAATTTTTTCTTCCTTCAGAATTTATTTTCATATGCTTTTAAAAAAAGCATGGCAATATAAGTAACTGCAGGTAAAGAGGTATATAAATCTATATCTATATCTGTATCTATATCTGTATCTAATGTGTGTGTGTGTGCATGCCCCATAGCACCTAAGGCAGAGTCTTGCATATAGTGAAGAATATGGATTTGCTGAATTAAGCTATAGAAAAACAAGTCAGGATCATATCAGAGCTGAAAACAAGTTATCACAGTAGAACTTCAGAGGATCAGTTTCTAAATAAAGTGGAACAAGGGGAAAAATGCAGATAAGAAACAGAGTTACCATTATCTGTGTCCCTGCCTGTACACCTTTCCCATCCTGCCTTCTTCCTTCTGCCAGTTTTCTCCAGGGGGTTCTGGGGTGACCTCATGAAGTCAATTTTTAGGTTCCCAGGAAGTTTATTGACTGTGTGACACCAGCCTGCATCATGGGGAGGGGCTATTCCAAGCCCTAGTCATAAGACTATGCATTTACCTAGTTAAAATCTAAGCACATTTTATAGTAATCTATTATTTTAAAAAATCTACAACCTATGACAAGTAGTTCCAGTGACTCAATGATGCTGTTTTCAAATATCCACATATGGAGTGCTTATTATTGTGCCAACGCTAGTTTTAAATGTTTACGTGTATAAATAATTGAATCTTAGCTATAACCCTTGGATGTGGAAACTCTTACCCCCGTTTTACTGGAAAAGGTTAAGTAACTTATCCACTGAAAATCTAGGTAGACTAGCTCTAAAACTTATCTCTTAAGTGCTACGCTAGGTTATTTCCAGTCAGAGAAGAAAATTTTGAAGGGACAAGGGAATAGGCTCTTCTTACTAGCATTTACCCAGCTGGAATGACTGCCTTCAGCCTGTGGATCCCACTGGTGGTTCTATGCTGTAAAGCTTCAGTCGTTCGGGATTTGAAAACTTGATCTGGGAATGATTATTGTTTGGGGACCAGTTACCGTACCCTGAAATTCATCATTGATCCATGAAAGATAAGACAGACATCAAAACTGCCTAGATTCTAGCAATACAAATATTATATAGCAATAAGCACTTTCCTAGGGCCAAAATAATACTCTCCTAAGAAGACAATATAAGAAAAAATAGTGAAATAGATTTCAAACATTCCATGAAGCTTTTGCCTCTTGCACTTTCTCCGAGCTTTAAAACTTGACTTGGGTCTATGTCACTGGCTAAAGTTCTGACCTGTGTCAGGCTATTAATTCAGTTCCATACACAATGGCTAGCATAACAGAGAATATAAATATTTCTCTCAGGTAGAACTCCTACTTAGTAGGTAAATCAGTTGGTTGGGGTAAGTCTGGTCCATGAGATTTCCAGAGACTGAGGGTTCCATCTATCTGCCATTCCTTAGGTTGTTGCCCTCATCTGTAGGATCAAAACTGGATCAACACTACTACATCCACAGTTGAGGCCAAAAGTAAAGGGGAAAAAACTGGAAGGCAAGCAGCATGACCCCCAAATTGTACATGTATCACTTCTGCTCACATGCTATTGACTAAAATTTTATCACATGACCCCACCTTGGCAAAAGAGACTGAGAAGTACAGTTTCTTGTGGGCAGCCAACTAAAACTTTAGGGTTACTTTTACCAGAAGGAAAAACAAAAGTGTATTTCGAAGCCCTGTCACAGTCTGTTCCTCTGGGAGTGTAAGTATCTGTGTACACTTTCCCATACATAGAACATACTCATTTCCTTTCCACAGGAGATGATCCAAAGTCCCAACAAGTTGGTACCTCCAGCTCAAAATTCAGGATCTCCAGGTCACATGCAATTCTCTCCATCATGTGGATATGACTTTTCCTAGTTTGGCTACTTAACGACACAGCAGAATACCCATTACTTTCTCTGCCCTATTCCCATCACTGACCAGATATCTAATAGGCAATGGTGCTATCTTCTGGATGACAATAAAAACTTCCATATGGAAAAAGTGAGTGGGAAAAAGAGAGCAATCACTGGTCCATGGTATGTATCATAATCCTCCAGGCAAGGAAATATAAAGACCTCTTACTCCTGCATAAAATTTCTTGGTTAGCCCATCTGACTGTTCCTGGTAGTGTTCTGTGGTTGCAACTCTCTTGTCTGTAACCCTTTAAAGCACATGTGAAGGGGCATGCTTGGGGTTAAACGGCTTTCATACCTTGCTGTTTCTGGTGCAGTTTTAGAGCTCAAAAACTGCTTTAGGGTTCACAGCAGTTGCAAGATTTCTGCAGACTAAGTTTGTGCTTTCTTTGGTAACACAAATATCAGTGACAACACGTGGTTGGCTTCCAATTTTTTTCTTCTAGCGAGTTTCTTGTGCAAGCAACCCAAGCCCTAGGATTTAGTCTAGAAGTCATTCTTAAGCTCAACGTCTTATACATTTACTGGGTTCTGTATTTAGCCCTTTCTCATCTCTCTCATCTTAAAGGTGGCTTACTTGACAACATTGCTGAGAACAGAACATTTGATATTATCATAGTAGTGGACTTTACCCATTTTTAAATTGTCCATCTGTACCTGTGGCAGAGGCTGCTGGCTGTCTACGAGATTTCTGTCCTCCCGTTCCAGCCTAATGTTTTGCTTTTGGGCATGACTGCCTAGCCAGGACCACTCTTGCATCTATGTAGGACCATGTGACTAGTTCTTACCAGTAGAATATGAGTGAAAGTAAAATGTGTCACTTCAAATCTGAGATTGTTAGGACTTGGTTGTTCCTTCTCCTTGGAACTTCCTCCCTCCCTCTGTCAGCTGCATGTCACTGCCCTAGGTGACCTTGGAAACCAAGCATTGAAGAATGCAAAAGTTGCACCAGCTACAGGTCTCTGAATACCTGTTTGGAGCAGAATCTATGCCTGTGACTAGTAATATCTAACTTAATCTGCTCTCTGAGAAAGACATAAGCTTTACTGTGCAGAAGCAGAAGATTTGAGATTGCTCAAGTCACTTTGTGTTACCATAGCTAATACAGAATTCTCTTTCTATGTATAGGGTATTTCCCAGGTTAAAAGTTTTATTGGGGAACAGAGCTTATCTGCTGCCTCAAAATCTGAAGAGGACAGCTATTTGCTTTCCAAGAGGCACTGGCACCTTGGTATGTGTACATAACCCTCACTTTGTTATGTACCTGACCCTTGATGGTGGAGCCATGATGCAAATAAATTAGGGACTGTGTAGAATCCATACTGAGACAGTAGTAGTTGCGCAGCAACACTCAGATTCCAGGAAATTTTGTGAGCTGTGCAGTACTCATTTATTGAATTAATTTTTCCTTAAAAGAACAGTCCAAATTCTTTATCTCGGCTAGCAATTCAAAACCATGACTAATACTTTATAGGAGATGATTGAGACAAGCCTAAAAAAAATGATTCACATAACATAAATTAGATCTAGGCAGTAGAAACAAGGTTGGTTTTTATAGGCATTTTTGAGTATGTGAACTTTACTTTTTTTGTCTTTCCATGAGACTAAAAATGTGAAGTCTTTTAGAATTAGAAAATGCATTTTAAGTTAATTGGAAATGCAATTAGATGTCATTTGAAATGGTGTTTCTACCAAGGGAATCAGCCCTCAATTCATCATTTTGTACTTTATTGTCTCCTAGCAGAAATAAAAAAAAATTGATACTCTATTATTTTTAGACCACATTAACTAGAAAATGCCTCTACAATCTGCATACTTTCTCAAGAATATTTCAGTATCCTAAATTAACATACAGGTAAACACCTTTTTTAACTCAGTGGTTTGATACTGACATAGCACACCCTAAATGTCATGTGAAGTAGAAATGTCATCAGATAGATTTAGTCAGATACACCCACAGTTCATTTTTTGTCAGAAAAAAAACCATAAATGATCATTATCACCATTAATGATGGCATTCAGAAATGAGATGCCCATATTGTAGGCTGTCATTTCCACTCCTTTTTCCTGTCATTCCAAAATGTTATTGGAAAGCAAAAGGGACATCTAAAATGAGTGACATTTCACTTTTTACAGGGACTGTAGAAGCTCTGATTTCCTTTCATGGAGCCTTTATTGTACCTCATTATGAAACTGATTATTTCAGGGAATTGCAGTGTATGGTTATTATCTGTTTTTACTATTTGACCTTCCATGTTTCTGAGCCTATATATATAATGTACCATGTAAGTACCACAGTGGTATTTTACAACAAACTAATTAGTAATATCACAGAAGAAACTACATTATTTAATTTTAAAATAATATAAACAATTTAATGTAACTGAGGGATATTTCCTAATAGTAAATGTCTCAGCAGACTTCTAAGGGAACATTATTAATATTTTTAAATAGAAACCATCTAAGATTATAAAACATGTTAAAATGTAGTGGTCTGGCTCCTACTGTAAATTATAGCCCTTTTTTCTGTGTTTAAAGAGATAAATTTTATAGAACATAGTAATATATATCACAGTTCATTTCAATTAGCAGTTATACTGAAAACAGATCCTAGGTGAATGTGCTCTGCAAAGAATTCAGAAATCTAATTTAAGCGTGACTTTCAAATTCCAGTTATTTGACCACTTTCAACTCATGATGTCCACTATTATATTGGCGGTGGTAGTTAATCTCACTTCCCAACTCCTCAAAATATTTATGTAAGTCTGAGTCCAGTCAGGAGAGAGATAACACAATGTCTTGAACAGGAAAAGTTAATTTTTTTTAAGGATAATCTTATTTTATTTTTTTGAATTAAATTATTTATTTTTGGCTGTGTTGGGTCTTCGTTTCTGTGCGCGGGCTTTCTCTAGTTGTGGCGAGCGGGGGCTACTCTTAGTTGCGGTGCGCAGGCTTCTCATTGCGGTGTCTTCTCTTGTTGTGGAGCATGTGCTCTAGGCGTACGGGCTTCACTAGTTATGGCTAGCGGGCTCAGTATTTGTGGCTCACGGGCTTAGTTGCTCCATGGCATGTGGAATCTTACCGGACCAGGGATCGAACCCGTGTCCCCTGCATTGGCAGGCGGATTCTTAACCACTACGTCCCCAGGGAAGTCCTAAAAGTTAATTTTTTAATAAAGAATTATTAACTATAGCAAGGATTAAGGAGGGATTGGCTAGAAGTATAGAGAACTCTAAATAATATTGGACTAGCAGGTGAAATATTATATAATTTAATATAATATAATAACTACAACCCATAGGGCAGAAATAGCCCAAGGAAGAGACTTCGGTCCCCCAGTGCCCCTGGATTGAGATGCATATCTTTTTACAGAGGACATGGTCGTGATCCGCCAAATGGCAGAGGAGGTACTACAGTGTCACACTGGTAGGACTTGCTGGAAGTTCACCCTCTAAAAGGTTCCTGGTGTCTCATCAGAGGCTCTCCACTACAAAAATACCCGGGGGTACTGCTGGAGAACCAGAGAGCTCTCCAGAAGCCTTGGTCTGGAGAAGCTACCCACGAGCTCTGGAGAACACTCAAGCACTGCAGGAGCCAAACACCAGGAAAGCTACATTTGCTGCCAGAGCGTTTGGGCAAACAAACCAGACCAGGAAGCAAAAACCACTTTCTCATTCAACATCTTTCTTTCTTCATCTGCGGACAAAGCTTAAGATTGTACTTGTGGGTAAAAGAAAAATATTTGAAGGACCCAGAGATATTTTCATAGAACAAGATAAATGGGTGAATTCGAAGCTGAGGCAATAAATGTACAACCAGCATAACATTGTACTAAAAGAAGAACAAAAGTTATTTAAATATGTAGTTATTACAAAGACCCTATCTTGAGGAGTTAGATAATAGTTGAAAGTGAACTGACATGTCTGCCTGCATGCTTGTTGCTTAATTCTAGTGCTACCACAAAAAAAAAAAAAAAAAAAAAAAAAAAGTGATTTTATCTCACTGGCTCTAAGTTTCTGCAAATGCAAATGGAACGAATTAAAGTAAATTTACCATTTCAGTTGCATTGACTGTATCAGTAAATGGTTGTTGGGGGAGTGCTATATTTAAACTTAACTGTTTCTTATAAATGTGATTAGTCATTTAAAATGAATAAATCATTTTATAATATAGCCGCTAATAAGAAAGAAAATTCACAGTCAAGGAGACTCTCAGTAGTATATGTTGTTGACATATCCTAAATGGCCAAATTATCTTAGTTGGCTAATAAACATGATTCTCAGAAAAGTTCTATGTAATTTTCATCATTTCTCAATAAATAAAAGGGCAAAATAGATTGAAGGGCGTAAGTCATATGAATTATTATTAGGAATTTTCCCAAGAGTCATATGTTTAAACATGTTCAAGGAGAGGAGGACTGCAGCATAAAATTATCATCCAATTCATCAACATTTATTGTTCTCCATTGGGTCTAAGGGGCGTGTGTGTGTGTGTGTGTGTGTGTGTGTGTGTGTGTGTGTGTAAAGCTTTGTAAAGTATTTTAATTAAAGTAAATATAGATTTAATTAGAATAGTGTAAATTAATTGCATTTAAAAAGCAATACAGTTAGATGTACTATTTTTCTGTTTACTGCAAAATGATAAAGGCTCTGAAACTAACGGAAGATTCTTTTGTTTTTAAGTTTATTATTATTATTATTATTATTATTATTAATTTATTTTGGTTGTGCCAGGTCTTAGTTGCGCCAAGCAGGCTCCTTATTTGTGGCTCGTGGGCTCCTTAGTTGCAGCTCACTGGCTACCTTAGTTGTGGCACATGTGCTCCTTAGTTGTGGTTGGTGGGCTCCTTAGTCATGGCTTGTGGGCTGTGCTCCTTAGTTGCGGCACGTGTGCCCCTTAGTTGCGGCCGGCTGGCTTCTTAGTTGTGGCACACGTGCTCCTTAGTTGCGGCTAGTGAGCTCCTTAATTGTGGCATGCAAACTCTTAATTGGGGCAAGAATGTGGGATATAAGTCCCTGACCAGGGATCGAACCCACATCCCCTACATTGGAAGGCAGATTCTTAACCACTGTGCCACCAGGGAAGTCCCCTAACAGAAGGTTCTTGAATCTGTACTTGAATTACTTCAGATCATTCAAATAAATATCAGGAAAAGTTTTTGTGCAGTTATGTTAATTATAATTTAACTTTTAAATGATAATTTCAAATGGACTGGCCATTATCAAATATGGGAATAATAAGGTTAAAAAATTATGCTATTATGTGATAACAATCCAAGAAAAACAATCTTTTTATAGACCAAGATAGTATAGCATTGAATGAAAATATAAGGATGAAATAATTGTAAGTACAGTTTCCATTAGTGGCAAATAAATTTTAAGGTAAATTTTTCTGTTAGTAGAGAAGAAAGAAAATGTATAGCCCCTGGACACCTGGTAAAACATATTCATTGTCACCCAGAAAATCCCAATTGTGAACAAGTTATTTCTGAAATAATATGAAAAAGAAATTGACTTATACAACTTTCTTTTGTATTGCTGTGTTGTTTTAAATTTTAAAAAAGAAAAAGGTTAAGGTCATAAAAGTGGTATCTCCCATTTTAACATTACTGTGGATAGGTGGAATGTGTCCTTGGTGCTTTGTGACTTTTAAAAGTATTACTTTCCTAGATAAAATCTAATATTGGGTCAGCCAGAATGTCTGTTCAGTTTTTTTCTGTAAGATGGCTCTAGTAGCACTTAGTTGTCTTTAACTTCATTCGAAACAATTTTGTTAGACAGTATGTTAGAGCTGTCATATCAGCGTGCATTTAAAAAAGACTTATCAAAATTAGTGAACTTTTGTGTAGCCATTTTAATACTGAAGATGGAGGAAAAAAAGCAACATTTTCGGCATATTATGCTTCATTATTTCAAGAAAGGTAAAAAGGTAACAGAAATGCAAAAAAAATTGTGCAGTGTATGGAGAAGGTGCTGTGACTGATCGAACGTGTCGAAAGTGGTTTGCAAAGTTTCGTGCTGGAGATTTCTTGCTGAGCGATGCTCCAAGGTCGGGTAGACCAGTTGTTGATAGCGATAAAATCGAGACATTAATTGAGAACAATCAACATTATACCACGTGGGAGATAGCCGACATACTCAAAATATCCAAATCAAGCATTGAAAATCATTTGCACCATCTTCGTTATGTTCATCGCTTTGATGTCTGGGTTCCACGTAAGTTAAGCAAAGAAACCTTCTTGACCGTATTTCTGCATGCGATTCTCTCCTTAAACGTAATGAAAACAAATTGTGACGGGCAATGAAAAGTGGATACTTACAATAATGTGGAATGGGAACAGATCATGGGACAAGTGAAATGAACCACCACCAACCACACCAAAGGCCAGTCTTCATCCAAAGAAGGTGATGTGTATATGGTAGGACTGGAAAGGAGTCCTCTATTATGAGCTCCTTCCAGAAAACCAAACGATTAATTCCAACAAGTACCGCTCCCAATTAGATCAACTGAAAGCAGCGCTCGACAAAAAACGACTAACTTAGTCAACAGAAAACACATAATCTTCATCGGGATAACTCAAGACCACATGTTTCTCTGATGACCAGGCAAAAACTGTTACAGCTTGGCTGGGGAGTTCTGATTCATCCACCATATTCACCAGACATCACACCTTCGGATTTCCATTTATTTTGGTCTTTACCAAATTCTCTTAATGGAAAAAATTTCAATTCCCTGGAAGACTGTAAAAGGCACCTGGAACAGTTCTTTGCTCAAAAAGATAAAAAATTTTGGGAAAATGAAATTATGAAGTCCCTTGAAAAAATGACAGAAAGTAGTAGAACAAAAGGGTGGTGAATACGTTTTTCAACAAAGTTCTTGGTGAAAATGAAAAATGTGTCTTTTATTTTTACTTAAAAACCGAAGGCACTTTTTGGCCAACCCCCTAGTTTGATTTTAATTCTCTATTTGAAATTTAAATTCTCTCTCTGGCTCTCTCACTCTCTTGCTGTCTCTCACTCACTTTCTCTCTCTCTCTCTCTCTCTTTTTTAAGCTTCTCCATGGGTTGATAACAGTAGAACTCCAAACAAGATTGACCTTTACGATGTACGAAGGAGACCATGGTAAGATTTTGGGGTAGCCATGATAAGATGAAAAAGACAAAATAAGGTTTCTTTTCTTTCTTTTTTTTTTTTTTTTTTGTTAAAAAGTTGGAGGGAATCTTTCCATTATTAGGATGAATATTGTCTGATTATTTAAAAACCTCTTTTTTCCCTTTTATACATTGGAATTTTTATACATTTATACTTTAAAACAGTTAAAGCTAAATGAAGATGATGAGTTCAATGGGCAGTGATAATGAAGTTGTTGAAATGATTCATCAAATGCATTTCAAATGGACTACTTTAAGTTTTATAGTCAATGTCATTTCTAAGTCTCTTTTAGCTGTTGGGGATTTCTATTGAAAGTCTCCCAGTTTGCTTGGAGTAGGGCTCTAATAATCAACATCTGGATAGAGTAGAATGTAGTTTGCCTCTGGTGGTGAACTAATGAGGACTAGCCCCGAGGTAAGAGCTGCCCCTAGTTATAGTCATATAGCTTAAGTTTCATTTTTCTAAAAAAAAACTTTATTTGTTCCTTACTACTAAATAAACTCATTTTCCTAACATATGAATCAAAAAATACCGAATACGTCATGATTACACTCACTGGGAAACAATTATTAAACTCGTGCATTTTAATTCATTGTTTTAATGTATTTAAATGCATGGCTCTATACTTTTTAATGAGTTCACATGTTATACAATATAGTGCTTTGTAACCTACTCTTTCATATCAATACCTTTTCATAAGGGACACAGTAACATCATTTTAAAAGAATGACCAGATGGTAACTTATTTTAAAAATCCCCTATTATTGGACATTTTGGTTATTTCTGACTTTTTGCTAGGGTTCAGACAAATTCTAAGACACATAATAGTTGATTCAAAGAAACGTATTTAAGGCTTTTAAAATGCCCTATTAAACGTCCCAGTAGCAATTTACATAAACACCAACCATGTATAATAGTACCAGGTATTATTAATCCCCATATTATTCTTGATAATATTTCTCTAAATTAGTGGCTTTGGAGCCATGGGTTGTTGAGTGGAGGCAAAGCCTATGACATCACGTGATTTCGGTTCAGGAAGCAGTTGTTTTGGCAGAAACTTAGAAACTAGGTCCCAACTAGAAGAGACAGACGATATCCTGTCTTCCATCTTCCTCATGGAGAGGCATGCCAGGACCATTTGTCAAGATGCTAGACATGAACTAGATTTGCCTTCCACTGGAATATCCCAGCAACCCTGCAATTTTACCTTCTAATAGAAAAACAAACTTGAGTGCAAGCTGTAAACTCTGTTTCATGAACATATAGTCCTGAATAGTTACTAATTGTGCTGAATGTTGCCTGAAAACTTATTGGCAAGGTATCTGGCAGACTTCTGAGAAGTTAGATTTAGAGTCTTGGACAATAAGTAGAACACTGAGTTCAGATTCAGCTCTTCTTGTTGGGGAAGGCAGGTCCCCACTTCCCATCAGCCTGTGGCCAGGCAACATGAGTTTTCGGGATCATTCACCTGTAGTTAAGTTTATCTCTACAGTGGCTGAACTATTCTCCTTTAGTCTCTTTTCACGTGCAGAGATTCTGAATCTGTAGGGCTGGGGTTGAGTGTGGGAATCAGCATTTTGAACTGGCTCTCCAGGTGATTTTTAAGATACTATAAAGTCTGAGAACCACTACTTGAAACTCTTGGAAGTAACATTATATGTTGTTTTTAATTACTTTATTGTCCCTTTGTCAGTCTTTATTGTCCCTTTGTCAGATTAGACCACTAATCTATTTTTGCGGGGATTTTTGTGTGTGTTTAAATATATGATAAAATCTTATTATTTGTTTTTATTATTATTATTATTCTTTATTTATGTATTTATTTAGTTAGTTAGTTTTGGCTGCGTTGGGTCTTCGTTGCTGCTCACGGGCTTTTTCTAGTTGTGGTGAGCGGGGGCTACTCTTCGTTGCGGTGCGTGGGCCTCTCATTGTGGTGGCTTCTCTTATTGCAGAGCACGGTCTCTAGGCCTGAGGGCTTCAGTAGTTGTGGCACGTGGGTTCTAGAGCGCAGGCTCAGTAGTTGTGGTGCATGGGCTTAGTTGTTCCGCGGCATGTGGGATCTTCCCAGATCAGGGTTTGAACCCATGTCCCCTGCATTGGCAGGCAGATTCTTAACCACTGCGCCAGCAGGGAAGCCCTATTATTATTCTTTAGAGTGAGTTTTAGAACCTGTGGTCAGCAAAATGGAATTTAGGTTAACTTTTTTTTTTTTTTTTAGGGAAATGTTCTTCCAGAAGTTAGTTTCTTTTGCTCCTAGTATTAAAGCACATCTCTTATTCCTTTGTTATAAATATCTGTAAAACATACCTTAAGTATTATGCCTCTGACATTTCTATTATGTTAAATGTAGCTTTTCTAAAGTTGATGTTACAGAATTGTGAATAAAAGAGCATCGTCTACCTAGATAGAATGGAAATAGGGCCTTGCTTGGAAAATTTCTCAGAGATTAGTAAATAGCAGTTTAATAAATATCAGTGCTTGACATTTTACAAGAGAAAAAATTATTCATATGATATTTGTTACAGGTACATCCAAGGAGCCGCATCTCCTAAAGACATGCTTATTCTGGTTGATGTGTGAGTAGTTAAATATTACATAATTTTCATATACTGAGAATATAGGGAGGAGTTTTAGATAACAGTAGTAGGTTGGGACTAGAAAATAGGTTGAAAAAAAGACAAGGAATAATTATGATGGCTTTTATATCCAGACAAAGAAATCAAATTAAGGCAGTAACAAAACAAACAAAAATTCTCTTATTGAAAATGAGAGGAATCTATGTCAAAATTGAAAATTATGGCTTGGTTCTGAAGTCTGAGCTTTTTGAAAAATTATTGATTTGCTTCCAGTTTTTTGCTTTATATTTTAAACAATATTAAAGTACATGGTTGCTAAATCTAAGCTGTTTCTGCTTCCAAAAAAAGTAGAATAATTAGTTGGCACTTAGTTATTAATGATTCAAATATCTTTTAGGGATTGGCCACAAAATATCAATAGATAAATATTACATATATTGAATGTCAATACTAGGCCTTTCTCAAGGGCAATGCTGAAATACAAGAAAGAATTTCCTGAGTTTTTATATTGGTCATTTTATTTTTTTGTCACATTGCTTCAAGTTAGGGTGTGTGTGTGTGCGCGCACATGCACATGTGTGTAATCTTCCAATCTTCCAATAAGATAGAAGATGAAACTGTAGAACATAGTGAAGAATATATCCTGCTTTGGAGATTTAGTTTTTGAGAGCAATACCAAGGAACTAAAAACGTGAGGTATAAACTGCTTATATTATTTTCCCTGAGAGAATAAAAGTATACCCTCATCTGTTCTTTGCCCCTGGAAGAAACAGAATCCAATGTTTTATAGGCAACTAAATTCATTTCACAGGATAGTGTCAGCGTTTGAAAATTTCTCCATTATAATGTGAATTGAACAAGTTTAAAATCTTATAACATTGCCTGAGAAAGAGAAGATAACTGAATTTGACAAAAGTAACAAATGTTAAATCTCATTTCATTTGTTACAATGCATTTAAACTTCATCTTGTTTTAATTAAGTTATTATAGAGTTTGTACATATGCTAATCCTTGATATTCTTCTGAAGTATAAATCTGAATGGTAATGCAATATTATAACATATTGGATATATGCTATTGGATATATGTTAATTTCCTGAAATAATTTCTTTTATTAAAATCTTTGGAACCCATGTAGGATACCAAGTGGGATAAAAATGTAGATGAAGTTGTAATGCCATTTTAAAAAATTATTTCAACAGAAATGTGTTGAGGGTATCCTATATACAATGTGATGATACAAAGATGATTAAGACATGGTCCCTGATCTCAAATGTATTAGTGAAATTAAACCATATTCACATCAGTAAATTAAAACAATTGTAGGAAGTGAGAGATATAAAGTATGACACAGCACTGAAGGAACACATAGGTGAGACAGCACATTTCATTTTAAAGTGTCAGGAAAGACTTCATTAAGGAGATAAAATTGGAATTGAATCCTTATAGCTAAGATTTAACAAGGCAGGCATGGGAAGGGAGAGGCAAGAGAGTGGAATTTCAGGTGGAAGGATGACAGAAGCAAAGCGACATAGATGAGAACATCTGATAACAGCTAGAAAAGTAAAACTGTGAAAAAGTTGGGAACTAGAGACATAAAAGTGGAAGTTAATTGCCTAGAGAGGAGCCCTGCAAATAGATGTGGTCATTCAGATGTAGAGACAAGAAAAATGAAGACTAAACCCCAGAGAATATCTACTTTAGGATATAAAACAAAGCATTGTGTTTACAAATCTATTATCAAATTCTTATACTGCTTCATAATTATTGGTTTAATCAAGTCAAACAGTGAGCTCCCTAGGGCAATGACTGTATCTATTAACCTCTGTAGCCCTCACTACTAACTTGGCTAACAGAGCTGGAATTCAGTGTATATTTCCTCAATAAGTGAATATGCCATGAGTATCCACAGTTTCTTAAAATTGTCACTTGACATGTAATTTTCATCATTGCAATTAGAAAAATATACATTCTGATGCTTGTTGGAAAGAAAGACAAGATTTTTGTAATTTATTTCTACTTGCTATCAAAAATAGGACTTTTTCTACTACTGGTTTTTTGAAGACAAAATTATTTGAATATTATTATCTAGAGTCAGTGCATGAGTTGCGTTTCCTGAGAGTGTACGATGTTAATTAACTACATGGTCATTAACATGTGTGGACTCATTTTTTTATAGGAGTGGGAGTGTTAGTGGATTGACACTTAAGCTGATCCGAACATCTGTCTCTGAAATGTTGGAAACCCTCTCAGATGATGATTTTGTGAACGTAGCTTCAGTAAGTATATGATGACTGCATTTTTGCTGAGTAAAATCTACAGTTTTTATCTCCCTCTGGTTTTAAATACTTTATGGTGTTTTGTCATAGATAGGCTGGGATATTTCTGGTCCTATTACAAGACTATCTTACTGAGCTATCCTCTCTTGTTACTCATTCTCCCATACTTCCACACCAAGGTCCTTTCTGAATGTTTGAGGATTTACCCATGAATGGGGTGATTGAAGCAATGAACATGAAGGAAAAACATTATATATATTCTCTTTGACTCAGAGGTGCTTAAACAGTTGACGTGAACCCCCGTACTCATTGATATCATCGTAACTCCCAATAAATAGTGACTCTGCCGTGTAATTGTATGGCAATTTTCTGTTCATTGTAATGCTCCTTTTTCATACTGGACACATATCCATAATATATTATGTTTTTTAAGTTTTTTTTATTAGTAACATGAGAACCAATAGATATTTGAATGTGCTTTCTTAAAATTCTTGTTTCCAGGAACCATTTTAGACCTTCCTCCTCATAGCTAGAGAGCACTGAACTCTGAAGCAAATAAAACAGGACAAAATGAATGTTACTGTATCTCACTTTAATTCATAGAATTTGGGCAGAAAATTTCATGGCCGTGTACTGGTTGATATAATTTCACATTTGAAGTGGTTGTATTCATAGAGATGCAGATGAGGGAAGAAGTATTTGTGGTGAGGTCATTTTTGTATTGAGCATAGGAGAATGGATCTACCTCTAAAACCACATGGGAGGAAGTTAAAGCAGCTGGCCTACAGTCAATTTACTCCCTTCACTGGAAGGGTACCCCCTGGAAAAAAGTAGGCAGAGGAACTGAATATAGTCTCTTGTCAACCAGAGCCTCAAGTAACTAGATAAATCATATTTACTAAGAGGTAGAGGAATTACTCCAAAAATGATTTTAGCAGGATATCCCTAGCTAAGGGTAACTGTCATAAATAGAACCCAAGATCAATGAAGGAAGATTCCTTTAAAACTATCTAATAGGCAATATAACTCTCTGGGTAATAAACTGGAGATATTTCATAGTTTAAATACTCACCCTGCAAAGCTCTTTTTGAGACCACTTTCATCTGGGCCCAGAGGAGTGTCTCCAATACAGTAATGTAGGACCTGGTCTATTAGTTTTCTGAGGCTGCTGTAACAGAATAACACAGACTGGGTAGCTTAAACTACAGAAATTTTTCTGTCACAGTTCTGGAGGCTGGAAGTCCAAGATCAAAGTGCCGGCAGGGTCAGTTTCTCCTGAGGCCTCTTTCCTTGGCTTGCAGATGGCTGCCCTCTTGCTACCACTTCATATGGTCATCCCTCTGTGCAGACTAGTGTCTCTTCTTCTTCTTATAAGGACACAAGTCATAGTGTATTATACCCTCAACCTAATGGCCTCATTTTTAATTTAATCACCTCTTTCAAGAACTTATCTATGATTACTGTTACATTTGGAGGTACCAGGCGTTGGGACTTCAACATAGGAACTTGAGGGGGGACACAGTTCAGCTCATGACATCTGGGGAACTGCCCTCCATACCTAGATCTTTCTATGCTTTATCTGAATGTTTAGCAGTCCTTTAGCTTGTCTGCATCCTTGATATTATTAGTAAAATTTGATACTGCTTAAGAGCTCTGATTCATGTCAGTCTGATTTTATAATCTGACCCTGGGTGTTATGTTAGCTCACGACTTACTCAACAAAATGAGAACAAGTAAAATGTAATGCTTGGTCTCCCAAATAAAATGATCAGAAAAGATAACCATTTAGCTTAATTTGTACATAAAAATATTGTTTATTACAAAGGCATTGTAAAGGTTGCTAACAAAATATTATCTTTGGCAAAGCAAAAGACAAAGTTGTAAAAACATTAAATTCAGTACAGATTTGGCATATCTAATGAAATTTAGATAAAACCAGCAGACATTAAATATGGTTAATGTCTTAATCTGGCTTCCTCCTGATTCTTACTCATGGATTCAAGTGTAAATGGTTTTTTTGGGACAGGATCCCAGGAAACACAACCAATTAAAGGAAATTAGACAAGGGAAGGAAGGAAGAATGCCAATTAAAAGAACTTAATTTAATTTAAAGGGATTTAATCCTATTGAGGTATCCTAGAAGCTGTATAGAATATGAAGTTCAAAGTTATTCTGCCTCAAGGCCAAGTGAGCTGTGGTTTTAAGTACCAGCCTTCCATATGTGTGGGCAGAATAGACTCTGACCATAAGAGAGAAATGTAACAAAAAGTTGCAGGTGGTGGTAGTTAGAAACCTGTCCAGTATGCCCACTGTATCCAGTTAATGATCCTTAAAGATGGCATCTGACATGTCATTTAAAGCCAGTGTTTCCTTATTGATTTTCTATCTGGATGATCTATCCATTAATAAAAGTGGGGTGTTAAAGTCCCCTACTATTATTGTACTACTGTCAGTGTCTCCTTTTATGTCTGTTAGTATTTGCTTTATGTGTTTAGGTGCTTTATATTGCATGAATAGATATTTGCAAGTATTATATTCTCTTGTTGGATTGATCCCTTTATCATTTAAAAATTCTTGAAAATGTAACATTGTTTTTTATGAGTGGATACAGCCTGATGCCAGCACATCAGTGGACTTAGCACCATGATTCAAAGAACAGGGGCTTCCCTGGTGGTGCAGTGGTTGAGAGTCCGCCTGCCGATGCAGGGGACGCGGGTTCGTGCCCCAGTCTGGGAAGATCCCACATGCCGCAGAGCGGCTGGGCCCATGGGCCATGGCCACTGAGCCTGCGCATCCGGAGCCTGTGCTCCTCAGCAGGAGAGGCCACAGCAGTGAGAGGCTCGCGTACCGCAAAAAAAAAAAAAAAAAAAAAAAAAACAAAGAACATACTGCCTCTTGAAGGACAACATTCCTACTCAAAGACTGTCATCTGCAAGCTGGAGCTTTAGTTGCACACTTAAGAGACTATCCCAGTGTTTTATCAGGCTGGCTGTTTCTAAGTGATGCAGTATATGGTAGACCCAGTGGATCTTGTGGTCATTTGTTTGTTGTTGGACCTCCTTCACCATAAACTAGATTGCTTGATTTGAGGAGATATTATGTAGGATTCCGTGATGGTATCCCATGATGATAAATCAGACAGTGTGTGAATCCAGAGGATTAATGATACTGCATGAGGCATTGCAAACAGGAAAGGGGAACTCTTAACTGAAACATGTATCAATAGCAAGAAAAGCAAAATTGGTGCCACCCCATTCCAGAGGGATAAAATCGAATACAATCTGTTTGAAATCAAGTTGTTGAATGTCTTTTTGAAGAGTGATACTGTATTAAAGACTCAACATTGGACAGTTTCCAATGGGTTAGCCATTCACTAATGGCGATAGCTGTATCCCACTTGGAGAGAAAGAGCCCATGTTTTTAGGCCCACATATATCCCCTCTTTCTCTGCTACCTGGCTGCTGCTTTTATGGGCAGTTGCTGCATACAATGGACAAATCCTCCTCTCCACTCAGTTGTTCAGTACCTCCTCTGTATGAATGTTCTCTAGGGGTGATTGATGAGAGACAGAGATATGTACATTTCATGCCTCCACCCATAGGTCCATCCTCACGCTTCCTCTCCAGAGCTCTTTGTCTAGGGAAGGTCTTCCATTGCTTCTTCAAGGGCATTGGTCAACCAGCTAAGCCATTTGCCCCTATGCAGGAGTGGTGTTGTCTTATCTCAGGCTACTTGCTCCCTTACACCAAGTTGATGACCAGGTGTTTTTTTGCCTCAAGATCCATCAACATCCATCCCCTGGCATGTTCTCCCAGTTTCTGCTGTTCATATTAGACAGATCTTGCACCTCTTTTGTTGAATATTCTCTTTTTCTGTTTTCCTGGAACAGAGACTATTTTTCCAGGTAGGCCATGTTGAGACCTGGTCTATTTGTTGCCTAGAGCCATGAGGGGAGATGAGATCAGATCTTAAGGGAGAACATACATCATCTTTTATGATCTCTGGGAATGGGAGAAGCTACTACCTTCTAAGAGGAAGAGATTACTTCTGCATACCCAGAGGATATAGGGGAATCTGGAAGTTCATTGTTCTCAATAGCATCTACCCATGTCCCCATTCTACTCTTACGATCCCATTCTTTGCCTATCGGTGTCCTGACTTTTGCATAGAAACCTGCCATGGGTGTGGATGCGGCCTCCTTTATAGTCATGTGACTTTCAAAAGCAAATTCTCTGTCTGTTTCTAGCACACGTTGTCCTTCTCACATCAAAAAATTAGAATCTCTTTATTGGCTCCCGTATATATTCTGGCTTTCACACTTTGCCCTTAGTTGGTAGTTGCCTGATCTGAGGTTGTCACTTTTTTTCATTGAGTTTAACAACCAACCAATTCCAAGCCCCTATAATTACTGTTGTCACCATATTTCTCAAATGCTAGGTGCCTCCCCTTTATTCTGTATTGTGTTCCAGTCACTACAGGTAAAAATCTTAGCAGTTATGATGCTGTAGCCTCTGAGAGGTTTTCTTTACTCCAGTTATCACTGATATATAGCCAACTACCAGAGGAATCTTTATTGCCACATGGCTGGTGAATGATTTAATTCTGGAATCCTATCCTGATGATCTGTTTCCTAAGACCTCTGCTAGTATCAACTTATATTGTCTATCCTGTGAAATAGTTCATGAGGTAAGGATTCAAGTACAAATGGCTTATTTGGAAAATAATTCTAAGAAAGGTTGAGAGAAATGTGAGAAGTAAAGCCAAAAAAGGGAGAGAACTGATAAACAGTGGGTTATCAAACAAGTTACCACTGTGAGTGAGTAGAGCTTAATCCTCTGGGCAATTCTGTGAACCAAGGTAGATTGCATGAATTGAAATTATTCTTTCCAAGGGGACAGTGTGCTGGAGTATTTGAAGTTAATGACCCCTCCCAAGGACGTTAATTCCCCAGTGTTCCCAGGCCACCATGTGCACAAGCAAAAGGCTCCCAGAAATCTTGGACAGTTAAATTTGGGCTGATACATGAGGAAATATGGATGGGGCACCAGTAGCATCTGCCTCAGTTAGAAACTGAACAGTGCTATAAAAAATATGCTTCAAAAGATTTTCTGACTGAACAGTAGAAATGGCTTTGAATGAATTTTATGCTTTCACCTTTTAGGCAGCAATCAATGATTCTTTCCTAATTAAAATAAAAAACTTAGATGGGATTGCCTTTGAGATTCGTTGGGTTTTTTTTCCCCACAAACACCCACTGTATTTTATTTTTACAAGAGATAAATAAACTGACACCAAGCATTGTAAATGGATGACCACAACAAAAGCAACAATGACTGCAATTACCAAACATGAAACACACTCATACTATGTCATAATATTGACATTCAGTCCAGTAATCCTCCACTGTAACAGCTCCTTTACTTTGCAGTGAAAATTGATTTGTATATTTTTTGCCTCTGAGTCCTTGTGGGATTTTTTTTTATTCAAACAGAAAGTCACAAAAATTTTAATCATCCTCATCAATTCACTCAGTCCCATGTAATTAATTTTTTTATCTTGATCTTTTGTTAGCACTTTTATGAATTCATCAGTTTTCCATTAGAGTTCTGAAAATGCTTATTCATTCAGTTCAGCAGTGTAGTCAGTTACCAAAAACCTGTACTTGTCAGAGTCTTTTCTATGACTTCCGTGAAGATGAAACCCTTTTATAGGAACATTTTTGCAAAAGCATCAGAGTACACCCAGAACTCTCTGTAAATGACGAAAGCCTTAAAAATGACCCCGGTTAAAGATTTGATGAAAGTTCATAATAATGCAGTTGACAAGGAAATTTAGTTATTTCTGAGATACACATTTTAAAGTAATAACTAGAATTATGATTTATAACATAATACCAGAACATGTAAGATTTTTAGAAATTTCATGTAATGTCTGAAACATTTATATTAACATACTTCCATACAAATAACCCAAAGAAAGTTTAGTATTAGTTGTTTTTTGTTTTTTTATACTGCAGGTTCTTATTAGTCATCAATTTTATACACTGATACATGTATCAGTGTATACATGTCAATCCCAATCACCAAATTCAGCACACCACCATCCCCACCCCACCGCGGTTTTCCCCCCTTGGTGTCCATAAGTTTGTTCACCTTTGAGATTCTTAATGCCTGACAAGTTTTAAGGACCTTTGCTTCTTCTAAAAATATTATGGTTGTTAAATGTGTATTTCTTTAAAGAAAATTGTTAACTAACTTCTTAAGAAACAAAATTGCAAGGTCTTTCCTTGTGATTTCTGTGAATCAGGTTAATATAAACTTTATTGATGCCTTGACAGCTCTTTGTAAATCCTTGCTGGGGCGTCCTCACTTGATGTAACTTCAATATGTGAACTGAAAGCATATAGGCAAAGTGAATATGTTGCTTGTAGAAAGAACTGGGAATGCATTTGATATGGAAGTAATGTATCTCAATGTGTCGAGTTAAAAATTATGAAAATATCTCAGTTATGTATTCAAAAATAGGGGAGAAGTGTGATATTAGAAGATGCAAATTCTAAGGTGAATATTGCAGAAGATGCTTCATCATACACTATGATGAAGTCATAGTGATATCACACTCTACTACCAGAGAAATTTTTTACTGGTCTCAGTTCCTAGTATATTGGCTTATTTAGTTGAGGTTCATTAATTTACTTTGTGGTTTATGGTCCTTATTTACCATAAGGAGATATTTTTGTCAACTATACTCTGATTTTTTTATTGACTATATATTTTTGTTTAATTCTGTTATTTGAGCAAAAACATTAGTACATTTTCATGGTTGAAAAGTCACTAAATGATATTAGCTGATCATATTATTCCAGACATAGATTTACCCTTCAGAAAATCAATACGAACAAGATCTAAAGTAGGTATGTGTTCATTATTTATCTAATTTGTGTATTAATCTTCAATTTAATCACATTATAGTGAATTATTAGAGTTAATTTTTTTAACACTGCTCATGAGACAGGAACTGTTCCATGTGTTTTTCAGAGTAACTCATTTATTCTTCACAACAACTTTGTGAGGGAGATAATATTACTGACCTAAATTTTATAGATAAAGAAACATAAAGTGTAGTAACTTTTCTAAGTGAGAAGCCAAGATTGGAGCACAGCTGTTTTCATTTATTAGTCTAGATTTATCCACAAAGTTATGTGGTTGGATCCTGAAGGAAAATATAAAGTAAGTTTACTAATTTTAATGCATAATCTGATATATTTAAATATATTTCCAAGCTATTAGAATTCTTAGAAATTCTAAGATAAAATGTGATTAGGTTATAATAGCAAGGAGAAATGCTTCTTTTAAATCTAAATTTATTATTAATTTTTGAAGAAGAAGGTTATTTATGTTTCAGTGGAGGACTTGTTTTAAGAAATCTGCCATATTTTGGCTTGAAAAAGCATATATGAATTGGATTCTTCTTATAATTTCAAATAAACACTTAAACATTATATCTGGATTATACATTTTTTGCTTAGGTAATGTGTCTCCTTTTTATAAATTTATTTACTTCCTTTATCATGTGTCCTTTTGCTTCTATCAAACTACATAGATTGTTATTTACATTTATATAATACTTAATGTCAACCACATCAACTTCATAATTTCAAAGAAATTCTTCATTTTTATTAGTTGGGTGAAAAAAATACCTGAAAGTGATACATTTAAAGAGAATTAAAACTAACACGACATTGTAAAACAACTATACTCCAATAAAAATTAATTCTAAAAAACTTAAAAGAAAAGAATTAATTCTTATGTAACATTTTGGTCAAAGAAAAGTAAAATCATATTTTTGTCTTTAAAAGATAGGCCTTTCTCATTAAATAGAAATGTAATAACTTAATGATGTAGAGATTCTATGGAAAAAAAAAACCTTCTAATATAGTTATAATCTGCTGGGGTCTATGTGTGTGTATGCATACAGATGTGCTTTTATGTTTTTCTCTCTGAAACTGCTTGAAAGTCTAGGAAAGAAGCAATATAACTTTTAGCTTTTGTAACTTCAGGGAGGCATAATAATAAGACACTGAGGATATCTGGTAGTGATTCCATAATTAACTCTGACAGTAATCTTCCCACAAAGCCCTCATGCATTTCTCTTCATCCTCATAACCTAAGATCATGTCTGTCATCCAGAGTTATGACGCAGTCTGAACGCTTTCCCAACGTTGCCTAGAACCATCAGACAGAAAAGTCAAGCAGCTTCTCACTTTTAGGCTTATGTATCTAAGTTTCTTTATTTTTTTGAGAACGGTAATTTTTATGCTTCAATCACACATAAACGTCAGAACAAATGTTGATCATTTCCTAGTGTTTGTATAATCTCCAGGGTTGTTCTTTGTTGCAGACAGGAAGCCTGCTGTTAGGCAAATCTTAAATGCAGGCATAATGTAGCTGTTTTCCCACTAATCCAGTTATATACTTTGATAGAACTAAGTGGTAGATAATAAGAGCAGCAATTCAATCACAGCATGTTCTGATTTGCAGGCAAAATTTCAAATGTTGACACAAAGAGTGGAATTTGTTTATGAAAGTGAGGAAGTTTGACGTATTAGGAGTAAAATACTGCAAGCCAGTGGAGGATGAAAGGAAAATGTATGCTGATTATGGACAATATATGAAAAATTAACAACTGAAGAAGATGGTCTTGTGTTTCAGTAAAATCACATATTTTTATTTAAGAATTAGATGCAAATTTTAGGATTTCGTTAATGATCTTTGAGTCAGTTTTCTTGCGGGAAGCTTTCCTAACTTGTGGTCATTTTAAAATGCTATCTTTGATTATTCATCAGAAAGAAATAATCAAAATACTCCTTATAATATCTTTGTTATTACTTGTAGGAGATAACTTTAAAAAACAAATCAACTCTACCCCTTGCCCCAACTGTAGTCAATAAACAACAGTTCTAGAGGTGACAATCTCTAAATGCCAGTGCAAAATGAGGAGTGAGGGTCCATAGCCACATAGGAGGCTGGGAAGGGATGATCCTGATGAAAGGATCTGGTGACATTAGTCAGGCTAAGTTCTGGTTAAGTGACCTACTTCCCACTCTCCTCACAATCCTGCCTCTTAGATGTACTCATAGAATTGCGTAGGAGTAATGCACAACCTTTGAAACTGATCTCAGGTGGCCTCGGCCTGCAGCGCCTTGAAGCAGGGTTTCAGCTCCCAGGCAGAGATTGAGGTCGGGTCACAGCAGTGAGAGCGCCAAATCCTAGCCACTAGACCAGTGGCCAGTGACAAGGCCCTGGCCCTTTGGCTTTGCAGAAAAGAATTCCCACAAAGATAGAAGGTAGTGAAACAAGTGAAGTATTTATTAGGAGGGAAAGGAATACAATACATGTGGTTAGACACATGGGCGGACTAAGAGAGTTGCGCCCTCGCGGTAGTTTGAAGCACTCTTTGGGGCATTTCTTCCAGGTTTCCTTTGGCCAATCATTTGATTTGCCTGGTTCTGAGTCCGTATTTGGTGTATCTCGGGATCCTGCCACGTGTGCCTGTGCATCCCTGAGCCAAGATGGATTCTAGTGAAGAGGCCTATGGGTAGTTGACATCACTTACTATGGGGTGGCGCCCCCTCCCTTTTTGACCTCCAAGAAGCTTTCTAGCTGGGAGGGTCTCCTTGACTTCGAGAATGGAAATACGTGGCCTGTTATCTTCTATTTGGGGGGCGCCCAGCCTTCTCTCTCAATTGTCCTGCTATTCTCGTCTTGGAGTATCAGTCTACAGGGAATGAATCTCCAGTTGCTGGCCATGGGGGGGGGGGGGGTGCCCATCTGCCTCCTGCCTCAAAACTACTAGTTATGTGAGCTTATACAAGTTACTTAAGTCTTACAGATCTGTTTTCTCCTCTTTGAAATAGACAGAACCATATTTAACTTGCCTTTAAGTTACTGAGCACCAAATCGAATAACACATGAAAAGTGCTTATTTATTGTAATCATTTTTCTGGTTATTATTATTGTTGTTGTCATCTTCCAACACTTTTCTTCCAACTGTTAGGAGACAGTTCTTTGTGAATGTGTCACATTTCTTCAAGTCTGAGCATTAACCGTCAGTTTGCCCAGATTTATGTACATTCCAGGATAAGAAAAGATAGAGATGTCTCCTTCCCCAGAAGAGATTTACAATGCAGAGTAAGTAAGATATTGTCCATCTGGAGAGGAGGATGGGCCAGCTGCCAGCAGCCCCTATATGAGATCAAGGCCTTCCTCATCTTGGGATTCCTTATCTGAAACACACCTACTGCCTATGCAGGTGACCCCTGGCCCTCTTCCCATCCTCCTGTGGGAATTGAGTTGTGAGTGTGAGCAAAGGTGGCACTCTGGCTCTTGGTACTGCTGTTGGTATTGCTATGAGTAGTAAGCGGCCTTTTCTCTCTGACCCAAAGGGCTTGTATTTTTCTGCCAGTGTCTATGAAGCTGTAGGTGGATTACTTGTTAGCTTACAAGAAGGATAAATCTCAGACACTTCCCAGTTCTTGGCTTGACAGTTTAACACCCACTAATGTCAGAGTGGTGCTTTGTTTAAGTATCGAATTGCACTGTATATGCAAGAAAGACATGATTTGGATTGTTCCTTTTCCTATGTGCTTTAAATTTCAGTTTTCTTTCTAAAATACCCCTAATGTGTTCCTAAACAAAGGCATGGTTTTCTTAGCTTAGGAACTTTCCTACTCTGTATATGATAATGAGCACATTTGTAAGTTGTGGCACAATTTAAATTTAAAAGTGATTTCTCCACCCTTGCAAAACAGGCCCTTTTGCCAGAATTCAAGTAAAATAAAAGATATTTGGCACGCCAGTACAGTTTTGTGACATATGAATTCTAGGAGAGTAATTTCATTTCATGTCTTATCAAATAGTCATCCATCTAGATTTCAGGAAAACTTTATGTTGATTCATATCTCACTTATGTCAATGAACAAGAATATTGTAGTTTATGCCCTTTCTTCTTAAGGTGAGGTCTGTGGTCAAGCAGCCTGAGCAGCGCCTGGCAGCTGGTTAGAAATGCAGAATCTCAAGCTCTACCCCAGACCTGAAGAGCCAGAATCTGCATTTAGCAAGTCTCCCAGGTGATTATTAAGCAATGAGGAAATCAGGGTACCTTAGGGAGGTACTTTTAGCAAAGTCCAACAGGCATCTGTCTGGGGCTTGTTATAACTAATCATGCTTATCATTGACTTAGATTTTAAGACCTTTTAATTCATAGAATTGCTAGTTCTATGGACGTTTATGAATATTTTATTTTGTAGCCATTTGCTTTTTGGAGAAAGGTATTAAAAAAGAGCAGAAGGAAGGAGTAGAATTAAGTTCATTAAGAGAACCAGAGTTTTCTCTCTCTTATATACTTGTTTAAGAAAAAAAAAAAAAACTAAATCACTATATTATACAGTTGAAGTTAACACAATATTGTAAATCAGCTATATTTCAATTTTTTAAAAAGTACTGTTTGTTAAGGCAAAAAAAATCAGTGCTTCTTAGAATTATCTTCATTTAAAAGACAAAAAATTACAGACTCTGAAGAAAAGAGTCTGAAATAATGGACAAATTTAGTAATTATATTACTTGCAGGGCAAGTAATCAAGGTTATTTAATTTTTAAAAAGAGAGATTGCCAGAGGATAACTTAATTGCTTTGCAAGTATAAGGCAAGTTTATAAGAAGGTGTTGACATGTATGATAAATATTTTTCTATTAATTACGTGATGCACTCAAGATAGTTTTTTATAGTTAGAAATTAATTGTTTTTGCAGTTTTTAAAATAGCAAAGTAATTCTTAAGGTGAGGCAGAGGGAATACTTTCATTTTGAATTGAACTATAGTTTTTAAAAGTACAAAAGTTATTGATTTATTTGCTGGATCTAGAAGGACTATGAAAAGACTTCATGTCCAGTAAACTCATATGAATAACTGCACCTAACAGGTAAAATTTTTCAAAGTTCAGGGATACCTCAGAGATATTACCGCTTCAGTTCCAGACACCACAATAAAGCAAGTTTCACAAGCTTTTTAGTTTCCCAGTGCATATAAAAGTTATGTTTACACTAAATTGTGGTCTATTAAGAGTGCAATAACATTGTCTTTAAAAAATGATGTACATACCTTAATTAAAAAATACTTTATTGTTAAAAATGCTAATCATTATCTGGGCCTTCACTGAGTCTTTTTTTTTATAAATGTATTTATTTTATTTATTTTTGGCTGGGTTGGCTCTTCGTTGCTGCACGCAGGCTCTCTCTAGTGGTGGAGAGCAGGGGCTATTCTTCGTTGCGGTGCGCGGGCTTCTCATTGCGTGGCTTCTCTTGTTGTGCACCATGGGCTCTAGGTGCGTGGGCTTCAGTAGTTGCAGCACGTGGGCTCAGTAGTCGTGGCTTGTGGGCTCTTGAGCGCAGACTCAGTAGTTGTGGCGCTCGGGCTTAGTTGCTCTGCGGCATGTGGGATCTTCCCAGACCAGGGCTCGAGCCCTGGTCCCCTGCACTGGCAGGCAGATTCTCAACCCCTGCGCCACCAGGGAAGCCCCCTTCACTGAGTCTTAATCTTTTTGCTGATGGAGGATCTTGCCTTGATGCTGACCATTGACTGATCAGGGTGGTGATTGCTGAAGGTTGGGGTGGCCGTGGCCATTTCTTAAAATAAGACAACAGTAAAGATTGCTGGGGTGGCGGGGACAGTGCTATATAGATGTCATTTTATAACAAATTTCAGTCAGTGATAAAATATCTTTGTGTTTTAAGTGACCAGAGTCAATTTCACTCATATTGTCAGTATGACAGTAACTCTACTCTGCAAACACATTAGGTGTGTGTATCTTGCTCATTGTGTTCTTAAGGCAAAGCCAGCCATCATCACAACTGTTCTTTTTTCAATTAGGGAAGATGTTCCAAGTCCTCAGCTTCATGTACCATGAAAATATTAAACGTATTGGTCAGCTCTGCATCACAGTGTGGGTGAAGAGGAAGTGATCATAAAGTATGTGATCATTTGGTCATTTCAGTAAAGCTTCATCTTTGGGAGCTGGCATGCAAATTTCCACAGGGCTATGAGAAAAATACTTATATTAGGAATAATACTGATACAACTATTATATCTTGAGAATGATGGAGAGAAACCTGCCCATATTTCTAGTTGGATGAGTGCTCTGGTATCAGAATTGCACACTGGTTGAGATGGTTGAGAAAATATAAATATCAAGTTGTTATGAGCAAGGAAGCTAAATACAAATTAATTCTGAAGCAAAAGAGTAGCACACTCTCAATTGCTTGAAATTCTTATAAATGCCTATAATTAGAGAGGTTCAAAAGTTTTCTGTACCAACATGTAAATAGAATATATTAAAAAAGATACTTGGGACTTACTCAGAAATTCTTTCAAGTTTTTGACAAAAGTCAACAGACTGAATTTTGGGCATGTCATGATTCAAGTTAATGGGAATATTTGTTTAAAAATGACAGCACTTATCAGAAGTTTTGATGGGCCATGATTTATAATTAGAGGCAAACATAAATTGTGTCTTAATAATGTTCTCAATATTTTCACTTTTTATTGATGCCATTTTCTTTTGGTATATACAGAATTTCTTATTCCTATGCATTTATGTAATTTTCCATCATAGTTAAAATTATCAGATATAAATATGATTTTAGAATTTGAGGGGCTTTCCAAGTGATCTAGCAAAGGCTTTTATTTCAGAAAGAAAAACCTGAAGCTCAGAAGAGATAATTGAATCAGCCATGGCTGTGGGTGCTTATTACAGGCAGGACCTGAACTAGACCTGGTTTTCCTAAACTGAATTAAAAAATGGTCAATTCTTTTTTTTTTATTATTATTATTTTTTATTAGTTTCTGCTTTATAACAAAGTGAATCAGTCATACATATACATCTGTTCCCCCATCCCTTCCCTCTTGCGTCTCCCTCCTTCCCACCCTCCCTATCCCACCCCTCCAGGCGGTCACAAGGCACCGAGCTGATCTCCCTGTGCTATGCGGCTGCTTCCCACTATCTATCTACCTTACGTTTGGTACTGTATATATGTCCATTCCTCTCTTTCGCTTTGTCACAGCTTACCCTTCCCCCTCCCCCCAAAATGGTCAATTTTTTATTAATTTTTTTTTTTTTTCTGTAGGCCAAGGAAACTGTAAGCCAGCAACCAATGTTAGGGGACAGCAACATCAATTTGAGGACAGGAGTGGTCAAGTCCCAGAGTGCTATTAGCAAAGATACTTGTGGCACCTCTAGCCATGGGAGGGTGACCACATGTCTGGTTTTGGCTGAACAAGAATTAATAATAGAAATTAAAATCACATTCACAATATTAGCAAAAGCCATGAATTACCAGCAGTACTTTTACTAATATATTTAGGACCTGCATTTTATTTTATTTTATTTATTTATTTTTATTGATGTATCTTTAATTTAAAATATTTTACCAGTTTTGGGTATACAGCATAGTGATTCAGTATTTTTACAGATTATACTCCATTAAAAGTTATTACAAGATAATGGCTATAATTCCCTGTGCTATACAATATATCCCTCTTGCTTATCTATTTTATACACAGTCGTATGTACCTCTTAATCCCATACCCCTATCTTGTCCCTTCTCCTTCCCTCTTCCTACTGGTAACCACTGGTTTGTTTTCTATATCTGTGAGTCTATTTCTGTTTTACTCTTTACATTCTTTTTCTTTCTTAGATTCCACATATAAGTGATATCGTATGGTGTATGTCTTTCTCTGACTTACATCACTATGCATAATATTCTCTAGGTTCATCCACGTTGCAGCAAATGGCATAATTTCATTGTTTTATGGCTGAGTAATATTCCATTGTAAATGTATACCACATCTTCTTTATATATTTGTCTGTTTATTGACACCTGGGTTGCTTCTGTCTCTTGGCTATGATAAACAGTGCTGCTATGAACATTGAGGGACATGTATCAGTTAGAATTACTGTTTTTGTTTTTGCTGGATATATACCCAGGAGTGGAATTACTGAATCCTATAGTAGTTCTATTTTTAGTGTTTTAGGAACCTCCATACTGTTTTCCATAGTGGCTACACAGATTTACATTCCCACCATTGAATGTTATACTGACTGTGAATTTGTCATAAATGGCCTTTTTTTATGTTGAGATATTTTCCCTCTGTACCCACTTTGATGAGAGTTTATATCATGAATGGATGATGAATTTTGTCAACTGCTTTTTCTGCATCTATTGAGATGATCATGTGGTTTTTATCTTTCCTTTTGTTAATGTGGTCTATCAAATTGATTGATTTCCATATGTTGAGCCATCCTTGTACCATGGAGTAAATCCAACTTGATGATGATGTATGAACTTTTTTATACATTGTTGGATTAAATGTACATTTAAAGTAATTATTGGTAGGTATGTACTTATTGCTGTTTTATTACTTGTTGTCTGGTATTTTTTTATAGTTCTTCTCTGTTCATTTTCTTTTTGCTTCTTCCCTTGTGGGGTTTTTTTTTTTTTTTTTTCTGTATGTGGGCCTCTCACTGTTGTGGCCTCTCCCGTTGCACAGCACAGGCTCCGGATGCGCAGGCTCAACGGCCATGGCTCACGGGCCCAGCCGCGCTGCGGCATGTGGGATCTTCCCGGACCGGGGCACGAACCCGTATCTCCTGCATCGGCAGGCAGACTCTCCACGACTGCGCCACCAGAGAAGCCCATTCCCTTGTGGTTTGATGATTTTCTTTAGTAGTATGCTTGTGTTCCCTTTTTTTTTTTTTTCCTACGTCTATTGTTGGATTTTGATTTATGGTTATTATGGGGTTCATACATGTTGACCTGTAACTGTATCTAGTTGTTTTAAATTGATAGTCATTTAAGTTCAAACACGTTCTAAAAGATCTACATTTTACTCCCCTCGCCCACATACTGTGTTCTTGATGTCATATTTTGCATCTTCATGGTTATCCCTTGTTTACTGTAGTTATGGTTCTTTTACAATGTTTTGTCGTTTAATGTTCATACTGGCTGGCGTATTTAAGTGGTTGATCCTCAATATGTGCAATATATTTGCATTTCATAGTGGGATTTCCCCTTTCATATAGATTCTTACTTCTTTTTCTCTTACAGAAGACCTTGTAACATTTCTTTTAGGGTATGTTTAGTATTGATGGACTCTTTCAGTTTTTGCTTGTCTGCGAAGTTCTTTATTTCTTCTTCTATTCTAAATTGTAATCTTGTTGTGTAAAGTATCCTAGGTTGCAGGTTTTTCCCTTTAAGGACTTTGAATATATCATGCCACTCTCTTTAGACCTGCAGAGTTTCTGCAGAGAAATCAGTTGATAGCCTCATGTGGATTCCCTTGTATGCCTCTTCGTTTTTCTCTCATTGCCTTTAGAATTCTCACTTTAACTTTTGCCATTTTTATTGTGATGTGTCTTGGTTTGGGTTCATCTTGTTTGGGACTCCCTGTGCTTCTGGATATCTGTTTCTTTCTTCAGGTTTGGGTAGTTGTCAGCTGTAGTTTCCTCAAATACATTTTAAATACGGTTTTCTCTCTCTTCTCCTTCTGGGACCCCTATAATGCGAATGTTGGTATACTTGTTGTTCCAGCGATCTCTTAAACTGTTTTTATATTTTTAAATTTGTTTTTCTTTTTGCTGTTCCGTTTGGGTGATTTCCATTATTCTGTCTTCCAGATCACTTATGCATTCTTCTGTATCACTTGGTCTGCTACTCATTCCTTATAGTGTGTTGGGGGTTTTTTTGTTTGTTTTCTCCAGTTACTGAATTCTTTATTTTTGATTGGGTCTTTGTAGTATTTTCTAGTTCTCTGTTAAAGTTTTCACTGTGTTCATCTATGCTTTCTCCTAATTCAGTTAACATTTTTATTACCAATGCTTTGAATTCTTTATCTGGTAAATTATTCCTGTTTCATTAGCTCTTTTTTTCAGGGATTTTCTTTTGCTCTTCTAATTGAGAGCAGTTCCTCTGCCTTTTAATTTTGCTTAAATTTCTCTGCCTCTACGAATTTAGCTGAAGCAGTTACCTATTGCAGTCTTAAATGTGTGCTATGGGAGTGTGTCCCTGTACAGGCTGCATGTGCCCAGTGCCTTTGGTGGGAGAGCTGGATTTGACGTGGATGCTAGTAACATCTTTCTTCAGCCTGTGCTGACATCTGTCACCCTGGTAGGGGGTGGGACTGCACACAGAGGGACTAAAGCTGAAGCTGGGTGTGAGGCAAGACTTCCCCTCTGCTCACTGGCCATCACTGCCCTGTTGTGGGTGGGGTCTGATCCCAAGTTGCTGGAGCAAAAGCCTGGATGTTCAGGCCTCAGTTGGTTCTGTTCTCTTTAAGTTTGTGCTTTCCTCTCTCCCCAAAAATGGGATCCTTGCCCCAGCGTGGTGGTCGTGCTGAAGCCAGGGGGGCCCATGTGAGCTCTCGGCTCATGTTGTCCACAGACAGGAGTGTGAGCTGTCTCAGATGAACTGCTCCGTCAGGTGCAGTTGTTTCCCTTGCTCTGCTCAGACACAGCCTTGGGTGCCAGTGCCTTTTGTCCCTCACAGCTGATCACAGCCTTAAGACTCTGCTGCCCCCACTCTGTGGTAGAGCCACACCACAGGGCAGGCAGGGCCCACATGGACTCTCAGCATATATGGGGGCATGAGCTGTGATGGAGCAGCCGCCATCAGAAATCTGGGCTTCTTCTGAGGTGCTGCTTGAGTAAGTGCCAACAGTGGCCACAGCCACTCCACCCAGGCTCCGCCCTGGGATGGGGTCACCTCTGTGTCCCTGTGTTGAATCTTCTTCCCAGTTGTGGCCACCCCAGAACCAGTGCTGCACTGTGACATGGAATGAGTGGGACCAGGGCGTTCTCTCAGGTCGGGCTGAGCCAGGCAGCAAGGTGGTCATGGGCCACCAGCAGCCGCTAGAGTAGTCTTCTCTTCACCCTGATTTAGGAGCAAGCCAGCACATGCATGCACCCCTCACAAGTGACGTCCAGGCTTCCCGCAGCCCTCCTGTTCATTGCAGAGGTCCTCCCACCAGCCAAAGGGTCTCATGTCCCCCGTGCAGGACACCAGTACTGGTCTACCCCATCTGTGACTCACACCGCATACTCCCCAGGGAGGGTCTCCATCTGTGTAATCTCCCTTTTCCTTTGAGTCCCCTCCCAGAGGCACAGGTCCTGACCCAATCACTTTTCTTCCCTTCCTACCCAATTACATATGTATCTTTCTTACAGTCTTGGTTGTACAGGAGTCCTGATGACAGTTTCCAGTTAGTTTTCAGTGAGAATTGTTCTACATGTCGACGTAGTATTGATGTGTTTGTGGGGGGGAGGTAAGCTTCACATCCTCTTACTCTGCCATCTTGATTGATTTCATTAGGACTTGAAGTTTAAGAAAGAGAAAAGAGTATATGAGATATATGTATAAGAGTTGAAATGAAGAAACAGTAATAAATGTGGAATTGATGAATGATTCTTCCTGGAATGAAAAGCTGACTCATGAAGATACCAGTTTGTCCCAAAATTATTGGTAAATGTGGTTTTAATTCAACAAAAGATAGTTCTCAAGTTCAATAGGAAAATAGTGGTGGAAAAAGTAGCGTGACAGAGTATGGCAGCTTATTCTTCTGGCATAAATTAAAAGTGATTAGACACCATGGAGAAGGGTTTCACTGGCTTGTGTTTGAAGTAGAGTCCTGACCTTAGTTGTTGAGTGACTCTGAGCCCTTTCCTTGACACTCTAAGCCTCATTTCCTTAACTGTATAATGGAAACCATATTACAGCTAAGACTTTAAGCTTGGTCAAGGTTAAGTGAATTAGTACATGTGATGTTCTTAGATTGGCATAGCTGTGATTTTCAGTACATGTCAGCTAATATTTTTATTATTAATATTAAAAAGTAAGAAGCTGGTGAAATAATGGGAACAGTAAAGGAATATGTATCCAAATAGTAAAGGAAATGTATCCATAATCTTAATTGATTATACACAGTGGATCAGGAACCAATAATTACTCAATAAAAGGGAAAATTGGCTATTTGAAAAAAAATTGCTTAATCTAATTGTCCCCTCAAACTATTGGGGAAAATAATTTCCACCATGACTAAACACCAAAATGTAAAATAAGCAAACAAAACCATCAAATATTAGTAGAAACTGTAGATGTTTATTATCTGAATAATGGATGGTTTTCTAAGCATAAAAATACTTTAAGAAATCATAAAGAACAGGATCAAAAGTTAAAATTAAAAGGTAAGCAACAACCTGGAAAAAATAGGACTTACAATTCACAGGTTTATATGACAATTAATATGTGAGAAAAAACGTTCACTTCATTAACCACTGAGGAATTCAAGTAATTATTGAATATTGAAATATTATTTTAAAGTATAGTTTAGCAAATAAAAATGTTGTGTGTCTGAGAGTGAAGTCAGACTCTCACACATATTTAAATTGGCTCAATATATCTAGAAAGTAATTTGGCAATAGATAAAAACCTTAAAATCATCCTTAACTAGGAATAATATATACATATGCATGTGGGTAAATGCTATAAGCTATTTTCTCTGGATTTTAGAATAACCATTTTGTTCCTTTATAATATTTCCTAGTTTCCTATGAAAAGTGGGAAAATCAAAATAGATAACAAGTATTTTAGTAGGAATAAAACAACCAAGATTTTTAATATCACAGCCTCTGTTCACTTTCCTTTTATTTTCCTTCATTGCCATCTGGTGTCCAAAATGTAGATCGCTTCTGATACCACAATTTGTAACTACAGCCTGATATGCAAAATTGTTTGCAGTTTATTTAACTTAGATAATCCATTTAAATTACTTTATATAATATAAATTTGTTACATAAATTATTTACAGTAATTATATGTAAAGTAGTTTACTTATATTTTATGATTTTAAAAAATACCCATGTTCCAAAGCAGGCCAGTCTGAACTTGAGTTGTTTTTGCTGATCATCTACACAGCGGGAGCCCATAATTTTACACTGTATTTCTTTTTCATGGCAAAAAAAAAAAAGAGTTTGAAATACGTGGATGAGGTGAATGGGTGGAAATTAAGGACATACTGAGTGGTCAGACAAAGATTAACTGGACCACTTTTTCTCTGCAGTTCCAAGTGGAAGAATATCACCTTTGGATTTATTTTGCCTTTAATTCTTCAACAGTCTAGGGGAAAACTACTTGAGCCCACCAACCTCTTCAGTGGGAGCCTTGGTACTCCATGAAGGTGTATTATAGGTGCCATTTCTAGACAAGGTTGCTTTTCAGGAATTTGATGCCTCTTTGACTTGTGCATATCAAGGCAATGTCAGCATTTCATCGTTTGTATCCCAGGTTAATCCAATGAGCAGCAGAGCCTCCTCTCTCAGAAATATTTTGTGGATGATTTCTTATTCAGTGCAGGACATCAGAACAAAAAATAGACCTTGCCTTTACAAAGCCAAGAGTTTAAGTTATTTCATTTGAGAAATTAACAATTTGTTTGGATCTTAAATTATCTTTTAATTTGATATGTGTACTCGATTGTGATATTTAATAGGAAGGTTCATTGGAAGCATTGAAATTTACTGTTCATGGTTATTCCCAGAGACTGTTTCAAGAACTAAACTAATGTTTGAGGGCCACTTGTACCATCCCAGTAGTGAACTTTATTTAAGGGTCACTAAAGCTGATATTGTTTATATGAATCTTTCTCATGAATCTAGGAATCTATTCTTATTTCTTATGAAGTATACTAATGTTTTAACTAAAATAATTTTTAAAACAATAGAGTTGCAGTTGATTTAACATTTACTATGTGCCGGGCTCCACGCTAGGTATTCTGCATACATCTTCATTTGGATATTTTAATAGTGTCTTTTTGGACAGAGTATTTATATTTATAAATGTACAAATTTAACAAGATATTGCAGAACTAAAATACAGGTTCTATACTTAGAAGCTTTTAGCTAAATTATTGATCAGTATTTGTGCACTGTCTTCTAATTATCTTAAACTCCATACATTCATTCAGTAAATATTTATTTTGTATGTTTATTTTACACCAATTATATGGATACCTATTAATATGTCAAGTACAGTGGTGGGATGGCTGTTTTCTTTTTTGGCCATGGCTTTTAATCCAGTCAAAGAGTCTATAAAGATATCATACAAAGAAATATAGAATTATGACTGTGATGTATTCCATAAAAAAGATATATCTAGGCCTATGAAACTTTTAATGGGGTGATTTGACCTAGTCAGGGAAGATCATGAAAGCCTTTTATAAGGAAAGAATGTTGAAGTAAGTGGGACAACAAGTGTTGTAGGCGGAAGCAGCAGGGTATGTGGAAGCGGAAGACAAAAGAATGTTCAAATGCTGGGGCAGAGATAGAAATCCCTCCTCATTGCTACCCCAGATGCTCACGTTAACCCACACACCTTCCTGTCTCAGCGTGCCAGCAGAGATTTTTCTCAGAATTTCTGATCAGGGACCTACCTGGTTGAATTTTCTGGGATTGGGAAAGGAATGAGCGCGACGTTAGTTTGGATTTGGGGCTCTGTAGGATTAGTTAAGTATACATATTTAAAAGAAGTATTTTCTTAAGAGATTACAAAAGCAGGACTCCTTAAGTCTATTTTCAGTCACCATGTAGTATTTCAAAGCTTTGTAATGCTATATTATTAGACTTTTGCCCTAAGTTGTGGTTAATGTATTAAATATGGGGTTTATAAATTACAGTCTGGACACATGTCACCAAAGACTGTAATTTCAGTTTGTGAAAGTAAATCTGTTCTTTTTTTTTTTTTTTTTTTCTATTCTAAAAGCAAGTGAGTCTAAGATGTCTGAAATATATACTTACCTTAGTCAGAACTTTTCACATTTCTCATTCCTTTGTTGGAGAATAAGATTTGCCATAGGGACTTATACTTTGTAAGTTATTCCTTTCTCTGCATTATTTATGAGTTTTGTTATGAGTATAATTGTAGTGTTTCTGTTATACACCGCTGAATTTGTATTTAATGAATTGAATTTACATTTAATCAGTTTGTGTTAAAGTGACTTAATGAGATGCTTCACTCTTCTGTGTTCAAAGCAGGTTAAGGCCAACCGAAAGACTCCGGGCAATACATTATTCAGTGTTCATTTTCTGCATAACTTGTAATTTTATCAAGTTTCATGATTTAACTAAATCACATAATAACATTTCCTCTAATCATTTCTAATGATTATTTAAGGTCAGATGTTTTACCGTTAATGTATTGGCAATCTATTTTTATTTTTACTTTATTTTTTTACTTTCTAACACGGGAATTCTCATATTCTTTTGCTTTCAAAACGGGATGTGTAGCATAAGATTGTGTCAGGTTATCAAATAATGGGGGGGGGGGGGGGAAGGCAGTGGGATTTGGATCTGAAGATACTGACTTTTCAATGTTTGCCTTTATTGAAAACAAGTATATTGGAGCTTTGTTCTCATATATATGATGTACCCAAAAGTAGTGTTCCAAGTAAAAGTGACAAAGAACTCCATATTTATCTTTGCAAGACATTTTACTTCCTGTTTTATCTATACTCTCTCCAAACCTTCCACCTCCTGTTTTACTTTATCCTGATGACCTTGCTTCATGGTCCACGGGAGACAAAAGCCACAGGCAGTAATATCATTTCCCCACACCAAATCTCTGTACACCCAGTGGCAGGGACTCAGCCGTCAGTCTTCTTTCCCAGAACAATGAAGTGGATACGTGGTTTCTTACAGGCTTGTTCCTCTAAGAGCATGTGTATCCCATCCTTCCCCATCTTCACAAGGGCTTCGTTTGTCACCTCTGTTCTGTTGCCTGCACCGTTTTCTTCCTTCTGTCTTCAGGATAAATCCTCTTTTGCTCTAGTGACCCTTCGCTTTCCTGGTGGCGCAGTGGTTAAGAATCCGCCTGCCAATGCAGGGGACACGAGTTCGAACCCTGGTCTGGGAAGATCCACATGCCGTGGAGCAACTAAGCCCATGTGCCACGTCTACTGAGCCTGTGCTCTAGAGCCCGCGTGCCCCAACTACTGAAGCCCACGCACCTAGAGCCCGTGCTCCGCAACAAGAGAAGCCACCGCAATGAGAAGCCCGCACACTGCAACAAACAGTAGACCCCGCTCATCGCAACTAAAGAAAGACCACGCGCAGCAATGAGGACCCAACACAGCCAAAAATAAATAAATAAATAAAATTGAGAAAAAAAAAAAAAAAAAAAAAAAAAAAAGCAAGGCAAGTCCACCCCTTCAGGGACCACCCTGTTCGTTCTCTGCCTCGCAGCCGAGGTGCTCTGAAGACTTGTCTCTGCACGGGCTAATTCCTCCCATTGTTGTTCAGCGCGCTCCATGTGTTCCACCCCCTGACCTCCAGACGCTGCCTGTGTAAAGGGGATGAGTGCAGTGGGTGCTCTTAAGTCCTCATCTTTCCTGTCTCTGTCCCGCAGTGTGTTCTTCTTGAGACTGTTTTCCTCTCATCATCTGAGACAGTCCAGTCTCCTGACTTCCTTCCTGCCTCCAGGGGATCTTAACTCCTGCTCAGTTTTCTCAGGGACCCCTCCTCTGCTTCACTTTAAATCACATGGTTTTAAATCAAATTTCTCTGCTGAAGCTTTCCGTGTTTTTTATATTTACTCAAGACTTCTTCTGAGCCTCTTGCTTTCAACCTTATGATTTCTTGACATCTTCACTTGCGTATCTCACATACTGAAATCTCACCTGCACTGGAACTGTGTGCTTCTCTCCCCTAATCCTCAAGTGTCCCTGAACCCGTCGCTCCTCCGGCCACGCAGATGCCCATGTCAGAATTCTCTTCTTACTCGACGCAGACCTAGTGCACCATCACAAGCTAGTGATTCTTTCTCCAACATAGGTTTTGAACCCCTCTTTTCGGACCATCTCCGTGAATAACAAAGCCACTGTCTGTTCAGCTGGGTTACCGCAATAGCCTCCTAATTATTTTCCATCCTGTGAATTTTGCTCACCTTACATCCAATTCCTAAACAGCAGCTAGGGTGAGCTGTTAACGTTCTAGATTAAATTATTTTGCATTTGGCTTAAAACCTTTCGTGACTGGTCGTTCAACAGAGAATACGTGCCTAATTGTTTAGCATTTCCATTAGACCCTGCTTCCGTCCCTGAGCGCATTTCATGTCATTGGTCCTCATATGAAACTGAGCTAAACTCTCCATCTTTATGTTTCCCTAAGAGGCTTCTTTCCTTTTTGTCACATCAGGGTCTTTTTACGTGTTGTTCTATCTGCCTGGAATGTTCTTCCTCCATAGTCTTCAAGGAAATATTTCTGTGGAATCACAGGAAATGCCATTTCTTAGGGAATTTTCCCCCCAACTCTTACAGTCCGAATCAGAACCCATTCAACAGATATTATCTCTTAGACGTTAGGATTATATTGCTTTACATAACTCATCATGATTTATTGTAGTATATTGAGAGGCACTGCGGGAGTAGTTAAAATCCCAGACTCTTGCTACAGTGCTAGTCTGAATCCTGACTCTCTATTACTTATTTGTTACGTGACTATGGACAAGTCATTTAACTATGCTTAAGGTTTCTCATCGGGCTTCCCTGGTGGCGCAGTGGTTGAGAGTCCGCCTGCCGATGCAGGGGACACGGGTTCGTGCCCTGGTCCGGGAAGATCCCACATGCCGCGGAGCGGCTGGGCCCGTGAGCCATGGCCGCTGAGCCTGCGCGTCTGGAGCCTGTGCTCCACAATGGGTGAGGCCACAATAGTGAGAGGCCCACGTATAACAAAAACAACAACAACAACAACAAAAAAAGGTTTCTCATGGATAATAATACTACTTACTAGCAGCGCATTTTCAAAGGGGAAATGATTAATATTTGTAGAGCAAATAGTCAATGCAGCACAAAGTAAACACGTTTAAGTGCTTACATACATATATGTGTGTGTGTGCATAATTCACCTCATGTCTGAAGGCACAGAGCTCTCACCTACCACAACTCTGGACACATAACAGGCCGCCAATGAATATTTGCTTAATGGACTGATGAACTGTACAGTGTACCTTATCACTAGGCTTCAGGGATCTTCAGAGAAAAAAGAATGATGCATTATATTTATGAGAATAGATAATCACTTATGTAAAAATACATTTTGGCTTGTGATCCACCTATTAAAATCATTATGTGCTTTTGATCTGAGAATATCTTCAACATTTGATCTGGCCAGCCCCTTTCCTTTTAGCAAGTATGTTTTTATTATCATTCTCATTTTGCAGGTGTGACAATCTAGGCCCCAGGAGCCTAAGGGGCTTGTACACATAGCAGAGTTTATAAATGATAGGATGACCCCATTCATTTTAGCGCCCTGATCTTCTTACTGGAGTCCTATTATTATCTTTTTGGAAATATCCAGTGAACTGTGTGAACACTTTTTATATGGTTGCTGAAATTACTTTGGTGATCATTCTTAAATTTTCAATTGGGGCAGGTATTATTGGAGTTTGTTTTCTCCTTCTACAGACTCTTTGTTGTTCAGGCCCTTATCACTCACAGCAGTAACTCTGTCGTGACCTGCTAGCCCTTTCTCTTGCCTCTGTGATTCCACTGCATTCCCTATATAACCTCTATAGTGATAGTTCTGAAAGGCCACTCCTTGTTCTTCAGTCTTTCAGATTACTTTCCTGTTTTAACCCCCATGGAAAGACTACCATCAAATTTCAAATTTACCAAATGTCTTTTCCTGTCATTCTATGTACCACTTTTCCATTTAGCATTTCCTCATGTGAGGCAAGTAAAATGCTCAGTTTCTCCCTGTATTCTGTGCAGGCATCATCATATCATTTCTGCATTCTGAATATATTTCATTGTTTGTTGAGTGTTTTGTGGTTTTTCTTTTTCTTTTTTTTTTTTTTTTGTAATCTAAATGCCCATAAAATTTGAGAGCTGGGAGAGACCTCACATAACTCAAATCCCAAATTTATAATCAGGGAAACCAAGCTAGGTTCAGGAAAGTGTCAATAAGCGACAGGCTAATACAGTAGGGGTTGGGGCATGGATGAAAATTACTGTTTGATCTTTAGTGTACTTCTGTTACCAATCTACTCACTTTTCTTTATGAAAGAGAAAGCAATGCAGAAGGATTGAGAAGTATAACACAAATTCAGTAAAAATTACATGATTTATTTTAATGTTGGTTTATACATTTACCTTTTTATCTTTTGCAGTTTAACAGCAATGCCCAGGATGTAAGCTGTTTTCAGCACCTCGTCCAAGCAAATGTAAGAAATAAGAAAGTGCTGAAAGATGCAGTGAATAATATCACAGCAAAAGGAATCACAGATTATAAGAAGGGCTTTAGTTTTGCTTTTGAACAGCTGCTTAATGTAAGTATTAATACTACCCCCTTTTGTCTTTTATTATTGAATTGTAGGATCTGAATTTCACTATCCTGGTAGTTACAGCTCTGTAGGGTTAGATAACAGTTCTGTTTTTCATTCATTTAGAAAGCAGATGTGTCTAGGCAGTAGAAATGTTTGAACTTTTTTATTTTTAAATCCAAAATTCAGAAGGTTTACAAAATGTAGATTTTATTTTTCTTTTAGATCTTTTCTTCTACCCTCTTTTTACAAACTATGTTTAAAAAAATACATTTGTAAGGTAATTATTTAATTTACTTTTGAAGAAGCACTGGAAACTTAGTTGGCATATTTAGAATATCATCTCTTTTGTCTTATCTCCATTAGTACTGTATTTATTTGGAAACTTGTGCTCTCCATCATCAAATGGTTTCTGGAAATATTTCAGTTTTAAACATCTAGTTCGAGTCTTCAGGTTGTTCCTAAATGTACAGAAAGGTCCAAATGGTTAACATCAAGGTAGACAGGAAGAGCAGAAATTCCTTCCAAAGAGAAAATTCCCTTGAATGAATCATCGATGTCTATAGTTAGGCTTTTAAACTCTGGCACACCTACTACCTGTCCCATATCATAACAATATTATAACATGAATCTCACACTGCGGACTAGCACTTTCAAATGGCCATGTTGTGTGTTTCATTTGAACTATTTGAAAGCAGGAGCTATCATTCAGGTTTGTATCACTTCTGAAGCAATATTATTGCAGTGGTTCAGAGTATGGGCCTCACATCTCTCTGCCTTGGTTTCCTAACTTGGGTTGTGTAAAGAATGTCCACAGAATCTGTGGACATAGAAAACCACATAGAAAAGCACGCGAGACCGTAGGCTGTTGAGTTGGTGTTATAATTCATTAATGACTAGCATGTGGCCGGGACAGAATCAGCACATAATTCCTATCATATTTGCTGAGTCACTAAATAAGCCCTTATATTTGGTCTTTTCTGCAAACTTGATTTCGTTGTTCCCGAAGTAAATCTTCTAAACAGTTTTCAAGACCTTTGATTGGGCGATGACTCATTGATGTGTTCATTCAGCCAATATTTATTGAGTGCCTCCCAATTTATCCTGTCACAGTGCTGTTGCTGAAATTCCAGACATAAACAAAACCATTTGTTCTCCAGAAGCTCGAGCCTCACATGCTAAATCATCATTTATCATATAACGTGTTAGTGCTGTTACAGGGTATTCACGGTGTGTTTGCTCAGAGCAGGTTGGGGAAGGGGGCTCCACTTACCCAAAGGAGGTCAGAAAATTGTTGCACTTCCTTGAAAACAGGATTTTGAAGAATGAGCAGAATCTAGGTAGGTGGTGAGGGAGATAAAATGAACAGCATCGACAAAGGCACAGAAGCATGGGGTGTCATGCACATTGAAAGAATTGCAGGTGGATTGGTGTGGCTGGGCCATAAGCAGGAGGGGAGAGGTGATGGAAATGGAGAGACCATGAGCTGTCTTTAAATGAAGTGTGTAGGAGCAAATGAAAAGCTTGTGGTAAGAGAATGACACGGTCTGACGAGTGTTCTACGTTAAGAAGCTATTGTAGCAATCCTGGTGTTGGACTAGATGTGCAGAGATGTTAAGGCGAGTGACCTGATTTGGTGGGTAGGAGGGGCTGCCGGGAGGGGGTGATTCCAAGTTCTCTGAACTGGAAAACTAGGTGGATGGTGGCACAGGAGTCTACAAAGAGGGAATGTGAGAGTAGAATTTTCAATTATTTGGAGTGTGAGGTAGTGATATTTTTCTTAGATACCATTCGATAAGCAAGTAAGGAGTTAGAAAAGCAAAGAAGTTCCACACTGCAGTTTTCAGGGGAAATTATCTTTGGTAAAATGTGTATGATTATTAAATAATGTATGCTTCTTAATAAAAAAAGAAACCTCAAAACTTTAAAATTCAAGAGTAATTGATCATTAGAGTGGGATATATTCTTTCTGTAGTAAAGGAATGTGAAAAGTTTTTATATTAACTTTTTTCTCTTGAGTCAATAGTCAAGTTTTCTAGATCTTGGCATTTTAATTATTCCTCTTAGTCTTGTTAACTGGCCTCACTCATTCCTTCCTATTCAGTTTTCTGTTGTGAAATGATGAGGAGGCGTCTCAAACCTAATGTACTATTTCAGAGGTGGTCACGTAGAGGGGCCACGTTAACTCCCACCTTCATTATTAGTTGCTGATAAAATATGATCTAACTCCTATTGGTCTCTCCCACTGCCTTTACCAAAGTTGTAAATGATTTTTAATATGTCCTCGGTAGTAAGCCTCATGTGTTCTGCTTTCCACATGTCCCTTAGACATTGCAATTCTTCATTTTAAAATAATTTTCCCAAACGCCATGGCTTGCCTTGTTGAGCTGAAGCATGTTCTGTTACCTCTTTCAGACACTTCTAGTCTTTTTCTCATCATGCAGTGCCATTCCTTCTTTTTTGTTTGTCCCGGCAAGGTTTACCCTTAAGATCACTGAATCAAGTGTCAAATAGAATTAGACATTAAGATTTGAATTAGTCTTCAGTTAGCATTTCATAAAATACTGACAAATATATTGAGATGCATTTTTCCAAAAAAATTTTATTGAGTGCATACGATAGATGCTGTGCTACATACTGGCCACACAGAGATACAATAGTGTGTCATGAAATACCATATTATCGTAAATTACCAACCCTAGCTGTTGTATTTTTATTGACATAATCAATTTCTTTCCTCTGCTTAGTTCCTTCCAAGCCAGTTACGTATACTTGTTGTGACTGTGTGATTCTTAAGATAGCTGCAAACCCAATGAAAAATTGCTGAGATAGACTCTGCTTTCCCACAAGTCCTGAGGAAAAATGATGTTGAAAACACAACATTTCTGCATTCCTCTTTTTGTGGGTGTCTTAACAAATGATCAGCAAGACTCAGCGTGCTAAAAGTAACTTTGATACTTGCATTTAGTGATAATAATAAGAATACCTCCACTACTTCAAAAAATGAAACCAAGTTCTGTTCTAAAAACTTTAGTTACTTTATCACTTTTCTGAGACAGTCCTTTAGGTAAATATTATTTTGCCCATTTTACATATGCAAATAGAAAACACAAGTCATCAGAGAAACTAATTTTAGTTTAAGGGACTTCAACACCTTTCACAAAATTATTTTGATGATAAAATATGTAAATTTTTGTATGGTCACATTTTCAGATAACTATCTTCAAAAATAAGAATGGTGCTTGAATGTGATAATTTGTATTAGTTAATACTTGAGTTTTCACAATGTTTGGTTAAAAGCCTTAACTCCCCATGGTCTAATGGCCTAGTCAACGGGGTAAGAATATATGAAACAGGATCTTTTCATCAGTAAAGCAAAATGTTGTCTTCATTAACTTTTCCCATCCCAAATGGGATTTACCTTTTTTGACAAATATGAATAGGGACCTTCAATAAGCTTAAATACTATAGGAGAATTAGTGATTTTTAAAAAAAATGTATTAGTTATTTAAAGACCAAGACTGTGCTGTCCAGTGTGATAACCATGATCACAAGGGGTGTTGCACACTTGAAATGTGCCTGGTCTGAACTGAAATGTGTTACAAGTACACACTGAAATTTTAGTACTTACTATGAAAGAAAAAAAAGTATATTATCTCAGTAACTTTTATATTGATTTGATGTTGAATTGATAACATTTTTGAACAACTGAGTTAAATATGTTTTTAGAATTTCAGATATTTGTTTTTACTTTCTTTAATGTGGCTATTAGAGGGTTAAAATTACAAATTATGCTCACATTGTATCCCTTTGAATATTGCTGAACTAGAGGGTTGACATTTTCGAAGAAGCTGAGCATTCATAAATTAGTGTGAATCTTTTGTTCTCACCACTTTCACAAACACATTTCACAACAGTAGAAAGACTGAGATTATAATTTCAGACCTCAAAGAAATACAGCTTTCTAAATTAATTGTGCATTTTCATGGCCCTTTGATGCTTATCCATTGTTTACCTAAATCCAACTCTATGGGGACCTTAAAGAAAGGGTAAGAAAGGATTTACCACTGGAATTGAGTCTTTCAGGATTGGAATATATGTGGCTGCTTGTGAGCAGATAGGAGAATATTCTGGAAGTAGCTGTCGACATTTACAAAGATATGAAAGAGCCCTGGGCATTAAGGATCAACACTGCAATTTCAGAAATGTAAAGTGAATAAAGTAAGATGAAGGAGGGAAGAGAGGAACAAATGTTTGTGAATAGATTGAAAATATATGTGAAAAGCTATGCACATTTTATTAATATTATTTCTTTGTTTCTCATGTAAATTATAGGGGTATAAAATTGACATCATGGCCATTACTTAATTTAAAACCCATTTATTAATTAACCACTGAGAGGTTATTATGTGCTAGGCATTCGTCTACGCAAGGAAACAACACTGAACAAAAATGACACAAGTTTATGCCCTTTTGGCATTTAACATTCTATTGGGAGAAGCCAATAATAAAAAGACAAATAAAATATATACTACATGTAAACAAATGTGAAACGCTATGGAGATAAATAGAGCCTGGGAGGGGAAAGTTGTCAGGAAAGTCCTCACTGGTAAGGTGAGCTTTGATCAGAAGCCTGAAGGAAGGGAGACCTGTGGGTGTTGGGAATGAGGCAGAGCCCCTGTGTAGGGATGTGTAGGCCTGGCTTGATCCAGGAACTGGTTCTTAGAATTGACTTATTGAGCAGATACTTCAGTCATTACTTGCAACCTGTGCATGTTCTTTCCATATTGCTTTTATACTCCCTACCTTTTATTATGAATGATATACATTTTTTTAACAGTATAATGTGTCTAGAGCCAACTGCAATAAGATTATCATGTTGTTCACGGATGGAGGAGAAGAGAGAGCTCAGGAGATATTTACCAAATACAACAAAGACAAAAAAGTGAGTGTAATTTTTCCAATGTTTTAAATTTAATAGTAATTTAGGTGGTTTTAAAGAGAGAGTGGCGGGGGTGGTGAGGGAAGACATTTTTTGGTTAAAACATTAGTGTGCTGATTATAAAGTCATACACATGGATTATAAGCTAATCACTGAATTAAATGTTAGATACCTTCTGTGAGATTCATAAGTACCTTATGACTAATTCATTAATAAAATAATTTGAACTTATAGAAGCCTATATAGGAATATATTTGTTTCTTTGTTTGTTCTACTGCAGAGGAAATTATTGTAGAAAGACCTGTTTTGAAAGTTCACCAATGTGGCTGAACCTACTGATAGTGTGGATAATATCAAATGTAACTATTTTTTCTAGCACTGCTACTGTCAGCTTATTTCAATTTTCTGACTGACTCTCCATATTTTATAAAAGAACAATGATTCTCAACTTGGTTTCTTAAAATGCTAAGGATCCATAAATAAGTAATAAAAAATTATAACCTATATCTTGTGTTTCCAAAATTTCAACAGAAATTGTATGTTTCACAAGGGAACTCTTAAGGGTAAAATGGAAATTTACTTGACCTTTAATTGAAATTTTTACCATTTTGAGAGGTGTGACTCGTCATTAACTCTAATGAATTGTTTTATATGCATGTGAGGAATTAAAAAGAGAAAAAAATGTATATTAATACATTTAGGTAATTATATGTAAGTTATATATCTAGGCAGGCAAAATATTGTGAATAATGGGGTAGAGTATTGATGAAAAAATCTGGGACACTTTGAAACACCCTTAGCTACTTTAAAAATGATTGGAGTTGAAAACATAGACATATTGGGTTGGCCAAAAAGTTCGTTCAGTTTTAAGTAAAAATAAAAGACACATTTTTCATTTTCACTAGGAGCTTTATTGAACAACATATTCATTAACCGAGTGACCTTTTTGGCCAACCCAATACATATAACTTCAAATTATTCACAAAATTTTTTAATACTCAACTCTTTGATATTGCATATGCTATTAAAGTATAATGTCATATGACATAAGTTTAATGCAAGGGTTAAGTTTTTTTAAAACACCTGGTGACTTTGATTATACAGAAGAGCCATTCCTTTTGAAAAAGTTGATGAATGGACTGAACTGTTAATAGACTATGAATATTTTCAAATGGTAACTTGATTTTGTGAATATTTGTTTCAAAAACATCAGTAGAATGAAAAGTAATGGGAAGATACAGATGTATTAATCTAAGATGTAGTGTGCATTACTTACTTTATTTAGTAACTACTACTCATTGTTCAGAATCCTGGGCAATCATCACCCCCCGAAGGATGTTCCTGACACTTTCCTCCCACTTCAGGCTTGTGCTCTGATCCCATAGAGCACAGTGTATTCAGCCCTACGCGTCCCTCACACTGTATTCTACCCACAAAATCTCTTCTCTGTTCCCTCTCTAGATGACAAGGTCCTACATGACTGGACCTTTGTATTGTTTAACTTTGAACTGTCAGCATCCTGCAGAGAGCACAGATTCAGAGATAGTTCTCAATACATGGCAATAAGTAACTTGAGTATGTCTAACAAAAGTTGGAAGCATGATTTCTGTTATAGAACAAATTCATAATTATAGAACATAACCTGGAATAAGGACTATTTCATTTATTTAAATATTCTCAATAATGTAACATTACCATGTTTTGAAGAACTCAAATGTAATAAAATAAAGTTAGCCCAAATTGAACTCTATTAATATAATACATTTACCTCAATATTCTACTAATTAATCATACACTGATAATTTAGAAGAGACTTCTTAGCATCTTATAGTCATAATTTCAAGTATATTTTATTATTTTTTGATAGAGGTGTATAAGTGCAAGCCCCACTACTTTTCATTTTTTAATGAATATAAGTTTAGATAAGTCTTTTCTTTAATTTTGATATCATCTGAACCAACCAGCAGGAATATCATTCACCTCTGGATAGTTTTCTTCAAAAAGGAAGAGTTTCTTAAACAAATATGGCAATGAATGCTACAACCTATATCATAATTTGTGCCTAAGGTATATTCTGATTTCAAAGAGTAAAAAAAAAAAAGCTTTAACAGGTTTAAATAAAAGAATTTAAATGTATAAAAAGAGAAGAAATTTTCATCTAAACTTTTTTTCTTTCTCTCCCCGAGCTCTGTTTGTATATAGAATTAACACAATAATATATCTTGGAGGCATATCATAAGTTTATTTTTTTTTTCCTTTTTTTAAAATATGAGAGGTTTTATGCCATAAGGAAAACAATTGTATTCTACCCTCTGTTTTCACACATTGTTCAGTTGATTGAATATATGAAGAATTAGCTAGTTGAAAATCATTTTTCTATCCTAAAAATGTCCAATCTAAATATTATTATCTTGAATCACTGCTTCTCATCCCCTTCACCTTTTATGGGAACTCCACGTTTTAAACAAAGGCATTTTACAACATGCTAAACCACATAAGAAATTATTCATATTGAATTCATTTTTGTAAAACTGACGAATCTAATCTTACTCAACAATCCTGCTGTTTGCCTTTGAATGTTTCTGTGCTTTAAGGACACACAATTCTCCTAAGGACATATAATTTTTGTGAATTCCAAAGCAACTATGAAAATTAAGTAATCAGTGCTTAGTTTCTGTGATTTTAAAATAAATGTATGATTAGCTAAGAAAAGTTAAGATGTCCTTGGAATTAGGTACTACATTTTTTATGTGAGTCTAATTTCAGTGGTGTAGCAAAGTTCTGTGATACACACTCATACATGTATACGTACTTACATACCCAGATATATGCACACATATTTATATCTGTTTTAAATGGACATTCCTTCTGTCCATCGTATCTCCAGGAACAAGGGACCATGTGTGTAACTTTGGCTTAGCTCTCTTATGTAAGGCTCAGTGAGTAAATTCCAACAGGTAGTTGAGAAGTGCTTAAGGCATGAGGAAGTAGAAATCTGAACATAAACTAATTTTTCTAAAATCTTCGCAAATTTGCTAAGAAATACTAGGAAAAAAATAAGACAGTCAATTCTGGGTGAAGCTGTGCACACACACATGTGTGCATGCGTACATTTTGTTTTTTTAAAGATGGAAGAGCCAAGTCATTATTATATGTTAAGGTTATATTATATGTTATATTATATGTTATATATTATATATATATATTATATTATATATATTATATTATATATTATATATATATATATTATATTATATATTATATGTTAAGGTAAAGGGATACCCAGACAAGAAATCTTATAGTTACAAAACAGAGAAAAGATAATTGATGGAGACCCTTGAAAGAGGAGGGATTGAGAGAGATACAGAGCACAGATATCTGAATTGGACAAGTAGGAATTATATTTCTGGAAACATTGTTGTACCACATTTCATATGCACTTTACTTCAAGTTCAGTGACTTTTCGAATTTCCTAATGTGGGAAAACCACATTAAAAACAAAATTTGTCTCTTGGTATTTGTATGTTCTGTGTCCACTAACAGTGAAAATAGATGATGGCAGACAACCACTTTTAATTCACTTATATTTTTGAGTGTATTTGTACTTTGTCAAGACAACATTTACATAGTTAATTGTTTATGCCAAGGGTGTATGTGTGCAAATAGTGTGTAAATGTACCTACTAAAAAAAGTGTTTATATGTATAAGAGAGTTTTTTTCCACCATCTTCAAACATGGCTTCAAACGGTTTTGGGTGAATTGTCAAACCCTTTCTAACTTTCCCGCCTTATTCAGACTTCTCTATACCTTCCATTCATCCACCCAGTCTGAGAGATTTGCTGCCACAGACACTGATATGGAAGATCATTGCCTATCTTTGTCATCTAAGGATGGGTATTGGTATGACAGACCAATTCTTTACCTGCAAAATTCATATATTACATAATAAGTTTATCAACTCAGAACTTCACTAGCCACATTATCTTTCAAATGGCTGATGTATAAAACTGAGTTTGATAGAGTTAGTAAAATTAAAACTTTCAATACATTTAAAAATTCTATATTCAATTATAACTTTATTTTAAAGTATGCTCTTCAAGATAGAAGTTCCCTTGTAGCTTAAAAATATCAAAATTACAAAGTCACAAAGTTTGGAGAGCTTTTAAAGAAAAAAAATCTGAAAACTACTCTTTGAATCCTACTTTCTCTCCAAGCCTCTTGCTTGACATTAATGTGGCTGCTGAATGATTCATTTAAAGTCATTTTTCATCCAGATGACATTAGAAATCATTCAGAGCAACCCAGGTAGGTGTGATGAGATACATCCAGAGAGCTGATGAATGAGGCTGCAGATATACAGCACAATTTAATGAGGCCAAAAGGTTTAAGAATTAGAACAAAATGTTTGGGTTCTTTTGAAATGTATTACTCTTGGGAATTAATCTACCTGATTATAGATAGGTACAGTTTAAACTGAGTCCATGGTAATCTCCTCACACAGCTGTTCCACATTAAAATGCATTCACTTTCTAATCTTTACCTGCAACTATGCCATTCCTTAGGGCTCACCCATGTGTACAAGACTTCCTTAAAAATGGTGCCAAAGCCAAAATGACCTCTATCGTAGAGTGCAAACAAATGAATAAAGGAAAGTAAAACCAGACACAGAGTTGAAAGATAATTCCCAGACCTAGGAAAATTAAAAATATTTGATTTTCTGTATAATAGCAAAGGGATTTTGGTTAGCAGTACACACTTAAGATTGTCTAGCCAGCTAGAAAATAGTTCTCGGACTCTTAGGGTAATTCTCAGAATTAATCAAAAATAAAAAGGCATTCAAAATCTATAAAATGAAAATTTCAAAATAACTAGTAAATCAAAAGAGAAGAACAAATGGGAAGAAAGCATATGATAGATGTGGAATAATTTTTAAAATAAAGAATGCATAGCTAAAATAATTGTCTGACAATAGATGCATTTTTTTTAATTCTTTAAAAAATAATTCTCAGTCTTTTCTATTTTTTTGTCATATCCAAAATAGTAGAGAGAAATAATATATAGGCTGCAAAAATCTAAATCAAATCACAAGTGGCTGAATCTGCATGTGTGTTTTATACAATAAGAGTGAAAACTGTCAATTACTTTTTCAACAGATGGTAAGGAAAATAATTCATGGCAAATAATTCATTGCCTTCTCAATTGTCTCTGCCTGGCTTCTCCATCAGGAAAGAATGAAGCCTTTGGAAGGAATGTTCAAACAAGTGATAATGAAGGGCCTTCAGACTTGTAGAATATTTAATACTGTTTAACGAATACACTGCTTCTGAAAAGTTTCATTTCGTGTATTTTGGCACTTTTAACAGTTTCCAAAAGATTTTTCAGCTTTAGATTAGGAACTGTACCTGTGTTCTAAAAACCAAGTATATTATTTATGCTGGACTTATGGTATAGCTGAAAACAATAATTACAAGTAACACTGGCCCAGTAGAGAGATGATTAACTTAAAATGCATGTGTGTGCGTGCATGTGCATGTGTGTATGTGTCCTTCTCTCTGACAGATTTATTTACACTTGCTTTCTTAGAATAAAATTAATGTTGATAATTCATTGCCTTCAGGTACATTCTCTTCAGGTCTGAGTAATATTACTTCCATACATTTTACAGAGTCCTTAATTTAGTAACTAAAACAAATCCAATGAAAAATGAGAACAAGTATTACATTAAGCCCAAAATATATTGCAAGACTTAAGCCATAGAGTGCAAAAAATGCACTCTAAATAATTTCTAGGTAGAATTGTGCCACCTAAAATTGGGATTGCCTTTTGTTTGTGTGAAATCTTTCTACCAGGAGAGGCATTCTGTTCTGCTTTTTCTGTGGCTGCTTTCTCAGATTGAGAACTCTGCTTGCCATGTATCTCTGTGCAGGTCTTCCCCGCTCAGTCTTTCTAGTGTGGTCTCCTTTCCCCACACACCTTCTTTATCGTTCTCTATTTCAGCACCATCTTTCCTCTTTGTTTTCTTTCTCCCAGATTACCATTTTTTATTATTTTAATTATGTATTTATTCACCTGTTATCTTGAACTCTCCTCTATTAAAAGCTCCATGAACTAGGGGTTGTGTTCGTTTGTAAACCTACCATTGACTTCTTAGAGGCTAGCAAGGGCTTGACGCACAGCGGTTGCTAAGTATATTTACTGAGGATGCCCAGCATACATAAATATAAATATGCAATAAGTAAGCTCGAAGGTAAACTATAAAACATTCATAAATGTTAAAAAACTCAATAGCTTTGCTCTTTTAAAAGCAAATAATTTAAAACAATATTTTCCTTATAAGTGGAATGTAGAGTGAAATTTATGTTCCACTCTTGGATATGTCATCTTATAAGTAAGTAAGGAGGGCTTAAGTTTATATAAAAAACAATTGTATTGATGGCACCTCTCCATTCACCCTCATCAGTCCAACACATAGTTTTTCATGAGTATTCTCATAATTAGTGTCAGTGAAGTATTTAGCATTACCCAAGAAGAACACCTGACATAAATCAGTTTATTGCTAATTTCCTGGCCTCTGCTGACAATAGTCTTTGCAGAGCTATAACTGCTTGGAAATGAAATGTGTCCATAGCTTATTGTTCCTGTGTCAAGTCCTATAAATGTATGCAGAGGGAAGGGAAACCCAAAGTTACTTCCTTATAATCTGATAATGCAAGGGTGATTCATTATAATTGTTAAAATTTTTAAACACCAACATAATCCTGAGGCATGTAGCTATGTTACGTACGCACATGCAAGAGATGTGAGCGAGATATCTGCTTGGTGCTTTAAGATCATGTAGGCAAAACCTACTGCATTTTGTTTTCCTTTTTTAAAGTTGCTTTGTGTGATTTACTCAGACTAATTCCAAGGTCACTTATGAAATTCTTGCCTTCGTCAGACCCTGGGCAATTCCATGCAGATATATCTTATATGGACGCAATGGCATTTAGACAATATTGGCTCGTTTTCTTTGGAGTTTATTGCTAAATGCAATAAAGCAAGCCAAATTTGTTCCTTTGGGAAGGTGTTACTTCAAGTTATTTTAAGTTCTTTTTAAGGCACGAAAGCCTAGTATCCCACTAATGGAAAATGTTACCTCATTGAATTCTGATAGCTTGACTGTACGAGACATTGTAGTCATCATCATCGTCATGGTCATCTTTCTTACCATAGATAATATTTATTGTGCTTATTATTTTCCACATAATACAAAAGATTTTCACGTATTACTTCATTCACAATTGTAATAACCCTATGACAAAAGATGTTTATTACCATCAACATCATCCCCATTTTGGAAATAAACCCAAAATTTGAGACGTTAAGGAACTTGTTGAAAGTTAAACGGCTACTACGTGGCAAACTCAGTCATTTAAACGATATACAGTCCAAATTTCATAACCTCATGTGGAATGCACTGTCTGGTTGTGTGTGTCTCTCTCTCCAGGGCAGGCTTGTGGCCATGTCAATCATCATTTGCCCACCCAGGATCTTTCCTTCTGGTCGGATAGCAAGGCTTTACTGCTAAGGGACATATTTCTCACAGCCTTAAGAGGCTAAGAGGGATTAAACTAAGCCATCAGATCTTTGCAGGCTTGTAAGAACCTTTCAGATCACTGGGCTTTATAAAATAAAGTGTGAAAGGTGCACTTGGACACTTATTTATTTCATAATGCTATAAAACTAGAGATGTAGGTTATTTTAAATGCTCTGGATTCTGGTAAACTTGTGAATTATGGAAACCACTGTAGAATATTCTCCTAAAATATTCAGTCCAATCTAGTATTTTTATAGGCTTCATGCCAAAAATTTTAGTACGCACAGTAAATTAATAAAACCCATTTCTGACATCATTTTTCTAACATGAGTCGATAGCTGAAGTTTTTATTTTAGTTTTACTGGCTTTCTTCATAGTCTCATTTCCATTATTCCTTGGAGATTTGCCTATTGTAAATTAAACTTGAACTCTGGGTAACTGATAATTGTTGAGGTGACAGTTTCCAGTAACTGGGTTCTGCTGGGAAACAAGAAATTCCTATGGCTTTTAAAAATAGGTTGACCCTGTGGTTTTGGAAAAATCTTAATTGAAGACAAGTATTTTAGTCTTCAACAAACAAGACAAAATAAAAACCAGAGTAGCGGAAGTCTAGAACTGAAGGATAAATCAGTGGTGTATTGTAAGAAACCAATCAATAACCCGATTTGCTGTTAATTAAAAGTTTTCTCTGATCAAGTAGGTCAGGCTTCACATGTCAAATTTACATCTTGGAATTATAATGTTCTGTTCAGAGAAAAAATGATTTTTGAACCAACTGAAGGCCGAATTATATAAATTTGCAACTAATAATTGAGACTGATTTTTAATTGTTTTAAGTTTAATTTTATTAAATATGCTCTCAAATTACAATTTATTTTGTGAATCTTCTTATATAAGTAACCATGAGTCAATAATTTTGAGTTATTTTCATTCTCTAGGAATAATACAGCACATAAATGGTTTAAGTGTATTATACATACTTTAATTTGCCTGAAAAAGTTTGCTCATCTCCACTGAGCAAGTCAGCGTAACATAAAAGAAAAAGATTATGGATTTACCATGATATAAGTATATGAAGCAACCCAAATTATAAAATGCAAGACATCTATCAGTCCGGTTTTGGCTCTATTATAATAATGAACGGATTTATATGTCAGATGATATCAAAGTTTGTCTTATGTCCCTCTGGGAAAACATTAAGACCACTCATTTAGCTATTTAATTTTTTTTCATTTAATATTTATTTCTGTTTCTGTATAAGGCACTATAATAGATACAGTAGTGCAATCTTGGAACCCTTTTAACCCTAGCCAGCGTTTATTCAATACTACCTTTGCACATTATTTCTGTTAGAGACCTAGACTCCAGCATTATGAAGAATATTTTTCAAAGCCATCTATAACTCTGTATGTTTCATATGTGACCTTCACAGAGCTGAACATTCTGAAACATGTCCTAAAATCAACCAGTTCAGGATCATTTAGCAAATTTTCTAGGAACGTTTCACTTAGAAGTCTCCAGTATGTATTTGTTACATGGATCTCGTATTGTAATTATCAATGTAAAGTTAACTTTGCTTTAATGAAGGCCTGATTTAAAGTAATAATTTGCTTAATGGAGACTTCAGATGAAATATTTTGCTTGTATGACTGCACATTGTGTTTCAAGTTATATTATATGTCATTTTATTTGTTTTTATGTAACACCATGTAAATACACTAATAAGAAAAGAACTCTAAAAATACACATCTTTGAGAATGTAATTTACCTTAATTTCTAAATCATGCCTATTTCAAGGAATCACTTTATTTTTTCCTTTCCCCAGAATTATAGCTAAGGAAAAATGGTACACTTAAAGAAGTGAAAAACACCAGAAGAATGAGGGGATAGCAATCATCTCTGTGGATTTGGCATCTGGAATTTTAGTTAGTTCATTAACTCTTCCACGGGGTGGCAGTAATATAGTGTGGAATAGGAGGAATGAAACTATCTAAAACTCCAAGTGGAAAGTTAGGATATAAAAATAATCAAATTTCACCAATTCATTGTGTATACATGCACTATGAAATGTTGAATATCACACCTCCTTATGAAATGAATGAAGTTAAAATCCTTATTACATAATTAGCTAAAATGTGTAAAGCAAAGCCAAATTCAGCATGGGTACAGCACCTGGGATTGAAGTAATGTTTACATTGATTTTTTTCACTGTCATATAAGGAATTAAAAAGTGTGAGTGATTTATATTAAAATTTTCTCAACAAAATGTATATTTATAAAATCATTTCAGAAAATTCTAAGATAATCTATAAAATCATTAAATTTTTACATGCATATGTTTTGTGTGTATGTGTGTATCCCCCAAGAGAAAAATAAGCATTTTAGAAACGTTAGAAAGATTTTGTAAATATTGTAATGGTAAGGCAGTTGCTGAAACTATAGAAAGGTTGAATTTGTAATTTTTAATATTTTAATAACCATTGGTAGGAAAATTTCAGAAAAATAATGTCTTTAAAAATGTCTGGGGTCTTCCCAGGTAGTCCAGTGGTTAAGACTCCATGCTGTCAATGCAGGGGGCCCGGGTTCCCGATCCCTGGTTGGGGAACTAAATCCCGCGTGCGTGCCGCAGCTGAGTGTCCACATGCCACAACTCTTCATTGCAGCACAACTGAGAAGGGGGTAAAAATTATATATTTGTAATATGGGAATGATTCAATCAGTTAATGCAGCCTATATTCAAATAGCCAGGGAAGGACCTATGTGATAAATGAATAAAGAGAGAGAGAGGAAAAAAAGCCTAGTGTGCAGTAAAATTTTATTAAATTATAATTAATTATGACAATGTACACTTCGACACCCGGCTCTGATGCAGAATTCCTTAATTTGAACAACTTCTGAGGTCTCCATGGAGGCCAACAATGGGGGTCAGGCAAAACTTTTGTAGTAAAACAAATAAAACAACAAGTTTTGTTTTTGGTGGTGGTGTTTTACTAGTATGTTTTTTGGCTGAGTTGTGTTTATTTGGACTATTTGATGAATAACATCAGTCAAAATAAACACATGGTGTGTGTCTAAGTGTAGCCTCTATGTTATTAGAAATGCTTGATTTCTAGGGATGTAGATATAATAATTCATTTAGTCTTATTATTTATTTCTTTGTACTGAAAAGTATTCTATGGGAAACATTTTACTGGAACGCTGTCGTGGTAATAGGATCGACCAGACAAAGCAGTGCTTTAAACTGAAAGTGTGAGACATGCTTTCAAATGTTAATTATGAAAACCATCCCCAAGTGCTTTCTGGAGCATCTTGATTGTTTCCCTGCCCTGAATTCACGTGACAGTTTTTTAAGGTATGGCAGTTAAATTGAATTGTTAGTAGGGTTGCCAACATGTTTATACAAATATTTCCATTTAGGAGTAAGTTTTACGGTGTAAGTAGTGACGCTACATTGAAATACATAGCCCCCAAAATGACCCAATTGAAGATTTTAAGGAAATGAGAGTGCATTTTGCATTTTGAGGGATTGAGAGAGAGAGAGGTGGGTGTCACCAATTGCTGTTAAACTAGAACCAGTCATTTGTCCTTACAATTTGAGGTGATTAAAACTCTGACGTATGGCTTCTCACATAACTAGCCGAGGCAAACCTGGATGACCTAAGGGTGGCTCATGTAAAACTTTACAAGTGAAACAATATCTCTGATGTACATTTTAGGGCAAGGATTGTCATGATGTGATCTCGGTGCAGTCAAGACCAGCAAAAGAACAGAGAACAGATGTGAAATCTCTTTTGAGATTTGTGCTCTGCAGTTGTGCAAAAGATGAAACAGATGAAACGGTTAGAAAATGTCAATTCAAACAGTCAGTCGACATGAGTTAGGGAAAAGCTCTCAACATAGTTCAAACCAGACCATAAATTCATGGAAAAGTGATTTTCTGCCTGTTTATCTTTAGAAAAAGCTAAAATGATCAACTTAGAGTACCTGTTTACTTAGATAACTAAATTGGTAAAAATCGATATAAGTCAAATAGCCATTTTATTAAATACTTATTGACATCATTGAATTTATCTTCTATGCTTTTATACTATTTAAATTCAGTGGCTTCCAATGAATATATAAATTACTATAATTAAATACTATCTCAATTAAATTTTTAAATATTTGCATATTACATATTAGAAACAGTCAATATTTTGATTCTTTTTAAAAATGCTAGGAGCTTAAAATATTTATCATATATGCCAGTCATCTTTTATAGAAAGTAAGTAATACGACTAACATCATAATCATACATGTGCATCCTAAATATTTCTATGATGTGAAAGTAGTGAAACCATCAAGTATAATACCCTAAGCAGCTAAAAGTATAATGACCGCCTTTCTATATACATTTTCATAATCTCATACCTATGAAATAGGACTTTTTTTTGTTGTTGCAGTAGCTAAATATGTGAATAATATGTCTTAACCAAGTGAGACAGGTGAAGTTGGGTTGAACCTGAAAGATGCCACTTCTACTAATGAAACCTTAGTCATGATCCTGCCACAGGATTGACATATGGTGCAGGGCACCCAAGTACTAACTTAAATTTAGTAACTGAAGTCTATATTTACAGTAGATTATGTGGTTTCTCTCTGGTGCCTTCCTGAGTGATTTAGTGGCCTCAATTTTTCTTGTCACATTTATTAACTGAAAACCATGCTTTTACACGTTTTTTATTTTAGTTCTTTTGTTTTGCCTTTCAATTAAATTTTATGCAGCCTAACAGATACCCATTTTTCAATTCACCAGGTACGTGTATTCACATTTTCAGTTGGTCAACATAATTATGACAGAGGACCTATTCAGTGGATGGCCTGTGAAAATAAAGGTAACAAGTCTGTTTACTTGACCACATTTTATTATAAGAAGAAGAATTTAGTAGTTGTTAGTTCTACATCTTATCATTTAAAATACTCTAAAGTTATAGCTAATTTTTTATAGGAATCAAGGCAAGAATAAGATGCTGAAGATGTTTTCTATTTAAAAAACACACACATAAGAAACTTTGATATTAGTGTTACATTACATAAAAATGCAGACATCTGATCATATTGTACATTTATAAAGGAATATGTTTTATTGCATGATACTAATGATGCTTATCAAATATAACTTGACATGAAGAATTAAGAATGAAAGAATATCTGAATTATGTAAAACTTAGATATCAGGAAGTGTGACACAATATGTACAGTTTTTTCTCTGAGTGGTTAAATTATTGTTTTTTTAAATGTCTTCTTATACATTCCTAGGTAATTCAAACTTTGTGTAGTGAACCTATATTTCTTTTATACTCAGACAAAAAAAAAAAACATGTTATTTGAAAAATGCCACATGGCAATAAAAAGAACATAGATTTATTCTGAAAGCTATTTTTAGGCAGGTATTTTATATGAATATAATAATTGTTAGATACCCATCATTGTGTATTTTTAATAATTTCTTCAATGAAAAAAATTGTAATGATACCAGGTTCCCTACTGCTTTGTAGAAAAATAACATTTGTTTTATACAATCTATGAAATGTAGTGAAATTTCTCCTAAAGCCTGTGTATTTGCCATGAGAATACATTCATCAAGCATTTTCCAGATTTATCAATGGTGTTGATATTTTAGTGTTTGCTCAGTTAGAAGTGCTCAGTGTCTCCTACAAAGCCATAAAATAATTTTGTGGTCCTTTATTATATTGTAATGTATATATGTATAAATCTGTATATATATATATTTCAGGTTATTATTATGAAATTCCTTCCATTGGAGCAATAAGAATCAATACTCAGGTATGGTTTTTTAAAACTTGTTTAAAGTATTTTTTCAAACTAGGATATTTCTTCGCTGCTTTAAATATGCTCAATATGGAGAAAATGGGTGAAAATAAATAAATGATTCATACGATTCCATTTGTAATAAAATGATGAGTATCATGGTAATGTACTGGTTTTCATTTCATTAAGGTTCCAAGAGTTTTTAGACATCCAAAACCCAGGCAAAAACATATGAGTATTTTTTTCTTCTCAGATGTTAAAAACATAATAGAAATTAAATACAACCAGTTTACTAACAATCTTATCATAATTTCAACTTGGTTCTATTGCAAATTATTTAAATGAGTTTCTCCAAGTTGTAGGTACAACATAGAAAAGTAAACAATAATTATTACAACTTACAACAAGGAGATGATTCTTCTACAACCATTCAGTTGAAAACATGCTTGTTAAATAACCAGGGAGATTGAAGCAATTAAGTTAATTTAAATATATATTATTTTTAAATATTCCTAAATTGCTGCTTAAACTCATTAATTCTAAACATAACTGAGGGTCTACAAAATGAACTAAGTCAAAATTTAGCACAGATAATGTGGCATTTGTGGAAATGAATACTGAATACATTGAATTTTGAAATGAAACAGCAGCTGCATTTAAGCCTGATGTCTAGATTTGGCACAGTATTTCATGTATTTTTTGATATGTTTAAATATAGTTTTGAATTTCAGCCAAATAATCTGTGATATGAAAACAAGTATGTGGCTGCTTTATTATTTCAAATTTGTGTAGTTCCATCCAGTGAATAACAGAGCCTTAAATAGTTTAGATTTAGATTAACATAAAACAATTCACAAGGAACCTATTTCACTTATTGTTGGCTGAACCTCAGAAAGAGAATATTTTGTTAGTAGAAAAAAAAACTGGGGTAGATACATTGTATAAATAATATAAGTCAAATATTGTTGATTCTAAGTATGCAGACATACCATTTATGGAGTACGAAAAGTAGGAATTGAATGATTATATTATTAACTTTCTTAATAATTTTGATTCCATCTTCATTTTTAACTCTAGATAATTTTTTCTCTGTGGAGTTTTGTGGGGGTTTTTTAGCACTGCATTTCTAGTTTTCAACCACCGTAACTCCTTTTTATGTATATGTATATATAGGAATATTTGGATGTTCTGGGAAGACCAATGGTTTTAGCAGGAGACAAAGCTAAGCAAGTCCAGTGGACAAATGTATACCTGGATGCACTGGTAAGCTAGGCTGTTCAACCAAAAACTGTCATAACAAAAGCACACAGCTGACTTCTCTTTCTTTCTAGCTTCCATTTCTCTTTTCCTGTTCATGAAACCCTTTCAAAATTCCTTCTGTCACAACCTTCTTTGCTAGAATTTAGATAATTTACATAAAAATGTAGACATATGTAGTGGAGAACCACAGATGTAAAGTGCTATTTTTCAGTTGCCATTGAGGATGTAGAATTTCAAACCTCTAATCTTGAATTTAAGACCAGTTTGATAACTTTTTGAATTTTTATGTAAAAAAATACTAAAGTCACATGAATTATACCTATTACTGCAGATTTTGAACAGGAATTGTGAAGAAGGTATTTTTAAAATAGACTTCAGCTAGCAGAAGCATGTATATCCTCCATATCTCAAACCAGACTCAACAAAACTCAGAAGTACATGCAGTTAAATAGAAAGTATCTTACCCTATCCTGGAACAATCACAAACCTAACCAACTCTTCATATATAATTTCTTGCTTTAGATTCAACCCCAAATATTTATGGAAATAGCCATTGAAGTAATCAAATCTGGTGTGAAATAACAAATAAAAACATGTTAATCTGTCCACTACACAATAGAAATTTTAGTACAGGTATGCCATCAAATTTCAAAGCAGTGGTTTTCAACTGGTGGTAATTTTACCCCTCAGGTCATTTGGAAATATCCATAGGTATTATTGATTGTCATGACTGAATAGGGAGGGTTTGCTACTGGCATCCGGTGAATAGATGCCAGGGATGCTGTTAGACATCCCACACAATGCACAAAACAGTCACACACACACACCCAACACACACACATGCACACACACAACAAAGAATTATCCAGCTCAAAATATCAATAGGGCCAAAGTTGGGAAATCATGATTTAATATAATTTTTACTGTCCTGGTATGAAAGTTATCAATAGTAATTATCATATTTAAGATTTACTCATACGCTTAACTTAATTAGAAAAGACTTTATTAACAATTTTACTAATGTAATATATTGGAGAGACTTAAAATATTAAGGCCTGAAAAGTAAATGCTAATTCCATAACCCCTTTTCCTACTTGGAATTCAATTATATGCTGATACTACTTTTCTGAATGCAATGATGAACCCAAAGGGCAGAATGCAATCCATTTAGAATTACTTATCATTTGGTTCTTGTAAAATAAACATACACAGGAAGTTAGAAGAAAAATAGGCACTATTAGCAGCAGCCTTGCGTGCTGAGAAAGATAAAGTGAAGCTTGCTTACCTCAAGCCCTCACTAAAATTACTGTCCAGTGTTCCTCCTTGACATCACATATTTATTTAAGGTCACATGGTCAACTAAATCTATGGTCAAAATGTTTCACGTATCCAAATCCATCACAGGACAAAGTATGATAGGAGGAGTCAATAACTATGCCCTGTTGTATTTCCTATGACCAGAAGTTCATTAACCAGCATGTCTGCCTTGTTGGTGAGGTTCTTAATGATAGCACAAATGACTTTAGGAAGAGATTTGGGTTCTAAATATGCTGTTCTACCAGCTGAAACTAAATGTAAAAAAAAAAAAAGGAAACAAATGAAGCAAATGAATTGTCTAGTCAGTGGATATACAGAGCATTCACTTTACTGACTTGAGAATAAAAAGTGACTCATCTTTCATTTCTAAATATTTGTTTATAATCTCTACATGGAGCAGATTCAAAATATATGCTGGTCAAATTAACAGTTATTTTAAGAAGAAAAAGGTAAAAATAATCCAACGCAAAATGTAATGAATATAATGAGAAAAAGGAAGAGAGCTCTGGAAATCAGAAGAAAGAAGGCCATATATTTGGGGATAGAGCAGAGTGAGGTTAAAAAGATGGTGTCATGTTAGCTAAATATATGAGTCTAGGTAAGGTTTCTAAAATTGGTGATGAGTAGTGAAATCAGAGAGGGGAGGTGCAGTATGAAAATTGGAGAAGTGCTGGGTATATTGAAAGAATGATACCTCAGTCACGTTTGGAGATAATGGGAGATGAGAACAGAACCAAGACTGGGACAAAATTGTGGAGGGTTCATTTTATTTGGGAGACAAAGTGACGTTCTTTATGTTAGAGAGATGAAAAGAGTTGCACCCTAGAAACTAAACATCAAATTCCAGGAGGCAGAAATCTTATTTCTCTTTTTTAGAGACTTGCACAGTGCCTTGGAATAGAGTACAATTTTTTTGGTCTGCTTAATGAAGGAGGGAAAAAATGGAAGTCAGGCACAAATAAGTTCATCCATAAATTTGTCTAGTATGTTAGAAAACTAGTATCTCATTTGGGGAGCACATATTACCATATTGAGAAGCAAATTATGGTATTCTCTGTAAATGTAAAAGTTATGCAAAGAAAAAGAGTGCACCCATATATACCTTATCTTATACCATGCTACCATTTTTAAAACTGTGCATATACACATACGGTCGGTACTCCATATCTGTGTGTTCCATGTCTGTAGGCACAACCAACTGCAGATTGAAAACATTCAGGAAAAAAGAATTTCAGAAAGTTCTTAAAAGCAAAACTTGAATTTGCTGGGCACTGGCAACTGTTTACGTAACATTTACATTGTATTTACAACTATTTACATTTATTAGGTATTATAGTTATCTAGAGATAATTTGAAGTCTATGGGAAGTTGTGCATGGGTTATATGCAAATACTACCCATTTTATATAAGGGACTGGAACATCCATGGATTTTGGTGTCTTTTGGATACTAGGTTTCTAAATTATCTGTAATCTGCCTTTCTTTGAGGTGGACAGTTTTCATTGCAAATATTAATTTGCATACTCAATTAAGGATTTTTCATGGTCACATGTTCTTCCTTAGGATTAAGTAGAAAGCCAACATGTATATCATACAGCCAACATGTATATCATATATCATACAACCAACTACATGTAGTCATTTCCTTAATTTTAATTATTTTTATTATACTAAAAGGCTTCATGACTGGACTTTCATATTTGATGCTTGCAGTTGTCTTGCCTGCATCATTTCACTTTGTCAAAAATCACTATTTTAGAGAGTATTTAGAAGCAATATTCCTTCTTTTGAACATCATAGTATACTTACCTAGAATATCCCAGAGATGCAGTATCAGTAGCATGTTTTTTTTTTCTGTTTATAATGTTATTCTGCTACACATCTGTGGTTTAGCATGAAGCCTTTGGCTTAGGGTATGAAAAAAGTTAAGAATGAAGCAAAAAGAAAGGAAGGTTAAATAAATCATTTGAAACAATATTTTAATATCACTCTGCTCATGGTGGTCCCAGGGATTAGGTGAACTATCACTCACTATGAAAGAAAGAGCGGAGGGGCAGGGTTACTGAAATGTTTAGTGTAATTTGATTTTTATACTTATTTGTAATGCTCTGTTAAGAGTATTATTTTAGATGTTGTGTGCTTAAAGAACCGCCTAGTAGATCCCGCTTATTTCTAAGACATTTCATTGCCTTTTTAAAAAGTAAGCTTTCAAAATCAATTACTAATTTTTTGTGACTGTTTATAAAGTAACTAAAATGCACTGTCAGATATCAAAAACTAATGCAGAATGATAAAGTTTAAATTGTAATTTTAATTTGACTTTTCTCTCTGAATCTATTTTAAGGAACTGGGACTTGTCATTACTGGAACTCTTCCGGTCTTCAACATAACCGGCCAAAATGAAAATAAGACAAACTTAAAGGTTAAAAGTTAATTGATAAAATTAATAATAATAAATGATAAGCTATGACGTTGAAGCTCAGTGTGGATAAGATATTTCTATAAGGAAATACATACAATGTAACTGTCTCGTGAGGCGGGAAGTAAAAGGCAGCAGCTGCCTATGTGATAACCACCTGGGAAAAAGGAAATGCAGGTCAAATTCTCAGTTCCCCAGAGCCAAGATTCAACTTAACTCTTTTTAACTATGACTTGATGAGAACACAAGTTCAGACTCTGGGAGTAATTACATGATAAATGGGCAGTACTATTGTGTGCACATTTTTAAATGCATCTAAGATATCCTTGGAGTTCAGAAAGAAAAATCCAAAGAAAAAAACCATGATGATGTTTGTATCAGGTGTATAGGTACCTTTTTAGAATCACTGCTCCTCCAACTTACATTCAAAGGATAGTTTTTTTAATTGTCATGTAACCTAAGGATCTGATTTAAATGATAGTTCTCATTATTTTTTTCTATTTTTTTTAAGATTCAGGAAAAATACTTAATGAGTTTCATTAAAAATCTTAATTTCTATAGTGCTGGTAATATTGTCAATGTAATATAATGCTACCAACTTGAAGTTCTACAGGTTTTGAAAAATATGTCTCTTGTACCTGTTAAATTGTCTCATTTTAAAAAAATATTTTTGATTTTAAAGTAGGTTTACACTTCTGTTTCTTAGCTTACATAAGAAGGAATTTAAGAATGTGGGAGAAGTTAAGATTTTTTAATGCTAAATACTCATTTTATAGTTCAGTTGACATTCCTGATTTGAGGGAAATTTATTTCCAGTTTATAATGAAATGAAGTCGGTTGCACTAAAGTATTGTTTGTTCACTTACTATAAATGTCAGTGGAACTCATTTCAATAATGTGGCCATAGAAAACATTGGTTATTCCTCTTTGGGGGCCCATTACCATTCTTAACTATCTGCTGGTTCTAGTCATCATAACTCAGGAAGGAGTAATTCTCTAACTCCTCATGTATATTATCTAAGGGATTGCTTAAATTTGGGGTATTTGATCAGACTAGGGTTGATTCATGGGAAAAGAGCACAGTTGTTGACATGACTTTCTCGTTCTGTGTGCACCTACACAAAATTTAAAATGTTCTTGTGATAACCATTAACTGGATTTTATGATTTTCTTTGTAACATTTTGATTTATAATTTATATAATTACATTTAAGACAAAAATTCCTGATTCTGAATTTTAACACCATTCACATCCTATGTCCCATAGAAGATTATGATAGTTTACCACATGGCCTTTTTGATTTGCAACTAAAACTGTGATGCTCATTGTTTGGTATTTAGAAGTTAGCAGCAACCAGAAATAGTGTTGTAAGAATTTCTGCTGTTTTATTACAAATAAGGTCACATATTGTACTTTTCACGTATACACAGGTATTATCAGCAGCAAAAATCCATGGTTTTCTCATTCCATATTGCCTAATTAACTTTAAACTGGACATTTATGTGATTTCTTAATCATAGCATACCAAAAAGTTAGTTTACACTCACACACACACACACACACACACACACACACACACCCCTACAGCTGCTGACTGTACAGCAATTAAAATAAGTATTAGTGCAAGAAGTATCAAATTTAAAATTTCACATATCTTTTATACTTTAGCTTTAATCATCAAGATTTCACTTTTTAAACTAAATAATAATGATACAGTTGTGGGAATATAATCAAAGCTGAGAATCATTGCAAGTTGATACCAAAAGTGCCTCACCCTTACATATATATATGTTTAAGCTAGTATGGAATACAACGATTTTCAAGCAGAAGGATGAACGTATATAATAATTGTGTAGAAATATGTAAATTTTCGGTAGAAAATACACTGCCTTTTGCTGTCTTATTATAGAACCAGCTGATTCTTGGTGTGATGGGAGTTGATGTGTCGTTGGAAGACATTAAAAGACTGACACCACGTTTTACAGTAAGATGCAATTTACTCTTTTGGTAACTTTTCTGTTTTAAAACTCTGTACTAATTTAGCTTGTTTTTAAAACATTTAAAAGGAATTCTCAAAAATTTTGTGCCGTTATCTTAGCAAAGGAATTAAATATTTAAAAGGATTCTTAAAAGAGTGTAAAGATATCATGTTATCTTTCTTTATGCTTTAAAATATGTATTTAAGAATTTTTTTTAAAGAATGTGGATTTCTGACTGTGACTCAGGAATCTTTAAGGTTGTTTCTTATTATTTTTCAGCTGTGCCCCAATGGCTATTATTTTGCAATTGATCCTAATGGTTATGTTTTATTACATCCAAATCTTCAGCCAAAGGTATGTATATAATTTATTTATGATGATTAGCGTTCTGTAAAATTAATGATTAATGTTCTCAAAAGGTTCATCATTTTTAAATTCACTATACAGCACTAAGTATAAAGGAACATTATACCTGTAACGTTAATAGATAACAAGACCACAGTTTATAATATATGAAGGTGTGAAAACAGTTTTCGTTTTCTCTTACCTGTTTAGTTCTGAAATGTTTCTATCCACTATCCAGCTAACCAATATTCCTATCTCAAAGGCAGCCATTATCACCTCCTGGGCCTGAGCTTCACACATCCCACTTGGTATTTTGATTAGGCTGTAAGGTGGTGAAGGAGATGGCCTGGATAGGTGTGAACTTGAGAGCATTATTCATGTTCCTCTATGCATAGGCCATTTGCATTGCCCTTTTTTTTCTGGTAATTATCTCTCCTTTCCATCTGCCAGGCTTATAAAGATATGTATGAAATTCAAAAAGAAAAACTCAAATGAGATGGGCTTCAGAAATGGGAAGGGTTTATTAATCAGGGAGTTATATGGAAGTGATAAAATTCCATACATGAACCATTGTATCCTAATCTTTATGCCTGTTTTCCCAAGACATAAAATACTTTCCTAAATGTCTTATCCAACTCATTTCACTTTTCATTAATGCTTCACAGATAAAAAACTTTATTTATCCAGAAGCAAAATTGGCAAAACCTTATGTATTTTTAATTTATAAGCATCTTCAAGTTATTATTTAACTTTGAAGATAATATTAAGGATACTTTAAACCACGCTGAATGGAAATATATACAGACTTATGCATATTATTTCCTTCTCCTCAGGCATGGAGATTTAATGTTAATGATGTTTTAGGACACATACAAGTATGTATGTGCATACACACACACACACACACACACACAAAGTTGGGTCATTAAAAACTATTCAAAAAATAATAATTAAGAACCATTAATATTGAATGTAAAAACATATTGAATGGTTATAGTTAATGTCTATATTTTATTTCTCACTTTGGAACTTATTTCCATATAAAATCCATCATGATCTAAATATTTGCTAATCGTATGTAGCTGCTGATCACCCTGCATTATTTTTAAAGTTGTTATTTTATTGTAAATGTGGTATAAGCATATTTTCACATTATTATTAGTCTATCACAGCTCTTTGAAAACATATCATGTTAAGTTCCTCTTAGAGTTGTTCATGATTGGCTAATCATTCTATGATTTTTCCATAATTGAAAATTTTTAAGTCTTTTTAAGAGTTTTTCAAATTTACAGTATTATTTTGTATTATGTTTGTATATCCAGTGTATTTTAAGTTATATTCCTGTAAGTAAAGTGATTTAAATGCCGTAATAATGTAATGTGCTGAAGGGTGTGAAGGATCCCTACTTTTACGTAGTTGGACATTTTATGATTGTAAGTCTTAACTCCTTCCCCAGAAAGATCTAAAATATGTCATAAGACAAAATAATAAGAAAGAATAATTAGAATAATAATTTATTAGAATAAATAATAATGATGTATATATATAAAACCATCATTTAGAGGTAATTATTTGAAAAGGGTTTTACCCTTTTCTACATTCCTGTACTAATAATCAGTATTTATGTAGAAGTATTTTATTACTATTTGAATGCTGTTAACATATATTTGACTCATATTTGGAATAATCAGTTTACTAAAATTCATAAAATTACAAAGAAAATATAAATTCTTTAGAAATTCTTATTAAAGCCCAGGTGATTTTTCTTCAGGATTATGTTAGCTTTTCATATTTTTAATATAGGAGATTATTATAAGCAAGTGTGCAACAGAAAAAACTTGTAGAAAAAATATTGTTTTAGAAAACCATTAAAAATAAAATGTTTGAACAATCAATATATTATTTTTTTCTGAAATTCATGCTTGTGAATTAAATATGCTTATCAATTCTCATCATTAACAGGTTAAATACTATAATTTCTTTTTGTGGGTGACAGTGCTTGCTATACAGAGAGATACAAGAACCTGCTAAAGGATGATATAGTATGATAGTTGTTTTAGAAATTGACAAATACAGAGGACCAATATGGTTAGAGTAATATACTAACAAAATTAATCTTAATTTTTTCATCCAAAATTCACCAATAGAAATAAAGGAAAATAACGCTACATTCCATAGTACCCATTATTATTTAACAAGATCAAAGTCTAATCTTACGCAGGTATCCTTTGCTGAAAGCCTTTTGTTTTCTTCTTGAAACTGTAATCTTAATTCATATTGTTTCAATACAATTTTGAAGTTTATAGAAGGCAGAACAAGTGTCCTAAAGCCAATAATATCAGAGAATAAAGTAGCTATGAATCTGTTGCATATCTAATTTTCTGAGGAATCATGACTTATCTTCTCAGAGAGACTTTTCAAGGTCTCCACCATTACCACATTTTGACAAATGCTGAATTATATATCCTCCTTCATTCCAAAATGCATTTGAGAGTTCCTCCGTTGTGTTTCAATGAAATAACCAGATTAGGTATACTTATTAGCACCTCATTTTTATCAGTATAAAGAAATATTTATTGTATAGGAAGTTGTGCATAGTTTACATTTTAGAAATCCATATTTAAAATAAACCTACAGTGTTATGACTGAATTCTTAATTTGTTCCATGGATGTAACATTTGATGTCGCTAACAAAGGCACAAATTTTAAGCGTTTAAGACTGACTTTTTAATATCCTATCATATTTATATTTTAACACACTTGAATCATATACATTCTAAAGAATTCCTGTTTTTTCCTTTTTTTAAATCACCATAGGGAATTCTCCAACCGTCCAGTGGTTAGAACTTGCTGCTTTCACTGCGGTGGGACTGGGTTCGATCCCCGGTCGGGGAACTAAGATATGGGGTGCGGCCTAAAATAAAATAAAATAAAATCAGCAAAGAAGTTGTATGAGAAAAACCACCTTTCTCATTTCCTACATTCTCACTTTTTTTTCCCCCTAGGAATAAAAGGAAAACATTAGTCATTTTGCTAAAAAAAAGTTTGAGCATTTTTATTAACATTACATAGTGAATATTTTATTCACTAAAAATGTTTTTGAACTTTCATTTCATTTACTGACTCATCATGAGCTTGATGACACCTGTTTCTGATCGAGGAAATACCTGACCAAAATTGATGATAGGATAGAACACTTACCCATGTTGATATGTAGTATGATGAATTACCATCTTTCTGTTGCTTCAGCCTATAGGTGTAGGTATACCAACAATTAATTTAAGAAAAAGGAGACCCAATGTTCAGGTAACTGTGAATGAAGTTAGCAGTGCCTTCAAATTTGCTAAATCAGAGTTGCGATTAAGCTTCTCTTCCTAAAAGCATATGATTAATGCTGCCTTTCCTGACAGCAAGCTTCCAGAGCATGAGATGGAGATGAGCATCATTTCTCAATAAGCCAGAGCAAAAATGTTATTAATAATGGCAGAGGCTATGCATTTGCTGACTAAAGATTGCTAGCAAATGATGTAATAATAATGATAATCAGAGTAATTGCAATTAAATGGCTTCTAAAAAATAAATTTGTTATTAAATATTGTGAAGTTAGTGTCAAATCCATGTAATCCTAACAATTTGCTTGTAAAATTAACTTCTTAGTGGAAATAAAAATACAATTCTAATATATAATTTCTATAAACCATACAATGTAACCCAAAATTTCTTTGGATTTCTAAGTGTATTTTCAGATTAGCAATTAGAGGAAGTTCCCTTCACCTAATTAAAAATGTCCAAAATTGCAAATAAATATTATCTGGCAAACTTACTGCAAAATCTTTTCTCTGATGACAACATATTTAAACATTATTCTATGTATGCTTATTTCTATAAGTGCATTAAAAATAATCAGCATAAAAGGATACTTCCTATAGTTTAGTAGAATTTAGTAAGAGCATTTCAAAATTTCAGAGAAAGTTCAATATGACTTAAGGTTTTCTGTGTAAGCCTATCATTTCTTTTAAAAAGTTGGTGACATAATGGAGAGGTAGTGTGATATTAAGAGAGCATTAAGCTATGAGTCAGTAGAACTGAGTTCCAATTTGTTCTACTTATGGCCAACACTATATCCTTGAGTAGTTCACTAAACCCCATCGTTCTTCAGTTTCTTCATCTGAAAAGCAGGAAGATTAAACTAATAATTGTTTCCTATCCTACACAGTATATTCCTAGGAAATTGAATACATATATTGATCCCCAGCTCCATCTCCTGAAAATTCTGATTCAATTTGACCAGAGATGGGAGCCGGGCTTCTGAAATAGTTTTAAAATTCCCAGGTAATTCTAAAGTACAGAGCCAATGGATTAATAGAAGCTTCAGTTTCCTTCTAGCTCTAGAATTCCATGACAATCTGAATTTCGTGTTGTTGCATCAGTCTCCATTTCTTTTGTGATTCCTGTAGAGGTTAAAATTATGTTTATGTCTTTTCTTGATTTATTACATTGTTTTATGTTATTCCTCTTGCATGTTTCTTTTTGTGGATTACCTTGGATTATACTCATTGCAGTCATGTACATTTTAGTGAATTTTTAGTTTTGCCGTACTTTCAAATATTGCATGTAAATATTGTGATGTAATTTAAAAATAAACAACCTGAAAAATGGTTTGTTTTATTTTTGTTTTCCTTCCAAGGAAACTCCAAATGGCAAACTAGCAACCACACAAGACGTCTGAACTTGGGAAATATTTTTTGAGCTATGTAGTATTTTTAATAATACCAACTACTAATTATTTCAATTTAAAATTTAACAACGTTGCCTTGTGCCTTTTATTTTAGTTCCACAAAAGGTATGGTCTTTATATCAGCTGATATTCAAATTTAACAAATAAGAATTGTTAGATATTTAAAACATCAAACAAAAGTACTGGGAGTGCAGGGACTGGATTCCAGTTCTCAAGCCTCTCTTGGTGCTTTCTGATGAGAAGAGTTCTGCTTTTGAATTTTTCAATCACTGTACCTGTAATGAGTCTTTTAAGAAATGGTCAGCCAGGTTGCCATTTAAAAAGTACAAGTGATGCATTGACGTTTTTCTTTTATGATTTCCTTTTCCTGTCTGTGTCTTTGTATGTTGGATTGGGACGTGATCTTCACATTGCCAATTCTTCCTGATAATGCCTCCTCCATGCATGCTGTTTGGGTCTGGTCATGCTATGCATTATCCATTGCATGTAAGATAATATTCTTATTTATGTTTATATTTTATCATTTTACTTTGACTTTGTTTTGTGGTGAGTTAAAATTTTAACACTGATGTGAGGGTGTTTGTGTAAAGATAATTTATTTCATTAGACTTTAAATAAGAAATTCAGAATAATTTGTCAGCTTTGGAGTATGCTTTTGATAGAAACTTTCTCAGTTTTGTTTTTTAAACAGAGGACTAGAATTATTTTCAATGCTGATTTTTATTTTCTTCTTATAAAATATTACTTTTCCAAAGAGTATTTGCTTCTGAGCCAATAGATGCTGCCTAAACAATGATCAGTATTTCCACCTATTGAACAATCTAATACTTACTTTCAATATTCTAGAACCTTGTGAATCTAGATATGAAGTTCATAAGCAGTGAATATTTTTTTAATAAAAATGCCAGGCACAGTTGGGTTTTTGTTTTTTTTTTTTTTTTTTAATTTGCCTTTAAGAGTCCCCATTCATCAAAACCAATGGGAATCATATATTTTCATTATTTAAATGGAGCTACTCTTTGAAGGCATTTTTGTCTTTATTATAAAATAAATACATGCCATGTATACTGTGTCATTCAGCATTTGAAATAAATATGTTTAATTTTAATACATTTTTAATTATTGGCATTGTCTTGGGTAGTCAGCCCTACTAAAACAGTGTTTAAAATAATGATGATCTGAACGTATTTTGGAAGAGCCTGTGAGGCTGAAATTTTTAAAATTCCAGTGACCTTGTACTAATACAGCATAATTTCTATTTATTTATTACTTCTATCTAATTAGTTATCATATATTGATGGTATTTATTTTAGTAAATATTAAAAATCTAGTTTCTAAATTTTTACAGTTGTAAAATAATAGACACCTATTATGATTTTATTTCTAGTGAACTTTGAAATTCTACTATGGCATGTTACATTACTTAGTAAGTGTTATAAGAGAATAGTATATTTTTGTTTATCAGATATTTTGGTATCCTCATTTTATGATTTAGAAATTTTTTAAATGTCATGTGAAGTAAATTTATCAGGTTAACAGTTTCATTTGATATGTTTATGTAAATAAATAATCTGCCTGTTCCACAGTGAGTTTGATTTCTTATTACACAACCAGCAAGAAGCAGCAGTAGGACGTGTAAAGCAGGAAAAGAGCATTTAGTGGACCTAGGGGTTATTATTCAAGTTAGACTTCAATCACAATAGCTAATCTTTATTAAAATCCTTATGACTTTACCATAAATTTTATCTTACAAAATTTACTTAATTTGACTCATTAAAATATATTGTAAAATTTCTGAGTTTCAAATACATGAAGCAAACTTGCATCTTTTCTTTATGCATTTGAAGAAGGAAAAATAGGGCTTCCCTGGTGGCGCAGTGGTTGAGAGTCCGCCTGCCAATGCAGGGGACACGGGTTCGTGCCCTGGTCCGGGAGGATCTCACGTGCCGCGGAGTGGCTGGGCCCGTGAGCCATGGCCGCTGGGCCTGCGCATCCGGAGCCTGTGCTCCGCAACGGGAGAGGCCACAACAGTGAGAGGCCCGCGTACCGAAAAAAAAAAAAAAAAAAAAAAGAAGGAAAAATAAATTTAGAAGAGTTTGTTTTCCTTAGCAAATTCAAACATTTTTAAAACATTTTCCCTCATATAATTTTATTTTTTATGGAATACAAATAATGTATATTACTTACACATCGCCTTTGTTTTATTGCCAAATATGTTATCCACATGGCTGCCTTTTGCTCCTTTCACATCCCAATTAAAGATAAAAAGCTGTAAGTGGATCTTCGAAAGTCATATTGCCACAGGATTTGTGATTATAAATGTCCTATCTAACACAGGACACAAAACTCTTCAGTTGGTGATTAATTAAAATTTGTCTGCTATACTTAAAGCTCAAATCCCTAGCCTACTTATTATTATTTTAAAATATATATGAAAGAATATACCTGTATATAATTATTTTGTCAACTTTTTAAGATACCTTAGGTAAGTAATTTTTATGGAATTAATTTCATATTTAAATATCTATTGAGTTATTCTATATACAGCATCATTTTACAAAGTCATATATGCTTAATTACTATTTTCTGTGTAGAACCCCAAATCTCAGGAGCCAGTAACTTTGGATTTCCTTGATGCAGAATTAGAGAATGATATTAAAGTGGAGGTGAGTGCAATCACTCAGCTTGAACAACGCCCTCAGGTCAGGTGCTGGTGCTCTTCCAGTCCACAGGGATCTGTTGAGCAGCTTCATTGTGTTGGTTCTGTCTTAGGTACTATACACACAAAGATGACTTTTTTTATCTTTAAAAATTTCTAGATCCTGGGCTCTCCCATCCAAAAGATCATATGAAAAGGAATAAATATTTTAAATTGGGTGTGACCTTAGTTTTTCTCTTTCTCCTTCCACAGGTAGAGTTATTTTCAGTATTTCAATACAAATGTAACTTGTAAATTTCAATAAAAAACATAGAGAGGGGGACGTTGCCATAGAGTTGAAAGAAAAGTTGCAGGGAATTTAATCATCCAACCACCCAATAAGCAACATGAGGAAAGAAGCTGCCATGTTTGTCTTAGTACTCTATAGTCAGAAATTTTCTATTTTATTTCAAAACCAAAATTACATGCCACTTCCTCCGAGAGGGCCTTCCATAATAATAGGGATAATCATTAATAATAACATTTATTGAGTACATGATAAGTGTCAGTCATGGATTCTCAAGAGCCTTTGAACAGGTACATTGTTATTGTTATTATTATTATATCTGTTGTACTGATGATCTGTTTGAGGTACAGGAGGTTAAATAGTTTATCTCCAGTTACTCAGCTAGTAAGTAGCAGAACCAGGATTTGAACCTGGCTCTTGCACTCCAGAGCAGAGATTTTTAAGATTCTTTCCAATGAATTAACTCCTTCTCTTATCTATTCAAAGGCCACCATATTTCTTTTACAGTTTATCACAGTGTGTTTTAATTTGTACTTGCTTTACACATTTTACAACCTTACTCCCTCAATGTAGAACAAGAGAATCTATTTATCATAGTTACCTCAGACTGAGGCATAGTGCTGGGATGTTTTAGGTAAATAATGAATATTTGTTGTAAAGTACTTTGACAGGATAAAGTAGGATCATGTAATGGTGAAGAGCTTGGTTTCTAGACTCTCATACCACTGAGTAACTGTAATTATATTTAACCTCTCAAGTTTCAATTTCCCCTCCATCAATCCCATAAAGTAATTGAACACTTTTATTAATTACATTTCAAAAATTAATGGTTGAAAATATTTCATTAAGAATGTTTTTATCATTTTAAGATAATACAAAATAATGATGTGGTAACTTTTAAAAGAATATTTCCACACTTCAGTAGGTCGATTTAGTATCTGCTATAAAGTAATTGTTTCAATTTCCCTTAGATTCGAAATAAAATGATAGATGGAGAAAGCGGAGAAAAAACATTTAGAACCCTGGTTAAATCTCAAGATGAGGTAAGAATTAAACCAGGTTTATTCTTAAATAAAAATGTATATATTAATACTGATAACTGATATTAGTGGTAAAGCAATATTTATTCATAAAAAGGGACGTTTCTAGAAAACAAAAATTGTTTAAAGCACTCTTTGCTGGAGGGATATTTTTAATAAGATTTTTAACTGAAATTTTTATAAAATGTTGCTTTAGATTTCTGATGTATTCTTCTATCATTTACAATATGTTCTTGGAAATTATATTTTTTTAATTTTTTAATTGATGTATAGTTGATTTACAATATCATGTAAGTTTAAGGTATACAGCACAATGATTCAGTTATACATACATATATATACACACACATATATATATTCTTTTTCAGATTCTTTTCCCCTATAGGTTATTACATAATATTGAATATAATTCCCTGTGTTATACAGTAGGTCCTTGTTGGTTATCGAAAATTATATTTATGTCTCCATTTTTTTTTTTTTACCAGTATAAGAAATAGAATACACAATATGATGTTTGCCATGTTCTTTTAGGCCATTTCAGTCATACAAATTTGAAGTTAATATTTAATAGCTGTATGTTTTGTATGTTTGTGCATCGAGATGTTCTAATTGTTGAGTTCCATATATTAATTTTTTGTTTGTTTCTTAACTTGTTTCTGGCTTCATTTATCTTCTTTTACTATTTAAGCACTATTGCCCTGAATTTAAACCTGAAATTAAATCAAGAGATAACACAGCTACTGCCATAAAATCACTGGTACGGCTATGTAACACTTGTATTTTATATTGACTTGGAAAAACTCCGCGTATGTGAGAAGTGTGTCTATTCATTATCAGTCACATGTAGAATAAATACACATTCGTATGTTTGAGGATTTAAAAAATGTATAGAACTCCCAAGCTTTTGAGCCTGGAAATTTAAGTTTTTTTGTATAATTTATGTCCGTTTCCTCACAATCTCATCCCTTTTACGTGTAACATTTCTCCTGAATTTCTCAGCAGAGCTTTCCCTAAGATGTAGCTAGGATCTAAATACAGTACTTCATTAACATGTGCCTTTTCTCATTTTAATGTCATCAGGAGTCCCTATTACCAGAACCCAAGGGGAGGTATATACCAGTTTCAGTCTTTGTTGAAACGTCAACTCTGTTTACTTAGACTTTACGCGTGCTGTTTACCACTTCACTTTTCAGAGGAAAGATGGAAACCATTCAGCAGTTGTGCCACCTTCTCCATCTTGTTCTGCCAACAAGAACTCTGGGACCTGTACATTCTTTTTTCAACTTACAAATCAATTTTGTCTTTATTCAGTCACTTTGATATTTCTCTCCTTCAATTTACTGTAAATTCTTCTTTTTGACCAATATCCACCCATAGACTTTTCCTATTAATAATATTGAAGAAAGTAGTGTTTTGTATGCTTATTTCTCTAATCCACCACAGTTTGTGATATTCGGTTTTTTATAACTTGCTGAACAATACTAGTTTGCCATGGTTTTTTATGAGTATTAATAAATATGTATACATTACTTCTTTTAATTTTTTAATGAATTTTAGGAGTCCAAAAACTTCCTGAGCACTTCCTGCCCTCCCTCCCCCCATCCTCCACACACCTCAGTAAAGCCACGGGGATATTTGATGTATAGAAGCAACACTGTGTAGTTGTTATAAAATGAACTTGACATCATACATTCTCCTTCATCCTGCCGACTAAAGTCCTCATTTCTTCATCAGTAAATTGTGGAAAATAATAGTATTTAATTTACTCCAGGGAGTTGATTAAATGATACAATGACTATAAAATGCCTAGATATTGCCTAACGCCAAGTATTATTCAGTGAATATTATTGTTCTGATGAGGATGATGAAGCTGGTGATAACTAAAAATATTAAAAGATATGTATGTGTCATCACCATACCTAATGGAAGAAGTAATGATCATTTCAGTAGCTCCATAAGAAAGATTCAATATCCACGAAGTTATTTAGCTTTTACTTCCTTTCCCTAGTGGATATAGTTGTCTTTCTAACCTTCAATGATACTAAGTAAGTAGTCTCTTATAATAGATAAATACTATAATAATGGCTTAATAAGAACAGTAATGTGCTAACCATACATTTGGGTCTAGGCACACTGTGTTAATTTCCTGATATTATCAATTTCTCTTCAACATACCCTATTATGGAAATATCTGAGCATTATCTAATATTTCAGTCCTGTTTCATTATTAAAATTTATTTTTCAGGAAATGTTTTTAAAGTTTTGAGGTTAATAATTTGGCATAAACTACTAAGATTTTGCACTTAAACGTCCTTAAAATTTATTATGTGGCTATTTTTTTCCCTAAAATGTTGCTTTACACACACACACACACCATAACAGAATAAATAATTGTAGAATAGTGTAGATCAGATATTTGTGAAGAAGGGTATTGAATAATGACTGAATTTATAAATAGAGCCTAGCATTCTGCTCTTCATATAAATTCACTTCAAAGGAAAAGTGATGATAACCATGTCCAACTCTTTTTTGTTAGAGATACATAGACAAAGGAAACAGGACGTACACATGGACCCCTGTCAATGGCACAGATTACAGGTAATTAACCTTATTTATTTATATGTGTGCTGTATAAAAGAATATTCAGTTCAGTGCATTTCACCTATTTTTATTTATTTATTTTTTAATTTTTTAAATTTATTTATTTATTTATTTTTGCGGTACGTGAGCCTCTCACTGCTGTGGCCTCTCCCGCTGTGGAGCACAGGCTCCGGACGCGCAGGCTCGGCGGCCATGGCTCACGGGCCCAGCTGCTTCGCGGCATGTGGGATCTTCCCGGACCGGGGCACAAACCCGTGTCCCCTGCATCGGCAGGCGGACTCTCAACCACTGCGCCAGCAGGGAAGCCCTCACCTATTTTTAAGTAGCCATTGTTCCAGTGGATGAATGTTGTCTTTACATACTCATAAGCTATTTTCAATATAATTAAAATAGAAATGTTATCCTTTCCAACATTAAAATGCATTAAAGTTATGCATTCTGATTTTCAAAATGAGAAAGATGAGCAAAAGCTAGAAATATAAAATTTAGAAATGAAAACTTGTATGATATACATATATTTGGTGTTTTATATATTTATGTTAGTAATAATAAATGTTGACATTTATTACTTAGTGGTCAATACCTCCCCTGACCTCCTCATTTAAATTGTCATTTAGTTTACATTACTTATATTTAGGTTGAAAATTAACTTAAAAATGAAACTTATTACATCATAGTATAATCTGATATAAAACACTCAATTGATATAATTTAATCCCATGAGTAGAAATTCTGTAATATCCTGATCCCTTCAATTGACTGGAACTTGGAAAATTGGACAGACTAATACCCTAAACTTTCTTGGAAAGTCTCCATTCTTCAACACTTGCTGAGCATTTTTTGTTTTCTTTGCTCTAAGGTCACCGCTTTCCCTGTGGTCCTGCTTCCTACAGCCTCATAATACTGAGGCTGATACGAAAATGTCCTTCTTGTTACTCATTCTCTCTTCCTCTTCTCCCTAACACCTCCCATCTTTGGATCTCATGTCACCAGACCACACCACGCACCATTCCTCCCTTTGAAGAGTCATCTCCCTCTCGTTCCTGTAAGATATCAGTTTCTGCGTGGTTGCCACCCTCTCTCCTCCATTCACATGGATCAGTGTTTCTCAAAGTATTTGAGACATACCCATGCTTATATAAAATAAAATGCAAATTGTTTACTAAAATAAACTTTAAAAGAGATGAAAACTCAAGTGGAAAAAATGTTTATTACATTTCATAGACATGAAATTCGTGTGTCAAATTGCTATAAAAATTTCTAAATGCTTACTCTCAATTTCTATGCTTAATTAATCATGAGCTGGTAATAGATAGTTTTCAAGTGGGCCAGGTCCCTTGACACACTTTAAATACCAGTGATGCAGATGATTTTTCTGGTGCCTGGACTCTCATTTTTTTTTTTTTTTTAATTTCCTCCCCTCTGATGATCTTGTCATTCCCCTATGTTAGCTGCCTACTCCAAGGCCATGTTTTACAACTCAAACATTAAGACTGCAAGTCCTTCATAATCTTGAGATTTTTTTATCCAACTCTCAGAGTACTACATTTTAGCTTTCCAACCCCTCCTTCTAATAGTCCAACTGCAACAATCCTTTGACTCAATTGAGACCTGAAATCCATCAACCCCTTCGACCTTTTTCACTGTCCTTGCCTTCCTCATGTCCTTGTACCCCTCTTTATTCAACATAAATTCTTTGGGTCTTAACTACGTTCACTCTCTTACACACACCATCAACTCCCTGCATCATACTCAGGTTTGGCAAACAGTAGTTTGACCAATCCCAATCCTGGTTAAATTAAATTATTACCAACACCACACTGCACCCACACAGCTACAAATGAGAGAAATAAAATATTCCTTGACTGGTGACATCCAAAATTCAGGACCTTTAACCTTAAGTGTACTTCAGTAGTACCTGCTGATCTCAATAGTCCAGTAAATTTAGGATGCTTCTAGATGACTTTTGATAGCCTCTCCTCACTCCTCAAACCCGTCTCTTTCCCATCCATTGTTCTCTCAGGTGATGTCTTTACTTCTGTTTTTCTCAGTGAAATAGGAAGCGATCAGAAGAGACCTTCTACCACATAATGACTTGCATCTATATCTCCATCTCCTATCTCTATTTCTATTCACAACACAATAACAAGAGTGATATTATTAATACTTGAGTTATATTGTTTCATTTCTCTACTCAAAATTCTGCAATAATTTGCTATCTTAATCTCTATAAAATCTGAAATTTGTCATGACCATTAGAGGACTTACAGCATCTGACCTAATTTACCATGAGTTCTCTGAAGTTACCTTCTCAGGTTCTCCACTGAACCACCTTCATCTTAGAGCTACACTATCCTCCTTGCTAGTCCTCATAAACCCGGGACCATTCTGCCTCAGGACCTTTGCACCTGAAGTTATTTCTGCCTAGGATGAATTTTCCCCAGGTATTCACATGCTTACCCCATCTTCACACCTTCACTTACTTTTCTGTCGCCTCAATAAGGCCTTCCCCAATAATCCTACCTGAAATGTAAAGTGCCTCATTATCATTTCATATTATATACGTGTATATGCACATACACACACATATATATGAAGCATATATAAAGAAATTTATTCCTACTGTTTATTGTTTGTCTTCCTTCACTGTTAAGTTCTAAGAGGGCAACGTTCTAAGCTTGTTAGACTCTAAGATTGTTGCCTGCTTCATTTATGTTTGAATCCTCAGCTCATAAGTCAGTGGCACACAGTAGACATTCTGTAAATATTTGCACAGTTAAATATTTAGATTTTCAATTTGTCTCATTCTGTCAAATCCAAATAATAGTTTCCAAACTTCCATTGCAATACTCAAATATGAGGGCCTCTTTAACTACATATTAATATACAATAAATACGTAGCCTACTTAATAGGCTGTGGTGGACTCAACTGTTCTTTTCCTAATAAAACAAAACAACACTCCTCCCCCCTCTGTCCCAGAACATACACATAACTTTTCAGGGGAGCCTAGAGTGCTGGGGATTCCCCTAGAGCTGTAGTGGGTCGCTAGGATGGCATGCAGACTAGGTCTAGAAGAGGGGCACACGGTTACCAATCTCATGAGACACTACTTGCCAGTCTTTCTCCAGTTTTTCAGTTTTTGACATAATTTTGAACCTATTGAATAACACCAGAATGAATGTTTGTTTTACTTGTGTCTCTTGATTTCTCTCTCTCATTTCTATTAGGCATCTCTTTACGCATATACAATCTTTATGTACATACATAAGTAATTAATTTTCTTTCCATTTCCATGGTTATTACCACCTTTCATTTTTTTGGATAAACTTGTCAAAAGGTGTGACAGCCAACAGGAAATCTGGGAGCCCTGTCTCATTAGTGATGATTTCATGATAAAAGGAAATGTTGGATGAACATGTAGGAAAGTGCTCTCTGCCTTTGTTTCTTAGACAAACAAATTCTAAGTTAGAAAAACCATTTCTTTTTGACCCTGACAGTGAGTCAGTCTGATGGTTGGTCCTACTGCAGTCATAATTATACTCCGGGGGAATTTTAAATTCTTACTATACCTTACTTAAATATGTTTTTAATAGTCTCACAAATGTCTCCTGCATTCATCCCCTTTCCCTCACGCACCAAGTTGTAATACAGGTGGCCAGATTAATGGTCTTTTCTCCAGTTCTGAGTACATCTCTCCTTGTTCACAAAACTTTAGTCTCTTCCCATTTTTTTCCAAGTCTGAGATTCACATCACACATTTCTAGCCTAACCTGTCTGCACTACCCATACAAACCACTGTTCTCTGAACAAGCCCTGACTTCACACCTTTGCATGTTTTCTTCTTTTTTTTAATGAAGAGTTTGATTTTTATGGTGATATAAATGACTTGAAAAGTGTGTTATATTCCATTTAACTAAGTTAACCATGTTTATGGGAGTCACAAAAATATTGCATGGGCTTTACCATCCATCTGGTGGCCACTGGCTTTATTAGACTTTTATCCCTGGGAGAAAATAAAGCAGACTTGATTTGTTGGTTTTATAAGGAGAGAGACAGCAAACACTGCATATGGCAGCATCCTTGACTCAGAATGTTGATTGAAGATCTTATCTGCTATAGGTTGAAGAAATAACTGTTGCCTGAAGAAAAAAATCATTAAATTATGTGTAACCATATTTTTCTATAAAATAAAGTATAGCTATTTTTAGCAACCTGAGACTTGCAGGCCAATAAAATGTATATTTGATATGTCAGTTTTAAAACGTCTATTGTGTTCCTCATGGGTTTCCACACTATTTTTTACGGTACATGAGATGTAACCCAGGCTTACAGTGTGACACTGTAGCAGCCACATGATGTAATGTTATCGGTCTTAATTTGAAGTTTCTCTTAGCAATAAGTGCTGATAGGGCAATAAAAATGTCCTAATTTCCCTTGAGAGGCATTTGTGGGAGACAGTCTTCAAATGCTCACTAATTCTGCTCTACATTTTATAAATGGCAAGTGAATCATGAAAGGTCATCTTGCTTTCAGACTAATTGCACTGCTTATTTTAATTTTAATCTCTGCCTCCTCTTAAAGGAAGTTACCTTTAAAATGAATGTGGAGATTTTCATTAAATCTACATAACATTTTATTTCTCTGACCTTTTCCCATAAGGAAAGTCTATGAATTACTTAATGATGGAGAAAGATTTGGGAATTGGAGGTAACAAGCATCCACTTATTTTGCTATCTTGACTGCATAATTAAATTGTAGCAAATAAGCCCTTGCATTTTTCCTCTTCATAGAGTGAATTTTTAGCATATACTCATAAGAAGAAAAACCTGGAATTTTATACTTTGTCCTGTTCTATATTGCTCATAATGTAACGGCATTACACTTTGGACATCCATCCTCAAAGCCTGGGAAACCTGAGGCTTGAGTGATTTAAAAAAAGATCTTCTGCAAATGCCTAGAAATACTCAGAAGCCTAGAAATGCACACATTTTTCTGTGCATTGCTAAATTTGGGGTTAAATTGTAAAAATGAAAGCTGAGTAACTCAATTGGTCACATTAATCAAGCATCGTTTTTTAATAATAGTTGCATTGGAAATCTTAGAGATAACCTCATTTTTGGCATTAGTTTGTTAATTTCCTTCTATATTCAAAGGATAGCAGAGAACATTTGCAACTGTGAGTATGAATGTGGAATAATTAGTTATGTTCTGCACGTGTATCAGCCATCGTGAGAGTAGAAGAATTACACATATGCAGTTGTTACGGGAAAGTGCATCATATTCTGATATCTTTTAACAATTCCAACATTTTGTGTGTTTTATTAATTGTCAGCTTCAAAATGAGTGCAGTTACCTGCCTGTCAGCTTTTTAGTTTGTACAGTCATATTAAGACAGGGTTGGATGACAGGCTTGTTTGACAGTCCTTGTGTCTAAAATGTTCAGAATTTGGCTTAAGATTTGCACTGGAACTTTCCTCCAGTGTGTATATGTACCATGGGACTAGAGTAGCCCACGGCTCTTGTAAACTATTAAAGTCAAGATGTTTTTCCTACTGTGCCTAACAGTGATCTGCCAAATGATATGGGATATCCACAGTTAATGAACTTGAAATAAATACAATTACACTGTTGGGTAAGAACCAATGGGATGAGCAAGTGCTATAAAGGAATCTGAATTTCCCTTCCAAAAGACATGGGGGAAATGGCCTAGAAAAGAGTTGTACAATATTAGGTACTTAATCCTTCAAAAGCGACTATTTCAGATGATTTTATGCATTGTGTAATTAGTAATGATAATAATACTTCTTTCATTTGTAATTTTTAGTACTGTACATTTGCTAGCAAGCACTGTACCATTATGTATAATTCATTAGGGAGGGGATAGCCAATTGCCATGATATAATTACTTTGCTTAAACGTAGCCCTAGTATTCTTCTATTTTTGTCCACAAAGTATTTTAATATAGTTTTCTGAAAATACAGTATCCATGACATTTCTTCTTCAGCTGATTTATGGGTGCATTTTGTAGCTTATTTTCCATGTGCCTCTTCTGATTCTCTACAATGTAGAGAACTGGATGGTAAGACCAAATGAAGTACCCTATTTGGTGAAAGCATTTTCCTGTCAAAGTAATATGTCTTTTCCTTCCCATGAGGAAGATCTTTGGATTTTCCATAAACTTGATGTGTCTTTTTTTTTAAGTTATGTTTCATTTTTGTTTGTTTGTGTTTATGCTTCTCTTGTTTCTATTGCAGTTTGGCCTTGGTATTACCAACCTACAGTTTTTACTATATAAAAGCCAAAATAGAAGAGACGATAACTCAGGCCAGATGTAAGTACTCTGAAAGCGACTCCAGGGTCCGTTTGTTATCTCCTAGTACCAGAGGTTTAAATACGTCTAGACTTTGGAGTACCCAAGGCTTATACATTCTAGTGGGTGTTATTACCAAATCGACAGCAGTGATTCTAACCCATTCCAAACATGCAAGGAACAAGAAGTATTCTACACGGATAGAATATGAGCAGGTACTCCAGTCTCACTGGCAGTCCCTACCACCCTCCCCTGCCTTGCTCTGTGCTCATAGAATCATTGCAGTGCTGTGTCCTCTGTTGCTATTGTTTTAAGGGTCTGCTAGCTGACACAAAATGTTTCACATAGTCTCTACTCGTGGCACTCTGCTGGTAGTAGTAAAGTTTTTCTTTTCTTTCTTTTTTTTGCATTTGGCAAGAATGATATTATGCTCCACATCGTCGACTTTGTTGGAATAAATTAAATTTTACTGGTCTCTGGCTTTGGTTTGGCAATTAACTTTCTTCTAATTATCCAAATTAATGTCTTCAGTAACTCAAATGGATCAGTTTGGGTTTTTTTTTTTTTTTAAGGGTCATTTGGAATGTGGAATAATGATTAACACTAGTGCATATTTCAAGTCATTATTAATCTTTATTTTGTTTTGTGTGACTAGCTTCAGTAAAGTAAAATGACCATCATATCCTTTGCATATCACTCAGTTATTCCTAACCACCTAAATTCTATCTGTTACGATAAAGTAAAATATATATGTATATACATTTTACCTCTGACTGCACATGAACTACAGTTTCTTTCCTTTCTCCGTCAGTTCTTTTTTGTTCTCTGCAGTCCCGGTTCTCATTTCACATTGTGGTAATTTAGACCTTTATATTTCCGCTTTCACTTGACAGATAGATATGATGGTCTTTTAACAACCACCACCTTTGCATGAGCTAGTTCTTCACTTGATAAATGAGGGGGTGCCTCGTGGGTCTTTGATGATTGGTAAATTCTTCTGTTTATAGGCGAGCATCCTTGGTAGTGCGCTTGCGTTCGCCACTTTGCAAAACAGACCCTTGAAATAACCACAGTACAGAGAGGGTGCTCCAGTAGTAATTGACAGGACATATTTTCCAGTCTTCAAAAATATGTGTCTTTTCTTCCAGACTACAGCTGTACATAAATAAACCTTTGATCTATGCACAATATTTTTATTCAAGGAAGCCATTGAATAAAATATTGTTTGTGACCCCCCTTTGCTTTTACCCTCTTTTTTTTTGTTTCCCTGCTTTCTCTTTCTGATGGATTTTCACAGCAAAAAAGGGCAGAATGAAGGGCAAGTATTTTCTTGTTGCTCAATTTCTTTTTGTTTAGTACACTTGATATTTCCACTGATATTTCCATTCCTATTGGATACTATCCTCTGTGCTTCTCATTTGCTAGATTTTCCTCCTTGATCACTCAGACCTTAGCGGCAAAAGAGGGGAAAAGAATATGCCTGTGTTTATATATGTAACCTATGCACTTTCTGGCTTTTTTCTTAAACTTAAATACTTGTGTGTTTTTATCCTTCCACTTTCTAATTCGTACTAATATGAAGAATGCTATTAATTCACTAAAGGCATTAATGGGTTTATTAAAATAATTTTCTTTATCATAATATTGGTAAAATATTTGACATTTTAAATAAATACCTCTGGTGTAACATTGACAAAAGTCACTTTTTAAAGGACATCTTGGTTATAGTAGGGTTAGTTAGTAAATGGGAAAATTATAGACCTAACATTGTTTTTGATATAACTGTTGTAATCCGTGTTATGAAATTAAAATTGACTTTATTACTGTAAAGTATTGGGGATCTTTATATTCATTCATGTGTTTCAGTTCAGGATGGAAATAGTCTACTTTTATTTTTCCGTGTAAGGTTATTTTTCTAATGTCTTCCTATTGACATCAAATCTCAGGATGCATATTCCGGATTGTTTGTCTAACCTTGTAACATTATCTTTGCAGATTCAGAAACACTGAAGCCGGATAATTTTGAAGAATCTGGCTATACGTTCATAGCACCAAGGTAGGTTTTGTCTTCTTTTTTTATAGCTCATTGTGGATATGTAGACCTTCGAGGCCTTCAAGTCTGAGCTGGGGTCAAGACTGCTGTGGATTATGCCATGCCAAATTATGGAACCAAAGAAAACAATAACTTTTAAACTGAAAGAGAATGCTGTTCTCTCATTCATTTACTCATTCAGGTACTTAGCAGCTGCTGTGTGCAAAAGAATATGCTGACTTGGGGATACAGCGGTGAATAGGACGGATGGAGGTTTTGCTTTTGTTGGAACCAACAGTATATCCAACAAAAATTAAGAGTTGTGAATTTGCATTTGTGACTGCGTATACACATACAAACACTTGCTCACTTTCTCTCTCTCTCTCTACACACACACACACACACACACACACACACACACACACTGAGATAGATATGCATAGATATGTACAGATATATACATATGTGTGTATACACAAGAATGTGTAAGCCTCATAGAATGACTTAACATCATTGATTTTTTTTAACACAAGTTTTTGGGAAAATATATTTTAATACAGTGAGATTTTCTCACATAATTTTTAAGATTAGCATTCTTTTTCCTCCTAACCAATTTTACTTCTCTCGCTTATAATCCCCGTTCCCTAGCTCTAATATACATCTTCATCTCTACCTCCATTTTTCTTATAATTTTTGAAACTCCATTCAAGAATCCAAGATTATTCTTTATTTCTATTTCTTTCCGTAGTTTTTGACTCCCACTCTCCATCAGACACATGTAATAAGACAAATCAACAGAATTCCTATTACCCTAGGCTACTGAATAAAATAGATTCGGAAGCTTGTAGTATCCAATTCTCACAATTTTTCCTTCTTAAAGAAATTGCTCTAAGAAGGCTCCTAAAAACTGGTCTCAGTTATTCTTTCTTTTTATTTCTGCATAAGACTATCTGAATTTTTGGTCCTTATTGAAATTAGGGAATCTATATAACTTTTTGAGAAGTCTCTGGTAACTAAGCATATTTCTGGCTTTGCAAGTGACTCTGCCCTGGAGCAGTGTTCCTGCGTGAACTGCCTTCAGGCTTGGACACTGCTGAACCCACGCTTTGACGTTCTGCCTCCTCAGAGCTTAATGACATACTTTCCTGGTTTTCTTCCTCCCTCCCTGGCTGCATATTCCATCTCTTTCATGAGCTTCCCTTCTTGTGCACATCACTCATGTGAAGCTGCTGGCCTGGGCTCTCTTATCTCCCTATTTTGAGTCTCCAGACATACCACAGAGGCCCACTATTCGTGTCTACAGTTTGGGGTGATGGCTCCCAAAATCTACAGGATGTTGGTAACGTCTAGAAACAAAATAGACATACTCTGTGGTGTATTGACCTTACATTATAATATAAGATCAAACAATATATCTATTTCCAGACTTTATGTCTACCCTACATATTTTAATATGAGCCTAATATGGAGCCTAATAGGAATCTCTCTTCAAGGTGCTTCAAATTCATGATCTCCTGAACATTTGTCCTCTTCGGAAAACTCTTCTTTCTGTGTTGCCTCAGTGACAAAAACACTGTCCTCCCCAAATACCCAGTCTTGAAACCTGATAGATGTCTTTGTTCCCTTTCCTTTATATGGAACTTCTGGTTGATCAACGAGTCTTGCCACATAGAATTTATCTTATGAGTATCAAGTATGTCTGTCAAACTCTGTTGCCTTTTGCTCTAGTTCAGGCTAGTGCCTTCCTCACTTTAACTACTAAGGCTGCCTCCTAATTGATTTCCCTGCCTCCAGTATTTCTCCCTTACTTCCAATTTCTGTCTCCTTTCTGTAAGCAGAGGGAGTCTCTAAACTTTCAATAACATTATGTTTCTCATCTGTTAAATACTAACCAGTGGCTTCCTATTATCCCCATGATAATCGATACTGTATAGGATAGCTTTCAAGTGTTCTGTCACTAGGTCCCAGTTTACCAGTGTGGTCCCCTATACTCTAAATCAGGGGCTGACAAACTACAGCCTGCAGTTTTACGTATAAAACTTTATACGTAAAGTTTTATTAGAACACAGCCACAGGCATTTGTTGATGTATTGCCTGTGGCTGCTTTCACTACAAAGGCAGAGCCGAGGGGTTGTGACCTAGACCTTTTAGCCCATAGAGCCTGAATCATTTACTCTCTTGCCCTTTAAGAAACAGTCTGCCAACCTCTGCTTTAGAGTCTAGCCACACTAAACTTTTCTTATTTCCTAAAATGCATTGATTTTTCCTTCTTACTGCTTTTCATCCACTAATTTTCTTTTCTATTTTGGATTGAACACACACACCTCCAGTACTTCCCAAACTCCAACTTCAAAGCTCCTTGATCTGGGAATTTCTTTCCCATCATCACTGGATTAGACATCCTTGCTGACTGATTCATAGAATCCTGTATTTCCCGTAGTAGAGTACTGGCCACGTTTCATTTAATTTTCCCCAACACAGACATGACAGCATCTATTTGACTTACCATTCAATACTCAATATCAAATCCACTGATTGGCACACAGTGGGGGCCTCATAAATAGTTGATGACTGGAGAATCTATAAATGTATGAAAAGTATTTTAAAAATCATATTATTAATTATAATACTTGCAATCTTACTAGCAATTTTTTGATACAGGTAACTTTGAGCCACTGCTAAAACTAGTTTTAGCTGGAAAGCAGAATATTAATGTAGCACAAGGGTGAGAAGAGGTTGAGATACTGGGTGCCCCGTGTTGATGAGACTCTCCCTCCGAGCATGGTAAACGTCCAGGAATTCCCAGAGAAGATAAATATATCTCTCAATCTCAATTCCCAATTCATAGACAGTGGATTTTGTTATAGTTCAGCAAGGATTAGCATATGGATCATTTCTGTGGCCTGTCACGTTCAATATCAACATGACTGGCTGGAAGACTGGAATTCACCTGTGTGTTCAGGGAAAGATCAAATAGCAGAGGAAGGAAGAAATGTTGTAGCTTGTGGGAGAAACAATGAGTGTTCACCCCAGTTAACATGTGTTAAGCCTTTTACATGTATGATTTACATGTATGACTTGATTATATTTACCCCTCAAAAGAGCTCTATAATAAATTTGTGTTATATATTATCTTATTTCACAGATCCAGAAACAGTTTTAGAGATGTTAAATAATATGGGATTTGAATTTGTTTCCTTGCTACTCTAAGGTATAAATATCTACACTGAATATGCAAATACTTAGGGAATCTCAAAAGAATGTCCAGTACAGCTGAGTAAAATGTTTTTGTAGGGAACATTTCCTGGAAACGTGAGCATTGGATGTGTATTCAAAGATTTGTGGAAAGTAAACTGATAGAAAATTGGGATAAAGAAAAAATTGGTGAGAAAAGGGAGACATTTATGTAGCATAGAATATCTGGCATATGTTTTTGTCACTGTTATTAATGGGAAACAGTGAAGCAAACTCTAGAGAAAGACTTTCAGGATCTGTTTCCCAGATTTTCATGGTCATAGCTGTGTTACTCAGATTCTCTGCATCTTTCTTTACTTGCAAAATGGCACTAACAATAATACCTACCTTGTACAGTTTTTATAAGCTTTAAGTGAGATAATATTGCATGCAGAATATTTAGCATACCTCTTGGTATGACATGAGCTCTAAATAAATATTATTTATTATTATTATTATTTTTTTTTTTTTTTTTTTTTTTTTTTTTTTGCGGTACGTGGGCCTCTCACTGCTGTGACCTCTTCCGTTGTGGAGCACAGGCTCCAGACACGCAGGCTCAGTGGCCATGGCTCACGGACCCAGCTGCTCCATGGCATGTGGGATCTTCCCGGACCAGGGCACGAACCCGTGTCCCCTGCATTGGCAGGCGGACTCCCAACCACTGCACCACTAGGGAAGCCCTTATTTATTATTATTGATGGTTATAGTAAGAGGTCAGAGGAGGAGGGATAGTTATTTAATAAAGTATGTTATGGGAATTTCCTGGTAGTCAAGTGGTTAGGACTTGGCACACTGCCCTGGGCCCAGGTTCAATCCCTGGTTGGGGAATTAAGATCTCACAAGGCATGCGGTGTGGCCAATAATAATAATAATAATAATAAAGGATGTTAAAAAGCAGTTATTTTAAAATAATTTAAAGAAGAAAGCTCATGAAATTTAAAGGTAGAACTATTTTTGTTAATTCTTAAATAATTAAACTCTTTGATCCTAATTAGTACCCGGTTTTTGCAATTTCCTTAAATTTTGAAAACTACTGGAAGGGAAAGCATGGAGAATACAGATGTGTGGAGCATTATTCCTATCTTTAAGAGAATTACAGTCATAGGGATGAAAGTCTACAACATGGAGTAATTTTTCTATCTTTCTTGGATAATCAGAAATGAGAAAGCACTTCAAAGATAAGTTAGAGTAAGAAAGAAAAGTATGTGATCACCAGTAATTCAATGCTAATTTGAGATGTATGACCTATGTAAGTGCGTGGAATAGAATGAGAACAAACTGACTTTCAGTATTCTAGAAATAAATAATCTGCCAAATTTCTAATACCAAAGATCTTTTAGTTTATAGCCATTTTGGTCAGAAACACAAAGTGACCAAAAAAGGTTATATAGCTTTGAGGCCCTGAAGGTATTTTCAGCAAATCGAAATTTAATTTGTTCCTTTAAAGCCATCCAGAGGTTTCTCCACCTTGCTACTTTAATCTTTTTTATGGGGAATAAAAATTCCTCAGAAAAGTAATGATCAATATGCATAAGATTGATCACTTTTAGAAAAACAGTGAGTCATAGAAAGTTAATCCGCAAAGTCTATCCCACATGTCCTGAGGGAACTCAGCAGTTGTGGTAACCACAGTTATTGCCTGTCATGCACGTTTCTAGGGTGGTTCCTTAGGGAAAGATCTTAAGAAACGCTGATTATCTCCAGTTGTCAAGCTCCCAGGCCTATGCTGAACAATCATTAGGCTAACAGGCAACCGATGTTGATGCTGTCTGTCTAGACGTACATTCGCATCCCAAATATGTCTGTCAGGCTCTTGCTACTTACTACCTAGTGCACAGGCACCCTGCTCTGCCTGGCGGGTGACTTTCTGTTGTCCCGGCTCATTCTTATTACTGGAGAACTCATTCCCCTGACACAGCATTCAGCGTTGTGCTTTCTCACGTCGCAGTTGTTTAAATTCTTTCACTTCTGCTCACGTCCTAATTCAACAACTCTCCTTAATGGTAGTTTCAGCACTTTCACTGCTTTTGCCATTAGGATACATCAAAAGGTCAATAATATCTTTAGACTCCTTCAAAGTTGGGCACAACGGAGCCAGCAAGGATCAAAACAAAAACAAAACAAAACATGATGACATTGTCTAAACTAACTGCTCACAACACGGACAGCCTTCTCTTGGTAGAGGTCAAAGCTGCTTTTGGCCTGAAGCTTTGTGACTGTAAAAGCTCACAGAATGAAAGTTCAAAGCACAGTGTAGGTTATGTTAAAACACTAATTAGGGATCTGAAGACTTGGCTTCTCCTCAGGGCTTGACCACTTGCTAGTTAGGTACCTTTGGGTAAATCTTTTTACATCTTTGAATCTCAGTTTCCTCACTATTAAATTACCTTCTGATAAAGTTATTTTTAGGATTAAATGATTAAAAGATAATTTTAGAAATGCCTTCTAGAAAATAACATGGAATTTTTAAATTCCATATTTTATTAATGATTTTATTAATAATTATTTCATTTAGTCCTTCTAAAACATTCTATTTAATCCTTCTAAAACCTTAGCATCAGCTTCTAATTCTGTGCAATCGTAGTTCAATGTATTGGCCTTTTGACTTCCAGACTAGTGTTATTTCCAAAAAAGCATGGCATTGTGGGAAGAAGTCAACTTTAGCTCTGTCGATAATTTAATGGGTATTATGAAAACTTTTTAAACCTTGTCTCTAAACGAAAATTTTCCATGAACCGAGAAGCCTTGTTTTTGAAGTTCTGACATTCTATTCCTCTCTGCAGCTTTGTATTTAGATAATGGCCTTGCATCTGAAAGTGTTTACTTTTTGATTGCATTTTTGTCTTGAGTATTTGATTATCCAGTCTGCTATCTGTATTAACCTAGCTATTATAATTGTAATCTTCTTATAATATTTATGTTGCCTTACATTTATTCTTAATTTCCAAAACACTTAGGACAGCAGTTCTCAAAGTATAGAACCCTGTGGGTTCCAAAGTCTCTTTCAGAGAATCTGCAAGGTCAAAGCTATTTTCCTAACAATGTTAAATGACATTTGTGTTTTTCATCATATTGACATTTGAAGTGACAGTACAAAAGCAATGGTGAGCTGATACCTTATCAGGAATCAAGACAATGGTACTAAAGACTGCTGGTAGCCACTGTAATCTTCATTGCCAGGCACCCACATTGGGGAAAAAGCCAGTGTCACTTTAAAATATCCTTGATTAAAGCAGTAAGAATTATTAATTTTATTGAGGTTTACCCATGAGTATATGTCTTTTAATACTCTGTGTAAAAAAAAAAAAAAAATGTTTTAGTGCATACCAGAGTAACTTGCCTATCTCCAAAAATTGTGTGAATTGAGAGCTAAAATAGCTTCTTGCTTTTTTTCCCATGAGATATCATTTTACTAGAAAGAATGAATGACAGAGGAACTGCGGTTATTCAGACTTGTGTATTTGGCAGACATTTTCTCAAAAATCAATTAAGTGAGCCTTTTACTTTGAAGAAAACAACTGAAAGTATTTGTTCCCAATGACAAAACCTGAACTTCAAACAAAAATTAGAATTTTAGGAAAGTTACATATTCATTACTGTAAGCATGACTGCTTCCCAATAGTTATAGACTTATCTGGTGAGATCAGTGATGTTATTAATGAATGTGAATTTTCATTATTGTGTAATAAAATATGTTACCATTTAGAACAGCTGCATTATTCATATCTTCAAAATAACCAATTTATGATGTGATAAAAATCATGATGGGTAAAAAGATTCATTCAAAATGTAAGATCGTGCATTGAATTTTAATATAACAGAGTACAAAATGTTCATTGGTATTGTTTCAGATTCCATATCACAAATTACGAATCAAGAAATTGCAAATAATCAAGTTTTAGTGTTACTCAAAAAAAAGAACACCCACAATTATCTGAAAAGATTATTAACATAATTCTCCCTTCCAACTGATGATCTGTGTGAGCACTTACTTTTTTCATGTGCCAAAACAATCTTGCAGTCTTCTCTTAAGTCAGTAATTACATTATTGTCTTCTCTTAAGTCAGTAATTACAGATATGTGCAAATAACTAAATCAATGCCACTTTATTTTACTCAATTTTTTTAAATAGTAATTTCTCAAAAAAACGTTAACACAATGGGTTTATTGTAGATATTTGATAAATAGATATCTTTAAATTTCTCAGTCTTAATTTCTATATGTAAATTGCTAACTTACAGCATAAAATGACAATAGTACAGTAGGTGTAACAGAAGCCAACACTTATTGGGCACCTTCTGTCCAGAGTTCAAATGGTTAATATATATTAATATATAATATATAATCCTGACCACTAGATGTTAAAGTATTATTCCATTATAAGGATGAGGAAATGGAGATAACCAGAATTCAACAGCTTGCAAAGTCACGCAGCTAGTAAAAAGTTTAAAAATTAAGTGTTTTCACTACCTATGCTTACTGTGTACATTTTTGTAAAGATGTGATTTTAACACCTAATATCCTAAAATATTTTTTTCAGAGATTACTGCAATGGTCTTAAAATATCAGATAATAACACCGAATTTCTTTTAAATTTTAATGAGCTTATTGATAGAAAAACTCCAAACAACCCATCATGTAAGTATGCATTATTTGCAATAATTGCTTCACTGTGGTTATATCCAAAGTAGTCAAATCGTGGTTCAATTTACTTTGTTGGTATGCTGGTTTATTTATTTACTTTTTGAAGTTTTAATGGTAACAATTTGACCCTTAATTTTTTTATATATTACAGAAATTTCATTCTGTTATTAAGTAAAATCCAGTGTTCAAAGCCAGGTATTCAATACTTGCAAATGGTTAGATGTAAGTAGTATATGCTTACCTTGTTCCCCTCAAATTTGGGAAATTTACTTTGGAATGATCTTTGGAAGGTTCTTTATTGCATTGTTCTTTCCTCTATGCAGAGGAAAACACATTTTAATCAAGTTATTTATATAATGAGTTTTAACATGGATAGCATAAAAACAAAGTACAAATAGAGACATAACAATGGGGTTTTATGTTGATCACAGTTAACTTTACTCTTAAAAAATATGCATCTATCATTTCCCATTTTATGAAGTCAATCAAGTTAGAATGGATACATTTTAGTAGTTAGTTTTTAACAATTTTATTTGTCTTTCAGAGAAATTTTCATCATTTATACTCTGAAACCCATAGAGATTTGTGGATTCTGGGCTCTTAAAACATTTAAAAATCTTAACTGTTTTTCTTCCTAACATTACCCTATTTATTAAAAAGTACAATCAGGAGAAAAGGCAGTATACTTGGGAAATAAGAGAGAAAAACCAACTGCCTGGCAAAATTACCTTAGTAAATATAACTTGAAGATAAAAGTACACATAAATGACTTGTTTGTTCTCTTTCTCCTTCTTCCATCTTCTCCCTTCTGCTCTCCCTCGTCCGTCTTCTCTCTTTTTCTTTTCTTCTTAAAAGTTATTTCTCCTGCTATCAGGAAGGGTTAAATAAAGCATCCTCAGTTATAAAAAAAGAAAATCCCTTCTTAAAGCTGTCTCTCAAACTTATATTTATCTCGTAAGAAATAACTTCTGAGCACCTCTAAGACGAGTTAGCCGGTTGCTCGAAAGAGCCACTCTGGAAACCTGTCATGGGTGGGTGAAGTCTGCATTGATCATGCCTGAACACGCGTGATTTCAAAACTTTCTGCTCAGTGTGAGCTCATTCTGAGCAGAACCTTTACAATGTTATTATTTATTTCCAAGAGAGAACTGAAATAATAAGGTTATTGAATACTCCTTTAATTGGATGTCTCGTCTCAGAGAAGTACAAATGTTTAAAGAAAATACTTTTAGTAAAATGGTGCTAATATCCATAGTGTTAATGTTCTTCAGTCTCTTCTTTCATTTCAATTAATTTTCTGCCTCCCGTATAATTCTATTGGAAATGTTTGAGATGATGATATAAAAAATTGAGAACTTACTAGATGGTTTATTATAAAAGAGTTAATATCTATGAAATAATTTCTATTTTCCTCTGACAGTGTTATAGATTTTTCTCAATCATACTTTACCTCATGTTATCAATAATCTGTAAAACCAACTCTAAAAGTAGATATCAGTGACTGAAATGTAACTGTCCTAAATGGTTTTCTTTTAAAGAGGTACAGTCAAGTTTAACTTTGCTTTATAAAAGTACTTAATCCATCAGTAAAATTACAATTCTCACCTATTGTTTAAGTTAATTTATTAACCTCCCTAAATGTGAATGCTGTAGAGTGGTTGTCTTCTTCATATTCTTCTTTATTTTTGAATTAAAGTAAAAATGAAAAGTGTATATGTATAAAATGGTAAAGCTTAATACTAATAATCTATTTATTGTGTGTAACCAGCTGCAGGAGACAGATTTCAAGATTGATTTTAGGCTTAGAGCATAATGAAAATATGAATCAAACTATGAAATTACTTGCAACATTGATTTATATTACAAATTAAAACAATGGTCTCTTTTGTTTTACCTAAAATGATTTAAGAATTAAAATATATCACTCACTTTCCAAAAGGATTATTTTTATAGTGATTGTTTCTAAAACAATGTAATAAAAGTTCCTAGAAGGAATTGAAATGAAGTCTAAAATATGGATTAAATTGATCCTTTAATCTTGAGTGAAAGATACATTGAGGTAAAATAATTAAAAGGAACTAAAATGTTTTCTAGCCTATGCCACCCCCAACTCTTGTGGTAATACAGTATTAAGTAAGACCATATATTCTGTATCTGCATAAAATGAAATCAGAAGTGTGAAGTTTCCGTTGGTACTTGCAGGTTATTTCAGAGCTTTATGGGCTTAGAGCAGAGAAGCCAAGAGAAAGGGAGGAAGGCAGCATCTTTTGTTTAAGAGAGTGTATTCACTGATCCTTGGTCCTCGTCATCTCTTCCCTCCATTACCTTCAAACCTGGGCTAATACTCTCTTCAGTTACTCCAGAAGTGACAGCCTGAAGCCCGTGCCCTTTCATCAGTACCAACAGATTCCAAAAGCTGGTCTTGGAGCAGTGCTGGTCTGTGATAATTTATTCTGTTCCTTGGCCCCAAAACAGAAAACAAAAAAAAAACAAAGAAAACCCTATATGTATTATATAGTTTTATATTTAGGCACAAAATTGTCTGTGAAATTATGATACTTTGGAATCCTTATCTTTTTGATAGCATTTACAAAATAATTTGCCTCATTTAGAATTGTTTTTTCCACTTCTAATTTTGTCCATATCCTGAAAAATGGAAGAGGAACAATATAAAAAATGTAGAAAATTAATAAGGTTACATTTTTAAATTCATAGAAATACTATCCACTCTACATTGCTTCTGGACATAGAAAATGTTTGTTTCATTACTATCCTAATTAAACTATGTGGGTGTAATTGAGGCTTTCCTTCTGTGTTAGGCAATACGGACTTGATTAATAGAGTCTTGCTGGATGCCGGCTTTACAAATGAACTTGTCCAAAATTACTGGAGTAAGCAGAAAAACATGTAAGTGTTTGTCTTATTAATAAAAGATATATATTCTGTATTTCAGTTTAGCTTCTCTCTGGGAAATTTTTGGAAAATTTAAAGTTTATTATTTATCTTTAATAACCATTTCCCAAGAAAACCATTTTGCAGTTGTTGACAACTTCAATTTTCATTTGTGGGTGTGTGTCAGGACTAACATCTACCATTACTCAGCTTTACTCATGTATACGCTACAGTATGAATAATCAAATTAAATAGGTGTGCTTGCGTGTGTCTCAGTGTTGGTGGTAAACTAGGGCTTCTAGTGAATGTTCAGTTAGCTTTCTAATAGCCCTGCCCTACAGCCAGTCAAGACAGGGAGAAATCTGACGATGGTTCTCGTTTCCAGGCTCTTCTCTGCCCCATTTCCAGTCAACCACCACGTACTAAATATTGTTTCTAAAAATGTTTTCCTCTCTTCTTCATACCCAGGGTTCTAATTGTTTTCCATTTCTAAGAAATCACAGCGGCTGATGTCTCTGCCTTTAGGGCTTCCAATTCCACTGCCCACGGGCCCCACGCTGTTCTCCATGTAACTCATACTTTCCAGAGTCTCACTTTTAAAACGGAGCCCTAACTTCAGGGTGAAGGTGAAACAGCCTCTCCAGCGTGGATTTCACGATCACTCATGAGCTGACCATTCTTCAGAAGCTTATACTTGCAACTTTACCTCCTGTTGTTTCTCACCTCATGCTTTATGCTTTTATTACACCAAATACTACCACTCTCACTAGCTTTCCCTTACATGTACTCTTTTCTTTACATGTGATGTCTTCCTGTCATCTGTGTTAACTCCCATTCCATCTTCAGCATGCAGCTATCTCATTATTTCTTATGAAATGTCTTCCTTAAGCATCCTCCCTTTAACTATTTCTTAGATATTTTAAGAAATATCTAAAAACTATGTTTTATTAAAACATAGTTTACATCTATTGATACATTTACTTCAGCTTCCTTTATCTCAGGAACTCATTCTATTTCTCTTTGTACCACCAACACCTAAACTATTCTTACAAAGAATAAGTTGAGTGAAAATTTCCTTCTTTTGTCTTCTGTTCCAGCAAGGGAGTGAAAGCACGCTTTGTTGTGACCGATGGTGGGATTACCAGAGTTTATCCCAAAGAGTAAGTTCAAACAGCATCTGTGAAAATGACTAGATTACAAAATGCTACTCCAGGGATCTGTACCTTACTGTATAAGGAGCCATTCTTCAGAGAAACTGATCATTATTAGTAGTTAAATTGGAACTTACCTAAAGTACTTAATTATTAAAATACTCCATTTCTTTCAAAAATGCTATTATAATTCTTCAATGATGTTTTTGCTTCTCATATATATTACAACACTGAAGAGGTTATCAAAGAGATTTCTCTCTTCATAGACATAAGCTAACCTGGTTAAATGAACATAATGGTTATTACAAATATGTCGATTGCCAATATTTGCATAGCACTTCATTGCTTTCACTGTTCTATGGATTTTATCTGTGTTTATCTTCAGAAGAGTCCATAAAGTGGGCTGTGTAGGCTTATTAATATTAATCGACTTATTAACTGACTTGTCTATAATTACCTGGCTAGTAATTGGCAGAGTAAAACTAGACGTCAGCTTTTTCTGCTCCTTAGTTTAATTCTAAGCAGATCTGTTGCTTAGTAGTGAATGTCATTTACACCATCAATTACCACTAACCTCCTTAGACATAACCTGAGATACAGACATATCTCTAAAGTTCAGTGGTGTCCACAAAGGGAAAAGTAAGTTATCGAGTAGATTAAAGAATAAAAATGATGACCCATTTCCTCCTTAGGGCTGGAGAAAATTGGCAAGAAAACCCAGAAACATATGAGGACAGCTTTTATAAAAGAAGTCTTGATAATGAGAACTATGTTTTCACTGCTCCATACTTTAACAGTAAGTATTGCTTTAGAATTCAGCCATCGCAATTCCTTTTTAAAAAATAAATCATTGCTACTACCTGCTTCCCCCCACACAAGCAATATATTTTATGTTATTTGCTCAGAAGAGTCATCATTAAGCATATACCATATGCACGACATTGGAAGGACAGAAGCATCCATTTAGTTGAGGAAGCAAAATGCATCTACAAGAAATCAGCCACCCAGTAATGTAAAGACAGCATATCTACAGGCATGCGTAATACATTGAAACACATATAGATCATCCCTCATTTCACAAACTGCAAATATATTTAAGAATGTTTAATGAATTTTTAAAATGTAATTAAACAGTTTGCTCTTTAATCGGTATGAGTTGCATAACATTTATAAAAAGTAATAATAGCCTATATTTTAAAATACTTTATTGGGTTCTTTCCCTAAAACTTTCTAATTTAATCCTTCATGCTTTCTGAGGGTTGGTTCTACCATCACCATTTTCACAAATGGGGAAACTGAAGTTCAGAGAATTTCAGTTTTTTCCAGGAATATGTATCTTTTACAGTTTTACAGCAGTTTTGTGAATCTAAGATCAATCTTTCTGCTTTACTTCAGCAGCCTCCCCAGTATTATAGTGTCATAAAGCAGGGATTTGGTGTGCATCCTTTATTGTGAGAGTGATGCAGCCAAGCTGAGTAATTCTCATTCCAAAGTCAATTAATGCAAACCAATTCCTGGACACTCTAATTAGCCTGCTATAAAAAGGAAGAAAAGGGAAGAGGAGACCACTTCCAGACGCACAGGCTCAGCGGCCATGGCTCATGGGCCCAGCCGCTCCACGGCATGTGGGGTCTTCCCGGACCGGGGCACAAACCCATGTCCCCTGCATCGGCAGGCGGACTCTCAACCACTGCGCCACCTGGGAAGCCCCGGACACTTCTTGATAACATATTTATGCTAGAACATTTAAGTAAAACAGTATCCACCTGTACCTATTAAAAGAAATTTAATATTATTTGATTTATCTAGATAGGTCTACTTTTCCTTTTTTTTTTTTTTTTTTTTTTTAGAAAGTGGACCTGGTGCTTATGAATCAGGCATTATGGTAAGCAAAGCTGTAGAAATATACATCCAAGGAAAACTTCTTAAACCTGCAGGTAAGCACATATATTGTACACATACACACAACCAAAATTAAATGTGACCTACTGTTTATATTATCAACTGGCACTGCTTATCAGGAAGGCTATCAGAAAGCTTCAACGAAAATAAAGTCAAATTTGAAAAATAAAATGAAACACAATTAGTTACCTATGAGATTGGGGATAAAATAAGATTTAAGGAGTTTTCAAAGAAGTGTGTATGTTTATACACTCTTGACATAAATTTAGGGAGTCAGTTTCATGTTTTATATCAAAATTCTAAATGCTGGATTAATCCAGCAATTCCACTCAGAAGTCTATCCTATAAAGCATTTCAAATATACAAAAGTAGATATGGACAAGGATGTAAATATTTGTAATAATTTAAATATGAAAAGTTAAGTTTCCATCATTGGGGGAAAAGATAAATTGTGGCATATCTATACTATGTATCTGTTAAAAAGAATTAGGTAGGGATCTATTAAAAAAAAAACCTCACAATAAAATATATAGAATAATGAGTCTTTTGGCAAAAGAAATCAAGCAAATGAAAAAGTTCATAAAACTGAGCATCAGTGGGAATTAGAAGTGGGCTGGAATGAACAGATGCAGTAAAAGTTAATATATATATATATAATTCAGTATTGTTTTAATTTTAGAAAAGATAGGCCAGATTGAGAAGGTAGATAAACTCCTTTCTGCTCTTGAGGGCAATTTCACCCCCCAGTGTTTGAACTGCATACAATCACTCCATCATTCACTCAGCAACTCATTCACTCCTTCCTTCATTCTCTCAATTGCTCATTTACTCTTTCAATCTTATTCTCTCAATCACTCATTCATGTGCCACCTACTCACCTACCTACTCATCCACTCATTTATCCACACTTCAGCAAGCATTTCTTTTTTTTTTCTTTTTTTAATTTTTTAAAACATCTTTATTGGAGTATAATTGCTTTACAATGATGTGTTAGTTTCTGCTTTATAACACAGTGAATCAGTTATACATATACATATATCCCCATATCTCTTCCCCCTTGTGTCTCCCTGCCTCCCACCCTCCCTATCCCACACTTCTAGCTGGTCACAAAGCACTGAGCTGATCTCCCTGTGCTATGCGGCTGCTTCCCACTAGCTATTTATTTCACATTTGGTACTGTGTATATATATGTCAATGCCACTCTCTCACTTTGTCCCAGCTTACCCTTCCCCCTCCCCGTATCCTCAAGTCCATTCTCTACATCTGCGTCTTTATTCCTGTCCTGCCCCTAGGTTCTTCAGAACCTTTTTTTTTTTTTTTTTAGATTCCATATATATGTGTTAACATATGGTATTTGTTTTTCTCTTTCTGACTTCCTTCACTCTGTATGGCAGTCTCTAGGTCCATCCACCTCACTACAAATAACTCAATTTCATTTCTTTTTATGGCGAGTAATATTCCATTGTATGTATGTGCCACATCTTCTTTATCCATTCATCTGTTGATGGACACTTAGGTTGTTTCCATGTCCTGGCTATTGTAAATAGAGCTGCAGTGAACATTGTGGTACATGACTATTTTTGAATTATGGTTTTCTCAGGGTATATGCCCAGTAGTGGGATTGCTGGGTCGTGTGGTAGTTCTATTTTTAGTTTTTTAAGGAACCTCCATACTGTTCTCCATAGTGGCTGTACCAATTCACATTCCCACCAACAGTGCAGGAGGGTTCCCTTTTCTCCACACCCTCTCCAGCATTTATTGTTTCTAGACTTTTTGATGATGGCCATTCTGACTGGTGTGAGATGATAGCTCATTGTAGTTTTGATTTGCATTTCTCTAATGATTAGCAATGTTGAGCATCCTTTCTTGTGTTTGTTGGCAATCTGTATATCTTCTTTGGAGAAATGTCTATTTAGGTCTTGTGCCCATTTTTGGATTGGGTTGTTTGTTTTTTTTGATATTGAGCTGCATGAGCTGCTTGTATATTTTGGAAATTAATCCTTTGTCAGTTGCTTCATTTGCAAATATTTTCTCCCGTTTTGAGGGTTGTCTTTTCATCTTGTTTATGGTTTCCTTTGCTGTGCAAAAGCTTTTAAGTTTCTTTAGGTCCTATTTGTTTATTTTTGTTTTTATTTCCATTTCTCTAGGAGGTGGGTCAAAAGGATCTTGCTGTGATTTATGTCATAGAGTGCCCTGCCTATGTTTTCCTCTAAGAGTTTTATAGTTTCTGGCATTACATTTAGGTCTCTAATCCATTTTGAGTTTATTTTTGTGTATGGTGTTAGGGAGTGTTCTAATTTCATTCTTTTACAAGTAGCTGTCCAGTTTTCACAGCACCACTTATTGAAGAGGCTGTCTTTTCTCCATTGTATATTCTCAGCAAACATTTCTTAAGCACCTACTGCATGCACTGGTCAGATTAGGGAAGCCTCTTAAAACCCACCACTTGAATGACCTCATATTTATAAAGCTATTCCCGACACTCATTTTTTTAAGCCTCCTTTATTAGTTAATTGACCAGGTTATAGTAAATAAATGTGTGTATAAATGAAGTTTATATAACAGTTTAAGAGCTATTAGTATTACTTCTTAATGAAAACCCCAAGAAATATATGTCTGTAATAAACATTATAAAATAGCATTAAATTGAATATAAATTATTTAAATTATCATACCCTAGAAATTATATTGTAGCTAATTAAATTTGCCACCTTTTAAATGAATTTGAATGAGCTTTTCAATGTATATCTGCAATTAAACAGAATTTTTTTTTTTAATCTTAAGAAACTTACATTTGCCTGCTCAGGAATTTTTAAATGTGAGAGGAAAGATAAATGAGAATTATAGCTACATTTTTTAAATGTATGTGTCAGTTTTTCTTTACATGATTGTTTCAGTTGTTGGAATTAAAATTGATGTAAATTCCTGGATAGAGAATTTCACCAAAACATCAATCAGGGATCCGGTAAGATAACTTTTTAAAAAATTCTTATGCTACATTTACTGATCTTTGAAAGCAAATAAAGTCTTATACAGTGACAAAATAAATTTTCGATGCTACTACATTGAAGCAGAATTACAAATTCCTATTTTTTCAAAGAATTTTTTGTTTAGTCAACTAATAAAAGAAAAATATTTCAGTATCATAATTTAAAATGCTAGTTTAAATATTTATTGGCTGATATTTTCTAATTTGTAAAGATAAAGCTATTGACTAGAGTATCATTTAATCTTTTATATGAATTATTATAAAATTTCTAATCATAATATGGTAATAATTAAAATGATATAATTAAAATCCAACTAGAAAGATAATATGAGGTGATAACTGTATTTCTGTCTTTCAGTGTGCTGGTCCAGTCTGTGACTGTAAAAGAAACAGTGATGTAAGAAAACTCTTTAAAATGGAATTTTTAAGTACAATTTTTTGTGTTACTCTAAGACTCTAATGATAAAGAAAGATGCAGGAAGCTTTAGTCAAATGCTAAAAAAATATTCTATGGAATTGTGAACTAAGTCAGAGATAAGAATTTGAATTATATGCTTTTAATTCCTAACCTTAAACATTAGAAGCATTTAAAAATATTCATTAAAAAGCTATATCAATATAGACTGTATTCGCTTCAGTCTCAATTGTGTTAGATTCTTTTGTACATATAAATACAAATTTGTTTCTGACCAGAGTTTCTAACTGAGGCGTATTTATTGATTATCAGTGCAATCTTTCCTCATCTTTTGCACTTTATCTGAATTTTTCACACTGTGTTTATAGTGGTGAGAAAGTTTTTTTAACTAAACCTTGGTATTACATAGTTTTACTTGCCTGGATTGGATTTTTACATTGTCTTCTATTACTTCCATTTCTGTTTGAGAAATTGAAAAAGGAAATGTCAACTTGCTTTGTTCCAAGCTGAAGATGCTGTAAGAATGATACTAGATAAATTATTCATATAATGAATAAGAATGATGAATTCCACCATTTTCTTTCAGTCCTCTTATGTATGTATATATATTTCCAAAGGAAGCAGGGGTTTCATATCATTTTATCACGCCTAGTCTTGTGAAATCATAAGCCAGTAATTTTAATTATTTTTGTAACATCCATTTTACATAGACTATGTATCAGCTGTTTTTAGAGCAAAGGTTTTAGCAAGCTCCTTCCATATTAGAAAAATAGAATGCATTACATCCCCAAATCTGAAAACAATGTTTTTGTGATTTTATACAATAAAAATTATTAAATTGATTCATGCATTTAAACATAATTTAAACTGGATGGGAATACTTTAGGATATATGATTATTTTTCCTCTGTCAGAGGCATTTTTTTTGTCTTGCTTCCTGCTTTTACATCTCAAATTATCCAATCAAATATTTTTAGTATAAAATAGTTATAAATAACCTCATGCTGCTGCTTTTTAAAGTCTGTGATGAATAGTGCCCCAAATGGATTTTTATTAATGTCTTTCTTGTCAAAATCTTATGTGTTTAAAATAATAATTGTACATTATTAAACGTTTTGGTTTATCCAGTTTCCTGGTTCATTTAGATGACAGTGTGGTGGCAAAAAGATTATTTCTGATTTGTTCTTATGTTTTCGTTCAGACTGAGTTGACTTTTTTTTTTTGGTCTGCGTTGGGTCTTTGTTGCTGCGTGCGGGCTTTCTTTAGTTGCAGCAAGCAGGGGCTACTCTTCATTGTGGTGCAGTGGCTTCTCTTGTTGTGGAGCACGGGCTCTAGGTGCGCGGGCTTCAGTAGTTGCGGCGTGTGGGCTCAGTAGTTGTGGCTTAGTTGCTCCGTGGCATGTGGGATCTTCCCAGACCAGGGCTCAAACCCGTTTTCCCCTGCATTGGCGGGCAATTCTTAACCACTGCACCACCAGGGAAATCCCTGTGTTGACAATTTTAACTGGACGGATTGTGGTGGAATTTCAAGCCTTGATGGTTTGACAGCAATCTATATGCATGCCCTTAATTTATTTCATCAGAATATCCTGAGCCTATATGTTCAAGAGGAGATACAGTTATCTAAGTTTTTCTCCTATTTTTATTGTTATAATCATCTATATAATGGAGTAATGATTATGTAACCTAACCTTCCAAACAAAGTGTATTAACTGGGCTTCCCTGGTGGTGCAGTGGTGGAGAGTCTGCCTGCCGATGCAGGGGACACGTGTTCGTGCCCCGGTCTGGGAAGATCCCACATGCCACGGAGCAGCTGGGCCCGTGAGCCATGGCCACTGAGCCTGCGCGTCCGGAGCCTGTGCTCCGCAATGGGAGAGACCACAACAGTGAGAGGCCCACGTACCGCAAAAAAAAAAAAAAAAAAAAAAAAAGTGTATTAACTGTCATTTTTGTTTTGCTAGGTAATGGATTGTGTGATTCTAGATGACGGTGGGTTTCTTCTGATGGCAAATCATGATGATTACACTAACCAGGTTTGTACCTAAAGTGGCAAGGAGTAACGTTTCCAAAGTGTGTTTCCCTGATCAACATTACAAAACTCCTTCACACCACTATAAAAATTGATAATTGAAGTTCTTAATGTAATGTAAACCATTAAGAAATGCATCCTAAAACTAGTTTTCCTTATATTTGTTAGCTGAGTTTACTTTCTGGTATGGTTACCATTAAAACATAGAGCTAAGGATTTTAACATCATATGAACTTTTTATTTTTGATCTCAGAAATTTAGAAAATGTTTGCATATTAATCAGTTGATAATGTCAGTCCTAATACATAGCTGGTTTGAAACAGATGAAAATTCTAACCTGAAATTTGGAAATTGGTAACAGTTAGGCTCTTTGGTTTACACAGGGTTTTAAACAAAGTAGAATTAATTGCCAACTAATTTCATTTCTGAATCTGTATATCTGGCTTCTCTTTAAAAAACAAACAAAAATGATCTCTCCATACTGGACAGTTTTCCTAAATTACAATATTTATGGGTTGGAATTGGTGAGCTAGAGGTTGTCCCTATAGATGGGACTCACTCCAGTTCAGCACAGTCCCTACAAGTTTCTTTTTCTAGTTTCACCATTTCTCTTATTGGATTGTGACTTAAGGCTTAGTAAACTGTCCGTTCCTTCCAGATAGCACAGGGAGCCATTCAGAAATGAGAAGACCTAATCTCACTGGAGTTCTTTCAGAGTATCATATACTGGTTTATTACTTGCTTTTGTTTTCAAGCCCCTCCATAGTTTTAGTTCTGTTTCTTTGTATCATTTCTTTTGTTTGTACTGGCTCAGGTGTTGATATTTGGCTTACATTTGAAACTTTATTATTTTTTTCTGTACCAGATTGGAAGATTTTTTGGAGAGATTGATCCAAGTTTGATGAGACATCTGGTTAATATATCAGTTTATGCTTATAATAAATCTTATGATTATCAGTCAGTGTGTGAGCCTGGAGCTGCACCAAAACAAGGATCAGGGCATCGCTCAGCATACGTGGTCAGTAATATGCAGCTCACCCTTCCGTCCTCTCAGAGGGACACTCAGCATAGATTAATGTAATACTTTTTTATTCTATTTTATAGCCATCAATAGCAGACATATTACACATAGGCTGGTGGGCCACTGCTGCTGCCTGGTAAGTCAAAATTGTAGTTTTATTGGTATTGGGAGAAAATTGTTGTGAAATAGTAAAGAATGTGATGGAAGGATGGACATGTAGATAATTATTATGGGAATGAGTTTTTTTCATTTCCTACAGCACATCTTGGTAATATTCATAAGTATTTTTTCTTAATGATCACTGTAAAACCGTTACAGTTATTCAGCTTTTTATATGAAAACACTATTATGCTCAGGCACACTTCGGCCTTTTCAGGGGCTTCTTTTATCTATGGATCTGTTGAAACTCTTTTCTTTTTTTTTATATATTATACTCAATCCTTACATTTTAGGCATATTGATCTATAAAAAGTTACTATTTATTGCCTTCATTATGCGAGTTAAATGTCTTCATCCATGAAATTCATGACATGATGACTTACCTTTCTACCTCCTCATTTTTCTTACAAAGGCTGGCATCATTTTAGAAGCATCATGTTCCTGAAATGGATCTAATCCTTTCTTTTCACTGGTTCTACCCTTCCTCCCTCCTTCCCCTCTTACCTATATCCTGCCATCTATGAAAAGAAGACATTTAAACTGCTTATTGAGGCACTGTGGAAAGTCTGGAAGATCAAATTTGTCACTGTTTGGGTCTGATCAGTCAAGTAACTAATCCTCCTGTTGTGTCTGGGTCCATTCTCTCCCTCCCTCCCTCCCTCCCTCCCTATCTCTCTCTCTTTTGTATCATTGCCCTACGGTATTGTCTAAGTTTAATCTATAATGTTCACTTGATGTTGTGGCTTTCCCAGTGAAAATTAAATGATTATGCCATTTTATTAAAATAACAAAGATGTTAGATTAAAAATCCAATTTTTCCTAAAAAAAATTATGAAAAAGGGTGCTTTCTGTTCTGACAATGACATTTGTATATGCATTTACCTAGGTTTTCTGAAGCTCATAGGCATCCTGAAATACTTGACTGTCTTTATGCTATTTTCTGGACAGAACCTTCCCCCTCCTCAGCCTTCCCCCCAACTTTTGTTTTAACTAAACTCAGTTCCAGATGAGTTTTTACTGATATTTGGCTCAATTGTCATTTATTGTAAAACTGAAACATGCCATATGCCCTATATATATGTCTATTGTATTTCATGAATGCCACATTATGTATTTACAAATATGTTCTATATTGTAAATAGTTTGTAAACCCATGGTACAAAGTCATTTTTGTTTGGGTTTTTTGTTTTTTTTTTTCCTACCACAGAGCTTTAATAACTAAAATAAGGAGAAAACCTTGAGTGTGGAAACTACGCACCAGAATGATGACATTCTTCCTCTTAGAGTTATCACTTCTCCTTGCTCTGATTTTGTATAGGTGTCTTGACACGTATGTGTTCCTCACTGGGTCCTGAACACATCTGACTTCATGACTTCTTTTACAGAAGGGAATTGACAATGTCTTGCATAATTTAAGAAATACTTATATAAAAATGCTCCTCAACTTTCTATTAGCAAATTCTCAACTTTTTCCAAAAAGATGAAAAAGAAACGTGTTTGTGTACATGCCAAAATACTCTGGTTTTTGTTAATTTATGAAGGAAAATATCAATACTTTTTCATATTTAAAATTCAGGTCTATTCTACAGCAGTTTCTCTTGAGTTTGACCTTTCCACGACTTCTTGAGGCAGGTATGTAAATGCTCAGATACTGTCATAATAATTAACATTTTCTTTTTGGATGCTCCGAGTTCAAAACTCAGAAAGTGCGTGTGTGTGAGAGAGAGAGAGAGATCGTCCATTTAACACTTTTGTAGGTTGAAATCATTTTGTCAGAACTTTCCTACTGCCTTAGAAACATTCCTAGGTCACATTGGCCTCTGTTTTGCAGCTGTATTCAAACTCAAATGTATTCAAATTCATTTATTCTATTGGGCATCTTTAAGGGCTGCCACTACGCCACACGCCACACGGAGTAAACAAGCCAGTTGAGGTGCCTGCCCTCATACATTTGTTTTGCTCTGTGAGAAATGAAGGCTCTGGGAGACCGACCGAAGTGTCCCCTCATGGTGATCCTCTTTATTTTCCCCACAGTTGAGATGGAAGATGATGACTTCACAGCCTCTCTGTCAAAGCAGAGCTGCATTACCGAACAAACCCAGTATTTCTTCGATAACGACAGTAAATCATTCAGCGGTGTATTAGACTGTGGAAACTGTTCCAGGTAATTTGTTTCTTCATTTCTGGACTAGTCCTGTTTGACTAAGAAATTGTATTCACTTTTATAATCGTCACAGAAAATAAAGGAGGTTGTCTTTTGAGTGCGAGAGATCTGAATAACTGCTTTAAGTTGAAAATAATCAGAGCTCTTCAGTTTCTCTGAAGGTTTTTAAAATTAATTCTAACTCTGATAAGTTGTAATCCCTTCAGCTATAATAATTACGTGATCAAAATAATTATACCCACTTTTAGGCAGAACATAGAGGAATTTGATTGTGTTATATTTTGTCTAGAAGAATCCACATTAAAATTTTTCTAATGTAGAGATAGTTTCAGAGATTATTTTCTCTGATAAGATTAGAATTAATTATATTTACGAAACAGGTGAACAAAAATATTCTTGGCTAGTAAGTTTTACTTGTACTCTTCACTTAAATTTAGAATTGAATGTATCTTTGAGTTGAAACTGAAAGAACTAGGAGAACATATCATTTCCTAAAATCAAGGTTAATGTTAGTCATCATCGCCCATAAAACCTCCTGAAAAAATGTTGGAAGAGATGGAGAGGTTGAATTTTGTTGTAATGAGAGAGAGAAAGGCAAGGTGGGAGATTCTTGAAGTTTTGAAAGGAACGAGATAATCCATGTCACAGGATCCCTGAGAACGGAGCAGAAAGGCACAGAGTTGGGACACTTTGTTTTCGGTAGCTGAGGACAGCTTATTCTAGAAGAAATGTTAACAGGGAGAAGAGGAAAGATGAGGAGGTGAGGAAATTTGAGCAGCTGACAGGGATGGAATAGGTAGTTGCTAGGCGATTTGGAAAAGAAGTTTATAACAGTTTAAAATATATATATTTTCAGGAAGGGCTTAACTGAAACTAGCACAGATTTTTAATAGACATGGTCAGTATGATTTTATGACTTACTTTATTAAACCTGTATATCCTAGGAGGAAGAAAGGGGATGTACTCAGAAAAAAGCAGACCATCTTGTTTCGAGTTTAGTATATCAGGACATCACCTTCAGGAAACAGAACTGTGGCATGTTTAATGGGTACATCAGAAAGACTTTAGAGTCTTTGGGCTTTCATTGATTGATGTTCAGGACTAGCAATATATGCTTTAAAAAATGACTAAGTTAAACTGTAAAGATCTATATAAGTATTAAGTTCAATCATTTTTACATTTGTGCTGTGTAACTTTATGCTGTGTCCCAACTTCAGTAGGTTAAAAAAATCCCATTCTTTGAAAAATAAATTACCCTTTAATGACAGATCTACATTTTTATTGTGGAAGGTAGAAGCAGCTTAAGATGTGGAGAACACACCGCATGGAATTCAAAGCCCATAATTCTGTCTATTGCCTGTGTTGTCCCAACTCAGTAGTGACCAGCCACAGGTGGCAATTTCAATCATCAAATTGCAGTTAGTTAATATTACAGTTTTGTGCCTCAGTCATGCTAGTCATCATTTCAGGTGCTCAATAGCCTCATGTGGCAATTGTTTACCATGCTGGTTAAAGCGGAAGACGTTTCTATCTTCACAGAAAGTTTGTTGAATGGCACTGATCCAGACTTCAGTCTGCCATGACTTGGGGAAATGCTGAGCCATTTTTGTGCTCCTACTTTCCTTTACTGTAAAATAAGGCAACTTGGGCACATTTTCAGTGGTAGATACCACAGTTCCCTAAATATGTAAAATGAAACAACTAGATGGTGTTTATTTTGCATTGAGGACTATCATCACTTAAGAAACAAAGGTCACACTTAAAATGTCTGTTGGAATTTTTTTAGTATTCATTTGAGAGATAGCATGTCCATGTTAATCAAACATGGTCATCTTTCTCTTCTAAAATCATTCAATGTTACTGTTCGTGTAGGTGATGCTTTGTTTGAAAAGGTCCTATTTTCTTTCATTCTAATACGTAAAAATCTTTGAAATCTATTCTTCTCTCAGATGATAATTTTTTCTGATTTTTAAAAATATTTATTTTACAGAATCTTCCATGTAGAAAAACTTATGAACACCAACTTAATATTCATAATGGTTGAGAGCAAAGGGACTTGTCCCTGTGACACGCGATTGCTCATACAAGCAGAGCAGACTTGTATCCTTTGACACTGAAGAGGTTTGGAATGGAAAACCGTCTTAAAGCTGTGCATTTTTAACCTCGTCACATTGTTCGTGCCCCGAAAGAGGAAAATATCACAGAGTGCTGAGATCACCTCACAGAGGCAGAATGGACCCTCCACACAAAATGTCATTTGGATGTCAAGACTGATGATGCCACACGTGCACCAAGAGGATGGGAAAGGCTTCATACTGGTACCGTGAGTCTTTGTAGAGGGAGCAGTGCAGGTTCCCAAGTAGCCCTGAAAATGGCTAGAGAGGGCAGGGAGAAGTACCTGGCTCGGGGTTTTATGGTGGTTGGGGACCGTGCTGGGCCTTTGCCAGTGCTGCCTGGGGCTTGTTGGCCTGAACTTCCAGGCAGTGCCAAAGGAGGGGACACTCAGTCTTCCCTGTCAGCCCGCCCAGGTGTGGGACAGAAGGGAAAAGGGATTGTTGTGGCTTGAAAGCTCTCAACAGCCCGTCATCACAAATGGAGTTGAATGGGGTCTATACCTACAATGGAATATTATTCAGCCTTAAAAAACGAAGGTGAATCCTGTTGTATGCTAGAACTGCCATGGCAGTAATGCTAAAAAGCCTTCGGGTAGTAAATATGCTAAATGACAGTGAAATGACTATTGAAGCATTGCAGGCAGAGGTTCGGTAGACTGCCTCTAGTTTTTGCTGTTTCTGGAAAAATACATAGTCCTCACCTATGTTTGGAACTGATGTTTGTTACTAGGAATTAGTTTCTATTTCTGTCTTGCTAAATAGGAGGCACCCAGGCCCTCCCTTATGGTCTTACATGTATGACCCTCTCTTATATGCTATGTCATTTGCACATTTCATCCACTTGTATTGTACAGATATTTCCTGAGTACTTCCTCTGTGCCAGCGACCATGCTGTGTAAAGCGTTGATCTCTTCACACAGGCCCTAGACAGGAGAAAATTTGTGGCAGTTCAGTACTTTAAATCCCATAGTACTTGAACTGGTTGTGTGGGACCAGAATAATGGCATCGGTTTCTCTGGCTTGCTTTGAGAAATAAGTGTGTTGCACTGTATTTTTTTAATTGTGTAAAAAAAAAAAAAAAGTAACTTCATATTCCTTAACAAGTTTCTTTAGCTGATGGTCCAGATCCTTGTGATATGGTGAAGCAACCCAGATACCGAAAAGGACCTGATGTCTGCTTTGATAACAATGCCTTGGTAAGTAAGACCAAACATTTGCTGTATTAAAATATATCTCAATGGTCACAATAATTTAAGGAGATAAATTGTAGTTTTAACTCCAGTGTAATGTCTTAACCATAACCATAGTGTTTCTCATTAACGTGACATACTTGCTGGTATATAGATTTTTTATTTCAGTATTTTTCACGGTTAGCATAAGCTTAACAGTTGCCTCTTCTGTCCTTTCCACAGAAATTGTACTTTCAAACACAATGCCGACCAATTTACTAATAATCCAAGATCACAAATCTGATGATTTTAAAACTTTCAATGACCTGTAACTGACAGTAAACGTTACTAATGGTATATGAGTTGCCCACCTTCATTTATATTCCAATCCTGAAGATATAACAGTTATTTTTATTATAACATTTTCTGTGTTTAGTGTATTTAGTGTATTTAAAAACCTGTTAAATCACTATCGTCCCCTTAGTTTGTAATTGTACTTTACATGGTTTCTAATTCTGCCACCTATTAGGTATGTATTATTTACCTTAATTATATTACTTTTATATATTGTTTGAAACTAAGCCAGGTCAATAACACAGGGTTAAGTTGGTATAATTTTACAAAGCATATTTAATGTATGTTATTTAAGATGACTACTACTTTTCCTATAGGTCAGCTGTCTTTCTCTCATAAACACTATTTGGACTTACTGTATATAGAAGCAGCTTTATGCTTTTCAAATTATTTTAATTTTTAAGAAGCTTTACTCTCAAGCATAAAGCCCATATAAAAATTTCTCACTTATAAAAAACTAAAATTTTAAAAATAATATTTCTCAGTTCTCCAATCTGTCATGTCTCTTTGCATGAAGGGGCTTGCAAACATAAAGCATTATCATCTGGGGAACTGTTTATTCTAAAAACATGTCAGATCATTTATTGACTAATGTGCATTTCTAGAGGTGGTTGTTTATTTAGAACAGATTTACCTAATATGTACTTATTGACTCAAATACACATAGCCACATTTGTTCCAAAAAAGAATAAGGCATTTCCATAGATGCATAACATGCAAATAGATAATATAAAGTGGAGCAAAGAAGAAATAAAATCAGTGATGGGGAATAAGGCTTAAAAAGCAAAATGTTTTAGCCAATAAATCCCAGTTATCTCTGTAAGGACTATTATTGATCATTCCTCTCTGGGGGGAAAAGTGATTCAAAGTTGCAGCTACTTGATTTTTTTTCATTTTACACTGAGCCTTAAATGAAATCCAGATATGAGGACTTCTGTTGTTCTGCCTACTATGTACTTTCAGGAGCTTTGGCCACGTCAAATCATTCCCCAAAGCATGCTGTTTGTGGGCCCAAGGGTAGTATCACTCATTAGGGAAACTTACCTCATCAATTATTTGTCACCAAAGACTGAGATTAAATTTACTCAGATGCACTTGAAAGATCATATAAAAACCATTACCCCCAATATTTTCACCATAGGTAACTATCTTTTTGATCAAGGCGTAATGCAGATTTTACAAAGACAAAAACTTCCAATACTCAAGTTCCTATAAATTATACAGTGGAGTGTGTGTGAAAGTACAACTTTTGCTCAGTAGCTTAATGTGCTAATAATGTCTTGTGTTTTTTTGGCAGTGGAATATTTTGGTAATGCTTATTTGCAATGGTCACTGTGAATCTGCTCTGGATGGAGGCTCACATAAACTGCTAACTGCCAGCAAATTGCATGAAATCTCATCTTGTATGTCTTCTGTGTTTTCCTTCCTTTTCCTGTACTTGCTACTTTGCCCGTTATTAATAGGATCAACTTATATGCACAACGAGTCGTGCCTGTACCATGATGTCAGCTCCTATCTTCATTTTACTGCAAGTTTTCATGTGGTGTGGATGGTCAGTCACTTTCTCTAATTTTTCTTTGTTTTTGCGTTTGGCTTGAAATTTTAAAAAGTAATCCATATCCCTAAATCCACTATAATAAATGTCCTGAAACCAGGTTATTAAAATGCCAGTAGTAATGTTGTTTCGAGAATAGCAGCTTTCAAATGTTACATAAGTTTCTAATCCTGAACAGAGCAGATCAGTTTCCTATATTTATTTAAAAATCAGTAATTTCTCATAAGGTTTTGTATAAAGGTTAAGTCAGTGTGGAGAAAAAAAATTTTTATATGTTTCACAATATCTCACTTTTTATTTAAGAGAAATACCCTAAGGACAATTATTAGAGTTGGTCATCAATTTTGTTTCAGAAGATGCTAACATAAAATTAATGATCTGTTTCAATTTTATTAAGCATTATTCAGTACCTTCTAAGCTTATTATCTAATTTTTCCTTTCTAAACATATATGGTTTAAACAGCGTTTTTAGATTTTTTAGATATTGATATTCTTAGTGAAGTGCTTTAGTATTACTTACATTATCTAGGCGAAGATTATCATTATTTGTTACTCTTCAACAAATTTCTGAATTACATACTCAGTACGACTGAATAGATATTTTAGGGCCTGAGTTTACATTCAGGGTTCCATTTACAGTTTTGCAGTTTCTTTTTTGATGGTCTGGAATCATGATTGTTGTAACTAGACCACTTTTGTTGTATTCTTTCTTCATTGCTGTCCAGGTATTCATTGGTTAGGAAACCACTAGATGGAGATGTGGCCATTACTATAAATGCAGTGAGCTCATCAGAGGAGGGGAAATTGGAGAAGCAGAGGGAGTGTCAGAAAATACTAAATTTCTTCTGGGATAATAAAATAATGGTTCTGAAGATTTAAGTGGTAAAGAAAAACAAAGCTAAAGTTTATCAAAGAAGAAAGTAAAGCAAGCCAATAACATGTACTATTGAGGAAGTTCATTATTTTATGCAACCATAATTGATAAATGCACGTTACTGGGTACATGAAAAATGAATATGCAGAATAAATGTGTGTATAGGTATGTATACACATATGTACATTAAACTTACCTCATGAATTAATGTGGTAAGTGTGTTAAGGTTCTCTGTAGGAAACTATTTGTTAGGGATCTTATTCCAATTAAAAGAGTTACATGTAGTATCTACTTGCCTAAATAATTTTAAATATGCATTTTCTTTGAAGCTGCTGTGGGTGACGTAAGTATAGACCTATCTAAGTTCAAAAGTTAGCTATTATTTGGTAGATGTTCTTACCAGTGATTTGAACTCTTACTGTTTGCAATTAGTCACCCCAGGTTCTGGTTGGGGAAAGAAAGGGAGAGTAAGGGTTTAGTAATACTTGTCTAAGAGAAAAATGAAGAGGATTTTACTCACTAGTATACCTGGTTTTAAAATGTAAGCCTTGGGGTGAAATCATGAATATAACTATGGTTTAGACATCTTTTTCTTTTATGTAGTAATGGGAAAGAAAAAAAAGAATGAGGGATTCTTAGTTGATATCTTTACTAAGAGTATTTTGAAAGAGATCCTTAGAAGGAAATCAAATAAAATTACTCATATTTTAGAATTACTCATTTAAAATTATTTAATTTTAAAATTAAATTTTTAAATTACTCATATTTTAAAACGTATGTATATAATGTTGGCACTGTATCCCTTTACTATTTTAAGCTGAAACCAGCTACCAATCTGTTATTATTATCTACTACAATAATCTTTAAAAATCAGAGTGATTTTTCTGGTCGTGGTGTTAGTGGGATTTTGGTCTCTTTCTTTAAGATAGAAAAAATGCTGGGGTTTCTCCCACATCTATGCATTTCTGATTTAGAATGTTTTTAGAATGTATCTCATAATTTACTTCCATATAATAATTACAAGTCTTGGTAGATGTGGTTGCCCATGCAAAACACATGAGAAAACACGATCAGGAAACTGAAGGGACAGATTTTTCAGTGTGAATCTACGTGCAGACTTCAGGGACTGCAAATAAGTTATCTGAACTACCACCTCCCAGACAGAAACAGACATATCTCATCATCACGCAGAGGAAATGAACCCCCCCCAAAAAAAAACCACTAGAAATATAAAAATAAAAACAATGGAAGCAGAGCCAGAGAGAATATTTTTCTTTCCATAACATTTCTAGAACATAAGGATGTATTTTTCGTTAATACATCAATGGGTCTTGTATGTGTGCTAATTTTCCATTCCATCAAATTAATACTTAACTAGAACTGGGGAGCTCTCCTGGTGAAGTGACAATTAAGCCTTTAAGTTAGTATTTTACGTTTACAGTATTTCTAACCAATCAATATATGCAGTGCTTTATTGGAGTACACACTGCTACTCATTTATCAAGTACTTACAGTACACCTACTAGGTATCAGGCCATTCTTCTATGCATGAGATATTTAAGATGCATTTATACTAAAATATAATTTTTTTATCTCAAGTTCATATGTAACTCAGAACCCTGTTTTTTTTACCTGGTTAACCTACCTAAAGGGAAAGGTATTTGAACAAAGAGAAGAGGAAGTGCAGAGGTCCTGAGATAGATAGTAATACCTTGACCTGTTGCAGAGAAAGTTAGTGTTATCGGAGCAGTGTGAGTGGTGAGGGGAGGGGGAGGAATATAGAATGAAGATGGAGAGGCAGCCAGGCTGCAGACCACCTAAGGCTTTGTAGGCCTTCATAAGAAATTTGGATTTTGTTCTGAGAAATTTCAAGAAGAGCATGAAAGGATTTGATTTACGGTTTTAAGAAGACTGCTTTTTGGAGAAAAAGTTGATAAAGGGCAAGAGTAGAAGCAGAGAGACAAGTGAGGCAGCTTTTGCAGGAGTGTAGGCAAGAAGTAATGGTAATTTGGACATGATATGGTAAGTAGTAAGTTTGAGGCTATATTTTGAAGCTAGAGTTAAGAGGACAAGCTGATAGATTAGATTTGAGGGAAAAAAGGAGGAATCACAGATGACTTGTTGTCTTTGACCTGATCCATTACTCCTAGAAGTGTCATTCAGAAAAATAATATTTGGGGACAAGTTTGAGATCTTTCTGAGGATCAGAAGGAGAGGTGATAGTGATCAATGAATGTGGAGGTCAGCTGAAGATATAAAAGTGTGAGTTATTGAGGTTCTGGTCCAAGATGGCAACATAGGACACCTAAAGCTCACCTGAACCCACAGACCTACCAAATCTACACCTAGAAACAGCAATTCCCTCTGAAAGGCATCTACAAAGTAGATAAATCTAGAAAGTAGATGAGCACCCCCTACGCACTGGGCAAATGTAATATGCCTCCAAATGGGTAGGAAAGGCTGAGGAACTTTATCGCCATAAACCCCACACTCAGCACAGCAACATAAAATTAGAAGGGAACTCACAACACCCAGCTTCTCCCTGAGCAGTGAAGGGTTTAGATTGAACATCTGTCACCCCAAGACTCTCATGGAGGGATGGGCCCCCAAAACTCCTAGCTCTGAACGCCTAATGGCGCTTGTGTCCATGAGACCCACAGGACTATAGCCAACAAAGAAACAATTCTTAACAGATTCACAAGGACTCACCATGGCTATCCTTCCAAAGCTCAGAGAAACAGGAGCCGAGAGAAATGCACTTCTCCCACTCATTTCCTGACAGAGGTTATTTGCATACTTTAAAAGTTATTGCCTGTAAGTAAGGTTTCTAACTTAGCCCAGCTTTGGGGGCTTACTGCAAGACTCCCTGGAGACAGGAAGGGGTAGGCTATGTCTACTGACCCTCTGTCCCACTCCAGTTCAGTGATGCCTTCCTAAAACAGGCTTGTGAACCCACCTGGCATCCTGGCCTTTGAGGTGGCTGCCCAAAGGACACACCCCTTTATCACTTGGCTCTGGTAACCAGCAGGGCTGGCATTCACAAGCACCAAAGGATCCTGGACCATAGCAAACAAATAGTTCTCAACTGGCTATTCCCTCAATTCAGGACAGAGGGAGTGGAGAGAAATGCCCGTCTCTCAGTCTTTCCCTGAAAGAGGTCTTTTTGCATGCTTTGAAAGCTGCTGCCTGAGAATCCAGCCTCCAATCAGCCTTTACCTGATGCTGACTGAAGTCTTCCCCACTGGGACACTGACAGATGTTAGCACGTCCTCAACTACGGGGAGCCAAGAAGAAAAAGCCAATTCAAGATGGGAAGAGGTGGTTCTTTTATCTAATGCACAAAACCCAACACAGAGAGTCAAGGAAAATGAAGACACAGAAAAATATGTTTTAAAAGAAAAAGATAGAACTCCATAAACAGGCCTTAATAAAACAGAGAAGAGTGACTGACATGAGAAAGAGTTCAAAATTTGGTCATAAAGATGGTCACCATGTCAGGACAAGAATGCGTGAACTGAGAATTTCAACAAAGAAAACACAAGAAAGTACCAAACAGAAGACACAGAGCCAAAGAATACAATACAACAACTATATTGAAAACCTCAATAGTGAGGAGTTCCAGTAGCAGACCGGATGAAGCGGAAGAAAGTCTCAGTAAACTCACAAACAGGCCAGTGATTCATCCCATCAAGGAGCAAAAAGAAAAAAGAATAAAAAAAAAGAGTGAAGATAGCTAAAGGGACTTATGAGACAACATCAAGCAGACCGAAATTCACATTATAGTGTTCCAGAAGAAGAAAAGCAGACAAGGGCAGAAAACTTTTTGAAGAAATAATGAGTGAAAACTTTCCTAACCTGGGAAAAGAAACAGATGCCCAAATCCAGGAAGCCCAGAGAGTTACAAATAAGAGTTATCCAAATACATCCAAACCAAGTGAGGAAGAGGCAATACCTCCAAACTCATAGTGAGGGAAGAAGTAAAACTGTCATTATTTACACATGATATGATTCTGTATATAAAAACTCCAGTAAAAAACTGTTGGCACTAATCAACACTTTGACTAAATTTCAGGATATAAAATCAACATAAAAAATCGGTTGCATTTCTATACACTAGGATGAAATGTCTCAAAAATAAAACTATCACACTCACAATAACATCAAAAACAATGAAATACCCAGAAATTACTTTAACCAAGGAAGTGAAAGTTCTGTACAATCAAAACTACGTGACTTTCCTAAAAGAAATCGAAGTTGACACAAACAAATACAAAGACATCCATGCTGATGGATCATAAGAACTGACTGTTAAAATGTCTGTACTAAAAGTCACCTTAGATTCAACACAATCCCCATCAAAAAACCAATGCCATTCTTCACAGAGATAGAAAAAAAATCCTAAAATTTATATGAAGTGACAAAGTCTGCAAAATAGTCAAAGCATTTCTCAGGAAAAAGAACAAAGCCAGAGGTATTGTATGCCCTGTTTTCAGACTGTACTACAAAGCTACAGTAATTTTTAAAAAAGGGTAGGATACTGGCATAATAGACACAGACTAACAGAACAGAAGAGAGCCCAGAATTAAACCCCTGCATACACAGTCAACTAATATTTGATAGTGGAGCCAAGAATACCCAATGGGGAAATGATAGTCTCTTCAACAAATGGTAATGGGGAAATCGGATAAACACATGCAGAACAATGAAATTAGACCCCTAACTTACTGCTCACAGAAAATTAAGTCAAAATGGATCACAGATTTAACACAAGACCTAATAACTAAAACTTAGTAGAAACAGAGAGAGGAAGCTCCTCAACAGTGGAATTGAGAGTGATTTTTGGATATAACACCAAAAGCACAAACAATAAAAGCAAAAATCAGCAAATGGGGCTACATCAAACTTGAACACTTGTGCACAGCAAAAGAAATGATTAACCAAATGAAAATGCATCCTACAGAATGCAAGAAAAATTTTGCAAACCATGTATCAGATAAGGGGTTAATATCCAAAATATATTTAAAAACTCATAAAACTCAAAGACAAAAGGAAAAAAACCCACAAATAATCCAACTAAAAAGGCAGAAAAACTAGACATTTTCCCAAAGAAGACACCCAAATGGCCAAGAGGCACATGAAAAGATTCTCAATATCACTAATCATCAGGGAAACACAAATCAAAACTACAGTGAGCTATCACCTCACACCTGTTAGAATGGATGTCATCAAGAAGACAAGAGACAACAGGTGCTGGGGAGATGTGAATAAAAGGGAACCTTTATACACTGTTGGTGGGAATGTAAATTACTGCAACCAATATGGAGGTTTCTCAAATAATTAAAAATTAATCTACCACATGATCCATCAATTCTACTTCTGGGTATATGTGCAAAGGAAATGAAAACAGGATTTTGAAGAGATATCTGTACTCCCACATTCACTGCAGCGTTATTCATAGTAGCCAAGATATGGAGACAACCTAGATGGCCATCAACCAATGAATAAAATAAGGAGTGGGATTTATACTTACACACACAATGTAATATTTTTCAGCCATGAGAAAGGAAGACAGCCTGCCATTTGCAACAACATGGATGGACCTTGGGCACATTATACTAAGTGAGAAAGACAAGTACTGTGTGTGGAATCTAAAAAGCCAAACTCATAAAAACAGAAATAAATGGTGGTTACCATGGAATGGGGGTTAGAGGATAAGACAGATGTTGTTCAAGGGTACAGTCTTACAACAAGCAGTAAGTAAGCCCTAGAGAGCTAGTGCACAGTACAGTGAATACAGAAAACTATTATATTCATCAAATATGCTGAGACTAAAAATGAATTATTCCAACTACTAAAAAGAGGACAACTATGTAATGTGATAGAGGTGTTAATTATCACTTTAATGGCAATCGTATTACAATACATAAATTATCAAATTAATGTGTACACCTTAAATTTACACAATGTTATATTTCAAATATTTTTCAATCAAAGTAAAAGAGACCCATACAAAGACACATTTTAATTAAATTATCAAAAGTAAATCTATGACAAAGGAGGCAAAAATATACAGTGGAGAAAAGACAGTCGCTTGAATAAGTGGTGCTGGGAACACTGGACAGTTACATGTAAAAGAATGAAACTAAAACATTCTCTAACACCATACACAAAAATAAACTCAAAATGGATTAAAGACCTAAATGTAAGGCTGTATACTATAAACCTCTTAGAGGAAGCAGAGGCAGGACACTCTGACATAAATCGCAGCAAGATATTTTGGATCCACCTCCTAGAGTAATGAAAATTAAAACAAACAAATGGGACCTAATTAAACTCCAAAGCTTTTGCACAGCAAAATAAACCATAAACAAAACGAAGACAACCCACACAATGGGAGAACATACTTGCAAACAAAGTGACAGACAAGGGATTAATCTCCAAAAGAGACATCATGCAGCTCGATATCAAAAAAACAAACAGCCCAATCAAAAAATGGGCAGAACATCTAAATAGACATTTCTCCAAAGAAGACATACAGATGATATGTGGAATCTAAAAAACTAGTACAAATGAACCTGTTTACAAAACAGAAGTAGAGTCACAGATGTAGAAAACAAATGTAAGGTTACTATGGGGTATGGGGGGGGGCAGGAGGGATAAATTTGGAGATTACTAACAAGAACCTACTGTATAGCACAGGTAACTCTACTCAATACTCTAAGAACTTATATGGGAATAGAATCTACAAAAGAGTGGATAACTGTATATGTTATCATATATATATATATATATGTGTGTGTGTGTGTGTGTGTGTGTATGTATAACTGATTCACTGTGCTGTACAGCGGAAACTAACACAACATTGTAAATCAATTATACTCCAGTAAAAATTAATTAAAAATAAATAGCTAAGACATACAAATGGCCAAAAAGCACATGAAAAGATGCTTAACATCACTGATTATTAGAGAAATGCAAATCAAAACTACAATGACGTATCACCTCACACCAGTCAGACAGCTATCATCAAAAAGTCTACAAACAATAAATGCTGGAGAGGGTGCATAGAAAAGGGACCCCTCCTACACTGTTAGTGGGAATGTAAATTGGTACAACCTTTATGGAGAACAGTCTGGATGTTCCTTAAAAAACTAAAAATAGAGCTACCATATGATCCAGCAATCCCACACCTGGGCATAAACCTGGAGAAAACCACACTTTGAAAATATACATGAACCCCAATGCTCATAGCAGCATTATTTACAATAACCAGGATATGGAAGCAACCTAAATGTCCATCAACAGAGGAATGGGTACAGAAGATGTGGCACATATATGTAATGGAATATTACTCGGCCATAAAAAACAAAATAATGCCATGTGCAGCATCATGGATGGACCTAGAGATTATCATACTAAATGAAGTCAGACAATGACAAATATCATACAATATCCCTTATATGTGGAATAAAAAAAATGGTACAAATGAACTTATTTACAAAACAGAAACAGACTCACAGACTTCAAAAACAAACTTATGGTTACCAAAGGGGAAACATTGGGGGAGGTATAAATTAGGAGGTTGGGGCCAACACATACACACTGATCTATATGTAAAATAGATAATCAAAAAGGACCTACTGTAAAGCACAGGGAACTCCACTCAACACTCCATAATAACCTATGTAAGAAAAGAATCTGAAAAAAGAGTAGATATATGTCTATGTGAAACAATCAAATTGCTGTACACCTGAAATTAACACAACTTTGTATATCAACTATATTCTAATATAAAATATTAAAATTTTTTTAAAGTAAATGACAAGGAGAGAATCTTAAAAGCAGCAAGGAAAACAACTTTTTACATACAAGGAAACCTCTAAGGCTACCAGGATCTTTCCACCAGAATATGCAGCCCTGCAGGGAGTGGCATGGTATATTCAAAGTACTGAAAGAAAAAAACCTGCCAACCAAAAATACCCTACCTAGCAAAACTGTCCTTCCACTTTGAAGGCAAAATGAAGAGTTGTAGACAAGCAAAAGCTAAAGGAGTTCATCACCACTAGACTGGCCTTACAAGAAATGTTAAAGGTGTTCCTTTAAGCTGAAACAAAACAGCACTAATTAGTAACAGGAAAACATATGAAAGTATAAATCTCACTGGTAAAGACCAATATATAGTTAAATTCAGAATAATCTAATATTGTAATGATAGTGGGTTAATCACTTATATATCTAGGATGAATGTTAAAAGACAAATATAGTAAAAATAACTGTCATACAATAAGTAATGGATACACAGACTAAGAATATGTAAATTGTGAAATCAAAAACAAAATGTGGAGGAGGAAGTAAAATGTAGAGTTTTAGAATGCACTTGAACTTAAGCTGTTATCAAATTATTATGAGGCTTATCAACTTATTTATAACACTAAATATTATGAGGCTTACATAAAATATGTTATAACAGTTGTTATAATAACCACAAAGCAAAAACCTATGGTAGATACACAAAAGATAAAGAGAATGGAATCTAAGCATGCCACTATAGAAAATGATCGACCCACAAATGAAGAGAGCAATAAGAGAAAAAGAACAAAGGAATTTCAAAATAGCTCAAAAACAATATAACAAAATTGTAGTAATAATAATAATTACCATCTATCAACAATTACTTTAAATGTTAAATGGACTAAATTCTCCAATCAAATGACATAGAGTAGCAGAATCTATTAAAAAAACAGGAGATGATTTTATGCTGTGTATTAGAGTCGCATTTCAACTTTAAGGACATACACAGACTGAAATGGAAAAAGATTTTCCATGCAAATGGAAACCAAAAGAAAGCTGGGGTGGGTATACATAGACAAAACAGACTTAAAAACTGTAATGAGACAATCAAGGTCATTACATAATGATAAAGTGGTCAATCCAACAAGAGGATATAAACATTTGTAAATATGCACCCAACATAGGAGCAACTAAATATATAAAGTAAAAATTAACAGACTTAAAGGGAGAAATAGCAAGACAATGTAAAATGCCAAAAAATTCGACAACCTAGAAATGGGTAAATTCCTAGAAACATACAACCTATCACGACTGAATCATGAAAAAATAGAAATAGAAAATCTGAACAGACCAATTAGTAGTAAGAAGATTGCATCAGTTATCAAAAACCTCCCAAGAAACAAAGTTCACGACCAGATGGCCTCACTGGTGAATTCTACTGAACATTCAAAGAACAATTAATACCTGTCCTTCCAAACTCTTCCAAAAAATTAAAGAGGAATGAACACTTCCTGATCCACTTTTACAATGCCAGCCTTATTACCATGATACCAAAACCAGACAAGGACACTACAAGAAAATTTTAGGCCAATATCCTTGATGAAAATAGATGAAAAATTCCTCAACAATATATTATCAGGGTTAATTCAACAACACATTAAAAGGGTCATACACCATGATCAAGTGAGATTTATTCCAGGAATGCAAGGATTGTTCAAAATCCACAAATCAATTGATATGATACATACATTAACAAAATGAAGGCTAAAAATCATATGATCATCTTAATAGATGCAGGAAAAGCATTTAACAAAATTCAACATCTATTTATGATAAAAACTCTCAACAAAGTGGATATAAAGGGAATGTACATCAACATAATAAAGGCTGTATATGACAAGACCACACCTAACATACTCAGTGGTGAAAGCCGAAAGCTTTTTCTTCTAAGATCAGGAACAAGATATGGATGCCTACTCCCACCACTTTTATTCAACATAGTGCTCAAAGTCCTAGGCAGAGCAAATAGGCAAGAAAAAGAAATAAAAGCCATCCATGTTGAAAAGTAAGAATTAAAACTGTCTTTATTTGCAGATTACATGATATTATATATAGAAAGTCCTAAAGACTCCATCAAGAAACTAACATTTTATTAACAGAGTTAATAAACAAATTCAGTGAAATTACAAGATACAAAACTAATATACAAAGATCATTTGCATTTCTATACCATAATAATGAACTATCGGAAAGAGAAATTAAGAAAGTAAATAATTCCACTTGTATTTGCATCAAAATGAATAAAATACCTAAGAATAAAGGTAACCAAGAAGGTGAAGGACCTATACACTGAAAACAATAAGACATTAATGAAAGAAACTGAAGACAACACAAATAAATGGAAGAATATTCAGGTCTCATAGACTAGAAGAATTGTTAATATGTCCATACCACCCAAAATAATCTACAGATTGCATGCAATCCCCATCAAAATTTCAATGGCATTTTTCACAGAATTAGAACAATCCTAAAATACATATATGAAACCACAAAAGACCCAAATATCCAATGCACTCTTGAGAAGGAAAAACAAAATTGGATGCATGACACATCCTGATTTGAAACTAGATTAAACAACTACAGTAATCAAAAGAGTATGGCACTGGCATAAAAAAAGACAGACCAATGGAACAGAATAGAGAACCCAGAAATAACCCATGCATATATGGTCAATTAATTTATGACAAAGGAGCCAAGAATATACATTGGGGAAAAGATAGTCTCTTCAATAAAGAGTGCTAGAAAAACTGAATAGCCATATGCAGAAGAATGAAACTGGACCACTATCTTACACTGTACACAAAAATCAACTCAAAATGGATTAATGACTTGAAGACCTGAAACCATAAAACTCCTAGAAAAAAACATAGGGAGTAAGCTCCTTGGCATTGGTGTTGGTAATGACTTTTTGGACTTGTCACCATAAGAAAGCAAAGGCAACAAAAACAAGAATGAAAAAGTGTGACTACATCAAACTTAAAAGCTTCTGAACAGCAAAGGAAACCAACAGAATTAAAAGACAGCCCATAGAATGGGAGGGAATGTTTACAAATCATGTATGTGATAAGGGGCCAGTATCCAAAATATATGAAGAACTCATATAACTCGAGATCAAAAAAATAAACAATCTGATTTTAAAATAAGCAAAGGATCTCAGTAGGCATTTTTACAAAGAAGATATACAGATGGCCAACAGGTACGTGAAAAAATACTCAACATCAGTACACATCAGAGAAATATAAGTCAAAACCACAATGACTTATCACCTCACACCTGTTAGAATGACTATTATCTCAAAGAGAAGAAATAACAAATGCTGGCAAGGATGTGGATAAAAGGGAATCCTTACACTTAGTTGGTGGGAGTGTAAATTGGTGCAGCCACTGTGGAAAACAATACTGAGGTTCCTCAAAAAACTAAAAATAGAATTACTATATAATCCAGCAATCCCACTTCTGGGATTTGAAAAATAAAAATTCCTTAATAGATTTTTTTCCTCAGAATTCTCTTTAACAGATTTCTGCTGCCTTAGAATACAATTCAAGAAGGAAATGTTATTTACTTGGTGGCATGCACTGTATTAAACCCTAATGAGCAAAAAGAGCCAATGTTTTAGTCTCTGGGAGCTCAGAGTCTTTGTAAAATTATTCAGACTAGAAAATTTATTTTCTTATATAACCTATTTTGATTATTGGAAGATGAACCTTGGATTAGTGAATTCTTGAAAGATGTTTAGGAAAATAATTAGAAGGGGGGTTTTCTTGTTTTTTAATTGAAGTATAGTTGACCTATAATATTATTTAAGTTACAGGTGTAAAATACAGTGATTCACAATTTTTAAGGTTTTATTCCATTTATAGTTATAAAATATTGCTATATACCGTGTTGTATAATATATCCTTTTAGCTTATTTTAACCTAATAGTTTGTACCTCTTAAGATAGGAAGTTTTTTTTAATGAACTTCAGTATATTTAAAGGAATCAAAGGATGCAGAAAATGTTACAGAATACAGAACCTAGGAATAAAAGGTAAAGAATAATCTTGTGTTAGCAAGGAATCTAATGATCTGCCACTAGACGGGGGGGATCCAAATGAGCAAATATGTAGCTTCTATTTCATGGTTCTCTAAACAGGATAAACCTCTCCTGCTAGCTTAGCTCTTTATTTTGGATATAAGTTTTCAGAGTGTCCTTTCATTTAGGGTTCAACTACATTATTCTTCATTTTAATTCTTGATGAAGGTCCAGATGCTACATGTGCAGCATGATATGTTCACGTTTGAAATTGGATATAAGGGATAGGAAAAATAGAAGTTCATTTCTCAAATTTATTTATTTTACCAATCTCAAACTTTGCCTTATTGAGCATAATTGCTAATATCATAATTCTTGGGAATTATAATAGACTATGAAATTTTATTTTTATATCTTATAAATATAGAAGGATATTTAATACTGTGAAAGTAAGGTTTTTCAATTTAGAAATTGGAATATCACTCAAAACAGCATTTATTATTAAAGTATTTCCTTTCATAATCATCAGAATCTACAACTAAAAATGTAAAGCATTCTTCAAACGGTACTAGGAAAATGGCTTTATCTAAAATTGTTGAACAGTAAAATCTAGGACAGTGTAATTTATCTGGATTAAAATTAAAGCAGCTTTATAAGGTGAGTTCAGAAGTGGACTAAACATGGCGTGCTCTGGGAGATGTCTTACTAAATATTTTTCAGGAGTTTTCTGTTTTCCTTTTCTTTCCAACAGGAGGATTATACCGACTGCGGGGGTGTTTCTGGGTTAAGTCCCTCCCTATGGTCCATCATCGGAATCCAATGTGTACTACTTTGGCTTTTATCTGGCAGCAGACACTACCAGTTATGACCTTCTAAAATCAAATCTGCATATTAAACTCCAGACCCTGCCAAAACATGAGCCCTCCATTGCATTAAAAGAGGGTCAACTGTGGAATCAGCAGACCACTAGCTCAGCCCATCCCACGGCATCACTCTAAGACACAGACTCTTAAGGCACCCGCTGGCTGCATGTCAGGGTGTAAGATCCTCAAGTGTGAACCCTGCATCATCTATATATAACATCAAAGCAAAATACTATACATGCTCTCTATTGGAAAATTTGAGAATTTGTTGTTGCATTGTTGGTGATTACATGTAAAAGGGCTCCCCACACAGTTGTTTATGAATCATACAAATTATCTTGATTTTGACCTGGAATTCTGACTTGCTGCAATCCTTGTTCTTTTACCAAGAAAATCTCTAGGGGAAAAGAAAGAGTTATTTTTTCCTTATTCTTCTGTTCAAAATTATTTCCTGCGTTGAGTAATTATTATTGAACATATACACAGAGAGAGGGAGAGAGATAATTAACATTGGTGTAATCTGTCAAAACAGAAATTATGGCTTATTTTCTACGAAAAAAATTGCCATGAATAAAATGCTTTATGAAGAATGGCTTCTCTGCCAGAAATATAACACAAATGATGACCAAGTTTTGGTGGGGTAATGAATTGGTTGTCTGAAAATAATAACTAAGAAATTAAAGGTGCTTGAGGGTAGAATTAATATGCGACATATTTCCTCATAAATGTGAGCCCTTAATAAACGCTTTGATGTAATGTTCTTTTTGTTCACAGTGAAGTTCTGTAGTGCTAGCCAGATATTTCAAAATGCTCTAAGGAAAGCTTGTTGGGGGGAGGGGAAATGTTTTTTCTTGTGATAAATGAACTTTGGTTACCAAGGGTATTTTGCATGATGCTGCTGCTATTTTAACTTTCGGTTTGTTTTTCTCTTACTGTAGAGTATAGTCCATTGAAGAGTTAACTGAGTGACATTATTGTTATGTAAGAATCTGAACCTTGCAATGTAATGCACTTAAGTCATCTTTTAAAATGTCGTTAAACTACTCTGAATATACTGTGCAGTGTAAATGCTGAATGATTGGATTAGGTAAATGGCGAAATGGGAATTAATGGATTTTATACAGATTCGTGCTTTTGCCTGAAAACCTATGTACAGATATTTTAAGTACATAAATCAGATTTGACACATTTATTTTTTGAAGAGTACATATATGTTCTCAATGAAGATTCATCCTAGGTTTCCTCTTTATTCGCTGGAATAGCAGCACGTACAATCCCAAACTTGCTGCTGCTGCTGCTTTTGTTCCCTCTGTTTTAAATGGTATGATCACTTGACCAAAATTTCCATGCAGTTTGATGAGGGTTTTACAATAATCTGAACAAATAGGAAACCTTGAATCTATATGTATGCACACGAATACTTGATTGTGAATAATCAAAATTGTTTTTATACAGCCTCATTAGTGAAAATGGTTAGTGTAGTAAAGCAGATATTTCATTATAGAGTAATATGGTAGCAGAATTTATATATGCTTTTAAAGATTATTTTCAGGGGTAAACAGTATTTGAAGAAAGGGTAAAAACAATGAATGTGTAACTCTAATTATAGGGAATAATTCTGCTGAAGGCTGGAAGTATGCAGATATTTTTAATGGTAAAATGCATTTGTTCTTTTTTCAAACATGCCAAATATTGGTGTGTGTCTATGCTGGAAATTTTCTTATATACCATTTTTAAGTAAAAATCTTATTAACATTATCCGGCATGCTTTAATATGCTTCATATATCAAAGATATAACCAATTCTTTAGCATAGTTTAAAAGGTCTATTTGTTTTGTTTTTAGCTTTGCATACATTTGTAATTTCCTCCACCACCAATATACCCTAGGTACCATTTGTGTACATTTCCTTATTTAAAATATTTTTTTTATTTAAAAATGGGGGGAGGGGAAAATGGAATCACTTTGCCAACTATTGTTCTAAGAGTTGACATCAGTTACCATTTCTAATGCACTGCTGTGATTTTGTAGTCTCATTTGTAACTGATATTGACATTCTAGAAAACACCAAAGTGATTTAAAAAAATATGGAATTTCTCACTCTAATAACAATATGTTTAAATCATGTTGTTTGTTAATTAAATATTTAAAACTTATTGTTAACTTTTGCTAGACAATTTTAAATCATGAGTGTGTTGGGAAGGGGATATCAAAATATACAGTTATGTTAGTTTGTGTATATAAACGATGCATATTTAAACAACTGAATTGCTTCCAGCATACAACAAACTACCTTAAAATTATCTTTAAAATCTATTAAATATATTTTCATGGCTAATGTCACTGAAATGATGTTTTCATCAACTACATTGTTGTTGTGTTAATCACAGTTAAACTTGGCATCTCTTGGCAGGGTCCTATTTGATTTCACTTGCCATCAAAATATATTCACATGCACAAGTCTTGCCGTGATCCTTTGTTTTCTATTATAAAATAAACATATATTATAACAACCACACATACGTTAATAGATTGGGTAAGAACATGCTCTCACATACGTTAATAAATTGGGTTAGAACGTTGTTCTTGTGCCTAATACTATTCTTCATGCATTTGGCGTAATTTTTTGAAAGACAGTAACACTCGTCCCATCCAATTGTTATCTTTAATTTAGGATTTTTCTGTGAGTTCTATTGTTGACAAGAACTTAAATTTCAGCCTGTTATAAATACTGATATTCAAAGACTAAACAGTACAAGAGATCAAGAAAAAAGCTTTTAAACCCCTTTTGCTTACTTAATTTTTGCTATGCTCATGCAGCTTAATGTAGTTTGTCACTAACAGAATCCAAAGTCTTGCATTGCTGTTGAATAACAGGAATGAACTTTGCGTTAAAGGTTTGTTTATATTTCTTCATTTGAACAACCAGCATTACTGCCAAACACCAATCGTGGTCCATATTTGTAACAGGTTTTTAACATGACATAGTTAGCAAGTTTGATTGAAGAGACTTTTAGGTACTGGGCCTATAAGATTTTAGTATGATCTTTTTTCATGTTTCTAATGCTTGAGGCGTCATTGCTTAACTTGGAAAAAACAAGACAGTGTTGCCGCCATTTGTAAGTTTTCCTATAATATTCCTTTTATTAACTTTAAAACTGGCCTTACAGGGTTCAAATAGGCAGTATCCCTTTTAAGTGACCCTTGCAACCCAAGTGTTACTTGCTTATTTGATGCTCTCTTGTATTTTACATCTCATTTAAATCTTTCTCTCCACCAAAGTTTAAATTCTATGTCTTAATTGAAAACTCTGAACTATTCCATTAATCATGTTAGTTGACATTAAAGTGTCTAGAGGTATAGAGTCTGACCTAGTGTAACAAAATGGATGTTGTGACTTTTTCTTTAAGTATGCTTATGGAATGATGGTTTCACTTGCCCACAGTTTCAAATATTTTACAATTATCTGGAATGTGTGTCGCTTTCCCATAGCAGAATGTTAACATTGCTATTATTCCATGTACATTTCTGTAAAGAGCAAATCAGTAAAGCAAAAGTGTGAAGTTTCTTGATTTCTTGAAAAAATTCCAGAATTTCAAAGTCTTAGGCAACCCTTACCAAGTTTCATCTAATTTATTTCTAGTTCACAAGGTTAACTCAAAGAAATTCCACTGAGATTAATGGGATACTGTCTTGAATAGATGCCAATTGAGTTTACAGTGTGACCTGACAAAACTGTCTTTTTTGTTGTGCTGTATGTTGTTGGATCCTATTAGAGATACTTTTATTGAAGTGCTCAGTGTGCATCCATGCAAAAGGCCAAGTGGCTTTGTGAACAAAAGATCTTTTCTCCCTTTTATTATGTTCTCTTGACACTTTTGTGGAAATTAGCCCGATAAAAACATTTTGTAAAAATTTGTATATTACTGTTATAAAAATATTTATAATCCCAGAAAATGTTGTGTTAAATCCTGTGCAAAAACAGTATATTCAGAATAAAAGTTTATCATTTAAAGTCACCGGTTTTGATTATTTAATTATTTAAAATCCAATTGAAAGAAGCAGAGGTCTCTGTCATACATACAGTTTAAGAAAGCAGGCTTTCCAGTGCAGAGAATTCTAGATGGTGGAAGTAAAATTTAGGATTATGAAAGTTGCCTTTACAATTACAAACCTCAACTCACAAATGAAATTGCAACTCCTTGAGACTCTGACACTTCTCACATGTGCTTCTGCCATCAAGGCGTTTAGAAATTTATTAAAACAGACTTTTGACTTATGTAAGAAAAAACTTTTTTCTAGGCAAGTTTCCATGTTTCTTTAAAGACCTTGGGAAAATAGTTTGAAAGAAACAAGTTAGAATGTCTGAAACGTGCATATCTTCTATACATCTGACTAACAGTTCAATATCTCCCCTAGCTAGTTTATAGCAAACAGAAGCTAGGGCAGTGAAGTACAGTATAAAGAGTTTTGTATGTTTTTGTTTTTTTAAACTGCTATATGCCTTTTACCTTTAGACCAGCTTACCACCTACCTCCCTATGTTCACCTAATAAGTAATGAGCCTGATGTTATGTGGAATCTAATATAATGTAAGCCTACTTCTCATTCTGGGGACTCCTATAAGACACAGCGAAAATACCTACACAGGGGAAGAATGTAGTATGTGGGTACCAATGATGGTGATTACTGGAAAATCTGACCCTTAGTCTCTGATCAAGGCATTTTAACAGGAAAACCCTACTTAAAAGGGTGAGGTGGATAACATTTGCTTTTTGAACATCTGGCTTCATTCTGTACCAATTTATCTCCTCAATCAATCCTCTTACTCCCCAGCTACCCTCATTTCCTCTATCAATCATCTTGATTCCCATCCCCACCTCTTCCCTTGGGACCTTGCCTCATCAATTCTCCTTTCTCAAGCATTTTCAGCCTCCCCTTTGTACAGGCTTTCTTCCCTCTGCCTGCAAACACATTCAGAACACCTCTACTTAAAACAGACAGGAAAATCCAACATCCAGGGCTGCACATTCGCCCCATTACTTCCTAGAGTAATAAACATAGAATTAAAAAAAATTTTTGAACATTCACAGACGCATATTGACAGTCTCTTCTCTTTGCAGTATACTCAACTAGGCCTTAGAATGTTAGATCTGAAAGGCATATTATCTCTGGCCTTTAGTTTTGGTGACCACTGAAAATTTTTAGTTACTGGTATGAAGTTCTAATAAGTTTAAGGTCTTGGACACTTCTTGATTCTCAAATTCATTATATCTTTAAGTGGGTTTATTATTCACAGAGCACCAACACAATTTTCTATAAATTGGTTTATAATCGACAATGCTGTTTAATAGAATTTTTATTTAAATGGACTATTTTTTTAAATAAATGTATTTAAGAAAGAAATTTAACAGTACTGCATAATTGGAAAGCCAATATAATTTGCCATAATTAGTAATCATGTCACAGGTTCATATCTATTATAATGAAATTTTAAAAAATCAGCATATACTAGGGTCAATTGTGCTAGATTTAACCTAACATTTCTTCAACACATTGATTGTAATGATAAATTAGGCAGTTTTTCTATTTCTGCCACAAATGTCTTGAAGTTTAAATCTGGACTCAGCCATCTGACTATACAGTGTAATTATTAGTACATTAAAATACATTTACCAAAATGCATACTCATAAACTTTTTTTCAAATTTTGAGTTTCTTAGGTGCATGGATTTGTTTTTTCAAAATGCTTTATCATAATAATAATAATAGTTCTTGAGTAGCTCAGGACCCTAACATGTCTTTAAAGGTTACTTGTAACATTTTCATTGATATAAGGACAGTGCATAACGTACCAAGATTGGAGTAACATTGGCAATTTCCTATATTGAGAAGGACTGCTCTTTTCCAGATAGTTTCTTTTCTTGTTTAGAATTGTTTAAGAAACAATGATCTATCTTTTGTGGAATTATGGGATAGTTGATGATAACTATTATAAATAGTGAAATTGTTAATAAACTTAGGTTACATGTCATATATGCATTCTAATCCCTCCTTTTTTAATTTCAAAATTATACTAAGCTGTAAAATTCCTACATCTGATAACTACTGACTTAGTCCTTATCATGAAGGCAGTGTAGCCAAGTAGTAACTGCAATCTGCTGTTTCGATTTGGATTCTGACTTTACCACTTACTAGCTTTGTAACCCTGTGCAAATTACATAATGTTTCCAAGCTTCAGTTTCCTCATCCATAAAAGAGTAATAGTCACTGCACAGTAGGGTTGTAATGATGACTCAGTGATATAATTAATGTATAGGGCCCAGTACTGTGTAAGTTCTCAACAATGCTTTCCATTAGTATTATGAATTACTATCACAATCATCTTCCCAATCATCATAATCCTTATTTTGGCCTAGAGCTTTTAAGATCCTAATTATCTGCATCATTTGTCATTCAAGACATTTACTAATTCTTTTTTTTTACTTTTACTTTTTTTCTTTTTTCTTTTTTTTTTTTTTTTTACTAATTCTTTATTCAAGTAAAGTGTTAGAAGTAGAGCCTTATACAAGATAAAAAGCAATTCCTTCCTTGATGGAACTACTGGCTAGGAATAACTTAGACTGAGTGGCCAGAGAAGGCTGCCGTGATTTTGAGCTGAGGGAAAGGGGTAGCAGTACTGTTTCAAATAGAGGAGAATGTGTGAAAGCTGAGAGGTGCATGCAAGAAACGAGGGAGCTGAATATGAGTTCAGTATGGCTTGAGGGGTGGGTGATAAGTAGGTAGAGATGAAGTGGAAGATGAGGCTGAAGAGAAAGAGCTCCAGAGCCTGGAGTCCACTCTGGATGACATAGGGTGTTTAGGCAACTGGAAGCTGCTGAAGATTTTTAAGCAGAGAACAGTTTGATCAGATTCGTATTTCAGGAAAAATACTCTGGATGAAATGTGGGTTATTGGTAGAACACCTACAGGGAAGAAGACCAATTAAGAGGCTATTGTCAAGGTGAGAACTTTTTGTTGACTGGCATAGGAAGCTAGATAAAGAAGAGTGGACTGATTTTAGAAATATTTAGAAGGGAAAAAGGAAAGAACATCATGATTTACTTGTGTACTAAAAAAGAAAGGCCAAAATTTACAATTACTCCCAGGTTTTTGAAGTTTAATGTCGTGCAGAGGGATGCAATCCCCCAAGTTAGGCAACAATGGAGGGTACTAGAAGCAGGGATTGGCAGGACAAGTCTGGAGGAGAACATGAGGGCTTACTCTTCAGAAATATTGTGAATGAGATTTTTGTAAGGTGCTGAGGATACAAAGATAATATGATCTCTCATGCTCTGGAATATATACTCCAGAATAATGATTCTCAACACTGACTCATTTAGAAACCCTTATTGGAGGTTTCATTAGTTTTGTTTTGTTAAAAATACTGACACTCAGGGCCCACTGTAATTCAGAATCTCACCTGTTTCTAGCATACAGCAAGCATGACACTACCTGGGGGCATCTTAGATGACAGGTGTGACAGTTCTGGTATAGGTTATTTCTGAATTAGACTTCTTAAAACCCAATTTAGATGCATGTTACTGGTTCAATTTTTTTTAATTAACCCCTTTTTTGAACATGTTTTATTGTAACATACACTATGATTCCAACTCAACTGCAATTTTTCTGAAGGCTATACTTTTTTATGTTTTATTTTCTCTTCAAATCCAGATTCTATAGCTGTACACAGCTGATAACTGATGAAGTTTTCATTGATTGTGGTTGATAATCACAACCACTATTAGGACAATTTCTACTACAGGAAATTCTATTCCTATTAGTCATATTGATGATATCAAATGTCTTATAAGGTTGAACCACAGATTTCTATAAATACTATCAGAGAACTTTGTCAATAGGTTCATTCTTATGGCAAATGATATGGCAAGTCAGAATAACATTAGGAAATAATATTACTTGACAATCTGGTTTCTATAGATATTGTATTTAATTAAGTAATGTTTTCCTTAATAAAATAAAAGGCTAACCAAAACTTTTTAAAACCCACTAAGAAGATTAGTGTTCAGATTGATTTCAGACTTCCCTGTCCATCTAATCCATAGAACCTCAAATATCTGACTGAGGTAAGACAATTGAGTACATAATAGAGATGCCAGGCTCTGCGGTCAGACCACCTGGGTGTACATCACAGCTCACCAACTTGGGCACGTTATGTAACATCTCTAACTTTCTGTTCCTTGTCAGTCTTATTTATACTATCGACTCCACAAATATTTGCATATAAAAATGATAATAGTCACAATCTAAGAGTTGTTCAGCCTCTGCTTCTTATCTCAGAAGTTCAATCATTCTGATGCTGATGATTTCAAGAGTGCCTAGAGAAACCTGGCATCAAGAGGCTTTCTAATGTGTGAGGAATACTGCCAGAACTTCAAAGTTTTTACACTGTGGGACACTATGGAAACAATGATGAGAAATACAAGCAGCAAAACTGTAGAAGAACATGGGAGAAAATGCATCCAAAAATTCACGTAAATAAAAATTATTACTAACTGTAAAAAGTCACATTGTAATAAAAGATCTTGGTGATAAGAAACTGATGGTAAGCTGGAGAACAGGGCCAGGTGGAAACTGAACTGGGTTTAGCAACAGGGCTGGGAAGAAGGGAGGTGGGAGAGCCAAACTGTCCTGGGTGTCTTCATCCAAATATCAAAAACAACTAGACCAATATCCCAGATGACTATACATGCAAAAATTCCAACAAAATATTAGCAAACCAAATTTGAGAACACATTAAAAGATTATACGCCATGACCAAGAGGGATGTTCTCTGGTGTATAAGGATACTTCAACATACGTTAATCAATTAATGTAATACATCACATTAATAGAATGAAATTTAAAACTCGCATTATCATCCCAATAGATGTAGAAAAAAGTCGTTTGACAGAAATACAACACCCTTTAATGCTACAAACACTTGACATATTGGTTGTAGAAGGAACACATACCTCAACATACTAAAGGTCATATGTGACAAACCCACAGCTAACATTATAGTTAAGGGACAAAATTTGAAAGACTTTTCTCTAAGGTCAGGAACAAGACAAGGATGCCCACTCTCACACTCCTATTCAACATAGTGCTGAAAGTCCTAGCTAGAGCAATTAGGCTAGACAAAGAAATAAAAGGGATCTAAATTGAAAAGGAAGAAGCAAAACTATTACTATTTTCAGATGATATGATTTAGTACACAGAAAATCACAAAAATTGTATAGATGAACTTATTTGCAAAACAGAAATAGAGACACAGATGTAGAGAACAAACATATGGCTACCACGGGCGGAGGACGAGTGGGATGGATTGGGAGATTGGGACTGACATATATACACTACTATGTATAAAAGAGATAACTGGACTTCCCTGGTGGCACAGTGGTTGGGAGTCCGCCTGCCGATGCAGGGGACACAGGTTCGTGCCCCGGTCCGGGAAGATCCCACATGCCGCGGAGCGGCTAGGCCTGTGAACTATGGCCTCTGAGCCTGTGCATCCAGAGCCTGTGCTCTGCAACGGGAGGGCCACAACAGTGAGAGGCCTGCATACTTCAAAAGAAAAAAAAAAAGAGTGATAACTAATGAGAACAGGCTGTATAGCACAGGGAACTCTACTCAATACTCTGTGCTGACCTAAATGGGAAGGAAATCCAAGGAAGGGTGGATCTATGTATACATGTGGCTGATTCACTTTGCTGTACAGCAGAAGCTAACACAACATTGTAAAGCAACTATACTCCAATAAAAAATAAATAAAAAGACTCCATCAAAGACTCCAAAAAACTGTTGGAACTAATCAATGATTCCAGTAAACTTGCAGGATATAAAATCAACATACAAAAATCAGTTGCATTTCTATCCATTAAAGATGAAACATAAGAAAAAGAAATAAAGACTAACTAGCCTATTCCCAACAGCATCAAAAAAACAATGACATAGCATCTATTAATCAAGGAAGTGAAAGATAGGAACAATCAAAATGATGAGACTTTACTGAAATAAATCAAAAAAGACACAAACAAATGGAATGACACCCCTTCTTCATGGATAGGAAGAATTAATACATTAAAATATCTATACTACCCAAAGTCTTCTATAGATTCAATGCAATCCCCATCAAAATACCAATAGCATTCTTCACAGAAATAGAAAAACCAATCCTAAAATTTGTATGGAATTACAAAAGACTCTGAATATCCAGTACAACTGTGGGGAAAAAGACCAAAGCCAGAAGTGTCACACTTCCTGGTTTCAGACTATACTACAAAGCTACAGTAATAAAAACAGTATGGTACTGGCATTAAAAATAGACACAACCAACAGAACAGAATACAAAGTCCAGAATTAAAAACCCTACATATATGGTCAACTAAATATTCAACAAAGGAGCCAAGAACCCCCAATGGGTAAAGAAAATTCTCTTCACAAATGATGTTGGGCAAACTGCATAAACAGATGCAGAACAATGAAATTGGACCCTTATCTTTCACTACTCACAAAAAATTTGAAGTGGATCAAATACTTAAACATATGACCTGATGCCATAAATATCCTTGAAGAAAATGTATGGAGGAAGCTCCTCTACATTGGTCTTGGCAAAGAATTTTTGGATATGATACCAAAAGCACAGACAACCAAAGCAAAACTCAACAAATGGGACCACATAAAACTATAATGCTTCCTGGTGGTGCAGTGGTTGAGAGTCAGCCTGCCGATGCAGGGGACACGGGTTCATGCCCTGATCCGAGAAGATCCCACATGTCACAGAGCGGCTAGGCCCATGAGCCATGGCCACTGAGCCTGCGCGCCTGGAGCCTGTGCTCTGCAATGGGATAGGCCACAACAGTGAGAGGCCCTCATACCACACAAAAAAAAAAAAACAAAAACAAAAAACAAACAAGAAAAACTATAATGCTTCTGCACAGCAAAAGAAACAACAAAATGAAACGACAGCCTACTGAATGGGAGAAACATTTTGCAAATCGTATATAAGAGGTTAATATGCAAAATATATAAAGAACTCATACAACAGAACAGAAAAAAAAAAAAAAGACAACAAACAAACAGAAACAAAAAACCTCCAAACAATCTGATTTTAAACTGGGCAGAGGAGCTAAGACATTTTCCCAAAGATATCCAAATGGCCAACAGGTACATGAAAAGATGCTCAACATTACAAATTATCATGAAAATGCACATCAAAATCACAATTAGATATCACCTCACACCGGATAGAATGGCTATAGAATGGCTATAAGCAGGAAATAACAAGTGTTGGCAAGGATGTAGAGAAAAGGGAACACTTTTGCACTACTGGTGGGAATGTAAACAGTGCAACCACTATAGAAATAATATGGAGGTTCCTCAAAATATTAAAAGTAGATCTACCATATGATCTAGCAATTCCACTTCTAGATATATACTCAAAGGATATGAAAACAGGATATCGAAGTGATATATGCACTCTCATGTTTATTGTAGCATTATTCATAATAGCCAGGATATGGAAACAACCTAAGTGCTCACCAGTGGGTGAATGAATAAACAAGAAGTGGGGTATATTTATATATACACATACACACATATGCTTCCTTTGTGGCACAGTGGTTAAGAATCCGCCTGCCAATGCAGGGGACACAGGTTCGAACCCTGGTCCGGGAGTATCCCACATGCCATGGAACAACTAAGCCCGTGCACCACTACTACTGAACCTGTGCTCTAGAGCCCGCAAGTCACAACTACTGAGCCCGTGTGCCACAACTACTGAAGCCCGCGAGCCTAGGGCCTGTGCTCCGCAAGAGGAGAAGCCACCACAATGAGAGGTCCATGCACAGAAACGAAGAGTAGCCCCCACTCCTGGCAACTGGAGAGGGCCCGCGTGCGGCAACGAAGACGCAACGCAGCCCAAAATAATTAAATTAAAAATTTTTTTAAAAGACCCTATTTCCAAATGGAGTCACATTAAAAAAAAAAGTATCTACCTCAGTATATAAGTTTGTTACCTTTAAAAAATACAATGTACACACATACATATATAAATTATTATTATTAATAATTACAGAATATTATTCAGCCATGAGAAAGAAGGACATCCTGCCATTTTTGACAACATGGATGAACCCTGAACACATTACACTAAGTGAGATAAGTTAGGCAGAGGAAGACAAGTACTCCATGATATCACTTTCATGTGGAATCTAAAAAGCCAAACTCCTAAAAAGTAAAATGATGGTTACCATGGGATGGGGGTGGGGAGATAGAACAGATATTATTTAAGGGTACAAACTTGCAACAAGTGGTAAATAAGTCATAGCAATATAATGCACAGAATAGTGATTACAGGCAACAATATTGTATTATTACCATTAAACTTGCTGAGAGACTAGAATTATTCCAACAACTAAAAAGAAAGGATAATTATGTAACAGGACAGAAATTATAATTATCACTACAATGGCAGTCATATTGCAGTATATAAAATATATCAAATTAACATGTCTTGCACCTTAAATTTATACAATATTATATGTCAAATACATTTCGATTAAAAAAAAATTAGACACCTGAAGCACAGTAAATATAGACATAACAGTGTAGCAGATGGTGATGTTAGCCCTGAGGAGAACCTTTGACTTCAGATAACAGCTTCGGCTGTGCAAGAAGGAACTCATTCTCACTGACGGGACTATACTTAAATTTCCCTGAACTAAAATATAGCCCCTTATCCATTTTCTCTGCTCCTTTTATTGCAAACCTTCTTGAAATTTTTCTGTGCTCAATTACCACGTGCTTTCCTACTATTACTTCTAATCTCTTGAAATTTCATCTCCACCTCTCTCCAAAAACTGCTCTTGATGACATTCCAATCTCAATGTGTTCTACCTGTCATATTTTGTCTCCTTAAAACTCAAGATTTCTCTGGGTTTCAATGCTCCATTGACTTCCTGCTCACTCTCTTTCTCTCTTTCTACTCCTTCTCAAGATTTTCCAACTCACCTGACTCATAAATATGTTTGTAGAATTTCATCCTTACTTATCTCACTCTAAATTATTCACTTCTCTGATTTTCTTAAATTCACGCCTTTTCATGGACATATATACACTAACAAATGTAAAATAGATAGCTAGTGAGAAGCAGCCACATAACACAGGGACATCAGCTCGGTGCTTTGTGACCACCTAGAGGGGTGGGATAGGGAGGTTGCGAGGGAGACGCAAGAGGGAGGAGATATGGGTATATATGTATACACATAGCTGATTCACTTTGTTATACAGCAGAAACTAACACAACATAGTAAAGCAATAAAGATGTTAAAAAAAAAGCTGGTAAAGCAAAAAAATAAAAATAATTATATGTTTTATTAAAAATAACTGTATTTTCCAAAATAAAAAAAAAATTAGTGAGAAGAGTAAAAAAAAAAAAAATTCATGCCTTTTTATATTCTGTGAGGTCCAAATTTCCATGTGCCATTTGATACCCATTCCTAGATGTCTTAAACACATGTCAAGAAAATAATTATTATCTATATTTCAATATATTCTTCTCCTTTTTGATTCTGCATGTCAAGTACAGTTTTCTGGTAACTGACTATACTGCTGAACTGAATGAATAAGCATTTTCAGAACTCTAATGAAAAACTGATGAACTCATAAAAGTGCTAACAAAAGATCAAGATGAAAAAAAAATTAATTACATGGGACTGAGTGAACTGATGAGGATGATTATAATTTTTGTGACTTTCTGTTTGAATTAAAAAAAAAATCCCACAAGGACTCAGAGGCAAAGAATATACAAATCAATTTTCACTGCAAAGTAAAGCAGCTGTTAAACCAGTGGAGGATTCCTGGACTGAATGTCACTATTATGACATAGTATGAGTGTGTTTCGTGTTTGGTAATTGCAATCATTCTTGCTTTTGTTGTGGTCATCCATTTACAATTCTTGGTGTCAGTCTATTTATCTCCTGTGAAAATAAAATACAGTGTGTGTGTGTGAAAAAAAGAAAAAGACCTAGTTAGAGAGGCCTAGCCACCTAAACTAGAGTCTTTTGTGCCATTAAGTTACCAAATTCTGACAAGCCTACTTAGCTCTTAAATATCTTTTAATTCTCCACTTCTCATGTCCAGTGCTACTTTCTTGCTTCAGAATTTCAACTGCCCCAGACTATTTAAATTGTTCTCAACTGGATTCCCTACTTTGAGTTTCCTTCCACTTCAATCCATCCTGCATGCTATTTTATTTTTCTAAAATTTATCCTTAACCACATCATTTTCTGGTTTAAAAACATTCCATGACTCCTCATTGCCTATTAAATAAAATACAAATTCCTTTGGAAGACATATGACATCAATTAGGAGTTGACCTCTACCTAAATGTAACTTAATATTCCCTCCCATTCCCATCCCAACACCCAAAAATGCAATTTCTACCTCAGGTCTTACCAAACTACCTACAGTTATCCAAATACAACACATTTCAGTGCCTGCACACACGATTCTCCCAACTTCTAACTTCCCCTATTAACTTCCACTTCCACTTGAAAACCCAATTCAAATGCTGCCATCTCTCTGGAACCTTCTCTGGTGTGATTATACCTCCTTCCACAGACTGCAATAATGTTTGGAACATATTTCTGTTAGAATCTATGAAAATGTGGTGTACTAAAAAAAAAGTGTGCTTCTTGGGTATTTAAGAAAAGACTAGGTGGGAGGTGGCCATGATGACAGAGTAGGAGGACCCTGAGCTCCCCTGTTCACCAAACTTACAACTGTTTGTTGAGCAACTGTTGATGAGAAACCCTGGAACCTAATAGAAAAGATTATCTACAACTAAATATATAAAGAAGGAACCACAACAAGGCTGATAAGAAATGACAGACACCCAATATAGTCAAGACCCATACACTCAGGGTGGGCGACCCACAAATAGGAGGATAACAAAAAGTTAAAAGAGGTCTCCCCAAGGAGTAACAATTCTGAGACCCACGTCAAGCTACCTAGCCTGGGTCAGACACACCTGCTGATATTACAGAGCCTACTAGAGGCAGGAGGCAACTGAAGTTCACTCTGGGGACACAGACACTGGCATCAGCCATATTTGGGAGCTTATTCTACCTTGAGGGCACTGGTACTAGTAAGTACCATTTTGGAATCCTCCCTCTAGCTTAAAAGTGTGGGGACACAGCCTCACCCACCAGCAGGCAGTTTTCCTTAAGACCCCCTGAGCCCATAGCTGCCCCAGGACATGGTTTTGCCCATCAGAGGACCCAGGCCATGGTCCCATACCAGTGCTTCAGGACTAGCTCAGGGATCAACCCCAGGGCCTGCAGCCAGAGACTCCAGGACCTGGCTCTGCCTACCATTGGGCAGGCACCAGATTCAGGAGTTCCTGGGCCAGGGGTCCACCCACCAGTAAGCAGGCACCAGCCCCAGGACCCTGTGGGGCCCTAGCCCTACCAACCAGCAGGTCAACACCAGCTCCAGGACAACCAGGGTCCTGCAGCCAGAAACCCTGGGACCTGGTTCTGCTCATGAGAGTGCCACTGCCAACCCTACAACCAACATCACACACCAGTGGGCAGGCATCAGCCCCAGGACAACCTGGGCCCGAGACTCACTGAACAATGTGAGGATACAAGCCCCGGGACCACTGCAGCCTCACAGCCTGCCATAGCAAAACCGAGACCACCCACTAGCAGGCTGGCACCAGCCCGGGCACCTCCTGGGCCCTGGGCCCACCCATCAGCAGGCCATCACTAGCTCTGAGACACCTCAAGACCCCTCAGCCATCCTCCTTGGGACTTGGGCCCACTCACCAGCAGGGCAACACCAGCTCCAGGACCCCTAGGACCCTTCTTCCAGAGATCATAGGACCTGGCTCCACCTGGCCCCCATGATCCCCTAGGCCCTGACCACACCCACCTACAGGCAGACAAGCTGCAGGATCACTGAAGCCCCACAGCCTGGCTTGTCAGGACCCAGACAACCAACCAGCAGGCCTGCATGAGCCTCGAGTTCACCTTGTCTTGGCCCTGCCTACTAGCAAGCCAACACCAGCTCTGGGACATCTTGGGAAAACAAGCCTGCCACACCATGATCCAGCCCCACTCACTAATGGGTCAGCACTAGCCTTGAGATACCCCAAAACCCACAGTAGCCATTTCAGGAAGGAACCCCACCCACCAGCAGGCTGACACAAGATCTGGGAACGCCAGCTTAGCAACCATTACCCCAGAACTCAAATCCACCCACAAGTGTGCCACAGCTCTCATTCCATCAATCACAGGCGAGCAACACTGAGAGGTTGGCTGCTTTATCAGCCTACACCCAGAGTGAAGAGATGTGGAACAAAAGTCCTGGTCTCTACTGTTGTTAAAGTCACTAAGTTTTTTGGTTCGTTTGTTTTTTATCTTAGCAAAATCTAATCTATTCTTCGTTTGCCTATTGTCTTATCCAAAAATTGGGGGAGTGGGGAGGGGCAATCCAAGGCTTTTAGGGTGGACACTGGTACCCCAGCATTTAGCCCTTATCATTCCAGTATTTGGAGGTTCACACAAATAAAGGAAAGGATAAAAACAGATTTGCCATGAGATACAATTTTTAGAATGAAAGAGTTCATCAACTGCCCATTGCTTCATATTTTAAAAGTCTCGCAATACATATTTTCATTAAACTTCAGAAAAATAAAGAAGATATTAAAAGCTTTGAAAGACATTTTCTTAAAAAGCCCCTCAAAATCAATGAGAGACAACTAGATGTCCAAGAAGCACATGAAAAGATGTTCAACATGGCTAATTATTAGAGAATGCAAATCAAAATCATGAGATATCAACTCACACCAGTCATAATGGTTGCCATCAAAAAGTACAAACAGTAAATGCTGGAGAGGGTATAAAGGAAAGGGAACCCCCCTACACTGTTGGTGGGAATATAAATTGGTACAGCCACTATGGAGAACGGAATGGAGTTTCCCTAAAAAACTAAAAGTAGAACTAATATTATCATCCAGCAATAGCACTCCTGGGCATATATCCAGAGAAAACCATAACTCAAAAAGATACATGCACCCCAATGGTCAATGCGACACCTTTGACAATAGCCAAGGCCTTGAAGCAACCTAAATATCCATCGACAGAGGAATGGAAAAAGAAGACGTGGTACATATATACAATGGATACTATACAGTCATTAAAAAAATGGAATAATGTCATTTGTAGCACCAAGGATGGCCTTAGAGATTATCATACTAAGTAAGTCAGACTGAGAAAGACAAGTATCATAGGATATCACAAACAGGTGAAATCTTTAAAAAAAAATGATACAAATGAACTTATTTTCAAAACAAAAACAGACTCACAGTCTTCAAAAACAATCTATGGTTACCAGAGGGGAAACGTGGTGGGGAAGGATAAATCATGAGTTTGGGATTCACATATACACCAGTATATATGAATTCACATATATACATCAGTATATATGAAATAAATAATCAACAAAGACCGACTGCATACCACACGGAACTCTACTCAGTATTGTGTAGCAATACTGAGAATCTGAAAAAGAATATATATTCTTTTTCATTTTATATATATAAAACAGAATCACTTAGCTGTATACCTGAAACTAATAACTAATACCACATTGTAAATCAACTATAGTCTAATATGAAATAAAAATTAAATTTATAAAAAGGCTGCAAATTATACCCTATTATTACTATGATGTAAGATTCATACATGTAAATGCAAAGATTAAAAAAGAATGTGGAGGGCTTCCCTGGTGGCACAGTGGTTGAGAGTCTGCCTGCCAATGCAGGGGACATGGGTTCGTGCTCCGGTCCGGGAAGATTCCACATGCCGCGGAGCGCCTGAGCCTGTGAGCCATGGCCACTGAGCCTGTGCGTCTGGAGCCTGTGCTCCACAGCGGTGAGGGGTCTGCGTACCGCAAAAAAAAAAAAAAAAAAAAAAAAAAGAATGTGGAAAAGTGAAAGCTAGAATGTACAAACTTGTAGTAATTAAAAATATATTTCAGTCATTTTGTTACCTTCATCAAATATTTAACAAGTACTTCCACAGTGGTACTGTTTCTGTAATGGATTCAAAAATATAATCAAAAGGGTCATGGAGAACAATGATTCCCCACTCAATAGATCTGATCTTGATTGAAATTCTAACATGTATGTGCTCTAATCTGACCAAACGTTATCCTATCCTAGTTTATAGTCTCCAAATTAGCATATTTTGATTTACATATTAAATTACTATTGTAAATTATGTCCCATATATGAAAGAAATAAAATTCTGAAGTTCAGTGAATGACACATACAGCCAGAACTAATTTCTAACACATTACAGCAAAATATGAATTGTAAATTAAAAATAAATAAAAGGAAAGAAAAATTAAGAAAACAAGCCCATCTATCATTACATCAAAAAGAACAAAATACCTAGGAATAAATCTAAATAAGGAGGTAAAAAACTTGTACTCCAAAAATTCTAAGATGCAAATGAAAGAAATTTCATATGACACAAACATGGAAAAATATACTGTGTTTATAGATTGGAAGAATATTCTTAAAATGACCATACTACCCAAGGCAATCTGCAGAATCTATGCAATTCCCATCAAATTATCAATACAAATGGCATTTTTCACACAGCTTAGACAAATAATTCCAAATTTTGTATGGAAACACAAAAGACCCCAAATAGCCAAAACAATCTTGAGAAAGAAAAACAGAACTGGAAGTAGCACAATCCCTGATTTCAAAATATACTACAAAGCTACAGTAATCCAAAGAGTACTGGCACAAAAATCAGATGCATATATTAGTGGAACAAAATAGACATCCCAGAATGAACTCAAACTTATAAGGAAAATTAATCTATGGCAAAGAAGGCAATATATACATTGGGAAAAGACAGACTCTTCAACAAATGGCACTGGGAAAACTGGACAGCTACATGCAAAATAGTCAAACTGGACTGCTCTATCACACCATGAACAAAAATAAATTCAAAATGAAGCCATTAAACTTCTAGAAGAAAACTGGCAATATGCTTTTTCACACTGGTCTTCACAGTATTTATTTTTTAATATGTCTCCTCACACAGGTGAAACAAAAGCAAAAACAAATAGGAATACATCAAATGAAAAGCTTTTGCACAAGGAAGTAAATTATCAATGACCAAAAGAACCAACTACTGAATGAGAGAAGAAATTTGTAAATGATGTGACTTATGAGGGGTTAATATCCAAAATATACAAAGAACTCATACAACTCAACATCAACAGAACAAACAGCCCAATTAAAAAATGGCAGAGGATCTGAATAGACACTTTTCCTACAAAGACATACACATGGTCAACAGGCAAATGAAAAGATTTTCAACATCACTGACCATCAGGAAAATGCAAATCAAAACCACAATGAGGTATCACCTCACACCTGTCAGAACATCTATTATCAAAAAGACAACAAATAACAAGCATTGGTAAGGATATGGAGAATGTGAACCTTTGTGCTGGAGGACTGGAGTGTATGTAAATTGGTGCAGCCAATATGGAAAATAGTAGGAGCTTCCTCAAACAATTGAAAGGTAATTACCATATAACTCAGCAATTCCATTCCTTGGTATACATCAGAAAAAAACCCAAAACCCCTATTAGAAATGATATATGCACCCCTATGTTCACTGCAATATTATGTACAATTGCCAAGATATGGAAGCAATTTAAGGGCCCATCAATAAATGAATGGGTAGGGCTTCCCTGGTGGCGCAGTGGTTGAGAGTCCGCCTGCCGATGCAGGGTACACGGATTCATGCCCTGGTCCGGGAAGATCCCACATGCCGCGGAACGGCTGGGCCCATGAGCCATGGCCGCTGAGCCTGCATGTCCAGAGCCTGTGCTCTGCAACGGGAGAGGCCACAACAGTGAGAGGCCCACATACCGCACTAAATAAATAAATAAATAAATAAATAAATAAATAAATAAATAAAATGAATGGGTAAAGAAGATGTGGTTTATATGTACAATGGAATATTACTTAGCCATGAATAAGAATGAAACCCTGCCATTCATGACAACATGGATGGGTCTTAAGGGTATTATGCTAAGTGAAATAAATCAAAGTAAGACAAATAGTGCATGATTTCAGTTATATGCAGAATCTAAATAAAACAAATGAGTGGGGAGGTCAAGATGGCAGAGAAGTAGGAGGACATGGAGCTCACCTCTCCCCAGAAATACATCAAAACTATCTCTACAAATAGAACAATTCTCACAGAGCACTGACTGAACACTAGCAGAGGACCTCGGACACCTAAAAGGACAAGAAAGATCCCCATGAAACTGGATAGGATGAAAGAAAGATGAAGCGGAGAGGAAGGGGGTAGTAACAACACCCCTGGTGGGATGTTGAAGGTGAGGAGAGGTTCCCGCATCCAGGGAAGCCCCCTCACCGGTGGAGAGATCAGTTGGGACAAAAGGGGAGCTTGGGGGCTCTCAGAAGAGAGTGCAGCAACCTTTCTGTGACAGGCAGGATAGAGACCTACACAGATGGCCCGTGCCACGGCCCCGCACGCCTCAGCCCGAGTCGTGTGTCCCCAGTGTGCACATGGGCTGTGTGCTGGAACGTGGGGTTGGAGAGCAAACCTGGGAAGAGGACTGCTGTTGGCTGCAAGGAGAGAGCCTGAGAGGACAAGAGTGAGGAAGTCCACAACCGGGAATCCTTGTGAAGGAAATCCAGGCTGCCACAGAAGTAAAGCACCGTTGTTAAGTGACACACAATGGGTGGAGCCGCCATTGCAGCCTCCCTCCCCATGTGCCAGGCCCTGCCTCCCAAGCACTAGAAAGGGCCCCCACCAGGGCCAGCTCTCACATGGGCAGCCGGGCACTAGAAACGGCCCTCTCCGGGGCTGGCTCGGTCAAGCCCACGGCTGCTAGCTCCCCAACACATCTTGTTGCCACTGGGGCTGGGTCTCTCATGCCCATGGCCTTGCACTAGGAAGGGCCCAGCTCTCTTGCGCTTGTGACCCTTGGCTCTCTTGTGTGCCTTGTCACCGCTGAGGCCAGCTCTGTTATGCCCATGGCTGCTGGCTCCCCCACACACCCGTTGCCACCAGGGCTCCCACGACCCTGGCCGCTGCACTGCCTCCATGCCGCCTCTTTGCCTGGGCAGAATCATGTGCTCCGGGGCAGCCTGGGGAGCGGTCCCCCGTGGGTGGCCCACATGCAGAGGTGTGGCTGAAACCACAGCTGAGCCCCAGGGGCTGTGCAAGTAAAAAAGAAAAGATGAAATCTCTCTTCACAGCTACGCAAACTGCACCCCCGCGACCGGACTTGTAAACTCAGTACATACGGAACATCTGAACACACAGCAAGTGCCTGTCTCCATAGACAAGACAGGCCTAGCTGTAGCAGCTGTAGACTTTGTGAGCACATACACATGGGGGTTGGGCCAGGCTAGAATCAGAGTTGCCCCCATAGCACCCAAAGCAGGTCCATATCCATGATTATTGCAATCCTAGGACTTGACTTCAGTCGATCTACACTGGTGGCCTGGTGAAAACGTCTGAGAGACACCAGGTCCAATTGCCGACATACCCAGTTAAGATGGCACTGAGAACAGTGCCAACAACAGTGTAATCTGAGAGTTCCCACAACGGGTGAAAGGTGTCACCACAGAGCACACTCACAAGTGAACATCTCCAGAGGAGGAATTCTTAGTGGCTTCCCTCCCAGTGGGAGTGCTCCAATGCCACGTACCTCACACTGCTGACCAGAAACACAGCTAGGAAACAGATGTGGGGGAATCTACTCCAACAACTAGGAAGCAGACCCCACCTCCGACAGGGCAGTGACAACTACAGAGCAAAGGGGAGGCCGTACTCAATATCCAGTGGAGGCTCTTGTCACCACAACATCAGTCACACTGCCTATAAAGGGGTAACAGCCAGCATACACTGAGGAAAGAGGTGGCAGACATCTACACTAAAAACAACACTCACATCAAAAAATATTAAACCCACTCAGGTGACATAGGGACACTGCCACATAAAATAGTCCTCCAAGACAGTCTGAGGGCCTGACACAGGGTGGAAGGACTGCCACAGCATTTAGCCTTGAAGGCCAGCAGGGCTTGAGTGCAGAAGCTCCACAGAGCTGAGGAAAACAGAGACTACACTCTTGGAGGGCATGCACAAGGTCTCACATGGGACCCAGCACAAAGAAATACCTCCATAGGAACCTGGGCTGCACCTACATAGGGGTCTTAGAGGGTCTCCTGAGAGGCGAAGATCAACTATGGCTCACTGTGCAGGCAAGGACACTGGTATCAGAAGACCCAGGGAATATTGAATGGTGTGAGCTTTCCCAGAGGTCCCTATTTCGGCACGAAGATCCAGCTACACCCAATAGCCTATAGGCTTCAGGTCTGGAATGCCCCAGGCAAAACAACCAGCAAGACAGGAACACAGCCCTACCCAACAGCAGACAGGCTACCTAAAGTCATTGAGTGATCACAGCTACCTCAAAACAGAACACTTGACACAGCCCTGCCCATCAGAGGAAAAAGACCCAGCTCCACCCACCAGACGGCAGACACTAGTCCCCCAACCAGGAAGCCTGCATAAACCCATGGACCAATCTCACCCACCAGGGGGCAGACACAAGAAGCAAGAGGAACTATTATCCTGCAGGATGTGGAAAGGAGACCACAAACACAGAAAGTCAGACAGAATGAGAAAACAGAGAACTATGTTGGAAACGAAGGAAAAATATAAAAACCCACAAGAACAACTAAATGTAGAGGAGATAGGCAATCAATCTACCTGAAAAACAATTCAGAGTAATGATCTCCAAAAAAGAAGAGAGGCACAGATTGAGAAAATACAAGAAATGTTTAAACAGGAGCTGGACGATTTAAAGAACAAACAGAGATGAACAATAAAATAACTGAAATGAAAAATACACTAGAAGGAATCAATAGCAGAATAACTGAGGCAGAGGAATGAATAAATAAGCAGGAACACAGAGTGGTGGAAATTACTGCTGTCGAACAGAATAAGGAAAAGAATGAAAAAACAAATGAGGACAGTGTCAGAGACCTCTGGGCCAATATTAAACTAGAGGTGTAAAGTACAACATGATAAAAATAACTAACAGTGTTCTATGCTATATATGTATGCTATTAAGAGAGTAAATCCTAAGTTCTCATCAGACAAAAAAAATTTTTTTCACTTTTATTTTCTATCTCTCTGAGATGATGGGTGTTCACTAAACTTACTGTGATCATCACTTCATGATGTAAGTCAGATCATTAAGCTGTACATCTTAAACTCATACAGTGCTCTATGTCAATTATATCTCAATAAAACTGGAAGAAAAGAAAGAAAACAACTCTTAATTGTCGTGTAAGGCCTAACTAAAAGTAAGTCTGAATATTAAGGGCCAGCTTGACATCTGAAACTGGGATGGCTCAATGACAAATTCCCCTCCCCTCTCTACTCCTGTGGATAAGATGCCTATCAAATATACCAGGGAAAGTTTCTCTTTATACCATTGTAACAAGTTTCAGTTCACTATAAGCACATAGAATTATCCAAGGAAGCAAATCATATTTTCCCATTGAACCCAGAGGGCATTACTACCTTGATACTCCAAAGCTTCCCACCATACCTGGTTGTTCACTCTGTTCTCAGCTACAAACCCCACGTGGACTTTTAGTGTGTACTATGTCATCCTACCCCAGGCTGTGGGTACATGTGACTAATCAACTACTATCAGTCTCATCTGCCCAGAGACTGATGCTGTGTACAGACATCGCTGTAACTCTAGACTGGGGAACTCCTCTCTTGCCAGTGGGGTAAAAAGGCAGCAATTAAACAATAACCAAGTAGACAGGATAATGAATTCTTCAGATTTTAGTCTGCTGTCTTTTCTTGAAGCAAAAGACCCCTAATGGAAACAAATGGAACTAAACTGAACCATGATTCCAGATACAAGATGGAACCATTCACTAAGTAAAAGAATTCAGGAGAGGGACTAGATTGGAAGAAAAAGAATGAGTTCATTTGGCAAGGTTCAGTTTCATGTACCCATGGGATAACATGGTATAGAGTAGCTGTAGGATAAAAGTCCATATTTCAGCAGGAAAATTCATAGGGAAAAAGACAGATTGGGTTCAATCTATAAATACCACTTGAAGTCATCAGTTTAGACATGGAAGTCCAGGGAAATAAAAAGAAAAGTTGGCAATAATCATGTATTTAGTCTAATGAATCTTTTGATTCTAAACTTTATTTGTGCCAATCTTATTTATTTAAATTTCTTATAAATGTAGATTTTTAAAGGATATAACAGATGTTTTTAAGAAACATGTTTATTTGCATGAGTATGTCTAAATGATCTCTTGCTTTTTAGGTAAGTTTGATAACAAAACAATGTCTGAGGTCTTAGATAACATATGAAATAAGCCCTAAATATTGAGTAGGTATTTTCTCAAATTCCTGTGAAGGAATTGAATACGTCCCATACTTCACTGAAATGAACTTATGGCAGAGCAAGAAAAACTAGAATATGTAAAGAGAAGCAAAGGAGGGGGTGGGTGAAGAAGAGGAGGAATGTTCATTTCAAATATTACTTCTCCTATGCAGACATTCTTGCATTTGATAGGTAAAAATAATTTATTCCTTTTCTGTAATTCTGTAGTTGTTTTGTAATTAAAAAAAATAAAATAAAACTGTATATCTGTGTTTATGTATCTTCCCTCACTGGTAAAGCCTGAGTTTTTCAAAACAATGGCCAATTACCTTTGTAATCCCACTGTGACATAGAAGATTAAAAGTCTGATATTTGTCCCATAAATCTAGGAAGAACAGATCTATAGTGTAATTATGATTTGTAAAAAGATGTGATCTCAAAGCACTCCATGCATTTTTCCTCATATATTTACATGTGTCTCAATGAATGAATAAAACATGAGGCTGAACAAGTGGAAAAAGTGTTCTGACTTCAGATTGAGATGTCAGATAATACGTATAGTTTGCCCCCTTTCTCTGTGAGATTCCTCTGGAATAGGTGGAATGAATTACAAAGAAGAAAACAGTATAACCCTGAGGAGAACAGAAGTTGGGGTGTGAGCATCACTGACCAATGAGAAAGATCAACACTTTTGTTGAAGAGGGAGAGAAACTGCAACCGAGAAAAGGCTAGGAGGAGGAAGGAGGGAGCAAGTTCTCACAGAGAAACGCTCAGAAGCTCTAATGTCAGAGTGGGGAGGTAGGCTAAAGCACAGAAATGAAAAATACGGCTGAAGTTCAGTGAAAGTGTCACTATGGAATAACTGGCCTTAGACGTGAATGCACGTCTAACTTTGAACATCCAAATCACAAGCAAACTGGGACTTGCCTGGTGGTCCAGTGGCTAAGACTCCATGCTCCCAATGAAGGGGGCCCGGGTTCGAGTCCTGGTCAGGGAGCTAGATCCCACATGCTGCAACTAGAGATCCCACATGCCACAACTAAAAGATCCTGCACGTGGCAACAAAGATCCCACACGCCACAAATAAGACCTGGCACAGCCAAATAAATAAGTAAATAAATAAATAAATATTTACCAAAAAATAAATAAAATAAAATAAACCAAGCAAACCATATTTGTTCCCAAGCAACTTCTTTTTTGGTCTTACAGGACAATGTGACTAGTTATGACAAATGAACAATCAGAAGTGATTTGTGTCATTCTGGGGACAAGATCATTTCATTATTACCTTTCCAGAGCTGTCTTTCCATCAATCACAGGCCAGCAACACTGAGATGCTGGCTGCTTTATCAGCCTACACCCAGAGTGAAGAAATGTGAAATAAAGATCCTGTCTCTACTGTTGTTAAAGTCACTAAGTTTTTTTGCTTACTTGTTATCTTAGCAAAATATAATCTATTCTTACTTTCCCTATCATCTTTTCCAAAAATTGGGGGAAGGGGAGTGGGACATCCAAGGCTTTTAGTGTGGACATTTGTACCCCAGAATTTAGCCCTTATCATTCTAGTATTTGGAGGTGCGCACAAAATAAAGGGAAAGGATGGAGAGGAGAAAAACAGATTTGATATGAGACACAATTTTTCGAATGAATGAGTTCCTCAAATGTCCCTCACTTTAAAGTTTAAAAGGCTCACACTTAGACATGTTTTCATTAAACTTCAAAAAAATAAAGGAAGGAGAAGATCACCTAAAGACAGTTCTTAAAAAGCCAATCAAAAAGTAATGAGAGGGGCTTCCCTGGTGGCGCAGTGGTTGAGAGTCCGCCTGCCGATGCAGGGGACGTGGGTTCATGCCCTGGTCTGGGAAGATCCCACATGCCGCGGAGCGGCTAGGCCCGTGAGCCAGGGCCACTGGGCCTGTGCGTCCAGAGCCTGTGCTCCGCAGCGGGAGAGGCCACAATAGTGAGAGGCCCGCGTATTGCAAAAAAAAAAAAAAAAAAAAAAAAAAGTAATGAGAGACAGACAGAAGGCCAAGAGGCACATGAACAGATGCTTGACATAACTACTTATTAGAGAAATGCAAATCAAAACTACAATGAGATATCACCTCATGCTAGTCAGAATAGCTCTCATCAAAAAGTCTAAACAACAGATGCTGGAGAGAGTGTGGAGAAAAGGGAACCATCATACACTGTTGGTGGGAATTTGTAGAGCCACATGGAGAACAGGATAGAGGTTCTTTAAAAAACTAAAAGTAGAACTACCATATGATCCAGCAATCCCACTCCAGGGCATATAGCTGTAGAAAACCATAATCTGAAAAGATACATGCACCACAATGTTCATTGCATCACTACTGACAATATCCAAGATCTAGAAGCAACCTAAATGTCCACTAACAGAGGAATGGATAAAGAAGGAATGGATAAAGAAGATGTGGTACATATATGGAATGGAATATTACTCAGCCATAAAAAAGGATGAAATAATGCCATTTGCAGCTACATGGATGGACCTAGAGATTATCATACTAAGTGAAGTCAGTCAGACAGAGAAAGACAAATATCATAAAATATGACTGACATGTGGAATCTTAAAAAAATATATACAAATGAACTTATTTACAAAACAGCAACAGACCCATAGACTTTGAAAACAGTCTTATTGTTACCAAAGGGGAAGCACTGGGGGGGTGGGGGGAGGATAAATTAGGAGTTTGGGATTAACATATACACACTACTATATATGAAATAGGTTATCAACAAGGATCTACTGTATCGCACAGGGAATTCTACTAAATATTCTGTAGTAACCTATACAGGAAAAGAATCTGATAAAGAATGGATATATGTGAATCACTTAGCTGTACAGCTAAAACTAATACCACATTGTAAATGAACTACACTCTAATATAAAATAAAAATTAAATTAAAAAAAATTTACCAATTATACCCTATCATTTCTAGGATGTAAAATTCATACATGTAAATGCAAACATTAAGAGAGGATGTGGAAAACTGAAAGTTAGAATGTGCAAATTTGTAGTAATTTAAAATATATTTCAGTCTTTTGTTACCTTTATCAAATGTTTAAAGAGTACTTCCACAGTAGTGCTGTTTAGGTAAACAGATTCAAAATTATAATTAAAAGCATCATGGGAGAGCAGTGGAGCAGTGGTTGAGAGTCCGCCTGCCAATGCAGGGGACACAGGTTCGTGCCCCGGTCCGGGAAGATCCCACATGCTGCAGAGCAGCTGGGCCCATAAGCCATGGCCACTGAGCCTGCACGTCCAGAGCCTGTGCTCTGCAATGGGAGAGGCCACAACAGTGAGAGGCCCGCCTACCGCAAAAAAAAAAAAAAAAAAGCATCATGAAAAAAAATGCTTCCTACCTAACAGATCTGACCTTGATTGAAATTCTAAAAAGTATGTACTCTAATCAGAATAAACATTATTCTGTCCTAATTTATAGTCAGCACATTAGCATTTTTGTGATTTTTATATTAAATTACTATTGTAAATGATGTCCCATATATGAAACAAATAAAATTCTCAAGTTTAGTGAATGACATATACAGCCAGAACTGATTTCTAATACACTGCGGTAAAATGTGGATTGTAAATTAAAAATAAATAAAAAGGAAGAGAAATTAAGGAAATAATCCCATCTACCATCACATCAAGAGGAACAAAATTCCTATAAGGAGGTAAAACACTTGTACTCCAAAAGCTCTAAGACACGAATGAAAGAAATTGCATATGACACAAACATGCAAAAATATATGGTGTTCATGGAGTGGAAGAATATTACAAAAATGACCATACTACCCAAGGTAATCTATAAATACAATGCACTTCCTATCAAAATACCAATGACATTTTTCACTGAGCTACAACAAATAATTCCAAAATTTGTATGGAAACACAAAAGACCCTGAATAGCCAAAACAATCTTGAGAAAGAAAAACAAAGCTGGAGGTAGCACACTCCCTGATTTCAAACTATACTACAATACTACAGTAATCAAAACAGTACTGGCACAAAAAACAGACACATAGATTAGTGGAACAAAATAGAGATCTCAGAAATGGACCCACACTTATAAGGAAAATTAATCTATGACAAAGAAGGCAGGAATATACAATGGGGAAAAGACAGTCTTCAACAAATGGCAGTAGGAAAACTGGACAGCTACATGCAAAAGAGTCAAACTGGACTTATCTATCACACCAAGCATAAAAATAAATTCAAAATGAAGCCATAAAACTTCTAGAAGAAAACTGGTAATAGACTTTTTAACATTGGTCTTCACAATATTTTTTAGCTATGTCTCCTTGCACAGGTGAAACAGAAGAAAAAATAAATAGGATTACATCAAACTGTAATGCTTTTGCACAGGGAAGTAAACTATCAACAAAACAAAAGTACCAGCTACTGAATGGGAGAAGATATTTGTAAATGATGTGACTAATAAGGGGTTAATGTCCAAAACACACAAAGAGTTCATTAAACTCCACATCAATGATTAAAAACAACCCAATTAAAAAATGGGTAGAGGAATTGAATATACATTTTCCTACAAAGACATACGCATGGGCATCATGCAAATGAAAAGCTTTTCAAAATTACTAATCTTCAGGGAAATGCAAATCAAAACCACAATGAGATATCACCTCACACATATCAGAATAACTATTATCAAAAAGACAACAAATAAAAAATGTTGGCAAGGATATGGAGAAAGGGAACCTTTGTGCTGGAATGTTTGAGGGTATGTAAATTGGTGCAGCCAATATGGAAAATAGTACAGAGGTTCCTCAAACAATTAAAAAGGGAACTACTATATAACTCAGCAATTCCACTCCTGGGTATATATCATAAGAAAACCAAAACACTAAGTAGAAAAGATATATGCAACCTTATGTTTATTGCAGTATTATTTACAATCATCAAGATGTGGAAGCAACCTAAGTGTCCATCAGTAAAAGAATGAATAAAGAACATGTGGTTTATATGTACAATGGAATATTACTTAGTCATGATAGAGAATGAAATCTTGCCATTCAAGACAACATGGATGGATCTAAAGGGTAACATGCTAAGTGAAATAAATCAGACAAAAAAAGACAAATAGTGCATGATTTCACTTATATGTGGAATCTAAATAAACAAATGAGTAAAAATAAAAGAGAAACAGAGTCATAGGTATAGAGAACAAACAGCTGATTGCCAGCAGAGAGGGTGGTGCTGGGAGGAGAGAAATAAGTAAAAAGTTTATGAGGTATGAACTTCCAGTTGCAAAATATATGAGTTACAGGTATGAAATGTACAGTGATGGAAATATAATCAATGACTCTAAAAGATTTTTGCATGGTGACATATAACTAGATTGTGATGAACTTTTTGAAATGTACAAAAATATGAAGTCACAATTTTCTGTATCAGGAACTAATGCAGTGTTGTAGGTCAACTATACTCCAAAAATAAATGAACAAACAATCTCATAGAAAGAGAAATCAGATTTGTGATTACCAAAAATGGGGGGTGAGTGGGAATTGGATGAGGTAGTCAAAATGTACAAACTTCCAGTTATAACATACATAAGTCCTAGGGATGTAAAGGACAACATGATAAAAATAACTAACATGCTTCTATGTTATATATGAATGTTATATCCTAAGACAACACAAACTGATGGAAACATATACCATATTCTTGGATTGGAAGAATCAATATTGCCAAAATGATTATGTTACCAAAAGCAATCTACAGATTCAATGCAATCCCTATCAAATTACTACTGGCATTTTTCACAGAACTAGAACAAAAAAATCTTAAAACTTTATGGAGCACAAAGGACCCTGAATAGCCAAAGTGATCTTGAGAAAGAAAAAATGGAGCTGGAGGAATCAGGCTCCCTCATTTCAGACTATACTACTAAGCTACAGTCACCAAAATAATATGGTACTGGCATAAAAATAGAAATATAGATAGCATACAAAGCCCAGAAATAAATCCACACACCTATGGTCAATTAATCTATGACAAAGGAGGCAAGACTATACAATGGAGGAAAGACAGTCTCTTCAGCAAGTGGTGCTGGGAAAACCAGACAGCTACATGTAAAAAAAAAATGTAATTAAAACATACTGTAACACCATACACAAAAATAAACTCAAAATGGATTCAAGACCTAAATGTGAGTCCAGACACTATACAACTCTTAGAGGAAAACACAGGCCGAACACTCTCTGACATAAATTGCAGCAATATCTTTTATGAGCTGCCTCCCAGAAAAATGGACATAAAAACAAAAATAGACAAATGGGACCTAAGTAAACTCAAAAGCTTTTGCACAGCAAAGGAAACCATAGACAAAACAAAAAGACAATCCACAGAACGGGAGAAAATGTTTACAAATGATGCAACCAACAAGGATTAGTCTCCAAAATTCACAAATAGCTCATGCAGCTTAATATCATAAAAACAAAGAACCCAATCAAATACTGGGCAGAAGACCTAAATAGACATTTCTCCAAAGAAGCCATACAGACGGCCAAAAGGCTCATGAAAAGGTGTTCAACATCACTAATTATTAGAGAAATGCAAATCAAAACTAAGATATCACCTCACACCAGTCAGAATGGCTATCATCGAAAAATCCACAATAAATGCTGGAGAGGGTGTGGAGAGAAGGGAACCCTCTCACACTGTTAGTGGGAATGTAAATTGGTACAGCCACTGTGGAGAACAGTATGGAGGTTCCTTAAAAAACTAAAAATAGAGCTACCATATGATACTGCAATCCCACTCCTGAGCATTTATCTGGAGGAAAATCATGGTCCAAAAGGATACATGCACCCCAATGTTCATTGTAGCACTGTTTACAATAGCCAAGACATGGAAGCCACCATTGACAGATGAATAGATAAAGAAGATGTGGTACATATATACTATGGAATATTACTCAGCCATTAAATAGAATGGAATAATGCCATTTGTGGCAACATGGATGGACCTAGAGATTGTCATACTGAGTGAAGTAAGTCAGACAGAGAAAGACAAATATCGTATGATTATCATTTACATGCAGAATCTAAAAACAACAATACAAATGAACTTATTTACAAAATAGGAACAGACACACAGACTTAGGGAATAATCTTATGGTTACCAGGGGGGAGTGGTGGGGGAGAGGGTTAGTTAGGGAGTTTGGGATTGACATGTACACACTGCTATATTTAAAATGGATTACCAACAAGGACCTACTGCATATCACAGGGAACTCTGCTCAATATTATGTAACAACCTAAACGGGAAAAGAACTTGAGAAATACACACATGTATAACGGAATCACTTTGCTATACACCTGAAATGAATACAACATAGTTAATCAACTATACTCCAATATAATATGTTTTAAAAATATTCTGTAATAACATATATGTGGAAAGAATCTGCAAAAGAATGGATATATGTATATGTATAACTGAATCACTTTGCTGTAAACCTGAAACTAACAACACTGTAAATCAACTATACTCTAATATAAAATAAAAACTAAATTATAAAAAAGAAAAAGTATAACCCCGAGGAGAACAGGAGTTGGGGCGTGAGCATCACTGACCAATGAGAAAGACCAACACTTTCATTGAAGAGGGAGAGAAGTTGCAACTGAGAATAGACTAGAAGGAAGAAGGAAGGAGCAAGTTTTCACAGAGAAACTCTCAGAAGCTCTTATCTCAGAGTGAGGAGTAGGCTAAAGTGCAGAAATGAAAATTAGGGCTGAAGCTCAGTGAAAATGTCCCTGTGGAGTAACTGCCCTTAGACACCCATTCCCCTTTCACTAATCTTGAACACACAAATTACAAGCAATACATATTCATTGCCAAGCAAATTCACTGTTGGTTGTACAGGACCATGTGACTAGTTATGACCAATGAACCATCAGAGAAAGTGCTATGTGTCCATTTGGGGGCAAGATCATTTAATTGGTACCCTTGCAGAATTCTGTTTTGATCAATCACACGGCAGCAACATCGAGATGCTGGCTGCTTTATCAGCCTACACCCAGATTGAAGAGATGTAGAACAAAGATGCCGGTCTCTACTGTTGTTAAAGGCACTAAGTTTTTTGGTTGTTTTTTTCTTAGCATGATCCAATCTATTCTTAATTTGCCTATTGTCTTATCCAGAAATTAGGGGGGAGGGGAGTGGGAAATACAAGCCTTTTTTAAAATGAAAATTTATTTATTAATAAATTTATTCATATATTAATACATTTTAATATTAATAAAATTATTTATTTATTTTAATAAATTCATTTATTTATATTTTTGGCTGCCTTGGGTCTTCGTTGCTGTGCACAGGCTTTCTCTAGTTGCAGCGAGCGGGGCTACTCTTCGTTGTGGTGCACAGGCTTCTCACTGTGATGGCTTCTCTTGTGGAGCACAGGCCCTAGGCGTGTGGGTTTCAGTAGTTGTGGCACATGGGCTCAGTAGTTGTGGCATGTGGGCTCAGTAGTTGTGGCACGTGGGCTCAGTAGTTGTGGCTCGTGGGCTCTATATCTCAGGCTCAGTAGTTGTGGCTCATGGGCTTAGTTGCTCTGCGGCATGTGGGATCTTCCAGGACCAGGGCTTGAACCCGTGTCCCCTGCATTGGCAGATTCTTAACCACTGTGCCACCAGGGATGTCCCTACAAGCCTTTTATTGTGGACATTTTTAGCCATTATCATTCGTTTTCGCAGATTCACACAAAATAAAGAGAAAAGATGGAGAAGAGAAAAACAGATTTGACATGAGACAATTTTTAGAAAGAGTTCATCAAAAGCCCCTCTTTAAATTTTAAAAGGCTTACACTTAGACATATATTCATTAAACTTCAGAAAAATAAAGAAAGGAGAAGATATTAAAAGCTTCTAAAGACTTTTTTAAAAAGCCACTCAAAAAGCAGTGAGAAAGTGCCTGTCATGAGAATCTGTGTGATGTAGTATCAAAACACATGAGGTCTAGATTCAGGAGCTGCAGTTTATTAACGATGTGACTCGGGCAATTTATTTAACTTGTGCTTCAGTTATTTCAACTATAAAACGGATATAATAATAGTTTCTATCTTGTTAAGACCTTGAATTGCTTACTACAGTACCTAGACCTAATAAGCTGTTAATGTGTTGACTATAATAATTTTCAGACTTATCAAAGAACAACCCTGAATGTGAGAAGAGAGTAAGGCAATGCACTCAGAGTTTATAATATGCTTTAAATGGTTGCAGTTACAAAATGAACACAATTACAGTATCCATTTATAGTGTCCATATTTCTTCCTAACTGAAATTTGTATTTAGCTCATGAATCCCAAATAGTGTTTGGTAGTAGAAGTTATTAACTGGCCAATTCAAAGTAACTCAGATACTTAGGGTTTTAAAGCTTGGGCTCTTGGGACTCTTCTCTTATCGTGCTTCTCCTGTTGATAGAAGGAATGAGTGGGAACAGGAGGTACCTAGGAGTGTTATGTCTGCTCCAAGTACTGATGTCTGTCCTTGATAGCCTCCCATGTCCGGCCTAGGATGCTGGCCACTGTCTCCACTGCAATAATTTGTTCCCAGATGGAATAATTTATGTCTCTGCTTTCATAGGAAAATGTAAACTATTTTTTCTGGAGTGAATCTTTTTGATCCTCCTCCTGTCAATCTGGGTTCCATCTTAGTCTTTGTTGCCAAGACTAATGCTCTTAACTCGGCTATCTCCCAATACAGCTTGGACTATCTTTCTATAGCCTCAGCTACAGGGTCCCTTTGCCCCATTCCACTGTGAACCCTCAGCAGGCATGCTGGTTCATAATGCCAATCGCATTTTGCATCACACTCAGAAATTTCCCAATCTTCTTCATGTTGGTGACAGCCACGAATATCTAAATTGTAGCTAGATTTTACACTAAGTGGCAACTATGCTTTTGCATCCAGGGCACAATCTAAAGGATGTGTAAATAAATCATGTGACTGGTGTGAAGACGTTAACTAGATTTAGAGATGAAAGAAATTACAGTATCACACAGTTACTGGAATCCATGGGAGAAAAATAATGAGTTTTATTTATAAAAATAAATCATAACATGAAATTAGACTAACTTACACTTTAGGCATTTCTGGTGAGAAGAAACTTATTCTAAACTCAGCCTTTCCCTAAGATCTCTATTCCATTGCTCAATCCATATGTGGTGGGTACAGTTTTACTCTTCACTGTTTAGGCAACTGTCACAATCAATGAATGGATGAAAATAAGACTCCAGTCCTTAATGTGATGTGATGGGATCTAACGCTCTGTTTTGATCTTTAAAGTTTATAAATGTCTCTGGGATTCACATATAATGCCATTTGGGTGTGATTTCCTATGGTTAAAATGCAAATAGTTTAATATTTTATGATTTTTTTTCATTTTGGTCCACCTGTATTTGATATATAACTTTGAAAAACACAACATTTGCTATTATTTCTTGCAGGACAAATATATGATACCTCTTTAACTTTTTAGTGATCCAAAGATTAAACTATATAATGTGATATGTATGTCTAGTATGATAGCTTAATTTACAGAAATATGATCTTTAGCTGTGGTTTTAAATACCAACATCAATGACAAAAACCTTAAAGAGAAAAAAGATAAGAACGTTATGACTTCTTGTAATAAACACCAGTAACCAATACTTTAAGTCACATTTTTGCTGTTTTATTTCAAGATTCAGTATTAGAGTGAAAAATAATTTGTATTTTAATTTGTTATAAAGTATAGTTATAGGGACCTAGATGAAAAACAGTTATGTCTTTAAAAAAATTAAGACATCATAATTTCTCATCAACTGATCATGCCTTTTTATAGCACCTAAGTTCAAGGACATGTGGAATGAAATGTGATAAAGAGTCTATATACATTACATATTGCATTACCAATGTCTAGCTTCAATAAAAACTCCATCCAGCTTCTGTACCATGTGGTATATGAGTTAGACTCACTTTAATTGACTCCAGATGTTAGTTTCTATGTGGAATAATGAATCATGATCTTTTCAGCATTGTCTAAAATGAGATATGTGTACAAAGGGAGAAAATGTGTAAAAAAATAATCACTAATCTATATTTATTGAGTGTACTAGGCCCAAATGCAGGAAAAAAAAAGGGAGAATCTAGAACATGGCAAAGTAAATAATGAACTAAATTAAAGGCATTCAGGCATAATGCAAAGAACAGATGTCTAGAAGTCAGTACACCTGGTGGCCCTGGCTTTACTGCTAAATACCCATGTGAGCAACTAAGGTGTAAATTATGCTTGCTCCCTACAACCTAGGCTACATAAAGAGAGAGGCAACAGTTTACCAGATTTGAATAGGCTGACAGGTGAGCTAGAGTGACAAAAGGCATCTACCAGGGACATAATACAGAGAACAGTGGTCAAAGAAAACTGGTAGACCTAGGCTAATCTAAGGCCATAGTCCCCTACAGGTATCCATGTACTGGTAGAATGTCATCTAGAAAGACAGAGAAGAGGGGCGGATGGTATTTTAGAGTCAAATAAGATCAGTGGTTCTCAAACTACTACACAGTTGTAAAGCCCCATCTCATATTAATGAAATCAGATATTTAGGTTCAAAACCCAGACATCTGAGGTTGAAACACAGACAAGTATAAATTTCTTATGCTCCCCAGATAATTTTAATATGTTGTCAAGGTTGGGAACTAGTGGGTTACATGGTCATTTTAAAGTTTTGCCCTTGAAGTGGCAGGTCACAAGACATTGGACTGGGGCTCAGTCCCTCAGGGAAGCCAAGCTTCAGTAATAGGAATACTGCACAAAGGGTGGGGAGAGCTATAGCTCCAGGATTAACATGAGTGACCAGTGGAACCAAGTAGACGGTAGACCCCACATCTAACTGGTGGCATATCCGAGGAAATGACAACACTTAGCCCTTAGTACTAAAGAAAGACCAGAGAGTAGTGGGAGGTGATGGCCAGAGTAGATTAAGAACCCCTATCAGTATTAGAAACTGGTTAGGAGAAAGACAGCAAACCAAATGATGCTAGGTAAACAGAGAGAAAAAGTGAAAGGCAGATGCTACTTCTGCTTTGGTTACTTCATCAGCAAAATGAGGTTGACAGATCATTTTTTGCAATACTCAGTGTCCACATCAGTCATCTGTTCCACTTCAGAAGTTTCTCACAAGGCATCACTCTCATAGTTACATTTTCATTTATTCTGTTCATCAGTACTTCAAAACATTCTAAAACGTACCTTTCACAAAAACTTGCAAATGACCTAACAAAATTATAACATTTTAGCTTGTCATTTTGAATAATACTATATAAATAGTGCAATGAGAAAGAAAAAAGTAAATGAGTTAAAAATTGGAAAGGCGAAGGTAAAATTAGCACTATATGTTGATGAAATGGCACTAGTTAAACTCTAGAGAATATCACAAACACTGAGTTATATAGTAAAGTGGCAGGTGCAAAATTAATGTACAATATTAGGAGTCTTTCTATAAACACAGAATACATTAGAAGATAAGAATAAAAAGATTAAATATCTAGGGGAAAAGGCTAACAGGAAATGTGGAAAAATACATTTAAAAATAAATGCTACGGGCTTCCCTGGTGGCGCAGTGGTTGAGAGTCTGCCTACTGATGCAGGGGACACGGGTTCGTGCCCCGGACCGGGAAGATCCCACATGCCTCAGAGCGGCTGGGCCTGTGAGCCATGGCAGCTGAGCCTGCGCGTCCGGAGCCTGTGCTCTGCAATGGGAGAGGCCACAACAGTGAGAGGCCCACGTACCGCAAAAAATAAATAAATAAATATAAAATATAAATAAATAAATAAATAAATGCTACTACACCTACCACCTCCACATTAGCTGTTTTTTCTTTTCAATGTGACTTGCAGGAATAAACTATGGTCCAACATTCAAAATAAATAAAAAAATACTACTAAGGAACTTAAAATAAATGAATAAATGGAAAAGTATGTTTTGAGCATGATGAGAAAATCTGTAATAAAAACATTAGTTATCAGTAAATCAATTTTTTAAGTTAACAAAAGAAATGTAGTAAGAATTTATTTTTAAATTAAACACATTAATTTTAAAGTTTATACGGAAAAGGATACCCATAATATTAAATTTTCATAAGGCAAAAAATGAAAATGACTTTAACAATCATATTCTGGTTGTCTAGAAAAGACCACATCAAGGAAAAGGAAAGACTATGAAAAGACATGGGATTTTTGTCCAGCAGGAATTATTTTCTGGATGAAGGTATTAACTAGTAGAGAATCAATCACAGAAGGATCAGAGACAGAGTCTGGGCTATGTAGTTTGGTTCTTTACTTCTCCACTTTTTTCTTAGAAATCCACACATTAAAAACTAGGCTTTCAAGGTTAATTTGATACAGAGGGCATTTATGTAGTTCATCAGCTTCAGTCCCCTTACTAAATCAGATACAACATTGTATTTTCTTAGAATACAACATAACACTTGTACTCTTCTGATCTCACCCACACTTTCTTTTTTTTTTTTTTTTTTTTTTTTTTTTTGCGGTACGAGGGCCTCTCACTGTTGTGGCCTCTCCCGTTGAAGAGCACAGGCTCCAGACACGCAGGCTCAGCGGCCATGGCTCACGGGCCCAGCTGCTGTGCGGCATGTGGGATCCTCCTGGACCGGGGCATGAACCGGTGTCCCCTGCATCGCCAGGTGGACTCTCAACCACTGTGCCACCAGGGAAGCCCACTTTCCACTTCTGTGTCTCTTCTGAGGCCTTCCTTCTACCTCCCAAAGCTTACCCATACTTTGGCCTCATTTCTTTCATCCATCAGGTTTTCAAATAATACAATTCCTTCCTATAGATTCCAAGACAAACAATACTGTTCAAATCCATTCTATTTAACTGCAACTGAAACTACTAAGCATTCTTATATTTGCTGTAATAAAGATATGATCACTGTCCCTTGCCTTTACATACTGATTCAATAAACCTTGATGACATCACTATTTATTGGATCTTAATGTTCTTATCACAATTATAAAATAAATTATTATGACATGTTTTATTGGAAAATAATCTGATTTCAGAGTTTTAAAAATTATTAGCTTGTGAAGAGTTAATTGTGTGCTACATGTTTTGTGGATTTATTCCATACTTTCAGATTCATTATTAATTTATTCAAACACTGACTAGTTTACAGTTTCATAATTCACTGTATTACTTTAGATGTATGGTATATTCATGAGCTTTGGGGAAAAACATTTAGAACAGCAATATTTTAAGCCAGAAAATGAAAACACATTTTTTTCCTTTTGCTAAAAACATATATCTAGTTGACATTATTTTTTTCTGATGCTCATCCATATGGTTGAGACATAAGTAAGCTTTTTAAGACTGATGTGACACGGTACTACATTTTAGTTTAAAGTTTTGTTTTTCTATGAGTACAAACTGCATTTATCTTAACACAGGGGTGAAGCAAAGCTTATTCTTCACAAAGAGGTTCTTTTATATTTTATAGTTTATCATTACTGATAGTCATAGCAGAAAAAATATATTAAACATTTCTTTCCTCTAACTAAACTGCCAGTCAATTCTCTTCATTTAGAAAAGATAGATTTTTGTTCACCTGAAGCATAGAATTTGGCTCTAGGTCACTGAAGCAGTTTGAAAAATGACCTTTAAAATGTTTATATTAACAAAGAACCTGTATGGTATGTATTCATTTTTGTTTCAGAAGAAGTGGTTCATTTGACACCCTTTGAGCAATGGTTAATCTATCACTGAGGTTCATTTTATGATATAATTTAGAAAAGGCATATTGTTTCAACTGAATTATACAAATAGCATTCAGGTCATCTGAAAAGTTTTTTGTTTTTTTTGTTTTTTATTTTTTTTTGCAGCACGCAGATCTCTTACTGTTGTGGCCTCTCCCGATGCGGAGCACAGGCTCGGGACGCGCAGGCTCAGCAGCCATGGCTCACGGGCCCAGCTGCTCCGTGGCATGTGGGATCTTCCTGGACCAGGGCACGAACCCGTGTCCCCTGCATTGGCAGGCGGACTCTCAACCACTGCGCCACCAGGGAAGCCCCTGTTTTATTTTTTACACCTCCAGAATATTTTTGCCACAGTGTACACACAGTTTAGTTGAAGATGGAATAATTATTATTTTTAACTTTTTCACTGCAGATTTATTTCATGCCCAGCATCAGGAATGTACAAGAAAAGGAGGGAATCTCATGCAATGAAAAGGAGGAGGAAAAGGAAGGGAAGGAAGAGGACAGAAGGGGGTAGTAAAACAGTAACCTATTAGGTTAATGGTGTTGATGAGATTAAAGAGAGTCAGTAAAAGACAGCAAACCACTGACCTTAACGACTGTGATTACAATGAAGTGTTAAGGACAGAAACCACCCTTGATGAATTAAGCAGGAATTGAGATAACAGCATTAAAAGCGTGTTATGTTGTTAGTGAGTCAATGTGTTTTGCAGAGAATAATTGTAGAAAGATATAGGGGAAGGCTGGGTTCAAGTTTCGTTTCTTGAAACAAATAGGCATTTTGACCCTCTCCACATATTTGCATTTGAATTGAAAATATCTGTAGGATTAAAATAGCCTCCAAAGAAGTCTGAGGAAAATTAAATGAGGCAATTGTCATCATTAATTTGTAGTATGAAATTGACATAAATCCTTTATTTTTTAAATTTTGCAAAAGAAAACCTTTTTATCCAATCTCAATAGTCTCATATTAACAACAATAAGTGACTGAATTATTTGTTGTAACCACACATTATTCAATCACCCTGCTTCAAACAGATTTTCTTAGTAGAACTACAGATCTATTCTTGATACTCTTTGTAACCTTTCAAAATAACCCACTAACCCAATAAAAAATGTATTTGATTAGAATGGAAATTAACTAGAAGTGTATCAAACAGGAAATTAATGTAACATCATCAATTCTGTTCAGACATACAATTCTGGCAAGCTTGAGAAATTTACTTTTCCTTTAGTAGCATATGCCATGCAACACAAAGTCTTAATGTGTGGGAAATGGCTTTTTGATTGCAGGTGTTATTACAGAAGAATTGTATAGTATTTAAAAGTTCACATTTTCCAATGTACAGGATTAAATGCATGTATTATACCTTAAAAGAACAGTTTGACCTCAAATTAGTACATGGATCTCCACAACCTATAAGTCATTAAAAAGGTAATAATAATTTTATAATTGCAAATGCTTCCATTATAATATTAAGAACACAGAAACATTTTAAGATAAGCTGTGTAATATAAAATGTATAATTACTTCTTCCAGTGTTTCCAGGATGACCTCAGAGCCTCATAAAAATTATATAACACATCAGAAGCATTCTTAGAAATATGTGTACAGAATATGTTGATAGAAAATTCTATAAAAAGTTTAAAGGAGGCATTATATATTCACGACACAAACCAAGGATGCTGTGCAAATAACTTATTTAAATTTAAAAAAGTATAAGTATAAATTAAAATACTGAACTATGTTATTCACTACTAGCACATAGCAATTTTCACATGGTTAGTTCCACACACCAGGATCATTTTGATTGATTTAGTGATTGTTCAAAGAGGAGCTACATATCTTTGTTAGCTTGATTTAGTCTCATTTTTCCTTCTTTTGCAAGGCAGAAAATTCTAGATTTTTCTGTTCTTTTCTTGAAGTATAGTTGACCTTCTTTAATTATCTTCCTGCTCTCTTAGAGAAAAATATAAATTAGAATTTTGTATCTCTTATAAATCACATTCTTTTATTAGGTGAAGCCAACATTCTACCTTAGCTAACCAGGAAGAAAAGCGAGGAGACAAAACTAACCAGTATCAGGAATCAAATGGAGCTAAAACTACTGATTAAAAGGATAATAAAAAATGCTACGCCTCCCCCCGCAAAATAAAACACCTATGCCCATAAATTCAATAACTTAGATGAAAAGGAGAAATTCCTTGAAAGACACAAACTACCAAAACTCACCAAAGAAGAAATAAATAAACCAAATAGTCCTATGTCTGTTAAAGAAATTAAATTGTAGTTAAAACCTATTGAAAAAATTAAATTGTAGTTTAGGTTATAGTTTTTGAGAGCTTGGCCAAGATGGTGGTGTAGTAAGACCCTGAGCTCACCTCCTCTCATGGGCACATCAAAATTACAAAGACTTACAGAGCACATATTGATAAGAAAGACTGGAATCTAGCAGAAAATATCTTCTACAAATATATGTATATGTGTGTGTGTGTGTGTGTGTGTATCTATATAGATACACATATATAGATACACACACACACACACACACATACCACAATGAGATAAGGAGTGGCAGAGTCACAGTAGAGTCAAGATCCTTATCACCTGGGTGGGCAACCCACAAGTGCGAGAATAATTACAACTGCAGAGGTTCTCCTCAAAGAACAATGGTTCTGAGACCCATGTTGGGCTCCCCAGCCCAGGGGTCCTGAATCATAAAGAGAAACCCCCAGAATGTTTGGCTTTGAAGGCCAGCAGGGCTTATTTTTGGGAGGCCCTGAATGCTGTGGGAAATAGAGACTCCATTACTAAAGTGCACACACAAAATCTCACATGCTCCAGGTCCAAGGGCAGAAGCAATAATTTGAAAGAAGCCTAGGTCAGACCCACCTGCTGATTTTGGAGGGTATACAGGAAAGGCAGGAGGCAACTGGAGCTCACATTGATGACACAGACACTGGAAGGAGTCATTTTTGGAAACTCATTCTACCATGTGGACACTGGTGCTATCAAGCGTCATTAGGAATCCTTCTAGCTTATTAGCACCAGGAACCAGTCCCATGAACAAGCCTGTTGGCATCAGTATTGAGAAGCCTCAGGCCAAGCAACTAGCTGGACAGGGAAACAGGTATACCCACCAGCAGGCAGGCTGCCCTGCCTCAGCCACAAAAGGACACAGGCCTGTCCCACAGAAGGCCCAGGACCCTGTTCCAAATCAGAGGGCCAGCACTAGCCCTGGACCATCCTCACTTACTGGTGGGCAGATACCAGCCCCAGGACACCTGAGCCTGGGTCACACACACCAGCAGGTGGACACCAATTCCAGAACCACTGCAGTCTCACAGCTTGCAATGGCAAGCCACAGAACAAATCTCAATAAGTTTAAGAAACCTGAAATCATATAAAGCATCTTTTGCATCCACAACACTATGGGACTAGAAATCAACTACAAGAAAAAAACTGCAAAACACACAAACATGGCTCGTTAAATGATATGATACTAAAGAAGCAATGAATCAATGAACAAATCAAAGAAGAAATAAAATAATATCTAGAGAAAAATGAAAACAAAACCACAGAGATCCAAAATCTATGGGATGCAGCAAAAGCAGTTCTAAGAGGGAAGTTTATACCAATACAAACTCAATCAGGAAACAAGAAAAATTTCAAACAAACAACTTAAACTTATACCTAAAGGAACTGTAAAAAGAAGAATGAATGAAATTGAAAGTTAGTAGACAGAAAGAAATCATAAAGAGCAGAGCAGAAGTAAATGAAATAGATACTAAAAACAATAAAATAAAAGAAAGATCAATGAAAGTAAGAGGTGGATCTTTGAAAAGATAAACAAAATTGATAAACGTTTAGCCAGACTCATCAAGATAAAAAAAGAGGACCCAAATGCAAGAAATCAGCAATGAAAAAGGGGAATTAACAACTGATGCCACAGAAATACAAAGGATCATAAGAGGCTACTATGAGCAACTATACGCCAATAAAGTGGACAATTTAGAAGAAATGGACAAATCCCTTGAAGTGTACACTCTCCCAAAACTAAAGCAGGAACAAATGGAAAATTTCTTCTATTTTCTAGAACAAACCAATTACCACTAATGAAATTGAATCAGTAATAATAATTTTTAAAAACTCCCAAAAAACAAATGTCCAGAACCAGATTCTTCACAGTTGAATTCTACCAAACATTTAGAGAACAGTTAACACATACCCTTCTCAAACTATTCTTAAAAATTACAGAGGATGGAATGCTTCTGAATTCATTCTCTGAAGCTATTATCACCCTGATACCAAAACCAGATAAAGAAATCACAAAAAAAATGAAAATTCCAGACTAATATCACTTAAGAACATAGATGCAAAAATCCTCAACAATATATTGGCAAAGCAAATCCAGCAATACATTAAAAGGCTCATACACCATGATCAAGTGGGATTTACTCCAGGGATGCAAGGATTGTTCAATATTCACAAGTCAATGTGATACACCACATTAACATGTTGAAAAATAAAAAATTTATGATCATCTCAACAGACGTAGAAAAAGCTTTTGATAAAATTCAACAACCATTTTAGATAAAAACTCCCCAGAAAGTGGGTATAGATGGAAAATCCCTGAACATAATAAAGGCCATATGTGATAAGCCCACAGCTAACATCATACACAATAGAGAAAAGCTGAAAGCATTTCCTTTACAATCAGGAACATGATAAGGTTGGCCACTATCACCACTTTTATTCAAGGTGTTATTGGAAATCCTAGCCACAGCAATCATACAAGAAAAAGAAATAAAAGAAATACAAATTGGAAAGGAAGAAGTAAAGACGTTACTTTATGCAAATGACATAATATTATATGTAGAAAATCTTTGGGACACCTCACCAAAAGTACTAGAGTTCTACAATAAATGTGGCAAAGTTTCAGGATACAATATTAATATGTAAAAATCATATTAATAGGATTTGCAAAATGGATCCAACAATACATTAAAAGGATTGTACACCATGATCAAGTTGGATTTATCCCAGAGATGCAAGGATTTTTCAATATCCGCAAATCAACCAGAGTGATACACCACATTAACAAATTGAAGAATAAAAATCATAGGATCAACTCAATAAATGCAGAAAAAGCTTTCAACAAAATTCAACACCAATTTATGATAAAAACTCTCCAGAAAGTGGGCATAGGAGGAACCTAACTATACATAATAAAGGCCATGTATGACAAACCTACAGCTATCATCTTACTCAATGGTGAGAAGCTGAAAGCATTTTCTCTAAGATCAGTAACAAGACAAGGATATCCACTCTTGCCACTCTTTTTCAACATAGTTTTGGAAGTCCTAGCCACAGCAATCAGAGAAGAAAAAGGAATCCAAATTTGAAACAAAGAAGTAAAACAGTAATTGTTTACAGATGACATGATACTATACATAGAAAATCCTAAAGATGTTACCAGAAAACAACTAGAGCTCATGAATGAATTTGGTAAAGTTGCAGGATACAAAATTAATACATAGAAATCTGTTGCATTTCTACACACTAACAATGAAAGATGAGAAAGAGAAATTAAAGAAACAATTCACCTTACCTTCACATCAAAAAGAATAAAATACCTAGGGATAAAGCTACCTAAGGAGGTAAAAGACCTGTACTCTGATTTCTTTCATCAATGTCTTACAGTTTTCAAAGATGACACAAACAAATGGAAAGATGTACAATGTTCTTGGACTAGAAGAATGAATATTGTCAAAATAAATATACTACCCAAGGCAATCTACAGATTCAATGCAATCCCTATCAAATTACCAATGGCATTTTTCATAGAGCCAGAACAAACAATTTTACAATTTGCATGGAGACACAAAAGACCACGGATAGTCAAAGCAATATTGAGAAAGAAAAACAGAGCTGGAGGAATCAGGCTCCCTGATTTCAGACTGTACCACAAAGCTACAGTAATCAAAACAGTATGGTACTGGCACAAAAACAGAAATATAGATCAATGGAACAGGATAGAAACCCAGAAATAAACCCCCACACCTATGGTCAATTAATCTATGACAAAGGAGGCAAGACTATACAATGGAGAAAAGACAGTCCCTTCAATAAGTGGTGTTGGGAAAACTGGACAGCTACATGAAAAAGAATGAAATTAGAACACTCTCTAACACCATACACAAAAATAAACTCAAAATGGATTAAAGACCTAAATGTAAGACTAGACACTAGGAAACTCTTAGAGGAAAACATAGGCAGAACACTCTTTGACATAAATCACAGCAAGATCTTTTTTGACCCACCTCATAATGTAAATGAAAACAAAAATAAACAAATGGGAACTAATTAAACTCAAAAGCTTTTGCACAGCAAAGAAAGCCATAGACAAAACAAAAAGACAACCCACAGAATGGGAGTAAATATTTGTAAATCAGGCGACCAACAAGGGATTAGTGTCCAAAATTCACAAACAGGTCATGTTACTCAATATCAAAGAAATCAAACAACTCAATTAAAAAATGGGCAGAAGACCTAAATAGATATTTCTCCAAAGAAGACATACATATACCCAAGAGGCACGTGAAAAGATGTTCAACATCACTAATTATTAGACAAATGGAAAACAAAAGTACAATGAGTTTAATTAAGTCCCATTTGTTTATTTTTGTTCTCACTTCCATTACTCTAGGATCTAGAGAATATCATACTAAGTGAAGTCAGACAGAGAAAGACAAATACCATATGATATCACTTATACATGGAATCTAAAAAATAATACAAATAAGTCTATATACAAAACAGAAACAGACTTACAGACATAGAAAACAAACGTATGGTTACCAAAGGGAAAAGGGAGGCGGGGAGGGAGAAATTAGGATATGAGATTCATAAATACAAACTACTACACATAAATAGATAAACAACAAGGATTTACTAGATAACACAGGGAAATATATTCAATATTTTGTAATAACCTATAATGGAAAATAATCTGAAAATATATATATAACTGAATCACTTTGCTGTACACCTGAAACTAACACAATATTGTAAATCAACTATACCTCAATGAAAAAAAAGATGTGTTTCCTTGCTAAACAAAACAAACAAACAAAAGAGTACAATGAGATATCACCTCACACAGGTCAGAATGGCCATCATCAAAAAGTCTACAAACAATAAATGCTGGAGAGGGTGTTGATAAAAGGGATTGTTGGTGGGAATGTGAATTGGTACAGCCACTATGGAGAACAGTATGGAAGTTCCTTAAGAAACTAAAAATAGAGCTATCATATGATCCAGCAATCCCACTCCTGGGCATATACCCAGAGAAAACTATGGTTCCAAAGGATACATGTACCCCAATGTTCATTGCAGTGCTGTTTACAATAGCCAAGACATGGAAACAACCTAAATGTCCATCGACAGAGGGATGGATAAAGAAGATGTGGTACATATATACAATGCAATATTACTCAGCCATTAAAATGAATGAAGTAATGCCATTTGCAGCAATGTGGATGGATGTGGAGATTATTATACTAAGTGAAGTAAGTCAGACAAAGACAAATATAGCTTATTGCAGAATTTTTAAAAAATGATACAAATGGAATTGGCATATACACACTACTGTAATTAAAATAGATAACCAAAAATGACCTCCTGTATAGCACAAGGAACTCTACTCAATATTCTATAATAACCTAACTGCGAAAAGAATTTGGAAAAAAATAGATATATGTATAACTGCATCATTTTGCTGTACACCTGAAACCAAGACAACACTGTAAATCAACTATACTCCAATATAAAACAAAAATTTTTTTAAATAAATGGAATAACAACAACAAAAAAGAATAAAAGCATGCACCTATGCTCAATTAGTCTAACAAAAAAGAAGTCAAGAATATACAATGAGGAAAGGACCACTTCTTCAATAAGTGGCGCTGGGTAAAAGAATGAAATTAGAAAATTTCAGCTACAGGTAAAAGACAGCTAAAATTTCAGCTACAGGTAAAATTTCAGCTACAGGTAAAAGAATGAAATTAGAAAAATTTCTAACACCATATGAAAAAATTCAAACTTGGTTAAAGAGCTAAATGTGAGACCAGAAACCATAAAACTCCTAGAAGAAAACATAGGCAGAACACTCTCTGACATAAATCGTCACAATATTTTTTTGGATATGTCTCCTAAGGCGAAAGAAACAAAAGCAAAAATAAACAAAAATAACCTAATTAACCTTAAAAGCTTTTGCACAGGGCTTCCCTGGTGGAGTAGTTGTTGAGAGTCCGCCTGCTGATACAGGGAACACGGGTTTGTGTCCCGGTCCGGGAAGATCCCACATGCCACGGAGCGGCTGGGCCCGTGAACCATGGCCGCTGAACCTGCGCATCTGGAGCCTGTGCTCCGCAACAGGAGAGGCCACAGCAGTGAGAGGCCCATGTACCGCTAAAAAAAAAAAAAAAAAAAAAAAGCTTTTGCACAGCAAATGAAGCCACTGACAAAATGAAAAGACACCCTACTTAATGGGAGAAAATATTTGCAAATGGTATGACCATTAAGGGGTTAATATCAAAATATATCAACACCTCATACAACCCACTATCAAACACACACACACACACACACACACACACACACACACAAAACACCAGTCAGAAAATGGGCAGAAAATCTGAACAGACATTTTCCCAAAGAAATCATACAGATGAACAACAGGTGTACAAGATGCTCAACATAACTAATGATCAGAGAAATACAAACCAAAACGCCAATGAGATATCACTTCACACCTGTCAGAATAGATATTATCAAAAAGACCACAAAAAACAAATGTTGGTGAGAATGTCGATAAAACGGTACCCTTGTATGCTGTTTCTGGGAATGTAAATTAATGCAGCCACTGTGGAAATCAGTGTGGAGTTTCCTCAAAAAAACCCTAAAAATAGAAATATCATTTGATCCAACAATTCTACTCCTGGGTATATATCTGAAGAAAATGAAAACACTAATTTGAAGAGATACCTGTACCTCAGTAATGTTCATAGCAGTATTATTGACAATAGCCAAGACATGGAAGCAGCCCAAGTGCCCATCAATAGAGGGATGGATAAAGAAGATGTGGGGTGTGTGTGTGTGTGTGTGTGTGTGTGTGTGTGTGTGTGTGTATATATATAATGGAATATTACTCAGCCATAAAAAAGAACAAATTTTGCCATTTGCAAAAAAATGGTGGACTTGGAGGGTATTATGTTTAATGAAATTAATCACAGTGAAAGAAAATGCTTTATATGATCACTTCTATGTGTAACCTAAAAAATGAATGAATATAAGAAAACAGAAACAGACTTACAGATATAGAGAACAAACTAGTGGTTACAAGTGGAGAGTGGGAATGAGGGGAGGGTAAAATAGGGTAGAGGATTAAGAGGTAGAAACTAATATGTATAAAATAATAAGCTACAAACTTTGTAGAGCACAGGAAATATCGCCAATATTTTAAATAAATTTAAATGGAGTATAATCTATAAAAAACATGAATCATTATGTTTTACACCTGAAACTAATATTGTAAACCAACTATACCTCAACAAAATAAATAAAATACAATTATAGGTTTTAACTCACTGAAGGTCCAAATGATTTCAAAAGTGAATCTACCAAACATTTAAAAAGAAATAATGTCAGTTATTTATAATGATGGAACTACATAATATATGTACTGGTAGAACTACAAAATCATTTCCCAAAAACAGAATCAGTGGAAACAATCTTCCAATGTTATTATGACTTCAGCATATTATCAAATCCAGACAAAGACATTGTAAGTACAGATCAATCTCTCATGAATATAGACAGAAAATCCCTAACAAAGTATTAGCAAATCTAATCCAGGAACGTATAAAAAAGACAACACATCATGACCAAGTGAAATTTATCCACAGAATGCAAGGCTGGTTCAATATTGGAAAACAAGCAATGAATCTGATCATATTAAGAGGCTAAAGAAGAGAAACCATATCAATAGATGTAAAAATAGCATTTGACAGAATGAAAGATCCATTCATGATGAAAACTCTCAGCAGACTGTGATAGAAGGTAAAATGCTCAACCTAATGCAGAGTATCTATAAAAACTCCTTAGCTAATATTATAGCTAATGTTGAGAAACTGAATTATTTCCCTCTAATATCTTGAACAAGGCACAAATGTCCCCTCTCACCACTCCTCTTCAATATCACACTTAAAGTCCTAACTAGTGCAATACAGCAAGAAAGATAAATAAAAGCAATCAAACTGGAAAGAAAGAAATAAAACTGTCTTTATTCAGATGACATGATTTCCTATGCAAAAAATACCAATGAATCTATAAAATTTTTTCCCAGAAATATTAAATGAGTTTAAGCAAATTTGCAGATACAAGGTCAATTTACAAAAATCAATTGTATTCTGATATACTGGGAATCAATAATTGGAATTGAAGGTAAAAAAAACAAACAAACAAACATGTAAAATAATACCCTAAAATGAAGTATGTAGGTATAAATCTAACAAATTCATTCAGGTTATGTATGTGGAAAACTATAAATCGCCAATGAGAGAAATCAAAGAAATCTAAATAAGCTGAGAGAGATGTCATATCCATGGATTGGAAACCTCAATATTGTCAAAATGTTAATTCTTTCCAAGTGGATCAATAGATTTAATACAATCTCAATCAAGAATCCATTAAGAATTTATTAGATAATGACTAGTTGATTCTAAGATTTACATTCAAATCAAAGGAACTAGATTAGCGAAACAATCTGTAAAGGAAGAACAAAGTTGAAGAGCTCACATTTTCCAATTTCAAGATTTACTGTGTTGATTCAGTAATCAAGACAGTGTATCTCTAGAGAACTAGCACCATGGCTTCTGGCTACAAGATTGGCCCATCCATCCTCAACAGTGACCTGGCCAGTTTAGGGGCTGAGGACCTCCAGATGCTGGACTCTGGGGCCAATTATCTGCACCTGGATGTAATGGATGGGCATTTTGTTCCCAACATCACCTTTGGTCACCCTGTGGTAGAAAGCCTCTGAAAGCAGCTAGACCAGGACCCTTTCTTTGACATGTATATGATGGTGTCTGGGCCAGAAGAGTGGGTAAATCCAATGGCTGTAGCAGGAGCCAATCAATCTACCTTTCATCTTGAGGCTACTGAGAACCCAGGGGCTTTGATCAAAGACATTTGGGAGAATGGAATGAAGGTTGGCTTTGCTATCAAATGAGGGACTACAGTTGAATATTTGGCACCATGGGCTAATCAGATAGATATGGCCCTGTTTATGGCAGTAGAACTTGGGTTTGGAGGGCAGAAATACATGGAAGACATGATGCCAAATGTTCACTGGTTGAAGACCCAGTTCTCATCTTTGGACATAGAGATTAATGGTGGAGTAGATCCTGACACCACCCATAAATGTGCAGAGGCAGTAGCTAACATGATTGTGTCTGGCAGTGCCATTTTGAGGAGTGAAGATCCCAGATCCGTGATCAACCTGGTAAGAAATGTTTGCTCAGAAGCTGCTCAGAAACGTTCTCTTGATCGATGAAACCACAAGGAGTCCAGTGTTTCTGCTTATGAGATCTCCTTTATACTGGAAAACAAGAATATTGACTACCAAATCATAACACAATTGAGGCAGTGCTACTTTTCTGAGCAATTATTTATTCCAGTGACTAAAATCCATTATGCCGAATGTTCCAAGAGGTTAGAAATTTGTGTGTATAACTACATTTTTAGGATGGAATTTAAAGGTTAGTGTGGTAAAATACCATTTTTATTGGGAGACTATTTTTATAAAGAATAAAAATATTGCTGTATTAAGATTATCAACAGAAATGTGTTTCAATGCCTAAGGAGGCATATTAGCTACTATGTAAAACAAAGTGTAGTACTGGAAAAAGGATAGACACATAGATGAGGAAATCAAATAAAAAGGAATAGATTCACAAAACCCAACAGCTTTTGACAAAGGCTCAATGGTAACTTAATAAAGGACAGTCTCTTCAACAAGTGAAGTTGGAAAAATTGGACATTGATATGCAAAAATAAAAAAGAAATAAAAATAAGCCCCAGCACACAAATCACACCTTATACAAAAATTTGATCATAGGTCAAAATGTAAGACATTAAACTATAAAATGCACCTTCAATTTTTTAGAGATGGCACCAAGAACAAAACCCATGAAAGAAAATATCAATAAATTGGACATTATCAAACTATTAGAAATTTCTCTGTAAAAGACAGTGTTAAGAGAAAGAAAAGACAAACCACAGACTGTGAGAAAGTATTTGAAAATCACATCTCCGATAAATGGCTTCAAGGAGAACATATTGAAAACTCTCAAAATTCAACCATAAGAAAACAACCCAATAAAATATGGATAAAAGATCTGAACAGAACTTCAAAGATAAACAGATAAAGAAATAAATACATCAAGTGATGGTCAATATCCTTTATAATTAGAGAAATGCAACTTAAAACAACAATGAGATGTCACTACACACCTACTAAGAAACCAAAATCCCCCAAAATGACAGTACCAAATGTGGGCAAGAATGTGGAACATTTATTATTCAGGGAGTTTAAAATTGTTCAGGCACTTTGGAAGACATTTTGGCAGTTTTTTATAAAGTTAAATATAGATTTACCACATAATCCAGAAATTTCACTTCTAGGTATTCACCCAGGTTATGTGAAAACTTATGTCCACACATAAAACACTTTTATAGCTGTTTTCTTCATATAACTAAAACTAGAAGCAACCAAGTTGTTCCCCAACAGGGGAATGGAGAAATAAATAATGTAATACTATTCAGAAATAAAAAGAAATGAGCTATAGTTTCATGCTACCTGAATCAATCTTAAATGTATTTTGCTAAGTGGAAAAAGCCAGTCAGAAAAGGCTACCTATTAAATGACTCCATTTATATGGCCTTCTGGAAAAAGCAACACAATCAAGATGGAAAATAGATCAGTAGTTGCTAGTTGTTGTTCAAGAGGGGTGGGAGGTTAACTACAGAGAGGACACACAAGGGAACTATAGATATATAAGTCTATAATATTAGAAAAAGGACCATCATCCAGGATGCTGGGGGATGCCATGATGGAATGCTGACTGTAACAAATAAAGGTAACTCAATTACCAACATGTGAGATGATAACCACACTGAAGGGGAAGTGAGGGAGAAACTGCTTTAATTAATCTTGGAAAATGATGTTTGACTGGAACTATTGGTCTAAAGACAAAAAGGAACTTATAAATAAACAAATATAATGAATGGTGGATTGTGGGAGCCAGGTTTCTCAGTGTCAGAGAGGGAAAGTAGAGATGATAAAGAAGGAAAGGCTAATACGTGAAGTAAGCAAGATAGCAGACTATGAGATCCCAGTGCTTCCCCCCAAAACAACAATAACAAATATAATAAATAACATCTACACAGCAATGAAAATAGCTCTGGGAGAGCTCTGAAGTATAGTAAAGGAAGTGCAGAAACACTTGGAGCACAGACACTGAGGATGTCTACACAGGAAACATAGGAATCACTTTGCTTGCATCACCCCATTCTCCACTCTGGCACAGCTAGGTGCCAAGAGGAATCCTCTTGGTGTTACTGCTCTCCATGGGAGAAAGAATATATAAACTGAAAGACAGGTCACTTGAAATTATCCAGTCAGAGAAAAAAAAGGAATGACATGGAGTGTTCTGCTGATGTTTTCCTCTAAGAGTTTTATAGCATCTGGCCTTACACTTAGGTCTTTCATCCATTTTGAGTTTATGGTGTTAGAGAGTGTTTTACTTACATTATTTTATATAGGCAGAACACTCTATGACATAAATCACAGCAAGATCCTTTTTGACCCACCTCCTACAGAAATGGAAGTAAAAACCAAAATAAACAAATTGGACCTAATGAAACTTAAAAGCTTTTGCACAGCAAAGGAAACCATAAACAAGAGTAAAAGGCAACCCTCAGAATGGGAGAAAATATTGCAAATGAAGCAACAGACAAAGGATTAATCTCCAAAATTTACAAGCAGCTCATGCAGCTCAATATCAAAAAAACGAACAACCCAATACAAAAATGGGCAGAAGACCTAAATATATCCAAACAAATATATCCAAAGAAGATATACAGATTGCCAACAAACACATGAAAGGATGCTCAACATCACTAATCATTAGAGAAATGCAAATCAAAACTACAATGAGGTATCACCTCACACTGGTCAGAATGGCCATCATCAAAAAATCTACAAACAATAAATGCTGGAGAGGGTGTGGAGAAAAGGGAACACTCTTGCACTGTTGGTGGGAATGTAAATTGATACAGCCACTATGGAGAACAGTATGGAGGTTCCTTAAAAAACTAAAAATAGAACTACCATATGACCCAGTGATCCCACCACTGGGCATATACCCTGAGAAAACCATAATTCAAAAAGAGTCATGTACCACAATTTTCATTGCAGCTCTATTTATAATAGCCAGGACATGGAAGCAATCTAAGTGTCCATCAACAGATGAATGGATAAAGAAGATGTGGCACATATATACAATGGAATATTACTCAGCCATAAAAAGAAATGAAATTGAGTTATTTGTAGTGAGGTGGATGGACCTAGAGACTGTCATACAGAGTGAAGTAAGTCAGAAAGAGAAAAATAAATACCATATGCTAACATATATGTATGGAATCTAAGTAAATAAATAAATAAAATGGCTCTGAAGAACCTAGGGGTAGGACAGGAATAAAGATGCAGATGTAGAGAATGGACTTGAGGACACAAGGAGGGGCAAGGGTAAGCTGGGACGAAGTGAGAGAGCGGCATGGACTTATATATACTACCACATGTAAAATAGATAGTGGGAAGCAGCAGCATAGCACAGGAAGATCAGCTCAGTGCTTTGTGATCACCTAGAGGGGTGGGAGAGGGAGGGTGGGAGGGAAACGCAAGAGGGAAGAGATATGGGGATATATGTATATGTATAGCTGATTCACTTTGTTATACAGCAGAAACTTACACACCATTGTAAAGCAATTATACTCCAATAAAGATGTTAAAAAAAAAAGATGTTAAAAAAAATAAAGATACTCAAGGCCAAAAAAAAAAAAAAGGTTTCAAAAAAAAAGGAATGAAAAAGAGTAAAATCTACAGAATTTATAGAATACCAACAACAACTAAATTGTTATGTATATTATAGGAGTCCCAGAAGGAGAATAAAGAGAGAAAAGGACAGCAAGCTTATCTAAATAAGTATTGCCTAAAAAATTCCCTATCCTGGGAGGGAAATGGACATTCAGATTCATGAAGCCTAAAGATTCTCAAATAAGAACAACCCAAATAAATCTAGACCAAGACACATTATAATCAAATTGTCAAAGTCAAGGACAAAAAGAGAATTTTTAAAGCATCCAAAGAAAAACAACTCATCATATATAAGGGAACTCCATAGGACTATATGCAAATTTCTCAGTAGAAACCTTACAAACCAGAAAAGGGTGGGTTTTTGTATTCAAAGTACTGAAAGAAAAAAAACCCTGCCAGCCAAGAACACTATACACAGCAAAATGATCCTCTAAAAATGAAAGAGAAGAAGTCTTTCCCAGACAAACAAAAACTGAGGAAATTCGTCAATGCCAGACCTGACTTGAAAGAAATTCTTCAGGGAGTTCTTCAAATTTCAATGAAAAAGTATTAAGCAATAAGGTGAAAACATATGAGAGCATAAATCTCATACATATAGGTAAATGTATAGACACATATAAATGAAAGTACTGTAAAGTATTTTAATACTAATATAGCCCTAATATAAAAGTTAATAAGTAAAAATTTGTTAACAGACACACAACATGAAAAGAAGCAGACTGACTACAAGAACACGAAGTGTAAATGGGGTTGAGTAAAGTGAATGTGATTGAAGTTAAGTAGTTATCAACTTAATATAGGTTATAACTACAAGATTGTTTATTTAGGCCTCAAGCCAACCATAAAGGGAAAACATAAAAGGTACACGAAAAATAAAGAGAAAACACAAAGCAAATTATTACCAAAAATTCATCAAATAACAAAGGAAGAGAGCAACAGAGAATGAGTGGGACAAAACAACACCAAGACAAACAGAAAACAATGAACAAAATGGTACTACTGAATCCTCATTTATCAATAGTTACCTTAAATGTAAATGGATTAAACTCACCAATTAACTGACACACAGTGGCTCAATGGATTAAAAGAAAAAAAAATCTGGTTATATGCTGTCTACAAGAGATTCACTTTAGAATTAAAGACACACACACATAGGCTGAAGGTAAAGAGATGGAAAAAGATATTTCATACAAATGGTAACCCCCCAAAAGCAGAAGTGGCTATACTTAGACAAAGTAGACTTTAAATCTAAAACTGTTTCTAGTTACAAAGAAGGTCATTATATAATGCTAATTATAGGGTCAATTCAACAGGAAGAAGATACAGCAATTATAAATATACATGCAACCAATATCAGAGTATGTATATATATATATACAGCAACTACTGACAGATCTGAAGGCATAAATTGACAGCAATACAATAGTAGGGGACTTCAATAGCCTACTAACAATAATTGATAGAACATCCTGACAAAAAAGATAAATTAAAAAATAACTGATTGAACAACACTATAGACCAAAAAAATCTAACTGATGTAACTGATCTAATAGAATTTTCCACCCAGCAAAGACAGTATTCACAATTTTCTCAAATGCATATCGAATATTCACCAGGAGAGATCACTGGTTAGGTCACAACACAAGTCTTAAGAAATTTAAGAAAATCAAAATAATTTTAAGTATCTCCTTCAACCAAAATAGAATAAACCCAGAAATCAACAGCAGCAAAAAAACAGAAAATTCATAGACACAAGGAAGCTAAACAACATATACTTGAACAGCCATTAGTTTAAAGAGGAAATAAAAGGGAAATTTAAAAATATCTCAAGACAAACAAAAATAAAAACATAAAATAAAAACATAAAATAAAAATAAAAACATGCTAAAACCTATTGGATACAGCAAAAGCAAAAATAAGAGGGAAATTTAGAGTGTTACATGCCAATATTTATTTAAAAAAAAAAGATCTCTAATAAGCAATTGAATCTTATACCTCAAAAAATTAGAATAAGAAGGACAAACTAAGTCCAAACTTAGCAGAAGGAAGAAAATAATGAGGATCTCAGCAGAAACAAATCAAATAAAGACGATAACAATACAAGGAAAAAATCAATAAAATTAGGTTGGTTTTTTAAAATATAAGTTGACAGCCTTTTAGCTATATTAAGTAAGAAGAAGGAGAGAAGACTCAATAAATAAAATCAGAAATGAAAGAAGACACATTACAATGGATTCCATAAAAATAAAAAAGAACATAAACTGTATGGACAATTATATGCCAACAAATTTTGGACAAACTAGAATAAATGAATAAATTCCTAGAAGCATACAACCTACAAAAATTGAATCAAGAAGAAATAAAAAGCCTGAGGAGTCCAAAAAAAAAAAAAAAAAAAAGGAAATTAAATAAGTAATCAAAAATCTCCCAAATTAAAGCACAGGATCTGATGGCTTCTTGTGTAAATTCTACCAAACATTCAAAGAAGAATTAATACCAATGCTTCTTGAACAAAAAAAAAAAAAGAAGAGGAAACAATTCCAAACTTATTTTATAAGGACAATTTCATCACCCTGATATCAAAACCAAGTAGACATTATAGGAAAACGATATGCAAATATCTGTGATGAACATAGATGCAAACATCCTTAATAAAATACTAACAAACCAAATTCAACAGCACATTAAAAGGATTATACACCATGATCAAGTGGGGTTTATCCCATTGATGTAGGGATGCTTCAACATATGAAAAGCAGTTAATGTGATACAACATAATAAATAACAAAATAAAATAAATAAAAACACCTGATATTCTGAATAGAGGCAGAAAAATCATTTGACAAAGTTTATCATCCATTCTTGATAAAAACTCTCAACAAAGTAGCAAGATAATGACCTTACTTCAACATAATAAAGGCCATAGTGAAAAGCCCTAGCTAATATTAGACTCAATGTGGGAAGAGGGGAATGGAAATCTTCCTTTCTAAGATCTGATACAAGGCAAGGATAGACATTCTTGCCACTGATATTCAATAAAGTACTGGAGGGCTTCCCTGGTGGCGCAGTGGTTGAGAGTCCACCTGCCAATGCAGGGGACACAGGTTCGTGCCCCAGTCTGGGAAGATCCCACATGCTGCGGAGTGGCTGGGCCCATGAGCCATGGATGCTGAGCCTGCACATCCAGAGCCTGTGCTCTGCAACGGGATTGGCCACAAGAGTGAAAGGCCCGCGTACTGGAAAAAAAAAAAAAGAAAAATACATAGGGGCTAAACAATGTGTTACTAAACAACCAATAGATCACTGAAGAAATCAAAGGGAAATAAAAAAATATCTAGAGACAAATAAAAATGAAAACACAATAATCCAAAACCTATGGGACACAGCAAAAGCAGTTGTAAGAGGGAAGTTTATAGCAATAAAATCTTACCTCAGGAAACAAGAAAAACCTCAAATAAACAACCTAACCTTACACATAAAGCAACTAGAGAAAGAAGAACAAACAAAACCTAAAGTTAGTAGAAGGAATGAAATTATAAAGATCAGAGCAGAAATAAATGAAATGGATTTGAAGAAAATAATAGGAAAGATCAATGAAACTAAAAGCTGGTTCTTTGAGAAGATAAGCAAAATTGATAAACCTTTAGCCAGACTCATCAAGAAAAAAAGGGAGAGGATGCAAATCCATAAAATTAGAAACGAATAAGGAGAAATTACAACTGACACTGCAGAACTACAAAGGATTATGAGACTACTACAAACAACAATACGCCAATAAAATGGACAACCCTGAAGAAGTAGACAAATTCTTAGAAATGTACAACCTTCCATGACTGAATCAGGAAGAAATAGAAAATACGAACAGAGCAATCACAAGTAATGAAATTGAAACTCTGATTAAAACACTTCCAGTATACAAAAGTACAGGATCAGATGGTTTCACAGGCAAATTCTATCGAATATTTAGAAAAGAATTAACACCTATCCTTCTCAAACTATTCCAAAAAAATTGCAGAGGAAGGAACACTCCCAAGCCCATTCTATAAGGTCACCATCACCCTGATACTAAAATCAGACAAAGATATCACACAAAAAAACAAAATTACAGACCAATATCACTGATGAACATAGACACAAAAATCCTCAACAAAATACTAGCAAACCAAATCCATCAACACATTAAAAGGATCATACTCTGTGATCAAGTGGTATTTATACCAGGGATCCAAGGATTCTTCAACATACGTAAATCAATGTTATACACCATATTTACAAACTGAAGAATAAAAACTATATGATCATCTCAATGGATGCAGAAAGAGCTTTCAACAAAATTCAACACCGATTTATGATGAAAACTTTCCAGAAAGTGGGCATAGAGGGAACATACTTCAACATAATAAAGGCCATGTATGACAAACCAACAGCAAAAATCATTATCAATGGTGAAAAACTGAAAGCATTTCCTCTAAGATCAGGAAGAAGACAAAGATGTCCACTCTTGCCACTTTTATTCAACATAGGTTTGCAAGTCCTAGACATGGCAATCAGAGAATAAAAGGAAATAAAAGGAATCCAAATTGGAAAAGAAGAAGTAAAAGTGTCACTGTTTGCAAATAACATGATACTATACATAGAGAACCCTAAAGATGCCACCAGAAAACTACTAGAGCTCATCAATGAATTTGGTAAAGTTGCAGGATACAAAATTAATACACAGAAATCTCTTGCATTCCTATACATTAACAATGAAAGATCAGAAAGAGAAATTAAGAAAACAACCCCTTTTAACATTGCATCAAAGGAATAAAATACCTAGGAATAAACCAACATAAGGACACAAAAGACCTGTACTCAGAAAACAAGAAGATACTGATGAAAGAAATCAAAGATGACACAAACAGCTGGCGAGATATACCATGTTTTTGGATTGGAAGAACGAATACTGTCAAAATGAATATACTGCCCAAAGCAATCTACACATTCAATGCAATCCTTATTAAATTACCAATAGCATTTTTCACATAATTAGAACAAAATTCTTACAATTTGTATGGAAACACAAAAGACCCTGAACAGCCAAAGCAATCTTGAAAAAGAGAAACAGAGCTAGAGGAATCAGACTCTCCTGATTCAGACTGTTCTACAAAGCTACAGTAATCAACACAATGTTACTGGCACAAAAACAGAAATATAGATAAATGGAACAGGATAGAAAGTGCAGAGATAAACCTGTGCACCTATGGTCACCTAATCTATGACAGAGGCAAGAATATACAATGGAGGAAAAACAGCCTCTTCAATAAGTGGTGCTTTGAAAACTGGACAGTTACATGTAAAAGAATGAAATTAGAACACTCCCTAACACCATACACAAAAATAAACTCAAAATGGATTAAAGACCTAAATGTAAGATGGGACACTATAAAACTCTTAGAGGAAAACATAGGCAGAACACTCTTTGACATAAGTCGCAGCAAGATCTTTTTGAATACACCTCGGGTAATGAAAAGAAAAACAAAAATAAACAAATGGTACCTAATTAAGCTCTTTGACATAGTTGCAGCAAGATCTATTTAAATACACCTCCTAGAGTAATGAAAATAAAAACAAAAGAAAACAAATGGGACCTAATTAAACTTAAAAGCTTTTGCACAGTAAAGGAAACCATAAACAAAAAAAGACAATCCACAGAATGGGAGAAAATATTTGCAAATGATGCGACAAAAAATGGATTAGTCTCCAAAATTTACAAACAGCTCCTGCAGCTCTGTAACAAAAATAAATAAATAAATAAATAAGAAAATGGGTGGAAGATCTAAATAGACACTTCTCCAAAGAAGACATACAGATGGCCAAGCGGTAAATGAAAATATGCTCAACATCGTTAATTATTAGAGAAATGCAAATCAAAACTACAGTGAGGTATCACTGCACACTGGTCAGAATGGCCTTCATCAAAAAGTCTACAAACAACAAATGCTGGAGAGGGTGTGGAGAAAAACATACCCTCTTGTACTGTTGGTGGGAATGTAAACTGGTAAAGCCACTATGGAGAACAGGATGAAGGTTCCTTAATAAACTAAAAATAGAACTATCATATGATCCAGCCATCACTCTCCTGGGCATATATCCAGTGAAAACCATGATTTGAAAGGATACATGTACCCCAATAGTCATTGCAGCACTATTTACAATAGCCAAGACCTGGAAGTGACCTAAATGTCTATCGACAGAGGAATGGATAAAGAAGTTGTGATATATATATATATATATATATATATATATATATATATATACACACACACACACACACAATGACTATTACTCAGCTATAAAGAAGAATGAAATAATGCCTTTTGCAACAACATGGATGGACCTAGAGATTATCATACTAAGTGAAGTAAGTCAGAGAGAGAAATACAAATATCATACAATATCACTTATATGTTGAATCTTAAAAAATGATACAATTGAGCTTATTTACAAAACAGAAACAGACTCACAAACATTGAAAACAAACTTATGGTTGCCAAAGGGGAAATGTGGGGGGAGGGATAAATTAGGAGTTTAGGATTAACTTATACACATTACTATATACAAAATAGATAATCAACAAAGACCTACTGTATAGCACAGGGAACTCTACTCAATATTCTGTAATAACTTTATGGGAAAAGAATCTGAAAAAGAATGGATATATGCATATGTATAACAATCACTTTGCTGTACACCTGAAACTAACACAACATTGTAAATCAACTATACTCTAATATAAAATAAAAATTAAATTAAAAAATCAAATTGCAGGCCAATATCCTCAATAATCATAGATGTAAATATCCTCAACAAAATATTAGCAAACCAAATTTAATAATACTTTAAAAGGATCATATAGAATGATTAAGAGGAATATATTCCAGGAATGCAAGTATGGTTTATTTTCCACAATGAACTGACATGATATACAAGATTAACAATTTGAAGCCTAAAAGTAATATAATCATCTCAATATATGCAGACAAACCATTTGACTAAATTCAGCATCCATTTATGATTTAAAAAACTTGTAACAAAATGAGTATACAGGGCACATACCTCAATATACTAGAGAACATATATGACAAGACTGTAGATTACATCATATTCAATGGTGAAAAATTGAAAGTTTTTCCTCTAAGATCAGGAACAAGACAGGTATCCGCACTCTTGCCACTTTTATTCAAGATAGTGCTGCATTTCCTAGCCAAAGCAATTAGGCAAGAAATAAAAAAAAAAAACTTCCAAATGATAATAGAAGAAGTAAAAGTGTCACTTTTTGCAGCTGACATGATATTACATATTGAAAACCCTGAGGACTCTATCAAAAAACTGTTAGAACTAATAAATTCAGTAAAGTTGCAGGACATACAAAATGAATACACAAAAATCAGTTGCAGTTTTATACACTAATAAGAAATAAGAGAAATTAAGAAAATAATCCCATTTATAATTATAACAAAAAGAAGAAAAACACAACCATACAAAATCTATGGGATACAGCAGTCATAAGAGTGAAGTTCATAGCAATACAGGCCTTCCTCAGAAAACAAGAAAAATCTCAAATAAACAATCTAAGCTACAAACTAAAAGAATCAGAAAAAGAAGAACAAACAAAACCTAAGGTCAGCAGAAGGAAGGAAATAATAAAAATCAGAGAGGAAATAAATAGACATTCAAAAAACAATGGAAAAAATCAATAAAACCAAGATCTGGCTCTTTGAAAGGGTAAACAAAATGGACAAACCTCTGGCCAGGCTCACCAAGAAGAAAAGAGAGAGGACCCAAATAAACAAAATAAGAAATGAAAAAGGAGAAATAATAACCGATACTGCAGAAATACAAAAAACCATGAGAGAATATTTTGAACAATTATATGCCAACAAATTTGACAACCTAGAAGAAATGGACAAATTTCTAGAAACATACTCCCCACCAAAACTGATTCAAGAGGAAACAGATAATTTGAAGACTGATCACTAGAAGTGAGACAGAATCTGTAATTATAAAAAAAAAAAAAACTCCCTAAAAACAAAAGTCCAGGACCAGATGGCTTCACAGGTGAATTCTAAAAACATACAAAGAACTTGTACTGATCCTTCTCAAACTCTTAAAAAGGACTGAAGAGAAAAAATCACTCCCAAAGACATTCTATAAAGCTACCATCACCCTGATACCAAAACCAGACAAAGACGATACCAGAAAAGAAAATTATAGATCAATATCTTTTATGAATATAGATGCAAAATTTTTCAACAAAATATTAGCAAACAGAATCTGACAACACTTAAAAAAAGGTCATACACCACGACCAAGTTGGATTCATCCCAGGGTCACAAGGGTGGTTCAACATAGGCAAATCAGTCAATGTGATACACAACATCAACAAAAGAAAGGATAAAACCCACATGATCATCTCAAGAGATGAAGAAAAAGCATTTGATAAAATTCAACATCCATTCATGATAAAAAACCCTTATGAAAGTGTATATAGAGGGAACATATCTCAAAATAATAAAAAACTATTTATGACAAACCAACAACCAATCTAATACTCAATGGTGAAAAGTTGAAAGCCTTCCTGCTAAAATCTGGAAGAAGACAAGTATGCCCACTCTTACCACTTCTCTTCTAGTTATTGCAAGTCCTAGACACAGCAATCAGACAAGGAAAAAAAATAAAACATATCCAAATTGGAAGGCAAGAGTTAAAATTGTCATTATACGCAGATGACATGACACTGTCATATATAGAAAACGCTGAAGACTCCACACAAAAACTACTAGAACTGATAAATACAGCAAGGTAGCAGGATACAAGATTAACATACAAAATAGGGTGCATTTCTTTACACTAACAATGAAATATCAGAAAGGGAATACTTAAAACAATCTCTTTTAAAATCACATAAAAAATACTTAAGAATAAACCTGACCAAGGAGGTGAAAGACTTTTATGCTATGAATTATAAAACATTAATAAAGGAAATTGAAAATGATTCAAAGAATTGGAAAATATCCCATGCTCTTAGATTGGAAGAATTAATATTATTCAAATGGCCATACTACCCAAAGCAATCTACAGATTTAATGTGATCCCTATCAAATTACCGATAACATTTTTCACAGAACTAGAACAAATAATCCTAAAATTTATATGGAACCATAAAAGACCTAGCATTGCCAAAGCAAAACTGGGAAAAAATAACCAAACAGGGGGCAAAACCTTCCCAGACTTCAGATAACACTGCAAAGCTACAGTAATTGAACAGTGTGATATTGGCACAAAAATAGACATATGGATTAATGGAACAGAATATAGAGCCCAGAAATAAACCCACACACCTATGGTCAATTAATCTTTGACAAAGGTGTCAAGAATATACAATGGAGAAAAGACAGTCTCTTCAGTAAGTGGTACTGGGAAACTTGAAGAGCTACATGTAAATCAATGACACCCTCATGCCATACACAAAAATAAACTCAAAATGGCTTAAAGACTTAAATAGAAGACATGACAGCACAGAACTCTTAGAAGAGAATATAGCAAAACATTATCTGACATAAATCATACCAATATTTTCTTAGGTTAGTCTCCCAAGGCAATAGAAATAAAAATAAAAATAAACAAATGGGACCTAATCAAACTTACAAACTTTTGTAGAACAAAGGAAACCATAAACAAAACGAAAAGCCAACTTATGAACTGGGAGAAACACTTTGTAAATGACACAACTGAGAGACTTAATTTCCAAAATACACAAACAGCTCCTACAGTTCAGGAACAAAAAAAAAAAAAACCCAAATAACCCAATTGAAAAAGGGGCAGAAGACATTTCTCCAAAGAAGACATACAGAGGGCCAACAGGCACATGAAAAGATGCTCAACACTGCTAGTTATTAGAGAAAGGCAAATCAAAACTACAATGAGGTACCACCTCACACTGATCAGAATGGCTATTATTAAAAAGTCTACAAATAACAAATGCTGGAGAGGGTATGGAGAAAAAGGAACCCTCCTACACTGTTGGTGGGGATGTACATTGGTACAGCCACTATGGAGAACAGTATGGAGGTTCCTCAAAAAACTGAAAATAGAGTTGCTGTATGATCCTACACTCCTACTTCTGGGCATATATCTGGAGAAAACTGTAATTCAAAAAGATACATGCACCCCAATGTTCATTGCAGCAGTGTTTACAATAGCCAAGACATGGAAACAACCTAAATGTTCATCAACAGATGAATGGATAAAGAAGATGTGATACAAATATACAATGGACTATTACTCAGCTATAAAGAAGAATGAAATAATGTCATTTGCAGCAACATGAATGGACTTAGAGATGATCATACTAAGTGAAGTAAGTAATAAAGAGAAAGACGAATACCATATGATATCACTTATATGTGGAATCTAAAATATGACACAAATGAACTTATCTATGAGACAGAAACAGACTCAGAGACAAAGAGAACAGACTTGTGGTTGCCAAGGGGGAAAGAAGGTGAGGGACAGATGGACTGGGAGTTTGGGCTTAGCATATGCAAACTATTATATATAGACTGGGTAAACAACAAGGTCTTATTGTATAGCACAGGGAACTATATTCAGTATCCTGTGATAAATTATAATGGAAAAGAATATGAAAAAGAATGTATATATATGTATTACTGAATCACTTTGTTGTACAGTAGAAGTTGACACATTGTAAATCAACTATACTTCAATAAAATAATTTTTTTTAAAAAAGAATTTAAAAACTTAGGGATAAACGTAACCAAGAAGGTAACAAACTTGTAGACTGAAAAGTATGAGTAACTAATGAAAGAAATCAAAGACATATAACAATAATCAATGGTCATAGACTGGAAGAATATTAAAATGTCCATACTATACAAAGCAATCTAAAGATTCAATGTAATCCCTAACAAGATTCCAATAGCATTTTTCACAGAAATAGAAATAAAATCCTATAATTTGTTTTGAAACACAAGAGACTAGAATAGCCAAAGCAACCTTGAGAAGGAAGAATAAAACTACATGCACCACACTTCCTGATTTCAAACTATATTATAAAGCTATAGCTTTATAATATAAAGCAATCAAAACAGTATAGTATTGGCATAAAAACAGACACATAGATCAATGAAACAGAATAGCGAACACAGAAATAAACCCAGACATGTATGGTCAGTTAAATTATAAGAAAGGAGGCAAGAATATACAATGGGGAAAGGACAGTCTGTTCAGTAAATGGTGTTGGAAAAAATGGACAGCCATATGCAAAAGAATGAAATTGGGTGATTATATTACACCATTCACAAAAATCAACTCAAAACAGATTAAAAACTTGAATGTGAGACCTGAAACCATAAAACTCCTAGATGAAAACATAGGAGGTAATCTCCTTGACATTGGTCTAGGCATTGATTTTTTGGATTTGACACCTAAAGCAAAGCAAGCTGGCAAAAACTAACAACTGGGACTGTATCAAACTAAAAAGCTTGAGCATCAAAAGAAACCATTAACAAAATGAAGTTACTCTATGGAATGTGAGAAAATATTTTCAAATCATACAACTGATAAAGGGTTAATATCCAAATTATATAAAGAACGCATACAATTTTATAGCAAAAATACAAACAATCTGAATAAAAAATGGGCAGAGGAACTGAAGAGACATTCTTCCAGAGAACACACCCAAATGGCTAACCGATAAATGAAAGCTGCTCAAGATCACTACTCATCAGGGAAACACAAAGCAAAACCACAATGAGATATCACCTCATACCGGTTTAAATTGTGATTATCAAAAAGACAAGAAATATCAACTGTTGTTGAGGATGTGGAGAAAAGGGAACTCTTGTACGCTGTTGGTGGAATGTAAATTAGTATAGTGACTGTGGAAAACAGTCTGGAGGATTCTCAAAAAATTTAAAAACTATCATATTATTCATCAATTCCACTTCTGGGTATTTATCTGAAGAACTGAAAATCACTCTCTCAAAAAGATAATTGCACCTGCATGTTCATTGCAGCATTATTTACAATAGCCAAAACATGGGAACAAGCCAAGTGTCCATCATAGATAGAGAAAATGTGACACAAACACACACACACACACACACACACACACACACACACATACACAGCAATGCTCAGAAAACTAGCAATAGAAGGAAATTTGCACAATATAATAAGAGGCATCTCTGAAAAACCTAAAGCAAATATCATACATTATCAGTGAAATTCTAAGTACTTTTCCTCTAAGATAAGTAACAACACAAGGATGTCCCCTCTCAGCATTTTAACTCAACATTGTGCTGCAGTTTCTAGCCAGTGCAGTAAAGCCATTCAGGGTAATAAAAGGTATTCATATTGTAAAGGGATATGTAATACTTTTATTATTCATTGGCGAGATTTAAAAAATAATTTTAACAAGACTAAAATATTGGTAGCAGAGCAAAATTTTATATTTTAGGCAGTAAATAGAATAGACAGTGTAGAAATAAATTAAGTGGAGAACAAATCTAAGGAATTATTTCAGTGTAGTATTATAATGAAGTGTAAATGGACAAGTAGATTATAAAAATAAAATATACACATTGAGAACAGAGAGAAAAGGAATCAATGTGTGAAAACTTTTGACAAAGTATCAAAATAATACATATGACATAAAGAATGCATTAACCAAACATGTAATAAAACTCCAGACTTAAAAAAAAAAAGATACCCAGCTATGTAGAAAACTAATGGGCTTTCCTTATGTCATGAAAAATTAGTGAAAATTTAGCAAATACATTTTAAACTAAAGCAATATAATAAAACTTTTTTGATACTATTCTACAATGTAAATTTTAGAGGAGGGTGAAAATTGTTTAACACTGAACAAAAATCAGACCGGAAATAAGGGTGATGATCTAAAACATGAAATCATATAATCACTATAGTTTTAAAGTGAAATGTTATAAAATAAGAATTTCATCTGCAGTTGGAAGTTTTTATGTTTGAAACTATAGTAAGTCTCTCTCAGATATGAAAATGGCTCAAACATATTTAATACACATTCTCAATATATAAAAATAAATATTTAGAAACAGGAAAATAAAAAGAACTAGCAGTTAGATATTGAAGCATTTAAACACATAGTGTTCTGGGGGTGTACGGGCTTACAGTGTCGGGAAGTGATGTTAGGAGTAAACGGGGCCTGTAGCCGTGGCCGCAGCTGAGGCTGGCGGGCAGGGCGCCGGCTGCCACTGACCGGAGAGAGAAGCTGCCTGCCGACGTCAGCCTGGGTCGCAGCCGCTGCCGCCGCTGTGGGGTAAACAGCCATGGCCAAGGACATCCTGGGTGAAGCAGGGCTGCACTTTGATGAGCTGAACAAGCTGCGGGTGTTGGACCCAGATGTTACCCAGCAGACCATAGAGCTAAAAGAAGAGTGCAAGGACTTTGTGGACAAAATTGGCCAGTTTCAGAAAATAGTTGGTGGTTTAATTGAGCTAGTTGACCAACTTGCAAAAGAAGCAGAAAATGAGAAGATGAAGGCCATTGGTGCTCGGAACTTGCTCAAATCTATAGCAAAACAGAGAGAAGCCCAACAACAGCAACTCCAGGCACTAATAGCTGAAAAGAAAATGCAGCTTGAAAGGTATCAGGTTGAATACGAAGCTCTGTGTAAAGTAGAAGCCGAACAAAATGAATTTATAGGCCAATTTATTTTTCAGAAATGAACTGAAAATTTCATTTTCTAGCAGGAGGGCAAATAAAGAAAAAAACCCCACAACCCCCAAACCAAAAAAACCTCTGTACCAATCCAGTGACTTGACTAATGACCCAAGTGTGTTGTGTGAGATGGTGTGTGAGGAATGCAGCATCTCTGAAGGCAATAAAACAAATCTGGGGGAGCTTGTTTCAGATGTCAGTGCCTATCTGCAGGCAAACACCCAGTGGCCATTGTGGTCCAGGTTCTCACCTCTTGCATTCTCAGTCTGAACTGAGCAACCTATAAACTTTTTGTAAATTCACAAAGCTTTGGAAGGAAAAGCAATAAATTATTATTTTCAAATGAAAAAAAATAAAAAAAAATAAAAATAAACACATAGTGTTCTGAATAATTTTAGTAAATATGATGGCAAAGTGGGGGACTAACTACAAAATCACTCCTTCTAAGTTCATATGGCTATTAAAAAACATAGTCCTTAATAAACAGGATCTGAAAGTGAAAAATACATTCAAGAGAGGAGAAATCTATTAGGCTCCAATCTTAAGTGTTTATAAAATAATGTTAAACTATTTTTTTTTACATAATATGGAAGTCTAAAGATTTGTCATTGCTCAACAAAAAAACTAAAGAGAAAATTTAAAATACATGCAGGTAGAATATACAGATTGCCAGTTATTTAAAAATATAACAACAAAGGAAGTAAACAATATAAAAGGGGCTCAATCTTTTAGAGCCAAGTACCTTTTTAAGACTGAAGAAATGTATAAAACTCTTCCTCCCCTGCTTACTCCAATATGTATCAACACTTGTAGTCAAAAGTTTACTGACTTCCGGGTAAGATGGCGGAAGAGTAAGACGCGGAGATCACCTTCCTCCCCACGGATACACCAGAAATACAGCTACACGTGGAACAACTCCTACAGAACACCTACTGAACGCTGGCAGAAGACCCCAGACCTCCCAAAAGGCAAGAAACTCCCCACGTACCTGGGTAGGGCAAAGCGGAGAGATTCCCGCACAGAGGATCGGTGCCGAGCGGCACTCACCAGCCCGAGAGGCTTGTCTGCTCGCCCGCCGGGGCGGGCGGCGCTGGAAGCTGAGGCTCGGGCTTCGGTCAGAGCGCAGGGAGAGGACTGGGGCTGGCGGCGAGAACTCAGCCTGAAGGGGGCTAATGCGCCACAGCTAGCCGGAAGGGAGTCCGGGAAAACTCTGGAGCTGCCGAAGAGGCAAGAGACTTTTTCTTCCCTCTTGGTTTCCTGGTGCGCGAGGAGAGGGGATTAAGAGCGCTGCTTAAAGGGGCTCCACAGACGGGCGCGAGTCACGACTGAAAGCGCGGAGCCCAGTGACGGGCGTGGGACGCTGGGGCTGCTGCTGCCGCCGCCAAGAAGCTTGTGTGCGAGCGCAGGTCACTGTCCACACCGCCCTTCCGGGAGCCTGTGCAGCCCGCCACTGCCGGGGTCCCGGGATCCAGGGGCGGCTTCCCTGGGAGAACGCACGGCGCGCCTCGGGCTGGTGCAACGTCACGCCGACCTCTGCCGCTGCAGGCTCGCCCCGCACTCCGTGCCCCTCCCTCCCGCCCGGCCTGAGTGAGCCAGAGTTCCCGAAGAGGCTGCTCCTTTAACCCTGTCCTGTCTGAGCGAAGAACAGACGCCCTCCGGCGACCTACACGCAGAGGCGGGGCCAAATCCAAAGCTGAGACCCAGGAGCTGTGAGAACAAAGAAGAGAAAGGGAAACCTCTCCCAGCAGCCTCAGAAGCAGCGGATTAAAGCTCCATAATCAACTTGATGTACCCTGCATCTGTGGAATACATGAATAGACAACAAATCATCCCAAATTGAGGAGCCAGGAGTCAGTGCTGTGCCTCTGAGGTGGGAGAGCCAACCTCAGGACACTGGTCCACAAGAGACCTCCCAGCTCCACATAATATCAAACGGCGAAAATCTTCCAGAGATCTCCATCTCAACACCAGCACCCAGCTTCACTCAACGACCAGCAAGCTACAGTGCTGGACACCGTATGCCAAACAACTAGCAAGACAGGAACACAACTCCACCCATTAGCAGAGAGGTGGCCTAAAATCATAAAAAGTCCGCAGACACCCCAAAAAACACCACCAGACGTGGACCTGCCCACCAGAAAGACAAGATCCAGCCTCATCCACCAGAACACAGGCACTAGTCCCCTCCACCAGGAAGCCTACACAACCCTCTAAACCAACCTTAGCCACTGGGGACAGACACCAAAAACAACGGGAACCACGAACCTGCAGCCTGCAAAAAGGAGACCCCAAACACAGTAACATAAGCAAAATGAGAAGACAGAACAACACACAGCAGGAGAAGGAGCAAGATAAAAACCCACGAGACCTAACAAATGAAGAGGTAATAGGCAGTCTACCTGAAAAAGAATTCAGAATAATGATCGTAAAAATGATCCAAGATTCTATTTCCCAGATCCAAAATCTTGGAAATACAATAGACAAAATGCAAGAAACAGTTAACAAGGACCTAGAAGAACTAAAGATGAATCAAGCATCGATTAAAAACACAATAAATGAAATAAAAAATACTCTAGACGGGATCAATAGCAGAATAACTGAGGCAGAAGAATGGATAAGTGAGGTGGAAGATAAAATAGTGGCAATAACGGCTGCAGAGCAAAATAAAGAAAAAAGAATGAAAAGAACAGAGGACAGTCTCAGAGACCTCTGGGACAACATTAAATGCACCAACATTCGAATTATAGGGGTTCCAGAAGAAGAAGAGAAAAAGAAAGGGACTGAGAAAATATTTGAAGAGATTATAGTTGAAAACTTCCCTAATATGGGAAAGGAAATAGTTAATCAAGTCCAGGAGGCACAGAGAGTCCCATACAGAATAAATCCAAGGAGAAATACACCAAGACACATATTAATCAAACTGTTGAAAATTAAACACAAAGAAATCATATTAAAAGCAGCAAGGGAAAAACAACAAGTAACACACAAGGGAATCCCCATCAGGATAACAGCTGATCTCTCAGCAGAAACTCTACAAGCCAGAAGGGAGTGGCAGGACATAATTAAAGTGATGAAGGAGAAAAACCTGCAACCAAGACTACTCTACCCAGCAAGGATCTCATTCAGATTTGATGGAGAAATTAAAACGTTTACAGACAAGCAAAAGCTGAGAGAGTTCAGCACCACCAAACCAGCTTTACAACAAATGCTAAAGGAACTTCTCTAGGCAAGAAACACAACAGAAGGAAAAGACCTACAATAACGAACCCAAAACAATTAAGAAAATGGGAATAGGAACATACATATCGATAATTACCTTAAATGTAAATGGACTAAATGCTCCCACCAAAAGACACAGATTGGCTGAATGGATACAAAAACAAGACCCATATATATGCTGTCTACAAGAGACCCACTTCAGACCTAGAGACACATACAGACTGAAAGTAAGGGGATGGAAAAAGATATTCCATGCAAATGGAAACCAAAAGAAAGCTGGAGTAGCATTTCTCATATCAGACAAAATAGACTTTAAAATAAAGACTACTAGAAGAGACAAAGAAGGACACTACATAATGATCAAGGGATCGATCCAAGAAGAAGATATAACAATTGTAAATATTTATGCACCAAACGTAGGAGCACCTCAATACATAAGGCAAATACTAACAGCCATAAAAGGAGAAATCGACAGTAACACAATCATAGTAGGGGACTTTAACACCCCACTTTCACCAATGGACAGATCATCCAAAATGAAAATAAATAAGGAAACACAAGCTTTAAATGATACATTAAACAAGATGGACTTAATTGATATTTATAGGACATTCCATCCAAAAACAACAGAATACACATTTTTCTCAAGTGCTCATGGAACATTCTCCAGGATAGATCATATCTTAGGTCACAAATCAAGCCTTGGTAAATTTAAGAAAATTGAAATTGTATGAAGTATCTTTACCGACCACAATGCTATGAGACTAGATATCAATTACAGGAAAAGAGCTGTAAAAAATACAAACACATGGAGGCTAAACAATACACTACTTAATTACGAAGTGATCACTGAAGAAATCAAAGAGGAAATTAAAAAATACCTAGAAACAAATGACAATGGAGACACGACGACCCAAAACCTATGGGATGCAGCAAAAGCAGTTCTAAGAGGGAAGTTTATAGCAATACAATCCCACCTTAAGAAACAGGAAACATCTCGAATAAACAACCTAACCTTGCACCTAAAGCAATTAGAGAAAGAAGAACAAAAACATCCCAAAGTTAGCAGAAGGAAAGAAATCATAAAAATCAGATCAGAAATAAATGAAAAAGAAATGAAGGAAACGATAGCAAAGATCAATAAAACTAAAAGCTGGTTCTTTGAGAAGATAAACAAAATTGATAAACCATTAGCCAGACTCATCAAGAAAAAAAGGGAGAAGACTCAAATCAATAGAATTAGAAATGAAAAAGGAGAAGTAACAACTGACACTGCAGAAATACAAAAGATCATGAGAGATTACTATAAGCAACTCTATGCCAATAAAATGGACAACCTGGAAGAAATGGGCAAATTCTTAGAAATGCACAACCTGCCAAGACTGAATCAGGAAGAAATAGAAAATATGAACAGACCAATCACAAGCACTGAAATTGAAACTGTGATAAAAAATCTTCCAAGAAACAAAAGCCCAGGACCAGATGGCTTCACAGGCGAATTCTATCAAGCATTTAGAGAAGAGCTAACACCTATCCTTCTCAAACTCTTCCAAAATATCGCAGAGGGAGGAACACTCCCAAACTCATTCTACGAGGCCACCATCACCTTGATACCAAAACCAGACAAGGATGTCACAAAGAAAGAAAACTACAGGCCAATATCACTGATGAACATAGATGCAAAAATCCTCAACAAAATACTAGCAAACAGAATCCAACAGCACATTAAAAGGATCATACACCATGATCAAGTGGGGTTTATTCCAGGAACGCAAGGATTCTTCAATATACACAAATCAATCAACGTGATACACCATATTAACAAATTGAAGGAGAAAAACCATATGATCATCTCAATAGATGCAGAGAAAGCTTTCGACAAAATTCAACACCCATTTATGATAAAAACCCTGCAGAAAGTAGGCATAGAGGAAACTTTCCTCAACATAATAAAGGCCATATATGACAAACCCACGGCCAGCATCGTCCTCAATGGTGAAAAACTGAAACCATTTCCACTAAGATCAGGAACAAGACAAGGTTGCCCACTCTCACCACTCTTATTCAACCTAGTTTTGGAAGTTTTAGCCACAGCAATCAGAGAAGAAAAGGAAATAAAAGGAATCCAAATTGGAAAAGAAGAAGTAAAGCTGTCACTGTTTGCAGATGACATGATACTATACATAGAGAATCCTAAAGATGCTACCAGAAAACTACTAGAGCTAATCAATGAATTTGGTAAAGTTGCAGGATACAAAATTAATGCACAGAAATCTCTGGCATTCCTATATACTAATGATGAGAAATCTGAAAGTGAAATCAAGGAAACACTCCCATTTACCATTGCAACAAAAAGAATAAAATATCTAGGAATAAACCTACCTAAGGAGACAAAAGACCTGTATGCAGAAAATTATAAGACACTGATGAAAGAAATTAAAGATGATACAAATAGATGGAGAGATGTACCATGTTCTTGGATTGGAAGAATCAACATTGTGAAAATGACTCTACTACCCAAAGCAATCTACAGATTCAATGCAATCCCTATCAAACTACCACTGGCATTTTTCACAGAACTAGAGCAAAAAATTTCACAATTTGTATGGAAACACAAAAGACCCCGAATAGCCTTAGCAATCTTGAGAACGAAAAATGGAGCTGGAGGAATCAGGCTCCCTGACTTCAGACTATACTACAAAGCTACGGTAATCAAGACAGTATGGTACCGGCACAAAAACAGAAAGATAGATCAATGGAACAGGATAGAAAGCCCAGAGATAAACCCACGGACATATGGTCACCTTATCTTTGATAAGGGAGGCAGGAATGTACAGTGGAGAAAGGACAGTCTCTTCAATAAGTGTTGCTGGGAAAACTGGACAGGGACATGTAAAAGTATGAGATTAGATCACTCCCTAACACCATACACAAAAATAAGCTCAAAATGGATTAAAGACCTAAATGTAAGGCCAGACACTATCAAACACTTAGAGGAAAACATAGGCAGAACACTCTATGACATAAATCACAGCAAGATACTTTTTGACCCACCTCCTAGAGAAATGGAAATAAAGACAAAAATAAACACATGGGACCTAATGAAACTTCAAAGCTTTTGCACAGCAAAGGAAACCATAAACAAGACCAAAAGACAACCCTCAGAATGGGAGAAAATATTTGCCAATGAAGCAACTGACAAAGGATTAATCTCCAAAATTTATAAGCAGCTCATGCAGCTCAATAACAAAAAAACGAACAGCCCAATCCAAAAATGGGCAGAAGACCTAAATAGACATTTCTCCACAGAAGATATACAGACTGCCAACAAACACATGAAAGAATGCTCAACATCTTTACTCATTAGAGAAATGCAAATCAAAACTACAATGAGATATCATCTCACACCAGTCAGAATGGCCATCATCAAAAAATCTAGAAACAATAAATGCTGGAGAGGGTGTGGAAAAAAGGGAACACTCTTGCACTGCTGGTGGGAATGTGAATTGGTACAGACACTATGGAGAACGGTATGGAGGTTCCTTAAAAAACTACAAATAGAACTACCATATGACCCAGCAATCCCACTACTGGGCATATACCCTGAGAAAACCATAATTCAAAAAGAGACATGTACCAAAATGTTCATAGCAGCCCTATTTACAATAGCCCAGAGATGGAAACAACCTAAGTGTCCATCATCGGATGAATGGGTAAAGAAGATGTGGCACATATATACAATGGAATATTACTCAGCCATAAAAAGAAATGAAATTGAGCTATTTGTAATGAGGTGGATGGACCTAGAGTCTGTCATACAGAGTGAAGTAAGTCAGAAAGAGAAAGACAAATACTGTATGCTGACACATATATATGGAATTTAAGAAAAAAAATGTCATGAAGAACATAGGGGTAAGACAGGAATAAAGACACAGACCTACTAGAGAATGGACTTGAGGATATGGGGAGGGGGAAGGGTAAGCTCTGACAAAGTGAAAGAGTGGCATGGACATATATACACTACCAAACGTAAGGTAGATAGCTAGTGGGAAGCAGCCGCATAGCACAGGGAGATCAGCTCGGTGCTTTGTGACCGCCTGGAGGGTTGGGGTAGGGAGGGTGGGAGGGAGACGCAAAAGGGAGGGGATATGGGAACATATGTATATGTATAACTGATTAAATTTGTTATAAAGCAAAATAAAAAAAAGTTTACTTAAAATTCATTGAATTGCATTAGAAATTAATTTCCTTTTCACAATTAAAATTCAAAAAATTATGTTTCGAGGATTCGCTGAAGATGGTGGAGTAGAAAGACATGCTCTCACCCCCTCTTTCAAGAACACCAGAATCACAACTAACTGCTGAACAAGCATAGACAGGAAGACACTGAAACTCACCAAAAAAGATACTCCACATGCAAAGACAAAGGAGAAGCCACAATGAGATGGTAGGAGGGGTGCTATCACAATAAAATCAAATCCCATAACTGCTGGTTGGGTGATTCACAGACTGGAGAACACTTACACCACAGAAGTCCACCCACTGGAGTGAAGGTTCTGAGCCACACGTCAGGCTGCCCAACCTGGGGGTCTGGCAACAGGAGGAGGAATTCCTAGAGAATCAGACTATGAAGGCTAGCGGGATTTAACTGCAAGACTTCTGCAGGACTGGGGAAACAGAGACTCCACTCTTGGAGGGCACACACAAAGTAGTGTGCATATCAGGACCTAGGGGAAGGAGCAGTGACCCCATAGGACACTTAATCAGACCTACCTGCTAGTGTTGGAGGGTCTCTTACAGAGGCAGGGGGCAGCTGTGGCTTACCAAGGGACAAAGACACTGGCAGCAGAAGTTCTGGGAAGTGCTCCTTGGTATGAGCCCTCCCAGAGTCCGCCATTAACCCCATCAAAGAGCCTGGGTAGGCTCCAGTGTTGGGTCACCTCAGGCCAAACAACCAACAGTGAGGGAACACAGCCCCACCCATCACCATCAGCAGACAAGCAGATTAAAGTTTTACTGAGCTGTGTCCACCAGAGCAACAGCCAGCTCTACCCACCACCAGTCCCTCCCATCAGTAAAGTTCCACAACCCTCTTAGAAAGCCTCATCAGTCAGAGGGCAGAGAGCAGGAGCAAGAAGAACTACAATCCTGCAGCCTATGGAACAAAACACACATTCACTGAAAGATAGACAAGATGAAAAGGCAGAGGGCTATGTACCAGATGAAAAAAGAAGATAAAACCGCAGAAAAACAACTAAATGAAATGGAGATAGGCAATCTTCCAGAAAAAGAACTCAATAATGATAGTGAAGATGATCCAGGACCTCGGAAAAAGAAGGAAGGCAAAGATCGAGAAGATGCAAGAAATGTTTAACAAAGACCTAGAAGAATTAAAGAACAAACAAACAGAGATGAACAATACAATAACTGAAATGAAAACTACACTAGAAGGAATCAATAGCAGAATAACTGAGGCAGAAGAATGGAATAGGACCTAGAAGACAGAATGGTGGAATTCACTGCAGTGGAACTGAATAAAGATAAAAGAATGAAAAGAAATGAAGACAGCCTAAGAGACCTCTGGGACAACATTAAATGCACGATTATTCGCATTATAGGGGTGCCAGAAGGACCAGAGAAAATATTTGAAGAGATTATAGTTGAAAACTTCCCTAACATGGGAAAGGAAATAGCCACCCAAGTCAAGGAAGCGCAGAGAGTCTCATAGAAGATAAATCCAAGGAGAAACACACCGAGACACAGAGTAATCAAATTGGCAAAAATTAAGACAAAGAAAACTTACTGAAAGCAGCAAGGGAAAAATGACAATATACAAGGGAACTCCCATAAGGTTAACAGCTGATTTTTCAGCAGAAACTCTACAAGCCAGAAGGGAGTGGCATGATATACTTAAAGTGATGAAAGGGAAGAACATACAACCAAGATTACTCTACCTGGCAAGGATCTCATTCAGATTCAATGGAGAAATCAAAAGCTTTAAAGACAAGCAAAAGCTAAGAGAATTCAGCACCACCAAACCAGTTCTACAACAAATGCTAAACGAAATTCTCTAAGTGGGGAACACAAGAGAAGAAAAGGTCCTACAAAAACAAACCCAAAACAATTAAGAAAACGGTCATAGGAACATACATATTGATAATTACCTTAAACATGAATGCATTAAATGCTCCAACCAAAAGACACAGGCTCGCTGAATGGATACAAAAACAAGACCCATATATATGCTGTTTACAAGGGACACACTGCAGACCTAGGGGCACATACAGATTGGAAGTGATGGGATGGAAAAAGATATTCCATGCAAATGGAAATCAAAAGAAAGCAGGAGTAGCAATACTCATATCAGATAAAATAGACTTTAAAATAAAGAATGTTACAAGAGACAAGGAAGGACATTATATAATGATCAAGGGATCAATCCAAGAAGAAGATATGACAATTATAATTATATATGCACCCAACATAGGAGCACCTCAATACATAAGGCAACTGTTAACAGGTATAAAAGAGGAAATCAACAGTAGAACAGTAATAGTGGGGGACTTTATCACCTCATTTACACCAATGGACAGATCATCCAAAATGAAAATAAATAAGGAAGCAGAAGCTTTAAATGAACCAATAGACCAGATAGATTTAATTGATATTTGTAGGACATTCCATCCAAAAACAGCAGGTTACACTTTCTTCTCAAGTGCACATGGAACATTCTCCAGGACAGATCACGTCTTGGGTCACAAATCAGGCATCAGTAAATTTAAGAAAATTGAAATCATATCAAGTATCTTTTCTGAACACCATGCTATGAGATTAGAAATCAAATATAGGGAAAAAACGTAAGAAACACAAACATACGGAGGCAAAACAATACGTTACTAAATAACAAAGAGATCACTGAAGAAATCAAAGAGGAAGTCAGAAAATACCTAGAGACAAATGAAAATGAAAACACGATGATCCAAACCCTATGGAATACAGCAAAAGCAGTTCTAAGAGGGAAGTTTATAGCGATACAAGCCTAACTCAAGAAACAAGAAAAATCTCAAATAAACAATCTAACGTTACTCCTAAAGGAACTAGAGAAAGAAGAACAAATAAAACCAAAAGTTAGGAGAAGGAAAGAAATCATAAATATCAGAGCAGAAATAAATGAAATAAAAACAAAGAAAACAATAGCAAAGATCAATAAAACTAAAAGCTGGTTCTTTGAGAAGATAAACAAAATTGATAAACCATTAGCCAGACTCATCAAGAAAAAGAGGGAGAGGACTCAAATCAATAGAATTAGAAATGAAAAAGCAGAAGTTACAACAGACACTGCAGAAATACAAAGCATCCTAAGAGATTACTACAAGCAACTCTATGCCAATAAAATGGACAACCTGGAAGACATGGACAAATTCTTAGAAAGGTATAACCTTCCAAGACTGAACCAGGAAAAAATAGAGAATATGAACAGACCAATCATGAGGAATGAAATTGAAACTGTGCTTAAAAATCTTCCAAGAAACAAAAGTCCAGGACCAGATGGCTTCACAGGTGACTTCTGTCAAACATTTAGAGAAGAGCTAACACCCATCCTTCTCAGACTCTTCCAAAAAACAGCAGAAGAAGGAAAATTCCCAAATGCGTTCTATGAGGCCACCATCACCCTGATACCAAAACCAGACAAAGATACTACAAAAAAAGAAAATTACAGACCAATATCACTGATGAATATAGATGCAAAAATCCTCAACAAAATACTAGCAAACAGAATCCAACAACACATTAAAAGGATCATGCACCATGATCAAGTGGGATTTATCTCAGAGATGCAAGGATTCTTCAATATACGCAAATCAAGCAATGTGATACACCATATTAACAAATTGAAGAAAACCATATGATCATCTCAATAGACACAGAATAAGCTTTTGACAGAATTCAACACCGATTTATGATAAGAACTCTCCAGAAAGTAGGCATAGAGGGAACCTACTTCAACATAATAAAGCCCATATATGACAAACTCACAGCAAACATCATTCTCAATGGTGAAAAATGGAAAGCATTTCCTCTAAGATCAGGAACAAGACAAGGATGTCCACTCTCACCACTATTACTCAACATAGTTTTGGAAGTCCTAGCCATGGAAATCAGAGAAGAAAAAGAAATAAAAGTAATACAAATTGGAAAAGAAGAAATAAAACTGTCACTGTTTGCAGATGACATGATACCATACATAGAAAATCCTAAAGATGCCACCAGAAAACTACTAGAGCTAATCAATAAATTTTGTAAAGTTGCAGGATCCAAAATTAATGCACAGAAATCTCTTGCATTCCTATATACTAATCATGAACAATATGAAAGAAAAATTAAGGAAACACTCTCATTTACCATTGCAACAAAAAGAATAAAATACCTAGGAATAAACTTACCTAGGGAGACAAGAGACCTGTATGCAGAAAACTATAAGACACTGATGAAAGAAATTAAAGTTGATAAAAACAGATGGAGAGACATACCATGTTCTTGGATTGGAAGAATCAACATTGTGAAAATGACTATACTACCCAAAGCAATCTACAGATTCAATGCAATCCCTATCAAATTAGCAATGGCATTTTTTACAGAGCTAGAACAAAAAATCTTAAAATTTGTATGGAGGCACAAAAGACCCCGAATAAGTAAAGAAGTCTTGAGGGAAAAATACTGAGCTGGAGGAATCACACTCCCTGATTTCAGACTATACCACAAAGCTACAGTAATCAAGACAATATGGTACTGGCACAAAAACAGAAATATAGATCAATGGAACAGGATAGAAAGCCCAGAGGTAAACCCACACACCTGTGGTCAACTAATCTATGACTAAGGAGGCAAGGATATACAATGGAGAAAAGACAGTCTCTTAGATAAGTGGTGCTGGGAAAACTGGACAGCTATATGTAAAAGAGTGAAATTAGAACACTCCCTTACACCATACACAAAAATAAACTCAAAATGGATTAGAGACCTAAATGTAAGACTGGGCACTATAAAACTCTTAGAGGAAAACATAGAAAGAACACCCTTTGACATAAATCACAGCAAGATCCTTTTTGACCCACCTCTTAGGGAAAGGGAAATAAAAACAAAAATAAACAAATGGGACCTAATGAAACTTAAAAGCTTTTGCACAGCAAAGGAAAGCATAAACAAGATGAAAAGACAACCTTCCGAATGGGAGAAAATATTTGCAAATGAATCATCGGACAAAGGATTAATCTCCAAAATATATAAACAGCTCATGCAGCTCAATATTTAAAAAACAAACAAACCAATCCAAAAATGGGCAGAAGACCTAAATAAACATTTCTCCAAAGAAGACATACAGATGGCCAAGAAGCACATGAAAAGCTGCTCAACATCACTGATTATTAGAGAAATGCAAGTCAAAACTACAATGAGGTATCACCTCACACCAGTTAGAATGGGCATCATCAGAAAAATCTACAAACAACAAATGCTGGAGAGGGTGTGGAGAAAAGGGAACCCTCCTGCACTGTTGGTGGGAATGTAAATTGATACAGCCACTATGGAGAACAGTATGGAGGTTCCTTAAAAAACTAAAAATAGAATCACCATATGACCCCGCAATCCCACTACTGGGCATATACCCAGAGAAAACCATAATTCAAAAAGACACATGCACCCCAATGTTCATAGCAGCATTATTTACAATAGCCAGGTCATGGAAGCAACCTAAATGCCCATCGACAGACAAATGGATAAGGAAGATGTGTTACATATATACAATGGACTATTACTCAGCCCTAAAAGAGGAACAAAATTTGGGTCATTTGTAGAGATATGGATGGATCTAGAGACTGTCATACAGAGTGAAGTAAGTCAGAAAGAGAAAAACAAATATTGCATATTAACGCATATATGTGGAACCTAGAAAATGGTATAGATGAACCAGTTTGCAGAGCAGAAATTGAGACACAGAAGTAGAGGAAAAACGTATGGACACCAAGGGGGGAAAGCAGTGGGGGTGGTGTGGGGGGGATGAAATGGGAGATGGGGATTGACATGTATACACTGATGTGTATAAAATGGATGACTAATAAGGAAAAAAATTTAATTATGTTTCAAAAATTAAGTCTTTCATTAATAATTTTGCTACAAATCCTATGACCATTTCCTCTAAAAATGGAACTAAGTTCAACTTGTGCAAATCAGTTTAATTCTGCTCTAAGTAACTTTCAGTATGAGGACTGATGTTGTGGGTATGAATAATAATTTGAATTGGTGAGTGGTCTTTCACATGGTAATGCACATGCTATTGTTGACAAGCAATTAATTTTGACCATTTTCTATTTAACAGCAGGCTGCAGAAAATCCATACTCATAAAAGTATGTGTTAGCAAACAGAAACAGAGTGAATTCTCATAGCCACTTCTCCAGGTAAGGGTAGCTTATGTTAAGGAAACCCAGAATTCTCTGACATTTCTTTGAAATCATGTCAAATCTTTTCTTTCATCCTCAAGGCTGACATAATCCTTGGCAAGGTATACCTTATTGATGTTGTCTTTGTCAGGCAAGAAATGAATAAGAAATCCACATTTCAATTCTGAGGTTGTGTGAGCAGAAGTTATCTTCAAAAGAAGGGTGCAGGGTTCCCAGGTGTCTTTAGATTCTTGCTGTTAGTGAAGCTGATATATAGACTCTTGACTTCATTCTGCAGAAATAGTTCCAGCATAGGAAAGTTCACAGGCTGTTGATCTCCCATCTCCTCCTCTAGGGTACCAACTTATATAAATAGACCAAATATTTCAGGAGAGACCATCATATTGCCTACAAGGCCAAGGCAAAAATATCCACCAAAAAAGCTGTGTTACATGAACTCTGATGTATATCAGTTCAGAAAATGGAATTTCCTTTGAATTTTGTGAGAAGTAAAAGTCCTTAATGGGAAAAGAAACTGACCTCAAGTAATTTAATGGGGGAAAAAAGCACCACCCCGTTTTTCTGGGATGTATATTGGCATAGATTATAGAATAGATAGAAAATTAAAAGAACCACAGATTCTGAGTCTTACTGCTTCTAGGATATTCTATAAGGAATCATGTACCTATATTTACCAGTCTTGATGTTTTCTGGCAATACTCACACTAAGTTATTCAGTGGTAACTTCTCTGATAAAATACCTTGCTCCCAGACTAAAGCTACAGTCTCAGCTTTTACCTCCCCTACACAAATGTGAGACAGATCTAATATGCCCACTGCTCCATGTTGCATTCATGAAATCCCATTTTATGTTGCAGGGAAGGGAGGTGAAAATGTTACTATGCTGGGCAAACATTACACAGCAGAGTTAATGCAGAAGTGCCTAAAGGTTTCCCATCTCTACCCATCACAACCCAATTTTATCTTCAATTTTGTGCCTTTGCCCATGTGAACTTAAGCATGTGGCAGAGAATTAACCTGTTAGAGTTCTGTAGGACTCTTTTTGGAATTAGTCATTTTACAAACTTGTCCATGAGAAGGGTTTTTTTAAAAAACAAAATTCCCTTTATGCCTCTGATGTCTCTTCCTTTCTTAAGAACTTACTAAAGGTCACAAGAAATAGATTAAAATATTCCACTGTTTTAAACAAAGGTCCCCAACCTTCTGCCATGGTAGACTTTGTTCTGGGTTTCAAATTACAACATGAAGCATCTTCCCCAGTTGTTTCAATAACATATAACAAGGATTTTAAATTCCCACACTTGCTTAGAGAAGAAATCACCACTGAGAAAACTTTCTGCTTTATTTTTCCTCACAAGAGAAATCAGATTATTTTTTGTTTGCTTGTTTTGTTTTGTTTTTTTTTTTTTTGCATACGCGGGCCTCTCACTGTTGTGGCCTCTCCCATTGCGGAGCACAGGCTCCGGATGCGCAGGCTCAGCGGCCATGGCTCACGGGCCCAGCTTCTCCGCGGCATGTGGGATCCTCCCAGACCGGGGCACGAACCCGTGTCCCCTGCATCGACAGGCGGACTCTCAACCACTGCACCACCAGGGAAGCCCCTAAATCAGATTATTTTAAATTGATTTCTAAAACTTAGGAACATTCATTTAGTCAACTAAAAATCAACATGGAGATTTACTCACAGGAGGTTCCATTTCCGTTGAACGCAGAGTGAGAGGTGGTAGAAGCCGAGAGATGAGCTTAGGATTCGGGTGGTAGGGGAGTGAAATTGTAGTTGAATCTTTGTCATCAAATCTTCTTTTGAAATTTTTTTACTTAGAACCACTATGTTCCTAAAAAATACCTTTCTAAAATCTTTTGGGAGGGATGACAATTATAAGCTAACTATTTCTGTGTCTTCATAATTATCCTGTGGTTGGAGAAGGTTAAACAGCAGGAGAATCTCGCTAAATCTCTGCTCAGAGAGATGGCTCAAGTTGTTCAGGCTGACTGGAGACAAATCAGAGTCAAGGTTTTATTTTTATCTCATCCAAATTGTCCTATAAAATGTGTTGTCTTCCTCGCTCTTTCTCACTTTTTCCCCTTCTTTTCCTCAAATTAAGCTTTTTATGTGTAAGTGGTGTCAAAAGAAAACTCAGGGTTTTACTTGATATGGATATTTTACTGGGCGAGAAACAAATTTTTCCTGAACAAGGAGGCTTCAAAACCATAAGTGGTAAGAAGTTTGTTTCAGGGTTACAGTAAGGCTTATTGAGCATAAAAGAGGAAGTTCATAGAGCTTAATTCTCATTGGTTTGGACAAGCAGTTTACTTAGGTCATTGCTGATTGTCTACAATGTGCTGTGTCATCCTGACAAGGAAACTTCACTTACAGCTTAAGTGAGTATTTCAGTAAATGGACTTTTATGAGTTTTGCTAAGATCTGTGTGGGTCATTGGCTTGGAGGAAAAGGTAGGTCCTTGGCCTCCATTTTGATTTTTATATAATAAAGGATTATATTATTGTCCTACAGCTTCCTTTTTTATTTCTAGATTGGAAAAATAAAGCATGGGGTAGTTTCAATCTTGAGATATTTCCATGTAGGAACTGGTAAATACTTGACATAAGGAAAAAGCCTTGCTCTTGTTCTCCTGAGCTATCTTTGGTCTGAATTACAGTTCCCTTGGTAATGATATGACTCCCAAAGTGTAATATATTTCTTAAAACTATGCAATAAATTTAGAGCTAGCAGAGAATTCCCTGGGTCTGGAGAGACATCTCCATTGAGAGAGACAGATTCCTGAATAAAATTTGACATATGGCTGCCTATTTCTACATGTATAGGCATGACTTTTGCCCAGAGAACTCATGACTGGCAACTGTTTTTGACACATTGTGGCTGGTACCCTCCAACTCCCCTTTTCCATGGACTAACCTCATTATTGGAACAGTTGACTGCTCAAAAAATTCTCTAGGTTCTGGAGGGTGGGGATGACATGGGGCTAGGTGGTTTTACAAAGTGGTGGCAATCTGCCACCTTTTCTAATTCTACCTACCTCATCAACCATTGGTCTTGGTTTTTGCCTTATTTCCTGACTACTTGATCCAGGTTTAATCAGTTAGTGCTTCACCTGTACACAAAGGCAAGTTGATGGACCATAAACTATTCACAGGTAGGTTGCCAAATTTTAATCTATGTGTAAAATTTATTTTTGTTTTCACTGAAGACGCATGCTGTTATGTTGCTGTTTGTCATACTGACTTTTTAACCAAACAGGTTGTAAAACATGATATAGGGCAGTTTATAATTTAAGGGGTAAGGAACATAATGTCATAATAACTCGGAGCCAGACCTACATATTATTTACTTAGGTTATCAGATAGTTTTGTCGGGTGCACAGGAGAAGAGAGTAGTTACAGCAGGGAAAACAGCTCTGCTAAGCAACCACGTAGTTCTACAGGATGACTGACCAAATAGCACAATAATTGTGGATCTTTTTTTTATAACATATATTCTGCAATTTGCTATCTGTCATTCAGTATTTGCCTCTTAACCCTTCCAAGTTCGAGAAAAAACAAGTCTAGTCTATTTATTCTAATCCCCTTCTTCTGGAAATGAGTATACTCACAGCCAGAGGGAATGGTAAAGCAATTGCCCAAACTCATTGTTTTCTTGGTCAACCTAGGCAGACTGCCAATTGTGAAACCATGGAAATGTTAAAAAAAAAAAAAAAGTCTAGATATTCATTCCCAGAGCTGAAATTGTTAGCATATCTGAAGCATCTGTATTGGTGGTAACTGTCAAACTTTGCATTGCAAAATTCAAAGCCAGAACTTGAGTGGGATATTAAATATGAAGATTCTGTTCTCAAGCATCGTAAAAAGTAAAAAAGAAACTAAATGCCCGAAGGCAAATATATTGCACTGACATTTGAAACTCTTACAATAGATTTTATTTATTATGCTTTTTAAAAACAGAGAACTAGAAGTACCCATTTCATTTTGCAAGGTGAGATATAGTCTCTCTATGACAATAAAAATGTAAAAATAAGGTATTTTATGTATTGAAATTCCAATGAATTTGGAATTTGCAAATGATCTTTTTCAGAGGACCTCAGGACAATAGTTTAAAAACCTCTGGTGACTATATAATGATTCATATCCAGAAAGTGTTTGAAAATTGTTAAACACTGATGGTTTGTAATACAAGTTGAAATAGTCCAAATTGAAATGACCTCTGGTGAATTGGACTGGGGCTGAAAAAAACTGTTTTGCCAGGGAGCATGTTAAGTGAGTGCTAGCAAGCAGAGAGACAGGTGTTTCCTGTTCCCAACCACGTGGCATTACCATATAGAATAGCTGCAGGGAATCTAGCCAGAATATTTTTTTAAAACCTAATTCAATTTACCACCCCTCATATGGAAATTGGTTTAGGTTTAAATTATATTCTAAATAATTTGGAACTCATAATTAAGATGTATATGCTTTTCTTTATTCCTAATACAGCAATACAGTACAATATCCCAGAATCATAAATGATAATAACAGGATGGGCTCTTGAACTATCTCATTGAAACTCTGATAATATAGGTATTCTCTCTACTCTTGCCCTGGAAGATAGGCCACCATCCTCTGCGTGAACACTTCCAGTGCAGGGAAGGGAGGAAGAGAAACTCAAAGATGACTGAGATGGACAAATTCTTATAGACACCTCTGAGGCTACTGTTTCTCGCTGACTGTTCAGATATTTAAACTAGAGTTAAAACATTAAGTGCTGCATATGCAAAATGAGATGCATATGCAAAATGAGAAAACCTCTGATTTATACATCCTGCCTCTTGAAGTTGAGCATATATTAAACATATTAATGCCAACTTGGATTACCACACAATATTGCTTTTACATTCCTCAAAGAATTTTGTTATGTCTACCGGAACACTAAATTGGAAGGGATGTTTTCTAGGGATAGCACTAACAGTGACGTGCAGTGATTATGTGTTATCTGTATATCTGTAGCTCTCCTTCCCATGGAACACAGCCATCAATACACCCTGGGATGTTGAGCACTGCAGGGCCCTTAAGGAAGAGAATTTCCAGATTCTGTATCACTGCCCTGCCACATACTGTAGTAAATCATCTGATTAGGTGTGTAAAAGAGTGACAGAATGAAAGAGGCTGACTGAGTTTTGTGGCACCCCATTGGGTTATAGAGGGGGTAGTCTTGGGGTGTCACAGAGGAGAGAATGACATAGGGAATTTCTAAAATAGCATTTGCTACGGGTTGAAGACTGTGTGGAAATGATGGTCCCCCAAAGGAGATTCCCCCCCCATATTCTCTTCCTATTAAGAACTAAAAAAGTAATTACAAAACTATATTATCTGGGGTGCTATGAAGGCTCTAAGAAAGATGCATAGGTCTTATGCATAAATCTAGTGAGGGGGACAGCACAGGTCAGTGTTCTAGTTTGTGGGAGTCGGAGACTCATGAGTCAAATCCCAGCACCACTACTTCAGTCCTGAACCTTTTGACAATTTCTTCATCTATAAAACAGAGATAATAATCTGTAGTTAATAGAGTTGAGGTGATGAGTAAATGAGTAAACTCTGGCACCGAGTTTTCACTTGGTGAATGTATTATTTTTATTATTATAAAAACATTCTTAAACGTCATTAAGGGTGTTCTATGTGTTTTGTTTAGTTTCCACTTATAAGGGAACATACATTTCTGGCTCTCTACTCTGCTTTGTGTGTAACTCTGGCTATGACACCCTAAAAGATGTTGAGTATTTTGGTGGAAGAGGCAGAGATTTCCTTCTTTCCTCTCTCTCTCTCTCTCTCTCTCTCTCTCTCTCTCTCTCTCTCTTGCCCCCATCCTCTACCTTGCCCCCATCCTCTGCTCCCCCCTCTTTATTCTTGCTAAGTCCTCAGTTTAGTGAGACCTCACATTTAAGCACTGAGGATCTGCCCACACAGGTAGTAATTTCCTGGGCTGCAGGATGAAAGCACAAAGACTGGCACGTGGTAGCTGGGACTTCCTCCACTCTGGACAGATGCGAGCATAATTTTGGCCAAAAGGCAAGGGGGTGGGAAAGGGAGAGATTTCTCACGGCAGTGCTTTGCTGGTGTCTTTCAAGAGGGAAAAATGATTATACCTCTAGGTTAAAAAGCAAGACTAAACCACAGTTATGTAATTTTGAAAGATTCCTAAATCTGTATTGGCATTATTTTTAAAACATTAAACTTCAAAGAAATAACCAAAGAATTTCTGCTGACCTCATACTACATATAGTCCATTAAAAATTCAATTTGTAAAACATATTTCAAATGGTTATTCTCAGGAGAATATGCCTCAGTAAAGACCAGACACATGGAATATTTCAACTGTGTGGGGCTCTTCATTTTTTTTTTTCTTTTTCTTCAAATACAGCATAGGACTTCTAGATGAATGAAGATATGGTGTATTTTCCAGGACTAAATTATCTTTGAGCTGTGATCAAGCATGAGAAATTTCCACCCTGAGGAAAAATATTTGAAGGTTGCAAAATGAATGTTAAGTTCATGGGTAATACTACTTTTCTACTGTAAACATACTGAATTCCAAATATATTTTCAATGGAAAATACCCAGGAATTCCTAAGTTATGTATTTTCTGGGAATATATAGATTGGTGATCTTCATATAAATGTCAGTGTGGAAAAACCTTCAGAGATTTTCTAGTCCAAAGTTCCCATTCTGCAGATAAGTAAACAAAGACCTAAATGTATTCTAACTTTGTGACAGAAAATAGCTTTGTGTTTGAGTGCTAACTAAAGCCAAATGCTAGTGCCTGTGTGCAAATTTCTTTTGGGAAAGATTAAGAGGTTAAGATCAGATTCAGCTGGAAAAAGTGCTGTGATCCATTAACATCTGCCCCAGACTCAGGATCAGGTATAAGAAAGCAAGAATGTCATGTGGTTGATTACGGTAGTTGCTGATTACCAACAGCAGAGGCTTTAAAATCAGTTAAGGTCTGGGAATGGGTCATGGTGTTGCTTCTGCTTTTCGAGTAAGTGTAGACTCATTTTGTAACATTTATGCACGTCAATTTCCTCATCAATCAAGTAGGAATAAATTATTTATTGGGAAGAGATTTATTGATATAAACAGAGCTTTCTCTACAGTCCTAGATTTACGTTTCAGAATCAATGATCCTTTGTTTCATATTGGCTGACCTCTTCTCCAGGCTGGATTTGGCAGCCCATGAGTATGATAGTGAAAAAGACACTGGAGGGAAGCTGTGAAAAGTTTGGTATGACCAAATATACCAAGAAAATGAAGAGCATGGAGCAAAAGTCACATGGAAGGAAAACATGAGGAATATCACTATATATGAATGTAAATACTGCTTATAAGAAATCTGAAGAGCTGGGCTTCCCTGGTGGCACAGTGGTTGAGAGTCCGCCTGCCGATGCAGGGGACACGGGTTCGTGTCCCGGTCTGGGAAGATCCCACATGCCGCGGAACGGCTGGGCCCGTGATCCATGGCTGCTGAGCCTGCGCGTCCAGAGCCTGTGCTCCACAACGGGAGAGGCCACAACAGTGAGAGGCCTGCGTACCGAAAAAAAAAAAAAAAGAAAGAAATCTGAAGAGACATATAAAAGCCACCTCTGTGAAGCTTCCCCCAAGAGCAGGTTGGAGAAATAATGGCCATATCAAACCTATCAGAGGGTGGCTGTATTTTGTGCTGGAAAAACAACACTTCCATAAGAACAGCAAATTGGTGTCACTGAGTGAGAAAAGTTGCAAGACTGTAGGTAAGCCAGGACCAGGATAACAAGCATGACAGTGGGAGCTGTCCTGTCAACACTTTTGATAATGTGAAACAAAATGGTGGCATCAAAACAGAAATTTCTCTCCCTTTAAAGCTATAGATAAAATTTGAAAATACATATCTTACCTATAGGTTTATAGATAAAATATGGACTTATCTGCTTCTGTGGACCATGCATATGAGAAAATGTGCAACAGTAAAGAAAGTTCTTTCAACATGCTGTGGCTAGTATGAGTATGATCTTTGTGGCTATCTTTGGTAACACAGATAATTTCCAATAAATGTTGGGTTTTTAATAATGAAAATTGTTTCAGTGGTCAGTTTATACTTGATCCTGTTTTCCTGTTTCTAAGCTGTGATATAAGAACTAGATTGTAAAAAGTAGTTGCTGTGAGAGTTGTGAAGATGCAGAATTTATAAAATGACCAAATTCAAAGGAAATCTATGGTTGAGATAGAGGTATATTCATATCGTCTCAACCTGGGGAGAAAGTGAAATGTGGACAGGCCATAATAATGTTACTAGAACTGCTCAAGCCCAGAAAATTCCACAAGAAAGACAAGACAATTTTTAGAGCTGAAGAGAACATTTAAAATGTTACTGACTATTTTAAACACACTAGTATAAAACACGTTCATCATGTTTGACTTGGCAGGTGAAATTGATATTTTTGTGTCACATGAGACTTTCTATTCTAACCTACATAAGTATTTATTATTAGTAGTTTTAAATATTTATTAAGTACCTACTCTATGCCAGGCACTGATAATTTCTTTCAACTATTTTTGATGATTAGGAAAAAAAATTTATGGCACCTGAGAGGGTAACTTCTCACTGAAGGGTAGCTATTATTTTTCCCACATCAAAACTCTTAGGAAGGGATAGAATATGAACTGGAATCAAGCCTGTGCTCTTTTTTCTACTATGCTATGTTTGAATTTCTGGAAGCTAGTCATATTATCTTAATAGTCTCCTGATGGATGACTCATTTTTACCTTTCATTTTTTTTCCCATCCCCGATTCTTATTTTCCCACTTTTCTATATTATTGCAGTCCCCCCAAATAATCCATTACTTATTTTCATAATAAAAGCTACATTAATAGGTGTTACTGTCTTTATTACCTCATAGCAGATTAAAGGAAATTAGATACTAATGGCAGAAGTTCATGTTTATTATGAGAGTAGGAAACACACACACACACACCTGGTAATACCCTATTGTCTTATTTTTAATGTAGGCCATTAACTGGTAAAACTTCTAAAATATCTATCACTTATGTTGTATCATATATTATGGCATATATTAAACTATCAAAAGATGGCATTAGTCTTGAAGTTCCCTTTAAAAATGAGTTAGGGGAGTTGAGTGTACGGTGATGTATGGTAAGTAGACTTTTGGTGATGATCACTTTGTGATGAACACAGATGTCGAATCATAACGTCAGCACCGGAAACTTACATAATGTCATATACCAAGTTTACCTCAATTAAAAAAATAAATAAGGTTTAAGTATGCTATCAGTACAATGTGTTTGTAAATGAATAAATATAAATCGGTCATTATATGGTGAATGAAGATCTGGTTAGTGTGTAAACAACTGGACAGAATAGACTCTTAGAGTAAGGGAAGATATTTTAAACAGAAAAGACTTAAATTTTACTGTGCAAATGCTTTTGAGTTTAATTAGGTCCCATTTGTTTGTTTTTACTTCCATTACTCTAGGAGACTGATTGAAAAAGATACTGCTTCAATTTATGTCAAAGAGTGTTCTTCCTATGTTTTCCTCTAAGAGTTTTATAGAATCAGGTCTTACATTTAGTTCTTTAATCCATTTTGAGTTTATTTTTGTGTATGGTGTTAAAGAATGTTCTAATTTCATTCTTATACATGTAGCTGTTCAGTTTTGCTAGCACCACTTATTTTTGTTTGTTTGTTTTTTGTTTTTTGGGGTTTTTTTGCAGTACACGGGCCTCTCACTGTTGTGGCCTCTCCCGTTGTGGAGCACAGGCTCTGGACGCGCGGGCTCAGCGGCCATGGCTCACGGGCGCAGCCGCTCCGTGGCATGTGGGATCTTCCCGGACTGGGGAATGAACCCGTGTCCCCTGCATCGGCAGGCGGACTCTCAACCACTGTGCCACCAGGGAAGCCCTCCTAGCACCACTTATTGAAGAGACAGCTTTTCTTCATTGTAGAGTCTTGCCTCCTTTGTCATAGATTAATTGACCATAGGTGCATGGGTTTACAAAATGAAAAGACAGCCCACAAAATGGGAGAAAATATTTTCAAATGATGCCAATGATAAGGGATTAATCTCCAAAACATATCAATATCAAAAAGTAACCCAACCCAATCAAAACATAGGCAGAAGACCTAAATACACATTTCTCCAAAGACATACAGATGTTCCAAAATCATATGAAAAGATGCTCAACACTGCTAATTATTAGAGAAATGCAAATCAAACTAACAATGAGATGTCACCTCACACTAGTCAGAATGGCCATCATCAAAATGTCTACAAACAATAAATGCTGGAGAGGATGTGGTTAAAAGGGAACCCTCCTATATTGTCAGTAGGAATGTAAATTGGTACAGCCACTATGGAGAACAGGATGACGGTTCCTTAAAAAACTAAAAATTAGAGCTACCATATGGTCCAGCAATCCCACTCCTGGGCCAATATCTGGAGAAAACCATACTTCGAAACTATATATGCACCGCAATGTTCATTGCAGCACTGTTTACAATAGCCAAAACATGGAAGCAACCTAAATGTCCATTGACAGAGGAATGGATAAAGAAGATGTGGTGCATATACACAAGGGAATATTACTCAACCATTAAAAAGAATGAAATTATGCCATTTGCAGGCATGGATGGACCTATCTTATCTTACCTTGCTTATCATACTAAGTCTGTCAGACAGAGAAAGACTATGATATTGCTTACATGCAGAATCTAAAAAAAAATGATACAAATGAACTCATCTAAAAAACAGAAACAGACTCACAGACTTAGAAAACCAACTTACGGTTACCAAAGGGGAAAGGGTGGGGGGAGGGATCAACTGGGAGTTCGGGATTGACATATATACACTACTATATTTATGTTGTTTTGTCTTGTTTTTGCGGTAGGCGGGCCTCTCACTGTTGTGGCCTCTCCCGTTGAGGAGCACAGGCTCCGGACGCGCAGGCTCAGCGGCCATGGCTCACGGGCCCAGCCACTCCGCGGCATGTGGGATCCTCCCAGACTGGGGCACGAACCTGCGTCCCCTGCATCGGCAGGCGGACTCTCAACCACTGCGCCACCAGGGAAGCCCCTACACTACTATATTTAAAATAGATAACCAACAAGGATCTACTGTATAGCATAGGGAACTCTGCTAAATATTCTGTAATAACCTAAGTGGGAAAAGAATTTTTAAAAGAATACATTATATGTATATGTATAACTGAATCACTTTGCTGTACACCTGAAACTAACACAACATTGTAAATCAACTATATTCCAATATAAAATAAAAATTTAGAAAAGATTTAGATTTTATACTATATTCCCATAGTTTTGTATTGTCAACAAGATAGCTTGCTTCAAACTGGAGGACCAAACATTATTTTACCCAGGAAGGCAAGTGGATGTTTATGAGGAAGCCAGTGTGCAAAATCCTGTGTTATTTCCATTAAAGGGAATATTGTCCTGCCTAAGGTGGTTCTTGTTTTTTTAATATTCAAAAACTATACCTTAAACACTACCATTGTCAAACTCTTTATTTTCAGAAAATAATCATGTGAGAATTAAAAGAAAAATATGTGCTGTATATTAGAGTTTCCTCAGTGAAAGCTGTCATGTGCAAACCTCATTAATCTCACTATTCATTTAATGGGCACTTATAGGAAGTTATCTTAGTTGTTTTTGTTTGGATTTGTTTTACTATGAATAAACTCTTTTTGGATGGATTAGATTAAAAACGCTAATATGAACTGGACGAAAAAGACAGAAATGTAGAGCATCTTCTTTCCATACATGGAAGGAAGCTAGGCATACAGTCATATTCCTATATTATATATGGCATATGTTTATATTATTCAGTTTTATGATGTTATTTTTATTTAAATCTGAAATTACTATATGACTTTTAAAAATTAAAAATATAAAAAGGGAAGAGAATAATCATCCTAAGTTCACCACTCTAAAGTAATTATTAATATTTTATTTTGTTGCTTTTCATCAATGGACTGCACAGTGTGTCAAATTTTCACTTAACATTATACCATTATTAGCTTTATCTCATCTCCTAAAAGTTCTTTGAAAATGTATTACCCACTTTTTGTCTATAACAAATGAAATTTAGTCATTCTATTATTAGACCTAGTGTTCTAGGTTTTGGTTATTGCAAATAGATTTACATTAGCTAAAAATAAAAACAACTCTGTGTATAAAATTTTATATACACTTATCATTGATAACTCACTTAGAATAAATTCCTTGAAACAGAATTGCAGGGTACTAAATGATGATCATTTCTAAGGCTTTTGATACACTCAGTTTTTGTGTGTTCAACTGCTAGGGTGCAGATTTGATTTAATTCTATTTCCTTCTATCTTGTTTTCATAATTTATACCTAAATCCTCAACAAGCCTAGATTTTGCTGCTGTTATTATTTTTATAGAAGATGAGACTATTAATCTTGTATTTTCCTAAGTTATCACATGGTACGATTCATTTTTAAAATATGCTTTTTAGGTAAGATACTAATGTATCAGAGCCATAAAATATTGGGATTCTGAATACTCTATGCATATTTTTGCTGATATCCATTATCCAGAAAACTCTGTGGAAATAGTTCTCTCAGTTTATTAGAGGAAGCAAAAGGGCAAGTTCATTTCTGGAAGATCTGTTCAGGGATGCAGAGGCCTAGTGCAGAATGAACAAATATTTGTTGAAGTTTGTAAATAAATAGTTGTTGAACTGAATGCTATGTAAAACTTATGAATCAAAAGCTCTCCCAGGATGGTTTATGGATCACCATTTTCTTATTACGACATAAAAAACACAGGACACTTACTGAAATATTTGAATTTAAAGGATCAGAAGTTGATACAACTGAACTAATCAGAAGTTGGTCCTGATCCCATGGAGGCACAGAACCACTCTTTGCCACTTTTTATTTTCCCGTTATTGGCCTGTTATCTGTTCTGTCATCTAGTATCAACTGTCAATCATAAAATTGACACTACACCCTTATCTGGACCTTTAAGGAAATCATACTTGGTGGCTTTGTTGTCTGTGCAAATGCAGTTGTTGAAAAATCATATAACCCATGTAATTAGGATGACATTGTAGCAAACACACAAGAGAGACCTGGGTTACAATTTTCTGATTCTCCAAAAAACAATTTCTTTTGTTGTCTTGCTGTTTTCAAGTCACCTTATTCTTTTTTTTTTTTTTTTTTTTTTTTTTTTTTTTTTGTGGTACGCGGGCCTCTCACTGTTGTGGCCTCTCCCGTTGCGGAGCACAGGCTCCGGACGCGCAGGCTCAGCAGCCATGGCTCACGGGCCCAGCCGCTCCGCGGCATATGGGATCCTCCCAGACCGGGGCACGAACCCGTATCCCCTGCATCGGCAGGCGGACTCTCAACCACTGCGCCACCAGGGAGGCCCAAGTCACCTTATTCTTAAAAGCTCTATTCTCAAAATACTTAAACTGTGTAAATTCTCAGTGGTTAACTATAGCTGTAGGGGAAATTATGCATTGGAATAAAATTTCAATAAAATCTCATAGGCAAAATTTGGGCAGTTCATTTTAGATCAATTCCATAAAGGATGAATATTTTTGTGTGTGCAGTTCCAGATAATTTCACCATAGATATCATCTTTGAGAGCTTAGCATTTATGCTGATTTTTATTATAGTCATAATGAATCTGTCATATTGCTACTAGAAATGACACAAGGCATGTTAATAGTCTGAGCAAACTGTATCCTTAAAATAACAACAATAATAATAATAGTAATTCTATTTGGTGAAGGTTAAATTAATTGCTCATAGAAAAATATTACAAGAGACTTTGCCTCAATTCTGTCTCTACTCATTATGAGCCTTTTATTCAACAATGTTTTTTTGGTGTGACTGAGCTGGATGTTGAATAGAGTAATGGTAACAATGCCTATAAGTAACTGAGGTACTAGTATGTGTCAAACCCTTCACAATTAAAATTAACAAAAACTCTGTATGTTCGACATTAGCAACCTATTTCTCATGTTAGGAAAACATGCTAAAACAATTAAGCAATGTGCCTAAATCCCAAGGCTTATAAGTAATAGAATCAGGATTTCAAACCCAGATTTGAACGACTCAAAAGTCCTGCTCTTTTCCACTATGATACATTATCTTCACTTGATGAAAAGGATCCCGGCAATGTTGAATCAGAACTTAGTTTAAGTAATACACATGTGACACCAGTGCTTGATGTTAGGAGAAGTATCATGTATTTTCTATGTGAAGTTAATGCATTGCAACAGCTGGAAAGTCACATCATATTTCTGTGAGACTCTAGACCCAGAGTGCCGAGGAATTCTTGCATCTGTGTCAGTTGTTATGAAACCACAGAGCACGTGAGCCACAGGGCCAACAGCCTGACTCTTTGCCTATAATAATACAATTAAAGAATATTGGTCCAAAATTAGTCTCCACGCAAAATAATCTATGTGTAACCCTAGTTCTGTGTTTCCTCTCTCAACTATTTATAGAAAGATTTTTTTTTTCTTTTGGCTATATATCTTTTATTTGTTAAATGCTTACAGTATAGTACATAAAACAACTTGAATAAAGTTTGTGACATGATCTTAGAAACATGATTTATGTCTATGGAGTTGCCTTATCATGGCTGGTGGTTGTAGCAATCAAAAAATTGTCAAAATCAGGTTGCCATTATACTCCCAGTTTAAAGACAAAAACTTAGCCTAAAAAATATACATAACATGGCTTAGTAGTATAGACACAGCCATAGTATTCTCAGTCGAGGCTGAATTGCCTTAAATTGGTAAACAGTTTCTTCATTGCTTTTAGTTTTTAAATAATTCTACTTTTCTTATTATATTAAAAAATATAAGCATAATAAATATTTATTGTAAATGAACAAAAAATTCAATATGTAATTATAAAGTTCCCCTCCCCCCCAATACTCTCAGCCCCCAGCCCAAATGGTATCTTGTGATATATACTATTTTTAATTTGTTCATATAATGCACTGAGGCAAATTCCAAGTACTAATTTATCTCCATTTTCTTTAACAGCATCATAAAATTTCAAAGGGTTCAAGCAAACGAATTTTCAAAAAATAAGTCTTCTGTTATGAATAATGTTGGTCAGAACTCTTAGTTACAAAGACAGAAATCAATTTGTAACAACTTAATCAATAGTAAGTAATGTACTGGACATATATTGTGGTAGCACAGAGAACTGAAAGAAAAGCTAAACCACCAAACCTCAGACAAGACAGCTCCAGAGTCAGACCAGTTCAAACCAGGCAACAAAGGCCTGTAAGATTTTGTCTATCACTGGTTTCTATTTCTTCCTGTGAGTCATCTTTATTATCTTAACCATAGATGGACTTCTTCACGAGATGGGGGTGGATACAGCCATCTGCATCTCTGTCCTCAAACACTCTCACCTCTGAAGCTAGAGAAAGGGGACTACCTCTGCTGTTTAAAAAAATCCTTTCAAAAGATTCTGCCTTTCAAAAAAGGGCCAATTTGGGGTACTTGCCAACATGAACCACTATGGCCGGGGGAATAAAATATCATTTTTGACCCAGCTCAGGTCTCTGCTCTGTCTCCAATGCCTTGCAATGGACAATTCTCAAGTATTTATGGAATTAATATCCCAAAGACTTTATTAAAATAGGAACATTGAAAAAAAGCCCAAATACTTAAAAAAAAATCCTGTGTCTGTTATCTGCAATTATTACTGTAATTTTACAACATGATGTATGTGTTCTCTGCAGTCACAATATATTAAAATGTAATTCTGACAAGATTATTTCTACATAATCATCAAATCCACCATTTAATCAACCTGTTGTTTGTTATTTAAGATTAATTAAAAGGCAGATGACTGCATGCCCAGTTTATTGAGTGTGTGACAAAGTCAGCTCCTCAACGGTTTAAAGCACTGAATAAACTCTTTTTTTTTTTCGAAAATTAACAGTTTAAAATCTTCCTTCCTTCCAGAAACACTCACTGAACATATACTAAGTGTGAGGCCCTGGTCCAGGTACTAGAAATAGAGCTGTTTATAAGACAAATCCTTGTTATCCTTGAGCTTATATTATAATTAGAGGAGTCAATAAATACAAAAATATGCAAATCAATATCAGATATTGAAAAGAGTTATTAAGAAAGTACAGATACTAGAATAAAGCAAGAGAGTAACGGCATACAAGGAGCTGATATCTTAGGCGTGGTGCCCAGGTCAGCTAGTTCTCTTTGAGTGCTGTTTGAGCAAGACCTAAATGAGGGAGAGAGACATGCAAGTAACTCAGGGCATAAGGACCCTAAGGAAAGGATCCAGTGCTCAGAAAACTGCAAGATATCTACTGAGGATGGAGGAGGCCTGAGAGTGGTAGGAGATGGGGTTGGATCATGTAAGGCTTTATAGACTATGTTGGAAGTAAAACAATCTGATTTTTGTTTTAAATTTCTCTATGACTGTTAGCTATCTATTGTATTAAGACTATTTTGTTAGGAGAGCGGGTCTGCAGAGTGGAGGGACTCCAACAATTGTAATTATTAATATGTTAATTTTTGCCTAGCCTCTATTTTGCTAGCAACTTTTATTTGGTAACTTCAAATAAAATAAATTCTCTGCAAGAAATTTAAACTTCATTGCATCAAACTAATTCTATGATTTAGTTGGGGGAACCACTAAGCATTGGGAGTAAAAGTACAGAACACACTTAAGCAACTTCCAGTTAGATAGGGGAGACTGACAAACGAAATGGTTAATAGATTGGGACGTTATGGTAAGACAGAAGGACCCCCTAAACCAGGCCTTAAAAAGGTGGGAGGGTCTAACAAGGCTTATTGAAAGATAAATTTTAAGTTAAAAATTGGTGTAGAGAAAAACATGTACAAAGACTGGAGGCAAAGTTGTAGGGGAAGTGTCTTACATTCAGGAAAGGAAGTCAGCATGGCTGAGACAAAGGGCAGAGATGTTTTGGTTTGTGTGTTTGCTCACTGGGATTTGGAGTCGAGAGGTAGAGTTAGGGAGGTTGGGGAAGATAAGGGGCAAAGATAAGCATAGGTCAGTGAGAGATACATGAAGAAAGAATCACTGATACCTGTTCAACTTCAACATTTGGGCAATGCCATCAGGGCAGGTTACTATGAAAAGGGGCTGAACAGAGTAAGATGAAAAAGATACTGAGTCCTCAAAAATCCCCCATCACTCTCCATGCCTACCAGTGAAGTATGTTCAGTCCACCCTGAAGGAAGAGGGGGAACACATAAGAGAAATCATGGGACAAATCAATGACATCCAAAATCATATGAACTTTCCAAGAACAGATTCACAGCCAAAGTTAAACACAAGTGAAGGCTTAAAGTTATATTGTATTCAATAAAACAAACAGGTAGCATTATTTAATTTATAAAGAAACATTTTCAATGAAGTTTAGTGTGGTTTATTATTTTTTACTCTTATTTTATCTTGATTGAATACATGCTTTTCTTTTAAAGAAAAGTACCTTGTAGTTTTACTAATGACATTGGATATCATCTTTGGAGTAATGGAAAGCCCTGAGGGGCTTTAAACAAATAAATGGATCATATTCGTATTTCATTCAAATGTCAGCAGACATTTCTGCTATCTTTGTCACTGCAGTATTGAGAATCACTAAGACCAATTCAAGATTGGGTGTAAAGGCTAGATATAGGCTCAGTAGTAATATATACACTGAAGAGATATTTAAAAGCCATTGTTGAATGGAACTGGCTGGTTAAGGGTAGAGTCAAGAGGAACTGAGGACAACACTCAGTTTCTGGCATTAATTTAGGTTCTACCAATTTGGAAAATTTCATCAGGAGCCAGACTTAAATTGACTTTTGATAGGCTTTTAAAAATATTTCTCAATGCAAATGAATCGTGCCAACAAAATGGGGCAGAGAAATTTTAAAAAGAAGTGCTACTTACATGCAAAAAACTGTTATAGGTATATACTTTAATAATAAACCTAATGAAAGAACCCATTACTGTAGCTTTTAAATGCTTATGAGATTAACACAATTATACTGAAATGGTAATTTAAATTGTTTATACATTTACATCTGCCTTCTATATTTTTCTGGGTTAGTAAGGTCTCATTGTATGTTTCATTCTATTTTCATTCATGAAAGTATATGTGCAGATACTATTCTAAGGGGTATTGATGACTGCAAATTGGGTAGATTTAGCATGTTATTCTTAAATAGGTATTGATTAATGAGCAACAAAAAATTACCACTAGATATTCAGTTCTTAGGTGAGTTAGCATTGTTTAGCGGACCCATTCAGAACTGTCCTATTGACTTTATATCTAGAGAGATATGAACGTAGAGTATTAAAGACTGATTATTTTTTAAATAGATGAATTTTCATAATCTAAGTCATGGTGTACCATACAAACAAATTAGTTAGATCGGCCCCCATGGGGTCATGATAAGAATTACATGAATTAATATAATTTCAATTATTAAAGGATTGAAATTCTAAAGCCCTAATAAAATACTACATTGTTGTAAACATTGGAATGGTGATTTTCACTGTTATTATTGTTATTTCAGACATTCAGATATGATTTTTTTTCTATGTCCTTTGCCCTTGTCAGGCTTACATTCGAAACTTTAAAGAGTAAGAAGAGTTAGTCTTTCAGTTGCCTATCATTAAGTGGTTCTCTAAAGAAATAATATCCCGAGGAAAATAGATGCATCAAATCTTGCACTGAAAGGAATCTAAGGCAACATTCTCTTACTTCATGACTTTTCCTTGATGAACCCATGTTTGGATAATGAGTATTTGTTTAATGGTGTTTAACTTACTTAAATTATCTATGCATAAAAACTTAATAAATTTCTCTTTGTAAGTTTCAATAAACCTTTTTAAAGAAAACATAGAGCCCAGAATATCTTAACAATTCATTGATATTGTTCATTTTTATCTCATGCAAACTGTAGGAACAGTTACAGCAATAATTCCAGATTCTTTTAGATAAACATCAGATTCTAATTACTGTAAACTGAAACACATCTAAGAAAACAATGTGCTTAATTTATGAAATTAAAAAAAAAAAACCCTACATCTGTTCTTGTGAGACACATCATCACTTTGACGTCAGTGACCTAACCACATACACTATTTTTTCTTGAATTAAAAAAACAAAAGCACCCTGATGGTAGGTTTTATGATCTTCAAAGTACTAGCCATTCCCAGGAAACAGTTCTATCATTTTTTAAGTACGACAAGTGTGTTATTCACAAGGAAAAAAGATGAATGATTATCAAGTGAGTAGCCATTATCAAACAATTTTTTCGGTTTATACAGCCTCTTACACTGTGTTATAAAAATAAAGCATGCAACCCTGTGTGCTTTTAAAATGAATACATTAAGTTGTGAAAATTTCAACTGGTTTGCTATTTAGAGAATCATCACACAACGTTACAATAAAACAATATGTAATATATCAAAAAAACCAAACCTCACTAATTTGAAAAGATACATTCACCCCAATGTTCATAGCAGCATTATTTACAATAGCCAAGACATGGAAGCAACCTAAATGTCCATCAACAGAAGAATGAATAAAGAATATGTGATATATACACACACACACACACCGAAATGCTACACAGCCATTAAAAAAAAAAAGAAATTTTGCTATTTGCAGCAATATGGATGGACCTGGAGGGCATTATGCTAAGTGAAATAAGTTAGACAGAGAAAGACAAACAGTGTATGATATCAATTATATGTGAAAAATAAAAAATGCAACAAACTAGTGAATAAAACAAAAAAGAAATAGACTCACAGATATAGAAAACAAACTAGTGGTTACCAGTGGAGAGAGGGAAGTGGGGGAGGGGCAATAGAGGGGTAAGGGAAGAAAAGGGTTATTATGGGGTTATATGAAATCATTTGTGTGAAACTTTTTTTTTTTTTTTTTTTTTTGCGGTACACGAGCCTCTCACTCTCGCGGCCTCTCCCGTTGCGGAGTACAGGCTCCGGACGCGCAGGCCCAGCGGCCATGGCTCACGGGCCCAGCCGCTCCGCGGCACGTGGGATCCTCCCGGACTGGGGCCCGAACCCGCATCCCCCGCATCAGCAGGCGGACTCCCAACCACTGTGCCACCAGGGAAGCCCTGTGTGAAACTTTTGAAAATTGTTAAGCGCTATAGAATTTAAAGAATCTGTCATTCAATAAGAAAAACAATATGTAACATATTTTTATATCTTGTAGGATAAAGCAGATAGACAAAATATTGAGTTTCTTCAGAAGGATTAATGGGTGAATTGATTATAAAAATGAGTATTCTGTTTTCCTTTGAAACAATTCAAAGATCATGTCAATTCATGGTGAGTCTGATCTTCGCATTGGTCAGACAAAACAGCTGTAGACACTCATGACTCTCTTATTTATCTCACATTCTTTATCCAATCCATAAGTAGATACTGCTGGTTTTACTTTCAAAATATATTGAGACTATGATTACATCTCATTACCTCCACAGCTATCACTTTGATCCAAGCCACCATCATCTCTAGCCTAAATTACTTCATGATTATTGCAAATATCTCTACCACACTGGCCCCCTACAGTCTGCTGTGCCTCTACAGCACAGCAGAGTGATCCTGTTAAATAATTTATCTTTTGCATTTGAACCTCCCAATAGCATCCCATTTTACAGAGTAAAACCCAAAGTCCCTACAACAAACTTTAAGTTTAACCAACCTGTCCTCTTTTCCACTTCATTTCCTACAGCTCTTCCCCTTGCATATTCCACTTTAGCAAAATTTGCCTCTTTGCTACTTCTCAAGCAAGGAAGACGGTCACACTCTTGCCTCAAGCCCTCGGTGTTTCTCTTACCTCAGTACAGAACACTCTTTCCCAACATATTCATATTGCTTGCTGCCTCTTAAAATATTTTTGCAAACCTTACCTTCTCACAGCTCTGTCAGACCTTCCGTATCGGCCAGCATCCTGGCAGAAATAAGTTGGAACCTCAATTTCAAGAGATCATTAGGGATTATTTGCAAAGACTGTGACGTCTCATGGAAACTACAAAAGGATGGTGAAGCTTCCAAAAATTAGCAACAGCTGGAAGCCATTACCATCCCTAGCGTGAAAGCACCAGGGAGAGAAACTCTTACCTGAAAGTAGAAAGAGCTGTAATATTAAGGAAAGTTACCTGACAGAAGCTTGTAGCTGTAAATAGTGAAACAAGGGTGCCAACAAACTGTACTTCATCAAGGGAATAAATACCCTGATCCTTCTCTCTCTTTTCATCCTATGATTAACTGGTGGGACCTTACATTTGCTGTGTTTGAATAAAGGCCAAAGAGTGAGGAAGTCTGGGATATATACTCTGTAGAGGAAAGCCTCTGAGAGCACAGATTGGGGGTAAAGAAAGTCAGAGAATAGATCTTGTCGGTAAAATGGCAAATAATCACAGGTGTTCATCCCTTCCCCACTCCCAGAATCCACTTAAAAAAAAAATAGCTGTACAGACATAATGTTTTACGTGCCATGAAATTGACATTTTAAAGGTCAATTCCCATCAACAAAGGTAAATAGAAGTAATTGGCTTGCACCTGGAAAAAGCAGCCATCTGTGCTCACTGCCATACCTCAGGTCTGTGTCATCTCTTCTCTATGTTGTATTATAGTCCAGAGGAACCACACTCATCTTGCTGATCCATTACAAGGACATCATACCAGACTATTACAGTGTATCTAATGTGCTTCCTCATTTCTGTACATCACATCCAGCAAACAAAACTCCTCCACCTTTCCAGGTGCAGGTTAACTGCTTCTACTTCTCTTTGTTGATGGGAATTGAAAAGAAAGTGATGTCTTTTTACGTTGTTTCTTTTGTGTGTGTGTGTGTGTTATGCGGGCCTCTCACTGTTGTGGCTTCTTCCATTGTGGAGCACAGGCTCCGGACGCACAGGCTCAGCGGCCATGGCTTGTGGGCCCAGCCGCTCCGCGGCATGTGGGATCTTCCCGGACCAGGGCACGAACCCGTGTCCCCTGCATCGGCAGGCGGACTCTCAACCACTGCGCCACCAGGGAAGCCCCGAAAGTGATGTCTTATCAATGGCTGTATATCAGGTATCAAGAACTGATTTGCCACGATCATATCAAGAAGAACATCTGGGATTATCATCCTTAAGAAAATCAGCTGATCATCCTTAAGAAAATCCAGTCATTATTCAAGACACATTTGGTTTCCCAATGGCTAAAGAGACAAGTTAAACAGGGTTGTGAGAGGAATTACAAACCCTGCATTTTTCAAGACCTTAATGATAGTGTTAATCTCTGTAATTCTCCTATAGACGAAATGTTGCCTTGAATGTACTATTTTGGGTGGACAGCAACATTTATAGAGGCTTCCACTAGAATGTTTCTATCATAATAGCACTTACTCCATGATCAGGTAATTAATGTGGGGAGTTTGGCCAGTTGCTAAGTACAACATACATTCTTACTGAGTGTGCTTGGACTGGGTAAATAACCACAGGATGGCTCACTGGTCTCACTGTGAGACAGATTCAGACCAAGACTCCATCTATCATTGTACTTCGATTAACCTCCACTCTAAGCTGTGGCTATCAGTGGCATTTTGGATTTCTAGGGATTAGCCTCGGTGAAGAGCCTCTGGGTAGGACTAATAACCTTCTGAAAACTCTGTGTATTTTCATCTCGGGTATAGAGTTCTACCACCTTCTCCCTCCATTTGGAGAAGACTGAGAGAAAGATTCATGACATAACTTGTGGCCACATTGCAGCAGCCTTTTTCGAATACTTACAGTGAGTTGTCTTTAATGGTTCAGGCCTGCTTCTGGCACATTTGACCAGGAGTTTATCATTAAAATTAAACTCAAAGATCTCAGTTCCAATCTATCATCTCCCATCATTATCTACAGAAGATCGTCATCCCCGAGCTTTCACTAATGCTTTGGAAAAGAGCATATCTTCTGGCCTTTCTGGGAAGATAGGAGGTGGCTGAGCAATTTGCACAAGTGGATCCACTCTGACATTCCTCAGGCCTTCACACGCCTTCCTTTGGCATGCCAGAAAGTATTGTCCTTTCAACTTCATTGATAGTATTTCACCACTGAGTTCAGTTTTCACTTGGTTAATGAACCAAACCACTGTGAACTCTGCTCCCAGGTGCTTGAGCTAACATGTGAAATTCATCCCAGCTTCCCTAAGTTCAGCTAAAATCAATCTTATATTTATTTAGCCTCTTTTTTCTCCTACTCTTGTAAATAATTCCCACTTATGTTGCCTAAACTCTTGACTATGCAACTAGGTAAGATCCTTTGTTTGAGCTGCCTCATCCTTGGAGAAGATTTTTCACTTTTATACCTTGCCTATGCTGAGATATAAATCTCCTTCCCATGGGTCTGGAAGTGAGGGGAACTGGTGTGAGTGACAACAAAGAGAATCTGTAACTGTTTGTAATTAGTAAAGTTATTGAAAGGTTTTTATAGAAGGGGAAGCTTGTTTCTCAGGGGATAGAGTGGAGGAAGAAGGAGTTTTCTCTTCCAGGGAATGTTGAGAAAAATTGGAAAGTTCAAGGCTTTCTATCTTGTCTGCATCTGCCCAAATGGCTCTATACCACATCTCAGGGACTATTCCTACTAAGCCTATAGCTTTCTCTCAGAAGAAGAGACTGAAAGTGTTGCATACTTAATTGGAATTGAAATTTTATAATGCGAGCAATCGGGCCTTGGGCTGAATCCTTAGCCATGTCTTTCCTGTGACTAAATAAGATAATTCTTTTATATTTCCTGAAAGCCAATTGATTTTCCACCCATGATTTGAGTTCTGAATTCAGGGCTTTCAGTGTATCTCTCTTTTTCATGCTTTTAAGTTATTGAGAAACGACTAGCTCATCCCACAGTTTTTATAATCATCATCATCATCACCATAGTGACTAAAGGCTTCGCTACTGCAAGATTTGCAAATGCCTTATCCTCCACCAGCTTTCCATCCCATGCCACTACCAGTGATAATTTGAGTAATCCTAATACCACTGCAAACCACAAATTGTGTCCCATTTTACTCCAACAAAGGTTTTCTTAGTTTGCGTTCTTTCAAATACATGAGTAATAGTTCTAAATCTAATGTAGAAGGTCTATTTTGGGGGGTGATGAAATTTGCTAAAAATTAAAGTATCAGAAAGTGGCCAGGCAGGAAACAGTACACTCAAAACAATATTTCAACAGTTCAGTGGAAGAACAATTAAAGTAGGTGTAAACAGAGTAAAGAGAAGCAATAGGGGATGGCATGGCAACCAGAAAGATTCAGTGATAAGAGACCCTTAAAACACTTAGGATTGACAGACAAAGGTAGGAAATTAAGAGAAACTTGAGAGCTGTTTCCATAGTATACAAGTTTCCCAACAGTATCTGTGGCTAGGCTAGTGCACCAAAGTCATGTCCCACAGCGGGTAGTTGGGAAAAATAAATAATCAGACTTCTCTCACTTCAAATGAGAAGTTACTCTCTGACTGGTAACCTCCTTTGCCCAAATTCAACTAGAATCCAGAGGACAAGAGAACCCGGATGATGCAGTCATACAGATAGTTTTCCTGGGGCACAGTACAGGAAAATACTGTGAAGTGTGAAGAATAGATCTGAGTAAGAAAATGGGATATAACTAGCACCGTTCTCTGGCCTCTGGCCTCCCTATTAAAATCTGCAACACTCCTTCCCTTGGCATTGCCTCTGTAGGCTTCCCTGCTTAATTTTTCTCCATAGCACATATCATCTTTAATAAAGTATATAGTTTACTTACTTATGTTGCTTATTATCTGTCTCTTCTATTAGAATGAGAACTTCATGAAGTAGGAATTTCCCTGTTTTGCTCTATTCCCAGTGTCTAGAGTAGTGAGTGCTTGGTACATAATAGGCCTTCCATAAATATTTGTTGAATGAAACTCTACTTCAGGCACAACCTCAATTGTTCAAGTTTAAGTACTCAAAAATTGTCCAAGGGCTAAAGGAAGAACCCGCACATATACTCTGCTGTAATTACAATGACCACTTTACAACCTAATATTAGATGAAAAATGTTCTCACAATATATTAAAACAATTTACAACAATATGTCCAGTTTTTTGACTCTGATGTTTTAAGACTTACTAAAAGGCTAGTGCTTTAAGATTTTTAAAAAGCTGATGACCATACAGGACCACCCAAATTAGCAGGTCAGATGGTAAAGAATTGAACATACTGCCTCCCCCTTTTATTTTGTTATTATCCATCATCACATGGCCATTGTGTAGTCTTAGACACAGTAAGGAGGCAAAAAGCAAAAAATACCCTTACATTTGATTGTTTACACAACGTGTGGGTGTATATTGTGTCACACACTCTACATAAAAAAGGGCCATAGGAGGATGGCGGAGGAGTAAGACGCGGAGATCACCTTCCTCCCCACAGATACACCAGAAATACATCTACACGTGCAACGACTCCTACAGAACACCTACTGAACGCTGGAAGAAGACCTCAGACCTCCCAAAAGGCAAGAAACTCCCCACGAACCTGGGCAGGGCAAAAGAAAAAAGAAAAAAACAGAGACAAAAGAATAGGGACGGGACCTGCACCAGTGGGAGGGAGCTGTGAAGGAGGAAAGGTTTCCACACGCTAGAAGCCCCTTCGCGGGCGGAGACTGCGGGTGGCGGAGGGGGGGAAGCTTCGGAGCCGCGGAGGAGAGCACAGCAACAGGGGTGTGGAGGGAAAAGCGGAGAGATTCCGGCACAGAGGATCGGTGCCGACCGGCACTAACCAGCCCGAGAGGTTTGTCTGCTCGGCCGCCGGGGTGGGCGGGGCTGGGAGCTGAGGCTCGGGCTTCGGTCGGAGCACAGGGAGAGGACTGGGGTTGGTGGCGTGAACACAGGCTGAAGGGGGTTAGTGCGCCACGGCTGGCCGGGAGGGAGTCCGGGAAAAGCCTGGACCTGCCTAAGAAGCAAGAGACCATTGTTTCAGGGTGCAGGAGGAGAGGGGATTCAGAGCACCACCTAAATGAGTTCCAGAGATGGGTGCGAGCCACAGCTACCAGCGCAGATACCAGAGACGGGCATGAAATGCTAAGGCTACTGCTGCAGCCACCAAGAAGCCTGTGTGCGAGCACAGGTCACCATCCACACGGCCCCTCCCGGGAGCCTGTGCAGCTTGCCACTGCCAGCGTTGCAACGTCACGCGGGCCTCTGCTGCCGCAGGCTCGCCCGGCATTACGTACCCCTCCCTCCCCCCGGCCTGAGTGAGCCAGAGCCCCCTAATTAGCCGCTCTTTAACCCCATCCTGTCTGGGTGAAGAACAGATGCCCGAGGGCAACCTACATGCAGAGGTGGGGCCAAACCCAAAACTGAACCCCAGGAGCTGTGCAAACAAAGAAGAGAAAGGGAAATTTCTCTCAGCAGCCTCAGGAGCAGCGGATTAAATCTCCACAATCAACTTGATGTACTCTGCATTTGTGGAAAACCTGAATAGACAATGAATCATCCCAAAATTGAGGCAGTGGACTTTGGGAGCAACTGTAGACTTGGGGTTTGCTGTATGCAACTGACTAGTTTCTGATTTATATGTTTATCTTAACTTAGTTTTTAGCGCTTGTTATCATTGGTGGATCTGTGTTTTGGTTTGATTGCTCTCTCTTTTTTTTAAATTACTTTTTAAATTTTTTTATTTTAATAATAATTAAAATGTTTTTATTTTAATAACTTTATTTTATTTTATTATTCTTTTCTTTCTTTTTTCCCTCCCTTTTCTTCTGAGCCTTGTGGCTGACAGGGTCTTGGTGCTCTGGCCGGGTGTCAGGCCTGAGCCTCTGAGGTGGGAGAGCCGAGTTCAGGACACTGGACCAGCAGAGACCTCCTGGCCCTATATAGTATCAACTGGGGAGAGCTCTCCCAGAGATCTCTGTCTCAACGCTAAGACCCAGCTCTACTCAACGACCAGCAAGCTCCAGTGCTGGACACCCCATGCCAAACAACTAGCAAGACAGGGACAAAACGTCACCCATTAGCAGAGAGGCTGCCTAAAATCATAAGAAGTTCACAGACAACCCAAAACACAATACCAGATATGGTCCTACCCACCAGAGAGACAAGATCCAGCCTCATCCACCAGAACACAGGCACCAGTCCCCTCCACCAGGAAGCTTACACAACTAGTGACCCAACCTTACCAACTAGGGGCAGAAACCAAAAACAACGGGAATTCCGAACCTGCAGCCTGCAAAAAGGAGACCCCAAACACAGTAAGTTAAACAAAATGAGAAGACAGAGAAATACACAGCAGATGAAGCAGCAAGGTAAAAACCCACCAGACCAAACAAATGAAGAGGAAATAGGCAGTCTACCTGAAAAAGAATTCAGAGTAATGACAGTAAAGATGATCCAAAAGCTTGGAAATAGAATGGAGAAAATACAAGAAATGTTTAAAAAGACCTAGAAGAACTAAAGAGCAAACAAACAATGATGAACAACACAATAAATGAAATTAAAAATTCTCTAGAAGGAATCAATTGCAGAATAATAGAGGCAGAAGAATGGATAAGTGACCTGGAAAATAAAATAGTGGAAATAACTACCACAGAGAAGAATAAAGAAAAAAGAATGAAAAGAATTGAGGACACAGAGAAATCTATGCAATATATAACATGTCCAGATTAGTTTTCATTTGGGGAAAGAAGTTCTGAAATAACCCCAAAGCAGTTTACTCATAAACTGAAAGTCCTCCAAAAATAGAACTATTGGGAAACCATGACATATGGGGTGGAAAAGAAAAGCTCCCTCAGTTTTTTGGAGGGAATAACTTAAGTAACTGAGTTTACTTGGTGCAGTTAAGATGTAAACTTGTTGATTTTAACAGTGCTGTTACATCTGAGATAAACTTATGCAATGTTCTGGTAGGAAAAAAAAATAGAATTGAGGACAGTCTCAGAGACCTCTGGGGCAACATTAAACACACCAACATTCGAATTATAGGGGTCCCAGAAAAAGAAGAGGAAAAGAAAGGGTCTGAGAAAATATTTGAAGAAATTATAGTTGAAAACTTCCCTAATATGGAAAAGGAAATAGTCAATGAAGTCCAGGAAGGGCAGAGAGTCTTATACAGGACAAATCCAAGGAGCAAAACGCCAAGATACATATTAATCAGACTATAAACAATTAAATACAAAGAAAAAAATATTGAAAGCAGCAAGGGAAAAGCAACAAATAATATTTAAGGGAATCCCCATAAGGTTAACAGCTGATATTTCAGCAGAAACTCTGCAAGCTAGAAGAGAGTGGCAGGACATATTTAAAGTGATGAAAGGGAAAAACTTACAACCAAGGTTACTCTACCCAACAAGGATCTCATTCAGAATTGAGAGAGAAATTAAAATCTTTACAGACAAGCAAAAGCTAAGAGAATTCAGCACCACCAAACCAGCTTTACAACAAATGCTAAAGGAACTTCTCTAGGCAGGAAGCACAAGAGAAGGAAAAGACCTACAATAACAAACCCAAAACAATGACAAAAATGGTAATAGGAACATACATATTGATAATTACCTTAAATGTAAGTGGATTAAATGCTCCAACCAAAAGATATAGACTGGCTGAATGGATACAAAAACAAGACCCATATATATGCTGTCTACATGAGACCCAATTCAGATCTAGGGACACATACAGACTGAAAGTGAGGGGATGGAAAAAGATTCCATGCAAATGGAAATCAAAAGAAAGCTGGAGGAGCAATACTCATATCAGACAAAATAGACTTTAAAATAAAGACTATTATAAGAGACAAAGAAGGACACTACATAATGATCAAGGGATCAATCCAAGAAGATATAACACTTGTAAATATTTATGCAGCCAACATAGGAGCACTTCAATACATAAGGCAAATGCTGACAGCCATAAAAGGGGAAATCAACAGTAACACAATCATAGTAGGGGACTTTAACACCTCTCTTTCACCAAAGGACAGATCATCCAAATTAAAAATGAATAAGGAAACACAAGTTTAAATGACACATTAAACAAGATGTACTTAATTGATATTTATAGGACATTCCATCCAAAAACAACAGAATACACTTTCTTCTCAAGTGCTCATGGAACATTCTCCAAGATAGCTCATATCTTCGGTCACAAATCAAGCCTTGCAAAATTGAAGAAAATTGAAATAGTATCAAGAATCTTTTCCAACCACAATGCTATGAGACTAGATATCAGTTACAGGAAAAAAACTGTAAAATATACAAACACATGGAGGCTAAACAATACACTACTAAATAACCAAGAGATCACTGAGGAAATCAAAATATACCTAGAAACAAATGACAATGAAAACTCGATGGCCCAAAACCTATGGGATGCAGCCAAAGCAGTTCTAAGAGGGAAGTTTATAGCAATACAATCTTACCTCAGGAAACAAGAAAAATCTCAAATAAACAACCGAACCTTACACCTGAAGCAATTAGAGAAAGAAGAACAAAAAAACTCCAAAGTTAGAAGAAGGAAAGAAATCATAAACATTAAATCAGAAATAAATGAATAAGAAATGAAGCAAATGAGAGCAAAGATCAATAAAACTAAAAGCTGATTCTTTGAAAAGATAAACAAAATTGATAAACCATTAGCCAGACTCATCAAGAAAAAAAGGGAGAAGACTCAAATAAACAGAATTAGAAATGAAAAAGACGAAGGATCAACTGACATTGTAGAAATACAAAGGATCGTGAGGGATTACTACAAGCAACTATATGCCAATACAATGGACAATCTGGAAGAAATGGACAAATTCTTAGAAAAGCACAACCTTCCAAGACTGAACCAGGTTACATATAGGATGGCTAAACAACAAGGTCCTATTGTATAGCACAGGGAACTATATTCAATATCCTGCAATAAAGCATGATGGAAAAGAATATGAAATATATATATGTATAACTGAATCCCCTTGCTGTGTAGCAGAAATTAACACAACATTGTAAATCAACTATACCTCAATAAAATATAAAGAAAAAAAAAGACTGAACCAGGAAGAAACAGAAAATATAAACAGACCAATCACAAGCACTGAAATTGAGACTGTGATTACAAATTTTCCAACAAACAATAGCCCAGGACCAGATGGCTTCACAGGTGAATTCTATCAAACATTTAGAGAAGAGCTAACACCTATACTTCTCAAATGCTTCCAAAATATAGCAGAGGGAGGAACACTCCCAAACTCATTCTACGAGACCACCACCACCTTGATACCAAAACCAGAAAAAGATGTCACAAAAAAAGAAAACTACAGGCCAATATCACTGATGAACATAGATGCAAAAATCCTCAACAAAATGCTAGCAAACAGAATCCAGCAGCACATTAGAAGGATCATATCCCATGATCAAGTGGGGTTTATCCCGGGAACGCAATGATTCTTCAATATGCACATATCAATCAGTGTGATACACCATATTAAAAAGCTGAAGGATAAATACCATGTGATAATCTCAGTAGATGCAGAAAAAACTTCTGACAAAATTCAACACTGATTTATGATAAAAACTCTCCAGAAAGTAGTCATAGAGGGAACTTACCTCAACATAATAAAGGCCATATATGACAAACCCACAGCCAACATCATTCTCAGTTGTGAAAAACTGAAACCATTTCCACTAAGATCAGGAACAAGACTAGGTTGCCCACTCTCACCATTATTAATCAACATAGTTTTGGAAGTTTTAGCCACAGCAATCAGAGAAGAAAAAGAAATAAAAGGAATCCAAATCAGAAAAGAAGAAGTAAATCTGTCCGTTTGCAGATGACATGATACTATACCTAGAAAATCCTAAAGATGCTACACGAAAACTACTAGAGCTAATCAATGAATTTGGTAAAGTAGCAGGATACAAAGTTAATGCACAGAAATCTCTTGCATTCCTATACACTAATGATGAAAAATCTAAAAGAGAAATTAAGGAAACACTCGCATTTACTACTCCAGCAAAAAGAATGAATAAAATATGTGGGAATAAACCTATGTGAGGAGACAAAATACCTGTATGCAGAATACTATAAGACACTGATGAAATAAATTAAAGCTGATACAAACAGATGGAGAGATATACCATGTTCTCAGATTGGAAGAATCAACATTGTGAAAATGACTATATTACCCAAAGCAATCTACAGATTCAATGCAATCCCTATCAAACAACCAATGGCATTTTTCACAGAACTAGAACAAAAAATTTCACAATTTGCATGGAAACACAAAAGACCCCAAATAGCCAAAGCAATCTTGAGAAAGAAAAATGGAGCTTGGAGAATCAGGCTCCCTGACTTCAAAGCTACAGTAATCAAGACAGTATGGTACTGACACAAAGACAGAAATATAGATCAATGGAACAGGATGGAAAGCCCAGAGATAAACCCATGCACATATGGCCACCTTATCTTTGATAAAGGAGGGAAGAATACACAATGGAGAAAAGATAGCCTCTTCAATAAGTGGTGCTTGGAAAACTGGACAGCTACATGTAAAAGAATGAAATTAGAACACTCCCTAACACCATACACAAAAATAAATTCAAAATGGATTAAAGACCTAAATGTAAGGCCAGATACTATAAAACTCTTAGAGGAAAACATAGGCAGAACACTTTATGACATAAATCACAGCAAGATCCTTTTGACCCACCTCCTAGAGAAAGGGAAATAAAAACAAAAATAAACAAATCGGACCTAATGAAACCTAAAAGCTTTTGCATACCAAAGGAAACCAGAAACAAGATGAAAAGACAACCCTCAGAATGGGTGCAAATATTTGCAAATGAAGCAACTGACAAAGGATTAATCTCCAAAATATACAAGCAGCTCATGCAGCTCAATATCAAAAAAACAACCAACCCAATCCAAAAATGGCCAGAAGAGCTTAAATAGACATTTATCCAAAGAAGATATACAGATTGCCAAGAAACACATGAAAGGATGCTCAACATCATTAATCATTAGAGAAATGCAAATCAAAACTACATGAGGTATCACCTCACACCAGTCACAATGGCCAGCATCAAAAAATCTACAAACAATAAATGCTGGAGAGGGTGTGGAGAAAAGGGAACCCTCTTGCACTGTTGGTGGGAATATAAGTTGATACAGCCATTATGGAGAATAGTATGGAGGTTCCTAAAAAAACTAAAAATAGAACTATTGTATGACCTAGCACTCCCACTACTGGGCATATACCCTAATGAAAACCATAATTCAAAAAGAGTCATGTACCACAATGTTCATTGCAGCACTGTTTACAATAGCCAGAACATGGAAGCAACCTAAGTGTCCATCGACAGATGAATGGATAAAGAAGATGTGGCACATATATACAATGGAATATTACTCAGCCATAAAAAGAAACAAAATTATTTGTAGTGACGTGGATGGACTTAGAGTCTGTCATACAGAGTGAAGTAAGTCAGAAAGAGAAAAACAAATACCATATGCTAACACATATATATATGGAATCTAAGGAAATAAAAAAATTGGTTCTGAAGAACCTAGGGGTAGGACAGGAATAAAGATGCAGATGTAGAGAATGGACTTGAGGATATGGGGAGGGGGAAGGGTAAACTGGGACAAAGTGAGAGAGTGGCATTGACATATATATATACACTACCAAATGTAAAATAGATAGCTAGTGGGAAGCAGCCGCATAGCACAGGGAGATCCACTTGGTGCTTTGTGAACCCCTAGAGGGGTGGGTTAGGGAGTGTGGGAGGGAGATAAAAGAGGGACGTGATATGGGGGGATATATGTATACGTATAGCTGATTCACTTTGTTATACAGCAGAAACTAACACAACAGTATAAAGCAATTATACTCCAATAAAGATGTTAAAGGAATAGAAGGCCATACCATGAAAATTCTTGATAATCTTTAACAATTAAAATCTAGTTAATTTCACTTTGGTAAATAATGTAGCACACTCTCCCATATCAATAAATTTGTATCTACATAATTTTTCTATTAATTCCTATAAAGAGTTCTACTTATAGATATTTAGTTTTAAATTATTATTATTATATATAGTTTTTTACATTTAATAAGCACTTATTTTTGATATTGGGCTTTTTTCCTTATTTAGAAATTTAAAAAATATGAACATATTTATTCATATGTTCCTATATGATATCCTTATATTAACTTGGGGTGAATTCCCAGAAGCAAAATTCCTTAATCAAGGTGGGCCTGGTCAACAGAGATAGCACTTTCCCTCCAGAAATTGGATACCAACTTACATACCTTACAACAGCACATGAGAATGCATATTTCTCCCTATACTGGCCAACATTCAGCACAGTCATTTTTGTTAAAGTTCTGCAACCTGATAGAAGGAAAATAGCATGACGTTTAAAATAATTTTCTTATTAATAATTGCTTGTGTTTAAAAAAATGTAATGTTAGAATAAGTGCGTAACAGATTAAGAAGTAGTGGCACCTCAGTGCAATCACATGTCTCTGCAACATCCACGTACAACTTCAGTTCACTAAAATATTACATATACGCATCTGAGAACTTTTGTCATCCATGAGGATTTTAGAGGAAGACTGAAAGTCAAATGGAATCCAAGACTTTTCAGTAATCCACTATTGTTAATATGTCAAGTTCATCCACAACCAAGTCTCATCTCCTTGGAGGCCATCAAGCCACATATTTACAACAGAGATATTGTTGGGCCATAGCTTATTCTTCCCTTCAAGCTTTCCCCACCTCCTGAGTTTTTCTTGGGCCCTTCTTGACCTCAATTTTCAGTTTAAAATTTATGCTCTCAGGTCTAACTTCTCTTTTTCAATTCATCACTTTGTGTTATTTTAATATTCTGATAACTTATTTTCAAAGTTAACCTAACATTTTCCCCACAGTGTTCTAAATGTCAGGCTGTTGTTCCTGATGAGATTTCAATTCCTACATTGCAGACCAATAGAGTGGATGGACTGATTAGGTCTCTGTAGAGCTCCATACATGTTGTGCATTAAAGTATTAATTAACTAATTAATTAATTAATTAATTCTAGAGTCTGCTTGGTAGGATATACCTTTTATTGAAACAAGGATAACACAACAAGCTTGGAAATCCTCTGTTATATTGAAATAATCTGAACATTCCAGGTGTATCCTAGCCACTCAATTCTTCAGTTTCTAATTTGTGGATTATTATGATTTTCCTTGATCCTTTTCTTTTTATGGTTCTCTTTTACTGATGGTTCTCTGCCACATCTGTGAAATAGCATAACTTCTCAGCATGTTTTCAGAGTGTTGTATAACTTGCTAAATGTGTGGCTGAGAGATTTTTTTTGTAGTATTCTTATTATTTTAAGTAGCTGTTTTTCAAAATCATTTTCTATTTACCTCAGCAGGTCTGTGATCACACACAGTACATTATTATTTCAGTAGGATATGAAAAACAATAACAGCGTTGATCGAAAGAGCTTGAGGAAAGACATGATTACAATTCAGGAAAACAAAAGACAAAAAAGCGGATGAACAGATACAATCTATTATAACTGGAGACTGAGAGGTCACTACAGCTGGAATGACCACAGAATAGGTGGGTTTTTAGATAACATTGTTCTATTTTTTTTCCTGATTTATAAAAGTAACATATGTGTATGACCATTAGAGAAAATTTGAAAAATAATATAAATATATAAAAAGGAAAATAAAAACTATGGCGCCTAGAAAAATATCTTTTGACAAATGAATACCTCAAAAAACTGTGGTACAAAGTTTTTTACTTTAAATTATTTCTTTAGTATTTTACTATATGTTAAAAATTACTTAATATATAATTTAAAGTCCTTATTACTATGTAAATAATATGTATTTAAAACTTTTTAAATTATAAACGAAGCTTTTATAGCTTTGTACTTAAGGTTTTACATATTTCCAACTATTTCTAGAGAATACATTTCTCAAAGTGAAATCATTGTGCCAAAGAATATAAACATTTCAAGTCTCAATAATTATTGTTAAATTTCCTCCAGAAAAGTTGCCAAATCTTTCACATTATGAGAATGTCTGTTTCTTTGAACCACCACAAGCATTTATATATCTGTCATGGGTTGAATTGTGTCTCCCAAAAAGACATGTCGAAGCTTTAGTCCCGGGTACCTATGAACATGACCTTATTTGGAAGTAAGCCTTTGCAGGTATAATCAATTTAAGATGAGCTCATGCTGGATTAAGGCAGGCCCTAAATCCAGTGACTGGTGTCTTAATAAGGAGAGGGAGCTTTGGAGATATACAGAGATACAGAGGAGACAGGGAATAAGGCCCTCTGAGACAGAGGCAGAAATTGGAGTTATGTTGCCACAAATGAAGGCAGGCTAGGGATTGCTATGAGCCATCAGAAGCTAAAAGAAGCAAGAAAGGATTTTCCCTTACAGTCATTCAAGGGAGCATGGCCCTGCCAACAACTTGATTTTGGACTTCTAAACTAAGCCTCCAGAACTGTGAGAGAATAAATTTGTTTTGTTTTTTAAATTTTTATTTATTTATTTATTTTTGGCTGTGTTGGGTCTTCGTTTCTGTGCGCAGGCTTTCTCTAGTTGCGGAGAGCGGGGGCTACTCTTCATCGCGGTGCTCGGGCTTCTCATTGTCGTGGCTTCTCTTGTTGTGGCTTGCGGGCTCTAGACGCGCAGGCTCAGTAGTTGTGGCTCACAGGCTTAGTTGCTCCGTGGCATGTGGGATCTTCCCAGACCAGGGCTCGAACTCGTGTTCCCTGCATTGGCAGGCAGAGTCTTAACCACTGCGCCACCAGGGAAGCCCATTTCTGCTGTTTTAAGCCAGGCAGTTTGTGGTAATTTGTTACAGCAGCCTTAGGAAACTAATACAATATCCTTAAAAAAAAGTCTATAATTATATAGGCTTTTAAAGATGTATGTCTCTCAATACTAGGGAAGAGAAGCCTTTTTTCTTATGCTTGTGGCACAGTAACTGTTGTCTGGCATGTCTGCTTTGGCAGATTGGCCTGAGGGTTTGACAAGGCTATTTTGACAGACCCCTTATTTACTGGTTCTTCCTTACGGCAGACGTTTTCTAACTGCGGCTTTCTAATTTTTATTTGTGAGATTCCCCCTTTGCAACACCAACCCTCCACTAAAGGGGGTCATATGCACAGAGCTGTGTAAAGCTTGGAGTTTTTACTTCTTATGAGAGACTGTTTTTCAACACCAAAGTCCTGACGAAGGCAAAATTTCCCTGTTGTTACACTGGGACAAGGACAACTATAGTTTTAGACCCTCTTCTTTGTCTTGAGTGGACAAACGTTGAGAGTCCCACTTGTATTTAGAAGTCTTATTTCCAACTCTACACTAAATTCAGATTTAATACCATGTTTTCTCTTGTTGTTGGTTATTAAAACTACAGTTCTCTAGATGCAGATTCTGTATTGGGGCCTAATTTCTCCTCTTGAAGCCTGAACTAGTGAATTTTCCATTTGCCTTTACATTGTCTCTTCATTACTGGAATGAAATGAAGCTTCAAATTTCCTTCTGGAAGCTTCAAGTTTCCTTTTCTTTATAGTTCAGCTATGATAAAAATAAAACATACATAATAGTTACTACTTGTTAATGCTTTTAGCTAGTTTGGCTAGTGTTTATATCTCAAGCAACAAAGAGAGAGAGAGAGAGAGAGAGAGGGAAAGAGAGGGAGAGAGTAAAGTTATTGAGGCAAAAGTTATGAGACATGTAAATATGGTGTTACTATAGTGAAATGGAAGATGTTTAACTCAGGCTAGAAGTATTAGTCAAGTAAACTAATGCACGTGTTTGTAACGTATAACCACCCAATTCAATGGCTTAACATGATAAAGGTTTATTTCTTGCTCATATAATAAAAAGATAATAGGTTAAGCAAGTGGTAACTCAGGGGCCCAGGCTCTTTCACCTTGTGACCCTGCTGTCTTGATCATATGACCTCCAAGATCCCTACTGAAATAGACCAGAGTGAGAATGAACACACAGGCCAAAAAGAGGCCACATCTGAAGCACAAGAAGTCAGTCACATGGTCTAAGCTTAATTTGAAGGGATCCTGGAAATGTCTTCTTCCTGGATTCCTAGGAAGAGAAGTAGATATGAGTAATCAGGCTGTGTCCCACTAGGTGAAGTGAGGAAGATCCCCAGGAGTTGCTAATAAAACGTCTATGTCATTATGTTCACAGTTTCCCTAAGATAGGGATAGTCAAATATAGTAAAGTTCCTTAAATCCGTGCACTGAGAGGAATGCAAGAAATTGAGTTTACAAGTGGTATATGTTCAGAAATAAACCACCACCAAATATATCTCATTTTGGATCCTGCCTTGTTGAAAGGAAAACGAAGATGGTGGAAAAAACATAATTCTCTTTCAGTAATATATCAATACATTTATAAAACAATGGACAACTAGCATAATTCTATATAGCCATCTCTTAAGGGAGCTAAATGTTATATTGCTGCAAGTTATTGATGTTGTTTCCTCTTCTAAAGCTTTTAGTGTTGTATTCAGCTCTCATCTTTTAAAGTATCTTTCAAATTTACATACACCTGTTTTTAACCTGAAAGCAAAGCCTCCTGGCCAAGGTTAGCTTTATAAAGTGCTTACTATTACTTAATATTGAAACTTTCATATACAGAAGTTTCTGCGACTGAACTCTGGATATTAGAAAACTCATTAAGCCAGAGTTTTCTCTTATCCTCTTAGTCATTCCCTCCAACTAAGCTTATTCCAATTCCTAATTAGACTGCAATTTCCTTGTTAGATTGAAAGCTTACTCAGAGCTCACACCTTCATTGAAAATCAGACTAAGTTCTTGTCTCGTAGGGATGAATCCTATAGTCTCTTTGTGCTTTCATTTGCTGATTGGGATACTATTTTAAAATGAACTGATATCCTGATCAATAACATTGCCCCCTACCCAATGTAATATGATTCCCTGATGATTTTTAGCTGCTGGTTTTGCCTCCACCAAATCAGGCAACCTTCAATATAGAAGCCAGTCAAAATCAAACCTATGTTGATCATATCCCTTTGGATCACAGAATTGGGTCTGCTGGCCATCTTCCTTGATCAAAGTGGTTCTCTAGGTCAGTCCTCCAAACTGGTTTGATACAAAGTTCCAACAAAACTGGCATCATCTTTTCTTAATCATTCTAGCTAAGATTTTCTTCTTCCTTCGAGTTCACTTATAAAGTTTTGTACCTGATAATACATCTTCATTTCTCAAACTCTTTGAGTACCTATAGAGACAGCAATAACGCTGAGTACTATAGAGAGAAACAAGAGTAAGAATGAAGTCTTATTTTGAGATATTCATAGTCTAACCAGAGTAATAGATATGTAAACATATATATATATATAATACAACATTATAATTGCTACAATGACTATTTGAACAAAGTACTGATAATCTGTCAAGGAATAAAAGCAATCAAATGTTAAGGAATATGTCCAATTAATGACTATTTCAATATCTTCTTCCCCCTTTACTAGGACTTTGGAAAGTGCTTCTTCATTTGTGGCCAATATATTTTCCCCACATCTCAACATGGCTTTCAGTTTCCAACCATACTCAGAGTCTAAATGTTCTAGCTGAAGTTTCCTATGATCTACTGAGGGACAGGACCTGTTGGGTGAATGAGGCGCTGGAGGATGGTGACAGTCCAGTAAACTTGTTTGGAGGAGGGGAGGGCTGAGATGGGGCACCAGCTGGTGCAGACACCAGTGTGTGGATGGGCAGTGGGAAGGAGCCAGGGACTTGCGAGAAGCTGCCCACTGTTTAGGAAAGGTAGGAAGCTGAAAGACTCTGCGCCTGTGTGAATCAATAAATTTCCTTTCACAGGGTGTGTGCTTTCATAATGCTTTCTATTCTCCCTGGTAAACTTATGTTGTAAACTGCTGTTTATCATTTGCTCCTTCTGGCTGGGTGGTAATTCAGTGACACAAGGAATAGTATGACGTCTGAGTTTGTTCTGGTAATTGAATTTCATTTTCTAATCTAGCTCTACTGGAAGTAAAGAGAAAATTTGGAGTTCCATCTGATCTTGTAACTATTTCCCGATTGGTTTAGCATACAATGGGTATGCTGGGCCAGAAACCTTGAGAAACAGACTTAAGAACTAGCATCTTGGGTCTAATTGTATAGGGAGACAGCAGCTTTTTTTTTTTTTTTTTTTTTTTTTTTTGCAGTACGCGGGCCTCTCACTACCGTGGCCTCTCCCGCTGCGGAGCACAGGCTCCGGACGCGCAGGCTCAGCGGCCATGGCTCACAGGCCCAGCCGCTCCGTGGCATGTGGGATCTTCCCAGACCGGGGCACGAACCCGTGTCCCCTGCCTTGGCAGGCGGACTCTCAACCACTGCGCCACCAGGGAAGCCCGCGAGACAACAGCTTTTTATTAATATGATGCCATGCTTAGTAAGCACAGATCCATGTGTCTTAAATCTTTTCATGAGGCAAAGAACTCAAATTCTGAGATAATACATAGGTGTTGTTTTAAACCATTAAATTGGTTAATTGTTTACTGCAGCAAAAAATAGCTAAAACAGGTGGGGTGGCTGGAAGAGGAAGGGTCATGAAACCAAGGAAGAAGCACGTAGGTAAAAACTATCTTATTCCTAATGTTCTAATTCTTAAGTGAAGCGGGGAAGGGGGTTCATGGTTGCTCTTTTACTGTGCTTCATAACATATATGAAATATTTACTACCTGTTTCTCTTGTATGTATCTCATATTACATGGAAACAGTTTAAACCTCTTGTGCTGTTTCATTCATGGTTTTGTGGCAGAAGCAACTTACCAATATTTTCAAGTGAAACTTCCCCTTCAGAAAAAACACATATTGCACAATGTATTTTCACAAAGGACAGGAGTGAGGTTCTCATTCAGGTTTTTTGATTCCTGTTGATTCCACACTAACATTAGAAACACTGAAAATTTGCTTCCCCATCACATATAATTAAATTAAAAAGCCCATATGAAATCTTTGCTTAACTTTTTATCTTTTACATTTTTTACATTACATGAATTGGGGTATTAAAAGAAAAGAGAGATGCCATTTAGTATACATATTTATCGAGCACCTACTAGGTGCCTGGCTCTCTGCATTTGGTGGTGCCTGTGCCTATTTAATGGTCTGTAATTAAAACTGAAGGGTGTGTTTTCTTTAATTTATACTCTTGGATACCATATTAGTTTCCTAGGACTACCAAAATAAATTACCATAAAGCGGGTGGTTTATAACAACAGAATTTATATTCTCACAGTTTTGGAGGCCAGAAGTCTGAAATTAAGGTGTCAGCAGAACCAAGCTCCCTCCAAAGGCTCTAGGAGACAATCTTTCCATGCCTCTTCCAGCTTCTGAATGCTGCAGGCATTCCTGGGTCTGTGGCTGCAGAGCTCCAATTTCTGACTCTGGCCTCACTTGACTTTTCTACTTCTCCCCATATGTCTTTCCTCTGTGTGTCTCTTCTAAGAACACTTGTCACTGGATTTAGGACCCATCCTGATAATGCATGATCATCTCATTTTGAGATCCGCAATTTAGTAGCATCTGCAAAGACTTTTTATTTCAAATAAGATCATACTCTCTGATTCTGGGATTAGAATACAGACATACCTTTTGACTGCCACCATGTAACCCACTGTAACTGTAATCTAGAATTCAGAACACAGAAATGATAATAATATATTTTCATTAGAATTACATGACTCCTTATACCACTTTGTTGTTAAAGTACATAAGTAACAAATGGAAATTTCCCCCAAAACAATTTTAAGTGTTTAAAGCAAGAAAGTGATTCCCTGCTTTATTTTAAATTTGATTCATTTCAAATTTCACTCATGATCTTTGACCCCTAATAAGAAATTCATCATTCTAGAGAACCATTCTCCACCAGGGTTAGACTAAAAAACATATCCTCTGAGGAAAGGGCTTACCAAATATCCATGTTGTAGATAGGAAAAATATTCTGGAGTTTATGAAAAAAACTGTTTGATATACCTACTGTCTTTATCACCCACACTAGATATCAAAACTGAAAAATTATTAATACCTTGGAGGGATAGTGAGAAATAATTATACGGTTAAAATGTAAAAAAACAAAAACGAACCTCTAATCAGTAATCATACCATTAGGAGCCTCATGTTGTTGATGTCTATTAAACATATTCCTCTGTCACACTGCTTTAGCAGCCAAACTAAATATGCTAATTGTTTTGCAAAACTCTGCAATAATCCTTTGGGCTATAGTGATGAGAGCTGTTTAACTAAACATACACCTTAAAACTTCTGTCTGCTGGTGTAATCTAGTAATCATAGGCTTACACGGTCCTTATATACTTCTGTTCAATTTCTTTGCATAATTTCCTTAAAATACTATTCCTAAATCTGAGTTTTAAAACATGAAGAATATATTACATATTTTCTTCCTGTATTGAGAGCTGCATAAAATTTAGAAAACATACTTCACCTATTATAAGAGAAAAAACAAAGAGTAATAACATTTTATCTCACATCAGTGATAACATATTTTCTTCAAGACTCACATGGACCTAAATGTTATGTCAAGTCTTGTGTCTTTTTTATTGCATTACATTCCCTCTCCCTTTCCATATCCTTTAAAATATGCATATGACAAACACAGGATACATTTTCTTTGAACCAATTCCTCCTTCTATTATAAGAGCATACTTTAATTTCAGGGGCTACTCCAAAGAGCAATTCATATCAGGAGATTTGTACACAAAGAAAAAAAAATGAAAAAAAAAAAAACACATGCAACTTAATGAAATACAAAATAAAATACAATCCAAAATATAAAATACAAAAAGTCTGGAGTGTACATGGAGACATCTGATGTATTTATAGTATGCTGAGGTTTGATTAGCAGGTCAGACAAACTGAAGGGCTGTTCTGTTATTCAGAGTACAGATCGAGACTCACCCACGCGAAGGAGAATGACTCTGAGTTTGAAGTTTGGGTCAGGTGTCTGTTCCTATATCACATCATCGTATTCATGTCATCATGATGAATGCAATGTAACTTAACACTAATACCGTCTAATTCCAGCTGAAAAGAATATGCGATTGTATCACAACCTAAGGCTGCTTGTTTTTTCATCCTACCACTTGACAGCACAACAGAAGTCAAGGGTTATCACCAGTGGTGAGTAACATTCTATAATAATTCCATGTGAGCTAAGGAGGGACTTTTGGACGTTCCCCCAAGAAAGCAAATGTATCCCAAATTGTAAAACTAGAAGCATCTTCTGTAGCCTTAATCTGGACATATTTTATCTTTGCCTTAAACTAAGAATGTGAGGTTAAAAAAAGTGATAACCCATGCGGTTTCTAAATGTATTCTTTGCATATAAATCAAACCGTATGCAAATAATCATTTAAGTAGAAAAATGCCAAGAATTCTGTCCACGTGTATCAATAAATTCAGCTGAAAGCGCATGCTCTGTAATATTACTTATAAAAATAACATTGTTCAGTTTAACCTTTTCCTTTTTTACAGAAGCTGACTCCTTTTCAATAGTCTGATTATCAGGATTAGATGATAAATCAGAATAACTTCTTCTGAGGTTAAACAGAGATTTTTTTCCCCAGTTTTCATGAATTAGAAGTTTATCGCCATTGCTTGCCTTAATCACTAAACAACAACCACAATAACAATAAAACTCAAGCGCAATACAGGGGTCTTTCTTTGCTTTGTTTTGAGCAAGCTTAAGGTGCTCCAGGTTTTCTGAAATGCCTACATGAACTAAGCTAGTTTTGAAAAGATACTATGATTTATGGCTTCTCATGTTTACACCGGATCTATATTTAATCACCAGTGCATGTCTGTCAGAAAGTCATATATTTGTAAAGGATGAAACCAAAAAATTTAGGCTCCTTTTGGATGATTGTAAGAGTAGGTCTAATTAAAACATATCAATTACCAAAGTCACTTTAAGAAGTGACTTTGAAGTACAATACCTCCTTATCTTAAAAATTCATTGGGAGTCAAACATTCACCTTCACCACAACAATGACCTAACAATGAATTACATGAAAAATTTACTAAGATTAAGAACAATCTTATTCTGATAGTTATAATGAAAATCTAACCAATAAGAAAGATTGCCAAAATTAGATTTAAGTGGAAGAAATACATGTATTTTTTTTATCTTGAGATAAATTTATTTATTTTGAGATGATTTGAAAACTGCCTTCCATCAATTATGTGGGATTTGGTTAGGTTAAAGGAAGTTCAAGGTTAACCATGCATTTTCCCTTTGATTCTCATAGAGCATATCTTGTTACTTGGAAAGGTTTTCCATAAGGGTGAATTTGAAAAAGTTTGGAAAAGTAGTCACATTTTTACCGTCATGGAAAATTTGTCACATGGCCAACACTTAGCATAGTTTTGTTACTCCGATATATATTTATATTGAAATTGCCTTATTCCTTGCTGTCTTATCATATATAGATATGCCTCATCCAACTATACAGAGTTTTCTAAATCCACTAGTATACTAGGCTTTTGAGCCACAAAAAATGGATTGTTCTTACTCATATTTACTGAAATATTACCTCACTAATATATAACATACTCTATTTGCATAAAAGTCTCCTTTATTTGTACATATCGGCAGGGAGGAGGAATGAACCTATTTGCTATTAGGAAAGATCTCCAGAAGCAAGCATTTTCCTCCTCTTTCAGTGAACTTTGTATATTTTGGCAGTCACTGATGCCATGGGCATACAGGCAAGGCAGCTTCCTACTTGACAGTCAAGCTTCCCAGAGACTAGCAGCAACAAGAATTAAAGCACAAGAGAGTGTAGTTCAAGCAGTTAATCTTATTAGCTATTTTTTAATATGGATTTTTTCAAATGCATGCAAAAGTGAATGGAATAGTAAAATTAAACCCATGTATATATATTCTAATTTCAACAATATGTCTAATTGTTTTATCTACTGCTTCCCTCCAGATTATTTTCATGCAAATCTGAGACATTATTTCATCTATACGCACATCAATAAATCTCTAAAAGACAAATACTCTTTAAACAAAATCATAACCACAATATGATTATGACAACTAAAAGTGAATAATAATTCCTTCATGTGATTAAACTTTCAAATAATTAAATTCTTACCCCGCAGAATATTTTTATCTCGGCTTTAGATGCTTGAACTGCTATTGATTCAGGTGTTATGCTAACTTCTCCATTCGAGACAGAATTTAGTCTCCGGAACAACACTTTGTAGTAGGTATTATTATCTCATTTTTTTCAGATTGAAACCTACATGAAATGAATTTCCCAAGGTCATAGTGGCAGAACAGGTTCAATTTCTGGCATCTTGTTCCACTACCTATACTCTTTCTTACCTAGATCCATATAATTTAGTTTATTTCAGAGTAGAAGAATATGAGTTGAATTACACCCAAATATATACATCACTTTTTTCTAAAATGCCACATGTATTTGAATATGTACAAAAATATACTTTTCTTATAGCCTACAAATACATTTTTCTTTCTTTTCTTTCCTTTTTCCTTTCCAGTTGATAGTAAACATACTTGGGTTTTGCTCATAACTCAGAAATGCCTATTCTATATTCTATAATAATATTCTATATTCTTAATAATGAATTTACTAGAAGCTTCTGTTTTATTTGCTGTAAAATAGTTTATGCATGCCTTGGCATATAAGTGTAAAGAGAAATGTTTTTTTCCATCTAGCTAAAATATTTCAGACAGCAAGAGTATTAGAGAATTAATATTTAAAATATATTTTGACATGTAATTCTACATTTTCAATTTAAAAATAGGTTCCATAATTGATATTGGCTTCTACATTAATGTAAAATGAAAGGCTTAACAGTTTTAGGACCCCAAAACTATAGGAACTGTAAAATCAGGGAAAACGCTAAAATCAGGGACTTGGCATACACAAAATGAGTGCTGGCTGCAGCAAAGGAAACTCACTTAAAAATGTATTGGCTTGAACTAAACTGTGACTGAACCTTGTTTGAAGGTTTACATGTGGTTGTGAGCACTCCTGGAAGTTTGACTCCAACTGTTCCTTATATTTTCACCTCATGCTTCCCATTGTCCTGAGACATCAAAGTATATAAATATTGATGAAATTAATCACCTTTGTGAAATGATTCTTACATCTGGATTCCTTATTCCAGTTATTAGGGTAATCTACTATGTGGAAGACATTCTGCCAAGCTTTGCAATGGATGTAAGGATGAATACAGCTCTGCATCCTCCAGTACAGAGATTGAAAATATAATCCTATTCAGGAGATTATGTGTTATATGAGATATATTTATAAATTCTGAGTATGTGAAAAAGGAGAAAGACCATAGAGACAAACTGGGGAGAAATCAGGATAGGTTTGAAGACAGGATTTTTTAAAAATTCATTTCTGTGTGAAACACTTGTTCCTCCAGCTAACCAAGCTGAAAATCTTGAAGGCGTTTTAAATTTCTCTGGATGTTAGCCTTCACTTCCAAAAAGATGTTGTTGCTACAGATTCTACCTTGGGACTGTTCCTTTCTCCATTCACAATCAGCACAATAAATCAAGACCTTAACTTATTTCTAAAGTTTCAATTTCCCTTTGTTGAATCTAACAAAGCTTCCAGATTGATCTTCCTAAAGAGCAGTTTTACATTGTTATTAGGATTAGGGCTACAGGAAACATGGATGAGAGGCTAATAATTCTCTGGAAAGCATCTCTTACCTAAAAATCAAGGGATTATTATTGTCTAGATCTGTGGTTCTCAAAATTTAAGATGCACAGAGTCACCTGGAAGGCTTATTAAAACTCCCATTGCTGTGTCCTAGATTTTCTGGTTCAGGAGGTCTGGGAAGAGACCTGTGAGTTTGCATTTCTAAGAATTGCACATATACTACTTAGGTTGCTGGTTCTGGGATCATATTTGGAGAACTACTAGTCTATATCACTATTATGAGCATGGTGAGTAGAAAAACCACTAAACTTGTGAGATGTTCTGAGATCTCTTTCAGGTGCTCCCTATGCTAGAACTATGAGATTATGGAATTGGGGTAGTCTCTTGAGATTTCATGTTTTCACCTTGAGCTGGCTTGAACTGGCTTGCAAGGATCAATTTTGTGAATCTCTTCTAAACGCTGGGTTCAGTGATGTCCTTGAAGCTGGAAATCAGCCAGAGTGGGAGTATTTACACTATGAAAATGGACAATTGTTCCAAATCAGCTTCTTTTTTCAATTTTGAAGAACCAATTGTGAAATAATTACCAGCACACCATTGATTAGATCTATATTAATTTCCATAAGATTTTGGATGCTCTAATAATTTTGAAACTTCTCACTCTCTTTTGAATCATCTGTTTTTCTCTGAGCATCAGGTTGCTCTTTCTCAGTCTATCTAAGGCAAGCCGGGAATAAAGACACAGACATAGAGAATGGACTTGAGGATACAGGGAGGAGGAAGGGTAAGCTGGGACAAAGTGAGAGAGAGGCATGGACATACATACACTACGAAATGTAAAATAGATATCTAGTGGGAAGCAGCCTCATAGCACAGGGAGATCAGCTCTGTGTTTTGTGACCACCTAGAGGGGTGGGATAAGGAGGGTGGGAGGGAGGGAGATGCAAGAGGGAAGAGATATGGGAACATATGTATATGGATAACTGATTCACTTTGTTATAAAGCAGAAACTGACACACCATTGTAAAGCAATTATACTCTAATAAAGATGTTTAAAAGAAAAAAGCCTATATTATAAAAAATATTATGAATCTAGGACTTAGAGAAGTCAGTTGGTTGGGAGCAAAGACAGTAATGACCATATTTCATTTAAACTGATTCAAACTTCATGGAAACTTCTATATCATGATGCATAGATGCAGGAAAATAAATGAAAGAAAACTTGAAATAAATGTATACCATATATTCTTGGTTTTCTTCTGAAGAGAATGTTCTTAAAGATCAGGCCCTAGACTCTCTTCTCTTCAAACTTCTCTTTATACTTTCTCCAAAGGAAATTTCATCCTATAGTATTCATTAACTCACTTTGGAAATGACTCCTAAATTTGTATCGCTTATGAAAAAAACTCTTTATTGATCTCTATATGGGAACCTTACTGTTTTCATTTCAATAAACAGTCCTTGGATCTCAAGGCCTTTGCACATGCAGTTCCCTCTGTCTTTTATCACTTCACTCTCTCATCTTTTCTTATAACTCGGATATCAGTTCAAAATTACTTCATTGGGAACCCCTGCCTCCCAAATAGTACAGAAGAAGTTATTTTTCCTATAGCACTGTGTACTTTTGGTTTCAAGGTTTTTGTCATTTATAATTTCATAGGCATTTCTGTTTTATTTGATTAATGTCTGTTTCCTCTCAATAGACTATAAGCTTCACCATAGTGTGTTTATAGTCACTACTATAGGTGTCAATAGTTAACAGCTATCCAGTAAGAACTCACTATTAATGGGGAACAGCCAGAATTCACTTATTTACTTTTCTCTTTTCCTTTCCTTCCTTTCTTCCTTTCTATCTTCCTTTCTTTCTTCCTTCCTTTCTCTTTCCTTTCTTCTCTCTCCCTTTCTTTCTCTTCCTTCCTTCCTTTCTTTTTTTTCTATCTTTCTTTCTCTCTCTTTCCTTTTCTTCTTTCTCCTTCTCCACATCTTTTCCTTTTTCTCTATCTCTTTCACAGTTCCCTATCCCTAATAGATCAGTGAGAGATGTACATTCCTATAATCTGCAAGGAATTATAAAAGCCTACCTATGAGACTGTAATGTAGTGATTCTTAACCCTGGCTGCATATTAGAATCACCTGGGGAGCTTTCAATACATACCCATGCCTAGGCCCACCACAGACCAATTAAATCAGCATTACTGGAGGTGGGGCTCAGGCAGCATTTTTAAAAAGCTCCCTAGGTGATTCTAACGTATAGCCAGGGTTGTGAAACATACTCTAATGGATGAAATCTGAATACCTGTCTGTTCAGGAACCATATAAGCCATTATTTTTGGCCTAGGAAATTTCTAATTCTAATTAAATTATCCTTATATTCATTCATTTATTCATATAAGCCTTCAGAACTTATAATTTTAAACTGTATGTTACTAAATCTTCTATTTGTTACACTAACATTAAATAGTGTATTGATTACTAGAAGCAAAGGTTTCTGCTAGGAGTTGTGAAAGGCTATACAGTGTGGCTCGCTACTTTCCAGATTCTGATCTTTTTGAATGAACTCTTTCCTCTCTTTGCTCATATCATGGGTTTAAACCATAAATTTAACCTTAGAATTTTCTCTTTGTTTATCTTTTCACCGTACATAGTACTTGAATACGTAGTAGCCTTTCACACTGATTGTGCATACGTGATAATGTAGACATTGTTTATGCAAGAAAACCCGTGAACCCCTTCTGTAAAATAAGCACATCCATGCAAAAATATTTCTGCTTTGATCTAAAAACTGTGAGAAGGAGCCTTTGTGATTGCTATAACATCTAGGGGACAGTGGTTAGAGATGTTGCAAAAAGAGAAGCTGAAGGGCTGTTGGGAGTGGGCAGGAAGGGTAGAAATATTTAAACAGAGACATGGTGAAATCAGGAAGCTTTCTCCTCAAAGGGCAGTTGCTGCTGGAGCAACTGAGTCATCGTCCCAGTGTTGTCTGTCCTAGATCCAGTGAACAGGAAGTGAAAGTTCAGTGTTGCTTACTCTCAGTTACCATCCACATAAACAGACACAGGAAGATCAAGTCATGTTACTTAGCCTTACTGCCCTTGGATGTTTTGATAAATATGTTCGCTATTTACTCAGTATAAATACTAAACTTACATACCCCCAAGGCCAAATTTTATAGTTTCCCTTTTGAATTCCTTTCTTTTAAAAGCACTCTCTTTTCCCACATATTTTCCTTTTGAATTCACCAACCTCTGAGCCCCCTGCTTCTCCTCACCTTCTGCTTATGGGAGGGAAGAGCTCATCATGCAGGCCCCTCATAAAGGTAAACTTGGTGCCAGGGAGTAATCCCCTTGGGTCACTAATGGATAGTCACACATCTGAGAATGCTGTTAAGAAGCTTCTGAAGTGGAATGTGATTCCAGCCATAGCAATTACATACTGCTCATATTTCCTAGTTTAGGCTCTGGGGAGTTCAACCACTGCCTATTAACAAGATGACGATGGAAGGAAGCACTGTAAATCTCACAGCAATGATAAAGCTGAAGCTCCTGGAAGAAGTGGGAAAGAGTGAATTACAATTAAGAAACAGAACCATGAACCTTGGCCTTTTAAAAGAACAACACCCACAGTAAGTTAATGAAGAACACGAGAGGATAAACTAAACTGTAAACATTTCTTATATCTCTTTTCAGTTATCATCTGGGTTGTGAGCAGAATGAAAGAGCAAACTAAACATCAAGAGTCCAAATTAGTCTGTAAGATACATCTAATTCTCAAACAAATACCATATCATTTTGAACTTTTTAGAACATTTGGTTTACATATAATTTGGTCATTCCTGTTAGGACAGAGAGGCAAAGAGTTTATAGCTCCTATTACATAGGCAACATTAAAGAAGATTATTTAGGACTTTAAAAAAATAGCTCTCCAAAAAAGAGTTGACCTTAATTGTTATAGAAAGAAGAAAATGCACTAAATATCACACAGAGAGTTTACTAAATGTAGTAGGTTGTATATTAAGCTTTATACAACACATCTGAGAATGCTTATATAACAACTTAAGAGGTTTTATTACTGTGCTCACTTGACAGCTATGAACGCTGATATTGAGAAAGATTATGTAGTTCAATGGTGAGATTACGTAGTTCAATGGTAAACTCACAAACACAAAATACCAAATTAAGAATGGGGACCCAATTCTGTCTGATTCCAAAGTTCACGTGTTTTATTTCACCTGGTGTTTCCTATTGTGAACCTAACTAGGATCTATTTGAGGGAGGTAGAGATAGGAATCTAAAGACCAAAAAGGAGGTATCAAATCACAAATGTTTAACTAGAAATGTTGGATTTTTAAAATGACAATATGGTGAGTTGACATCTCATCTCTTTCCATTGTTTAAACACAGCAAATTTAAAATGTGGAAGATGAGGTAAATTTCCTGGCCATACCCCACAGAATGGATTCATTGATTAATGACTGGTGGGGAATCTACCCTATGTGGAATGAAGGGAGGGCAGCTTGATATTTAGGCTGAAGGATAGGGAGAGGGAGATAATATAATAAAAAAGGCATAAGAATTAAGACATAAGAATGATGAAGAATACCTTGCCTAGTTTACACTTTCCATAGTGCTTTTACTTATATTATCTTGTTTTACACTCACAGTTTGAAGAGTACGATCCACTGTCTATAAAGGCATGGGACACTTCAAAATAAGAAAAAACAAACATTGCCATACATCACAAAACAGTAGAGCATTATTGTCCTTTTGCTTGACCTAAAAGAGGTATGAAATTTTTAAGTATTTTGCTTTTGTTGATTGCTAATATCTCATAGTACCATTGCTAAGTCTGTAGAAAAGATAATTACATTCCTTACTGTCAAATGTACTGAAACAATAAAATAACATCAGACGAGATAGGACCATCCTAGCTAGAGCTATCAACACCCCATTTTGAAATAGGAAAAAAAAAGGAACTATGAATTTATGATTACGTTTGTAAAGCATTCTAAGGTGTACAATTTAATTGCTTTTACAGTTTAAATACCGTGACTTTGTACTGCATTGATAGTAGGTAAAAGATTAATCTGTAAAATTCACAGTTTACCAAGAGCCTAGGAAGTACCAGTGAAGAACACATTTTTAACATGTGGAAGACCCTACCTGCTAAAAATAATCATTTTGTCTCCCTGCAAATACTTTTAGTGCTGCACTGCAAATGAGTTTACAACATTTTTTGACCAAAATCTTTCAGGCCATTGGCTTTAAGTAGAATTAGTGACCGCTCCTTTCTATATAATGGATATTCCTGTTCCGTTGCCAGCAATCCATTAAGATGATTCAGGGAAAATTTGATGAACCATATTTTATAATTGCTAGTCTTATTTACTCAGTCTATCTCAAAAAACCAGTGAGGACAGATAAACTTTCCAAATAATCTAGATTCTGTGTAAGTTAAATATATGCAATTTCACTTCTTAATTTTAAACGACACTTTGGAATTAGAGAAAAGGAATGTTATCTGATAGTTTTTTGGAGAGATCTTTTTATTAATTAGACCAAAAATATAGTTTAGATAGATTTTAGTGGGTCCCCTATGACCAACTCCTGTAAGTACATAAAATCTTCAAAAAAACCCCTAAAATTTCAATACTATGTGCACTATGTATGCATATCTTCAACAGTTTTCTTTAAATTAGTTATTCTATGTGTATATCACATAATATTAATTGATGTACTTGTTTAATAACAGTACGAAGGAGCCATGTTAGATAACACCAGTGGTAAAGAGTCGCAGACTCTGGAGCCAGAATGTCCAGACTGCCTGGGTTCATACCAGGATTTATCTAGTCCTTAACTTCTTATAATTCAGCTTTTTTCATCTGTAAAATAGTTTATCAGTAGTACCTACTTCATAGGCTCATTAGGGAGATTGAAGGGTTTGATGTTTGTAAAGTGCTTATAACAGTTCCTAGAACCTAATAAAGGACTGTATAAGTGTTGTGTGTTGTCCTCTCCCCCTTTATTTTTTTTATAAATATATTTCTCCTATCTGGGCAGTTTTTATTTTCTGACAGATTAATACCATTTCTTAAACGGTGTTAAACAGTTTATTAAACAGTAGTGAATGATGTAAATGTGGAACTATTACAATAACTTTACTAGAAAAGAGTATAAATAAACAGGTGTGGTGGTTGCCCTCATGTTCCTTAGAATTTAGTGAGTAAAATGGGAAAAAAATATAGAACTTATGAATGGACGATTGTTTGAAAGGACTGAAAATCAGTAAATATACAAATAAACAAATGATCACAAACTGGGATAAGTAATGTGAAATCGCAGTGAAGAGTCAATGGTAAAATGAATTGATTGCCTCCCAGGAGTTCACTGAACAGCCAAGGAGGCTTAATGGAAAGAAACGAAGGATGCCTCATTTTTAAAAGTATTTTCATGAAATAAAATTAAATAATATTACTAAGAGCTTAAAATTTAAACATATATACAGACTAAGAAGAATTCCATCTAAGTTAATGCCCATTAAAATCTGTCATCCATTTGCACACACTTGGATATTTATTAAACACACACAATTTATATCCTGCTTTCTCACTTGTTATTTTTGTCAAATATGTTGTATCAGGTTCCTACAGAACTTCGTAATTGCATTTTAATGGCTGTACAACTTTACATCAGATAACACATTCTCTTATTGTTGGACACATATGCTGGTTTTAATACTTTACAATTATAAATTATGATCCAATAAAATATTTCTGTAGATTTTTCTTATTTTGAATTACTTTTCTTTGGATTAACTATAGTAAGTGAGATTATTGGGTCCAAATGTATGATTTTTTTTCTGATCCAACTTTTCTTTCAAAAGTGAACTGACATTAATGTGTTGCAATTACAAAAATAATATTTGATGCGTGTGAAAAATTCAAGCAGTAAGAAAATATATGAAGTAAAAACCTAAGATTTAACATTTTTTACCCCCCAGTAATCATTTGAATTATTTGATGTATATTCTTCAAGACTTTGTCTTAATAATTGGGGATTATACTCCATAGCATAGAGACAAACTGAATAGCAGCCTGCTTTATTTTACTTGATGTGTTGTGGACATGTGTTTATTACCTCTAGTCATAATTTAGAATATTTAATGACTGTATAATAAATATTTTCCTGCATGGTTGTGCTGTAATTTTTTCATGAATAATCCACCACTGATGGTCATTCAGGCTGTTTCCAAATTAGTATTATTATGTTCAAAGAACCAAACATATATCTGCTTTTTGTACTTGTCAAATTATTCCTATTTAATTAATTCCTAGAAGTAAATTTGCTGAGTAGAAATTGTTGTGCACTTAGAATGTAAAGTCCTTCTTCCAAATTGCCTGTCAGAAATGTACTGATCTCTGTCCACAGTGTTTGGAGCCTCCTTCTCGATAGGTCTTTCAATCATTCTCAATTTGACTGGCTGTTTAAAATTGCAGTTCTTGGATTACTAATGAGGTAAAGTATGTTTTCACTTGTCAAATGAATTTTCAGACTTCGTTTATGGTGACTTTTGTTGTGTAGCGACTTTTATTTTTATATTTTATGTAAACAGATATATCCGTTTTTTCCTTTACGATGTTCGGTCAAGGTTTCTTTTTTCTAAATTTAGACCTTCCCTGCACCAAGGTGATGAAAATATTCTCTTAATTTTTTTTTTAATTTTTATGGTTCTATACTTTAAATCTAAACTTTTAATCAAACTGGAGCATGTGTGAGTGTGTGTGTGTGTAATATAGGGGGAGAGGGTATAACTTGTTTGAATAATTTTTTACTAGTTTTCAATTAGAATTTTATTACTTGTGAAGTTATTGCCCGAATTTCTTTTATGTTTGTTCATCTATGTGTTTATTCTTGTTCCTTCCTACAATAAATGGCTTATTTGTTCTGTTATTATTATCTGATGGGGAGATACACTGCATGATACTTGTAATGTTGTCCTATTTTCTTGCATTTGTTTTTCAAATAAAATGTAGTATTAATTAGTTAAGAGTCACACCCTTACACTGGAATTGTGATTGCAGAGAATTCTAATCATTAACTTGGGAGAAAACTTACATCTTTACGGACTGAGTCTCTCCACTCAGGAGCAACATACACCTAATTGCTCATGTGTTCTGTTGGTTTTGTGATTGAACTTTACTTTCTTTTTGTCCTCCATATATCAGTTTTTTAGTTCTTGGGGTGAAAGCAATAAAACTACTCTAACAAACAATTTCAAATCAATTGAACCTTTAGAGGGTATCTCTACAAAAAAAGAAAAATAATGGGTTCAGAAAAAGATGGCCAGAGTAGCTCTGGGGATCGAGGTAGCAGCATGTAATGGACATCTCCAATTCCCCACCATAGAACGATGATGTTGCTATACAGAAAAGGAGGAAGAGATGGTGGGTAGCCAGAAACAAAAGATAGGCTTTATTTTACGCATATTATCATTATTATTAAAGTGAATAGAATAACAATTTTAACTCGATGATTAGTTGATTATTTCTAGAATTAAATTAAGTTTTAAATTTTGTTTTAATAAAAATTTCTGTATTCTTTCAATAATTTGAATATTTTTCTATCTTTTTTCTTGAATTCTCTAAGCATTCAAAATATATATAGGTAATGATTATTTTGTCTCTTCCATTCTAAAATTTATATTATTAGACCTTTTCTTGTCTTATTATAATACAGAGTATTACCCAACACATTGATGAATGTCGCACTTATCTTTTTCCTAATTCTGATGGAAATATCTCCAGTAGTTCACTATTGAATAAGAGTTTTAAAATTTTAATATATGCTTTTTACCATGTTAGAAAGGTTCTTTCATTCACTAGGCTAGGATTATAAATTTTAATTAGGGTTGGATACTGAATTTTTTGAATACTGTTTGGGATACATTGAAATGCAGTTTTTCTCCATTATTTTTGATATTAAATATTGTCAGGTTTGCTTTTGTTGAGTCATCCATGCACTCTTGAAGTAAAGCCTTCTGTCATGTGTATTATTTTAATAAGAACTTTGGACTTGCTCATATTTTATTGATATAACTGCATCAACAACTGTAAGTAAGCTTTATTCATAATTTTATCCCAACCATCTTTGATAGTTTTTAGTTTCAGAATTTCATTTGCCTTTGAATAGAAACCAAGAATAAGCTTTTTGCATTTTACAAGTCTTTCTTCTGTGCTAGAATTTCTCAACTTTGGCACTCTTGACATTTTGGGCCAGTAATTCTTTGCTGTGGGGGCTGCCCTGTGTATTGTAGGGTGTTCAGCAGCATTCTGGCCTATTCCTACTGGAGGCCAATAGAACACCCTCCCCATCACCACCACCACCTTTCCCAGTTGGGACAAAAATATCTCCAGACGTTGATGAATGTCCCCTGGCAAACAAAAAAATCCTCCCCGGTTGAAATCCACTGGTGTATGCTTTGGAAAAGTTTAATGTTTGTGAAACTTCCCTATGAAACCATTTGACCTTGGTGCCTTATGTGCAGTGGTATGGAGTTTTTGGCAGCCTATCCAATTTTTTAAAATATTATTTTTCCAGTGGGGTAGTTAATGTCACAATTTAACCAAGTCTTGTTATGTCCCTCAACGTTCTTTCTTCTGCATGCTCCTCTTTTTCATCTGCATGTTTATCTTGAGCAAGTTCATCATTTCCTATGGCTTCACACAGTACCTGTTTTACAAATGAATTCCAGATCTTTTTCTCCTCTATAGACCTTCTATAATTTCAGATTAATATATCTATCTGTGTTTTATGTATCCATGCCTGGATATCCCACAGGACCCTGACACACCACACATCTACAATATAGTTTATTGTCTTACCTCTTCCTAAGGCCCATCCTCTGTTGGCTGTGGTACTCCATACACTCCATCACACATCACACACATCGCAGACTTAGAAGTCAGACTAGATTCTGACTTTCTTTTTTGTAACCTCACTTTGAATTAGCCCAAGTTCTATGCTCAAATATTTACTTATATCATTTATACCAGATACCTACAACTTCTACCTGGACTGTTTGTATTTTACTGGTGAAGAAGAAATTTTAACTATGAATTTTAAATGCCAGAATCCATATTTATTTACTGAATGTTTTCCAACTACTAAAAACATCAATGTTACAGTAAGAAGAAAGGAAAGGGCTAAAACTCAAGACCTAATGGCACAGTAAATCGAGAAATATATTAACTCAGAGAATTGTCTATAGAAAAGAGCTGCAAGGCTCCATACTTGGCCTGTTCAAAATTTGCTTTAGTTACTTTGTAGATAATAAGGGGATAATTATCATTTTTTTCAGAATCTTTAAAACTAGAATGCATATGTAATAAATATATTGTATAACTTAAGGTTGAAAAGGTGTTTAAAAGTGAAATGAAAGGGTATATCTAACTAGGTAAATGTAGTAGGGACATCTGTAAAGTTCTACATTGAGGTTCAAAAAGCAAACTCCAGCTTATAGCTTATTGATAAAACAAGCAACATGGAGGTTGATGGCAACCAAAAGGAAAGAGCAATTGGAAAACACGGACACTGTAAAGGCCCTTTGTGAATATTTTGGGACTGTAACTCTACGCTAATTTAAAAATAGTCACTACTTACATCATTAATTATACTGCTGGTAAATATTGTTATTCATTAAGACTAAAAAATTCAAACTGTTACACTACAAAGACTCAGTTATCTACTATTTACATTTAAGAAGATAAAAGTTGGTATGATTTACTTGGCAGATCATGTAGATCACTAGGAGTGGGACCTGGATCTGGGCTTGCCTGCTCATAGGGCTGACACTGAGGGATCCAGAGCCTATGCAGAAGGGGGCAAATCAACCCAACAGGTAGAATAGGAACAATTACAAATGAGGATGCTGAGATGACGGAGACATACAACAGCCAGGTTCATTTTGAGATACAAGCAATGTACCCTTCATCTAAAGTCAATAACAGCATCAGTTACTGTGCTAGGGTTTAGGGACCAGGCACGTGTTCTGGAATGGCAAGGTTCCAAGCATGAGCTTCTGCACAGGTAAGTAAGCAGTGATTCAGTTATCAGAATAAAGATTCAAGTGAGAATAAGGTAAAAGCTGAGTTATTAGAACATAGCTATGTGTCATTTCGGGGGTGACTTATGTTTAGTCTCACAGTTAGCTAGAGCTCCAAGTATTCCTCTAGGATGTAAGGAAGTGTTGAGTCTGCAGGTGGTTTTCAAGGAATTCCAGCTTTGTAGAAAGGGCTGCTTCAGCCTGGAGAATTTTACTTGACTGTGAATTGAATATTTTGGATACTTAGGAATATAATGCAGTTGTTATTTCATATACAAGTATAGCATCATGATCAAAGACAGTGGCCTAAAAAGTGCTGCATTGTGCTTAGTTCTGGACATAAAGTTTTATGAGGGATAGTGATGTCTGGTTTAGGAGCAAATTTAATTGCTTAAGATACCAGGCATGTAATGTAAAGAAATGAAGTTGACCCAGAACTGAAAGAAGGAAAGAAGGAAGAAAGGAAGGTAGGAAGGAAGGGAAAAAAGGAGGGAAGAAGGAGGGAGGAAAGGGAGGGGGGTGGGAGAAAGAGAAAGAAGGAGGAAGATGTTAAATGGCAGCTGCCACCTGGCCTCCCTCAAGCAATAAGAACAGGCGAAGGGTGTGGTGAACTGGGTAGTGCATGACCTGGTTAAGGGGCTGCTACTCCAGGGGCCTTTGATCTTGGGACCTTGAAGTATTTACCAAAATGTGAGATATATTTATTATTATGTGATATCTTCTGATTTTTAATTTTGGCAATTGATTTTTTAAAACTATATATGGGTCAAGAAAAATATTCTGCAAACATGGGCCCCTAATCTGGAACTATTCCTCAGGGTAGCAGCTAGAAAAATGCAAGTCATGACTTTTCCCCCACAAAGGACAAGCATAGGAATGTTTAGTCCAGACAAGTCATGAGACATAACTTCAAATATGTTCAAGACTACCATGTGGAAAATGTACTGGTTTTTATTTGAAAAGCAGTATTAGGACTAATGAAGCAGCTTTTAGTACAATATAATTATGGACTTTCTAATGATTAGAGCTGTTCTGGCACAGAAATATCAGAGCGTCTTCTCCTTCAGGGCATGCTGTACTTGGTGGATAAATATTTATTGAAGGAATGAATGAAACTTTGAACTGGGTTGGGAGGTAAGATTTGGATGCCTCTCTAGGACACTGGAGGACATCAGTTTTCCATCCTTTGACAATATATATACCTTTAAGTTGATTGACAACAGTACTGTCCCAGGAATGTAAGGAATTGAACTTTTTTAGATATGTATTCTCCGTCATTACCTTTTATTTAATGTAGATGTGGCAAACAGATTTGCTACTTCCAAACATATTTCTTATAATGATATCACTTTTTAAGAAAAATATTACCTAATTTTTTTTTTTTTGCTTTGTTTTGATCATTTAGTTATGAGTTTGCTCCTTGATCTTTTAAACATTTCTCACAAATGAGAAGGATCTCATTTGGACCTGTGATGGAAATTACAGTATTTGAAGGCTGACGGAAATGTGTTAAAATCATGAGTCCTCCTTATGTGATTTATCTAATTTCTACGAGGCTTAGTTTTCTCATTTACAAAATATTTAGTTGGTTTTTGTGAACTATGCTTAGTTTTCACATCTATAATAGAATACAAGTATTTACTACAGTGTTGAAGGAATTATGGAGCTAAACCATGTAAAATGACTGACCTATATTTGCCCTAGAGTTTGCAATACATATTTACAAATAATCCAAATTCACATTCAAATGCTATATTGCTTAATGGGCAATGCAAGTACCTATAAGAGAGTATTCCCATTTCCTCCCTCTCTTCCCTTAAGCCATGGCTATCATTCATTTCACTTAACCACAAGCTATAATCACCAAATACATTGTTGTTATTATTTTGAACAAACTGTTAGATCAATTAGGAATAGAAAAATAAGATATTTTACCTTCACTTACTCCTTCTCTCATGGTCTTCCTTTCTTCAAGGAGATCTGAGTTTCTGACCTGTATAATTGGCCTTCTCTTTGAAGAACTTCTTTTAATATTTCTTGCAAGGCAAATCTACTGGCAGCAAACACTCTGAAGTTTTGTTTGAGAAAGTATTCCTGCTTCACTCTTTTTCTTTTTAAGCTAAAAATGCAATTTTTTCAAAGACTTTATTTTTTAGCAGTTTTAGGTTCAGAGCAAAATTGAGGTGAAGATACAGAGATTTCCCAAATACCCCCTGTCCCCACACATGCATAGCCTCCCCCATTATCAATATCTCTCACCATAGTGAGACACTTGTTACAACTGGTGAGCCTACATTGACACATCATAATCACCAACGTACTCTCCTTTTCTTTGAAGGATAATTTTGTTGGATACAGAATTTTAGGTCAACGTTTTTTTTGTTTGTTTTCCTCTTAACACTTTAAATATTCCACACCATTCTCTTCTTTTTTTTTTTTTTTTTTTTTTTTTTTTTGCGGTATGCGGGCCTCTCAGTGTCGTGGCCTCTCGTGTTGCAGAGCACAGGCTCCGGACGCGCAGGCTCAGCAGCCATGGCTCACGGGCCCAGCCACTCATCGACATGTGGGATCCTCCCAGACCGGGGCACAAACCTGTATCCTCTGCATCGGCAGGCGGACTCTCAACCACTGCACCACCAGGGAAGCCCCATTCTCTTCTTGCTTGCATAATTTCTATGGTTTCTGAAGAGAAGTCCAATGTAATTTTTATCCCTGTTTCTCTGTAGGTAATGTAGTTTTTTTTTTTTCCTCTGACTTCTTTCAAGATTTAATCTTTGTCTTTGATTTTTTAAAGTTTGAATATATGAGCTTAGGTATAGGATTTTTGGTATTTATCCTGCTTGGTGTTTTTTGAGCTTCCTGTATCTGTGATTTGGTATTTGTCACTAATTTTGGAAAATTCTCAGCCACTATATTTTTTCAAAAATTTCTTCTACTTTTTCTCTCTTTCTTCTTCTTTTGGTATTCCCATTATACATATATTACACCTTTTATAATCATCCATCAGTTATTGTATAGTCTGTTCCATCTTTTTTTTCTTTTTTTTCTTTGTGTGTCAGTTTTGGAGGTTTCTGTTGACATATCTTCAAGCTCACTGATTCTTTCCACAGCTGTGTACAGTCTACTGATGAGCCCAGCAAAGGCATTCTTAATTTCTCTTACAGTCTTGCAATTACTACTATTTCCTTTTGATTCTTTCTTAGAATTTTTATCTCTTGGCTTACAGTACCTATCTGGTCCTGTATGTTGTCCACTTTTTCCAGTAGAGCCCTTGCATATTAACCATAGTTATTTAAGATTTCCACTGTGATAATTTCAAAATCTCCATTATATCTGGCTTTGGTTCTGATACTTAATTTACCTCTCAGAGTATATTTTTTGTCTTTACCATGCCTTGTGATTTTCTTGTTGAAAGCCAGACATGACTATCAGGTAAAAGGAATGAGGTAGATAGACTTTTAGTGTGAGGTTTTATAACTCTCTGTCCAGAGCTTAGGCTGTGTGTATGTTTGCTGTAGCTATAGTTTCAGAGGCTAACATTTCATTTACTGTCCATGTTTTTGCCTCTTCTGTGATTTTGGGTTTTCCTAGAGACTTCTTAATAGGGTCTGAGGTTTGAACTTCTTTTAGCTGTATTCTTGTTTTTATACTGGAACCCTATTGATATGGTGGTCAGGTGTGGGAGAGGGAAAGTGATCTCTAGTACCATGATTAGGTCTCATTTATTTTAGTGAGTCAGAGTTGGGTATTTCCCTTCCCCAGTGTCAAAGGCTAGAGGAGGCTTGAGTTGGGTATTTCTCTTCTCCTGGTTGGACAGCCTCTGGTAAAACCCGAATCAGTTAGACTTTGGTAAATAGTTTCCCTGGGGCCAGGAACAGAGAGATCTGAAAATATATCAAAAAGATTACTTTTTCCCTCCCCCTGCTGGAAACATGAGGTAATTTTTCTCAAATCTTCACAGAATCTGATAGGGCAACTGGAAGTAAGAATCATGAAAGTGGTCCCCTCCCCAAACAAGAATGGGCCACCTCTGAGTTTTTAACTCTCACTGTGCCTCCAGCAATTCATCAATCATAGCTTAAAGTCTTCCTATTGATACTAGATCCATTGCAGGGTTCTGCTCCTGTGCTTCTGCTTCAGGTAAGAAGTGATTCTCTGTATCTGCCTGTCTGTCTTTCCAGTTTTCAGGATAGCAGTTAGAGCTGAGACCTCAATTCTCTGCTGTATCTAAGATTTGTTGATTTTCAATTTGTTCAGGATTTCTCATATCTGGATGGGAGAGATGACTTGCAAGCTCTTTACATGTTGGATCAGAAATCAGAAGTCAACTGGCCCATATTAAATACTCAACAAGTATTTTGTCTCTTCTTTATTTTATGACTTTTTTCTTTTTACCTTTACCATACTTATAGTTATTTTGTTGTTGAAAGTCTAGTGTTTTGTTGCTTTAAATAAAATTCTTCTATTTGGCATAGCTTTGTGAAAAATAAAATTTAGATATATTTAACAAGTCATAATTAGATGCATTTTTGCCTCACATGTATTAAAATGTGTATTTTGTTATTAAAATAATAAAGTGAAAATGTATGTACAGGTTGTTTGTGTGGGGATTCTTGGTCTTCACTGTGTAGAAACATGTCTCATTATTTGAATAACACTATTAGCATAACCAGTGCCTGCATAAAGTAAGTCAGAAGCTAGAATCCAGTATACAAAAGCTACTAATTCATGATGGAAAATTCCTTGGCCAAAAAGGAAGAGCATTGCAGCGCAAAACACAAGTTTATACTCAGACACATTTCCCCCCTCACATAATTGGAAGAGTGTAACAGAATTATTTATGTTTTGCTTATATTTACTATTCATTTTTCATGAGTCATCTCTCTATAATTTGTGACATACCTTTACCTTTCATTCTGGAGTTGTGTTTTCTAATTCTGAGGTATTATCCAAAGTCTACTTTCTCAGTTCAGAGTTAAAAGAAAAAAAGAGAAAGTCTTAAATCTTCCTTAGTAAAAAGCCGCAGGTGCTGCATTCTTTGTTAAACCCATTTTTCTCCTGAGGGGTAGCAGATTCTGTCTCAGATCTCATAATGTCTCATTTCTGTCTAATCAATAAACATGGCTTCTATCGATGTGTGTGTTCCAATAAAACCAGACCATAGTGTGTGTACTCAGTAATGCTATTATTATCCTTAGCACAGAATTACACCTGGAGTGATAGCTCTACTAAGCTGATACACGAATTTTCTTCACCATCAAACCTATCTTCTCATTTTGCAAGTATCCATTTCATTGATAGAAACCTGCCACGCGTAAGTATTTTGTTTGACCTCCTATTGTTCATTGAAATGGTATGAAATTGTTTCCTAAACAACCTACTCTGGTCTCTGTCACACTGGTATGGTGAAAATATGCCCTCTCTTTAAATTCCATACACGTCCTAACAAATAATTTGTCCTCCTTATTTTGGGGCTGTCTGTTATGTTTAAAGAATGTAGTAGGAAAACAGGCTGTGCTAATCCAATGTACTTTCCTGGTGGAAAGTCTCCTGAGGCATCTGTTCTAAGACCAAGAAAGCGTTTGAAGCCTTTAAATCTGATTTTTTAGACAGCTCTGCTAATTTAAGTAAAAGGGTTAAAGAAGGGGATGGAGAAAAAAGATCTATAAAGTGATTGGTCGACATTTGAAAAAGAAATTGGATATTTTCTGCATAGCTTTATAGCAGTGTCTGACATAAATTGTGACAATGTTCCCAGATTCAATAGGGATAGATTGAAATAAAAATAAGGCAAATAAGCATTGGAAAGCTTATGTCTAGATTTTCAGGACCAAATGAATACAAATGGATATTAATTTGCATATTTAGGTGCATATATGTATATATTGGTGTGAACAATATATACTTATTCATGTATGTGCTACACATACATACTAAATGTAGCCATTATATCTACCTATCTATATAGATATATAGATATAGATATAGATATATATAGATATATCTATATCTATATCTATATATATATATATATATTTTTTTTTGCGTTACGCAGGCCTCTCACTGCTGTGGCCTCTGAGGAGCACAGGCTCTGGCCGCGCATGCTCAGCAGCCATGGCTCACGGGCCCAGCCGCTCCGCGGCATGTGGGATCCTCCCAGACCGGGGCATGAATCCATGTCCCCTGCATCGGCAGGCAGACTCTCAACCACTGCACTACCAGGGAAGCCCCATTTAATATATTTTGATTGAGAAGTGGTCTTGAAAAATAAAGGTTATGCGTAAGTAAACAGTTGATATTTAATTCAGTATTTAAATAAAACCAAAAGCTGATTGAGTTTTCAAAAAATGAAATATTTCAATAGAAAATGAATAATTTAGCTAGTTATTATATAGATGGTTATAAAAAGTTGGCTTTTTATGATCATAAAATTGGCATGGAAATAAATTGCTTGTTTTTTATTTTCCTGAAAATGGAATATGAGAATAGACCATGCGGAGTGAGATTAATCTTTTTAATGTTTGGAATAGAGGAATGAATAAATTATAGAAAGAGAGAGAGAAGGGGAAGCAGGAGTAGGGAGAGCAGGAAACAAGAAAACCATACAATTCATAAAAAAAGGAAGAATTTCTGAGGCTGTTTTGAGATTTAATCAATGGACTCCCACTTCTTGGTTAGACTGGGTGATCCATTTTTTCCCCACTGTTTTCCTTCAGTTGAACAATTCTTTTTACCTGGATTATTGCCACCTGGCTCCTGTGACAGGTCAAGGAGGGACTCAAAGTCCTGGAGGAGGCAAGCTATGATTTAACAGGGCCAGCTTTAAGGTTCTGGAGGAATGAAATAAAATAATCTGTACTCAAGGGGGGTCAGAGTTGCCATCTTATCTTTATTAAAAATACACCCTAATAAACTGAATCAACTAGCCAGAGATAGTTTCCTTTTTTTAATAAAGATTATTTTTAACATGAAGCTAGAATTTAAGCAACTTATTAATAGTACAGAATTAGGACTGCTTTGACAGGAAGAAAAAGTTCCCCTAATATGGAATCAAGGAGATACCTAATCTGACAATATAACATAAGTATTTTCATGAAAGGGCTAGATGTAAAATAATAGACATTATAAGCGTTACATAATGCCAAAATACCAGCAAAATATCAGTGAAAGTATCCAAACTGGATACTTTGCACCTTGTAGCCAATATTCTCATCCACTTTTTCAAGTAGATATTTGATTTGCAAACACATGTCAGAATATTGTACTATATCTATGAAAATAAGGAAAACAGAATTAACATTAATTGAAGGCCTACTTGTGTAAAATTAAATCCAAACAACAACTCTACATGGTTAGTATTATTAGTCTCAATTTTCTTCAGGGGAACCTACAGAAATGGCTTCCAGTGCAGCTAGATTACAAGGCCTGCACCATATTGTTGCACGTTTTTACTTCCATTGAAGCAGGTGAGAAATACTACATTAGAGATAAAAAGATTTTAGTATATTTGCTTTTCATTCTATACAAATACAAAAAAAAAGGAAAGTAAACATACAAATAGGTTTAGAAAGAATCTCTATTGTTTGGGGGAGTCCAGATCAGCCCAATATGTCCAATAAATTCTTTTAAATAGGCTGCTTCATAGCCACAGACACAGGTCCTTTATCAGACAATTACGTGACTGTCCAACAAAACCACCTTTTTAAACATTCCAATATGTTGTTAAGAAAAAGATATGAAGTGTGATGTTAAGTATTAAAATACTTAAAAGCAAGCCTGCACTTTTTCGGTGAATAGACGTGCCATTAATGAAGGTATATAAACTTCAGTAAATAAGAGCAGAGTGTGTAAGGAGAGATTTACTTCAAGTGAAATCCTCTGCCCTCAAAGGGTTAAATGTTAACAAAGTTAAAAAGCAGAAATCAGGCTCCTATTAGTCTTGAACACTAATCTTGTTGACGGGTGAAGTGTTTCCTTATTTTATCCATATTTATTATATTGAAGGTGGGTTATATGGTGGTGACTAATGGCCAAACATCTGGACCTAGTGACCCTTAAAATCCTCCAGCTATTGGTGTTCACAATTAAATACCACATGAACTAAAATGATATTTTGGCTTGACCAGGACAAATTAGTGTGGCAAAGCTAAAGAAATAGCATTTCCTTTTAGCCTTGTAGAAATCATAGCGTATAGAAATTTTAAAATTAAAAAAAATAAAAATTTTTATGACTTGCATGTCTCATCATCATTACGGAACTAAGAAAAGTAAAATGAATATTTTCAGAAGAAAATGAGTATTCTGGTGGATCGATCATTGTAGATGTGAAGAACATTTGTTTCACAAGTCTTTCATACCTCTCAGAATTTTGATTGAGCTGTGGAAAAATGGATTACTTCAGGTTAAATAATCAGCAAACCTCATTTCTAGAATAATTAATTTTATTTGCAGACAGCTAAAGGGAAGAAAAGGCAAATGTCATCATCATCATAAGAATTATTCACTGAAGATGAATGAGTTTGTCTTCTTGCAGGTAGAGGGCAGGGAGAAGACAACAATAAAGATGGAATTGTCCAGAGAGAAACACAAAAGAGAAAGTGAGTTACACAAGGATCTCTGAGGTTGTGTAAGTGCCCAAGGCAAGGGCCTCTCAGGAAGCTCTATTTGAGCTCTACAAACTTCGTCTAGTTTTCTCTCCTCTGGCTAAGAAAGGAGGTGGAGAGCTGCTGGGGAAAGGTTGGCAAAAATGCAGAGCTCAACCCCTCTGACTGAGTCCTTGAGAGATGAAGCCTTCATGATTTGACTTTGATATTAAATTCGAATGTATATCCTACTGGGTTAGGAGAGACTGTAACTAGGTGGTATAAAACGTTTAATAAAAAGAGATCAGAGACCAAATCCACCAGTCATGTCAATACACAGAATCTACTGACAAATCCATGCCTCCTATCTAAAATAAGTCCACAAAAATACAGACAGAACACAAACCAACAATAATCAGCCCTCAAACTTCATGATGGTCTGGGGTGGACACCTAAACAACCCAGATAAATGAGTAAAAGAATCACAGGGAATTCATATAAACTATATCTGGGGAAAACTATTCAGATATAACTACCCACATTAAATATGAGAAAGATGGAAAGAAAACCTCGGACTACTGTGGAAAAAAATGCCACCACAATTTTAAGAACATAAAATGCACTGCAGGCTTAAAAATACTTCTTATGGAATTTACACAAATACTGAAAAAGATTTTCTTAAAAAATACTTTCAAATTCAGATGAAATGCTAAGAAAGATGAAATCAATGAAACAAAAAATAAATCAAGGATGAGATAATGAAACAACAGAGTGACATAAATTAGAGACAGTGGAACCAGGAAACAAATTGAGAATCAAAACCATATCTTGACAGAATGAATAAGTGACTATTAGGAAAGAATAAATATGCATATATAAAAACTAAAATAATGACATAAAAAAGACACAGGGCTTCCCTGGTGGCGCAGTGGTTGAGAGTCCGCCTGCTGATGCAGGGGACACGGGTTCGTGCCCCGGTCCGGGAAGATCCCACATGCCACAGAGCGGCTGGGCCCGTGAGCCATGGCCGCTGAGCCTGTGCGTCCGGAGCCTGTGCTCCGCAACGGGAGAGGCCACAACAGTGAGAGGCCCGTGTACCGCAAAAAAAAAAAAAAAAGACACAGAAAAGTAGTTAGAGAAAAGATAGTTTAGATTGGGTACAGAATTAACACTAAACTTCTAGGAGAAGTTCCTAATGTTCCTGAACTAGAGAATGACTCATTATGCAGTAAATAGTATATAGTCAAATACAGTTGACCCTTGACAACACAGATTTCAACTGCACAGGTCCACTTCTTCACAGATTTTTTTTCAGTAGTAAACACTATAGTACTATGTGATCTGCAGTTGGTTGAATCCTCAGATGAGGGACCGTGGACACAGAGGGCCCACTAAGTTATACACAGATTTTCTGTGCAGAAGGTCAGTGCTCCTAACCCCAACATTTTTCAAGGGTCAACTATATATTAAACAAGAATGGCAGATTTTCAAAGAAAAACCTATAGAAACAATAGAAATAAGAGAGTAAGTCAAGAAATCTTACATTCCCCCCAAAATCAGGTAGACAAACAAAAAGTTATAAATGTATACAGTTATTAATAAGGTTGATCCAAATATATGTGTGAATAAATATCATGGCATTAGGGTAAAACTTCTCAAGTTATTTTATAGCATTTCCAAAAAATAGTGTATTTTAGACAACACATTCCAAAATACATATGGGCATATATGAATGTTTGTAAATATATTTAATATTCAGAGTAGACAGAAAATATTCAAAATGAAACCTCCACATGCACAAAATGTATAAGATAGAGCTAAATTTAGGCTGAGATGAAAAATTTAGAGGCTTACACATTAGTGCTACTTAATTTGATCTACAATAATGTAAAAGATTAAATTAAGCATTTAATAGAACAAGATGGAGATAGAGCACAAAATAGACCTAAGGGAAGAATAATGAAGGATACAAATACAGTTAAAAGCAGTAATAAATTGATTAAGAAATAGAAACAAATAAAAATAAAGAACAAAATTTTTTAGATAAAATAATTTTGAACAAAGAAATGAAATAAGAAAACTTAGCTACACAATCATAAAACACCCAAAAGGCACAGATACAGAGGTAAATAAATTTTAGTGCCCTATTTTGCAAAAGTACTTGTGAATAAATGCAGAAACTTAGAAGAAATGGAAGATTTTCTACAATAAAAACCAAAGTACACAAATAACTAAAAAAACAAAAAACTAAAAATAACAACAACAGCAAAGTGTTCCTAGGAAAGAGAAATACACTGAACAAACCATTAACCATGGAAACAAATCGCCATGGAAGTTAATACTCTTTTCCGTGTCAGTCTTGGATAATTTCCCAGGTAACTTTTCTTTTTCAATCCTTGAAGGAACAGACAATGCTGATCTTATTTAGTGTGTTCCATAACATGGAGACAAGTACATCAGCATAACTCTGACCATAAATCCATATACAAACAGATTTTTAAAAATTTATATATGACAGTGTGTTATATAATTTCTCCTGTTGTCCAATATCACTTTTCAAACAACAAAATCACTCCTAAAATATCCGTTAAAGTCATCTGTCTTAACTCTTGACTTTAAGGTACAGAAGTAGTTTAGGAGCTGTAATTATTTCTCACAGTCCATGCCATTTCCTCCCATCACAAACCAGCTCAAATTTGTATAACAAGAAAAGAAAAATGAATCCCAAGTGAGTACTCCTTCCTTCTAGTGGTTTGCATTTGGAGATTATACACGCACATACACACACACACACATACATACATCACTGCATATGAATATGTGAAACTGATGATTATTGCGTCAAGTTCAAAAGTCAGTAAGTCAAATCAACAAATATTTGTTCAATTCCCTTTCCTCCCTGTCTAAGTAGTTTACAATCTGTAGGGAACCAACTGGAGAACATTTAAAAACAATGCATCCTCAAAACGGATTTTTTTACAGTAGAGATTATAAATGACATATGAATTGAGATAAGAGAAATATCAAATTATCTAAAGAGGTCAGTATCTTTATAAAGAGAAAATAATGAATTTCTAAAATGTTAAATCCCTGTCCCAAAGTAACTTTATTTTGATCAGGTAGTAAATCATACATGCAGAACAGCAGTGTGGTAAAAAAGCAAAAATTGTTCATGGGAAATAATTTCCAATTTTTGAAATGCGGTTATATTTTCTCAATAAATGAGTTGAGCAGACACCATTTGTTGATAAGCATCATATGGGAGAATGGAGTGGTTTGCCATGGTCAGAAAGTAAATCAATCATAGGTTTGAAAATAGAATCCACATGTGCAGACTTGCGGAGCTAGTTGAGCCACTGGCCAACACTCTCTCATCACACTATATTAGCTCTGTTCCTGTCCAGGGGAAGATTGTTAATGGTGAGTCTGATTAAACCATGAAATTCAATCTGAAGGGAACTGACAGAGACACTATCTCATGTGCCATTTAAAATAACTTTAGGACCTGGAGGATATCATTTGGTGTTAAGAAGTAAACAAAGGGCTTAATAATCCTGAGATATTTACTAAATCCATCCAGCCTGAGTAAGCCACCTTAAGGATATTTTTCAGAATCACAAACCACTATGACCCAGCACCATGCAGTACAATAGTTTGAAAATAATTAATTTTTACTTGGGAAATTCTTTTTTTTTTTTTTTTTTACTTGGGAGAAGGGCACAAAATTGTTGATGTCCTGGGTCTACAGCGAGAAAAATATATATATATATTTTCTCATATTCTATACTTCTCATAGGCTATACTTCATTTATTTATTTATTTCCATTCATCCATTCATTTCTTCTTTAATCAGTAAACAGAGTATTCACTTTGTTCCAAGTCCTGTCATAGAATAGAATAGGCAAATTCTATATCGCAGTTGTAGTGACAGACACAGACATGATGTAATAATGCAGACTCTTCTGGTTGCAAATGATGAAAACTCCACCCAAACTAGCTGAGAGTAATGTCCATTAGCAAGAACAGCTGGAATATCCAAGGGGTATATCCAGATGGCTTCAGCACTAAATCCTGGCACTAAAATAATATTTTACTGTTCATTCTCTTCCTCTTGACTTCTTGATTGTTCTTTACTTTTTGATAACTTCACTCTCAGGCGTGCTTCCAATAAATGGGGGCAAATATGACCTGCAAATTTACATGATGCTTAGCAACTGCAATCTCAGAAAAGAGACCCTTTCTTTTCAAGTGTCAATATCAATTTAAAAGTGGAATCTGGCTTTTACCACTTGGGTCATTTGTTATTCCTCAGTTATTCGTTGTGGCCAGAGGCATTTTGTATTATGATTAGCTTGTGTATCTATCCTATGAGCAGGAAGGTGGAGTCAGTTCAGCCCAAACCATAGGGACCAAAATGAAGAGAAATAATTTTCCAGAAAATAACTAGGAAGATAAAATATGATGTCTGTTATGAATATTTTAAAGATATATAACCTAGGTATTATAGAAATAGAGAAGGGCTTAATCAGAGCACAAAGGAATTGGTGTCCAGGATTCTAGAGGGATGGGAAGGGTCAAGGAAGGCTTAAGAGATTAGGAAAACTTTGGCCTGTGTTTTAAAATATAAAGAAGATGTTCAATTTTTGTACCAATGTAGTAAGACAGGACAGCAAGAAGAGAGACCCTGAAAGTATAGAGATATTAAACAGCCTGGGAACTTATTTGTTATGAACTCATAAAAATAACAAAAACTGGTAAAGCTTTAATCCACAGGCAGATTGATCACTATGTAACTGTGTCTAGATGATAGTAGTTATTCAATAAAAGTTTGTTGAGTGAATAAAAGTTGAACAATTTTCAAATCAAACTGGGAAGAAGAATCAAGTGTGAAATTAGGCAAGAGATGAATGAACATTTGCCAATTACATTGATGCTTTTTGCAAAAGTAAAGGTGAGGACTTGGCAGAATTTGAGTATTAGGGACATTACTTTAATTGCTGGACAAGTTGTTAGAAGAAAATGTGGATAAGCTAATTTCTTCATTATATCTTCATCATCCAGCAGGACATTTAGGTATAGTCTTCTCCTTGAAAGAGAACAGCCATTTTAGATGACACAGAATGCTACTGAAGTCTAGAGGCTGTCCAATGGTGCCAAACATTTATTTCTTTTTCCTATTGAGTTAATTTTTAGCCCAATTAGGATTTTTCCAATGTTCTGAAATCTTGTGACCATAGTCTCCTACTGTCTTCTCTCTTCTCCTCACTATTTTCTCAACATTTTGCAATTCTCTGTCAAGTCCCCTAGCTCATGACTTAGGAGAAATGTCCTTCCAATAATGGAGTCTCTAGGTTATGCTCCCTGAAGGGATGTAGGAGTGACTTACTTTTCATTGCTAGAAGAGATTTTAAATATTTCATATATTTCCCGTTGAAGCATCACAAAAGCCAAATAAACTTTGCCTGTGCTAGTGTTGTCTGTCTCTTTTACCAAAGATATCCCCTTCCCTAATCTCATTTTACTACCATGGGTGAAGAAGGGAAGGAACAAAAATGAGGAGGGAGGTATCCTGACCTCCAGAATTTTAAAATTAAGAAATTTATATGTTTTTAAAGAAGCTTATGGTGAATTAAGAACATATTTTCTTCAATATTTATTAGCCATTTCCTATTCCATCATATGTGTATATATTCTCCTAACAAAAATTATCATGTATTATTTAATCTCTATTCTAAAACCAATCATTTAAAAGTTTTCCCCGATATTAGACATTTTCCAATATTCTATTACAATTAATGTGCCCTTGTTGATAAAACTGAAATATTTTCTCATTGAGCCTATGAATAGAATGAAGAAATGGACAAAATAAATAAATACATAAAATTCCAGAATCCTTTTTCTGCACCAGACAAATACATTGTTAGATAATCAGGTATCAAGTCTATGAGAGGTAATACATAAAGAGAAAGAAAACAGGGCAACAAGTGCTTGGAATTAACAATATCTTTTGTGAGTTGAACTATAAAAACCAATGCACAAGACAATATGCCTAGTGGTTATGACATTGGGATTTAAGTTAACCCAAAATATATTTGATTTCCAGCTTCACCATATTTTTTTTACTAGTTTTACTTTGGGCAAATAACAGATTTGCTGAAATTAATTTTCTTTATCTCTAAAATAGGAGTAAGTTATCAAGGCAATTGTGAAAATTAAGTGAGAAAATGTTTATAAACTACTTTGCATTAGATCTTGTAAATAATAAATCAGTGTTCATGAATATAACTATTATCTGAGAAATCTGCCTTTGAGGAAACAGAATAGATCCCAGTCGATAACAAAATCAAATGACGGTAGCAATTTATGTAAACAAAGAAGGTGTTGGTTAAAAAAGCAGTTATTCAGCCATAGGCATTTTGAGAAGGAACTTCCCACGGGCACTGCTCATTTACCTACATCCAAGGTACAGGAGATAAGGGTATGAACTGTCTAGCCAGGAGGCTGTTATATGTTTGATGTGGAGGTCAACTCATTTGATTGTCCTAGACTGATTCCAGTGCATACTGGATGATCTCTACGTCACTCAACATGCACAGTGGTGCCAAAGAATTGTCTGAGTTGCTTTTAAAGTACAATTCCCATGCCCCACTCACAATCTCCAGAGTATGGCTAGATAATCTATATTTTTAGCAAGCTTCTGAGCTTATGACCAAGATATGCTGCCTATATAATTCTCTCTGTTCCAATATTATGCTTATCACTTCGAGTTTGGGTTGGGATCCCCACGCCAGTCTCCCAAATACAGAAAATGGTCCCATGGGCAAGGTTTTCAATTTCCAATACAACTGTATTTCTTGCTGTAAATAGATAATTGTCATTCTGGCTTCTCCAGAGTTTACTGTGAACCAGATTAATACATTTGCTTTACACCACTTCTGGTGTGATGACTAAATAAATTTTCTACACTTTTCAGTTATGAAGCTCAGATAAGTCCCTCAGGGAGCTGTCCAGTTATGAAGCCTCTTAGAAAGGCACATAGGTGGCAGAGTCCAGTCTCACCCTAGCGGCCTTCTTCTCAAAGACGCACAGTGCTGGCCACGGTGACTCCATGTGTCCTGTGTTTATGTACACGCTGTGCTTTCAGTCAGTGTTGTTAGGGGTCACTGAATAGTAGGGACTTCTGGGCTGATCTATTCATTCAGTGACTGATTTTCTTCACCAAGTATTGTACAGGACTTTCAGAAATTAAGACTCTTGGATGGATATTACAGAACTTGCTGCCTTCTCTTTCTCCCTAAAGGAGCATTTGTGTGGTGCCAGAGCAGTCAGCTGAGAAGTGGAACTTTATTCCAGAGGCTTAGCTGTGCTGCATCAGGTCTTGGTGACCTGGTCAGAGCCTCCACGTATGTATGCCTTGCTTAGGAAAGAAAAGAGGAATTTTCTCTCATTTGCTTGTTTTTTTTTCAACAACGGACTCAAGACCATTAAATAATACTTAAAAATAATCCTGCTGCCTCAGCAAGCAATCCCTGTGTTGTCAGCGCCAGGCTCTGGTGGACCACATGACCATATAGATTGGTGGGGTAAGTTCAGAGCCTTGCACTGACTGCTGTAAGCAAGTCTTGTAGTATATCTTCATTCCTGAATCGCTGAGACACTAAGGTTTCTTCTGAAGACAGTATCACTTGCTTCTCTTTTCATCTGTAAAGAACCATTGCTCTGGTGTTTCGTTAAAACCAGACTCTTTTCAGCATGGCAAAACCAATGCCAGAAAGTATCAAAATGTAAAGATTATACCACTATAAATATATTTTTGTCATAAACTCTCACTAAGTTCCCTAAATTAACTTTGGTATTTCTGGTGTGACCACATACTAAGCTCAGCTTCCCCCACTCAGTGCTTATCTCTGAAGGGATCAAAGTGTCAGTCCCATATTGTCTTATTTCAGTTATAGATGAAACTATTTTTAAAAAGTCTAAGAAGGCCTCTCTTATGAGCACGTAAGGTGTTTCCGGGCAGGCTGCCGATAATCCCAAAGCAGCATAGCAAAGATGCATTCAAGCTGTGCTTCTAAGATTTCTTTTCCCTTTAAAACTTGCTCTAACGTTCAGTTTAATGTTTTCAGAAGTGTCACAAACAGAATGACTTTCCCTTGGATCTGCGCTGTTCTAAGTGAGACCCGAGTGGAGATTGTTATAAACCAGCTGATCGGAGGCGGAGAGGATGCCTCTTTGCAGCTGTGCAGTCCAGGGTAGAGAGTAAACCTTGTCCCTGCTACACCCACTTGAGCGTCTGCAGTTAAAGTTGTGACTGGCAGAGAAGCACACCCGAGGTCCAAAGAGAATATGAACTTAACTATATTGCATTTTGTGTTAGTACAAGCATGATGGGGGTACTTAACAGTTTTACTAGGTCTTGCGTTGCCTTCAGTGGGTTGCTTCATTGATTGCTCCTAACAGCCTAGAAAGAAAGGCCGGATTAGCCCCTATTTCACAGAAAAGGCAAAGGGAAATGAAATGACTTGCCCTGGAAGCCAAGCTGATTTTTGACTAACTCAGCCTTACTCCAGTGTTTAGATACTTTTGATGTTATCTCTAAATGTGGTAAAGACCAAGCCCCTGAAGTTAAAAAATATTTTATAAAAAGAATTCTATGTGCCAAACTCTGGAATAGAGGAAATTTAATCTTTTCCATTGAAGGCTGCTGGTGCCAGAGAATATAGCGGAATGTTTGTGAACGATTTGTACAGTATCTTTATGATAGGAATCACAACACGAAACATGATTGTTTCCCTCAGAATGAATGGAGAATGAATGAATGGAGAAAAATATGACTAATTTTCAGATGAGTAAACATACAATGGTACATTTCACTGATTAAATATGGAAATGCCTGTAGGAAGTTCAGAGGTTTAGTAAAACTGAGGCAACATTTCTTAAAATGGAAAATATACATATATTATATTGCCCCATTATTAAAATATTTACTTAAATTTTAATTGAATACAAATGCATTTTATAATTTCGCTATGCATAAAATGAACTTAGTGCCTAAATGCATTAATATATAGTGAAAGAAAAGAGATGTGTTTATATGCAAGTTGTAAATCCTTAAAGTTATTGGATTATTTTTGTTATAATTAAAATTTTAAAATTTCTATTTTAATCTTCATGATTCTAATAATCAATAAAAACTAAAGCTAAATTAAAAATATATGTACAAGTTTATTTGCAATAGATTAAGACCATCTTCTATGCTTGTTTTCTGTTTTACCTGTGAAAAAGGTACCTGTAGGCACCTGGATGATTCTCTACATACCTGTTTTCCTGACACTGCCTTGATGATGGGACTAAAATGCTACTTAAATACAGAGCAGATGGCAACTGGGAAAGGAAAATTCTCCCAGTGGCAAACTGTGAGTGGATCAGGACTGCCTTATCTTCCAAGAACACAGGGGTAGGGGTGTCCATCTACTTGTTTGAAGTTCTAGACGTCTGTTAACATTATTTTTATCCAACTTTCCTTTGTCTTAAAATGCAACCTTTTTCTCTATTTGAAAAAGATGTTTAAATCTTTATAAAATCAATAGTTTCTGAATTCAAAAATGTTTAATTCACAATTCGAGTTTGTTTCTTAATTTCATTACGCAAACTATTACTGACGTCATCCCATATTGCAAAACATTTGTGATTCTCATTAAAGACTAATAAAAGATAGTAATTAAAGCTATCATCAAATACTAATATTTACCAAATGCTCTAATTACATTACCTAATGTGAAGGTCACAAGACCCCAGTGAGATAAATATTATCATCTCAAGTTTACACTGAGGGAACTGAATTTCAGAGATGACATACACTTAAAAAGACTGAAATCAGTGTGATGTGCCCAAGGCTCCTGATGCAGAGTTGGGTAAGAATTTTTGTTTTAAATTTTGTTCAGTGTTTTCTTTCATATGAAATTGTAGGGAAGTTCTAAAATATTTCATTAAAGAAATCAAGAAATCAGAAAATACCAATGACTTGATCTCACCTAGAGATTAAAAAATATGATAAACACATTATGAACAGAACAAAGGAAATTAGAATTCTCAAGGTGTAAATGCTAAGAAATCTTTGAAAATGTATTATGTATAGTGAAAGGAGAGGAAAAGGACAATAAAAGCGTTACCTTTTCAGTGACATCAATTTCTTTTTATAATAGTGAATTTTGAGGTCAAGAACATCACTATTGTGATGGCACAACAGTGCAAAGGCAGAAAACTCTCTCATTTCTTACTGTTCCATCCCTTCTATGTCCTGCTAGATGTTGACAGATGATGATAAACAAGACTGTCCCCAACTCTAGACGAGCAGCACTGTTTTCAATACTCTGGACCTAAAGATTCTGGAAAGCAAGGACTCCGGGTAGTGGGTAGAGGAGACACAGAAGAATTCAAGTATCAGGGGTTAGAGGCTGAGAAATAGCAGTGAAGTGTTAAAGGGATAAAGAGGGGCTCTAGAACACTTGCTGATGATTGAAACGGACTTAACTTTTTCTCCTTTTCCCGTGATTTATTCTCCTTCTCAACTTTACTCTTTGCTTCTTCCTTCTCCTCTTTCCTTTCTACTTCCTCTCTGTTGCAGCAGGAGAACTGTGGAATACTCTGGTTGCCAACACCCTGATGGCATCTGGGGTACAGGGCACTCTTTTCAGACCTCTCCTCTCCTCACTCAGCTGTCAGGGCAGCCATGACCCACTGCTCCCCATGGGCCTCTAGAATGGGAGAAGCAGAAGAAAACGGTGCTAGGCAGCTGTGGGGGGTTGCAATGGACTTGCTAGACATCAGCTGGATCATGTTCCCCATCAGTTGGGTAAGGGAAGTGGTATACTTTACAATAACCCAGAGTGTAAGCCCCTTAGGTAGCTATCAGGAAGTAACCAGTACAGGCGTGCACAGTAGTCAGAAACTGCCATATATAGTTTATACCTTATGTATGTATCTTTATATCACTAAGAGATAAGAACAAAATACAAATACAAAAAAAAAAACCGATTTTTACCTATTGGCTAATTGACTAACCAGAGATTTTTTTAAATAAATATAAAGCATAATAGGATAAAAATTTGGATACTTTCTTTTGAGCTGGGAAAAGCCTAGGTTATTATCCCCAGCTTACAGATAAGGAGAATGATGTGCAAAGTGGCTGAGGCACTTATCCAGGGTCAATAGATATTAAGTTTGAATAAATGAGATTTCTTAATATGGCAATTTGTTTTTACTTATATCAAAATTGAAATTAGTTTAGGTTTCCCAGTTTCCTGTTTACTAATTTCTATGGCATGCATCCAAGTGTCATAGTGTCATAGAAACACTTATATCTCAAGATATATATAAACATTTATATCTCAGGAGATATATATCTGATCTTTCAGCAGTTATCCTGAGTCACATTTCCAACTACTTGTAGGGCATTACCACTGAACTGTCTGCCATTACAATTAATTTATCAAGTCCTAACTGCATCATATCTCTCACAGATACTATTATTCTTCTAGTCATCTGAATGAGACTAGAAATTTTGGAGTCATCTCTTATTCATTCTGCTCCTTCATCATCTAATTGCCATCTGTCCCCAAGAGTTATCATCCCTTCATCTTTGTCTCCCCTGCTGGATTCCCACAGCTACCTCACTACTCAGGGCTTTCATCACCTCAGGCTTAAATTACTGAAAGGGGCTTCAGGATGACTCCCTTGCCTGTACTCCATCATCTGCCACTCTGGCCTCAGATCAGTGGCCCGTCAATATTCACAACCACTAGCTAGTCCAAAACACTTCTTCTGGGATTTTGAGTCTTTCTAATCTAAGTGAAATTTCTAGGACGGTCTTAACCTTTACTCTCAGCTCAAGGGAAGCCATTTTCCATCCAACTTCCTACACAAAGTCTCCTTATTTCTGCTTCAAAACTTTGTCTTGAATACTTTTCTCTTCCTTCCTTCTTATCTCTCTTCTTTTATTCAAACTGTAACCGCACTTGGAGGCTCACCTCAAAATCATTGTCCTCCATCTTCTATGACTAAGGCAGTTTGTAATGATGTCTCCATTTTCTGAATTCACATGATCCTCCTCAGTATCAATATGTTCTGGCCCTTCACTGTGCTCTAACGGATATGGGGTATTCATTTTACCGAAGAGAATATAAACACGTATTGTGTAGAACTAATATTAATTGCACTTTTCATAGCACCAAAACAGTTGAAGTCACATAAAAGTAATATTTTGCTAATTGACTAATTCACTAAACATGCATTATTATTTTTTATAAGCAGATAGGAAAAGTGGGCAAGGTATCCATCAGTATCAAATATCTCAAGGAGGTTAGTGACTTCTTTAGATTTTACAAGTCTAATAATTTTGGCTTTATTTATATACTTATCCTGAGCCAAATATTCTGAATATTCTGATGACAAGGGAAGTATCGGAATAAGATGCATCCTTTACTTCATGGACCAGAGATTTACATGCAGAATTACATGTTGACATTCTTCACTATTTCAAAATGTAACTCTGATGTCTGAGCTGCATCCTCTTTCTAATTGTCTTACCCTATTGAGATATCAAAATGGATGAGCATCTGAACACGTACACATGGGCTGAATTTCTGCATTATTTTCATGTCAGCAGTATAGTGTCACAAACCAAAAAACTAGAAGGTACACAGCTCCCAGGTAGCTATCCTTGGGCTTAAATAGAAAAACCTCTAAATCAAGTCTTTGCCATTCTTGCCACTTATTCAAAATCTTTGCAAGAAAAGGCAGAAAAGAAACAAGTTGCTCTAGTAAAATGAAACAACTGTGCATAAAATCCCCAGCAGTTCAAAACTTGGCTTTCTGGACTTTTTCACAAATTACAACTGCAAGTTTAACAGCCAGCCTTTGGGACTTCAATGCACCAGGTAGGGGATAGTGTTCCATAGAATAATTGCTCTCTGGGGAAAAGGTATTTCGGTGACTTTCATGTTATAAGGCAGCACGAGCCAGTGGGTCATTAATCACTAGTGAGTGTCACTGAAGAGTTTAAATATAAAGAAAAGGGTCCAATGACGTTAAATATCAGAGGAAAAACGAATCTTGCAAATTTTCATGGTAATCTGGCTTACTGACACTAAAGTTCCATACCTATACGTATATGCAAATATTGGGTTTAAAAGAAATCTGATAAAATAAACGTAAAGACTAATTTGTTACATTGAATAAAAGTTTATGTCTTCACAGTTGATTCTTTCGGGCTATGTATAGGAGAGCAGCAGAGGAGATGAAAACGGGGCAATGGTTTGATAGCCTGAAATAAAAATATACATCTCTATTTTTGATTTGATTTATTATTTTTTAAGTTATTTTTTTTAATTTATTAATCCATTTAAGCATAAAGGGAGCAACCTGGAATACAAGTCAAATCTTTGTTAAAAATTAAAATAAGGTATGGGCTTCCCTGGTGGCGCAGTGGTTGAGAGTCTGCCTGCCGATGCAGGGGACACAGGTTCGTGCCCCAGTCAGGGAAGATCCCTCCGCGGCTAGGCCTGTGAGCCATGGCCGCTGAGCCTGCGCGTCCAGAGTCTGTGCTCCACAACGGGAGAGGCCACAACAGTGAGTGAGAGGCCCGCGTATCACAAAAAAAAAAAAAAAAAAAAAGTAAAAAACTTCAAAATAAGGTAAAGAAATACTAATAGGAAAAAAAGGCATTGTTATTTTCCCCCCAAATCCTAGCTTAAAGATAGCTACTGTAGTCATGAACTATTTCTGGCCCTAAATTTTCTAGCGACTAAGCAAAAAGAGGAATAGAATAAATTATCTCATGGGAAGCATAATAGAATGCCGGGAAAACAAATTTTCCCCTAGCACTAATTTTCAGGATTTTATCTCATAAGTGACACTGTACAGCGTTATTCAGTTAGTCTTCAGTTTCAAACAGCAGAAACCACCTCTGGGTAACTTGAGGAAACTCACTGAAAAGATATGAGGGAGCTTCCAGAATCAAAGGGATGGTTGAAATCCCAAGCTTGGACCCAAGAGGAAGCAAACTTTTTAAGAGTCTCAACAGCTGGAACAATCTGACAGCCTCTCCCAGGCAATAGTATTTCAGTAAGTCCCACTTTCCTGCTGTCCCCGTGTCTAGTACTATAACAAGGTGACTCGCGTCTCAATAGTAGAAAGAATTTGACAGTTTTTCCCAGGCACTATCATGCTAATGAATTAGTCCAATTTTTCCACTGCCCTTGCTTCTATAACAAGATTTACTTGTGGAAGTCACTTGAGATCTGGAACTGCTTTCCTTTTCTTGCCACCGTTATCAACCTCCATCCCTTCCCACTATGCCAGTAGCTAGTAGCCCTTGTCAGCTCAAGATAAATATGGTTAAGCAAATTATTCTGAGGGGAGAGGGAATGCTGAGCTGAAATTGAGAGTGAAATTTAATAATCTGATAAGACTGCAGATCATTACACCCAGAGACAGAGATTTTCAGGAGAAAATGAAACACTTTAAATGGGAATCTTAGTCTTCGCTCCTTGTCACCCTTACCCTCAGGCCAGAGTGCAGGAGGAAAGAGAAGGGGGGGTAGTAAACCTATCACCCTCGGGGAAGGAGAGATAAAGAGCCACACCTAGAAAAGCAAAAGGTATATCAGATACTTTAAAAAATGGCTTCGTATAGGTAAGGTGCTCGGGATCGAGAGGGAATGGTTGGCTGAGCTTGGTGACACACAAGTCCATACAACTGCTGTATGGAGCAGAGTGAGGAAGGATCTGATGTAAGGAGGCTCCAGCGAGCTCACTGGCTTCCCTAGTGGTAAAGGAGGCTCTGCATTTACAATCCCCCCAAGCCACACAAAGCAGGGGAATGGCAATTCCTCAACAGGAGATCAGTGTTATCTTAAAAAAGGGGAAATGGGTTGCTGGGCAATCAATCCAAAAGGATCAAGGTCCAGTAAGTGTGGCAGAGGCAAGACCAGCAACCAACAGTGCCTCACCCGACACTTAGCGAGTGTCTGTTATCTGCCAGGCACTGTTTGAAGTACTTTACATTTGTTCATCTTCACAACCTCCCTATGGAGATCGGGTACTAATTTATAACTGTAATTTTAATAAATAAGTTGCCAAAGACACTCAGATGATCAGGGATGGTTCTAGGATTCAAACCCGACCTCTGGACTCATGTTCTTAATCCCTATGGACACCTTCAATAGCTGTTTTAAAATAGATGCAGAAACTACTTTCATACAGCTTCTTCTCACAGAAATAAATGCAAAATCAGAGCTCCTTGAAAGCACTGAGTGTATAATCAAATATACTCAGAAAAATGTATGTCAAACATATTATTTAAAAACACCCTCTAGGACACGGGTTCAAGCCCTGGTCCGGGAAGATCCCACATGCCACGGAGCAACTAAGCCTGTGTGCCACAACTACTGAGCCTGTGCTCTAGAGCCTGCGAGCCACAACTACTGAGCCCATTTGCCACAACTACTGAAGCCTGCGTGCCTAGAGTCCGTGCTCCACAACAAGAGAAGCCACTGCAATGAGAAGCCCGTGCACCACAATGAACAGTAGCCCCAGCTCGCCGCAAATAGAGAAAGCCCGCGCGCAGCAACAAAGACCCAACACAGCCAAAAATAAATAAAAATTAAATTAAAAAAATAAATAAATAATTAATTAATTAAAACAACAACTACAAAAACAAAAAAAAAACAAAACCCCTCTAGTATCAAGTTCATACCAAAATAAGGCTAAATAAATGAGGCCATAGAGGAAGGTCAATATTATTTTAGAAAAAATAAGAAGTTTTTTTTTTTTTCCTAATGGTACAGAATTTAAAATTGTTTTCTCTGAAAACGTATCCTTCTATTCTAGACAAGGTATTTAAATTTTTTTTTCTACTTGTATATTTTAAAAGACAAAAACAGTTAGGAATATGTTGCCAATAATTTTATAAAAATTCAGATATTCCCCAATTTCAAAGGAAAAGTTCCTTGTCACTGATGCTCATATCCTCTGCCAGTCCCATTCCCTAGATGAAAATAGTGTGAGGTGTCATTTTTTAAAACACCCCTGTTCACAAAAAACAGGCAGACTCCTTGATGGCTGTGAGATATTTCTATCCCAGAATTAGAGCCAAATAATAGAGAAAGCTTTTAACTGAAATTTTATGTCACCAAATCTTATATGTCTCACATTTTTCTCCAAGAAAATGATAATCAAATTATTTGAGTGGCAAGGTAAGAAACTGAAGAAATATATCTTCTACTATATCCCAACTTATGTTGCTGCTCTGTAGTCTTAATTTCAAAAAAAAAGGACTGATTTTTTTTTAACTTTGTCAATGTTAAGATCCATGGGAGAATTTGATAACTGAATCTACTCCGTCTCCTTCTTTTAGGAAAAAAAAATATATATATATATAAGTATATACATGTTTATAGATGTGTATATATATATATATATATATATATATATATATATATATATATATACACACCCATACAGACATATGTACTTCCCACAAGTCTATAAATGATTTCGGGGGGGGGTTCATTGCACAATAAAGTCATTCAAGTGACAATAGTTTTATGGTAAGACCTCTCATTTTAATTTAGTATTCTTTCATTTGAGAATCAACTTATGGAAATGTGTACTAAGAGATTAAACCAGGAAATATGACTTTTATATGCAATGATGTCCATATATATTATACATGCTATAATATGCTATAATATATATTATAAATATATACTATATGTGTTATATATGATATAAATAATGTTATATATTATTTTGCTACAAATTTAAATTGTGTTTCTATCACATAGATTGACATGTTACAGTGAATTTCTATTATTTTGAGTATATTCTGAGAAATATTATTGACTACTAGAAAATTTCACTTTTGGGGTATTTTTCAAATTTAAAAATTAGCAACACTTTGAATATGAAATGGGTGAGAATAAGACAGGTTAAAATGAAACTTGAGTTTACTAATTTTTCTCAGCATTCCCAGGATTTTCTGAACATTTCTAACCCTCCTCAATGCACCAGCTCTTTCTATAATTAAAAATATGCAGGATGAGGCACCACATACGTGTGTATGGGACACACAGGGTTTAACATTTTCTCATGTCCACAGTAAACATTAAAGAATCTTACCATGAAGTTCCCTCAGTATCTTCTATACCTAAACCAACTTTCTTATAAAGAGGCTCCTTTAGCTACTCAAACAACATTTCTTCCACTAAATCAACCTTATCATTTTCTATTGCTTAACTCTTGAAATGAGTCATTTGTTAGATGTTTGATGATAAGATTATGAGAAGATCATCATAGAAGGTGGATTTTTCTAGGAAAATAATTTATATACATGTATTCTGCTACATGTGGGGAGGATAAAGAGGGGACTGTTTTCCTTTGTACCTTGGAGTGACCCTAACTTGAAAGGTGATTGTATCAGTATTACATTTAATTAGAAATTTGTTCCGTGAAGAAATTGAATGTCCCAAGAACAAGCTTTAAGCCCCTGCAGGAAGGGGAGGGCTCCTTGTCTGAGCAATTTAAGGCAAAGCCCTGTCTGTATACAGAGAAATCCCAAGAGCATTTTTAATCACCTCACCTTAAAAAATGCATAGGCAACCAAAGATGACTAAAGAGTTGTAGAAAAGAAGCAGAATGAGGCAAACAATGAGAAGAATAAAGAGAAGAAGGAAGAGCAGACTTAGGATCTGGGACAGCATATAATTTGTGGTGCCCAGTGAAAAACAGTTGGGTCCCTTGTTCAAAAATTATTAAATATTCCAAGATGGCTACAGCAGAGCATGAAGCCAAGAGAGACCTTCTAAGCAGAGGGCCTTGTGAGACTGCACGATTGCACACCCATGAAGCAGGTCTTCCCTGTTTAGCACACAGAGCAAACTTGAATAAATCTTTATGGGTTACCCTCAGAGAGACTTGAAATGATAATCATTTCCACAAACAAAGAATAAGACAAAATAACGAAAAAAACAAATAGAAAACAAGAAATAACTCATCAAGTTTAAATACATTTAAAGCTGCACGAAAGTTTTCCTTCAGCCTTTAAATTTGGCATAAATCTGCTAATTGGCTTTGGCTTCAACCTCGGCCTTTGGAAAGTCAAAAAGGTGAAAGCTTCCATGTCATTTTTGGCATTTCTGAGCTCGTATATGAAAAGTAATTGGGTTCTCAAGAACTCTAATTGCCTTATCAATGCTAGTAAAAGAAATAGACCATGCCTTTCAAATTTATTTTTCATATCTGAATATTTACTTCCTTTGGAGTAGAAGATTCTTGGGTGTTTCATATGTCGAATTCTATTAGTAATTGAAGTATAAATATGTATTTATTATTACAAGTGTAAAATTCTGTATTATTTAAATGATGACTCTATAAATTTGCACTATTGTGAGAAAAGCAGTTATTTTCAAAGAGTTAAACTGAGAAATAAATCAGCAATCAATTTGAATATTGAACAAGAACTCATAACCTGAATCTGTGGAAATTAGTGTCATAGTACAGAATGCGAATGTTATAAATATTACAAGCACTTTTATACATTTATCTTATTGGAAGCTCAAAACAGTTCTTTGAGATAAGTAGAGAACATCATGTACATTAGGTATTTCAGAACATGGAGGCTCAGAGAAGTCAGATTTGGCCAAGGTCACCCAGGTTGATAATGGAGGCAAGCAGAACCAAACCAGATTTTGTTGCTCAAAACCCACTGTTACTTATTTCATACCATATGTCTTTTCAGAAGAACTGTGGACGACTCATGTTAAATATTTTTATAAATAAATGGAAGAGATAATTATTTTTCTTTGAATAATCAAAAAGGGAGATATATTCTTAAGGAATGTGCAGTCATTGTTCTTAATGAACCATTGGACCAAATGTTGTGTTTTTTTTTGTTTTTTTTTTGCGGTACGCGGGCCTCTTACTCTTGTGGCCCCTCCCCCTGCGGAGCACAGGCTCCGGACGCGCAGGCTCAGCGGCCACGGCTCACGGGCCTAGCCCCTCCGCGGCATGTGGGATGTTGGGACGAGGGTACGTAGGCCACTCTGGAAGCTGGAAGAATACCAGGGTACCATCTCTGCTTCAGTCAGAGAAGATGGAGTTTTATCTGTCTTAAATAGGAGGCATATGAGTAAGCTATCTTTTGAAGTAAGGATTTCAAGACTAAACAAAAAAAATTTAAATAAATAGAATAAAATTATAAAAAGCCAGTGACACACTGACCTAGCTTATTGTTAATAAAACAATGTGCCCAGTGTTTTAACTATGGTCCCACAGATAGCAAATGAATAACTGAAATTTGATATCTTGCTTAATGATCCCCTCCATATAGATCTTTGTGGACAGCACACTGCCTATGATTTAATCTTGAACTTCTTTTCGGTATTATTTTCTACAAAGTAAACCATGACCATTTGGCTTGGGTATCATGGCATTTAAAAGAATTATTTTCTAGTATTTCAATCTTTTCCTGAAAGAAAAGTCATCATTTCCATAATTCCTATTGTTATGGGTTCTCAGTAATTCCACTTTCTTCTATGAACGAATACCATGATAACAAATCCCCTGGAAAAAAAGCCCCATTTTACACAGTCAACCATGTGTAAAGCCAGATTTACTTATAAGTGCATAAATCATGCATTGCACCTGCATAAAAAATGCTGCATTGTACAAATTATTTGCTCTTGCCAAGATGATGTTTAATAGAGCCAAGCCTAGCAAAACTGGCGTTTTCCATTCCTTTCCTCTGTCTGAAGTTTCTCCCATGCTTTGCTGAATCTAGGTCCTCCAATCAAATCACATCAGTAACACTGGCTATCATTTATTAAACTCCTCTTCTGCACCAGGCACTTTACATGTGTTATTTGTGAAACTCAACACAACTCTGCAAGACATTTATTAGTTTCCATATTTTTCAGATGAGAAAAGTGTGGTTCAGGAAACTGAAGCGAGTCACACCAATAATCTCTACAGTTTCATAGCTACTTTATCACTTCACCTTCTGGAAGACTTTCCAGTCTTTGAAAGGAAACTCAAGATAAAATTTGATATATTCTCTTAATGGTGACTGTGTACCAAAAATAAAAGTAGCCTAGACCTATTCTGGAAATTAATTCGATCATACTTAGAGGAGTGGCTGAATATTGTTTTTATTCATATTTGATATCTTGCCTGACTTTCTGATACTTTTCAAGATCAAACCTCCAGGAGTAAAATTTGTCAAGAGTGTGTCACAATTTCATGATTAGAAGGTAACATTTTCTAACATTTTTACTTTGTAAAATAATGTTTATTTTTCCTTTTTATTTCACTCTGTAAAACTATCAACTGTAGGTATTTCTGAGTTTATTTGTATTATTAACCTTATTATCAGTGACATTGTTTCAAGTCTTTCAAATGCTCATTTCCTTCCCCATGTTGAAGATCTGCACTTCAGCCAAATTGTTGACATTTTTAGTGTCAATTCTGTTGTTCAATTTTGTATATTTTGAATATATTATAAAAAACAAGAATGATTTTAGTGCAATGGTATTTAAAGTTTTAGGATTTAATGGTGTTATGACTTATGTTTCAGTATTTAATATTCACATGGAGGAAATAAATGAATGATCCACTTTGCCATAGATAAACCTGCCAAGGAAAAAGAGAGCTGGAGGGCATGAGAGGGTGGTCACTGGGAAGAGGGTACTGCAGGGCTACAGGGAAAATGTAAATGACTAAAATAATCAATAACTTACTTATTCTCAGGATGACTATATAATAATTTCTATAGTTTTATAGACAAATCTATTTTGTCATATAAATTAATATTCTGTGTCCATTTCAATTTTTATTTTATTTTGCTTTTTTTAGCTTGGTGTGTGGTTCTGTAACATGCTTTCTTAAGCAACGGAAGTAAAAAAGAAAATAACACAGGGATTTCTACTGATCTTATTACAAAGTAAGATGTGGATGGATAGCATCATAATTCACAGGAAACATAGTAATATGTTCCTCCCTATTTCAGTTTATGGACTTTGTTCCAATTAGTCAGCATGAATCTAAAATAATTCTTTAAACTACAGGTAAGTCTTAAATGTTTCATGATCAGATTCTTTTATTTAAAAAGGATCAAATAAATAATTTATTCCCTTTTATTAGAAAATCCATGCTCTTGACCCATTTTACTAAAAAAAAAAAAATCTCTAGAATGGAAAGTTTTTTGTTTTTTGTTTTTTGTTTTTTTGCGGTACGCAGGCCTCTCACTGTTGTGTCCTCTCCCGTTGCGGAGCAAGAGGCTCCGGACGCACAGGCTCAGTGGCCATGGCTCACGGGCCCAGCCGCTCCGCGGCATGTGGGATCTTCCCGGACTGGGGCACGAACCCGTGTCCCCTGCAACGGCAGACGGACTTTCAACCACTGTGCCACCAGGGAAGCCCTGCCCTAAAGTGGAAACTTTTCATACAGGAATTTATTTAAATTTGTCACCTAGTTTTATATACTATCATTTAAACCTCTAGTTAAGTATGCCCATATTTTGTCAGTTACAGAGATACATGCAGAATATTTTATGAGAGACACTATGGAACTGTAAAAAAGTGTTCTGGACTTTGAATCAGGAAAACAGATGTCTAGCTCGTGTTTGTGAGTAACTGTCTGTGCGCACTCCAGCAGTCACTTCAGTGATCTGGGCTTTAGTCTCCTAATCCCTGAAGTGCAGTGGTTAAATTACATAATTTCTAACTCTTTATGCTCCAATATTCTAATGAGTCTATTCTTTCTCCCCACTTCAGTAGAAAATCACAATGATGGAGAATGATGAGAAAGACTTTATAAAGTTTTATTTATTTCTTTTAAACATGTTTAAACACAAATAAAACAGATGTCATGGTCTTCAGGAGAAATCTCTCTCTCTCAGAGCTATCTATAAATTTTAGGCATTGAATAAATTCACTGTGTGTGTGTTCTTTGGTAGACTGGCAACTATTAACTTAATGTGACATTTCCTTCTTTTTCTTTTCAGAGAAAAGAAATCAAATTTAAAATTAAACATTATAACCCTTATTATTTCATTCTCTGTAACTGCATAAAATGGTCTACAAATGAGATTAGTATGTATTTGAGAGAGAAATTTTCAGGTTAACCTTCTTGATATTAGTTAATTGCAACCTTCTGTGAGTCTATGGTAACCTTATTTCCAGGGTTAGAGCCAGTTTTTTGCATTAGTTCTTCCAAAGGGACCACATGTCAAATATCCTTGGAACAGGGTACAATTTAAATTACTGGTGGTCTACTAGTTATTTTCAGTCTAGGAGAACAAACACCAGATGTATTATAGACAGACTTTAAAGGGCATTATAAAGAAAAGCGGGTGGCGGTAGGGGGAATGGTCTGTTTCTCAAATTGTGGGATACACCCATTGTTGCTCTGTGTAATAATCTCATTCCAGAAGAATTCAATTCATATTCGTCACCGTGTTCTTTGAAATGATTCCATGAATGAAGACTCTGTGCATAAAGCAACCTCATATAAGCAAGGCAGAATTCACTACTGATCCCGAGCAAGTGACTTGGAATTTGCATGCCTGATTTAAAGAGACGAATTGATGATGTACAGTGTGTCAAATCTTAAGGTTACTTGATAGTGTCCTGTGGTTTTGTTTGAAAATCAAAATGTTTACTAATTCAAGAAACTGTTTCAAACAAAAGTCTACAAAATGAAGCTGCTTATTAAAGGTGAAATAAGTGTTAAAGCCCAAATCATTTTTCTTTTCTGCAGGGCAAGGCTTTCCTGGGAATTTTCCCGATATTTTCAGTTTCTCTTATAACCCCATCTCCATTTTCCTTCCCTGATCTCCAACCATACACTGCTTTCAGGGGGACACTGACACTCAGCATAGCTATTAAACATGACTCTGTTAACTGCTCAATGAGGCCTGGTGTGAACTGAGTGGCCAGCGTTGCCAGCTGTGCAAAGCCTTTGATCTTTATTTACATTTTGATTTCATGTTTTGGTGCTTGTGGTGGAGATTTTCTAACCAGCACTCGTTAAATGGATTTAACATTCTATACAAATATTATTTTTAGCCACTATCTAATTAGTTATAGTCTGTTAGTAACATTTTCAACATAGGGTTATAACACAATGAAGAAAGTAACGACCACTTACTTTTCCCAAACATAGAGAAATATACACACTATGTTTTAAGGTAATCATATTTCCTATTAAGCCTTGACTATTTTCTACCCTACATTTACATTTACATCAGGAGTAATTTAAATAAAAGTCCTTATCATTTATACCATCTCATGAACTTCACTGAACAGTGTGCATTATACAGTTCACCTGAAAATATTTGCATTTTATGTAACAAAGAAACACAATTCCTTAAGGTATTATTTAGAGAGATCAAGATCAATCAGGGAATTTTATTAAAGTATCTATGTATTTGTCAATACGTATATTTTAAAGTTCTTTTAAATCAGAAGTAGGGGTTATAGAAAGAATCTCTCAGGCATGACTAAATATGTCAGCATTTAAATCTGGAAATTTTACATGTTCTCATGCATTTTGCTTTAGTAAAGCATATATATACATGCAATCAATATTTATAGAACAATTTGTATATCTATCTCTATCTTATATGGGATCAAAGAATTATACGAAGTCAAAGAATATTTAGAAGCTAATGATATCATTCTCTTAGACATTTCAGAACACATAATCTATAATGTTTAACCTGTTTCTTAATGAAAAGATATTATTTTAGAAGATGAGGTATTTAATCTAGAATTATTTACAATAAATCTAGAACCAGCCAAATCTATAATAACCCTGTTGGTCACCTAAAGGAATATCTTGAATGATTAATCTGATGTAATTATTAACCCCTAAAGATTCTGGAGGTATAAGTATTCTTTTTTGTCCTTTGAAAGAGTACCATACGGCATCTCCATTAGCATTTTAAGTGGATCAGCACTGTGTACTGAAACGTGGACTTAAAGCTTTCCCAAAACAGAATGGGTTTGTTCAAAGATAATTGACAAATCTTTCCTCCTAGGAATGGCTTTCCAATGGTCTCAATGGTCATTGAGCAATCTCGGCAATTTCAATGGTCATTGCTTCTTTTTCCTTTTTTTTTTTTAATTTAATTTTTTTTTCATTGAGCTATCTCAGCAATCTCAATGGTCATTGCTTCTTCTTTTTTTTTTTTTAATTAATTAATTAACTTATGGCTGCGTTGGGTCTTCATTGCTGTGTGCAGGCTTTTCTCTAGTTGCGGTGAGCGGGGGCTACTCTTTGTTGCCATGTGCGGGCTTCTCATTGCGGTGGCTTTTCTTGTTGTGGAGCACGGTCTCTAGGCACGTGGCTTTCAGTAGTTCTGACTCTCGGGGTCTAGAGCGCAGGCTCAGTAGTTGTGGCACACGGGCTTTGTTCCTCCGCGGCATGTGGGATCTTCCCGGACCAGGGATCAAACCTGTGTCCCCTGCATTGGCAGGCGGATTCTTAATCACTGCATCACCAAGGAAGTCCCTGGTCATTGCGTTTCTTGCTGTTACTCTTTAGTGCCAACAGTAACATCAGAATTTGTAAAAGCTGATTAATACCCTGAGTTTTTGTTGTTGTTGTTTGTTTTACATATTATATGTGGGACAGATATAATTATCCCCATTTGCAAACAAGGAAATGAAACCCAAAATATTGTGTCCAAGCAGATTGTGGATGAACCATTCATATTAGGGACATTGGTTAATGGGCTTCCTGGAATTGGGATGGGGGCTGAACAAACTTCTGAATTCAAGAAAGTAACCTAGCAGTTCTATCAATCTACACTTCAGAATTAGTAGAAAACGTTTAAAAAAGATATTCTTCTTTAGTCACAAAATATTTAGCATTTGTTTTTTCAACATTCATGTTTTGTTCCTCTAGTATGTGCCTCAAACTGAAAATACATGACAATAATAAAGTCCTTGCCCTCACAGAGCTAAGAGCCTAAAGTGAGAGAGACAGCCACATGACAAATATTGTAACCAGTTCGTTGTACAAGTGAGGAGGGAGGAGCTACTTTTGTCTGGTGAAGACAGAGAAGATAATTCAGTGAAGGTGTTGGATTATAAGATAGAATGATGAAGAAAGAGCCAGGAGGGAGATAACTGGGAAAAGTGTGTTCCAGGTGGAGGGGACACTCCATGGACACTTCTGAGTTAAGTGCATGGGACATTTATAAAGTTTCCCAGTAGTTCTGATGAGCATTTCCTTGAGTGGAGGAATTTGCCATGAGATGAAACTGGAGATTTTGATTAGAACTGGGTTGGGTTCACCACCAAGCTGTGTACATGTGGATCTAACAGCCGACTAGACTTTGAGAACTGATTTAAGAGACAGACCACCACCAAGATTGCAGACTGCCACTGGTGATACACACATGGGGCTGATACAAATATCACCGGTAAAGTCTTTGAAAAAAAGAAACATTGAAGGCTTACTCATTGAAGGCTGATGAGAACTTGTGGTCTGAACCAAACCAAGTTTTACCTGCTAAAACTAAAATATCAACATTCACATCAGTTCCTCAGGCAAAGAAATAACATGATCATATTTTGAGATCATTCTGGTGTAGAATAAATTTGAGGGTAGTTAATGGAGACAATGGAGAAATGCAGAACATTATTTGAGTAGTACAAGAAAGAAATGATGAGAATGTAAACAATAAAGAAGAGTAATAGAGGTTATTTGAAAAAAATACATGAACAGGTAGATATTGGGGACATTTAACATAAAAAGATAAAAAAAGAAGAAAAAGTTAAAATGACTGCTGTTTCTTCCTTAAGAAATTCCCACTAACAGAGATAAGGAGGAAAGGCAGTGAGGGTGTATGGAGACTATATAGTCACTTTTGGATTTTAGGACTTTCAAAATATCCACATAGATGGTGCTCAGTAGTTAGCAACTCAAATCTAGATCTCAGGAAGAGGTAGAGATGTTATGTAATAGTATTGTAGTCATGGGACTGTACAGAAAGCAAAAAATTAATTATTATGAGAACAATAATATTATTAATATTAATAAACAAATACCATCTGTCTTAGATTAAGTTCCAGAGAGGCAAACTCTGAGACAAGGATACAGGTATGTGTGATTTATTAAGGAGGAACCCCAGATAAAGTGGGAAAGCAGGGGAGAAGCAGGACAAGGTAGGGGAATAAGCCAAACCAAGAAGCATCTCAGGCAAAATCCTCCAGAGTGTAGCTTCAGCCTGATGCTGTAGAGGGACTCAGAAGTTTAGGATGTGCCTCAGGGTTACTGCCCCAGGCAAAAGGGAGCTTGAAAACCCTCCGGAATTCTTACCATTTAGAGATAAGATTCCTAAGCCCTTGCAGTCACCCTCAGAGGAAGAGGCACAGGTGCTGGATTTTGAAAGTGAAATCACACAGTGGATGGGTGGATGGGAAGGGCACACACTGGGTGGGAGGACAACATCATCCACCACTATCTAAACCCAATGGTTAATTATAATTGGTTTTTAGAATATTAGGCACTCTTTGATGTGGGAAGGAAGCATGAAGTGGCTGGAAAATTGTAGTAGGAATGAAGAGATCTGGCCTTTAGACTCATCTCAGCCCAATGTAGTGGGAAGTGGTTAGTTCCTTGACCTCTCTATGCTACAGTTTTCTGATCTGTTAAATGGGCAAAATAACATTTGCCTTGCTGCTTGGGAAGTAATCTGGTGTAATTTAAAAAAAAAAAAAAGGCAAGTAAAATTTCAAACTTGAGCTGAAGAATCTTTTTCAAAAGTTTCTGTTTTGGAATGTTACAACCATTAAATAATCTTTAAGAAACTACATACAAATGCCAGGTGTTATGATCAAGACCTCTCTCTACTGTACTACCAATGCAAGAATGATTTAAGGACTGGAGAGAAATCAGCTTTATCCGTAATGATTAAAATGTTTCCCTTGAACATTAACTCCTGTTGTTCAAATTCAGAAGAAAGGAAATTGTTGCCATCAACAGCTAAGAACTTGGAAAAAACAAATGCAGTATTCTATTCTTCTTTTCCTGGTTCTGTTCATGGTTAATATTCTTGTATTCATCCATCTTCTGAGGATAGAGATGACCTAGATTTATAACCACTAATAGCTGTATGAGTATAGGACATTTGTTTAACATCTCTGTGTCTCAGTTTACTCATCTACAAAATGGGAGATAATACATATTTCATCAGTTGATGGAAATATTAAATAGGTAAAGTGCTTTGAGCAATTTCCAGTACATAAAAAGATTTCTGTAGTTGCTGGCTGATATATATATATATATATATATATATATATATATATATATATAATATATCATATACATTTATTATATATAAATATCATATCCTATAGATCATATATGCATACATCTACTATATAGATATATATAATAAAACATAAATAATTTTTTGCATACCAGAGGATTATAACTGCTAGGGCCATAGAGAGAATTCAACAAATATATGTTAAATGAGTGGTTGAATTCTGTCCTATGATTCTTCGGCTTCTAAAAATAGGGAGAATAAATGAAATTATTAAAATAATAATTAAAAATATTCTCTCTTCTATTCTGCCCCCAATAATGTCTATGATATATTGAGCCTGGGGAAATTTACTTACTTTTGTGATCACAAATGTATTTAGTGGATTATGTAATTTATATATGTTTATATTCTTAAAAAGGGGGCTTAGTATTTTGCTTTTATCTTGTATGTCACATATGGGATGAAATAGTTAAAATTTCAGTTATTTATAAAGTAGCTTTTTTTTTTTTTTGCCGTACGCGGGCCTCTCACTGTCGTGGCCTCTCCCGCTGCGGAGCACAGGCTCTGGACGTGCAGGCTCAGTGGCCATGGCTCTTGAGCCCAGCCGCTCCACGGCATGTGGGATCTTCCCGGACTGGGGCACGAACTCGTGTCCCCTGCATCGGCAGGCGGACCCTCAACCACTGCGCCACCAGGGAAGCCCTAAAGTAGCTTCTTTTTACACATAAGTTGGTGTTGGACCAATAGCCAAGATATTTACTTAACAAGATTGCTGAGAGAATGTCAACCAAATTAGAAAAATGTACAAGATTAAATAATTTAAACATGATTAAAAAGAGAAATCCTTTTAAAGTGTTTCATTGTATATGCTATTTATGGAATATTTCATTTTGTAAATGTCATAATGTTTTCTGTTTGGTAGAATCTAAAGTTTTGCTCAGCATTAGTGGTTCACAACTCTCTTACAGTTAAAAAGCACACAGCAGAACTGGTGGACCAGCTCCTATACCAAGAGTAGTTGGTTATCTGTGTCTCTAAAAACATCCAAGTTCCACATTTTTTTCTAGACCAATTAAATTCTGCCACCTATAATTAATTTACAAAATCCACTAAGGACCTTAGAGAATGATTAATCATAAAATGGAATGGAATACCTAGAGGTGGGATTAAATACTGTTGATATTATATCTATCATAAGAAAATGCTTGCAACATGGACAAAGCCGTGGTGAGGAAGGCAGCTGGGCTGCATCACTTTCTGCTTATCCAACTTGACCATGGGTTACCAGGGTTTTCAAAGCCAATGCTCTTTTTATTAATGCCTTATTCCCCTACATCACCAGGCTTGTTGTTTAGTGTAATATACTTTCTGCTTAGCCAGTTCCATTCAGGATTTTCTAGTTCCTTCCCATTTGGCTGTGGCAATGCATTCTTGTGAATGGGTGACATTCTGAAAAGTTTCCATTTTTCTCTTTGGGAAAGAATGTGGAACATAGACCTATTCTAATTTTTATTCAACAGAATTCCATTTAGTATGATTTTCCTGAGAAAATAATTATAGTACTGACAATAACAATAGTAGCTGAAATATATTGAGTATGTAATACATGCCAGGCACTGTGCTAAACACTGTACATTTATTATTTTATTTAACACTTAAAACAACCATAAAAAGTAAATGCTAGTATTATCACCATTTTATAGATGAAGAAAATGAAGGGATAGGCATAGGGATGGTAAGTAGCTTACTTATAGGCAATGGCCTATAAGTGGTAGAGCCAGGATTCTAGTCTTCTCAAGCTGACTCCAAAGACTGGGAACTCATGATAAGTTTTTTAAAAGATGTAGATAATTATCTCATGAGCTTCTTGGGACTTATGAGAAACTCATACATTGAGTAAGTAATAAAAATGTGTACAATTAAATACTGTACTTTTAGTAGTTACCACAGACAACCGAGAGAAATCAAAAGATAAATGTGAATCTGGGAATCTTCTGGGAAGATGGTCAGGTTTTTGCTTTTTTAGAAAAAAAAAAAAGAAAAGAAAAAATCAAGAATTGAAGGTAGGAGCACTGGAGTGTAAAAACAAGTTAGAGGGTAAAAAGGAGGAAGCATTTCAAAGACATCAAGAAAACAGCCTGGTTCCTTCTGAAAGGCCAAAGCACCAACAGCAGACAAAGATGCATGAATACTCCTCAAGCCCAGTGGCTTCCAAGTGCTCTCCTGAACTCTAAAATTCTTGGAGTCAAGTGACACCATGCCTGCTTCAACTGAAATTGCTCTGCATCTATCTGCACATATGTGGATACAGATGTACATTCTGGCAGACACACAGCAAGCTTAATGCAGCCTCATGGCTTGTTTCTTTGCCCTAATCACTTTTCTTGAAAAGTTAATATCCACAATGGCAGCTTATGTCTTTTTTTAGGTTTACAGTTCACATGAATGGGTTTCATGACATGATATCCTTTAATCTTTCTTACCATCTGGAGCATAGCAGGTGTTCAGTAAATGAATTAAAAAAGAAAAAAGGAAAAGGAAATCTGTCATAGATATATCAGGGACTCTTACTTCCTTGTTCCCCAAGAACAAGATTTTAAACTTTCGAAAGTTTATTTTCCTCTATTGTCTCTCTTCTGCCAGATTAGATCCGAAAATAAAGAAATGTAGAGTACTGGGTCTCTTTCTCCCTGCTTGTAATTATTTCCTCCAATCCGGATGTAGTTTCAAGGGTGGCCAACGCTGTCAATCACTTCTACTCTCCTTTGAAACTCCTTGATTATGGGAAAGTGCTTTGCATGTAATCACTTCAGTTACTCAGTAAAACTTCTCGTGTTCCTTCTGCTGTTTTTTGAATTTGGGTATTTAAAGAGGCTTTGTTACTTTTTCCTCACATTCTTTAAAAAATATATTTGGGAGGAATACAACAAGATGGCTTTTAAGTATGATCACACATCTAGTTGTCCAAATTAGCTTACCCAGCCTGGAGGGTCCCTAGGATTGGAGCAGACTATTGGGATGGCAGAGGCATCAGAATGAGGGGCTTTTAGCTGAGGGTTAATCTGAAACTGCAGATTCCAGGGAGATCACAAGCTGGGAACTTGGTAGCAAGCTGTTGCATTTGAAACCATTCATTTTGTCAGAAATTCCTCTGGCATGAAGTTCTGGGGTAACTTTATGGGCGATACACTTCTCTGGCCTTGAATTTGTTTTTTTTTAAAAAAGCAAAAACAAAACAAAACAAAACCAAAAACAAATAAAGCGACCACAGCAAAAGACCCTCTTTGCTGGACCTCCCAGTGCAGGGAATGATAGCTTCAGAAAGAGATTCTCTCTTGATCTTTGAGGGCTATGACCTGCTCTGTGATATTATAGTCATTCTGCTGGCAAAATCTGCAGAGGAAGCTGCCAGGCTCCTGATCACAGGGGGTGGTGTGGGGTTTACAGGACTAGGAGAGGACTCCCTTCCCAATTGGCTCAGTGAATGCAGTCCTTTCAGAATAACCAGTCACTCAAACCACACGGTGCCAGGGGTCACAGATTTCCCCATGTGAACCTCTGCACCCTTAGAAACTCAATCATGGGAAGTATGATGAAGTTTCAGATTCAGTAATACATCCTCCTCTTATTTGAAAACTTACTCGAGACTCTATCAGCATTACTTGAAAATAAATACATTTATTAAGCACCTACCATGTTCTAGGAACTATGCTAGGCAGTGGTGATACTGAGGTGAATGAGATCTGGCTTTGACCTTCAGGAGATCACAGTTAAAGGGAGAAGTTTCTCCTTCTAATGGAGATTGGAATCCTCCTTCTAACTTGCACTGGGCTTAGGCCTTCATTCCCAAGGGACTATTTCTGGTGGAGCAAAATCAAATGATACTTGAACTGCCACAACTCTTCTCAATGACAGTTTCTGTCTCCTATAACCAGTTCCAGTCAAAATCTCCAGGCTGTATGCTCCGGTGTTCCAATATCCATTTGCTTGATGTAAGAGAGCTAAAGGCAGAAGGATTCTGAATTTTTCACTTAACAGCCAAAAATTAGAGAAAAATTCAAGTAAGAAGAGATGAGGATTTGAATCAGATGGTGACATTGGGAAGATAAGAGCAAAACAAAACAAAAAAAAACCTGACAAAATATTTTACGTCATCAGGAAAGTAGTTTCTATACTAATTCCTTCAGTTCCACAATCAAAAGGACAAGGAAGGTTGCTTAGCACTCATTAACTGTTTGTCAGGTTTTTTGGTGTAATATCTTCCCCTTATTCTTTATAAAACTCTTGTGAAGCAAGTACACCATTTCTAGTTTATGAATTATCTTTTTATAAGATAAGGAAACTGAGATTAAACTAAGGTGTCACATAGAGAGGTTGTGGAGAAAAGGGAACCTTCCTACACTGTTGGTGGGAATGTAAACTGGTACAGCCACTATGGAGAACAGTTTGGAGGATCCTTAAAAAAACTGTTAAAAATAGAGCTACCATATGACCCAGCAATCCCACTCCTGGGCATATATTCAGAGAAAACCATAATTAGAAAGAATACATGCACCCCAATGTTCATTGCAGCACTATTTACAAGAGCCAGGACATGGAAGCAATCTAAATGTCTATCAACAGAGGAATGGATAAAGAAGATGTGGTACAGGGCTCCTCTGGTGGCGCAGTGGTTGAGAGTTCGCCTGCCAATGCAGGGGACACAGGTTCGTGCCCCGGTCTGGGAAGATCCCACATGCTGCGGAGCGGCTTGGTCTGTGAGCCATGGCCGCTGAGCCTGCACGTCCGGAGCCTGTGCTCCGCAATGGGAGAGGCCGCAGCGGTGAGAGGTCTGCATACTGCAAAAAAAAAAAAAAAAAAAAAAAAGAAGATGTGGTACACACATAAAATGGAATATTACTCAGCCATAAAAAAGGATGAAATAATGCCATTTGCAGCAACATGGATGAACCTAGAGATTGTCCTACCGAGTGAAGTAAGTCAGATGGAAAAAGACAAATATGATATTGCTTATATGTGGAACTTTTACAAAGGCTACAAATGAACTTGTCTACAAAACAGAAATAGAGTTACAGAGGTAGAAAATAAACTTATGGTTCCGGGGTGGGGGATAAATGGAAAGATTGTGATTGACACATACACACTACTATATATATAAGAGATAACTAATAAGGACCTACTCTATAGAACAAGGAAATCTCCTCAGTACTCTGCAATAGCCTATATGTGAAAAGAATCTAAAAAAGAGTGGATATATGTATATGTATAACAGATTCACTTTTCTGTATACCTGAAACTAACACAACATTGTAAATCAACTATATCCCAATTAAAAAAAAAAGAAAGAAAGAAAAACAGACTTGTAGTTGCCAAGGGGGATGGGGGGAGGGAGAGGGATGGATTGGGAGTTTGGGATTAGCAGATGCAAACTATTATATATAGAATGGATAAACAGCAAGGTCTTACTGTATAGCACAGGAAACTATATTCAATATCTTATGATAATCCATAATGGAAAAGAATATGAAAAAGAATATATGTACATTCTACATATATCTCAATCACTTTGCTGTACACCAGAAACTAACATAACATTGTAAATCAACTGTACTACAGTAGGGGATTCCCTGGTGGTGCAGTGGTTAAGAATCTGCCTTCCAATGAAGGGGACACAGGTTCGAACCCTGGTCCAGGAAGATCCCACATGCCACAGAGCAACTAAGCCCGTGTGCCACAACTACTGAGCCTGTGCTCTACAGGCCCTGAGCCACAACTACTGAAGCCCCGCACCTAGAGCCCATGCTTCACAACAAGAGAAGCCACCGCAGTGAGAAGCCCGCGTACCACAACGAAGGGTAGCCCCCGCTCACTGCAATTAGAGGAAGCCCGCGCACAGCAACAAAGACCCAACTCAGCCATAAATAAATAAATAAATAAATTTATTAAACAAAAACTATACTTCAATAAAAAATTTTTAAGAAGTAAAATAAGTTGTCACAAAAGAAAGAAAAAAAAGAGAAAAAACAAGTTGTCGCATTTCTGAGGCCATAGCTAATAAGTGGTGGGTTACATTTTAAATTTGTTTACCTCTTTCCAAAACCCTTGTTATTTCCTCTATAAGTGTATACAATTATTACTTCTGTTTTACAGATGAAAAATTGTTTTAAGGAAGTCATGGAACTGGTCTAGGCTGACATATCCAGGGAAGTAAGAAGAGAGATAGGAGAGCATGGCAAAAGAATATTGGCTGATGCTTCCTGAAAAGAAAGGATGTGGGTGTCAGCTAACTCAAGATTCTGAACCTGATGTGAAAAATGGTAAAGTCACCAAAAACGTTTTAAAGGTAAAAGGGTTAGCAAGTTTAAAGGGAAAGTTAATATGGTGATTTGTTAAACTGACTCTGAGTTGATATACAAATATTTTATTGAGATGACCAGAAGGTAACTAAAGATAATTGAGAGGGTAGGTTATATGACAGGCTTATTCTGGAAATACAGCTTTGAAATTATACCTGCTATTTCCTTTTGATATTCTGGTTTTAATTCTCTTGTTAGCTCTCCCACTTAGCCTTCCCTAGTCCAATCTAAATTTTCCATTCCTACCTACCCATCACCATCTTTTTATGTTCTCATAGCACTTATTATTTCTGAAATAACCTTAATCATTATTTATTTACTTGTATGCTGTCTTTTCCCACTAAAATATAATCTCCAGGTGACCAGGGGCCTTTGCTTATCTTGTTTACCAGTGTATCTTCAGAGCCTAGAACTATTATTGGAAGAAAGGCACTCAACAAATTTTTATAGAAAAAATAAGTGAAAGAAAGAAGGAATAAATGTAAATAATTAAACCAACATATATGTGCATCTCTGAGTTAAATACTGAGGATTCATAATTTAGTGAAGCTTATTACTTGGCGCTAAGGAGTTAAGGCATGACTATAAAGCAGTTTTCTGTGAGAAGGTATTTAGGTATAAGAACAAAATGAAAGACTAAACTCTGGGGAGCAGCCAAAGACATGGTGTGTGGGACAAAACTGATGCAATGAAAAAGAAAAAGAAAAGGACATAGTATGATAGAATAATATAAAAACCAAGTGAGAAAATTGCATTGTGGTGAACATTTGTGATACAGGATAAAAAATTAAATTGCATTCACTGATTAATTTCAGAGATAACAAAAATATGTAGGGCCTAGCTAGATGCTAAGTTATTAACTCTATCTTTAGTCTTTCTTATTCAAAAATAAGTAATACGTTAAAAATTTATAGTAATTTTGCTTTTGGCCCCTAACATTCCTGAAATGTTTCAATGGTAATGTGTGAAATACAAATTTGCACGTGCTTTTTGGATCATATTTACATAGTATAATAAATATATAATAACAATAGAAAAAAATATAATAATCTATGTTACATCTGAACAGTTAAGTGGAATTATCCTTCTCTACAGCAGAACACATTATTTGGCCTGTTACATATTATCATTTTCCTCTGAAATCAGTGGCCCTATGTGGAGATAAGTGTAACATTAGTGGTAGTTCAATAGCTGGAAAAGATTAGCAAGAATGAAAACAATATTTCTCTTGGCAGAAAATTAAAATTACATTTTAATTACTACCACTAAAATTTTATTTTAGTGAAAGTTATACTCAATTTGTAACTCATGGGGTAACTGTGTACTTTATAGTTAGTTTAGTCTCCAAATGTGTTTGAGTTTTGACTATTTTATCTTGAATGTCTTTGTTGTTATGATATATTCAATGGGAGGTAAAAAACTGACTTCTCTGTTTTTATTTCAAGAATTAAAATAAAGAACTTACAAAACAATTCTATTTCTTTCAGAAGTCATTTTCCTTTCTGTCATTAACAACAACTACTTTAAATTATAGATCCATCTAGAAAATTCATATCCTCTCTTTACATGACTAGATCCTATGCACATTTTTAACCATAGTAGCAGAAAATTAGGTTAATCATGAACACAATTAATGTACCACATTAGTAAGGCCTTGGGTAATTTTTATTCTATTGAAAACAATTATTTTTCATTCTTAAATATATTGAGTTATTAAATTTTAAAATAGACTTATCTTTTTAAAATATTACACTTCCAGAAATCTTTAATAAATAGTTATCAAAATCTTGGTAAATAAAAGCAACATAGTAGTTTCTCTGCACATATTTTGAGTAAATATTTATACATGTGCATTCATTTTTCATTAATATTTTCTTAATTTATTAATAAAGAATGGTGATTTAAATGCATTTTATTTATATAAATGTTATGAAGGACTTCTTATTCATTGTTTTATTGTTTATTTTGAAACAGCTGCAGTCTAATGTTCCATGCCAAAAGTCCAGTAATACAGGCGTGATTCACCAAGTTCTATATAGATTCAAGTTTTAGGTGAAAACAAATTTTAAGAATCAGTGTAGGTGACAGAATCATCTAGTTAAGATGCTTATCTTCATTTTTTCTCCCTCATTTTCATGACACAGACTTACTTCAGTAAGATTTTGATTACATCTGCCAGAATGAACAGAACTCAGGTTGCAGTAAATCTGCTTTAGAACTTTGTTTCAAAAAAAAAAAAAAAAAAAAAAGAATGGTAAGCATATGAGAGATAAATACTAAAGGAACTCATTATTTCACCAGTTAGCTGCAACCTGCTTTGCTCTGCTGCTTGACTTTCAAGAGGTTATTTTTCTTACTCATTTTAAACTTTATTCTGAAATATGATTTTTTCTCCCACAGGCATTTTGCCAAACCTTAATAAATTTAGTGAGGTCTGACAAGTCTGTTTATATTTTTGTGAACTATGAAGATCAGGGGTTCCTGGAGTAGATGTGAAAGAGTGTAAGGTGTCATTTTGTTAATTTAAAACACATTATTGGACAGTTATTCCTGATCCTAATGGTATCATAATTAAATTTTATTCCAGTTAAAAAACAGGATCTTTAGTTTTAAATGTGGGTGAATATTTCAAAGGCTTTTCTTTGTGATTTATGAATACTTTTTGCATAGTTGTTTTAATTTTTGTGTTCCAAACAGCATTTACTTAATGATATGCATTTTTCCTAATTATGGTGGATTTCAATTTTGAACAAAAGATAAAAATTCTAACACCAAATATTTATCTGTAAATATTACATAAATCATATGTAAATATATGAGCTGATATAACCTTATAAGCATGAGCTAGAGAATGGATTACATGGGAAAATAACCGTTTAAAATTACTGCATTTATGAGGATTTATTATGTGGGAATAGTTTTACTATGTCGTTTTAATACTCCTATAAAATATATTTATGTACATTTTATATTTTATTGTTCCTAAATATCCATGAAGTATGTGAATATTCACAAGGCTGCTTGAAGAAGTGATACTGAGTGGGCACTGAGAGACCACAGTGAACAAAATGTGGAGAAGGAAAATTTGCATCTGGATAGAACTGGTATGCTTTGATCCCCACAGTATCCATCTCCTGGGGTTGTTAGGAGGGTTAAATGGTATGGTGTTATACAAAATTCTTTCCCAGTTCTGGGCACATAATAGTTTGTCAATAGATGGCAGAGTCTACATTATAAGAATTGAATCCAATTGACATCTCTTTAGTTTTTCATTCATGAATAGAGTTAATCTGAGTTTCACTCTGTGTGGATTGGTTCATGTTTATGGCGTTCCCTTTTCCTCTGGACTTGGTGATTTGAGAGGGCAGTTGAATTTAAGAAAAAGCTGAAGTGAGTGTTTGAGAGGATTGGAATAAGGTGCACTGCTTAAAGAAGCAGTACACATCTTTATGTGTTTGAAAGGGAGTAGTTTTATTTTTTTGGCTCCGGGAGGCAGAATCAGGCCCAAATACATGAAAGTTATAAATGGTAGACTTCAGATCAAGATGAAAGAGAATTATCTAACGGTACAAATGCTCAACAACAGAAAGGGCTACCTAAAATGATGGTGGATTTCTTGTCTTTGAAGAAATAAGAGGGGATGAATGACTACTAGTTGAAAGTGTCGTTTGCAAGAATGGTTAATTGGGATTTTGGAATCATTATTTTATTTCAATATCGAAGAAACCTGTAACCACTAATAGGGTTCAGAAAAAATGGCAAGTTATATAGACATATACAGGAATGGGGCAGTCCTGAGTAATGATTAAGAGAAGTGACTAATCCCACTGCCACCTACCAGATGGAGAAATCAGTTATATTAATGGACAGATTTCTCCCCATTTTCCACATTTAATTCAAGTTCAAATTAGAGGAAACCCTTTATCCCTTGTCCTTAGACTACCATTCAGTATATTACTCTTTTTGTTTTGTTTTGCTTTGTTTTGACAGAGGCTAGTAATGTAGGCTTCAGAAGCAGAATGCTTGGGTACCAATCCTGTATCTGCCATATACTAGTTGTACGTAGTAAAACTCAGACCCTCATCTGTAAAGTGGAGATAATAATAGTACCTATCCAGATGTCTGTTGTGATTTTTTTTTTAAAAATATCTTCTATAGTTTTCAAACATACTATTTCACATAACTCTGTGCCTTATACTTTTTTTTTTTTTAATTAATTAACTTACTTTGGCTGCCTTGGGTCTTCATTGCTGCAGGCAGGCTTTCTCTAGGTTTGGCGAGCGGGGGCTACTCTTCGTTGCAGTGCGCAGGCTTCTCATTGCGGTGGCTTCTCTTGTTGTGGAGCACGGGCTCTAAGCACGTGGGCTTCAGTAGTTGTGGCTTGCGGGCACTAGAGCGCAGGCCCAGTAGTTGTGGCACCCTGCGGCACAACATCCCGCGGAGTTAGTTGCTCCGTGGCATGTGGGATCTTCCCAGACCAGGGCTCGAACCCGTGTCCCCTGGATTGGCAGGTTGATCCTAAACCACTGCGCCACCAGGGAAGCCCCTGTTGTGATGATTTTTTAAATTATTTTTTCTCATATTATTTTTTTCACATCTTTATTTGAGTATAATTGCTTTACAATGTTGTGTTAGTTTCTGCTGTACAACAAAGTGAATCAGCTGTGTTTTGAATAGTGCTCCCATAAATGTTTATTATTATTTATGATCTGGAGTTAATGCATTTAACTTACGGCAACATTAATAAGGGAGATAACCTGGTGATTTCCCATGCACATTTCTTAAATTAATGAAAATGGCAAGTCTAGTTATTTTTAAATTAGTAAATCAGTGAAAATATTAAGGCTGCAGAAACTGGAAATGGATGGATAGTACTGACTAGCCATCATCATGACCAAAAACTATGATAAGTGAGGAAGAAAGGAAGAGAATAAACCCAGTTCTACTTGCTTACTCAACTGTTTAAAAATCACAGGAAATGTAATACAAAGAATGGAAACACAAAATGAAATGTAAAAATACATGAAATAATGTAATATATCTCTAGTGGCTCTCTCAGGTTATCATTGTTAGGCTTATTGGTAGAAGATAATTCACCCTTTGGATGGGGATCATGTCTCCTTTCTTTTGTATGGTCTCATATCTATTAGTACATTGGGCAGTCAAAGATTATTAATGATACTTCCCAGCAGGTGCAAGAATTGGAGTAGGTTTTAACATATGATTTTATGTTTGTAATAAGATGTGTAAATACAACAGCCATCCAAGAAACAGTAAATGGGTTGGAGGGGATAAAAATACTTTCAATTACCCACTTTACACCCATAGGTCCTAGAGAATGTGGCCAGGCTTTTTTAGCAAAATCCATCTGTGTTTGACAGACTTTGTGTAATTCTTATAAGTATTTTTCTGCTCCTTTTTAATAGATTATTTGGCTTTTTCTTTGCACTGCTACGTCAATTTTTCAGTTACTTTTGCACAAGAACTTTGGATTTACATCCCAGAGGAGGCTCTGTGAAGTTTGAGGGTATCAGATAAACTTGGACTGGAGGAGTGCCAGACATATAAAAGCGTCTCCAACAAGGCTAATACTAGTTGTAAAATCCTCCTTCCTTAGGAATCTGAATAGATAAAGGAAAAGATAGTTTTGCAACTTCCCTTTTCAAACATACAGATCTCTGTCTTTCAAAACAGCAGTATTGTTTGCTAATCTTCCTGCACTGTCAAGTGTGATTTTTTGTGCTTTCTCCTGATTACTTGAATAGACAGCACATTGCAAAATGTCTCTCTCACAGAGCAGTTAGTGCATTATTGCACAGGGCAAGGCAGAAACCACCATGAGGTTAAGACTGCCATCACAGACTGGTTAGTACAGATGGTTTTTTTTTTTTTTTTTTTAAACTTCCATATTATATCATTCAATCAAGACTTCTTGAATACTTACTAAGTGAAAATACATAGGAAGTGAAAGCATCTTTCCAAATCAGCTTTCCAAAGCTAATTTGGAAAGATACAAGGAAACGTAAGGCTTAACTCCTACCTTTAAAGAGTTTACAAACTACTCAGGGAGGTTAGACAAACACATATGTATTAGTTTTTATTGTTGTTGTAACCAATTACTACAAACCTGGTGGCTTAAACAATAAAATTAATTACCTTAGTTAGTGTAAGTCGGAAGTCTGACATGGGTTTCGCTAGGATAAAATCAAGATAACAACAGGGCGGTGTTCTTTCTGGGGGTCCTAGGGGAGAATCTGTTTCCTTGCCTTTTTCAGCTTCAAGAGGCTAACCCAATTCCTTAGCTGTGTCCCCTTTACTTCATCTTCAAAGTCAGCAATTTGCACTTCTCTGACTCTTCATCAGTCATCATGGCTCTCTCTCTGAAATAGCTGGGAAAGTTTTTTCTGATTTAAAGGACATTTGTGATGAGATAGCACCCACTTTGATAACCAAACATAATCTCCCATCAAAAGATCCCTAACCTTAATCACATATGCAAAGTTTCTTTTTCTCTTTTGCTATGTATATTCACTGGGTTGAGGGATTAGGACACAGACATTTTGGGGAGCAATTCTTCTGCCTACCACAACATGTATAACCACTGTGGCATCTTTAGCACCTAGCAGAGAGCTCCATAAATGTTTTGAATCAATGAATGGAAAGATTTATAAAGCAATATATTAAAGATACAAGGAAAGTGTGTTTTGGGTTTTGGAAACAGACATCACTTGTACATAAATTTACAAGACCTGGCTATGGCTACAGAAATATATAGTCGTTTGAAGGAAAAAATTTCAAGTCAAAAGATTCAAAGTATCTATTTAGAATTTATTATAAGTACATGCTTATAGATATGTCATTGGATGTTGTTAAATTATCAAAAATAAATCTAATGCTGATGCATAATAAATAGTTCCTAAGTTTTGCTATTACAAATCATGTACTATTAAGACAGTATTTATTAGAGCTGAAATCAATCTCAATAGAGCGTCAACGGACATAGATCTTGGGTTTTGTCTTAAATCAATGTCTAAAGATGTATGTCAGAGAACAGGGGATATTTGAGTGTTCTACAAAAGTAGAACTTTGCTTTCAGTTTAAATTTCTTTTTTGTAAAGAGCAGACTTTGAGTCACTTAAAAATCTAGCGGTCTACTAAATGGTAAACTGGCTTTCCTTAGAGGAGTTTATGGTAGTTTTGACCAATAGATTTTATTTATGCACTCACGTGTGTATCCGTAAGCCTATGTGCATAAAATTAAACGGTGAATTTACTACTATTTTGTCATACTGTTTGAAGACAAACATCAAAAATTTTGGATATGTTAGGTGAAAATTCATAAAGCTTATTCAGAATCTAAATAGTTTTTGGTAGTCACTAAGATATTCCAGACATTGCTGTAGGCTCTAACTGACAAGGTGGACAATATCTATTCAACCATTTCCTCTGTAGACTTGAATGTAAAATGAGTGCATAGCTTGAGTTACTTGGAAATAGGAAAAAAGCAGTGAACGTTTTAGTATTGAGAAAGGGAGTTGATAAGAATCTTTTGGATAAAACATGCTGGCATTTAATACCTTTTTTACTGATTTAATGGAACAGAACACAAATACTGTTAGTTTCTTGATGCTGTATTTCCTTTAAGTAACTTCAAGGAATTTATTTTAATGACATTTATCCAAGCAAGATGCCAATTCAAAGTTGAGCATGCCCAAAACTTTCTACATTTTAAATTATCAAATTATTTTACTTATATTTAATTTTCACTCACATTACTTTATAATATGGAATTCTGTGGCTCCTTCTACTTCCCTAGATTAGTTAATACATGGATACATATGGAAAGCTTAAATTCATATTTAGTGCCACTTAAAATTTATCACAAAATATTAACAGACACTTCGGATTAAATAACTGTTAAATACTAGGGGTTTTCCTAACATCATCATGCCAAGAACATGTCTTCACTCTGAATTTTAATTTAGGTATTTTCTGTCTGAGATATTAAATGACAAGAGCATCTGAAAGGACAATAATAATTAAAATTGTATTGCATTCCTAAATATTTCCCATGTGCTTTATATGACTATTCGCTAATCACTATGTTACCAAGGCTATTGCCCCAGCATCATACCCCTGCCTCTCCCTTGAATGGAAACCAATTACTCTTACCTAAATTCAAGAGGAAGCTGCAAAGAGAAAACAAGAACTGGTTAGAACCAACTAGGCCCAAGATGGTGGAAGACTTGACTTCCAGTAGTCCTTGAGCCTCATACACTCATTGTAACACATCAGCATGCTAAATGACACATCCACCAGTGCCATGACAGTTGACAATTGCTATGACAACAACCAGAAAAGCCCAAGCAAGGACTGAAAAGGAGGGTTGCATCAATTCCGGGTCCAAACCACACCCATGTGAATAAGTCATGACTGTTCCTTCCAATTTTTCCTTTCCCCCCACCCCCTCCACCTCAATCCTCCTATAAATTTGGTGTCTCTGCCCAAATTGGGCTGAGAAGTTTATTTGCGAACTAAGTTCTTGCTTTTCAATTCTTTGGCCATCGAATAAAGGTTGTGCTGTTTTAGTCTCAGCATCAGTTTCATTATTGGCTGTGCAAATCCAACTGGAAAAAGAACCTCCCTGGCTGAGACAAGGAGGTCTAGGCTGGGGCTAGGGCCCCGGCGTGGGGGCCAGTCAACCAATTCAGCAACAATTACTATAATTAATAATTATAAAATAAATATAATTATAAATAATTGTTACAAGAAGCTGTCCTCTCCCTGGACCCCCAGATCAGGCATCGAGAGATTTTTACTCTCTGACAGGCAGAGTCGATGTTCCTACTCAGCCCTGAAACAGCTACAGAAGACGGACCATTGCCCCTCTGCTTCCCGTAAGAATATGGAAGTAAAATCTCTGAGCTGGGAATGAGACAGGAGGGAAGGGGGCAGGGCACAACTATTAGCCATTGAGGATAAGACAAAAACTGGTTAGAACAAACTAGGCCCAAGATGGCAGAAGATATGACTTTCAGTAGACCTTGAGCATCATTATATGCTCATTGTAATATATTAGCATGTTAAATGACACACCAACAGGTGCCAGGACAGTTCTGAGGCTGACCATAAAAGGCCAAAAATTGAGGGGACTTCCCTGGTGGTCCAGTGGGTAAGACTCCACGTTGCCAATGCAGAGGACCTGGGTTTCATCCCTGGTCGGGGAACTAGATCCCACACACATGCCACAACTAAAGATCCCACATGCTGCAAGTGAGACCTGGCGCAGCCTAAATAAATATTTAAAAAATTAAAAAAAAAAAAAGGAGGTGGAGAGGAACATGGGTTAAAGTCCTATGAAGCACCTCAGGGTCTTCTAAAACTGAGCAATGACCCAATTCCTGGAAATCTCCTCCCTTCCCCTAAAACGGTTGGAACAATCCTCCCTCTCATTAGCCTATGAAATTACCCAGCCTGTAAAAACTAACCACCCCATATTTTGGGGACTCTTGCCTTCTGAGATGGCCCAACCACTATCTATGAAGTGTGTATCTCCCTGAATAAACTTGCTTTCACTTAAAAAAATTATTACAACCCTAATTATAATCATTTTGCCAATGAGTAGAGTGAATTAATTTTTCCAGGTTTGCTCAGTAAGTGAAATAATTAGGACTTGAACTAGCTAGTCTTGACTTTGCACTCTTTGCATACATTAAGAAAGAATTAAATAAATCCATAATAAGGAATGTTAAATTGTAGGGCCTTAAGGTTATATATTGTATAGAAATCCTGAACTAAAAATTAAGCAAGACACTGGTTTTTTTTTCTGATAATTAACTTGTCAGATGATGCAGAATAACCATAACATGAAACAGCACTTTGGAGAGTTAGGAAGTTGTTTCTGAGCAAAAAGTCAGGGAAAAACAAACCAAAACAAAACCTAAAACCTGGAAAAAATATTAGTATACCTTTAAACACAAGAAATGTTACAATAAATATATTGTTTTGGGGTTGGATAGAAGAGCTAAAGAAATTATTCTATTTACTTTTAAAAGGAGGTTATGGGGCTTCCCTGATGGCGCAGTGGTTGAGAATCTGTCTGCTAATGCAGGGGACACGGGTTCGGGCCCTGGTCTGGGAGGATCCCACATGCCGCGGAGCAACTGGGCCCGTGAGCCACAACTACTGAGCCTGCGCATCTGGAGCCTGTGCTCCACAACAAGAGAGGTCACGATAGTGAGAGGCCCACACACCGTGATGAAGAGTGGCCCCCGCTAGAGAAAGCCCTCACACAGAAACGAAGACCAAACACAGCAAAAATAAAATAAATTAATTAATAAACTCCTACCCTCAACATCTTCTTAAAAAAAAAAAAAGGAGGTTATAACTTCTCTTATTCATAAAAATAAAAAATAAACGTTTAAGATAGCTATAATCGAGTGTTCTCCATTGTGGGTGTCCTGTTAAATGTCATCACCTATTCAATCAATGAGGTGGAATTCTGTTTTAGAGTTTCAGGGTGAGAACATTTGGTTCGTTCTAGAGTTATTTTTCTCCCTTCATTCAGGATTAGATTAAAGCATTCAGCAACATACTTCATCTGTCCTTTAAGGCTGGCATTCTACATAATTTTGTTATTTTCCCCTAATATTGTGAATTGAAAAAGCATATAAATTTAGCAATTAAAAAAAAAAGTTTCAGGAACCATGAATTTGCCTCCTCATATTCAATGCTGCATTGCCAGTAAAAAGTGATGTTTCTGATGGATTTGGCTCTATAAAGTCTCCAGGGGTCCAGTGAGTACAAATACTCCCAAACTTGAAAGGGGTAAGAAGTCAGCCAAGGACCCTACCATTTAGAATAAGGAGTCCCAGGCTCATAGATTAGGAATTTAAGGGTAAGCTTGCTTAACAACCTAAACCCCATTGCCTTACAAACAAACTAGATAGAAATTCAGTCATTTAAAAAAATTACCAAGGTTATTATATTATATGGGACCATGCTATCATAGCATTAGTTAAATTGCTCTTTAAGTAACTCATAAGTAGGGCCAATAGACCAGATGAGCTATGTACAGTATAGAATATTATAAGGAAAAAACACTCCCCCCCCGCACCCCACAACACACACACATCCACATTCATGCGAAAGTAGTACTCAACCAGGTGAAGCCTTTTTCTCTCAAGTTTGAAATATAATTCCTGGTATTGAGTGCCATCTGGTAAACGGAGTTGCCCTCAGATACCACCAAGACCACAATAAACATGCAACATGTACATATAATAAAAAGGAAACCTCAATTTTATTGTGTGGCTTTTTAGATGTAAAAAATAAATGGATCAAACAGTTGCTTTGAAAAATTCCTTATTGTGAATATTTGTTTTCTTACACTAATAATTTTTTCACTGCTGGATTCTAAACACAGAAAAAAAGACATGATTCCCTAACTTCATACATTTTACTAATATGCCAGTGTCCAACGTACCAGGTGTGGAATACTTAGGCTTTATAAGTTTGGGGGCACTTCAGATTTAGAAAAGCAACCAACACCTGGAAATACATAAAAGCTGGCCTCTAAACACAAGGTGATGAGTGTTAGTTAACTAGGCCCCCTGGATTCAAAGAATGGCCCCTCGCGGCTCAAAAAAGAAAAATGAAAATGCAGCATCATAGAGTTTAGTTTTAGCTCAGATTTCCTGGTGTTCTCTATGCCTATCTTCTCTTTACTCCCCAAAAGCAAGGAACAGCTCTAATCATGACTGTCCTTTTGGTTTTAGAAGAATTTTTTCTAACATACCCTGCTATTGCTTTATAGACATTAATGAACTGCATGAAGAAAAATGAAGATTTCTGCTTAAGTATGTATGATACATTTCTACAGAAAAAATAACCCTGCTTTTTTACACACTTGACCATTCTTACCTTGTGATATGTTACTGTCATTTTCCTGGATGTTGCCTTGTGGTCTTAACACAAATTCTGCAGCAGATTTCCTGGGAGTGTGGAAAAGTCAGGGGTAAGGTTTGAGCCTATGATTTGATTGCGTAAACATTAACCTTTTTAGTGGTAAATCAATGTTGAATTAACTTTAAAAACCTTACGTTACATCTATAATGCATCCTAAAGTCCTGCCAGGGGTTTTCAAGTTGGTTATTTTTTTAAAAAATGTAATAGAGAAAGACCTGCCACATTCCCAGAGATGCTCTACTTGAATGTATGGGTTGTATCACATTCCTTAGTAGACAGGTGTTTTGTTAAAAATACCTATTTTAAAACCTTTTTCTCGTGACAAATGTTTCTGTGCTTGTGTCTGTCCTGTGTGCCTGACATATCTTCTGAACGATGACCTGTCTTCTGTTCAAAAGACAAAGTAATTTGGAGTCCTATTATACTTGTTCAAACTATGTAAAATACTAATAGAAAGAAAGTTGGGGGGTTTCAAAGTAAATGTCACCAATGTACAGATTAACTTTTAGTATTCTTTTTCTTTCATCTTTAACAGCCATTGTTTTGCTCTACACCTCTGCTTGAGCCTACAATCACATTAAAATGACATTTAAATGACATCTTAGACTAGGTAAACATTATCTAATAGAACTTTCTGCAATGATGGAAATATTCCATATCTGCATTGTTCATGATGGGAGCGACATACATTTGACCGTTGAGTATTTGAAACATTGATAGTGCAACTTTGAAAGTTTAGTTTTAATTTTACTTAAGTTTTTACATAGCCACATATGGCTTGTGGCTAACATGCTGACAGCACAGGGTGAGGTTTGTACGTGGCCATTGTACCGTGTCTTGAAGAAATTTTCAAGTAAACATGCTATCCTGCCTACTTTTATCATATTGTTTTCTGATTCTGCTTCACTTATTTATAAATGTTTTCTATCTGATCCAAAGTTTTAGTTGAACTAGTACTCAGTGTTAGACACTTTTAAATTTTGTTTTCTGAAAAGCAATTACCCAAGAACCATTTTCTATCCCTAGAACATACACTCCTTCACTAGGAGCTACTGTTAAAGGTACCTGTGTCTCAGTCTTTTTGAGCAGCTACAACAAAACACCACAGAGTGGGTAGGTGATAAAGAGCAGAAATTTATTTCCCACAGTTCTGGAGGTTGGAATTTCAAGATCAGGGCACCAGCAGATTTGGTGTCTAGTGAAGGCCTACTTTCTGCTTCATAGATGGTGCCTTCTTTCTGTGTCCTCACGTGGTGGAAGAGGCAAGGAATCTCTCTGGAGTCTCCTTTATAAAGGCACTAACCCCTTTCCCAAAGCACCTCCCAAAGACTCTACATCCTAATACTATCATCTTTGGGGGTTAAGGTTTCAATATTTGAATTTTGGGGGTGACACAAACATTCAGATGGTAGCACCTTGGATATAAGTCAAGGCAAATTAATGTGTTGACCAACATTTTATGTACATACTCTGAAATGAGCTGTATTATCCAAAGGAAATCAATACAAATCATAATGAATTTTGCAATATTTCCTACATTAAAGGTAATCAACACGATTGTTTACTGGTGAGGCCCACAGATGAAAAATTACCATTTAGACGGTGGAACAAATAAGTAGGGAAAGAATGAGAAGATATGGTTGCATGGGAAAGATAAGCCATCTCAAAGATGACACAGGCACTTTTTTTCTTACGTTGAAGGCAAGAATTGCATAAAAGTATAGTGACCACTAAAGAATTCATATAAGTAGAATAATGAAATTTTAAAGCTAGGAAGAAGGTTGGAAATCTTTCAGTCTGGATCTGTCAGTGTGGCATAGTATTTGATAGCAGTGACTTGACACCTCGATAGCTGTGGTTTAGAATCGCATGCTATTGGCAGTTTAACCTAAAGTGAGTTACTTATCATCTCTAAATCTCAGTTTGTTTTTAATCTGTAAATCAGAGACAATAATAATACTTACCTCTTATACTTATATAGCTTCTGTTCAGGGGTGGGTGGGTAAGTGAGATAACACATTTGAAATGTTGAGCCAAGTATCAATACTGGTACAGAGTGTCCCACTTTAGAGGTAGGGAAACTGAGTTTTAGGGAGATTAATTAACTTTCTCAATTAGTAACTGGGATTTGAAACCAGGCATACGACTAAACTGAGTCTACAGGAGTAGTAGTAGCAAATAGAATGGTACCACGCCTGTGCCAATCACTTAATAAATGAAATGACTAGTCCAAGAGTGCAGAACTCATTAGTGGTCTGCAGAGCACAAAGTCCTATCAGTGTCACTCTGATGTAAATAGATGCAAACATCACTGGTGCTTGAGAAACAGGAGGCTTTTGACGACAAAGACCTTTTTTTTTTTTTTTTTTTCCTTTTTGGGGGGGAACCAAGTGCAGGCTTAAAAAAAAACGACAGTGGCATACATTTTTCCATTCAATCCATACAGTTTACATGGAATACTAGAAACCTTAAACTTATGAAAAATTTAAAATGATATTATATGGGCAATGAGTATCCATCCTGTATTTAAGTAATTACACAAATTGTAGCATTTAAAGTACTCTCCTTATATTTTCTGTTTCATCAAAAATTATTCAGAAACAGTTTTGGGGATTTACACAGTTTAACACCTAAGGAGTATAAAGGTAAGAGCAGGGCATGGGGAAAACATCATTATTATAATTTAGAAAGAAAAAGAGACTGTATTATCAAGACAAAGTAAAGTAACAGCACAATTCATTATTTTATTTGTGTATTTTATCATAGTTTTGGGAAATTTTAAATTGTTTATATTTTGGTTTGTTTTGTAAATTATTATTAAGCATCTCCTATGTTTGGTCTTAGGCTAATTTTAGTGATCATAATCTTGTACAAAACACATGTGGTACTTCTTATGAGGTTTACAGAAGTTAACCCCATCCTATGGGTTGTGACCAACAATGTTCAACTCTCCCACCTGAATCTTTATTCCTTTGGGATCTTGAACAAGTTATTTAAGAATAAAAATAATTTACTTAAGTTTCCTCAACTATAAAATGGGAATTATAATAATTCTTTTTAATGTAGGTTTATTGTAAGGATTAAATAAGAATCTTTTTAAGAGTACTTGGTACAATGCTTAGCATACACTAAAAACTCAATGCACATTAGCTGTCATTTCAATATACATAAACCAAATAACCTGTCAGAATAGAAATATAAATAACTCTAAATAAGGTTAAGCATTTATTATATTTAATGTGCCAATAAAATTTGTGAAAATGTGCGACCTGTTAAATAAATTTATTCAATTTCTTTTCAGGGCCCTGAATCTCTTATCCAGGACAGATTTTGCACCAAGCTATAATGATAATTGCAATTATGCTTATGGCCCTGATTCTGTTTTCTGAGAAAGAGAAAACAAATAGAAAGACTGATCTTCATTCTTTACCTATAAGAATTTACTTACAGAAAAATCTAGCTTCTTTAAAAGGCATCTGAATCCCTAGTAAAGCACAGGAGATACCATGTGGCAATTCAGAACCATGGTCACGCAATACACTGAGAAAATGATCCAAGAGAAGGATTAACAACAGGAAAAGGTAGGATGAAGTGGATTCCTCCAAACTAGTTCTTAATCACTAGCTTCTCTAGCTCTCCCCCAACCTTAGGTTCTTTCTGGAGGTGGGGGTGGACTGAACTGGAGGATGAGGAGTGAGAACTGTGCAGGGAAGGCTGTCTGTGGGTGGTTTTAATTTCACCCACTACCATCTCTGTACAGCTGCACACTGCTCCAGAGACATTCCACAATATGCCCACTTTCCTTTCTTCTGTGGACAGAGACACTGCTCCTACCTGTACCCATTTCAGAGATACGCAGGGGCAACTATCCCTCCAAATCCATTAAAAATAAAGCAAGCTCTTACCTAAAGTAATCAAAGCAGCACCTCAAGGTGCAAAGACAAATCTCTAGATAATAAGTGTCTGTCCCTTATCTCCACCGCCACCCCAATGAAAGCTCGTCTTCTCTCCACTTAGATTTAGGGAGGCTGCTGAGCGCATGCAGGCGGGATGGAGCTGGAGAAGAGAGGGGTATGAATTATTTATGAATTCAACCCCCTTGACAGATTTCCAGTGAAAGTTAGTCTTAGAAGTTACCCACATGTGTGAGTGAGTGTGTATGTGTGTGTGTGTGCACAAGAACATGTAATCCGTGCCACATTTCTCTGTCAGGGAGAGGCAGTGGGTAATCCCAATGTCTTAGACATTTTAAGAAGAGTGCATGACCAGATTTTATCACAAACCCCAAATCAGTCACATTTCTTCTATGTGCTTTTGGTACCTTTGTGGTGACTGGGGAGCTTAGCTCAGCTTCTGAAAAAAGCTATCTGCTTTGAGCCCATTGGGCAGTGGCAATTTTCCTGCCAGACACTGTGGGTGCTTTTGTTTTGCTTGTATATTTATTTTTACCCCACAATAACATACCCTTTTCTCACCGGATCTCTTGCTACCTGGGCTGGACCTGTCTGCGCTCTGCCTGCCAGCCTGCCTTCCCACCTCCTTCCCGGACTCGGACCACCTGGGGAGCCTGTGTCCGTGTTTGGAATCCCTGGGTTGCTCTAGCAGTGAAACGAGAGAGGTTAGGAGCTGACGCACATTTGACAGAAAGTCAGTGCTTTGCTTTCTTCTTATGCTGCTTCCCCTTCCTCTTTTCCCAAACAGAGATGTAAACACGTGTATTTTCCTGTTTAAATTTAGCGAATTGGTCCTCTGCCTGTGCCTTGATTTAGCTACTGGGCTGAGCCTTGCTTCCCTGCTCGGATAGGAGCCACTGGGATCTGGAGCTCCAACTTCCAAATGGAAGCTGGCCCCAGGCCAGGTGACCTTCTCTTTGTAAGTTTCTTTCCTCAGCAGAGTGGGGGTGGGGTCGTGGGGAGCTGGGATCTGTTTGGTGCTGTTGGGGGGTGGGGGGTGGTGAGGAAGGGAGGGGGGTGGAAGAGAGTAAAGGGCTGTTGTTAAACAGTTTCTTACCGTAAGAGGGAGTTCAGACCTAGATCTTTCCAGTTAATCACACAACAAACTTAGCTCATCGCAATAAAAAGCAGCTCAGAGCCGACGGGCTCTTCTAGGCACTGAGTCGCAACAGGATTCTTTCACGCAGGCATCGCCAGCGGGGTCCGCCAGCACATCCAGCAGCACCATGTGGGTGACCAAACTTCTGCCAGTCCTGCTGCTGCAGCACGTCCTCCACCTTCTCCTGTTTCCCATTGCCATCCCCTATGCAGGTTAGTTTTCTCTTTTCTTCCTTCTGGTTCTTCTTTAACCCTCTCTTGCTAACATTTCCTTTTCCTAACGCTCTCTTTACCCGATTCCCAGCATCCTTTCTTAACTCTGTATGTGGTATGGGTTTTTAAAAAAATCTCTCATTCAGCTTTCTTTTGACATTCTCTTTCTGTTTGAAAAGCATTTAAAAAGATACCTAGCATCCCCTCTGTTGTTTCCATTCCCCTCCCCATTGATCCAGCCCCCTCTCACTTGGCCTGACAGTCAGGCATGGTGGGATGGGAGGGAGATGCTAACACTGGCTGAACTTTGCTGGTTTGGATAAATTTAAAGCTGAAGGGTGGGGGGAGAGTGATGGTCAGTACTGCAGGGACATGTTTTTTTTGTTTGTTTTTTTTTTTCCCCAGAGGAGAATTTTCCATGACAATCTACTACCCCACATCACTCAGTCAACATTCAGGGCCAAATTATGACTTAATACAGGTTTTCATTTGGAGAAGGCAGATTAAAGTCTGAGTATATGCATGTTATAAAAATGAAAGAGAAAGCCTCTCTCCTAAGGTCTCATTCTTTCTGGGTATGGATGCCTGCCCTTTTGAAACTGCAGGGCCAAGGAGGCAAAAATTGTGTGACTCTGATTATAGCGGTAGAAATGCTCCTTTCAGTCTCCCATTTTCTCCCCAGAATTTACAGGTTGGGAAGGAGTTGCTTGGGAGTTCATATTGCCTGGAAGTTTAGAGGTTTCATTTGCTGCTTTGGGAAGTTTTCTGTTGTTATCAGGGCAAGAGGAAACATCTGTATTTGGTTGTATTATCATTGTCGTGGCTGGGATGCCAACGGGAGAAGGTAGTGAGCATCATGGGTGGGCACAGGGGAATAAAAGAATGGAATAAATGCCCAGACAGTAGACATAGTTTTTTTAATAATATAAGACAGAGAACTGAAATATATCTCAGTTATATCTTTTGAGATAAGTTAAATAGGACATTTATCAGACCTCCAATCTAGTTTCCAATGTAATAAATACAAAGGTTGAAAACACCAAGAATTTGCAAAATGACAAGGAAAATCAGTCCCACCTGGCTTTCTTCGATTTTGTGATGTGTCCCTTTTGGAAAACAACACTGTGTGGGAAGTGTCAGTTCAAGAACATTTATGTTAGATTTCTGAAGAGGTGAAAAAAAAAAGTTCAATCTAGTAGGTTATCACCTTTGAGATGGGTCATGTTAAAATTGATTCTTATATGACATTGCTGGTTTGTGGGATTTTGAGTATAAATTGAAATGACAGCTAATATTTTGAGGAGTTTCATTTTCAAAGATCAAAATGTTGATGGGCTGAAGTAGAATATGGTTACCTGGAATCATCTGTGCTTATGCATGGGGAACACAGTGTGGAAAATCCAAACAGTAGATCAACCATAGACAATGTCTATTTGTTTTTGGCATGCATTGAGAAGTTTTGGCAGGAGATATACATTTGTAATTATATTTCATTTTGGCTAATGTTGAAATGACTGAGGTTCCTGAGGATAGGGGGAATGCAGCCCAAGAGTATGCTGCAGGCAAGGAGAGGCCAGTTGGGAATTACAAGTAATAGAATAATTCCTAAAGTGGATAATGCTAAAATTGTTAACAAAAGAGGGTCTGCCTTTGTCTGGGTGGCAACGTTATTTTGATAGTTTTTTTAAAAATTACATTCTTCAAAGTGGAAAACATTGATAGTCCTCTTAGAACATACAAAGAAAGTCTGTTCTTTTTTATATCACCTAACATTGAACATTTAGAATTTTGTTGTTACTTGCTTCGGTTATACTTTTTGATTTAGCTTATGAGTCTTCTTTTTTACCTATTGTGAAATAAGACAATATTTTAAAAGAAGTGGATACTATAATGAGGTGACAACCAGTTATGAGCAGAATATATTATGGAGATATTTTTAGAAAAGTTTCAAAAAACGTAAAGAAATGTTCAATATAATAGACCCAAGCCATCTTTATAGGAATTGGTTTACATAGGATTATCCTCTATCCACTCCCACCTACACTGAATACAAATATCCAATCCCCTCTAACAACAACAACAAAACATTAAATGAGCACCTACTATCAAGGAGCCTGTGGGAGATGTACAGATGAACAAGTGAGAAAGAAACCTACATTTGTTTTTTGTTTTGTTTTGTTTTGTTTCTTTTACTGACTCTCCACCCCAATAGCTACATTTTCTAAAAACGTTTTATTGGCGTATAATTGCTTTAAAATGGTGTGTTAGTTTCTGCTTTATAACAAAGTGAATCAGCTATACATATACGTATATCTCCATATCTCCTCCCTCTTGCGTCTCCCTCCCACCCTCCCTATCCCACCCTTCTAGGTGGTCACAAAGCACCGAGCTGATCTCCCTGTGCTATGTGGCTGCTTCCCACTAGCTATCTACTTTACATTTCGTAGTGTGTATATGTCCATGCCACTCTCTCACTTTATCCCAGCTTACCCTTCCCCCTCCCCGTGTCCTCAAGTCCATTCTCTACGTCTGCGTCTTTATTCCTGTCCTGCCCCTAGGTTCTTCAGGATGATTTTTTTTTTTTTTTTAGATTCCATATATATGTGTTAGCATATGGTATTTGTTTTTCTCTTTCTGACTTACTTCACACTATATGGCAGATGCTAGGTCCATCTACCTCACTACAAATAACTCAATTGCATTTCTTTTTATGGCTGAGTAATATTCCATTGTGTATATGTGCCACATCTTCTTTATCCATTCATCTGTCAATGGACACTTAGGTTGCTTCCATGTCCTGGCTATGGTAAATAGAGCTGCAATGAACATTGTGGTACATGACTCTCTTTGAATTATGGTTTTCTCAGGGTATATGCCCAGTAGTGGGATTGCTGGGTCATATGATAGCTCTATTTTTAGTTTTTTGAGGAACCTGCATACTGTTCTCCATAGTAGCTGCATCAATTTACATTCCCTCCAACAGTGCAGAAGGGTTCCCTTTTCACCACACCCTCTCCAGCATTTATTGTTTATAGATATTTTGATGAAGAAACCTACATTTGTTGAGTGACTGTTATGGACCAAGTTCTAAAACAAAGCTTATTTAATTCTAATAAGATTGGCATTATTGGATTGACTCATCTTACATGAGGAAACTGAAGTTAAAGAACTTAATTTTTTTTCTTATATCTTACATATTGGATAGAGCTGAGATTCCTCCCCAAATCTATGTGAATGAAATATGCAATGTGCATTTTTCCCTTTTATTTATATTGAATACAGCAGCAGTGAAATCAACTGAAACTCACTTTAAAAAATCCATTTTGCTAAGTAATATAAGAACAATTCTGTGCTAGAAGTATTATTATGTTATGGTTGAGAGTTCATTTCTAGCTCAGAAGATCAAACCAGGTTTAGGAAGTATGCAGTACTCAAGTTGAGTGTGAAAATACAGGTAATAGTACGGTCAGTACTTAAGTCAGGGGAACACAAAGTGGCCGAAGGTACTGAAGTGAGAAAGTATAAGGACAGGCAATCATGCAGGGCTGGTGTACTGAGTACCTGAGGAGGAGGAGTATGGCCTGGGTTTGGAAAAGTAAGATAGACTAGCATGTATGCTTGAATATAACGCTAAATTACACTATTTTAAACATTATGGGTCACAGCTGGAAGTTTTTGAGTTGACAAGATACCTGACTGAAGTGTGGTTGGCTTAGTTGGTGTGTGGAGGAGAGCTGCAGGCAGAAACAGACAGTGAAGGAAGAGACCAGGAGGAGGATGAATGAGGAAGTGGCACGGAAGTAGAAGGAGGGAAATATCTAGGGAGGTCCCCGTTCTCACACTGAACATCATTTCATTTGTAAATCTTTTTGGAAGAGATACTTATGCTGCTTCTCAAATACCAACATTTGATTTAAATCTGACTTGATCCCTTCTTGACATCTTTATTTATGATATTGTTCCCTTCCCTAAAGAAGGGATGAAAATTGTCCACTTGTGACACCCAAGTCCTAGATAATAGAAATGAAGATTTGGACTTGTATTTATGATTTTTGCCTTTGGGAAGTAAATCTCCAGTCACCACCACTCCCTTCCATTAATTATTTGTGTACTTTCATCTTAACATCTTGCCACTTCAAGCTGTTAATCACTAATCATGTGGGTAGATTTCTCAGAATCTGTGGAGCCAGATTCCTGCTTCTTTCCACACCCTGCAAATCCTTTCCTTCGCAGGATTTTTCTTTGAAGTCAATGGTTAGTCCATACAGAGAAGAAAATATATGAGGTACTGAGAGAAATGAGTGTGAGGCCCAGGGACCAGAGGGAGAAATGTGTCTTTCTTCAAGCACCTTGATACATTTGACCCTACTTTCTGTTTGTAGCTTTTCACTAAGAGCCTAATGATTTCAGTTTTAAAATAGGGACTTTGGTTTCTTCAGGAAACATAGCTACAGAATGTTTTCCCATACTGAGGGAAGAGGGAAAAGGAGTTGCAATTTAAAATATAAGAAAGCGTGACAAAGTTGCAGTGATCTCTTACCCTTTGATTTCATTTCAATGTTTTGTTTATAAACTTCAACTAGCAGTCATGCACAGAAAATAGCAGGGAAAAATCTGATCCAAAGATATTTTTGAGTTTCTTCCCAAATTAAGCTTGTCTTTTAACTGTTGGTAAAACAAGCATCAGTTGTTAATACATGTGGAAGAGAAAGTGAAAAGTATTTTCAGCAAAGGAATTTTATTTTCAGATGCTGTTTTTGAATGACTTCTGTTTTGAATTTTTCTTTTATTGAAGAAGGAATTAACTTTGTTGATGTGTGGATTACATGACGTACAACTAGCTTGAACTTCGCATTTTTGAATAATTAGTTACTGGCCTAATGATATGACTGAATTATAAGGGAAAGCTTCTAAGTCATGAGAAATAAAGAGTGAGAAGGGAATCTTAGTATCTGGTTCTGATTGCCCCTGATTAGATTTGTAGCCCCAGACAAGCTTTTCTCTCCTATTTATTATCTAGTAAAGGGAAATCATAGATTTATTTGCTTTTCAGGATACTTTTTGATCTTTAGATGAAAGGTAGTGATTGAAAGTTTATCAGCAAGCAAGAGTAGACTATTTTTATGAGGTACAGCCAGGCATTAACACATTTCAATAGGACAGCTGAGGATCTGCAGAATTAAATATAATCAACGATCCCACAGAAAAACTTTTCTCTAGTCATCCTCAGTGGCTTCCTTCACGTTGTATGGTTCTGAGAAAAGAAACCAGAGCATTGACCAGGTATTCTATTTTATTTGGTAATTGGTAAAATACATGTCTGAACTCAATGCTTGTCTTAGACTTTTAAAATTTAGTTTTATGTTCTTCTCTCACACTTAAACATAGGTAATAAATACATAATACATTAGGCCAATTTTAATTCTATACCTTTAGTTAATTGAATTTATTTTATATATATGTGTATATATACACATATATATGTATATATATACACATATATATACATATATAAATACATATATATATATATACACATATATATATACCACAGTTTTTCCACTTTGGCAGATAGTTTTTTGAATAGATTTTCTGTGTCCATTAACCACTATTTGTTTCTGAGAAGTATTCCAATTTATACAGGAATTCAGATGATTTTTATGCTGTGAAACATTTCACAGCACCTAAGAAATAGTGCACTAATGTCAAAAGAAGCGGAAACTCTTAGTGGAGAAACTTATCTCCCATTAACATGGTCCTGTGGCAGAAACCAAAAAAAAATTTTTTTTTTTTTTTTTGGCTGTATGTGGGCCTCTCACTGTTGTGGCCTCTCCCGTTGCGGAGCACAGGCTCCAGACGCGCAGGCTCAGCGGCCATGGCTCACGGGCCCAGCCACTCCACGGCATCTGGGATCCTCCCGGACCGGGGCACGAACCCGCGTCCCCTGCATCGGCAGGCGGACTCTCAACCACTGCGCCACCAGGGAAGCCCAGAAACCAAAATTTGAAAAGAATAATACCACTTCTTTGCTTGGGAGAATAACGGTTTCTTCTCTTATGCCAGAAATTAAAGGATGAAATTTGAAAAACAAAACTAAAACTTTGCATATTCATAACATTTTTAACCCAAATTGATTTCCAAATGATTATAGTTTAAATATCTCCTTTTAGTTCAAATGTAATATAACTTTCATTTTGTAAATTGAGTAATGGGATATTAGCATTTAAGGTAATTAAACAAAGTCACTTGGTAAGTCAATAAGAATGCCAGAATTATCATCAGTCTGCTAATGTTATGCAAGGCATTTGGTCCACACTCAATAAATAACATGTTGATGGATTATTTGGTTGACTGAATTTCTATGTTAAAATGTCTTTTAAATTATATCTGTTCTACCATAGCCATTCCATCTTATAGGGCAAAGAAAAGTTGAAGAAAAGAAAAGAGAAGAAAATGAAAGCATTATTACAGAAATTAGTACCAGTCTTTTGGGGACTGTGTTCTGGAGTTTTATAGAGAACCAGAAATTTAGAGGAATTCATGTTTTCTCTTATTTACTGTGGACTTCAGGTTAGGATAGATATTAATGGGTAGCATCTGCATGTTTAATAAAACAACTGGAGCCAGTGGTTGCTGGCAGACTTAAGAGTATGATGCTATTCTTGGTACCTCTGTTAAGCCATATTTCCAAATTTTCTACAGAAAAATTTTCACCCTCTTTTCTTGGCACATTTCACCACATTTAAAGACAAGAAGTGATTTCCTGTTCTGCCATCCAAGTTACTTCTCTACTGACAGCTTTAACCAAATCTTCAGAAACTGTTTACAAGCCGTTATTTCCACATGCTTTCTTAGCAAGTCTTAGAGAGAGATGGCATCATACGTGTTTAAGAGTGGGGGCTCTGAAGCCAGGCAGCTGGACTTTCAATCAGATCTTCTAAGTCGTCAATTTTCCCCTGTGTCTTGGTTTCGTATCTTAAAAATATACGTATTATTACTGCCTTTGTTATAAGGGTATTCAAATGAATTGACAGGCAGGGGAGGGGCACAGTTATGTCCATCCTTGTTCTACAACAGCTGCAATCTCTTAGACAATTTGATCCTCATTGTGAAGAGGTGATTATCATTAGAAACCAGGTAACTTTGGGCAAATTAAGAATGAAGAAGCAAGTTCTTCATATTCTAAAGTTATCCATAAGATTAAGTCTCTTGGGATGTTTTAGCTTTGCTCTTCAGCTTTTTAATAGGAGGCTTCATGCTATCTAGGGGCCTGGTAAAATACTTTGATGAAGAAAAATGATATTGCTACATTAAAGGATGAAGTTTTACATACGTTTGATTTACAACATTTGGCTTGATTTCAAAACAAACACTTCAGTGATACTGAGAAATAGTGCCCAAAAGCACAGAAAACACTTATGTAGGAAATGAAAGGGCTAAAATATAAATAATATGAAATACTTTAAAGACCAAGTCAGAAGAATTTACCCAGTGCACCATTTTTAGTGAGAAGTTTCTCACCTGTCATTGAATTGGCTTATCTAATTAGTACTATAACTTACATAAGGACCAATTGTAGAAGGAAATGACAGATTTAATTATAGAGCATGATATGATATGTCCTGGCACTTCCTTTCATACTGTTTGGAGAATACCATGTTATTTATTTCTTAAGAGTGAACTCTGTCCTAATTTTTAAAAGCATCCTTCATTTGAAAGAATGTAGATGAATGACTCTGCATGTGAAGTTATTTTTTCTTCACTGATTAACTATTCCTCTCTTGCTCTTAAGTATCTGAGAGTATCATTACCCACATTACTCCACCCCCCAACCCCTGGAGGTCTGGTATGTTGTCAGATAAAATCATTACCTTGTAGATAATTCTTAGGGATATTTTTTTCTATATGAGCCTTAAAAGCTTTTCCCCTATGTTTTTAAAAAAATTATTATTATTAATAGAAGGACAGAAGAAAAGAAGAAACACACTTCATGAATTCAAAAAGTCAGCAAAGACTACTCTAATTAAAGAAGACCCATTACTGAAGATAAAAACAAAAAAAATGAACACTGCAGACCAATGTGCCAATAGATGTATTAGGAATAAAGGACTTCCATTCACTTGCAAGTAAGTTGCTTCATTTCGTTCTTAGAATAATTTTCCAAATATAGCATGGACTCATTATCATCATCTTTTTTGTATTCAATGCAATGTACTCTTAAAATTGTAAGCTTGATTTTAGTTTTAACTCATTGCAACAGAAGATTTAGCTCTCATTTGATGGAAATATGAGTAAGGGAGAACACATAAACTGAGATCTTTTAGAATCCACAGTGGCTTTAGTTATGGAATTTATATTTTCTCATCTTATGAACAATTGAACTTTAGGAACTAAAATTCAATTCAATTAACTTTTTATCTCTCTAATATTTTACAATATTCTATTCAGAGTAAACTTTTTTTTTTTTCTTACAAGAGGAGTGGAGGAATTTTCAGAATAGAAGTTGACCAACAACCAAAACTTACTGCAACTTGTATCATTGTCTTTAGGGATGTAAATAAAAAACATTGAGATAATTAGATTAAAAAAACTAGGGGGATTGGTGTCAGCAGCAGAGGCTGTTTAAAAGAAGTTAGCGGGTAGTGATGATGAAGTTTTAGGTGAAAAGTGATGGGGCAATTCAAAGAGGCATGAAAGGACTCAAATGGAGAGTTTTCTTATCTTTTGAAAGTTTCTCTGTGACCTCCCAGGGAAAAATTCCTAACAACTTTGCCGGTATGCCAGAGGATAAAACTTGAAATTTTGGGCCATGAAGGTGACAATTTCATCTGAATAGTTTTCCAAATTGCCAGAAGAAAATGCATTTCCTAGTTCTTCATAAATATTCCCTCCCCACACTTACTTTCCACATATTTATTGCCTATTTCATCCCACTTTAACAGGAGTGCACATGGTATCCTGTCACTTTTGAATTCTGCTCTACTACATTTGGGTAGTTAACACATAATGTGAACACAGATTTTAGTAATGTCATGGCAAGAGGTCCTAACTTCGTCTTGCCTTTCTCAGAGAAATAAGTGTTATGGGCCTGAGGAGAAAGGACATGGTTAGAGGAGGTCTTCAATAGATTTAGCAGGAGGAAAGACTATCTCTTTTCTATTCATGTAGATCTCCTCTGGAAGTATTTTTATAGCCAAACTGCCACTTTCAGGGAGATATTTCCTGGCACTGGGAGTGGGGAATTAACTTTGCAAGTAATTCCTATGATAATTCCTTCTTTCCCTGACTTTCCTAGAAAAGCCTTGGGATTTAAAAAAATAAATTAGAGAAAACTACTCTCAATCAACATCTCAGCTGTGTAGATTTATGGAGGTATTCTTCTGGCAAATGAGGAGGTTGGATTTATTGTATTTTCCCCTTTCAGGGTTAGAAGTGCAGGGCAAAGGGAATGGGAGAACCACATCTCATTGATTTTTAACTTTGAATCTGAAAATACACTATCCTGGATCCACAAGTAAGGAAAGTATTGCTAAGCCTCGATTTTCACATTAGTCAGCCTTATGCTTAGAAAAAAACCAAAACAAAACAGCTTTCCCTTTGTTTTGTTTAGGAGACACTAAAATTATTTTGCTGCATTGGAGAACACATGTGACCAGATTAATAAAACTTTACATATCCCATGTATACAAGGTTTCATGCTTTTCAACCATATTCTGGTTGAGTTATATTTAGTCTCCAAATTTATGGCAACCTGTGCAGAAAACCACATGTAGTAATACCAATGTACAGCTAAAGTTCTCTGCTCAGAAATGGTGTCAACCTTCACACTAAATATATATACATACTTATTTGGAATCACTAAATACATTACTTATTCAGAATTGAATGGACATACTTGTGATACTCTGAAAGTAGGTTCTTAATTAATTAAAGATCTTTTTGAGGACTTGTTCCATGAACTAGAATCATTGAAAAACAATGGCAAACACACTACAATGTTTGGAAAATACCAACAATGCTGTGTGAAAGCATCTGTGATTCAGTGGGCATGAGGTGGAGGTCTCAAATTTTGTTTCCGCTTGAGAAGGTATCAACAATATTGACTTTATAGAGACTGAAGTTGTTTTTTGCTGGATGAGAAAGATGACCAGAATGCCTGATTCTAAGCGTTTCAAAAAATTACTGTACATGAACTGACTCAAGAGATGAAAATTTCTAACCATGACTGAGTAACTGGTACTGGAATTGCCCTTCTGCCATAAACAACTCAACAAAATAAATTATTGAAAGGAAGATGATAGTTAAAATAAGGCTAAGAGAAAGACTCCTAAAGTCAAACTTAAAAGAAGATATGCAACTCATGGAATTTGTCAGCTTGGGTCCAGTCCATATGGAGGTGTAAAATGTAACAAGCAAATACAGTTTTCTGAGAGTATATGGAATTGTAATGGAATGAGAGAAAAGGGTGAATGAAATCAGCAAACAGGAAACACTGTCACCCACTTTCCAGATGGAATCACCTTTGTATTCACAGAAGCAAATATCACATGTTGCTGATGGGGCTCATGAGTCACTTGCAAGGCAATCTCATGTCACAGCCATATTACTGAAAAAAAAAAGTAGTAGTTTATATATGTGTGGTACATTTTTATTTTAATGTTAAGTGGTAGGTATTTGAGTCTGTAATTTTAAAATTTCTTTTTAGATGTTCATTTAGTTGTTATCTTCATATGTATTCTTTATCTAATTACCATGCTTTCAAGGTTATTTAACTCTCTCTCCCCAACACCCTACAATAGGCAAATAGGAAATTTTACATGCATTGCATAAGTTTACTATCTACCAGATCAAAATTCAAATATATTGTTAGCCAGTTTTTCTCTTATCAAGTTATTCTGCCACAGTTGCAAAAACAGACTTTTATGTTCGTTCTTTAATACTATTTCAGCTGTAAAATGTTCTTGTAGGTGGACATTTCAAAATGTCTACATGTAAATCAAAGCACAAAGTTTATACATATAATTTTTGAAGTTATTTAGATATAGAATAAAATGCGCTATGTAAAAATATAAAATAGTTAAAATATTTTAATTTTGTAACATCTTTTTAATATTTGTTTTATAAAAGTTATTTCCCCTTATTTAAAATTACTTAAAAGTTGTTACAATGTTAAGAAATAAATGACTAATTTGAACTACATAAAATTGTAAGAAAATTATGTGCTTTCAAAAATATATGATCTGGAGGAGGACCTTCAAGGTGGCGGAGGAGTAAGACGTGGAGATCAACTTCCTCCCCAAAAGTACATGAAAAATACATCTACATGTGGAACAACTCCTACAGAACACCTACTGAATGCTGGCAGAAGACCTCAGACTTCTCAAAAGGCAGGACACTCCCCATGTACCTGGGTAGGGCAAAAGAAAAAAGAAAAACCAGAGACAAAAGAATACGGGCAGGATCTGCACCTCGGGGAGGGAGCAGTGAAGTAGGAAAAGTTCCCACACACAAGGAAGCCCCTCCACTGGTGGAGATGGGGGGTGGGGGGGGAGGCTTCCGAGCCACGGAGGAGAGCACAGCAACAGGGGTGTGGAGGGCAGAGAAGAGAGATTCCCGTGCAGAGGATCAGAGCCGACCAGCACTCACCAGCCCGAGAGGCTTGTCTACTAACCCGCCAGGATGGGTGGGGGCTGGGAGCCGAGGCTCGGGCTTCGGAGGTCAGATCACAGGGAGAGGACTGGAGTTGGCTGCGGGAACACAGCCTGAAGGGGGCTAGTGCGCCACAGCTAGCCAGGAGGGAGTCCGGGGAAAGGTCTGGACCTGCCTAAGAGGCAAGAGACCATTGTTTCAGGGGGTGCAAGGAGAGGGGATTCAGAGCACCACTTAAATGAGCTCCAGAGATGGGCGCGAGCCGTGGCTATCAGCATGGACACCAGAGATGGGCATGAAACGCTAAGGCTTCTGCTGCAGCCACCAAGAAGCCTGTGTGCAAGCACAGGTCACTACCCACATCTCCGCTACTGGGAACCTGTACAGCCCGTCACTGCCAGGGTCCCAAGATCCAGGGACAACTCAGGCTGTTGCAACTTCACACTGGCCTCTGCCACCACAGACTCTCCCCTAATTCCATACCCCTCCCTCCCCCAAGCCTGAGTGAGCCAGAGCCCCCTAATCAGCTGCTCCTTTAACCCCCTCCTCTCTGGGCAAAGAACAGACGCCAGAGGGTGTCCTACATGCAGCGGCAGGGCCAAATCCAAAGCTGAGCCCCGGGAGCTGTGCGAACAAAGAAGAGAAAGGGAAATCTCTCTGTGCAGCCTCAGGAGCAGAGGATTAAATCTCCACAGTCAACTTGATGTACCTGCATCTGTGGAATACCTGAATAGACAACGAATCACCCCAAAACTGAGGCAGTGGACTTTGGGAGCAACTGTAGACTTGGGGTTTGCCTTCTGCATCTAATTTGTTTCTAGTTTTATGTTTATCTTAGTTTAGTATTTAGAGCTTATTATCACTAGTAGATTTGTTTATTGATTTGGTTGCTCTCTTCCTTTATATATATATATTATTTTTCTTTTCCTTTTCCTCTTTCTGTGAGTGTGTATGTGTATGTTTCTTTGTGTGATTTTGTCTGTATAGGTTTGCTTTTACCATTTGTCCTAGGGTTCTGTCTGTCCATTTTTTTTAGTATAGTTTTTAGTGCTTGTTATCATTGGTGGATTTGTTTATTGGTTTGGTTGCTCTCTTCTTTTTTTTTTAATTACTTTTTTATTTTAATAACTTTACTTATTTTATTTATTTTCTTTCTTTCTTTCTTCTTTTTTTTCTCCCTTTTCTTCTGAGCCATGTGGCTGACAGGGTCTTGGTGCTCCAGCCGGGTGTCAGGGTTGAGCCTTTGAGGTGGGACAGCCAAGTTCAGGACATTGGTACATCAGAGACCTCCCAGCCACTCTTAATATCATTTGGTGAGAGCTCCCCCAGACATCTCTGTCTCAATGTTAAGACCCAGCTACACTGAACGACCAGCAAGCTACAGTGCTGGACACCCCATGCCAAACGACTAGCAAGACAGGAACACCACCCCAACCGTTATCAGAGAGACTGCCTAAAATCATAATAAGTTCACAGACACCCCAAAACACACCAACGGATGTGGTCCTGCCCACCAGAAAGACAAGATCCAGCCTCATCCATCAGAACACAGGCACCAGTCCCCTCCACCAGTAAGCCTACACAACCTACTGAACCAACCTTACCCACTGAGGGCAGATACCAAAAAAAATTGGAACTACGAACCTGAAGCCTGTGAAAAGGAAACCCCAAACACAGTAAGTTAAGCAAAATGAGGAGACAGAGAAATACACAGCAGATGAAGGCACAAGGTAAAAACCCACCAGACCAAACAAATGAAGAGGAAATAGGCAGTCTACCTGAAAAAGAATTCAGAGTAATGATAGTAAAGATGATCCAAAATCTTGGAAATAGAATTTCTTGTTTCTTGGAAGAAAGAAACATTTAACAAGGACCTAGAAAAACTAAAGAGCAAACAAACAATGATGAGCAACACGATAAATGAAACTAAAAGTTCTCTAGAAGGAATCAATAGCAGAATGACTGAGGCAGAAGAACAGATAAGTGACCTGAAAGATGAAATAGTGGAAATAACTACCACAGAGCAGAATAAAGAAAGAAGAAAGAAAAGAATTGAGGACAGTCTCAGAGACCTCTGGGACAACATTAAATACACCAACATTCGAATTACAGGGGTACCAGAAAAAGAGGAGAAAAAAGAAAGGGTCTGAGAAAATATTTGAAGAGATTATAGTTGAAAACTTCCCTAATATGGGAAAGGAAATAGTTAATCAAGTCCAGGAGGCACAGAGAGTCCCATACAGAATAAATCGAAGGAAAAATACACCAAGACACATATTAATCAAACTGTCAAAAATTAAATACAAAGAAAAAATATTAAAAGCAGCAAGGGAAAAACAACAAATAACATACAAGGGCATCCCCATAAGGTTAACAGCTGATCTTTCAGCAGAAACACTGCAAGCCAGAAGGGAGTGGCAGGACATATTTGAAGTGATGAAAGGGAAAAACCTACAACCAATATTACTCTACGCAGCAAGGATCTCATTCATATTTGATGGAGAAATTAAAACCTTTACAGAAAAGCAAAAGCTAAGAGAATTCAGCACCACCAAACCAGCTTTAGAACACATGCTAAAGGAACTTCTGTAGGCAGGAAACACAAGAGAAGGAGAAGACCTACAGTAACAAACCCAAAACAATGAAGAAAATGGTAATAGGAACATACATATCGATAATTACCTTAAATATAAACGGATTAAATGCTCCAGCCAAAAGACATAGACTGGCCGAATGGATAAAAAAAACAAGACCCATATATATGCTGTCTACAAGAGACCCACTTCAGACCTAGGGGCACATACAGACTGAAAGTAAGGGGATGGAAAAAGATATTCCATGCAAATGGAAATCAAAAGAAAGCTGGAGTAGCAATTCTCATATCAGACAAAATAGACTTTAAAATAAAGACTATTACAAGAGACAAAGTAGGACACTACATCATGATCAAGGGATCACTCCAAGAGGAAGATATAAAAATTGTAAATATTTATGCACCCAACATAGGAGCACGTCAATACATAAGGCAAATGCTAACATCCATAAAAGGGGAAATCGACAGTAACACAATCATAGGAGGGGACTTTAATACCCCACTTTCACGAATGGACAGATCATTCATAATGAAAATAAATAAGGAAACACAAGCTTTAAATGATACATTAAACAAGATGGACTTAATTGATATTATAGGACATTCCATCCAAAAACAACAGAATACACTTTCTTCTCAAGTGCTCATGGAACATTCTCCAGGATAGATCACATCTTGGATCACAAATCAAGCCTTGGTAAATTTAAGAAGATTGAAATCGTATTCAGTATCTTTTCCGACCATACCGCTATGAGACTAGATATCAATTACAGGAAAAAAAACTGTAAAAAATACAATCACATGGAAGCTAAACAATACACTAATAAATAACCAAGAGATCACTGAAGAAATCAAAGAGGAAATAAAAAAAAAATACCTAGAAACAAATGACAATGAAAACACTACGACCCAAAACCTATGGGATGAAGCAAAAGAAGTTCGAAGTGGGAAGTTTATAGCAATACAATCCTACGTCAAAGAAGAAGAAAAATCTCAAATAAACAACCTGCGCTTACACGTAAAGCAATTAGAGAAAGAAGAACAAAAAACCCCCAACGTTAGTATAAGCAAATAAATCATAAAGATGAGATCAGAAATAAATGAAAAAGCAATGAAGGAAATGATTGCAAAGATCAATAAAACTAAAAGCTGGTTCTTTGAGAAGATAAACACTATTGATAAACCATTAGCCAGACTCATCAAGAAAAAAAGGGAATAGACTCAAACCAATAGAATTAGAAATGAAAAAGGAGAAGTAACAAATGACACTAAAGAAATACAAGGATCATGAGGGATTACTACAAGCAACTGTATGCCAATACAATGGACAACCTGGAAGAAATGGAAAAATTCTCAGAAAATCACAACCCTCCGAGGCTGAACCAGGAAGAAATAGAAAATATAAACAGACCAGTCACAAGCACTGAAATTGAAACTGTGATAAAAAATCTTCCAGCAAACAATAGCCCAGGACCAGATGGCTTCACAGGCGAATTCTATCAAACATTTAGAGAAGAGCTAACACCTATCCTTCTCAAACTCTTCCAAAATATAGCAGACAGAGGAACACTCCCAAAAATACACAAAAAATAAACTCAAAATGGATTAAGGAGCTAAATGTAAGGCTAGACACTACAAAACTCTTAGAGGAAAACATAGGCAGAAAACTCTATGACATAAATCAGAGCAGGATCCTTTTTGACCCACCTCCTAGAGAAAGGGAAATAAAAACAAAAATAAACAAATCGGACCTAATGAAACTTAAAAGATTTTGCACAGCAAAGGAAACCATAAACAAGACGAAAAGACAAAATGGGAGAAAATATTTGCAAATGAAGCAACGGACAAAGGATTAATCTCCAAAATATACAAGCAGCTCATGCAGCTCAATATCAAAAAGACAAACAACCCAATCCAAAAATGGGCAGAAGACCTAAACAGACATTTCTCCAAAGAAGATATACAGATTGCCAACAAACACATGAGAGGATGCTCAACATCACTAATCATTAGAGTAATGCAAATCGAAACTACAATGAAGTATCACCTCACACCAGTCAGAATGGCCATCATCAAAAAGTCTGCAAACAATACATGCTGGAGAGGGTGTGGAGAAAGGGAACCCTCTTGCACTATTTGTGGTAATGTAAATTGATACAGCCACTATGGAGAACAGTCTGGAGGTTCCTTAAGAAACTAAAAATAGAACTACCATATGACCCAGCATTCCCCTACTGGGCATATACCTTGAGAAAACCATAATTCAAAAAGAGTCATGTTCCACAATGTTCTTTGCAGCTCTATTTACAATAGCCAGGACATGGAAGCAACCTAAGTGTCCATCAACAGATGAATGGATAAAGAAGATGTGGCACATATATACAATGGAATATTACTCAGCCATAAAAAGAAACGAGATTGAGTTATTTGTAGTGAGGTGGATGGACCTAGGGTGTATCATACAGAGTGAAGTAAGTCAGAAAGAGAAAAACAGATACTGTATGCTAACACACATATATATATGCAATCTTTAAAAAAATTATGAAGGACCTGAGGTAGGACAGGAATAAAGGCTCAGTCATAGAAAATGGACTTGAGGACACGGGAGAAGGGTAAGCTGGGAGGAAGTGAGAGAGTGGCATGCACATATACACACTACCAAATTTCAAATAGATAGATGGTGGGAAGCAGCCACATAGCACAGGGAGATCAGCTCGGTGCTCTGTGACCACCTGGTGGGGTGGGATAGGGAGGATGGAGGGAGTCGCAAGAGGCAGGGGATATGGGGGATATATGTGTACATGTAGCTGATTCACTTTGTTATATAGCAGAAACTAAAACACCATTGTAAAGCAATTATACTCCAATAAAGATGTTAAAATATTATATATATATATATATATATATATATATATATATATATATATATATATATATATAGTCTGGAAACAAAAAATCTGCATTCTTAGAAAATCTATGTGTTTTTCTTAATTAGATGCTTATACATGGTGACATTATAATTAGCATGAACATGGTTAAGAAGGAGTTTAAATACTATTTCTTAATGGAAAGAAAATAGTTCAGAATTCGAACTTTATTTCCTGTATTTTTAGAAATGGTAACACTTAATGTGTTGAAAATTTTAAGTACTTTACTATTCTCAGTTAAGGGATTTTTGTATTTATCATTTTTCTCTAGAAATACTTTTTTTTAGTGAGCAAGAAAACACCAATATAATACTTAGTTATAGAAATGATAATTTTAAGAGTTAACACATTTCAGCAATTTTTGTCAAGATGATATATCAAAAGTATATTCTCTCTGATATTAGTAGTTTTTTATTTAAATTAAAAATGCTTATGCAAGCAAATCCATTTAGGAAACATTGACTTACGTAAAGTTACCTAACAGCAGGATTTTCATCGCCTTTAATAAACTTAAATGCTTTATAACTCACCAAGAAGGGATACTATATGCAACATTTCTCAAACATTTGATTTTAGATCCTTCTTTGCTGGAGAGTCTCCTGGGGTGGTGATTTGTCTAATGCATTTTAAGACATGTCACTTTAGAATGTGCTTTATACAATTACAACCTTTAGAAGTTAATCATGATATTTCAAATATAATAATTTGTATATAACTGCAAAAATATCCTCCAACTTGCTGTGTACTTACAAAAAAAATAAAGTCTTCAGAAATATTCCAAGTAGTTGTGCTATATATTGATTTTGCTTGTTGAAGCCTTCATTCTTCTATGTGTCATTTAGAATAACATGAGAACATTTCAAATTTTATTCTATCTGATATTTAAATCTACACCTATAAAAATTTAATTTTGTTCTGTCTTATTTGGCTATCAAAATGGTAGGTTCAAATATCCCTCATGTTTCTGTATATGTAATAATGCGTCTGTTTTTATATTGCCTTCCTTGTTTAAACCAGGTGCCTATTCTTTAAAAACTGTATAAATAGTAGTATTCCTTCTTTTCATTCAGATATTTTTTTCAGGGCCTTTGTTTTTGACAAAGCAAGAAAGCGATGCCTCTGGTTCCCTTTCAATAGCATGTCAAGTGGAGTGAAAAAAGAGTTTGGCCATGAATTTGACCTCTATGAAAACAAAGGTAACTGGTTTCTCCCTAAATATTTCGTAATGAAACAAAGTATAAAATATATGTAATTGCCTGCCACAGTCCTCTTTCTAACTGATTTTTCCATTATATCATGGATCTATTATGCAGTCAATTCATCTATTAAGACAGATAACACTACTGCCTTGACTATTTTCAGTATAGTACTTTAAAGGAGCTTTTCCCCAAATTTTCCATAGTTAGATTATCCCTCCCCTCTTTGTTTATTTCTAGTAACATCTCTCAGAACTGATATTCTCCACAGTCATTTTAGAAAGTGACACCTTAAGTTATTAGTTTAAGACATTTTATATAATAGCAAATTTTGAGCTTACTATAGTATTCTAAATTTTAATAACTTTGGATAATTAATCTAAGTTATAGTGATGATTGCTGATAGCAACAAAACGTGGAGGTTTTGAAAAATTAGTTGGATCTATTCCTAGTTACATACTTTTAAAAAATCTTTGAAAGAATTGAGACCATATTATTAGTTAATTTGTCTACTTTGGTAGTTTGATATTATATTAACAAGGTAGTTATTTTGTTCAAAAGTGGATTTATAATAATAAAATAATTGAAGAATGTTTACTAAATGTGTATTTTACAGAATAAATCTCTCATTACACAAAATAATAATCATGAATTATGTTTATGATAATACTATTTATTTCAATTTTAATGTTTTCTTAAATCATACTGTGTTTTTTATTAAGCTTAGATATTTAGTAATATACACAGACATTTCTTTGTTAACAGGGAAAATGTTTAAATGAAATTAAAATTAATTCATGTTAGAAAATAAGATGATCTCTATACACCCCAATAATTCTGTAAATCCTAAACATAATTCATAATCTACTATAAAACCATCTTTAATCTTCTAGGTTGCTAACAACTGTATATACTCTTATTGGATAGAAATATACAGCTTGTTTCAATTTTATTGTCCTATAATTTAGCAGCTGATCTGTTAGCAAAAATATGGAAAATAATAATCAGCATAATGTAATTATCACATACACACAAAAAACCACACAATTTTACTGATATAAAGACAAATCAGTTATTTCCATTATCTTAAAGTAACTTTTTGAATTCAATATAGGTTTACAAATTTTTATTTTTAATATGTTCTTAAAATGGTCTGTGAATTTGAGCAAGTCATTATGCTAAATTAAACTTGCCTGTCCAGTTGAGTATATAGAATAATCTACGTTAAGTAGGTAGACTAATCTCTATAGTTATCCAGGTATATACTCACAAAATTAAAACTTCTCAATGGTCTTTTTTGTTTGTTTTGGATTACTCTGAAATGTGTTATTTTGAAAATATTAGTAGAATTTTTAGGCAAGAAATTTCAATATGATTTGTGATGGTTTATAAGCATTGCTTAAAGATTTGAATGGAATTTTATCATTTTTATTTTTAATATACACAGCATATATGTTACACATAGTTATAACATTATTCTCTGCTTTCTTCTGATAGACTACATTAGAAACTGCATCATCGGTAAAGGAGGTAGCTATAAGGGAACGGTATCTATCACTAAAAGTGGCATCAAATGCCAGCCCTGGAATTCCATGATACCACACGAACACAGGTAAGAATAGCATGAAGAAAAGAGGATAGAGCCTCTCTCTTACAGGTGTGTTACCAATCCCAGGTAGTGCTTCAGAATAATCCTACACTTCTATAATAATTTAGCCAACTTTGCAGAAGTGTATTAGGTCAAACCTTATCTGAATTTGTAACTGATATTTAGCCAAAGAATAAAAAAATTATCATCAAGATGTAGCCTAACATTTTTTCACCTCAAAACCTCAATTTGTAGATCTTGGTGTTTGGGAAGAAATAATAAGAAAAATAATAAAAAAAATTGTTTTCCCTCTCTTTGCCTGTGAAAAGGCACAGCACTCTGCAGCTGGAGTGGAGAGGTTGCCTGTGCTAAGTTGGAGATGGAACAGATTCTGATCTTACCCAGGGTCCAAATGTTCTTTAACCATGGTGGTTCTCAAACTTGACTGCACATTAAAATCACCTGCTACAAGCCGTTAACAAATCCTACCACCTGGGCGTCAACACAGGCCAATGAAATCAGAATCACTTGGCACCAGTATTTTTTAAAAAGTTCCCCAGGTGATTCTAAAGCACAGTCAAAATTGAGAACTTCTGCTAAAAATTCATGCCTCAGATTGACCAAGTTTCCCATTTCACCTAGGGCCTAATGACTAGAGAAAGCTTCTTATTCCTTGGAAATTAAATGTCTATAGTGAAGAGAAGAATTGTGTTCATTATAACAGATGAATGCTATTTAAAGATGAGTAAACATAATATCCATAGGCTCATTAGTCTGAGAATTTTAATCATCATGGAGGAGAAACATAGATATCTACTCACTAGAGAGCCATATATAGCCAGAGTTTTTCAAGACTTATGTCACAAAGAATTTTAACAGGAACTAAAGTAGCTTAAAACAGCTCTCCCTGGTTATTAGATGCATTGGAAGATTTAGTTTACCATGTGCCAAGTACCTTGTTGAGCAGTATACCTGGTTTATCTTATTTAATCCTCTCAAGAACCACAAAGTAGGTGATTTTATTAGTTCGATTTTTTATATGGTGAAGCTGAAGAGCAAAGAACCTTAGTAACTTTTCAAGATCATGCACAACTAGCAAATGGTACGGCTAGAATCTGAGGCCAGCCAGTGTCACTCTGTATCCTGTGTTTTAACAACCCCAGGGCCTTAAACACCCAGCAAATCAGTAGGAACATGCTGTGACCTGTTTTTGCAATAGAGGTAGTAACTTGCCTTGATGAATCCACTTTTTATTCCATTTCATTCACTTGGTGGGGGGCGAAACTATGCAAGATGATTTTACTTCAGTAAACAGAAACCGAGTTCATTGGCCCACATAAAAAGAAAAAGAGTTGGTTGCTCTACATTGGGATCAAACCTGTGATTTTGGCTTTGTTAACAACAGCTAGTAAGTGTCCAAGCAGATCAGCTTTACAGTGTCTCAATAACAGAAAATAACTAATTTTTCCAAATTCATTACTTATGAATTACATGAATACCTCCAAAACATAGTTTTATCTTTACATTACAAAACCAACAATGTAATTGGTTTTGTCCTCTCATAAGGATTTTCATGGTGTCACTCCCTGCATAGTGAGGAAAATATTTCGCTTAAATAGATGGATCTAAGTTTTTCATGAACAAAGGAATGGCGTTTGAAATCAATCCTACCCTAGTTGAGGGGAGTGCACTGGATGACCTAGTAGAGGTCTTATTTCAACCCAAATTCTCTATGATTGTGATTCTCTGCTACAGGAATACATGTGAAATAGATCTCCCTGGGAACTGGCTTCCCAGTCCAATCAGCTATTTTACCAACAAACATTTCCTTGTGATATAAAGCTTTAGGGCTGAGAGGACCTTGTATATTAATCAATTTTTTTAAAATTCAATGGAAGTAACACATTTTCATCAATTAGCAGCTTACTGGAATATCTACATGCTGGGTTAACACTTTTAAGTGTTAAATAAAGATTAACTCTATGGAAAATTGAAAGAGAAATATGTATCTATATACGTCTGTCTAGAGGAGTGATTTATTGTCAACTCCCTAAATTGAAATATTTTACAAGTGGCTTAATGGGAAGATGATGATAGATGATGAAATTAGTATAGAAGCTTAACTAGAAAATCAGGTGACCTGATATCTACATCTATATCCTTCACTGGCCACCCAGCATTCATTAAAGAAGCAGATGATGGAATGGATCAAGTTTCCTATGAACACAGTTCATATTAAAAGAAACGAAAAGGTGGCCAGCACCCAGAAGATCTAATTTATGTTTCAAAGTATATTTGGATGTAACTCAATTTTAAATATTCCTTCACTTATCTCTCTAAAAATAAAGCCTTGCTCACAAGGACAGAGAACCAAAAATAGTACATATGTGAGTAAAAGTTTATTACAGAGCCTATTGAATGGCACAGGGTGTGTGTGTAATAGGTTCTCATAAACATGTGCTGAATAAACACATAGAGTGCAAAGAGCAGGTCTAGGCTTCATCGCTTGGTCAAGTACGGGATACTAAAGAAAAGCAGACTGAAAACTTCAGAACACAAAAGAAAACCAGTTAATCGGGGTAAAAAGTCATATACACCAAAGACTGAAGAGAAGAGATGACCAGACTGCTCTTTACCCTGCATGTCCTAGAGAGGAATGTGATATGCATTGATATAGAATTGTGGAAAGCAGCACACATTTTTCTCTTCATTTTTCATTTTTATTAACTCCAGTGGGAAAACTTTATTCATCTTTTAACCATAGCTAGTTTTGATTTCTACTTTATCTCTTTCCCTTCCTACTTGCATTTTTCCTACTAAACTGTTGACTTATTCATTCACTACTTCTTTTTTTAAAAATTAATTAATTAATTAATTAATTATTGTCTGTGTTGGGTCTTTGTTGCTGTGCGTGGGCTTTCACTAGTTGTGATAACTGGGGGCTACTCTTCAGTGCGGTGCACGGGCTTCTCATTGTAGTGGCTTCTCTTGTTGTGGAGCACGGGCTCTAGGTGTGCAGGCTCAGGAGTTGTGGCTCATGGGCTCTAGAGCGCAGACTCAGTAGTTGTGGCGCACGGGTTTAGTTGCTCCGCAGCATGTGGGGATCTTCCCGGACTGGGGCTCGAACCTATGTACCCTGCATTGGTACTAACCACTGCGCCACCAGGGAAGTCCCATTCGCTACTTCTACACAGCTTCTTCTTTGCTTTACAAATCCACTGGAAAGGTGTATGTGTGTATATGTGTGTGTGTGTGTGTGTGTGTGTGTAAAAATCTCTAAAACTGTAGATATTTTATATGTGTGCATTTAACATGTGTTAAATCATTATTTAGTGTTTTAAACTTAATACATAAAATGATATAAAATGAAGGAGCTTATAATAATCTAATTCATTCCATTCATCTCGTAAGTGAAGTTGAAAACCCAAAGACTAAGTAAATTATCTAAGGGCTAGTGTCACATACTAGTCGAGTGATACATATGGGGCAACAATGTAGATTTTTGTGATTAACAATAACTTATTCTCAGTACTATACTATACCAAGCTTTTTCAGAAAATAGAGTTATAGGGGGATTTTCTTAGGTAAATTTGATTAATGCAGTACTTTATGAAAAAAATATAAAGTAAAAGTCAGTTTTGATTCTATCAGAAAAATGAGTATTTCATTATAAATTTACTATGAAAAATTGGAGAACTGGCAAAGTGAAAGGAAATAATTTTCACAGAATTGCACAAAGATTATCTTAAATTATTCTGGAATAATGGGGCTAAAACTAAGGCAAAAGATGACCTATTTTTCCTTTGAAAATTACTGTTAGGAACTGTAAAGTCATGATAAGTTTTCATTATATTATAATTTTTGTCAGTCATAAGACGTAATGTCTAATTTTTGTTCCCCAATATTTAAAATGCTAGTGAAATAGGGATATAAACTCTTTATGTAAAGACATTTTGGCATTTCATAATGTTTATAATACTTAATAGATATCTTGAAAATGTTTGGTTAGTAGTAAGTCTCTTGGACTCTTTATTTTTGACCAATAATTTACATTTTCTGAGCACTTAACTCTGGTGTATTTCCTGTCCAAATTAAATAATTTCATTGCAAAATGTTGCTTGGTACCCAAGGCGTGACCATATTTATTTTATGCCACAGCATAACAAAAATGATTATTTCTTAACTAGAGGTTTCAATGGGTAGGAAACATATTGGAATGGTATTTACTGAGATACTAAGATCTTTGGACTTCACTGTAATTTAAGTACCATTTAGATCTCAGAGGTCAGTAAAAGTAGAAATTAAGCTTTATAGAAAAAATTGAACTGAATATTGAAAATGCAACTGGATTTTCAAAAAAAAGTGCCTACTAATGTTACCTACAGATATATATTGTTTACTTATGTTTTTTTGGTGTGCAATCTAGCAGACACTTGCAGCATCATTGAGGCCAAGGTCACAAGCAGTACAAAAGAATAAAAAGGGCTTTGAACTCTTCTGCTCTTATGTTGAAGTACTGTGTGATGGTAACAAAATTATAACCAGGGCATTAAACATTTTAAATGAAGGTAATATATTGCAGTCTGCACGCAATGACCAACTATTATGAACTAAACCTGAAAGCACCAAGCCCCAGTCACAGTGAAAACTTTAAAAATTTTTAAAGAGAATAAGCATTTCTGTTTTTTACTATGACAGTCTAAAGACTACTAAGTGGAGCGTGCTTAATAACAGATGGAGTTTATTAAGTGCCAATTACCCTCTCATCTCTTTGAACTTCTCAAAACAACCACATAGGTGTAAGATGTTATAAGTTATGGCTATACTCAGTGTATATGTAAGCTAGTAGGCTGAAAGAGGCTAAATTGCCTGCTGGGGTCTCCAGTTAGTAAGACAGAGCTGAAATTTGAGTCTAGATTCAATTTGTTTCTAGACCCTTTGTTCCTGTTGCTTTATCAATCTATTTCTCAATTGTGCAGAAAAAAGGGGGCCTATCATTCATAAGAAAACAATAAATAAACAAATAATTATCTCAGAGAAGCAGTGTAATAGTGAGATTTCAAGGTCTAGTGCAGTGTTTCTGCAGTTCTCTCCTAAGTGGCTATCCTCAATCATTTGCTGCCTTTGACTGGAACTTTGAAATTGTGGTTCAAACAATGTCAATTAGGCTCTAGAATGACTGGCTCTGAGTGAATCCAGAGATGAATCATTCTTAAGACTGCTGAATATGAGAATTCAGTTAGGTAAATGTCTATAAAATTTAAGTATCTTAAGAATAGATGGAAATGACAGAATTCAAGTTAATATCTATAGGGGTCTGAGATAGAATAAAGGATTTCTCCACTTTTGGGAAAACATACCCACTAGTTAGTAAAGTTAATAGGCCCCCCCAAAATTTGCATGCTCTTATACTGTAATGATTATCATTTTAAAACTAGCTTTTTGCCTTCGAGCTATCGGGGTAAAGACCTACAGGAAAACTACTGTCGAAATCCTCGAGGGGAAGAAGGGGGCCCGTGGTGTTTCACAAGCAATCCAGAGGTACGCTACGAAGTCTGTGACATTCCCCAGTGTTCAGAAGGTAAATGAACCTGAATGCCATGTGGGGCACTCTGCTCTTCCTTTGTGTAAAACTGCAGCTCACATTAAAGGTTAACAGAATTGAATCAAATCACAATGAATATGATGTTCATTCAATTGCAACTATAGATCATAATTTGAGCATTTTTATAGGATGTTTTAAAAACTGATTATCATCAGATTAATGCAAAATAAAGGAGCAAGTTATCAGTTTGAATTTCAAAAGAGCCTGAGGTATCTCTTCGGGGAGAGTAAAAGTTTGGGCTTCCTCATCTGCTGTTTTGAGCTCATAATAGCTCAAAATCTGCTCCCATACATCACCTGAAAGGAGCAGAATGACACTTAGCCCTTTATGAGTAACCCTAATTCTACTCATCCAGAACCCGCTTCTGCAGAAGTTTTGTCAAAGCTATTTTGAAGTGGTGTGGCAAGGGTATACGGACCCAGAAGAGAATAAGGGAGGGGGTCACAGAAAGTTCGAGTGCCCTGTGTGTGTTTTGGTGAACCAAATCTGATACAGAGTCTGGAACTGAATACCATTCAGAATGGTATCTGAAGAGATCAAAACAGTAGATCACAGGCTGTCTGGAAGGCAGGCACTCTAAACCCATGTCTGTGTCTTCACCTCCTCTCACAGCATGAAAGGGCACTGTCCTTACTTTTACAGTGGAAACTGAATGACCGCAAGAAGGAAGAGTAACCATTTCAGCATTGTATGTGGTTTCATTTTTCTTGGTTATCTGGTTACTGAATAGCTGGCTTTTTAGTTTTGTCAGAAACTAAAAGACTAAAAATCAAAATGAAACATGGATTGAATTCTGATAAAAATTTAGTAGCATTTTGAAGTACTTGGGGTGGGGATTACGGCTGGAATGCTGTCCAATATTTATAGTAAGATATTTTACCTGTTTGTTATTAACCAAATATTTTTTGAACTATTTCTTCCATAATATTCATTAAGTATTAGGTTGATATTTATCACATAAAAAGGCCATTGTTAGCTAACTGTCACAGAGAAGGTGAATTTGTTTTCTGTTGCTAGTTAATTTAAAATTCTTGAATTCATGTGCCAGAGCCAGGTCCATCTGTTTGTAAATCCTTACTTTCCATTCCATACCATATTCTGTTCACTATAACTTCTTCATTGTTTTTCTTTTCTTTTAAAAATAATAAACTGATCTGTGATAACGTTATGAATGTCTGTTTTGTATGAATAAGTCTGTAATGTTTGTCTTAAATTTACACATGGGAGAAAACCCTACTTTTAACGAATTCTCCGCTATCACAGTTTTCTGAGGTTGAAAGTTATTGGCAAGGAGTTTTCTTTATTGGTTTTGTTTGATCTGGGACAGTGTTTTCAAGGGAAGGTAAATTGGTCAAACTTTAAACAGTTTAGTATTTATCTTGCCTGCCTAGTCTGTGGGAATGTGATTTTTCAACTCCTGATTTAAAAGAAGAACCTTCATCAAACTATATTGGCAGATATCTAAAATGACAGGCAATGTAGAATAAATGTGATAAAAAATAAATGCTTGGAAAAATTTCTGGTATTCCTTAGCTCATTAGAGTATACGTCCCTAATATTTTTTAATGATTTGAGGTCATCGCACCTCCCTTAGAAAAGGGCATTGATCATTAGTATGAATGGCACATGATGCTATTGGTCACGGTGGCATTAAAGGTTGTAGATATGCTTTTTCTGGAAACAACTAGAAGTCTGAAAGAGTAGAATAACCCTCCTGTGAGACAAGTAAACCAACACCTGTCCTATAGGCTAAACATATTTCAGGGACTGTGAATTGAGCTGTGATATTTAAATTCATGCTAACATAAACATTGTTTTAGCATGATTTTAATGAAGAGGATCTAAAATAAGAAGAAGCATTGTCAATACATTAATGGAGAAAAATAGCTATTTATAAAACGGGTAATACAAAATATACAAAATAATGTTGATATGATGTAAATTTCTATTAAAATACATATATGAGGAAAAAGCCTCAAAATCCACAATGTTTAAATAGTATGATGGGTGAGACATTTTAATCTATGGATATTGTAAATGTCAAGTTCCAAAGGTTATATTATTATGGATGAAATGTTAATGATCACATCATTTTGTATATTTTAAAATTAAATAAGAAAGGTATGTGGTCAACTTTGGACTGTTCTTTGGAAAAGGACAAGTAGAACAGTATATATATTTTGAAATTTTTTAAACTATGTTGAAGTATTTGCTAAATAATCACCTGAAATTTGTCTGAAATTTTGGTTCATAAAAATATATCTGGTATTTAAAGATTAAAATTATTTTCTTTTAATTTAAACCTTTGAAATATAAAAAGCATTCCAAAATGAATACTCGTTTATCACATTTAGAACCTTACATAATTATGTAAAGAAAATATTACCATTAATGTTTAATTCAAAGATTATGGAAAACAGAGGTATATAAAATTTGACTTCTTGCTTTAACATTTGCTTGGGATTTAAAATAAAGCAATCACTAGTCATTGAACCAGATTTTTTAAATGATAAATATTCAAGTAAATGCATTTTATTAAGCCATAATCATTATTTTTAAATACCTTACACTTAAAATACCAAATAATACTGCCATAACTTTAAATGTGTAATTCCATACTCTGTGTGGCAAAAAACTTTTAAAAACAAAGATTTAAATAAAACTATTATTTATAAATGTGGATTTGTGAGACTATTCATATTTTAAACATTCAGTTTTGCTGAAGTAATCACTAGAGTGGATTTGTCTGAGAGATATTTTCAAAATAGTTGTTTTAGTCTGTAAACTCAGATCACTTGTGGTTTTATGATTGATAAAAATGGAACACAGTAATTTTTGAGTTTAGTTAGTATATGAGAAAGGTGTTAAATTAATCCTAGTTATATTACAATTAATTTGTAGTTTTTGTGGTTTTCTATTATCAATTAGGGCAGAACTATAATTAGAAAAAGGTATTCATTTACTTATGAACATAAACATTTATTTAGTTTGAGCTTTTGTGAACTGGGACAGTATTTTGCTTTTGTTTGTTTTTTATTAAGGGAAAAACTTGATGGAACGGTTAAATAATACACTGGCAACAATAGAGAGATTCAAAAGGAAATACAGCAGGAGGTGCAATCCTCACCCTCTTGCACTCTTATATAGATAATGCTTTCACCTGAACCCTTGGTAGGTAGGTGGACTTGGTTTCCACCTATACGGCTTGACTTTGAGCTGGGAAAACTTAGAAGAGTCTTATAATTCTTGATGTTTGAGAAGTAAATATGAGTTCAAAATTTGCCTTTCTCGAAGTAATTTTTATGACTAACCTGATGGTTTGATGCAATGGAGAAACCACAATTTTTCATCCTTGGATAAGATGGTCAGTCTCGTTTCCCCTAGCCCCCAGTAGGTGAGAATCCAACAGGCGGGCAAACTACTGCTGTAAACAGGAGTGAAGAGGGGAATGAGGACAATAGTGAGAAAAGGCAGGGAGACTGACTTTCTGAAAGTTTTGCTTTCAACCTATCTTAAAGTATGACCAGTAAGAATGTGTAAGAAACAAGTTAAAATATGTAGGACAAAGAGGCAATTAGGGAGAATGGAATGAGCGCTGGACTGTGGGTCAGAGGACCTATGTTCTAGGCACAGATCTGGCATTTTCTGTTTTAGGTAAGTCCCTTAAAACTTTTGTGAGCCTTGATGTCCTCACTGCAAGGGTCAAATGATTTCTTATATGTTAAAATTACTGAATAATCAAAGAATATGTAACTATAATATACTTAGCATCTCAGTCCTATCACAGGATTCACTTAATTCCCACCCCAACAGCAACTTTCTTTGCCTTCCAAAATCTAACATTCTTTGTTAACTTTTATTATTTTTCAATCTCACTAGGTCTGCACCTGCATTCATAACTCTCTTCACTTCACTATAAACATAGCATACTAATTCATGTTTCTGTACCGTTTATGTTATTTTGCCCCTTTATAGTTTACCCACATCTTATCCATCCTTCAAGGTCTAAGTAAAATCCATTCTCTCCTAAAAGCCAAACACTAAGAACCTTCAGAATTGAATAAATTATCTACAAACTTGCTACTCAATGTGAGGTCCAAGGACCAGCATCATCATCATCCTCTGGGAGCTTGTTATTAATGCCCCAGTCCTGATTCACTGAATCATAACTTGCTCTTTATTTAACAAGATCTCAAAGTAGCTTTTATGCACATTAAAATTTGGAGAAGCACTGATCTACCGCTCATGCTGGAAAGCAGTCATCTTATAGAATCACCTGTTTCATTTGTGTAGCTATGTTTCCTTAAGAAAATTAAAAATTCTAAAGTTTCAGGAGAAGTGTTTTTTAATAATGCCCCAACACAGTTTCCCGGAAAATACTTTTATTCACTCTAATTAGAAAAGGATATCTTGTGTCCTTTATCTTGTAATAAACTGTGATGGAAATGGAAAAAAAAGAATATAGATATATACATATGTGTGTATAACTGAATTGCTTTGCTGTACCCCTGAAACTAACACAATATTGTAAATGAACTATACTTCAATTTAAAAAGAAAAGGATATACTCTTATAAACTGCATTTTCTGATTGAGACAAAATAGGTATATTTTGATTCCTGAGTACTATACAAGATTAGAAATTGTCCATGTGGATATTTTATCCCCTTATTTGTGTTCACAGGATTCTATTCTACTCTTTCATTCAATACAAAGGAGTAAACAACAATGATCAATGTTGTATCATTTTCTGTGAACATATCAAACCTTGCATTCTTTTAAAAATCGGAACTAAGTTTGTACCCCCATTCAGATGGAAAGCTGAAATGTGATACTACATAACCTATGTGGAATTGACCTTGGCCAACCAGAGCACCTTTATCGGTGTGCTCTTGGATCCCGCTCATTTATACTTCAGGAGCTTACTGACTGTTGTCTGGGGGATCTCAGTATCAAATGAGAGGAAGCTGAATTGGTCCCTTGTCTTAGCTCATAGATCAACCTACACGAAAAGAAGCAGATGGATCAGGCAAAATGGTTTCATGTTTTAGGGATTTAGTTATTAACGTCCTATTAGATTATAAAAATCAAAGGTTCAAAAGTGACGATTCTAATAATATATCCCGAATTTCTACAAATACTCATTAGGCTAGATCCTGGTGGATAAAACTAAACACTGATATCTGTTCCACTTCCGCTAATGTTAGACAATCAGTAATCACAAGATACAAATGATGTGTTTGGGGAAGTTTGCCGGATTTGTAGGAAAGCCAAGCAATGATTTATTCCACAGGATGCCTGCTGTGCTACAAATCAACCTGTCCATTTGAGATGCCTTATTTTCAGCTAGCTGATGTGATTCAGAGTTTTCAGTGTGGTATCAGAGGCCAGCCAGAAGAGAACTATTAATTAACTTCACAGAGTCATCAGCAATATCCAGCATAATTAGATCAGCTTACACATTTTAAAAACAGTGAGTACAAGAAGTTCAAGAGCAGGTCATGTTCTATCCTAAGCTAGATAAGTATGCAAGTCTTCTCAGTTATTCGATGTGGATACTCACTGATAGAAAGCAACCGTGATTTCGTCCTGTAAAATATTCACATTCTTTAAATAGTACCAGATTACTATTTGAAGCTGGTCTCTCAGATCTATCTGGTCCTGATCTTGGCATTAACTGTAGACGTAGGATGTGTACTCATTTTCAATTGTGTATTTTCTGTGTATGTGTTGCAGGGTAAGTTGAGAGGAGCACTATCGTGTTGACAGTATACATATTGAGACCCCCGGCATTTTAGAACAGCAAAGGGAAAATCCCCAAGGATTTTCAGTTTCTAGGTACCTTCTGGACAGTTATGAAAAAATTAGAAAGGCAGCATCTTGGCCCTATGGTAAATCTGTATGACACAAACTACAAAAATCTCATTTAAACGGTATGAAAATTTCAGTAGGGAGTATTTTATGCCACTATTAATGTATATTAAGCCCTAATTTAAAGTTAAAAGGGTACGTAAGTCTTTCTAAAAACATCCTTGCTAAATAGGTGATTTACTGTCCTTTAAATGGAACAGTGGTGTTCTTGATTTTGCTGTCAGAAGCAATTAACATGCCATGCTTTAATTTTATTAGTTGAATGCATGACCTGCAATGGGGAAAGTTATCGAGGTCCCATGGATCATACAGAATCAGGCAAGATTTGTCAGCGCTGGGATCATCAGACGCCACATCGGCATAAATTCTTGCCAGAAAGGTAAAATACCACCAAATCATGCATCCAATGCTTCTATTTACAAACTGTTATTTGCCCCATGGCAAATTACCATGGAAATTCTCTTGATATAATGTTTTCCTGATAGTCTTGGGGCACAGGGATTTACGAGGAGGTATATGAGAGTGTGGGCTTCACCTCCAACTGGTCTTGGCTGATTAGGTTAAGAGTCCCTGAAATCAGGATGGTCCTGAACACAGGAGCATCAGTGGTTGGAGAAGGAAAACAGTAATAGAAGCTTCCTCTTTCCCTTCCACAGCAGCAAAAAGAGAAAAGCTCATTCAATAATAAGCACTTTGACAGGCCCAAGCTGGGGAGGGCGGCATTATTGTTAAATAAAAGTGAATGTGAATCTCCTCCTAACGTCACACCTTCCGTGACTTAGGTAAAGTGGGGTCAATGTGTGACACCATGACGCAGGTCATGCCCACGGAGAGGGAATGAAAGGTGGAGCAAACGATTCTTTGGCTGCTTTCTTGTGGTGGATTTTGAAGTTGCCCATCTGGAAAAGTCAGGCAACCAAGTCTACTTTTCTCCTCAGGAGTAGGTTTTGAGTTTAAATGGTTTAAAAATTATGTGTATTTTGGCCCATTCATTTCACAGGAAACATTTTAGTTGAAAAACATTTTTCCTTCTTTTTTACTATAAAGAATAAAAATACAAATAACTACAGAAGAAGGTCTATCCCCACCTTTCTTCTGAAATTGCTGAAAGGTGTTTTTTCTTTCTTCTTTCTCTTTTTGTCTTGCTCTTCTAGATGAAATTAAAACTGCTTTGTTTTTAAGTGCATCTCTTGTCTTTTAAGTGAGAGCAGAAGGAATGTGGTAGCAATTAAAAACAACTCACCAATTCAGGACCCTGTTAATTTAAAGGGAGATGGGTACAGAGAAAGTGGTGTGATGGAGTTTGTCTCTAGCTCTGCTGGAGGTGAGGGCATGACCTAGAAAGACTCTAGCTTTAAAACTGAGCTATCATTAGTAACATAGCTATTGAAACCTAACTTTCAGTTTGAACTTTAAGTCTGCCCTAGAAGAGGACCCGTTTTCTTAATGAGCATTCTACACGAGGTCATGTTTATGTAATCTGTCCTTAATTGGGCTTTGTAAGAAGGGGATTCAGTTTGGGACCTCAACCAGTGGACCGGTACCAAGTGGACCTAACTTAGTAGCAAAGGGGATGGTACTCTAGCCTTAGTAGAATATGCACAGTAATAGATTCAGCAGTCAATGATTAGCAGTCCTTGTAAGGCAAAACATAGAAAATCTCTTCTTTCCTCAGCTAACAGTATCCGAGCTAAGTCAAAAGTTATTTTGTGAGCTGAGAGCTGGGTGGTGTTCCAGGCAGATTTACATGACACTTTTCTTGGTGTGGTTTGCAGATATCCCGACAAGGGCTTTGATGATAATTATTGCCGCAATCCTGATGGCAAGCCGAGGCCATGGTGCTATACGCTTGACCCTGACACCCCCTGGGAGTACTGTGCAATTAAAATGTGCGGTAAGTTAGGGTCAAATTTATTGCTTCCTTTTCCTCTCACAGACTGGATCTAAGCAGGCGATTATTAGTGAGACAGGTTAACAACTATTTTACTTGATACTTTAACGTGTATAGGTTTTAACATTTTTAAAATGTGTTACATAATCCTACCCAATCTTTTGCATTTTCAGAGAGCCATTATTTTGAAAGAGATACACACACAAGTGCACACGTACACACAAAACATTTATACTTATGGTAAAGACTTAAACATTCTCATGTTACCAATAAAAAGGGGAAAAAATCTACAGAGGGAGGAAAAAGATCAGGGATTATGTGCAGTATCATAATGTCATTAGGGCCATAAGAGCTAGGACCTCAGATTCTTACCTTCCAATCCTGTATCCCTACCTATCCTCCCAGACATAACATGAGCTGTCAACTGACTATGCACATCTTCTGGTGAATGACAAAGGCTGCAATGTAGGAAACTAAGTCTAACAGAAGATTCTCACAGACATCTTTAATCTCTAGTAGCTGATCCTCACCTCTCTGGCCGTCCTTATACACAGCCTGCATTCTCTTTCAACCTGTTTTTTAGCAGTCCTACTATCTTTCTATATACTGGCCTTTACACAACTTTCCTGAGTTTATGATAAAAGCTTCTTTTCTTACTTGATTTGGATATCCCTTTAAATCTGTACACTCGGTCCTCTCCTCCACAGTTAACCCACACATTTTTATTCTTCTCTGAAATAATCCTGGATAATAATTAGATGTAAACATGCTTTTATTTCTATGTGTACAGTCTTATTTTTTTCAACTGGATCTTAAAATGCTTTCAAATCAGAATTGCATAAATTTAGTAAGGCGGAATCTTGTTATAAATTGGCTGGCTAATATAAAGAAATGTATATCTAGAGAGAAAAATGTAAAGACATACAATCAGGTACCAGCACTCAGAATGATAAATATACAACTATGAGGCTATGGATAGGGATTTGCATATTTCCCTAGATTGGCATGATGAGGCTATTTCTTTGAACAGACTTATTCAGTATTATCTACACTATGATACTGCCAAGGTAAATATCTCTCCACTTAGACCTGCTAATAAAAGGAAGTGTTTTGGACGACTCAAATAAAACCCATAGAAAGGAGATGTGTCTGGCATATGTGAAATAACTGCAGAATCTGGAAGGCTCTCAATGTGAACACAGTGTTCCAAGGAAATTGAACCATCTGTTTGGTCCTTTAAAATAAGGGATGACTCTGTGACAGTGTTTCTCTGTATAGACTGGTTAGTTCAACTCAATGAGTTTTTAAATCTTGTTAATCTGTCCATAATTCTAGACCAGCTAGGTACAATAAACCAATAGTTTCCCCTCCATTTTTCTTTTTGTGTGTGTTTTAGGCACTCATAAATCGTCTCTGGAATAAGACCAGTATAAACAGACAGACAGACAGACACACACACACACACACACACACACACACACTCACACACTCACATGCATATTCACTGGCACGTTCACCTTTCAACTGGCATGCATAAGACTGGCTATTTTTAAAAGACGTTGGGAGAGGAAAAAAATAGAATTAATATGACACTTCTATTAGATAAATTTCTTTTTCTTTTTTGTCCACAGTTAGCTATTTATACAACTAACGTGCAACAATTCTGATGGCTTTTTTAAACAGAGGGTGATGTTTATAGGATGCTAATTCAGAGAAAATGGTGGTAGAATTTGTGACCCAAACCTATATACAGTATATAGTATATACAACCTATATAGCATATACAACCTATATAGTATTAATATATACAACCTATATACAGTATATAGTATATACAACATGATGATTGGGAGTGCTGACCCTCCTGGGTTCCTCTGTATCCATGAGTTCAACCAACCTTGGGATCATGTAGTACTATAGCATTTACTATAGAAAAAACCCAGCATATAAGTGGACTCATGCAGTTCAAACTCATGCTGTTTAAGGTTCAACTGTAGTTAACATAAAAATATTTTCAGCTTTGGGAATATTTTTAAAATGTTTTATTACAGGACAGATTTTAGTTTGTAAACTTATATAGAGAGACTATATTTTTATTAAAATTAATGAAATAAAGTGACATTCAGGAATTTTGGAAAGCATAAGAGAGAATGTCGTCCAGATATTTTGGCTTATACATATAGTAAAGGCTACAATGCAAAACTAAGGAATTTGGTGATGGTTTCAATTGTGTATTAATTTTCTATTGCTGCATAACAAAATTTCAAAAACTTGGTAGCTTAAAATAACATGTATTTCTTATCTCATGGTCTCTGTGGGTCAGGAGTCAAGGCATGAAGCAGGTGTGTCCTCTGCTTAGGATCTTACAAGGCCACAGTCCTGGTGCCCATCAGACCTATTGTCTCATCTAAGACTTGGTGTCCCATTCCAATATTCCAATTCAGTTTCTTGTGGTTGTAGTGCTTAGATCCTCAACTCCTGGATACTGCCTGATGTTTCCTACCACATGACCCTCTCCACAATATGGCAGTCTACTTCTTCCAGGCCAACAGGATAGCTTTCTGTTACTTTCAACCTCTGACCTCTGCACCCGTTCCATTTATTTATTAAGAATTTTTTTCAAAGGTATTAAAATTTTATAAGCCAACTTTACCCAAGATTCTGCACTGGGGATGAATGTTAAAAGGACTTGTTCAGAAATCATACCCTTTAGAACTTCCACATAATTTCTTTCCCCTTAACACAGAGTTGTGAAAGGTAAAAATAACAGTGTTTTGTTTTCCTGGGAAAATAGTATATCTTTATTTGGGAAGATGATGGAAAAATAACTGGTCAGTTTTTGCCTCCACACTGTGATTCGATGCAGAAGGCTCTGCACCTGCTTTTAAAGAGCTCACCTGATTAGGTCAGGCCCACCCAAGGAAGCCTTCCTTTAATTAATTTCAAGTCAACTGACTGGGAACTTTAACTACATCTACAAAATCTCTTCACTTTTGTTGTACAACATAAGCTAACTACAGGAGTGACTCTCCCATTATATTCACAAGTTCTACCCACACTCAAGGGGAGGGGATTACAGAGTGTACATCAGTGGATAGGAATCTTAGGGGTGTATTAGAATTCTGTAAAGCACACACATATTTACCTGCACTAGTTGTAAGAGAATATTGATTGTCACTTTTTATGTGTATCATTTGATTCTTCGGTGAGCTTTCTGGTTTTCTCTCAGTCCCAATTGCTTGAATTCATTCTGAGTTTTCAATATGATTGAATAATAGAGTTTAAGATTGTGTCACTTGTCTTCTCTAAAGTTGAAGGGGAATTTTAAAACTTTTTTTATTATATAATAACTGTATAAGAAGGTTATAATTGCTACCATTTATTTAACATCTACAGAAAGGTGCTTTCCATCTACTGTCAATAATCCTTATTTCAGTTCTACAAAATGACTGTGATTAGGTAGGCCAGTGAGAAAGGTGTGCAAAGATATGATGGGTGAAGCAGCATGGCAATATTCAAGACATGGTAATTAGGTTGATATGGGTAGGGATGGGGTAAAGACAGAGAAATGGAAGAAGATAAGAAAAATGAGATTGATGTGAGGCAGGTGAAGTAGGATCCAAGAGTAGCCCTTCCAGTTGCCATGAGAAACACTGAAAAATTAAGCAGGGAGAGTGGTCTTATCTGATTTGTCATCAAGAACAGTAGCTTCCAAATCGATCTCTATGAAACCCAGGGGAACACAAAGACTGTCCTAGGGGTTTATGGGCATGGATAGGTTAAAGGGCTCAAATTCCAGCTCCTAGTTTTCTATATGAATTCTTTCCCAAAGTCTTCTGCTTGAGATACATGTGTTCCCAAGGAGTCAGTCAAGTTCAACTTCCTCCCTGCCCATTGACAACTGCCCTTTGCTACTGTATTGAAAAAAGGCAAACTGCTAATCCTTCCAGAATATTAATGTGGTGCACTGTCCTGGGGTGTAAAAACCTTGGGGACACTAAACAAAGAGACCTTTGAAAATACTATATATTAATGCTGTTTATCATTTACGTTCTGCTAATAATTGTATAACTCTATCCATAACATGTATACATATATATGTATATTTGTGTGTTTGTGGCTGTGTGTGTGTTTAGTATAGTGTGCATTTATCTCTTAGAATTTTGTGGTCACAAGAAATTTTAAAAAAATTTAAGTATATAAAAATCTTTCAGGAAAGTATGATAGGTGAGGAATAAAAGACTCTCCAACATAAAATAAAATACATTACACTAAAATAACATTCTGTGGGTAAAGTGGAATGGAAAAATGATTCAAGGAGAAAAAGAACTTGATAATGTACATTTTATCCAGAAAAAGGTATAGGTATCACATCACTGTGATAAATCCATTTAGAAGAGTGATATAAAAATTTTCAATTTAAAACTATTGATAGTTAAAACATGCTAGAAATCACGTCTTTTGCAGCTATTTAAACTTAGCGTAAAAAATGTAGATGTCAACTTAAAAACAAGAGAGGGAATATAAATAATTTTTCAAAATTATTTTAGTAACAGGAGCAAAAACAAATTTAAAAAACCAAAAACATTTGAAGACTACTGATCCAGAAGAATTACTATGTATTCTGGGTAATTAGCATGGAGAGGGCCGAGCAAGGAGGCAGGTGCATCTGATAAGAGTTGATTTTAACAGGCAAGTAAGAAATAAAGAGAATGTGACTAAGGCAGTAAGCAGTGACAAAACAATGTGGAGGAGGATGTGAGAAATATTAAAGAGTTAGGATGTCCCATATATAATGATGGATTGGCTAATGTGGGAAATGAGAGGGAAAAGGTAAAGTCTAATATTCTTCCTAAGTTATTGGGTAATGATACATATTTAAGAGAGGTTTACATTTGAGGAGAAAGATAATAAGTTTGGTTCTGCTTATACTGAGATGCAGGTGCTTCATGTCTGTGCTCAAAGTACATCTAAGTTCAGTCTTCCCTGAAGACTTCCCTTATGACTCATGCAGAGTCATAAGTGAATAGTGATAGCAGAAGCCTTGGACATAGTAGCAATCCCAGGAAGCACAGAGAGAGCATAAAGAGGAGTTTTTGCCCCTTTTCTATAGAATTCATTAAATAAATATTTGTTGAGTAGCTCTTATATGTCACATGCTTTCCTAGTTGCTGGGAACTTCCCTAGAAGTGAACAAAACAGACCAAGATCTATGATCAAATTAAAATTTCAGAATTTTAGCATGAACTAGTAAAGTAAAAGCTGACATTGCCTTGACACTGGGCTGGTTTACACCAGATCCAAGGTTTTGAATACTGCTCTCAATTCCTTTTATTTGTTAAAAAGCTGAATGAACTACAAATTTATTCTTGTCACTTTGCTTCCAACTTTCAATCTGACAATTAGTATAACACTGAAAGTGAAGGATGAACGTTGCTCATCAGCTGACAAATGTGTAGCAGGGTATCCTGGGACAGGCCTTCTCAGTCCTGCTTCACACCATGTTCTTCAGAAGGTGATGTCTACCTAAATGGCAGCAGCCCACACATATTCTGGCTGTGTAACTTTTAACAGACTGCCAAGAATATGAAATTTTAAGACACTGCAAACATATAGCAAGATTGGAAGTCCCAGGCAGTGCTTAAATGAAGTACTGATTTTTTTATGGTTTTCCCCTATAACAATAACTTCGTATTCTGAATAAGGGTTTGTTCTATACATTAGTTGACTGCTTTTCAGAGAGAAATAATATTTGTTGGGGTTAATTGTGCTTTTCTGAAGTGGACTTTAGTAGCTCTTTCACAACTGAAAAGCTAACTTGTGCTTAATGTCCCTTATCTTGTGGTTGGCGTCCCTTAGATGTCCCATTGAGTATTTAAATCAGTTGGACTGAAGATATCTTTATACATTATTGAGAGCCCCAAATTGTCTGCGTGGGTTACATGAATCAATATCTACTGTACTGGAAATTAAAACATAAATTTAAAAATATTTAATCCATTAAAAATAATAAGCTCATTGGATGTTAATAAATATAACATTTTAAAAGAAAAATAACTATTATTTTCACAAAAATAGGGAGGACAATGACATTGTTTTAGATTTTTTGTAAATTTCTTTAATGTTACCTTAATTAGAAGATGATAGCTGAGTGTCTCATATTTGCTTCTGCATTCAGTCTTTTGGGATATCATACATCAAGTGCAACTGGAAATTCCACTGTAAAAAGGACAAGTGACATCTTAGCATTGTTTTGACCTCCTAGATCCCTGAAAAGATCTCTGGAACCCCAGGTGTCCCTCTGAGAACAACTTTCTTGCTACATGTCATACGTGTAAGGCTGATGTCCCATTAGAGTATACCTGCTAGGATATACCTGTTGGCTGTTCCAATTGTTCCCCACCTTTTACCACCAGCAACATGCCTGGTTGGAGACTTTTATCATTTATTATCTTTTTCTCTGATTTTCTTCATTTATCCTATAGGATGGTCTAACCTGCTTTTTTAAAGCTCTCTTTTGCATGACTGGTACCACCATTTACACAGTTTAAAATCCAAAAGCCTAGAATAATCCTAAACATGCTCTTTCCTTCACTCCTCACATTTGATGCATCATTAAGTCCTGTCAATTTTATTTCCTATGTATCTATCAAATCTTCATTTCACTTAATCACTGTCTCCTTTATCCAAGACAGCATTATTTTTCATCTTGAATATTTGGGTGGCCTTCTGAGTGGAGCTATATCCACGTTCACCAGCTCTCCCCTACAATCCCTTCTCCACACTGCAAACAGGATGACATTTTTTAAAAATCTGAATATATCATTCCCTATGCCTAGCATACCACACACATACACAACAGTTTAAAACGCTTCAATCATTTCCTTTGATCTTAGGACACAGACAAAGCAAAACCATCCTTTACTCCTCCACCCCTATCTTTAGCCTCATATACATTTCTCTCCATGCTCTCTGTTCCAGCCAGAATAGTTTTCTCCCTATACCTCATATTTTCCATATTCTCATTATAGTTCCTTCACCCCTGCCATCTCCTCTCCCCTGAAAAATTTTCTCTTCCTTCCTCACCTAGTTGACAGCTACCCATTGTTCAAATTTCAAGTCAGTTATCATTTCTTCATTTGACTTCCCCTGACTCGGTCAAATTCCTTATTGTATATTTATAGCAACATAAACCTCTCCTTCCATGTACTTCTCAGAATTCGGTTTTTACATTTATTTTTGAAGTATTTGGTTAATAGCTGTCTCTATCAAAATTTGTAAGCTCCAACAGAGTAAGGACCAGGTCGTTTTTGTATTCCACAGAGTTACCACATTGCCTTGCAAGTGACAGGATTTCAACAAGTCTTTGTTGAATGAATGACGGTTACCTTCCTGCTCAGTGGTAGTTTTCATTTTCTTTTCGTGTCTCCTGGAATTTCTTCTATGCTTCTTGATTTTCATATGAAAACTTGGCTTTTCCCAAACATTGCCAACCAGGAAGATTTGCTTCATACCTTCTTCCCATCACCTTAACTCACTGTCAGTTTTCATGCTTCCATGAGCTAGTTTTGTTCCTTCGTTGCTTGATGTCTTGATAGCTTTTCCTTCAACAAAATAAACAAATCTTGTCATATTTTACCTTATTTTTCACTTCCTCTTTCTTTTCCTTCTTATTTTTTAAACTTCTAGATATGTAAGTGTCCACAGCCATTTTATATTTTTAAGAGCTTTACTGAGGTATAATTGATATTTAAAAACATCACATATTTAATGTACAGAGTTTGATAGGTTTGAAAATATGCATACACCCATGAATCCATCTCCACAATCAAAGATTATAACCGTATTCATCACCTGCAAATGTTTCCTCCTGCCCCCTCTTGCCTTTGTGTGTGTGTGTGTGTGTGTGTGTGGTAAGAATACAACTCTCTTAACAACTGTTTAGTATACAACACATTATTGCTAACTATAGGTATTATGTACAACATAGTATAGTAGATCTACTATACATAGTAGATCTCTAAAACTTATTCACCTTGCATAACTGAAACTTTATTACCTGTTGAACAACTCTCCACTGCAGAAGTGTGGCCGAGGCAGATCTTTGATAGTTAAGATTTCTATCAAAATTATCATTGTGGACTGAATTGTGCTCCCCACCACCCACAATTCATATGTTGAATTCTAAGCCCTGAATGCATTTGGAGATAGGGCTTTTAGTAGATAATAAAGGATAATGAAGTATAATGGCGGGATGCTAATCCAACGGGATTTGTGGTCTTATAAGTAGAGGATGAGAGTGATCTCTCTCTCTCCCTACCATATGAGGACATAGCAAAAAGGTATGTCTATACCTACATCTACAAGCCAGGAAGAGAACTCTCACCAGGAACCACTGGCTGCCACCTTAATCTTGGACTTTACAGCTCCCAGAATTATGAGAAAATATATTACTGTTGTTTAAGTCACCCAGTCTTATTTTGTTACGGTAGCTTAAGAAGATATGTTGCCATTGGTACTACATACAAAGAATCCTTCCTCCTAGTAACTAGTGTACACTGGCATCATTTTAAAGGAATATGTAACCTTTTAAACTTCAGTGCCTTTGTGTATTGGGAAAATAATTTTAGCAAATTATTTTCTTTCTTAAAGAAAGCTGATTATTTCTCTAAATTTTTTTTATTAGTTTCTGCTTTATAACAAAGTGCATCAGTCATACATATACATCTGTTCCCACATCCCTTCCCTCATGCATCTCCCTCCCTCCCACCCTCCCCATCCCACCCCTCCAGGTATTTCTCTAAATTTTATTAATTCATCCAAGGCCAGAACAGAGATTCATAGAAATATAATCCTCTTATTGTATTCTGTGTCAGGAAAAAACAATGCTATCAATATCCTTTCTCAAGGGAAAGATCTTGTATTGGAGGTCTTTTCCAAGTCACCTTCTAAGGAGTAAGAGTATAGGATTGAAGACCTTTCATGAAAGTCTTGTCTTTTGAGTATTTCATACCAGAAACGTCTTGGATAAAGTCCAGAGAAAAGTTTCAGACAGGAATCCCAGGTCCACATGGAAAGAAAACGTGCAAGCAATTTGAGGTTTGTGCTTTGGAGGTCTTTATACTATTTTCCCACGTCAATTTTAAAACAAGAAGCTCTTTAAATTTACATTGAGCCTGATCCTGCCCTCTGCGGCCCAAAGAGCACAAGTCTGTTGACGGGAGAGTAGCTTTACACACTGTTCTAAATATCCAGGGACCATCATAAAGTAAATCCTATATTTCAGTTGCTCTTCAGTAGCTGGGAATAAGAAGTGGGTTGGGTTGAATTATTCCAAGAATAATCAGGTATTTGTCCAGTGGCCTAAGAAGCAACTTATTCTTAAGTACAGGCAAAAGAATAGCAATAGCTTGTCACCACTAAGAAATCCAGGTTTTTTGGAGGGTTAAGGGGACAGTAAACATAAGGATTTACTTATTGCCCATGTAAAGCTTATGGATCCCTAGGTGTGGTTTTCTGTAATATACATTTGCACTCACATTCTCCAGTTGCCGTTCACGGACCTCTGTCAGGGCCTTGTGGCCTCTCCGCAAGGATTTGGCTAGTCTTTCACAGAGAAAAAGGTTCGATTTATTCTATGTTGTCTTGTTGTGTTGATCTCTTTCTGTTGGGGGGCAAGAGGGTTTTCCCAACAATTACATAACAGTTAAATGTTCATTCTCTCAACAAATGTATTCAAACCTTAACGTTCTCTACCAAATAGTAGAGCAATCAGATCATAGCAGGTCCACACCAGCAAAGTGAAATTAATGTTCCAAGAGGCAACCATTATATTTGATCATGTCCTAACAGGACAGTGAAAAATTTCAATAGCAAATGTTGTTTTCCTTAAAGCATTTCCAAATAGAAAACTTCGCGTCAGTCATGAAAGAAAAACATTCCTTCACTCACAGGCCACCGAGGATCATATAAATATCTTTGCATCTGCTTCCAAAGGGTGACCACCACTGACACTCCTGGCAAAATGTTTTATTTGTGAGGAACTCTCAGAAGAGTTCCTGGTATTTTCAGTGTGAGCTTGGTAGACATACTTGCAAAAACATTTGTGGATGTGGGGATGCAGTATTTTAAAAACATGTTGCTTTGGCTAAACTTGATAATCTTCAGCTGATATTGGGGATGTTTCTGTGTTTCTTTAACTCTTCACTAGGCCACTGGAGACTCTTCAGGGCCTTCCCTTATTCAGGTCTCATGTTTAAGAATTAAGTCCAAAGGAATAGCTTTCCCAACATAAAATAGCCCTTTCCCAATCAATTGGCATGAAACATTCGTTTTGTTTTTGCACCACATTTTGATGTTTATATAGTGGGACAGCTGAAGGAGTCTATTTTATTGCGGTTCAAGAATAATTCCTTTTGTCCGAATCATAAGTATTCATGCAGGCAACAAAGATCAGACATTTATATTACAGTTAAATGGCCTTTGGACAAATCATTCATCATGGTCCCCATCAGATAATATTTATTAAACAGCTGCATGAAGTCACAAAATAACTCTTGCTAATTAATGAATACTGTAGTTACCTTGTACTAATATATCTTTTTTTTGCCTATATTATTTATTTTATACATTACCACCAGAATTATGTAGCTTTTGTTTATGGGGTTACTTTTAGCAGCTGAATGTGAAATGGGATAAATACAGATGCACTAACTTCAGAGGGTACTTTTTTTTTTTTTTTTTTTTTTGTGGTACGCGGGCCTCTCACTGTTGTGGCCTCTCCCGTTGCGGAGCACAGGCTCCGGATGCGCAGGCTCAGCAGCCATGGCTCACGGGCCCAGCCGCTCCGCGGCATATGGGATCCTCCCAGACCGGGGCACGAACCCGTATCCCCTGCATCGGCAGGCGGACTCTCAACCACTGCGCCACCAGGGAGGCCCAGAGGGTACTTTTTAAATAAAGAAAAATACTATGTGAATACTGCTAGTTTGTAGTTAAAATCAAAATAAATATTTCCACTGAATTAAAACGCAACAATAAGTAACACTGTCAAGTTGTTTTAGTTATATATTTCAAAGTTACAGATGCTTATTAAAATGAGACAAAAATAATAGTATTATTTAGATTCTTTACATCTTGATAGGGCCTGACTTAGTCAGCTCAGGCTGCTATAACAGAATACCATACACAGGGTGGATTCTAAACAACAGAAATGTATTTCACATAGACCTGGAGGCTGGAAAGTCCAAGATCAAGGTGACAGCAGGTTTGGTATCTGGAGAGAGCCTGATTCCTGGTTCACAGATGGTTCACACTTTGCCCTGTGTCTGCATATGGTAGAAGGAGCAAGGGAGCTCTGCAGGGTCTCTTTTATAAGGGTATTAATCCCATTTATGAAGGCTTTGCCCTTACAGCCTAAACATTTACCAAAGGGTCCAACTCCTAATTCCATAACATGGGGATTAGGATTTCAACATATGAATTTAAGGAAGACACAATCATTCAGTTTATAGCAAGGCCTAATGAAAATTTGTATTTACTCTGTACAATATTGTATTTTATTAATGTGCAGTAATTCTTTGTATTCTGTAATTTTTGTAATTTCAAAGGATTCTAGTTTCCACCTCCAAATTAGAATCTGTTAAATAATCCAAATTATTTAATCCAAATCCAAAATTTTGGTTTTCAATCTAACCATTTTAACTTACATTGTCTTTTAGTGAATATTTAGTGACCCCCTTAAAATAAGTTTACATCGTAAGTTTTAAAATGTAATAATGAAAGTTTAGAAAAAAATCTTTGACATAATTGTTCAAATGAGGATTTTATGATAGCTACTTTTTTTTTTTTTTTGCGATACGCGGGCCTCTCACTGTTGTGGCCTCTCCCGTTGCAGAGCACAGGCTCCGGACGCACAGGCTCAGCGGCCATGGCTCACGGGCCTAGCTGCTCCGCGGCATGTGGGATCTTCCCGGACTGGGGCCCGAACCCGCGTCCCCTGCATCGGCAGGCGGACTCTCAACCACTGCGCCACCAGGGAAGCCTGATAGCTACTTTTAAAGTGAAAGATTCTTTAACTAAATCTTGCTAGGAACCTCTGCAGTTGAGGTGCAAAGTTAGTACAACAATTCAGGTCTCTGAACCTGACACTGAAATTTTAGTGTATCAATCAGCAGTGAAATATTTTCCTCAGTATTCTTATATAGGTATTCTTTTCTCTGACCTAGGTTTTTGTAATGTAGATATTTCTTTTCACAGGGACTCCTAAAATTTGAAAACTTTACCCTCAAATTAGAAAAATTTTTATCTTCTACTAGCTTTTAAATTTTATCATTCCTCTTTTTTCATTGTTTAGTTTGATGTCTGGAAAATCATACTAGAGTCCAAGGAGCTCAGTGTGTTAATCTCTGATGGGCTTAGCCTTGAACTAGATACTTAGTGAGATGTGATAGGCCCATATCTAGCCAAAGGTGGCCCTGGTTGACTCATCAAGACTGGGTCCTTTGGTTACAAGTTCACAGTGCCAAAATAATACTGAGAAGAATGGATCAGTAATACACGAATAAAAAAAAACACACACAAATAACTACGAAAGTAAGAGAGCTGTAGTACCCAAGTCAGGCAATGAAATCTGTGAGATTAGTGCAAGTGCTTTTGCTCTGGCAGCCCTAACTCTGACCTTCCTCCCATTGTCAGTATTCTGAGTCCTCACTGAGGTCACAAGTTTGCTGCCCAGGAGCTTGTACCCAAGAAGTGGGGGAATCAAAATTTTCTTCTTAAAATGTTAAGCTAATGAATTGATAGATTCCTGGGGACATTTGTTTTGTCTTCTTTCACATTATAGTTTTATAATTAGAATGATATATGTCAGTACAAGCTTGACCTTTTACCTGTTTTAGAGTTGTCACCCTTTAAAGACTTCCCACATATACTCATTTTCCTCAAATCATGGAACAATCAACTCAAATCATCAGAAAAATAGCTTAGTAGCATTTGTTTTAATGAAATATAGTTCTAACCCTCAGAACCTATGAAATCCATCTTATTTTCTATTTCATCAAAGAACTTCAGGTAATATTAAAATCGTAATGAACTTGGTTAAACAGCATCAACTTCTTCTATACAAGTCATTTTTCTCAGTCCAAAATTTTTGTTCTTCCTAAATCAATATATATTACCACTATCAATACATATAAATTCTCTAAGCCATCAACTCTCAATGACCATTCTATAGGTCAATCTCTGGACATTTTCTCATGTCCATTTGAATTTCCTTTTAATTTAGGATACTTCTGAGCTGTATTTCTATTCCCTAAAGTAGATACATAAGAAATAAAAACACATTTTAAGATGAGCTGAAGAGATTTTTTTTAAAAGAGCTATTAAAAGGGCAATTTTTGGAAATCTGTATATAAAACATTCTAGTGATTTGGATGGTCATTAATTAATCCTCCTTTTTTTTCCACAAAACTTCACAGAATAACTCCAAACTTAGGCTCTACTTAGTTTGCATGGAACTCAATGAAATAAAGCATTCAGCCACATAAGGTAGTAATTATTTGTAAGAAAGAAAGAAATTTAAAATAAAGTTAAAGAGCCACTTTAAAAGAATTTACACCATTAAATATGGAACACTATTATAGACATCCCTAGCCTCTGAAGGAGTGTCTAATTCTAACCTCTCCTTTGGAGAAATGATGCACCGAATTCCAGAATGGATCAATCAAAGACATTTATTCACTTCTTAAACTATCCTAGAGGGTGTCAACTTGAGTTTTATGCAGAGGCACCTTGAATAACCATTTAGGTTTTAAAGGTAAATGGGGAGTTTACATGGAAACAAACATTTTCATGAATGTTTTGAGAAGGTATATGAATTTTAGTTGCTCCAGAATGTTTTGAGTTATATTTTATGCAAGTGAGTAAACCTTAAGACAAAAGATGGAGTTCAAGTTGTGGTAAATTTAATTTTGTACTTTAAAAATTTTCTTACTGAGATTTTCAGGATCTTCATGAAGTATGGTAAAGCACTGCAGTTGGACTAGGAAAAAGGCAACAAATAAATCTGCCTAGAAGCAAGTAATATTTCTTAAATGCCAACAAGTTGATTAAGAAGAAAAATGTAACATATCAGCTTAGAATATATTTATTATTTTAGAGGAAAACCACGGTTAATACCATTACCAACTTTTTAACTATTTAAATAAACTAATTTTAGGAGTATTTGTATAGTCATTTCAGAAATTGTATATTTGGCATGTATAAGTTATAGTGACATATGGAAGTAAAATGCCTTTAAAGAATTTTTCAAGAATAAACTAATTTAGTGTTTGAATGAAAAGAATTGGAATGGAGATAGTAATAGTGACAAAGTGATTAAAAAAATAACTCTGTTCTCTAGACGAGCATTAATTTTCTTTTTCGTACTTTTTTTAATGGCCAAACTTATGGCACAGTGCTAAAATTTCCCTACTTGGTCACTATATTATGCGTAGATGTTTTCCAATTTCAAAAGTAAGAAAAGTGATTTTTTAAAAACATATATGCAATACTTAAACATTAATAAATAGAGAGATTTTGCACCTATTGTTAATAATGAGTAGATAGATCCAGGAAATTTAAATATTATTAAATGATGCTTTTTAAAACAGCTCTAGATAAAGTCAAGCCAGAATGTTCTTTTTATAAGCAGAGAAATTCCATGGTTGAGTCCACCATGTTAATTCCTCCTTTCGTTTGAGTGAGACAGTAGTAATGATAAATTGAATTTTTTATTCTATTCAATTATTATAAAAATTATGTGACAGAAAACCCTGCTAATAAAATGCAAGTGAACTCTAAGAGGTAGATGTCAGATTGAAATATTATATTTAAATTTATATTTCTTTTTACCAATAGCTCACAGTACGATGAATGACACGGATGTCCCTATGGAAACAACTGAATGCATTCAAGGTCAAGGAGAAGGTTACCGGGGCATCATCAATACCATTTGGAATGGAATTCCCTGTCAGCGTTGGGATTCCCAGTATCCTCACCAGCATGACATAACACCTGAAAATTTCAAGTGCAAGTGAGTAAATTAGAGAAATATAAATTTCAGTAGGCCCTGGGGGAAATGAGGCAGAGTGGTTGCTTTTTACTAATTTCTGTGTTAGTGATCCTTAAACTTTAGTATGCCTAGGGAAAATTCAGCAATGAAAAGGCAGATACATCCACCCAGAGACTTTGATTGCTCAGGTCTGAAATTTGGACTTGAAATATTACATTTTAACAAGCACTCTTGGTGATTCTGAATCAGATGGTTGATGTACCATCCATGCTTTGGGAAACACATCCTTAGGTTTCTGATCACAGCTTTGCTCTTGCAGGTCTATTTAATAAACCAATTAGTGGTAATGATAACCAGGCAAGTTTCAAACTAGTGCCTTCTTAAATTTTCATATTAACTTTAGGGGAGATTACAAGGCACACCTTGATTTCAATCAACATTGTAAACTGATGAGTTTTCAGCCTTGAAAAAAATTATTTTTAAATTTTTGAATGAGTGATTTTTATTGTTTCTAAATTTTCTTTAAAAAGTGGGGAAATAAAACAGCTGTTTAGATGAACCAAGCTGAAGAAACTGCCCTTGAATATCAATTACATAGTTGTTATGTTCTTCTCCATGGCTGCTTTTCTTCACCACTTGACTTTTGTTACACAGACAGCCACAATGCCATGTGTTTTTAAATTGCCCACCTTGTTATTAGGAACATAAAATGATTGCTTTTAAAATTTATAACACACGTGTCATTCATAGTGGCTTTGCTGAAATAGCACCTATAAATAACATATATTGCCTTTATGTAACTGGCTTTTGATAAGAGAGCTTAACATTTCAAGATGGAGAACTATGAACATTAGTTGGCCCATCCACTGGAGAGGCGATATAGTCTATGGTTCTTTACTTTATTTTTAGATTTTTAAAGCCAATTCAGAGTTCTTTGCTTAGACAGTAAATATTCATCTGTTATGTTTTTAAAATTATTTTATAATAAAAAATTTATAGTTGCCACTCTGGGGGTTATTTCCTTCATTTTCTTCACAGTAATTCACTATCTATTTTTGACCCATGTGTTTCATACCTCAGAAATAAACATAAAAGTAGAGAGAGAAAAGAAAATGAGAAACGAATAGTCAAGGGAAACAAAGGAGACAGTGTCAGCACCATGCACACTTTTTTTCAACTTCTGATGACTGGTAATACTCAAGTTAGAGATTGTGTATGTGTAAGTACCCAAATGAACCTCATCTGTAAGAAAAAAGATAATAATTATAGAAATTGAATCCACACATTTCACAATTAAAAATGATCAAAAGTTTAGCTGTTACATGTTATTGGAATTTAAGCAATTCTTTCTTAATTGGTTATTTGGTCAAGGTAACCAAACATAAATGTCAAAAAACCAAAAAGTGAGCTGTGTTATAAAACTGATAAGATCTGACTCAACATTTTACTCAGAGTATTGATGCATTTACTGTTTGTGGGCTAGCAGAGAATGGAATACTGGTCGGGTATCTCTGGTTGTACTCAACACGATTTGCCCCAAATCTGAGACTCCTTACAAATGACGATCTTTAAAACACTATTTGTAGGGCAGGAATAGAGACGTAGATGTAGAGAATTGGCACGTGGACACGGGTTGGGAAGGGGAGGGTGGGACAAATTGGGAGACTAGGTTTGACATAAATACACTATCATGTGTCAAATAGATAGCTAGTGGGAATCTGCTGTATAGCACAGGGAGCTCAGCTCGGTGCTCTGTGATGAAGTAGATGTGGGGGGGAGGGGAAGGGAGGGAGAGAGATCCAAGGGGGAGGGGATATAGGTATACATATAGCTGATTCACTTCATTATACAGCAGAAACTAACACAACACTGTAAAGCAATTTTACTCCAATCAAAACAAAACAAAAAACAAAACAAAACACTATAACTGAACAATACTGCCTGTGGTGAATGTACATGAATCGTATAATCATTAATTCGCTTTAATAATTGTAAACACTTCTTTCTTCAAGTGAAGGGAAAGAACTTAGAAAAAATATTTGAGCAAACCTTGACTCTCATTCTTGCTTAATCTAGATTAATGAGGTGCTTCTAGGTATAGATTATAAAAGCGGGCCTAAACTAAGATTTTTGATAGCCTCAGATCTCTGTTTAATTATCTTGCCTTAAATTAACAACTCAAAATAATTTAACTAAGCAATTATTCATCTAAAATTGCAAATTTGCATACACTTTATGTAAAATTCAATGCACGTATTTTGTACTGACAGTTTTTTTAAACATGAGTATAAATTGATTAGAAGAAAGAAAAGATTTTCTTCATCTTTCCAGTTAATAATTTTATAAGAAGGGTAAAGGCTTGAATATAGGTTATAAATAAGAATATTTGCTATACAATGGCCTTAGCTATTGGCATTCACTGTTCTTACAACCTTAAATAACAGTTGTGTCAGGACCTATTTTGGCTAGAAAAACTATTACCTGTTGATTTTATAACCAAACTCAAGCTTCTTCTTTAAAAACTTTTCAGTTTCTAATGGTCAGTTTGGATAGTAATAAAAGTGTAGTATTTTTAATTGGGCCTAAATGAAATAAATAATGTACCTTCCAATAGACTGAATATTAATTTTGTTAAATTATTAGCAGGGATTTATGAAAAGAAAGTACATGCTTTCTTCAAATTAGAGAGCATTATCAGGAGAGCAAATCATAAATTCCACATTTTATTTAACATGAACCTTGCATTAAGGTAAAATCCTTTTACATACAGATAATATTAGTTTAGACTTTTTCCTTACTGTGAACTCTAAATGTCTAACTATATCATTGGTAAAAGAAAGGAAGTACATGTATTACATTGACAACTTTTTCTATAGTTAGGTTATCTATATTGTAATTAGGATTTAATTTTACAGAAATATAAAACTGCATGTTGTAATCTCTAAATCAAGAAAGAACTACATTGGAATTAAAAGAAATCTATTTAGTGAATTAAATAAATCAAAGAAATACAGAATTTAAAGAAGAAATATCTATCATGTGTTTTGTGGCAAATGTTTGAATAGGTGGAACTTCATTTTTAAAGAAGAGAAATTAAAGACTATTAATTATAATAGCCTTTCTTCTGTAAAGAGAATGTGTTTCTACATTATATACAGTCCATGAAAAAGTAATAACAGACCGGTTTTTAAAAATTGTAACAGTTGAGAGTCCACGTCTTGAAAATGAGTGAGAAGAATGAAGTGGTACTATTTCTCTCTTTCACGAATCAGTAGTGTTTGTGTGAAACTCCAGGTCTGTGGAAGAAAAAGAATTCTGACATCTGACAGCATTTATTTCCGTAATGTGGGCAGTGTCAGTTGTGTATACTGAATTCTAAACTGTTATAACTATCCTAAATCTAAAACGTAGGGCTCTATTTATAGAATGCATACATTCTAGGATTCTAGAAATGTAATAACACTGACTTCACCAATGTAAGAAACCCTGGCAATTTACATTAACATGTTTATTCTCAATAGGGACCTAAGAGAAAATTATTGCCGAAATCCAGATGGGGCTGAGTCACCGTGGTGTTTTACCACTGATCCAAACATCCGAGTTGGCTACTGCTCCCAAATTCCAAAATGTGATGTGTCAAGTGGACAAGGTAATAGCTGACATTTTGCAGTGTGGGCATGATTAAATTCAGTGGAAATGCCTAAATGGAGTACACATTACAGCAGAAGACTTATTTCTTGTTGCACTGTTAGCAACAAAATCACCAAGCCTGAAGTTGGATTTCTTTTATATATTAATTTGTTCACTATCCCTTTATTTATTTGAATGCATACTAGTGCCAGGGACAGTTTTAGGCACTGTGGATATACCAGTAAACAAAACAAAATTCTCTTGACCCCACTGAACTAACGTCCAGCAAACAAAAACAAGCAAAATTAAAATGTAGGTGGGGATAGTAAGTTAGTTTGTGTAAGTGCTAGAGAGATAAATGTCCCAGAGTTAGAGGGAGGAGGATGTTTCTATTTTATCTTTTAATGGTCTGAGAAGATCTTACATATTAAGGTAACATTTAAGGAGGACCTGAAATAAGTCAGGGAGCAGCATGTGCCACATGCACATACTTGTAAAGAGCATTCTAGGTAGAGGAAACTGCAAATGAAAATGGCATGAGATGGGAGAGTGCTTGAAAAGTTAAAAGAAAGAAACAGCGCATCATTGTGGCTGGTATAGAATGAGCAAGGTTAGAGAGCAACTGGGCTAAAATTCCATAGGCCTAGTAGAAACTGGAAGGATTTACACTTCTACCCTGAAAGGGGAGAGACTCTGTTGTAGGATTCTGAGACGGGAACTAAATGATCTGTCTGACTTAAATTTTAACTGGATGACTCTGGCCGCATTATGAAAAATAGTCAGAACTCCTGACAAAGGCCCAAAACAGGGGAATCAACTGAATGATTGGTTCAGTAATTTAGGCAAGAGACGAGAGTGATGTGGACGGGGGTGTTAGTGGTAGAGAGGATATGTAACAGTGGGATTTGGGATAAATCACCATTGTGCTTGGAAACATAGACACCATTGAAAGTAATTGTTTCAGCGAGCAGTGGTTGAGAAAAGTCACATTGAAATAGGTTTAAAAAATCATATGTCATAAATTAATAATAATGGGCTCTGGGCATTTATTGGTATATAATGAATTAGGAGTTATGATTTTTAAATAATCACATTCTTTCACATAAATTTAATTATGATGGTCATGGCCATGGTCAGTCCTAAATCATTCTAAAAAGTCCAAGCCAAATTTAAAACTCTAGTTCATGGATTTATTGCCCTGTATATGCTTCTTCCATCCCCTGACTTTCCTCAGTGCCATTTTTTTGTGAACAACTCTGAAAACAGTTGTAGAGGGAAGAAGAGATGAGTCCCTTTTCAATCAATTTCACTCTTCTTGGGCAGACTTTAAAGGTCAGTTGGAAATAAAGTTGAAACCAATGATTAAGGAAGGTTTGGTACCAGCTGGATCTTCTTTGTCCCTGCCTTAGTCATTTAAAAAATTACTGATAATTTCTGAGTGATAGAGGCAAGTGAGAACAATTGTTTTATAAGCTTCTGATGTGTATTAAGATGCTTTTATGTACATATATATCACTTATCAAAGATCAGGTAATAGAATATGAGGATTTGGGGTTTTGAAAGGTAAGCTGATGTTATTGCTTATATAATAGAACTGCACATTAATAGATGAAGAAATTAGCTTTATGGAATTTAAATAACTTGCCTGAACTCTCAAATTAGCACAACTGTGAGTCATTCAAATTCTCCTTAAAATGACCTTTCCATTACTCCATGCTTTTTCCTTTTCATTAATACTTTAACAATATTATATTCCTTTTCTTTAACAACATATTATACCTGATATATGCAACAATGTGCTAGGCTCTGTGGGGCAATTTGAATATGAGTAAGTCCTCCTTAAGAGACACTGTTAGCCAATTCAACATACAGCTGTGAAATTTCAGCAGAGAGTTATGTCATTGTATAATACTGCCAAGCTAGTAGTATGGATTGTTACATATTTGATATGTATGCATGCAGGCACGCACACACACACACACACACACACACACACACACAGAAGGATGTTGCTCCTATCCTTCTCTCTATATAAGCAAATATAAATTCCACATATAGGTTGATGAGTTAAAAACTTTTGCTCAAATCTTGCAACATCTGATTTAACATATATATAAAAGCTCTTCCAGTTGGATAAACTCTGTTAAAAAAAAGAAAACTGAAATTGCAGAATTTCTTTAAAAATGCTGATAAAACACAATGTATTATACTATATAAAGTACATTTAAGGCAGGAAACAAAACACAATTCACAGCTTTAAATATTTATATCAATAATATACATAATGAAGACAGGGGAATGAAATTTCCCACTCAAAGAGGTGGAGGAAAAAGTAAACCAAAAGCAACACATGAAAGAAAACAACTAAGATAGAAGCAGACATTAATAAGGTAAAGAAAAGAAAACAGTAGAACTAATGAATAAAGCCAAATGATGATTCTTTGAAAAAATTAACAAAATAGACAACCACCAGATAACTGACTCAAGAGAGGAAAAATATATAAAATAATAATTATGAAGGCAGAAATAACCAGTGAAACAGGAAAACATGAGATTATTTTATACAACCTCATGTAAAAACTGAAAATGAAAGTAAAATGGGTAATATACTAGGAAAATTCAAGTTATTTGAATTGACCCTGATAGAGAAAGAAAACTTAGACTCATTCCTATAGAAGAAACATGGAAATTTACTAATAAAGTATTCCACCACAAACACATCATGCCTAGATGAATTCATAGACCAGGTGATCTCAATGCTACATAAATTGCCCTGTAGCTTAACCAATGCAGTAAAATTTCCAAATTATTTTTATGATGGAATTATAATATTGAAACCTAAACATGATAAAGTTATCACATAAGAAAATTATAGACTTATCTCATTTGTAAATTTATTAATAGAAAAATCTTAAATGAAATTTGAGTGAACAGTTCAATAAAGAAATTAAGCAAATAATACATAATGATTGAGTGGAGTTTAGTCTGAGAACAAAAATGGTTCAGTTTTAGAAACCCATTAATGTAGTTCATCTTAGATGTAAGAAAAACAACCATATAACAACTCTTAACAGATTTTGAAATTACTGTGACAAAATTCATGCATTTTTCATAAAAGTACTCAAGAATTTGTGGAATACACACATGCTTACACACACACCCTTATATCCACTCATATATATATATGTGTGTGTGTGTATATATATATATATATATATATATATATATATATATGGTATATACATATAGATATATAGATGTAGATGTAATCTCAGTCATAAAACCACCACTTACTTGATGGGAAAACATTAGAGGTATTCTTACTAAGGTCAAAAAGAAAACAAGAATGTCTAGCATCTCCTTTACCATTTAATATTGTAAATATAAGTTAACATTATATTTCTCTTTAATATTGCATTGTTGATATTATTTTATACAATACGATAAGAAGGCATATTTATTGATTGAGTAAAAAGGCAAAATATCTTTGTGAAAATGATATAATAGTAATATACTTGGAAATCTGAATTCAAATAATAAAAAAATCACTAAGGTAGCAGGATAAACAATTAACATACAAATATTAATAGCATTCATATATGGTTTTGAAAATCTAATTAAAGAGAAAACTACATCTATAATAGGAAACAAAACTGAAGAAAACTTAGGAATAAACTTAGGAAAGTTGTGCAAATCTATGTTATTAAATTTTAAATTACTACTGAAAGCCCCAAATTGTACTTTAACATGTAGAAAAACATCCCTTGTTCTTGATATGAGAACTCAACATCATAAATACATCAATTCCATCTAAGCTAATTTGTAAATTTAATGTGATATTTTCTGATATCAAACAAATCATTCTAAATTTTTTCTAGGAGAATAAACATGTAAGTATACTAAGGAAAACTTTGAAAAAGAAGAGTGATTAGAGGTAAATAACCCTATCAGATGTTAAAATATTTTTTAAAGAGTTTATAATTAAAAGAATGTAGTTCTAGCATATGAATAAATTGAGAGAACACAGAATCCAAAAATAGACTCCTTACTGAGATTATATTTAAAATGTGGCACTATATGTCACTGGGTAAAAATAAACTTTTAAAATATAATAATGGATCAATTTGGAAAAGTTGGAAAAATAATAAAATTAATCCATGCCTTGCACCATACCCGAAAATAAACTCCAAATGGAAAAGAGATGTAGTGTAAAAAGGGATACCATATATATACTAAAAGTAAACTTGGAAAAATGCCTTTATAACTTAGATGTGGCGATATGCTTTTAATTAACACTAAAAATCTAAAGGCAATAAAAGAAAAAATAATAAGCTACATCAAAAACTTGTGATGGCAGGGCCTCCCTGGTGGCGCAGTGGTTGAGAGTCCGCCTGCCGATGCAGGGGATACGGGTTCGTGCCCCGGTCTGGGAGGATCCCATATGCCGCGGAGCGGCTGGGCCCGTGAGCCATGGCTGCTGAGCCTGCGCATCCGGAGCCTGTGCTCCGCAACGGGAGAGGCCACAACAGTGAGAGGCCCGCGTACCACAAAAAAAAAAAAAAAAAAAAAAAAAAAAAAAAAAAAAAAAAAAAAAAAAACTTGTGATGGCAAAAAACATAAACAAACCCATCATATTTAAATTCCAAAGACAAATCTGGAAATGTCTTAAAATGTATATCACAGACAAAGATAAATATTTTTAATATATAAAAACTGTGAAAGTGAAAAGTATGTAGGACCAAAAAATTAAATAATGGACAAAATACATGAACAAAAAGATTTCTTTAGAGAAAAATATAAAAATTCCCTTAAATACATGAAAATTATGCTTAAATTCACATGTAACAAGAAAAAAACTAAAATATAAGTATTGAGATTTTTCATAATATGAGACTTTTATTTCTCACATATAAATTCACAAAAATTCAAAAGCTTGACAATACTATCTTTTGGCAAAGCTGTATGGGGAAATGAACTCTCATGCTTTGCTCTTGGGAGTGCAAAAAAAGATAAAATCCTTATGGAACAGAATATTACAATAATTAAATTACATATACATTCACCTTTTGGACCAATAATGCACTATTTGAATATACAGCTCCAATAATATGCAAAAACATATGCACGAGTTTTTTATTGCAGCATTTTCTGTACTAGCAAAACAACCCAAATCTACTCTGGCGAAGTCACACAATGGAATACTGCAAATTTGCAGAAAGAATGATAAAACTTTTCATGAACTAATATGAAGCGATTTTCAGGTATATTATTAATTAAAAAAAAAGCAAAGCACTAAAATATATATTTGGCATTCTATTAGTAATAAATAAAGGGATTTACTACTAGTAATAAAGAATGGGATATAATAATACATATATAGAATATATATACATATAATTATATATTTATATTACATATGTATATATATGTGTGTGTGTATACATCTTTATCAAAACAGTAAAAAAAAAAAAAAAAAAAGAAATACAAGAGCCATAAACAAGAAACTAATGAAATTGGTTACTTGTAATGGTGGGTAGTAGTGGGTAGAAATATGACACAGAAGCAAGAGGGAAAAAGAGAACACTCTGAATACACACTTTCATATAGTTTTGACTATCAACAAATATTAATGTTTTAATAATGCATTAAATGTTCAAAGAGTAATCTCAAGAAAGATGGAAAAAAACACAGAAATGTGCCTATCTGTATATCAAGTAGATACTATTACTACAGAATGTAGAAAAGAAATTCCAAATAATTTTTAAACACAATTTTCTGACTATATATAGCCTCACTGGAATACATTTAAAGTTAGATAACTTTAAATACCTTTTGAACTTTAAAGTGTAATATTGCTGTATTAGGATGTAGCAGCTTTAACATTATTTTGTGTGCACTGGAGAATTCAGAAAATGAGAAAAGATACTGATGTTACCTAGAATCATGGTTCTCACTATGGGAGAAGAAATACACAAATGAAGAGGAAACAAGGAAGAACTCTGGTGCTAGACTGGAGTTAGAGGGATCAATTACTCATGAACACACACACACACGCACACACTTCCCAGCTCTATCAAATGAAAGGGACTAGAAACAATGGTACCAAATAGCAATGAGCACACGTAGCAGCCACGTCTTCTCCTTACCTTTCATCACTAACATAGACAATGGCTCCTTGGTGAAATTGAAGATTCCAGGCCTGGGACAAGAGAAACATAAAGTGAAGCTGGAATATCTTATGTCAGCAAGTTAATAAGTGCTCAAAATTTATGCCTTCCTCTCAAAAACCCATAACCCAGATCTAATCATGAGGAAAACATCAGACAAACCCAACTGATGGACATTTTACAAAATACTAGTTCTCCTTAAAACTGTCAGGATCATCAAAAAAGAAAGTCTGAGAAAACTGTTACATCTAGAAGAGCCTTAAAAATCATGACAGTTAAATGTAATGTGGTATCATGTGGGACCCTAGGACACAAAAAAAAGTACACTGGGTAAAAACTAACAATTTAAACAAAATATAGTTTTCAGTTAGTAATAATGCATCAGTATGGTAAATAGTTGTGAGAAATCTATCATACTAATATAAGATAGTAAAAGTAGGGGAAACTATGTGGTATATTAGAATTTTCTGTACCAACTTATAACTCTTCTGTAAATTAAAAACTATTCTAAAAAAAATGTTTACTAAGAAAAATAAAACCTAGCTCATATTCAAATAAAACGGTGGTAAGGAGGATCTCGTTCTCTAATACAGAAAACACAGGTGTAAAATCAAAAATGTATCAAAGAGCAGTACCAATATATCGCATTGCACAATTGCTTTCTTCAGTAAGAAATTATCTGAAGGATTTACTACCTAACAGCCAAAGGTTTAACCTTTCCTAATGTAGAAAAAAATAGCACTGTCAGAGGAAAATATTTTAACTGATATATTCTGCATATGTACAAGAATTGGATTTTACAAATTTATGCTTTCTGAAGACAATTTTATTGTATATGGTAATGACAGCTATATTATCTGTATCAAATCCTATCCTATTTCAGTTTTTATATCTAAGTTCAAATTTATGGATTCTAAAACATGACTATTGAATATATTATTATATTTCTTTTTTACTAAATTAACTAACTCCTGGACAAATTATTATTCATTTAAAAATTTTATTAGAATTTGTACCTATTATTTATTCTAATCACATAGCATATTTAAAATCAATGATAATATATTATGGCTTACCAACTTTAAACCAGAGAATAATCTTAATGTTAATGTACATTTTTAGATAACATTTTATAGTTAAAACTAGTTTTTATTCATATAAAAATTAGAATTGTTAAAGTTATTATTAAAATATGCAGGATTATTTCAAAATATGGAATAGTGTTTCTTTTCAAATGTAGAACAGCAACTTACATATTTAAAAGAACTTAACTTCTTTTTATTATTTTTTAAAATTCCAAATATGGACACTTCTATAAATGTTTAATAGAACGCAAACTGCTCAGTTGAAAAAAAGTGAAAAATAAAACCACGTGGGAAATGATAAAAGACACAGGAGCCATTTTAACATGGCTTCCATTGGCTAAAGATGGACCAATTTGAGCATCAAAATGAACAACAGGAGTTGTTGTTGTCCATATTTACATTACTACTTCTACTAGTAGACTACTACTACCACTGCTACTACTACTAGTAGTAGTAGTACTACTTAAATGGAAGGAGTAGAGGTGAAGGAAAAACTTTCATTTACAGAAGAATAACAAGAACGAAAGAAAAGTAGGAAATAAAAAAATTATTTTAAAACCAGCAGAGTAATAACTGATTCATGCAAAATTAATCAAAGTATGCCTAAGCCATTTTGTGAAAATTTGTTTGGGAATAGGAGGTAGTCAGCCTCAAAGGCCTCAAAATTTTTTTGTTTGTTTTTCTTATATATGAAGAGAAGTTTTTCCTTTATACCACTTAACCAAGTTATCAAACTCATCAGCGATAATCGAACAAACTGACATCATGTGTCACATGAAATAATCCTGAAAAAAGGACAAAATATCACCTAGGCAATATTTCTGTATTTAACTTGATTTCATTCATGAGAAACTAATCAGGCAAAATGAAATTAAAGAGCATTTGTGAAACAGCTGGCTTGGATGACTCAGAATGTCAATCTCACGAAAGACAAAAATCAAAACACAACAAATGTGACTGGTATACGAGTGCTCATTATATCATTCTTGTGACTTTCCTATGGAGTAAAATTTTTCAGTAGAAAATATTGGAAAATATATATGTCACTCATAAAATTCTCATTTCTTTGGTGTCCCTAGGAGCCACTCATTTAATTTTTTCTTTGAGTTTTTTTGAATTTGTAATTTGATACATAAACTTTCATTTTAATGAAGAAATTTGACGAAAAATAAGGATATTTTATGAGAGATAGTTAAGTGTCTTTGCTTTGTACAGATTTCAGTGCTTTGTTTTAATTTTTATGTTGATTTTCATGAATTCATATGGTTGTAAAAGAAGTCTTTGTCCTATACTCCCTAGTATTCATTAGTTTTCTTTCCATATATTTTATGTTTAGATTGTTATCGTGGGAATGGCAAAAACTATATGGGCAATTTATCCAAAACACGATCTGGACTAACATGTTCAATGTGGGACAAGAACATGGAAGATTTACATCGGTATGTAAATTTCTTTCTTTCAATATATAGTATGTAGTGATAACAGCAGATAGGTGTATTGAGGTACATTGGTATTTCTTTCTATTCATTTATATATTATAGTAAGCTAATAAAAACACTAGATTGATCGTTCTGTGCAACTCAATTTAACATTTTCTCTCTATGTGGCAAACAAACAATTCAAAGCAGTACATATTTATTGAGCATTTACTATGTGTTCTGCTGTGTAACAAGTGCCTCGGGAACATTAACAAAAAGAACATTACCATACATTTGGGCTCCACCTTTAAGCATGATATGGTCATACGGAGAAAACAATTACACACTGGACAAGACATTGTATAATGCAATGCCAAATCTAGTGTTTCAAATAGTACATTATAGGATTATATTCTCATAATTATTTAATTATTAATATTAGTTTATAAAATTGATAAGTGACCATCTTCATGTGTATACATGAAGATCCTTAAAATTCCACTTAACTACTAAAAACTTATTGAGACATGTTTCCTTGTATAGCTTTATCCTGATACACATGATTTTTCTATAATTAAAGAAATGGATATGTAATTGAAAAAATCTATATATTTCAGAGAATTAGAGATTTTGACATTGGACATATTCACAACAAAAGCAGTTATCTTCCACTTGACCCCAGCAGTAGTGCTAGTGTGTTTGAAATTACAAAAGACGTAGGAGACATAGTTGCAACATAGAACAGATTTTTATTAAATATCCTGGAATATATACAGCAGGATTAAAAGAAAAATAGTAGTGTCATTTAATAAAGTATCTACAACATGGCTGCTTTCTGTGAGTTGTTACCTCATTTGACCATCATAATCCTATATGGAAGATATTTCTGTATGTGTGAATAAGAATTTAAGGATCCAGAGAAGTTGAGTCATTTTGCTCCTGGTTCCACTTTAGCTTTAAAGTTCTTATTCTCTTTCAAAATTTACTCACTAGTGGATGATATTTTTTCGACTAATTTACTTCACAAACAAATAGTGATACTTCTAAAGCAGTGTTCTCTAACATAAATATGCAACTGACATATGTAATCACACTTGTACTTTTTAAGTTTTCCAGTAGCCATACTTACAGAAGTAAAATTAAACAGGCAAATTTTTAAAATAATGTTTTTATTAATCCAATATTTCTAAAGCTTTTCGTTTCAAAATGTATTCAACATAAAAATTATTAATGAGTTATTTTACGTTTTTATATTAAAGCTACAAAATTTGTTATATATTTATAATTATAGCACCTTTCAATTTGGACGAGCCACATACTAGCTTTTCTGCAGTTACTCTGGCTAGTAGCTACTGTATTGGACACTGTAGCTCTAGGACTTCAAAGTTAAGCAGAATTCTGCCATCATGGATCTCACTCTAGTATGGAATGGCAGAAAACAGCACATGCCAATGTCATATTAGAAAATCCACGAAAAAAGCATAACTTATGTTATGGGACTGCAAGCAAGTGACACCCACACTTAAATGGTCAGGAAATTTTCCTACAGGAAGGGATGTTAGTTGGGACATATGTAATAAGTAGGAGTTGGTCAAAGGAAGTGTAGGAGGAAAAGTACATTAGGCAGAAGAAATAACTTGTCCAAAAGCCCCAAAATGGAAGTGTATAAAAATCAGAAATAACTTTAATAAGGTTGAAACAGTATAATTTGGTTAATGTCCACAGAGAAGAAATTCTCCAGTGGCAAAACCATACGGGACCCTGTAAGCTGCGTTAAGAAATGTGCAGAAAAAAGAAACGAAATTGAGTTATTTGTAGTGAGGTGGATGGACCTAGAGTCTGTCATACAGAGTGAAGTAAGTCAGAAAGAGAAAAACAAATGCCATATGCTAACACATATATATGGAATCTAAGGAAGAAAAAAAAAAAAAGGTCATGAAGAACCTAGGGGTAAGACGGGAATAAAGACACAGACCTACTAGAGCATGGACTTGAGGATACTGGGAGGGGGAAGGGTAAGCTGTGACAAAGTGAGAGAGAGGCATGGACATATATACACTACCAAACGTAAAATAGATAGCTAGTGGGAAGCAGCCGCATAGCACAGGGAGATCAGCTCTGTGGTTTGTGACCACCTAGAGGGGTGGGATAGGGAGTGTGGGAGGGAGACGCAAGAGGGAGGAGATATGGGAACAAATGTATATGGATAACTGATTCACTTTGTTATAAAGCAGAAACTAACACACCATTGTAAAGCAATTATATTCCAATAAAGATGTTAAAAAAAAGAAATTTGAGTTTTATCTTAAGCATTAAAGGAATTCATTCAAGAATTTTAAGCAAGAATTGGCATGATTAAAATTAATGCTGATTTCAACACTATATTTTTAAAAGCATTTTTAGAAATATTGTGGGGTTGATCTAGCTCTTCACGGACTTGTGAAAGACAATTGTAACCAACTCTGCCTTCAGTGATTCCATATTAGAAGTCTGACAGTTTTATGGGGGAAGTAGTTAGTTACACGACAGAAATATGCAAGGACAACAAATAAAGACCCCCTCCCCCCATACACACTTCAGGGTGCTAGTTGTTAAACATTTACCAGCATACCACTGGAAACACGTCGCATGTTTATTCAGGGATGCAACGGTTATAACTCAATTCATTGAGTTTAGGTTTGCCTTTGGAAATAGTTAAAAGTCATTTGGAACCAACTTGTAGGATACTGATGAATGATTAAGTTGCATGGTACCATTTTGATTTAAGAACAAACTATGACTGAGTAAAGAGGTAATACTGTGTGGTGGTTTTGAACACTGACTCTGGAAAGAGCCGTGTGTTCAAACACTTGTTCTACAGCTTAAAAACCATGTGACCCCAGAAAAATTAATTGTCCTCTGTGGATTTCAATTTCGTCAAATACAAAATTGCATAATCTTCGAGCCTGTCTCATCAGGTTGGTCTAAGGGCATATATGTAAGTCATCTGTAATAGAATCTGTCACATAGTAAGTATTGTATGTCTTTATTGTCGTATTGGTCCAAAAAGTAAATCCAAGTTTAGTAAGACAGTCCAAGTTTCTATGTTGAAGCTTTTCCCAATTTTTTTAAGATGACACATTAATTATGTTCAAGCATGGTAGTAATTAGTAATCCGAAACAAATTAAGTTAGGATGTATAGTTTTCATGACATGGTCAGGATGGCCATGTGGAATTTGACTTCATTAATGTTACTGAGGTGAATGTAAATATTGATGTTATATGAGTGGGCATGGTCTTATAACATACAGTATTTTTGCTTTACTATTGTAATAAATTTAGTTAAGATGTAAAATGAGAAAGGCTAAAGTGTTACTCAATTATCTGTCAAAAAATCATATTTTGTAACTATATGACCAGTGAAATTTTAGAATTTAATAATTTTATTAGCACATTAATATTGTTTTCAGTGTATCTTCCAGTACATTGTCACAGTAATGTTGCTAGTGTTGCTTCTTTACATGTTTCTGAAACATGAAAACAATACTTTTGCAATAGGTTGCATTTTCTATGCATTTTCTAACTTAGATCTTTGTCATCTGCTCCGGCACAGGGTAATTGTTACCTTGCCAGTATAGTTATTAAATAGAAGCAAAGTCATAAAATCTTTTACCACTTTATCTATGCTGATTATTCAGCCTTATTCCTGAGTTAAAGAACATCCTTCCAAACTGCAAGAACAACAACAAAATAAGTCTCAAAAAAAAAAAAAAACCCAAATTCACAGCAGGTAGCTTGTGTTGTATCTGTAATGAAAGTTATGCACTAGGATTATACCTTCTTCGTGACATTTTGTTTCTCTTGGACAAGATGTGCATTATGTGATGTTCAGAGTTTGTTGTTTATGCAGGCATATCTTCTGGGAACCAGATGCTAGTAAGCTGAATAAGAATTACTGCCGGAATCCTGATGATGATGCCCATGGTCCCTGGTGTTACACGGGGAATCCTCTCATTCCTTGGGATTACTGCCCTATTTCTCGTTGTAAGTATATTTTGTGATCTTTTTCAGGTGAGCCATTTTAAATATACTGCATGCCCTTTAAAATGATACCTTAACCAGAGGTGGAAATAGTATAGGAGGGCTAAAGTTGATCCCCAAATAAGGATGCATTCCAGACAGCAACACACATACACACAACTTCATCTCTCTTCTAGACAAGGGGACAATCTGCTGACCTTTTAAAAGAGATTTTCCTCCCTCAGAAGATTCCTATTTGGAATTCAGAAGTAATACATGTCCATTGTTCTGACTGGGCTAGAAAGACCTCTCCACCCCACCACCCCACCAATAAATACTAACTGTTCAGCCTCTGAAAGTGGCAGAGCTCTTAGCAAAGTCCCCAGCCCACTAACAGGCCCATAAACAGTTCAGAGATAGTTGTGCTTCCATTTTCTTCTCAGCTGTTTAGGCCAAGACTAAGAAGCCTAAAGCATTCCATCTATTTCTCTGAGCCCAAGATGATTTTGTTTAAAAAGTATTAGCACATAAAGTAAAAGATATACGTTAAATGTATAATATATGTCTGATACACTTCTTGTAAAAGAGCGCCTATATAGCAATAAGAAAAAGAGATGATTTGAGAAAACTGAAGATGAATTCTCAAGAATAAACTTAATAAACAAATCAAAAGATATTAAAACTTAATAGTAAGAAAATATAATAATTATAATGAAAAGATAAAAGCATAAGAAATCATTTCCACCTATCAGGTTGGCAAATAAGAAGATGATTGCTAATGCCTAATATTAGTGAGAACCTGGGTAATCAGACTCTCTCAATACTGTGCTGCTCTGTGTACTGGGAAGCCTGTATTGAAGTCAGTTTGGGGAAACGTATCAGGATTTTCAACCTCTGCACGACTGACGTTTTGTGCTGGATAAACCTTTGTTATGGGAGGCTGTCCTATGCATTATAAGATGCTTGGTAGTGTCCCTGGCCTTACCCACTAGATGTCAATAGCATCACCTCCACTGAGAACTGCTAATGGAGAGTAATGTATATTGAGATGAAAATATATCCTCAATATGTTAGTGATTGAGTGAAAAAGACTTATAAAGCTCTCTTAGTAGCAAGAGACCATTTTACTGTAGTACATGTCTCACGGCTCAGTTTATAGCAGACATCTTTTTTTTTTTTTTTTTGCGGTACGCGGGCCTCTCACTGCTGTGGCCTCTCCCTTTGCGGAGCACAGGCTCCGGACGCGCAGGCTCAGCAGCCATGGCTCAGGGGTCGAGCCGCTCCGCGGCATGTGGGATCTTCCCGGACTGGGGCACGAACCCGTGTCCCCTGCATCGGCAGGCGCACTCTCAACCACCGCGCCACCAGGGAAGGAAGCCCTATAGCAGACATCTTTGAACACTATGTTAAACTGCCTTCTTGTTTAAAAAAGACATCGTTTTATATGTTCAGTAAGAGTCCTGTTTTAAGACTGTTTTTCATGTGAGACAGGGCTGTAGCAAGTACCTTGAAAATAGCAGCAAAAATACTCACTTTAAAAGAGATTAGATTGAAGAAATGATGTTTGCTTTAAAACATAAAACACAAACACAAGTCTATATTTTCCATAATATACATCAAATTAAAGAGATAATTTCTCACCATAAATTGTAACACTAGTCACGTTTCATGAAATTTTAGCATAAAAGCAAACTTTTAAAATATGATGTTAATCAGTATCTATACTGATTGGAACTTGGAACTTCCCAATGTATTTTTAATAAAGAAATTTTCCATAATAGTAAGTAAATATCTTATATGTTCACAAAGAAATAGTATTTCATATTGTTATATTTCATTTCATCAGCTTTAATCATAGCCTTTCAAATTAATTAGTGTTCTTCTAATGTTCCTAACTTATCCCAGATTAGGGTTTGCGTAGGTCCTGAAAATGTTCTTTTATAGAAGATGTCTTTCTGGTTTTAACATTAAAATAAACAAGCAAACAGACCAACCTTTCCAACCTCTCTTGTGTACAAAAAAAATTTTTTTAATGGTGAAAGTGTTATTTTTTCTAAGTATTAGTTTTATTTCATGGTACCTCTTTGTGAAGTTTCTACGATTAAGAATAATGGAGGCTAATAGACTCTTCAGTGACCTAGGAAGAAGGATACAAGTCAATGACCTGGCTTCTAAAACAAGTTCTATTGCTTTCCCTATAGAATTCCAGATTTCTAAAAATCACAGTAGCCTAATTTTATTACGTAGATATAGTTAAGAGTAAAATGTTCCCATAGAGAACTGTGATTTGGTTTATAAATTTGAGACAAGACTCTAATAACTTTAAAGTTTTTAAAACATATTTTCAACTAGCATTTTTTTTTTTGTGGTACGCGGGCCTCTCACTGTTGTGGCCTCTCCCGTTGCGGAGCACAGGCTCCGGATGCGCAGGCTCAGCAGCCATGGCTCACGGGCCCAGCCGCTCCGCGGCATATGGGATCCTCCCAGACCGGGGCACGAACCCGTATCCCCTGCATCGGCAGGCGAACTCTCAACCACTGCGCCACCAGGGAGGCCCTCAACTAGCATTTTTAAACTAAAAGTTAGTAATGTGCTATTGAAAGACTTCAGGGTGTTGCTAGTATTTGATTAAATGCTATTGCAGATAATTCATTTATTTCAATGTATTCTGAACATTAATTAATTTCAACAAATATTTTTACACTGTCATTTTTCTAACTAATATTTATAGCCAGGATTTATTTACAGTTTTCTTGCTGGTGAAAGGCTAATAAAATTTATCTTTAGAAGATTTGAGTTCTTATTTATTTAACTTCAGAGACTATACATCATTTTCATACTGCACATTTGTATTACAAAACATGTAAAGGTTTGTATTCCTTTTTTTAAAATGCTTACAAAATAATATTTAACATATATTTTTAAAGTTCTCAAGATCCAAAAATAAAACTGTAGAAATGTCTATATTTGTCTATATGCATATATACAGTATATCTTAGAAAATTCTTAAGTATTAAGAGAGCATAGTGGTTTAGAGTTTCAACTCTGATTTCCTGGGTAAGGATTTTAGTTCTATCACTTTAAGTGCTTGGGTAAATTACCTCCACCTCAGTTTGTATTTATTTATTCATTTGTTAATAATTTTAAATTGTGCTCCTATTGTGTGCAAAGCCTTATATATCATTCTAGGTATAGAAAATATAAACAATGTTTCCTACACTCAAATCGTCTTCAGTGTATAGAGGAGACATTTTACATACATAATCACAAATAAAGTCATTTAAATACATACATATTAATATTAAAATATATAATAAGAATGGGAATACAAATGTCAGCATGGAAAAAGGTGTGCTGTTCATAAAGTTTCAAATTTGAGTTGATATTTTAAGGATCTATTAAAAGAAAGTTTTCTCTATGGTTTCAGCAAGAGCACATGTTTGATTCTGAGGCCATATAAACACACACACACACACACACACACACACACACACTCATACTCACACACATTCCTACACTTCCATAGGAAAAACTTTTATCATTGACATGTTTTCCTTCTTCAAATTTAAGGTGAATCAATATAAAGTAAGATTTGTATCATATATATTTGTTCAGATTTGAGTACTATGGTGGAGACGTAAGGGAAAAGTAAAAGAGGAGAAATGAAAATAGTATTTTAAGGTAAAATGGAAAAGGCCTCGAAAGCAGAAGAAACTAGAATGCTTTCAAAAAATTCGTAATCTAACCAGCAACCCAGATTCTCTAGAAATCTGATTTTAAGTGGTAATGCAGCTTCTTCTAAATTGTGAGAAATATTGGCTTAGAGGAAAATCTATATATATACTCTTAATTATTAAAGCCCCTAACTGATAAGATCTACACATGTAAAAAATTTAAATATTTTAGTAAGGTACAATAATGAATGAAATACTTTGTTGACGTACTAACTTGATGCCTAGAAATAGGGAACTTGATATGCAATTAACAATACAATGAATAGTGTAGTCTTTCGCACCACAAACGATACAAAGAATAAATATCTAGTTTTTTATTTTAGATTTTTTATGTAAATAACTTGAGTGGAAAAAGCAATATCCTTGATGTTTTAATGACCACAGTCGGCCTCCATCCTAATTTGTACTGTGAACTACAACAATGACCTCAGCTGACTCTAAGACAAAACCATCCCCAAGGATAAACTAAAGGGAAAGGGAAATGATGAAATTTGTATGTTCACCTTTACACTTATTCACTTAAAATATCTAGATCTGGAAAATGGACATAAATAAAAACGCTTTAGCATGTATTAATTTTCTCAAGATTTCCCATAAATAAAAATCAGATTTGCATCTATTACAAAGGAATCCATATGCCATTTTTGTTTTGTTGCCAGTTTATTTGAGCTCAGGGCACTTCCAGAGACTAACAACCAGCTGGGTCTAAACAATGCCTGACTAAACTCTTATGTCATCAATTCTGGACAGTAACACACTAAATTCCAGGAAATGTCTTGTACCTCATTCATTACTACTTAAGTATTTTCAAATCCTAGCATCCTCCAAGCCTTTCTCTTGGCAGCAATTTAACCCCACTCAGTAGGGAGGTTGTAAAAAAGAAGTAAGTATGAAATTTTAGTTATAATTTATTTGCAGTTTCTGGTATTTTTTTAAAATACTTTTCCCCTTACTACCTAGAAAAACCAGTCTTTGAAATATACTAACAAAACATAATTATATTTGGCTATCCCTCTTTTTCCATGAGTGACCTTGATTTCTATCTTCTCGAATTTTTAAAAAAGTTTTCTAAAACATAGGAAGTTTTAATTATCCTTAACCATATATAAAAAAAGTAATTTTCAGAAAAAATATAAATGGGTCAAATTACAGTAAAGCTATGTAGTTTATCTATATGAATGGCCCAAATAAACAATAATAAGCATTAGTGCTGTTCAGTGGAATGTTCATTGTGTACGATGTTTGGCATCTTGGGAGAATGAGGCAGCTCCTTGTTGCTAGCAGTGTAATTCAAACTGCCAACATCCATCAAACCACATACCTGATAACCTTCACAGTCATAAAACAGGGCTTTCCTCACATGACCCACTACCAGTAGGTGCATGATTTCAACTTTGTCTAAAAGTGATACATAATTACTCAAAAGAGTATTATTGCATTTTATTTTTGACTAAAATGTAAAGAATTGTAGTAAATTATCCATTCATGGATATTTGGAATTCAATACACAATTCTGGTTCTATATAACAGAAATATGTATGTAAAAATTATGTATATACATATATATTTGTTTTTACAGGTGAAGGTGATACCACACCTACAATAGTCAATTTAGACCGTAAGTAATCTTTCAAAATAATATATCTGAGTCTCTATGTGTCAGAAGTGATGTCATTATTTTCTTCATAGAAAAATAACTTATCATTATATAAACTTCCATCATAAAAATAAAATAATCTATTTTATTTTATTTGAACACTTTTTTTCTGTGTGCATGTGTAAAGGTGTTACAAAGGCAACTGCATACTGAATATCAAAATTCAATGCTCTGTCACAAAATATGTTATATTTAACTTTGAAAAAAGCATGTATATTGCTTTTACCTAATTGGGGGCAGAAGATATCCATTGGACTTTCACCATCCTTTAAATTAAATCAGGATGCTACAGTCAGAAAGAATGAAACCAGAAGGTTGGAAAGTTATGCAGTGTCTTTATCCTGCTCTATCTTTAAAGCTCTTTGCTTGCTCTACGACGCAAAAGATGACACAATCTGAGAAGTTCAGTTAATCCTCAGCTTAAGAAAATCTGTTGGGAGCTGCTTGTATCTGATTTTCACACATTTCTTGGGCTGAAGGAAGTTACTCAAATGTTTTGATTTAAGAGACCACCTGCTGTGTCCCAGGCTGAAGAGCAAATGGAAATCTATTTTAGACCATGGACAAGAGTGGAAAGGATAAGGCAAGGAACACCGAGGAGGGTCAGGAAAAAGTTTACTTCAAAGAATTCTGAATTATATTTTTTGGATATAATGATTTAGACATAATTATGTCGTTTGGATAAAATTTCAATTGATATAACTTTGGTAACATGTTGCAAAATGGTTCTACATTCTTACTATACAAATTCAGGAATAATAAACCAAATATAGTTTTTTTAATTTTCACTTAGGCTATTGCCTTTCGTTGACATTTAGAAATAAGCACTGTAAATAACATTGTTCCATTTTATGTTGAGGTTGTTAAGGGAAATACAATTAATGTTAGACCTGAAGAACTTGTACCTAGTGAGCAAAGCCACTGTCACTATCATGGTAATGCTGTTGACCTTGAGTTGATTAGTTTTTCTGTGTTAACCATCTACTTAGATGAGGATAGCAAACATTTTGGGCCTGATTTGGCACTGTAGTTATGCTATTTACCTTCTTTTGTCCAAAATGTTCTTCTGACACAATTACAGTAGTTACATTTGTGTAGTTACCATTGCACTAAAGAAAGCTGAGAGGCACGGATTATTTCAAAATGTTTTATCAAAATGTTGTGTTTGGTCCTCTTTCTAGATCCTGTAATATCTTGCGCCAAAACAAAACAATTGCGAGTTGTAAATGGAATTCCAACACGAACAAATGTAGGATGGATGGTTAGTCTGAAATACAGGTAATTATTAATAGATACAAATCATACATATCTGGGTTATTTGCAAAAGTTATATTCCCAGCAGTATGGCCATGTGTAGTCGTGCAGGTTGTGCCCTCCACAAGGCACCTGTATGGGGGGGGCACAAGAGGAGACTAATCGCATTCTGCTTGCCAAAAGCCATGGATTTTGCAATTTGTGCCTCCAGAGATGGTGCCATTTTAAATGTTTACAAAGGTCCCATATGTGTTTGCATTGTCCCTGATATGGCACTTCAATTCTCGTAAAGCAAAAGACAACTACACAGAGAACCTACCTATACCTTGATATCACCATATAGTTATAATACTTATGTTATTTATTTCCCAATCTAGTATATTATGAGATTATTTTTAACTTGCCTATGCACAATCATATCAAAAATTTTATATTTGTTTTTAATTTCTGACTTTTTTATTGTCATTCTAATGAAAAATAGCAATAATTTAAAATTCTAGAACATTTCATCATTAAGGAAAAGATTAACAAATTATACTGATAGTTGAACAGTCTTGAAATTATAATATTCAGTGTGGATAAAAAAATTCTTGACATGTCTATTTCTCAATGTTGTAAGAATCAATGCCATGTTCTATGTAAAATTTTTCAAAATATACTATTATACAAAATTAAGATTAGTAATTATGTTGTAAGAATTAAATATTGAAAACAGGAGTTAGCTTAAAACCTGATCATACAACTTTCTATATACTACACATATTATACTGTATGGTAATCAGAATGTTAAAATATCTTTGTCTATATCTATCTGTATTGGAACCTCATCATGCAACATACTCCAAAGTGCACCTGAATTCTAGCCACATTTTCCCTTGTTTTCAAGACAACCCATGTTTCTCTCTCCGAGCCTTTGTGCTGTGGTTCCCACTGTATGTTGTAGCTTTCTTCCTCTGTATTTTATGCCTGGAAAATCTTTCATTCTTTAAATGCCAACTGGAATATCTCCTCTTTTTGGAAACCCTCCCTGTTCCTTTACCTCTAGCCTCCTAGAATAGAGGAAGAAAATCCATTTTTTTAAACCATAACCAAATCACAGTGGCATTAAATTAGAATAGAGACAACTTGAAACTGAAGTTTTTTTTAAATAAGTCAATTCTTAACAAGCATGAAGTTTATATCCTTTGATGTATATATGACTTTAGATACCAGGTAGAAGATGGCCTAAAGTTCTCTTTTAGTGTGTCTTTCTTTCAAGGAGTAACTCATCAATTTTTATAAATATTTATGTTGATAATTGTAGGGTAGCTGTCCTGGGTGTGTAGTACCAAAACAGATTTATGAAACTCACCAGAATATTAAAGCTGATTGTGCAATATGAAGACTTAATGAAGGCTGTAAAACTGGCGAGGGGGGTGTTTTATTTTCTTTATTATAGAAAATGTTCCAAGAATCTACATCTTTGAACTAAGTAGAGAATCTTTGCAAATCTCATTACTCGAGAAAAAAAAAAAAGACAAATGCTTTTCAATTTATTCTTATTTAAAGGAGACTTCCTTTGGAAGTCTCCATCCTTGGAGAAGCAGGTGAAACTGTTTTTCATCAGATCAGAGTAGTATAAACTTTTTTTTAAAAAGTACTTTTCCTTTTAAATGCAAGTTCTTAGTAACAACAGCTGTTTAGCTATTCTTCCAAAACTCACAGAGAGGAATAGAAATTCAAACTCGATATATATTCTTAACCTCCTGTGTGGTACAGACCATAAATAACTGTGGTCTTAGTCTGGGAATCTTATTCTATTGCCCTCTGAAGCACTGAACATCTGTACTCTTTGGAAATGTAAATTGTGAATAGTTGTACTTTTTTCCATGTGTCTGCCAAAAAATAATGGATTTAAGATTTTGGATACATCGAATAAATGTTCTAGTATTTATTATTCTCTACAAATAGTTTATAATTTCCTAGATCTGTCTTGCAAAATTGTTTTGATTTTATAAATAAATGTTATATTGTTGGTCTTAAGCTGAACAAACAAATTACTCAAACTCAGTTATACTCTAAGTTAATATATCAGAACTACATAATGGTAATGAAAGAAGGGAATAGCGCATAAATATTATATATGGTTAGCACCAGATGGTTTTTAGATTTTAAATAAAAACTCAAATTTGCAGTTTTCATAATCAAACACTGAATTTAAAATAGGTCTAATTATCCTATATTTGTAGCACATACTTTTCCTCACAAGGATAGACACACACACACACGTGAACATATGTGTTGGGAATGGATCTTCGTGTGTAGTGACAGGGTTCCTCATACAAAAATAAAGTTGCTTTCATAAAATTGTAATCACATTATGAAAAAAGTTCGAATGCTATAATTATCAAATATCATCCTTCTGATAAAAGGATTACTTGTTTTATTCTAGTTGGGTTAATGTCTACATTTTTCTCTCAATGTGTTTAACAAATGGAGCCATAGGTTTTGCATTAATTGGCAGGCACCCTTTCTGCACAGACGTTACTTGTTTTTCTTTCCTCTTTCTCTTAGAAATAAACATATCTGTGGAGGATCATTGATAAAGGAAAGTTGGATTCTTACTGCAAGACAGTGTTTCCCTTCTCGGTAAAGTATTTCAGAAACCAATATTTGTTTTGAGCATTTAAAAATATGTATGGCTTCCACTTAGCTTTTAGGTTTAGAATGTGTATTCATTTAACAGTGATTCACCAGCATAGGGTGAACAAATTAATTTCTTTTTTTAGATTTAGCTTATAAAATTTACCTTGACTTAATTGATACTTACTTATGGGTACTACTTCTGTTCACCTCTTTCCACGATTGGCACTACTCTCATTTGAGGAAAAATTTTGCTAGAATTATGTTAATAATTTTTACCCCAACCTCCTTCTTGCACTGTATATTTCTAGATATCCTTTTTCTGAATTATCAACAAACTTCTCTCAATCCTCACTTCTTTCTTATGTAGAACCAGCCTCAGAATAATACTGAGAATAATTTTCAATGGAAATTCGCTTAAAGAAAAAATAAGGAGGTAGCATTTGTAAGCTTACTCCTTGATTCCCATTAAGGTCACATTGATTTTTTTAGTATAAATATTCAATCTCTATTAACAAACCAAACACACACATTTGAGATAAAAAAGAAATTTGCAATAAATTTTAACTCATGTAATGTGCTTTACCTGAGAATGTTTCATAAATGACCTACTCTCTAGCAAGAATAAGCAAGTTTTTGAAAAAAATAAAGCCATTTAGAATTTCAGCAATTTAAAGGTTCTTCCTGCTTATATGTTCTTGTAATATTCAGAATCTCCCATAACAAATGTGTTGCTCTTTATTATATTTTAAAGTTTAAATTTAGGTTATTTATCTGCCCTTATAAGCTAATATAACAATATATGTGATTAATATTACATATTTTAAAGTTATATTTTATATTTTAATTTTTTACTTAGAAACAAAGACTTGAAAGATTATGAAGCTTGGCTTGGAATTCATGATGTCCATGGAAGAGGAGATGAGAAACGCAAACAGGTTCTAAATATTACCCAACTGGTATATGGGCCGGAAGGATCAGATCTGGTATTACTGAAGCTTGCTAGGTGAGTTCCTTTAGATAGTTTCATATTTTTAATATAGAATGGAATTGTTGAAGCTTTTTCTTCAACTATGTTCTTATTCTTTCTCTCTCATGTAGATGTATTATAAAAGCATATGTCACATGGTGTGTGTGTGTGTGTGTGTGTGTGTGTGTGTGTGTGTGTGTTTTCAGAGGCTGAGAGAGGGGCATTTTCAAATTTTTCAAAAGTGAATAAATGAAATTGGATCAACAGTATGATCAGCCTGCTCTAAAACCAAAGGTTAGTGAGCAATTATATGATAACTTTAACAGGTAAAATAATGATTAAAAAAATAGCAGTGACCATTTGTTCTTAAATATTTGTAAGTAAATATTCATTTCTCTACTACCTACTCCTAAGCAAAATTGTTTATTCTCTCTAAATGAATCATATTAAACATTCACACTACATTTTAATATGTTAATTTTGTGTTGAATCCAATCAAGGTTACTTACCATTATATTTTCTCTTTTCAGGCCTGCTGTTCTGGATGATTTTGTTAGTACAATTGATTTACCTAATTATGGGTGCACAATTCCTGAAAAAACCACTTGCAGTGTTTATGGCTGGGGCTACACTGGATGTAAGCTATTTTTAGAAAGATAAGGCAATATCATATGTATTTTGTAAAAATATTTTGTATTTGTTTATTTTTCTCACCTTACCCTGTGCTCATTAACTGTACATATTTTGCGCCATTCTAGTGATAAACTCGGACGGTCTATTACGAGTAGCACATCTCTATATTATGGGGAATGAGAAATGCAGCCAATATCATCAAGGGAAAGTGACTCTGAATGAGTCTGAAATATGTGCTGGGGCTGAAAATATTGTATCTGGACCATGCGAGGTAAAAAAGATTTTTACGTAAGGAGTATGTGATGGATAGCATAGTTTCTTGTGTTTATATTTTCTATTTTTCTCAAATGAGAATCATTGTAAACCAACGTGTTCTAAGAGAGAGGAATTGAAAAAGATAACCCTTATTATCCTTGTACATTTTTTAGCTAAATAGTGGAGCAATCCATGTTTCATTAGCAGCAAACTAAGATGACATTTGTCTCTCAAAAAACAAGAAAAGAATACAGTCAAAACTCTAAGAGAAAGATGTTCAAATTAGAAGTATCCAATATGCAGTTTGATACAATAGCTTGCATTTTTCTAATGTTTTTCTAAATGTATCTGATCTTCCCAAATTCTAACTTAACTCTATTAATTTTAGTAAGAGGTACATGCCTGCTTTTAAACTTTTAAATATGTTTTTGGTTAAGCCAGTGTGTGTGTGTGTGTGTGTGTGTGTGTGTGTGTGTGTGTTTAAACAAATTCTATTTAAAAAACCAAAAGGTCAAAGTTTATGATTTTAAGAGCTTGGACGTTTTCATTTGTTAAGCAACTGTTCTTTCCACTTGGCAGTGTTCCTATCCCTGTTTCACATAGACAAGCTGTTAAACTGTTATTTTTGATGTTTTTAAGTTAAAGAATTTTTAAAATTGCATTAAAATAATATGATTAAAAACTGATTATGTGTTTATAACCACTTTCAAATTTGGTGTTTTTTCCAGTAAATCAGTATCACTAAGATTTTCATCACAAATGAAAATCTACTAGGAGAAAGAATGATTTATTTATCTGTTTGTTTACTTATTATTGAGTTCTGTAAACACAAAGTTTTGAGCTAGACCAGATCTTTGAGATATTTAGACAGCTTGCACTTATCCCAGCCCTACCGCCATTACTACTTTGATATCTGCTCTTCAGGAATAGCCTGTAATCTGGTTTGTCATCTATACATTCTTAGATTCCTAACTTTAGCACTGAAAAATTTATCACATAGTTATTTTTATCTATATTTACAATCAATCAAATTGATTCAGCCACTTCTCAAAAATGCACTCATCCTCCAGAATTTTTTTTTTTACATCACTGATATGTGAAACAGGGTAATATAATCATCAAACCAGGGATATCTAGACCTAAAAAAAGAAATCTCCTAAAATCTCATAAACATTTGTATAATAGCAATAGCATCATTTCACATTTAGTGAAAGTCCCTCAAAATCAATTCTCAAAATGAATTGATTTGAAGAGTTCATATCAGTAATCAACTGTGCATTAATTTAAAAACCAGATTAAGACCTGTGGCAGAGTTTATATGAAGTCTCTTTGAATAAACTATTTTCCTTATAGTGCTTTATCTTCTATTTCACCCCCACCTTGATTTTCTCTGTCACAGAATGTTAATAGCTCTCTTCTTTCCACCTGTATTACAGAACTAAATTTTGCAGTAGTTTAGTTTTATCTCATCACATCACTACTGGGGGAAAATTAAGATAGTCGGAAGCACTCTTCTAAATACAAAGATGCCAAAAATTAGTCACTGCAATCCTAGGAAGGCTACATGGCACAAAATAGTGATGCAGCATTTTTTAATGATTATATATAACAATATGTATAAACATATGTATATAAAAATATACACACGAATCATTTTATCAATCTATTCATCTTTCATCTATCTATCACCTATCTATATATGATGATACAACAGTATTACCATACAAGAAATGCCATGAAATCACAGACTACCTTCCACAAAGGGGAAAAAAAATATAAATATAACTATATTAACTACTAAGACTAAGTGGAGAAACATTCCTTCTTTCTGCCTGGAAAAGCAATTTCCACATAGTAAACAGAATTATTTTACCACCTACAAGTTTTTATTTAACTGTTAAAATCATTCTGGGGGCAGGATTGAGGGAAAGGAAAAAAATTAGAAATAAGAGAAAACTTAATGTGGGTTAATCCTTAAAACTGTATGATTACAGGTGAGTTTTTGGATACGTGTATTTTTCTACATTTTCCAAATTTTCTATATTGAACATACTTTGAAAATCAGAAGAAAGTCAAAATAAATATGAAATCTACCTTCTTAAAGAGCTATCAACGGTCACGTGTTAATTAGTCTGCATTCAACAAAGGCAAAAACCACTTCAAAACATGAGTGACTATTTTAGAAAAGACAAGTCATACTTAAATAACTACACATGATAGAACACTTTGAACTTTTGTACTTATCTCAGTCCAAGAGAAAGACAACTAATGGCCTAGTATATCAATTTTATGTCTTCATATTTCAATTGAAGTTATTTTCTTTTTTTGCACATATGTATATTTGAGATATAAATCGATACAGGAAATGTTAATGAATTGTCCATTTTTATTTCTAAAATAATACTTTGTTGTTATTGTTGCATGTCTTCTTCCTAGGGAGATTATGGTGGCCCACTGGTTTGTGAACAACATAAAATGAGAATGGTTCTTGGTGTCATCGTTCCTGGTCGTGGATGTGCCATTCCAAATCGTCCTGGTATTTTTGTCCGAGTGGCATATTATGCAAAATGGATACACAAAATTATATTAACGTATAAGGTACCACAGTCGTAGCTGATGTAACTGTGTCTGAAGCTTCCAATAATACAACTCTCCTTTACATGAAGATTTCAGAGAACATGGAGTTAAAATGTAACTTAAAAAATCCCAAGACAACTACTTGAGTGTCATGTTTGTTAAGATACTCACTAATATTTATGGGTGTTTTCTGTTGTTTTGTTTGTCAGTGTTATTTTGTAAATGTTGAAGTGAATTAAGGTACATGCAAGTGTAGTAACATATCTCCTGAAGATACTTGAATGGATTAAAAAATGCAAAGGTATAACTGCTGGATGCTAAAGATATAATGGAAAAGATCAACTAATCTCTCTCGGCTGCTTTCCAAGGTAGTTTCTCAATAATAAATAAGCCATAAGTTAAACATTATTTCAACCTCACAAAAACAATTTATATCTTGTGTCCTTAAATTGTAACTCTGTATTAAATTATATTACCTTTAATATGCCATACATTATATTTCATTCATTCCTCCTCACCATGTATCTTGTAATACTGGTACATATACTCTTTATAAAAGCATATACCTATACACAAATGCCTGGGTACACATGTGCATGCACTACAGTTCAAATTGTAGTGTATCTAATATAACCCCTAAATGTTCTGAAATTGTGTACTTATAGTTTTTCCTTAAGAAAAATATAAAAAATTCTAAAGACCAGTAGAAATATTAAAGAAAGGTGCAAGATAGAAGTGACTAGATCATCCTCCATCCATAATCTGCAGATGACCTCTACTGGTTGGCATGTGAGGTGTGGTCATGACCTACAAAATTAAATAACACCTAACCTAGGTTCTTACATATATTTATCATCCAAGTTATTTATGTAGTTTCTAATTCTTAAAGGGAAGAGGCTAAAATGTGTATTAGTATTATTTCTTTCCTTCAAATTTAGGGACAATTATTTATGCAAGCTGTTTTTAGATCTTTTTTCCTAAAGTATTTAAAAAATTCTGAGATGACTAATTGAAGTTTAAAAGTGTTTTGGTCTTTAAAATGTATGTAAATATGTTAACTCTAAGACTTGCTGCTGTGATTGGCTTCTATTTCACCTTCTTTAAATTAAAAACAATATTTAAGAGGAAAATTTCCACGTCTCCAAAATTTGTAAACAGCTTTTCATCAAATTATGGATTAAAATATATATTGAAGAAATAAGTCAAAATATTTTTCTCTACCTGGAAGTCTTTTATCCTAATAAAACTTTAGTCAAGTAAAGGAAAAAATGTAAAAGGAAAGGAAAGGAACTAGCTTGTCTAAACTCTGTATTCAGTTATTTTTTAAAGTACAGTTAAATCTGCTGAATGAGATATTTTATCAAAATATCTTCATTTTATCTTTATTTTACACAGATCTTTCCTAATGCATGGGAAATATTCAGATTTTGTATTCTGTATGATAACAACCAAATCATATTTATTGTTGTATTAGTCATGATTAGCTAAAGATCATGTATTTGCCAAGAAATGAAATAACAAAGAGTAAAAGGACAGGTCTGAGTTTTCACAAAATATTCCTGTATAAAAGTTCTCTAAAAATAATTATTTGAATATTTTGAATCTAGTATTTCCATTTCTCTAATTTGTTTCTTTTGGATGGTCTCAATTAAGGCCAGGGATTCAAATGATGCTCTAAAATCTCCATAAGACAATGTTCAATCTTGAGTAAAATGGTTTTAAATTTACTCAAGAGCTTAGTCCACAGAGTATAGGGCAGCAAATCCAGAAATGTTTTTCCAAATTGTGCCATTTTATTTATTTATTTTCTGTAATAAGGTATATGCTGGTATCAAGAAACAGTGAAAGCAAAGAGAGATCCAACAAGTTGCTAGTCCATACCAGCTTATTTGATTGTATTTCTCTCTCCCTTGTGTAGTATACCATTATAATCAACATACAGAAACTTCAAAGGCATATTGTCTAAATATTAAAGTATTTTTCAGTTTCTTCTTGCTAAATGGCAAAATTTGATTGTCACATATTACTGATATTTGTAAAACATTTACTGAATTGTAATTCTTTTAAATACTCACATTTTAAAATATTTATTTTATGTATTTTCCTCTAAATTTCCACAGAGAGATAGGGATGACCTAGATACAAAATGAAGCTAACTTTATAGACATTTTGAACTCAGTGTTTTCCATTTTATTAAAGGGTAAAAACAAGACCACCAATAAACCATCAGACGTGTAAACTTTCTTTGAGAGTTTCCTTTTAATAGGAGGAGATTGATGAAATTGATAATAAAAGCAAGATGAACAAGACCCATGTTATTTTAGGTGGTAGAACAGCAAATAATCATGTCATTTTTCTCTGGTGAAAGATACTATTTCCTGGGCATTCTTTTCTTAATAAACTACAAAAAAAATAAAAAATCCAATTTATCTAAAAATCCATTTCGAGTCATGGAAAAAAGATCTTTTAAATTAGAAGTTTTCAATGTTATTTTTATTTTGGCTGTTTGAATAATGGTTATATGCTGTTATAATTGTGGACATTTTCTTATGTCTACCAGGAATAGTAATGTAAAATTAAAATATTTGTCATAATGCCTCTGCCGTGCAGAAGGGATGATAAACCTTTTGTATACTTCTTTAATTTTATTGTAAAATGTGTAATGACTTTTACCTATCTGCTGTGGGCAGGTCCTCAGTACAATGGTTTATATTGAGTCAATCTCTAGTATTAACAGGCTCTTGCTTGCTATCTAAGTGTTTCAAACTATGGGAAATGTGAGACACTGGAAGGCAAGAAAAATAACAATAATGACATGTGATAGCAAAATTGTATTTCACTTATTCCTGTGAATATTTCTTGTTGGTACCAATGGTACTGTACAAAGTGAATGTTATAGCCACAATATTCTCTTGAAAAAAACACTGTCAAGAAATAAGAAATTGCTGTCAGGAATATTCTTGTTGTTTCTAAACATTTTTTAAAAAGAAATAATGGTTTTGCAATATAGGGATCATGAGGTAAAGAATTTTAGTAAACTCTCATACTAAAAAACTTTTAAACTGACTTGGTCCAAAAAAGAACTACTTTCAATCAATTATATCCCATATTTATAGACAAACTCATTTGAGAAATAGTTATTTTAAATGAGATATAGTCTTTATGTGAATAAATTACTTTTCACAATAAAATCCAATAAGAATTTATCTTTCAACATCCAACTGAATTTTCAGCTAAGAATTTACTAACACACACAAAAAAGTTAAAATTCTCTGGACTCTGTAAATCTTGACAGTGTAATTTTAAGTAGGTTCATTTCCATTTGCACAGAAAGTTTCTGTCCTTAGGAAACTGAAAATGGAATACTGTGGATGTTATGACTGTTTGTCTTGTGTGTAAATAGGAAATAGATAATCTGCCTATTGAGTGGTATAGCTGGATGCTTACCCAAAAGGGGAACACTGTGGTTATGACGTGTATATACATTTTCTGTAGTTAATAAAGTTGTTATTTTTATAACCATGATTATATTATTATTAATAATAATAAAATATTTTATCAAAATGCTCTCTTTTTCTTATTTTAGTTATATACATGGATATATTTGAATCTGCTCTAGGGCCTAATGCAGAAAACAACAACAATGATCTCATTGACAGAAATTACATATACTTTGTTGCAAGAAATGCCATGTAACCTGTCTATAGAACTAAGACAAAAAAAATATTATTCTATTCCAACTTGTATCTATGGTAATATCAGTGGTCTTCAGTAAACTATTAATCTCTATGCACTTCAATTTCTCCCATTGCAAAATATAATTATTCATTCTTCATATTTGCTAGAGTGGTACTATGATATAATTTGCTTATATATAAATATAAATATATATACATACATATATATATATATACACATATAGTGTCATCATGAATGATCATCTGAATTTCTTTACCATATCACTATATATTACAAAGGAATTATAATTCAATTAATCAATTTGGAATATATCTTCAAAATATGCATTAAATTCAGAATATATATGAATCAAATTCACTCATTTCATTCAAATTGGAAGCAAAATTGGAAGAACTAATTATAAACTGATCTAAACAAAAAGAATTCTGTAACACCATTGCCTATTTCAAGTTATATTATACTGCCTCTCCCTCCAAAAGTTGCTTGGGCTTCCCTGGTGGTGCAGTGGTTGAGAGTCCGCCTGCCCATGCAGGGGACTCGGGTTCGTGCCCCAGTCCGGGAAGATCCCACAGGCCACGGAGCGGCTAGGCCCGTGAGCCATGGCCAATGAGGCTGCGTGTCCGGAGCCTGTGCTCCGCAATGGGAGAGGCCACAACAGTGAGAGGCCCGCATACCGCAAAAGAAAAAAAAAAAAAATGTTGCTCTACTAATTTTTCTGGCATAGATACTTATCTCAAGTGATGATTAATGTATCTAATTCTAGAGCCCATTATAAAATACTTAATCTTCTTGATGATTATGGTCCAAGCACAATATATGTACTCAATCTTTTTTGGTGTCAGTAAGAATATTTCAAATGTATATCCTGTTCGATTTTTCTAAATTTTGATTTTTTTACACTCTTTTCTAAAACTCTATTCTATCCTAAACCTATACTGTGCTATACTGTGCTATCTCCCCCATGCTCCCTTACCCACCCCCCCAACCCAGCAACAACATTAATTTTTTCTCTGTATTTATGACTGTTTCTGTTTTATTATGATTGTTCATTTATCTTTCTTTTAGAGTCAACATATAAGTGAAATCATACAGCATTTGTCTTTCTCTATCTGACTTATTTCACTTAGCACAATATCCTCAGGATCTATCCATGTTGTTGCAAAAGGCAAGATTTCATTCCTTTTTTTACAGCTGAGTAATATTCCATGGTATATATTTACAATTTCTTCTTTATCCATTCATCTATCCATAGGCACTTAGGTGGCTTCCATATCTTGTCTATTGTGAATAATGCTATAATGAACATAGGGGTGCATATTTTTTTGAATTAATGTTTTCATTTTATTTGGATATATACCCAGGAGTGGAACTGCTGAATCATACGTTAATTCTGTTTTTAATATTTTGAGGAACCTCCACACTGTTTTCCATGATGGCTGTAAAACCTTACATTCCCACCAACAGTGCATGGGTGTTCCCTTTTATTCACATTCTTGGCAAGTCTTGTTATATATAATCATTTTGAAAATGGACATTTTGACAGGTGTGAGGTAATATCTCAGTGTAGTTTTGATTTGCATTTTCCTGATGATTAGTGATATTGAGCATCTTTTCATGTGCCTGTTGGACGTCTTCTTTGGAAAAATGTCTATTCAGGTCCTCTGCTATTTTTTAATCAGGTTGTTTGTTTTTCTGATGTTGAGTTGAATGAGTTCTCTATATAGTTTGGATTTTAACCCCTTATCAGATATATCATTTCCAAATATCTTCTATTCAGTTGGCCTTTTCATTTTGTTGATAGTTTACTTCACTGTGCCAAAGCCTTTTAGTTTGATGGAGTACCATTTGTTAATTTTTTTTTTTTTTTTTTTTTTTTTTTTTTTTTTTTTTTTTTTTTGTGGTACGCGGGCCTCTCACTGTTGTGGCCTCTCCCGTTGCGGAGCACAGGCTCCGGATGCACAGGCTCAGCAGCCATGGCTCACGGGCCCAGCCGCTCCGCGGCATATGGGATCCTCCCAGACCGGGGCACGAACCCGTATCCCCTGCATCGGCAGGCGGACTCTCAACCACTGCGCCACCAGGGAGGCCCCCATTTGTTAATTTTTGCTTCTGTTTCCCTTGAGGACATATCAAAAAATATTGCTAAGATCCATGTGAAATACACACTGCCTATGTTTTCTTCTAGAAGTTTTATGGTTTCAGGCCTATGCTTAAGTCTTTAATCGATTTTCAGTTTATTTTTGTACATGATGTGAGAAAGTAGTCCAGTTTGATTCTTTGGCATACAGCTGTCCAGTTTATCCAACACCATTTATTGAAGGGGCTGTTCTTGCTTCCTTTGTCATTGATTAATTGATGATATAAGCATAGGTTCATTTCTGGGGTCTCTGTTCTGAACCATTGGTCTATGTGTCTTTTTTTGTGCCAGTACCATACTCTTTTGATCACCATTACTTTGTAGTATAGTTTGAAATCATGCAGGACTGTACCTCCAGCTTTGTTTTACTTTCTCATGATTGTTTTGGCTATTTGGGGTCTTTTGTATTTCCATTCAATTTTAGAATTATTTGTTAATTTTATATCCTGCAACTGTACTGAATTCATTTATTAGTTCAGATAGCTTTTTACTGGTGTCTAAGGGTTTTCAATATCTAGTATCATGTCATCGGCAAATAGTGACAGTTTTACTTCTTTCTGTCCAGTTTGGTTTCCTTTTACTTCTTTTCTTCTCTGATTGCTGTGGCTAGGACTTCCAATATTATGTTGAATAAAAGTGGCAGAAGTGGGCACCCTTATTTTGTTCCTAATCTTAGAAAAAATGTTTGCAGTTTTTCACCATTGAGTGTGATGTTGGCTGTAGGTTTGTCATATATAGACTTTATCATGTTGAGGTATTTCCCTCTACCCATTTCGTTAAGAGTTTTTATCATAAATAAATGTTGAATTTTGGCAAAGTTTTTTCTTCATCTATTGAGATGATCATATGATTTTTATTCTTTAGTTTGTTAATGTGGTATGTCACATTGTCCAATTTGTGGATACTGAACCATCCTTCTATCTCTGTGATAAATCTCACTTGATCATGGTATATAATCTTTTTAATATAGTGTTGAATTCAATTTGCTAATATTTTGTTGAGGATTTTTGCATCTATGTTGATCGGTAATATTGGCCTGTATCTTTTTTTTTTTTTTCTTCTTCATGGTGTCTTTCGTTTTGGTATCAGAGTGGTGCTGGTCATAGAATGATTTCAGAAGTGTTCCTTCCTCTTCAATTTTTGGGAATAGTTTAAGGAGGATAACTATTAATTGCTTAACTGTTTGGTAGACTTCACCTGTGAAGCCATCAGTCCTGGACTTTTTTTTTGTTGGGGATTTGTTTTTTATTACTGATTCAAAGTCATTACTGGTAATTGGTCTCTTCATATTTTCTATTTCTTCTGATTCACTTTTAGGAGATTGTCTGTTTCTGGGAATTTATCCATCTTTTCGAGTTTGTACATTTTATTGGCATATAATTGTTTGTAGTAATCTCTTATAATCTTTCATATTTCTGTGATGTTGATGGTAACTTTTCTTTTTTCATTTCTGATTTTATTGTTTTGTGTCCTCTCTCTGTTTTTCTTGATGAATGTGGCTAAATGTTTATCAGTTTTATTTAACTTTTCAAAGAACCAGTTCTTAGCTTCATTGATCTTTTCTATTGTTTTTAAAGTCTCTATTTCATTTACTTCTGCTCTAATCTTCAGGATTTGTTTCCTTCTACTAACTTTGGGTTTTTTGTTTGTTTGTTTGTTTGTTTGTTTTTTGTGGTACGCGGGCCTCTCACTGTCGTGGCCTCTCCCGTTGCGGAGCATAGGCTCCGGACGTGAAGGCTCAGTGGCCATGGCTCACAGGCCCAGCCGCTCCACGGCATGTGGGATCTTCCCGGACCAGGGCACGAACCCACGTCCCCTGCATCGGCAGGCAGACTCTCAACCACTGCGCCACCAGGGAAGCCCCAACTTTGGGTTTTGTTTGTTCTTTTTCTAGTTGCTTTAGGTGTAAGGTTAGGTTGCTTATTTGAGATTTTTCTTGTTTTCTGAGGTAGGCTGTATCACTATAAAATTCCCCCTTAGAGTTGCTTTTGCTGTGTCTCACAGGTTTTGGATTGTTGTATTTTTGTTTTCATTTTCTCCAGGTATTTTTAAATTTCTTCTTTGGTTTCTTTAGTGATCCATTGGTTATGTAGTAGCATATTGTTTAGCGTCCACATGTTTTTGTGGCTGCTAAACAATATTCATTATTTTCATCTTTCTAGTTTTGATCTTTTCTTTTTCCCTTAGGGAAATTCCTTTAACGTGGTGGTAAAGTCAGTGCTGCTGAATTCTTTTAGCATTTTATTGTCTGTAATCCTCTTTATTTCTCCTTCAAATCTGAATGATAGCTTTGCAGGTACAGTATTCTTGGTTTTAGGTTTTTCCTTTCATCATTTTAAATATATTTTGTCACTCTCTTCTGGCTTGCAAAATTTCTGCATAAAGTCAGCTGATGTATTCTGCTTTGTTTTTAATGTGCAGTCTACCTCCACTCAGTTTAAGCTCCTTGGAGACATCAGCAATTTTTTTTTTTAACATCTATATTGGAGTATAATTGCTTTGCAATGGTGTGTTAGTTTCTGCTTTATAACAAAGTGAATCAGCTATACATATATATATATATATATATATATATATATATATATATATATATATATATATCCCCATATCTCCTCTCTCTTGCATCTCCCTCCCTCCCACCCTCCCTATCTCACCCCTCTAGGTGGTCACAAAGCACCGAACTGATCTCCCTGTGTGGTGAGGCTGCTTCCCACTATCAATCTATTTTACATTTGATAGTATATATAAGTCCATGCCACTCTCTCACTTCATCCCAGCTTACCCTTCCCTCTCATTGTGTCCTCAAGTCCATTCTCCACGTCTGTGTCTTTATTCCTGTCTTGTCCCTAGGTTCTTCAGAACAATTTTTTTTTTTTTAGATTCCATATATATCTGTTAGCATACAGTATTTGTTTTTCTCTTTCTGACTTACTTCACTCTATATGACAGACTCTAGGTCCATCCACCTCACTACAAATAACTCAATTTCATTTCTTTTTATGGCTGAGTAATATTCCATTGTGTATATGTGCCACATCTTCTTTATCCATTCATCTGTTGCTGTACACTTAGGTGTCAGCAATGTCTTGTTATTAATATTTGTATATTCGTTATTTTGCACAGTGCCTACACATAATACCCAATATATATTTTATAATTATTAATATTCTATAATCCATCCTCTTTTTGAGGGCTTATCAGTATTATCCGGAGATTTTGTAGTGTTTGTAAAAATTGTGCAACTCTCACTGAAGGTTAAGAAATTGGGGTTTTTTATTTAACTGCATTATTTAGATTTGAATTAGTAAGTGGGACTATTTAAAAATAGTTTATTGTATTTCACACACTAGAACATACAGCTGGAAAAGAGAGGAATTATTAACTTTAAGAGTTTTTACATTTATTTTGTAAATGTACTTATTAAAATAAAAATGGAAAACTAGATTTTAGTTCGCCAATGGATACAGGTATTTACTTCATACAACCTAATATAATGTTGATTATGTTGGTGAATATTTTACTGTCTGATTTTATTTTATGAAGCCTTGATGTCATAACTTTTAGGGGAAAAGGATTATGTCAATTACTGCAAAAAAATTCTGAGTCAACAATAGTCCACTCAATAATTATGTGCAAATATGCCATCTGCTGTGCATTGAGAAGTTTCACAATATTGTTATTTAATTAGCAAAGGATTTTCATTTGATGAGTTTTCTTAATTGAGACAAATCTACGCAGGTAATATGTTACAATAAAATGAAATGGAGAAAAGGCAGATAAGGATTTTCGTGTTCCTTTTCCATATATTTTTAGCACTTTACAAGATATTGTCTACTTTTCAGATATCTTATTTTTTAGGTGGCTAAAATCCAAATGCAATGACAGTATGGAATATAAGACTATACCCTAATACTTTATTTTCTATAAAAGAATAATAATAAAATATTTAATAAGTGGAAATTTGACATCATAGAATGATAAAAGTTAATTAGTTCTCTTTAAAGTAGAGAAGAGAAGGTGCACATAGGATTTAACATCTTTCTTTGGCTGTTCAGAGTCATTCTGAGAGGAAATAAATGCTTAGATTTTTCTGATTAAGAAAGTAAGAATTTGGGAAAAATAAGATTGATATTTCTGTCAGACAGTTTAGGTATCAGGTAGAACTCCCTAGTTCTGAAGACTATAGAATACAGAAATGAATAAGAAAACTGAGAACCTCTTAACTATGGACATTTCTTAAAATAGGGAATATTTCATCATTGACTTGGGTAAGCTTTACCCAAACTGGTCTGTCATGGACCACCATTCTGCAGGACACTAAAAGCTGTGCTGAGAACAAAGTGTTTGGGGCTTGAATAAGTTTTAGAGATGCTGGGATGCTCTTTTTTTTTTTTTTTTTTTAAGATCTTTAGTGGAGTATAATTGCTTTACACTGACGTGTTAGTTTCTGCTGTATCACAAAGTGAGTCAGCTATACATATACATATATCCCCACATCCCCTCCCTCTTGCGTCTCCCTACCGCCTTCCCTATCCCACCCCTCTAGGTGGACACAAAGCACTGAGCTGATCTCCCTGTGCTATGCGGCTGCTTCCCACTAGCTATCTATTTTACATTTGGTAGTGTATATATGTCCATGCCACTCTCTCACTTTGTCCCAGCTTACCCTTCCCCCTCCCCGTGTCCTCAAGTCCATTCTCTATGCCTGCATCTTTATTTCCGTCTTGCCCCTAGGTTCTTCAGAACCTTTTTTTTTTTTTTAGATTCCATATATGTTAGCATACGGTATTTGTTTTTCATCTAAAGCATTATTCTTTATTATTCTCTTTCCTTCTTAGTCATAATCATTTGTATTTCCTAAATCCACTTGTAAAAACTAAATATAATGAGTCATCCTAAACTTAACAAACACAGAGTATGAGTATAGATTGTCTACATTCACAGTCAATGTCCCATTTTTATTCTCTCTTCTTCTCTATTCCTTTTTTACTTGCTGCCTCCCTCGATTGTATCTTACCTGTGACCCAGCAGGGAAAAACAAAATTCTCAATATCTTAATGTTGCTCTGTAAAATATTACAACCCCCTTCTCACCTTCAAGGGCTTTAGCATCTTCTCCTCTGCCATAAAATACAAGTGAACTTGGCTGGAACTTCAGCAAGACTGCACAACAGGAAAGAACTGAGGTATCAAATGGAGGCACAACTGTCCCCTTGACATCACTACTTGGATGTGCTCTCACCATCTGAACTGAATGAAACCAAAACTAAACACTACTCCCTCTTTTCCCCTCAATCTTCTTTTCAATAAAAGGTGCATCAATATGGTTTGCACAAACTACAGTCCAGAAAGACACTTTTTATCTATTGGCCTACGAATGTCTATATGAACTGTCCTTGACTGTTTAACTCACCTATTACCTCTTTTCCTTTTGTCCACTGTATTTCGGCTATATCAGACTCTTTCATTATGGGAGTAGGCTAAACTCTTTACTTCCTCAAAGTCTATGTATCTGCTATTCTTTCTGCCTGGAATTACCCCCCACCCACCAGTTTTTGCTTGACTAATGCCAACTTCATCCTTCAGCTTAAATGTCACAAATTATCAACCCCGCCCCCCACTCCTGACCCAGTTACACATCTTAAAGTATGGTGCACTTCTATTTCAGAACACTTATCTCAGTTAATTAAATTGTTATTTGCATCGTCTCTCCTACTGGATTGTAAGTTCCATGAGAACATGGGCTAGATTTAAATTCTTCACACGTTTACCTTCAGTACCAGCTAAGTACTACATAATAAATATTTTTTTAAGTCAATGTATCAGTAATTATCTGCTTACAGGATATTTTATTTTTCATTCAGTTCCAAAATACAATCTCTTTATAATTTCTAAATTTTGTTTGCTACGAAAATAGTAACATCTCCAAATTGTTTCAGTTGTAGTGTTGGGGAGGTAGTTTCTACTGGCCTCTGTCATACACTTCTGTTTCATGTCAGCACATATTTATTGTTCACCTACTACGAAAGGGCTAGGTGCTGGGAATACAATAGTGAATATATAAAACTTGGCCTCTACCTTGATTCTAAATATAGGCACGTCTGGGTGATAAGCATAAAACAAGAACCTGAAAGTGTTAACTGAGAAGTGTGAATAACTTCTGGAGCACATGGTAAGATTTCACTGAGCTTTCTGCTCATCTTCCCTCAATCTTTCTATACTGTTGTAGCCTCAAATCCTGCCAATTTGAATATTAGCTTTTTCTATTTCATGAACATTTCCACCATTGCATTACTAATTATTTAACTAAGTTTACAGTTCCTTTTCTTTCATCTTTCCCCTTTTTATTCAGTTTTCCAGGTTCCTAATCTTTTAAATTCTGCCCCCTTTTCCTTACATTCCCAAGACTCTTATGACACTTTCGGTAGACTCAGAGAGGTTTACACATTTATTATCAAGGAAATAATGTAAGTTCTCAAAGGGAGAGCACACTAACAATTTTTAGAGATGAAATTATAAAGGTTTCTTTTGCTAGCGCAAGACTGATAAATGTTTTATCATGATAAGTGTTTAATTATATTTGAAGATGAGCTAATAACAATAAATAATGTTTATTCTGTGCTTTCTATTTGCCAGACTGTTTTATCTCATTTAATCATCATTACGAAGTTATATAGGCAGGTTCTCTATTCATTTTAGAGAAAAGGAAGTGTTCAAGTAACTTGTAATAAGAAGATACTTATGGGCAGATTTTCAACATTAATTCTGCTTGACTCTTTCACTCTAGCCTGTTTAATGTGTATTTAATTTAATTATTTTCCAGCAAAGAAGGGCAAAGGGGGAAACTCTTATTTAAACAAGAAAACGCTGCCATCATCTGGGAACTATATGAGCAAAAAGCTATTCAGGGGTCAAATTGCTTTCCAAGCAGGCCTTGCCCAAAGCTCTGTGAGGCATCAGCTAAAGGAGCATGGCCTCCTCACCTTCAAATATGAATGGCTAAAATATGAGTTGCTTGTAATGCTAATTACGATGGAATTGAAGGTCAGTGGGGTAAGGAGCTAGTTCAGCAGGGGAGGTTTCTTTATCTTTGATGGGGGAGGTGGATATAGCTATTGAGAAAAAAAGTACAACAGCCTTGTGAGATACAAATAGTAGGAACCATAGAGAAACACGTAGTGGTAAGAATTCAAAGGGGCCCCAATGGGAAAAAAAGAACTCAGAATTTATTTTGAAACAAAGAAAAGTAGTAATGGTGCTTGTCCTTTACTGCAGATACCAGAGGGTGTTATATGAAAGAGGGAAAAACCTTCAAAGGAAATTATAATATTTTACAAAGGGCCACTGCAGTCCTGGGAAAAACTTGATTTAGTATTTATTTTTTGCATTATACTCCATGAAACCATAGACTTTGACAGCTGCAAAGGCTGTCAATTTACAGAGAAAAAAAAAAAGAGAAAAGTGTAATTACTTATCTAGGGTCACACATCTAGAGGCAGAGCCTATCCCGGAAACAAAATCTACTCCTTTTTAAAATTCAAAACTTTGGTTTTATTATTTACGTATTTTGAACTGAGGTCATAAAATACATAATACTGAAATTTAGTCAAAACCTCGAAAGAACTACCGTACTTAAAAAGAATTTTAAAAGAAAGGTTAACAAAAACTTAAAATACTGCCCAAGTAAAAGTGACGTCCAATTTACTTTACAGCCTAAAGGGATCTGGCCTAATTCCTGGCAGAGAGGGCCATCCCAGGTAGAGATCTAGAAAACTCCACCACAAGGTGTAAGCCAGGTGGATGTCATCTGGCTTCCTTCCCTAGCTCAGTTTGTGATCTGATCCCATCTCTGACTGGGAAGAAGCCTTCTAAGGACAAGCTGGGGTATTATTATTATTATTATTTTTTTTGGCAAAAAAGGAACTGAAATGCAGAAGAAGCAAAAACACATGCTAACAAGCAGTAGCATAAAATGAAATGACGTGCACAGGACTGTCCTTTCCAACCCCTGGAGAAATAAACCTACTGGGCTAACCAATTCAGAAATTGATAAGAGTTCCTCACCCAGAGATTTTATTTTTTAAAGCAGTTTTTACAAGATTGGCTTTATTTGCAGATTAGAATTGCTTTCAGCTCCTCCTCTAGGGTCAGGGCTGTTCTGTGGTTGTGCAACCTGTTAAGGAGATGAGTTTGAAACTCTAGCTCTAAACTTCCCAAATACAAAGCTATACATCGGGATTAAAGGCTTATTAAAATAGTACTTATAATTCCCAATATTATACACATGATTTATATATTCCTCAGCTACCTTAATTCATCAGTTTGAATTTTCAAACACTGCCTCTATGTACCTCATGAGCATTCTCAGGACATTCACGTCTAAAAACATAACGAAGGTCTACTTTACTGCAGTGATCCTGTCTCGGAAACGTGCAGTCTCTGCTTCATGTAACAGTCCTGTTGGGGGAAGAGGTAGGGTTGGCAAATGTGGCCTCTGGATCATTTCAGGTTTTATCACTTCAGCAAATGGTCAATGATGTCGAGTTAGATAAGCTTGAGTTTTGTGGAGTTCTTTTGGTAATAGTAATGACAAACTGAAAAATGTTGTTTTTATTAACCTCACAATAATGTGCCACACATTTTAGTCAACTGAATTTTTTTTTCATTTTTCTTACAGTGCTATGCACTGTAATGCATAGCATTACATTTTTTTCTGCAAATAAAAGAAACTATCGATAAAATGACTTATAAATTTTGTTTTTCTCTTATGTGAAAGAGAGCTGAAGGTCTTCATTCAAAGCTGCTATGAAGGTTCCTTGGTCATCAGGTTTCTTTTTTTTTTTTTTTTTTTTTTTCAGTACGCGGGCCTCTCACTGTTGTGGCCTCTCCCGTTGCGGAGCACAGGCTCCGGACGCGCAGGCCCAGCGGCCATGGCTCACGGGCCCAGCCGCTCCGCGGCATCTGGGATCTTCCTGGACCGGGGCACGAACCCGTGTCCCCTGCATCGGCAGGCGGACTCTTAACCACTGTGCCACCAGGGAAGCCCATCAGGTTTCTTTTTATGTTTCTGAGTCACACTGTCTTGGCAAGTGCTTTCGTCTCAAATCATTTCAGCATCCATAGTCGTCTGTGTTATTTGTCCTGGCCTGCAGCACCACACCACCTGTCCACACTCAGTCCCCACAGCTGATGTCCAATACTGCCAGTCCCAGGGCCATTTTACAATATGTTCCTCGGGGGGAAGATTCTGTGGTAAGGGCAAAAGTGAGTTATTGTCCTGACCTATAATTGGCAGTGGTCCTTTGGTGGTCAACAGTTGAACTCGGATGGTGTTGACTAGTTGTCTCTGGGTTAACGTGGCATAGACCCTGGGATGATTGCTGCTGGAATGTTCGGTTATAGATTTCCTGTCTCAATTGTTGCTTAAGTAGTCCTTTCATCCTTTCAATTAGCCCAGCATCAGTGGGGTTGTAGGGAAGGTGGAAATGCCAGCATATGTCATTTTTAGAGGCCCATTCCTGAACTCTGTGGTGGGTAAAGTGGGTTCCTTGGTCACTATCAATGTCGACGGGGGTCCTGTATGTCATACACAGCTCTTCTAGACCCTGCATAGTGGGTTTTTGCATTGCTCGATGACTCACATAGGCCTTTTATAATGTCTCCCACCTGCTGTAATGCATTATAGACTGCATATAGCTGTCGTTCTCTCACACTGTATCATTGCTCTGACCCTTGCCATAGCTATGACCAAGAAAGGGTAGTCTTATCATTTTGCCATTGTTGCAGGCCCCAGCCAAACCAGGGTAACTGGCCATTACATTGAGTTTAGTGTATGGAGAGTCCAAAATGCTCTCTTGAGGTTTACTCAGAAAGACAAAACTCCTGTGCCTCTTTCCACCTGGATGTCCAATAGGTACTTCAAACAATATCTTCCAAACCTATAACAGGTTCTTTCCCCCTAAACCTGAGTTTCCTCCAATATTTTCTATTTTCTGTTCCAGCTGTGCCAGTACCATCTGCAAACCCAACAAACTAGAGCCCTGGTTTCTTATAGTGAGAGCCCTGGTTCATACCATTCTTCTTGCCCTTCCCCACAGCTCAGATCTCCAGGTGTGCTGATTTTAACACCTAATTATGCCTTGAAAAGGATCATTCTTCTTCCTTTTTACCTCTTCTTCCCTGGTTGAAGCCCTCATGATTTCCCTCCACTGCCTCAGTCTCCTAAAAAGCTAAATCCAAATTGGTTCTCCCTTAAGCCATCCTCTTCCATACTGACAGAGTGATCCATTTAAAAGGCACATATGACAAAGGCAGAACATACATATGACTCTGCACCTGGCAGGATGCAGACCCCAAGCTTCTGAGTGACCTCACAGCTCACTCCATACCTCTTCCCTTCTAGTTAACTCTGCTTCAGGCAAACAGATATCATGGTAGCTGCTTTAAAGAAGTGACTTGTTTTGTTTTACAGTTTGTTTTTAGTTGTTCCTTTGTTTCTTTCCTCAATAACTTTGTCATGGTCTGTCTTCTTGAAATAGTTCTGCCTACCATCTCTGTGGTTTGCTAACTTCTTAAGTTTTGAGGTTGACCCTAGGTGTAGCCTCCTCTTGTCCTTTATCCCAACCAGCTGACTGGCTGGGTCCAACTTTCTTGTTCAGTTTCTGCCAGCCCTGTTGTCTGGGAGCAAAACACTGCTCTAGATCAATTCCATCTGTTTTCAGATGGATATCCTTAAAGAACCTACTTTCCCTGAAGCAACAGAATCTCATTTCTGTAGTTGTTAGCTGGGCCTAGTCCCTTGGAGCTTGAACAACAGTCAAATGTAAAACTCCTGTGACATTATTCTCACAGTTGATCCCTCTTCCTTGGAGCTTCTGTTTCCACATCATGTAACCTAATATGCTCACAACTGCAGGGGGAACAGGTGTTTATCAATGAACCATAGATTCTGATATTTTTGCTTTCCCTTCCATGAAATGGAGTTTAGAAAACTGTACACATAAATGCTTTCTAAAATAATTATGACCTTGGGTTTGTTTTATTTTAATTTTAGATTTTTAGTTAATCAGTAGTAGTTTGGATCACCCTAATTCTCCAGTTAAGTAATTAACTGTCTATACTTTTGATGCTTTTGTTGTTTTTCATTGTTATAGTTTGCAAGTATTCTGATAGTAATATTTTTGTTTATTAATACAAAAGAAAACCCCATGGGTGTGGGTTCTTCAGTTAAAATTAGGTTTGGCTACAACTGACAAAAATTCAGAATAATAACTTTATTTCTGTTTCATATAAAAGCAATCTGGATGTAGGAGTCCAGTGTTGGCATGGTAAATTAAGGAAATCATTAGGGATTCTATTTTATTGCTGCATCATTCTCAATACTCAGCTCTGTTTCAGGTCCAAAATAGCTGCTCAAAGTTCTATCATCAAGTCTGTGTCCCAGACAGCAGAAAAGAGAAAGGAAGGATGGAAAAGCACCCTGCATTTAAGAGCACTTCCCAGGAGTCCCCTGGCCATAATGTAGTCACATGGCCAAACTTGAGCTGAAACTGTGACTAGGATATGTGGTATCTCAGACTCCATGTGCCAAGCTAAATATTGCAGACGCTATTACTAAGGGAAAAGTGGAGAATGGATTTGGGGAATGCTAGCAAACTCTGTGATAGCGAGGATTTACTTTTTTAAAGAAAAATTTAAATTTTTTGAGGAGAATGCTTAACATATAGCTCTCTCTTCCTTGTGTAGTAGGGCTTAGAGGGGGAGGGTGGAAAGATAACAAATTAGCATTATTCTAATACTTAGAGGAATATTGACATAATTATCTAACTCACTAATAATAGCATTTTCTTTAAATGACAGGATCAGGCTCTGAAAGGGACAATCAGGTATTCGTAAGCAGTTCAAATAAGTATTCCATGTTATTCAGACTGAGAATGGGAATAGATGCTAAAGAAAATTCGTAGCCCCCCACATTCTCCTTGTATATTCTTTTTTTTTTTTTTTTTTTTACTGTTTTCATCTGATCGTAGTCTTGAAATTTCACTTTTTAATACAGTTTACTTCTTATTATGTGTACTTTCTGGGGAAAAATGTATTGTACAGTCAGTGTACAGTCACTGGTATTTTGATAGGGGTTGCATTGAATCTGCAGATTGTCTTGGGTAGTATGGTCATTTTAACAATATTGACTCTTCCAATCCATGAACACATTATACCTTTCTATCTGTTTGTGCTGTCTTCAGTTTCTTTCATCAGCATCTTATAGTTTTCAAAGTATAGGTCTTTTGCCTCCTTAGGTAGGTTTATTCCTAGGTAGTTTATTCTCTTTGATGTGATGGTAAATGGGAAGCTTTCCTTAATTTCTATTTCTGATACTTCATTGCCAGTATACTGAAATGCAGCAGATTTCTGTATATTAATTTTGTGCCCTTCAACTTTATCAAATTCTTTGATGAGCTCTAGTAGTTTTCTGGTGGCGACTTTAGGATTTTCTGTGTGTAGTATCATGTCATCTGCAAACAGTGACAGTTTTACTTCTTCCTTTCCAATTTGGATTCCTTTTAGTTATTTTTCTTCTCTGATTGCTGTCTCTAGCACCCCCAAAACTATGTTGAATGAAAGTGGTGAGAGTGGGCATCCTTATCTTGTTCCTAATATTAAAGGAAATGCTTTCAGCTTTTCGCCATTGAATATGATGTTAGCTGTGGGTTTATCATATATGACCTTTATTTATTTTTTTTTTTTTGCGGTACGTGGGCCTCTCACTGCTGTGGCTTCTCCTGTTGTGGAGCACAGGCTCCGGACGCGCAGGCTCAGCGTCCATGGCTCACGGGCCCAGCCGCTCCACGGCATGTGGGATCTTCCCGGACCGGGGCACGAACCCGTGTCCCCTGCATCGTCAGGCGGACTCTCAACCACCGCGCCCCCAGGGAAGCCCTATGACCTTTATTATGTTGAGGTATGTTCCCTCTATGCCTGATAAACAATATCTTCTTTAAATTAGAAAGACAAAGCTGTACTTAACATCTTGTCATGAGTACTTCAGGTGACACTCATGTGATCCGATTGTATGTTGAATAGTTATGCTAATTATGGATTTTATGCAGGAGAGAAAGTGGAGTAATATTTTTTATGCATGTTCTAGCAACTGTTGCAATTTAAATCAAACATATTTATATTCTTGTGATAAAATATGTAGTAGATAAAAAAATATCACCAAAGCCTGACCCTCTGTAGGAATTTCTTATATGGAGTCTATGTACTTATGAAGAAGAAAGTTTTATTCTGCAATGGCCAAATTCTTAAGTTAAAGTGTATATCTAATGTAATGCCTACTTTTTCATTATTAAATAGACATTTGATTTAGAAAATATTTATGATTAGGTAATCTACTTCAAAATAGTGCTGTGTTATATACCCAAAATTTAAAGCATATTTATTAAAGATAATATAAAACAGCTAATATTTATTGAGTGCTTCTTATATGACAGACACTAGAGTAAGAAATGAATACAGTATTCTAATTTAATCTTTAAAATAATCTGTATATCTTCATTTTCCCTGCAAGTTAATGGAACATTAGAAAGTAGGCATGGTTGATAGCTATTAAGTGTTCACAACCAATTTGTGCTTTTTACCACAGATTTTTTCATCTTGCTGTACCATGACATGAGCTTTATTCTCAGTCTTTTATAATATCAGGATGAAATAGCTAAAACGTCTATTTTGACAGATATATTATTGTTGTTGCTGTATTTATATGGTCTGCCTTCCTGGGTTTTAAGTATATGTTTCAAGGAGTTAATTTATTTTCTGCTTGTTGATATTCATGAAAATTTCTTGCAGCAAGACAACAAACAATTTATTCAAGAATGTGAAACTTGGTCCTGCTTTAAGTTACATTTGTTAATTAATTTAACCTGCACGTATTTATTGAAAAGATGTTATGTGTCAGATACTTTTCTAAGCACTGGGAACACAGCAGTGAACTATCCAGGCAGTAAACCAGTAAACAGATTTTAAAAAATATAAAAACAATGGTTTTAGAACTGAGAAATAAAAGAGTAGGAAGATAAATAAGAAGAAAAGCCTGCAGTATTAGATCTATAATCAGGGAAGAACTCTCTCTTCATGAAGATCATATTTGAGTAGAGACAGAAAATATAGGGAGGAAAAAGATGTGCTCCACAGGGAGGGAAGACAGAATAAACGACATGAAATGTCAAGTGCTTGGAGAATGAGGGCAGCAAGGAAGCCTGAGTGTCTGGAGTAGAGTTTGGAGAGTAGTGAAACGAGGTTTGGAGGTAGACAGGAGCCAGATCTTATATAGCTTTGTAGGCCATGGTTAGGAGTATGGGTTTATTCTAAACGTAATAGTCAGCTTGACGGAAAAGCCTCAGTCTGGACCCCTGCCAGATATCACTGCAGAAAGGACTTAAAGCTGCTGCCCACAGGTAACACATTTCACTTCTCTGTTCAGTTCATTGATGCGAGCATGTCACGTGGCTATGCCTGCATCTGTGAGAGACAGTGTAATCCTTCTCCAGGGAGTGGGAGGGAACATTTATGAATAATAACATAATGTACCACAATAGCTGTTACTTTGAGGGTCCTCTGCTCCACCCAAACAAATTTCAAATACTTCATATAACAGAATTTAAATCACACGATTTTAAATAAATTTTCTCAATTTTGCAAAAAAACCCACCAAAGTTCCAGCTCTTTCGGTAACAGACATATCCGCCAGACAAACAGGTCAACATTTTTATTTAAAGCTCTACAAGAAGAATCATTGGATTATTGAGATAATTATTTTTGAAGCTCTTCACACATATAATCAAGGTGCCTTCACATTGGGTTGGATGAATTTAAACATCCATCAATAACATATGAAAACTTAAGTGTCACTGGAGCATCATGAGTAGTTTGTTTTCTGGCTTCATGTGTTTTGGTTTCTTCATATAGCACAATAGGAACACTTTTTCCAACTTGGATTTCCAAGAGGAGCTAGAGTTTCAATGCCCCCCAACCCCCACCAAGTCTCTCTCACTCTGAAGATGTCCCTTTCCATGCACTTTCCACTAGCAATGGATATGTGGGGTGAAAAGAAACAAAGCTTTGTTTTGAAAACCACTAGGATATTCATTTTGTTTATTACCATGACATAACCTAGTCTATCTTGACTGATACAATTACGCGTCAGAGGATTGCAACTAAGATACACTAAGCCCCCTACCTGAAAGGTCAGTCAGCAACAGCACACAATAAGCATTAAGATTCTTTGACAATTTTGTCAATTATACCTCCGTAAAGCTGAAAAAAGAAAAAAGATTCTATGGAATGAGAAAACAAATGGTGGTTTCATGTATGAAGTCAAAATTAAATTTCAGCTAGGCAGATACTCCAAATAAAGAGGTGTTGACTTAGAGCTTACCTAACTCTCATAGGCAACTCTGGTTTGGGCCAGGGTGAGTGGTGTCAGGGAGTTATTTACTGTGAGTATTATTATTGATTCTTGATAGCATGGCCGAGAAGGCTAACTCATCTAGCCTAAGGAAACAATTACATATATAGAGAAAAAGAGCATGCAAATATATTTATCATATTTAAATATTTTATAATATTTCAACACTGAAAAAACCCTAAATAGCCAGCTTTAGAATGATGTAATATATAGTACAAACTCATCGATATATTTTTCTGCTATTAAAATACATGTGCTGAGGTTACATGTGAAATGCTTGCGCTTATGAAGTCTATATATATAGCACAGTAAAAATAAAAGTGAAAAAGAAAACTGTGGGATGGCAAGAAACCAGAATGGTGACAGCTATAGTCATAAGATGATTAACAAAGGAGTGATTTCAAATTATTCTTGTTACTTTGTACTAATTTTTATTACTCTATAGTGTATGCAAACACACACGTTTGAAAAAGGAAGAAATAGGGGCTATAGGATTTGGCAGGTAGAGTGTTATGGTTGATCTTAGAAAGACAAGATTCAATTGAGGGTGAAAAGAAATTAAACATGATGAATTGGATTAGCAGGTAATTTTAGTTTGTATTTTTCCAGATGTTCCCTCTCAGCCTTGGGCTTTCTAATCAGAAAAACATAATATTACAAATGCAAAATGTTCATAAAGTGTTTAAAAGAGAAAATCATAGTGCTCATCTACATGAAAAATAGCATTTTCCCCTTTAACATTGCCAACATTCTTTTGTGCAACTCATAATGAGACTCTTTGTGACTCCATATTAATCCATTTCATAATCTTACACCATCAATTTATCATTTGAAAATGATGAAACTTTATTAACTCAAGCTGGAGTCTCTGAAGATATTTCTTGTGTCACTGTAGGTGCCATATGCTGAAGTTTAATTTCATGCTATTTATCACCTCAGTCCCTGACCCCTTTTGCTTCTAATTCTGTGTAGAATAAAGGAAATTTATCTTTACTTACTTAATTGTAAACCACACAAATTGCCTCTGCGGTCCTTACAAGGCAGCAGTGTTGGTAGTCAGTAACCAACCATAAACGAGTGGAAACATGGCTCCTTATGTCTCTTCAATTACCCTCCCCTGGACTTTCTCAATGTCAACCTTATCATTGAGGTAAAGCCACTACTTCCCCTTTGCATTTTTTGTGAGCTGGATCCCTTTGTAAAAGGAACTGGTGTGTTGTTTTTTAATCCCATTTTTGTGTCTTATCTTAGTGTAAAATAAATTGTGTGTGCTTGTATTACCAAGTTTCATATTTATAATAAATATGTAAAACATGCCTACAACTATAAAAAATGCAAAAGATGCAGAATGATATAACAATATAAGGTATAATTGAAAGTGACCAATCATCACAGAAATTATGTTAACAGTTTGGCATGTATCTTTCAAATTGTATCTTATGCATATAATACTATATACTTTTGTTTTGTATGCTCAACACTATAACATGTGCATCTTTCCATGATCACATTTATGGATAAATTATCTCTCTTATATCTGAAATCATTCTATATTTTAGTTTTATACATAGATGCCAGCATTTCAGTTGAAAACTATTGGTTTTCTTGTTTGAATGGATATAACATAACTTTATTATGTCACTTTGTTTTTTTAATCACACTGCTCAATCCCCAAGATTTCCTTATGGCACCTTCAAAATGAGTTATTATCTTTTGCTTTTTCTTGTGAACATAACCATCAAAAATTTCTTATTTCAGTTTAAAAAGAAAGAGAAAGGGAAATGAAACATTGTGCTTTATATGTGCCAGGGTTTATACTAGGAACTTGAAGTGTATAAATTTTTTTTATCTTCATAACAACCCTGTGAATAAAAGCCATTGGTGATAAAATATTTACTGAACACCTGCCATGTACCAGATACTGTGTGAATTTTTTCTAGCTATCATGCAAGTTGATATATAATCAGCATTTTACAAAAGGGAGGGAAAACTGGCTCTAAGGGTTAAAAAGTAAAGGTGATAAAATGGCTCTGATAGTATATGAACATGTCTGTATAAATACATAGTCTTTAATCTTTCCATTAAACCATTTAATGTCACTTATTTAAGTGTTGGTAATAAATAATATTTGTTTTACACTGCTCCACATTTTATCTTTCTAAAATAAAATGTAATAATCCTACTTAAAAACCTTCAATGTCTTCAAATTCTCTAAAGGATCTAGTCTTAAATTATCAACAATGTTTAAAAGCCATTCAAACATTTGTCCCCTGCTTCCCAATACTATCACCATACTGAACTAATTTTCATTCACCAAACATGACATATTGTTTTACAACTTTGTGTATGCTTTCTCACATGCTATCTCATTTCACTTCTACAAATGGTGAACATATATTCATATTTCATATACCATTGAATTGTCACCACCTCTGGGAAGTCTTCCTAGACTTCTTCAGAGAAAAAAATCACTTCCTACTATGAGCTACTAAAACAATTTTTGCATGCCTTTACCATAGTACATATCATAATATAGCACAATTATGTTTTTATTTCCACCAGAACACAAACTTTTGGAAAGTAAGATTTCTGTTTGAGGCTTCTGTTTGTCTTCCCAACAGTCTAGCCTACTGGCTAGAATAGTCAGTGCTTAAGAAATGAGAGCTAAATAAATCCCACGAAATACTTATTTTAAGGTTATATACCAACTCTGACAACAGAATAAGAAATTACTAAATCTACAAAAAGAATATTGATTTAGTGTAAGTCTGCATCTTTTTGGGGAGTGTATTTTTGTACCTTGTGGATGATACTGATCATGGTCTAAAATTTATCACTTTTGTGGCTTATTCTACTCCAGAGCTGACATGGAAAAGGTCAGAATGCTGGACAGACATCTCTTTCCACTATAGGACAATTCAAAGAAGCCAACATATATTGCCAGAGTTTACTACGATATTAGGTCCAAAACATGTACATTGTTTTGCTGGCCACAAGAAGACCTGAGGGAAGACTCCCTTGGACTCCTTTTAAAGGCACCAAACTGTTTCATGATAGCTAAACCTTCTTCATTTATAATATTCTAGTTCTGGTAAAGCCATATTGGAAAGCCAGACTAGTGTCTCTTTTATTGAAGTTTGCTGATATTTCAGCAGCTCTTGATTTATATTTATAATCACCCTCTTCTTACAATTTTAGAAACAGGGACTTTCCAGTGCAGATATAAGAAACTCATTTCAATAATATCCTATATTTGAAGGTTGTCTTCCTCTTATGAGCAACTTTACTGGTGGAACGCATATTTATACTATCATAAAATTCTTTTCCAATGAGGTATTGATTTTTATAAACTGAAAGTCAATACTTTATTAAAAATAAGATTACATTTAAGTGAGAGAACTCTAACAAAATAGTGATTAATTGCATTATTATAGTGTTTAAACTTCTTACCTTCAATTATTCCATAATATACTAGAAAACAGCTATTGTATTTAAGCATAGGATTGGCTTTATTTCAGCGATGAATTAAGTCAAGTAGATGCATACATGATGATAACACAGGGAAGTTAATTTGGAAAAACAATCCTTTGAACACAATCTGGCACACACTGAAGTTATTCAAAGACACTCTATTCATCTATCAATAATCTGAGATTGGCATTGGGAAGAATACATTTACCCTCTTCTCATGTCATGCTTGCCTCTGTTAAACCCATTCTTAGTTTTTCCTCAGGGAAGAGCTAGTTGCTGGTCTCTGATCAGAGCTCAAGTACAAGATGTCATCAACCGCAATAACCAGCAAATGGGGTAACAATAACTTAAAGGGTGGTTGCCATTGTTCGGTTCTTTCTCTTCCACTTCCTCTTTGTAGGTGGCTGAATGGATAAGACCCTAGCTAAGCCTTCCAGCCCTCACTCTCTACCTCTGCCTAGAATACTTTTACTTTGGTTATATCATGGCTTACTTTCCTCAGGTCTTTGTCAAAGATCACAGCTCTCAGTGAGACCTTTCCTCATCCACCCTTACTACGAACTGCATTCCTATCCCTCTGGCTCTCCCTATTGCTTTTCACTGCTTTATTTATTCCCCCATGCCAGTTATGATCATCCAATATACTGAAAAGGTAATTTACTTGTAAATTGTCTCTCTTCTCTCAATGGAACATAAACTCCAGGAAGGTAGAGAGGTGTAGGTTTAATCTTATAACCTAGTACTTGACACAGTGTACCAGGTACCTAGTATTCATTTACCACATGAACGGGGGATTAAAAAAGATAGATCAGCGGAAGGTTGTATGCCCAAGTTATACATTTCTTTTTTTTTTCCCTGCGGTACGCGGGCCTCTCACTGTTGTGGCCTCTCCCGTTGCGGAGCACAGGCTCCGGACGCGCAGTCTCAGTGGCCATGGCTCACGGGCCCAGCCGCTCCACGGCATGTGGGATCTTCCCGGACCGGGGCACGAACCCGTGTCCCCTGCATCGGCAGGCAGACCCTCAACCACTGCGCCACCAGGGAAGCCCCCCAAATTATACATTTCAATTCAAGTTCACCAGAGTTTTCCCTTGGCATTGTAGACACTATCTCAATGGGGACTTTAAGCCTTAACTTGCTGTCATTCTTTAAGAATAAATCTACAGGGAAATTAACACAGTAGTAGAAGACAAGTGGTTAGTTTTCATAAGCAGGGGGGAATATGGTTATTTCTTTGTGTCTGGATGTAATATCAACATACACCATCACAATCTGATTATAATATCTAATAATAATAATAAACAAGTGCCCAATAAATGTTCGCATATTCACAATAATGTTGAATTCTTCTTTATTTTACCCATCTGAATCTTTAGAGAAAATCAACAGGATGAGAAATCTGAGAAGTATCCTACTAGACTCCATGCTTGATTTTTCATCTATAAAATGTGGATATCAAAAAAAAAAAAAAAAAAAAAAAAAAAAATGTGGATATCTCCATAAAATGGAGATAATAATGGTATTCTCACAGTGAAGTGCTTACAGTTGTGTTCAGCACATATTGAGTGTCTAATATAAAATTAGCTAATATTCCCAACATCATTCAATCAGTTACCAGGCCTTGGTGAATCTTTCTCTTGCTGTCTCTCAACTCTATCCTCTCCTTTTTGTTACCAATGAATGATAAAGTATTGTTTTCTAAGGTGTACACACGCCACTAGTAGTACAGGAGATTATTTTAGATTGCATATAAGAATAAATAAAAATAGTTATTTATTTTATTTTAAGATAAGTATTCTCTCTGAATGAATAGGTTTGAATTTTAAAGCAAGTTGATACAAAAGTAAGCAATAAGTAAAGACATATATAGGTAATACACTGATATGCAAACAACCTTGATGACTTTTTTGGGAATAACTGATGGTTGAAAAACATGTTACCTGGTCTGTCTTTTTACTCCAGCCTCATCTTTACTTCTTTCCATCTCCATACTGCCCCCTGAGTTATCTTTCTAAACAAAAATCTGATCCTGTAGCCCTTTGCCTTAAGTGACAACCACTCTTAAGCTTCTTTATAGGACAAATCCCAATCTTAGTAATGTACGACATCTTCATCTGGACCATGCTTTTGTCCCTGACCTCATTGATTACAACTTCCATAGCATAAGTTGTGCTTCAGCAAAATCAGTTGATGAAATTCCTTGATCATATCCTATATACCTTTACAACACTGTGCATTCAGGCAAATTGTTGTGGGTTTTTTTGTTGTTGTTGTTCTTTGTTTTGTTTTGCTTGGGTGGTCATTTATTTGCTTATCCAAACGGAGAATTCACTTCACGCCAGCACTATAGTAATTTGATTACTGTAGTTTTATAATCATTTTGAAAGTGGGAGGTGACTGTTTTCCCACTTTACTTTTTGGCAATTCCTTTTTGCTATTCTTGGTCCTTTCTATTTCTATATAAATTTTAGGATTAGTTCATCAACTTCTGGGAAAGAAAGCCTGCTGGAAATTTGATAAAGTTGTACCGAATCTGTAGATCATGTGATTTTTCTTCTTTAGTCTATTAATATGGTAGATTACATTGACTGATTTTTTGAATGTTGAAGTAGTCTTGCATCACTGGAATAAACCCCATTTGGTCACGATGTATAAACCTTTTATATGTTGCTGGATTCTATTTGCTAATATTTTGCTGAAAATTTTTACATCTATATTTATAAAGCATATTAGTCTATAGCTTTCTTTCCTTGTGGTATATTTTTATGGCTTAAGTATCAGGGTAGTACTGTCCTCATAGAGTGGAAAAATGTTCCTTCTTCCGCTATTTTCTGAAAAATTTTGTGGATTGTTGATGTTATATCTCCTGTAAATGCTTAATGCAATTAAACAATTAATCCATTAGACTTCAGGCTCTTTTTGTGTGGGAAGATTTAAATTTACTAATTGCTTAGTATTGCTAGTGGAATGTAAAATGGTGCAGTCATGTGAAGGCTGTACCTGGGTCTCAGGTCTCAGATATCAGTCAACTGTCTTGGGAAGACACTATGGTGGGAATGGAGGACAAGGAAATAAAAATTAAAACTGTACTGAGGGCTTCCCTGGTGGCGCAGTGGTTGAGAGTCCGCCTGCCGATGCAGGGGACACGGGTTCGTGCCCCGGTCCAGGAAGATCCCACATGCCGTGGAGCGGCTGGGCCCGTGGGCCATGGCCGCTGAGCCTGCGCGTCCGGAGCCTGTGCTCCGCAACGGGAGAGGCCACAACAGTGAGAGGCCCGCGTATCGCAAAAAAAAAAAAAAAAAAAAAAAAAAAAAAAAAAAAACTGTACTGAGATATAACTATATACCCACCATAATGGCTACAGTAAAAAAAGATGGTAAATATCAAGTGCTGGAAATGATATAGAGTAACTAGAACTTGTATCTGTGCTGGGGGGAGTGTATACTGGTGTGGCCACTTTGGAAAACTAGTTTTATAAAATAAAGCTGAGCATCCTGATACCCTATAACCTGGCAGTTCAACTCCTAGATATATACCTAACAGAAATTCATAAACATGTTCACCAGTAGATAGGTACTAAAGTATTTATAGCAGCACTATTTGGAATGGACAAATACATTGTAGAATATTCACACAATAGAATATAACATGACAATGAGAATTATTTATCTACAACTACATTCAATATGGATGAATCTCACATTTATAATGTGAATGAAAGAAGACAGACACTAAAGAGTATATTACTAAAATATGAAATATAACTTTGACTCAATTTACATAAAATACCAAGCAGGCAAAACTAATCCATGTTGTTAGACGTCAAGGTAGTGTTTACCTGGGGGGTAGGAGACGTGGACAGTAAGGCCTAGAAGCAAGCACAGGGAGTGCTTCTGGGGTTCTGGTTATGTTCCGTTTCTTGAACTGAGTAAGTTCAGGTTGTGAGAATTCATTGAGCTATATGCTTATGATATACGCATTTTCTGTATGCATTATACTTTAATAAAAAAGCTTAAAAACAAACAAAACAATCCCCCAAAACAAAACAAACAAACAAATAAAAAGACAAATGGAGAATTTAAATGCACACTTTAAAACTTAATTAATTTGTTATCTTTTAGGAAGCCTTATGAAAGGTAGAGCTGGTTATTTCTACCTCTATGATAATCTGACATTTTACATTATTTAATATTTTCCTCTATCATCTTATTTTTAGTGTTTTTCAGGTGTATATGCACAAATTATCTCATCCATTAGACTATGGTCAGAGGCTGTATCTTCACCCCTAGCAATAAACATGCCAGAGAGCAGGCAATAAATAAATGTTGAATGGATAAATTAATGAGTAAATACATATGTATTCCTACCTTTCAAAAATATATATGTGTAGATATAGAGAATATAACAATCATTGTTAATGATTTACACCGACTGTACTTTCTACTACATTTTAACTGTATTTTTTTCACTGAAATTCCTCTAGAAAAGTTCCACCCTTCATGCGTTGCTAATTGTCAAACACAATGCCTTTATTTCGGACTCCATCTGAACTCCATAAACATTTGAAACATTAAATGTTAACTCCACTCTTCTCCTCACTTCCCTTAGGACATCAGATGCAAAATACCTTTATTACACTTACTGTTTTCCTAGGGCACATTTATCTGGTCTGCTTCTTTATTCTCCATTTTAATTATAAATCATCCAATTTTTCTAGATATAAATTTTAGCATCATTCATAATAATGCCCACTTTGTCCCAAACCATATACAATTGCATAAATGTTTTGTGCATTACTCATTAGATTGGTTTTTAATGTTAATGACTTGTGCGTTTCACAGTACTTCTGGCTTGAACTCTCACCTAGATATCAAAATGCCTTCTTAACCTGTTGTGTCAGAACCTCAAATCCAGGTAAGTTACTCAAAAAAGGGGAAATTTGTTGGCTTATTGTATCAACTATGTACTGCCACAATAATTTTGCATTAGAAAAAAACATAAAATCTTGGTGGAATATAACACTAAAATTTATTTTGCTCTGTAAGTCTGTGAGTTGGGTGAGCAATTCTGTTGACATGGACTGGGTTTGAATAACCTTGGCTGGGCTAGTTTATGTGTCTGAGGTAGACTGGCAGGTTGGCTGCCTAGTGGTTAGGCTGACTCAACTTTTTTCCATATGGTTTCTCAACCTTCAGCAGGTTGCCCTGGGTTTGTTCTTATGGCAATGGCAGGGTTTCAAGAGAACGTAGGCCTTCTGAGGCCAAGGCTCATAACTGGAACACAGTCACTTCTGCCTCATTCTATTGGTCAAAGCACGTCACAGCCTGTCCTAGATTTAAAGTGTAGGGAAACAGATGCTATTTTTGATGGAAGGAGATGAAAATTCACATTGCAAAGGGCACAGGTAAAGAGAGAGAGGAAGAGTTGGTGCCATTTTCACACTCAATATACTATACTCACATAAACAAAATTTAGAAATGGGACGGAGCTGTTTTCAGAGATTAGATATGGGGATAGAATTCTGTCAGGAATTAGTCTCTTTCTCTCTTCTCTTCACCTCTAATCTGTAATTTTCAGGCAGCTGGCATACATACTCTTCTCTGGTCCTTTAGTTGTAGCCGTGGATAAATGACACCATAATTAACCGAGCCAAGGTAAGGTAGGATGCTCCTTCTTTCCAGATTCAGAAAAAAAGAAAAGGTGCATTTACTAAAAGGGGGAAGAAGAGTGATGGGAAGGCAAAATTGACATGACCCTGGTCTTATGCAATTCAGTTCCTTCACATTCTTATACCACACAGCATTACGAGTAGTTTTCTCTATTAACATCTCATTGCATTATTTCTCAGCTTAAATTCAGCGATCCTTCACTGCCTGAAGTTAAATACAAACTTAACATGATGTGATGTGCTTGTCAATTTGCTACAAACATATCTCTCCAGGCTTTTATCTGCTTCTTTTTTCCTTGGTTACCCAAAGATATTTTAGCCATAGTGACCTATTTGCCATGACAAAAATGTACCATGCAATTTTGCCAGAGCTTCAATTACATTTTCTTCATTAAATCTATATTTCCTACATGTTTCCTGCCAGACCATTTCAGCACCTGGTAATGTAAGATCAAGTCATACTGTATTTCTGTCCCTAAACTCCTAATACTTTATGATTCAGTGCCTTTGCTTATGCCCCTTAAATAGTATGCCTTAGCCTTTCTTATTCTCTATTTGGTATAATCCTGATTATTCTTCAAGTCCCAGGTCCAATATCCTCCTTTTCATGAATCTTGCTTTATCCATAAATTAATTATTAATTGTTCTCCCATAATCCCTCTCATACTATATTCTGATTATTTGTATTTTTTAAAGACCTTCTCCCTCTGGAATTCTTTATTTGTTGTCTTTTAATTCTCTCTTAGCATCATGTCTAGACTGTACTACCTACACAGTAATTGCTAATAATTATTTTGTTTGTAATAATTAGTAATCCTCAATTTATTTATTTAAGTACACATAAATATTGGAGGCTGAATTGAAAAAGTATACTACGTAGTCATTAAAAATATTTGCAAATCTTCGTGAGTAGACAAACTACTATGTTTCAATCCTGATCATCAGAATAAAAATAAGTGACAATTTTAAACATTCACTCTTCTCCAAAAACCCTTAAAAATACCTGAATCTAGTGAAGTTCAAAACTAATTTATCAACTTTATCTTTAAAATTTCATTACTGTGTTATGAGTTATTTTCTCGTCTTGCACAAAAACTGTGTCACTATCTTTTGAAATTAAATATCTGATATTTCTTCCTTGGTCTAATACAAATGTATCCTCTTTCTAAGCAGAGATAGATGCATTTTTACTTTGTTCTGCAGAACCATACATGCTAGTGATAAATGAGCAGTGTCTGTGGTTACAGTTGTTCTTATCTCTTTTGAAGCAGAAAATCTGGCAGTCTCTTATCTAAACTTTAACAAGTGGAGATAAACCTTGATAGAAAAATGTTTCTGGACTGCCATCGCTTTTAGCAAGAATAAACTATTTAAACTAAAAGCAGCTGTTTGATTGTTTCCAAAAAATAAATCTAAAGTAGAATTCTCTCCAAAGAATGGCATATAATTCAATGTAGCTTTCAATCAAGTGCAAATGCAACTGTACTGCACATTTATCTGTTATAAATAAAAGGCCATTTTATAAATTAAGTTCTTTTGGCTTTAGAACTAAGGTGGTTATTGAAATAATGTCCAGTCTGTGCCATTAATATGATCAAGGAAGTAGTATTAATGTTGTAGTAAAGCTATTAAGCTTATAAACATCTATATTTTATTTTTGTAACAATGAATAAATCCATTTGCTAGATTTTAACTCATGTCTCAGCAACTGGGAGTTCCCCAGAAGGTTCTCAGAGTAGATTTTGGCTCTTAATGGAGGAAGGCAATTCAAGAGCAGCGTTCCTGTTCCCTTTCAGAAGGGACTACAGAAGGAAAAAGAAATTCATGGAAGAAGAGAAAAAGATAAATCCTAACAGTGAAGAAGGCAGCAAATAAACAAATTTGTCTGCATTATGAGGGATAGACGAATACATTTTAAACTTGAAAATTGTCATCCCAATCTGTCACCTTCCCTTGCTCCAATTAGCTCACTGCTCTGACTTCCCTGACTGAACTGCTGACACAAATTGGCTCTTTTTTTCTTTTTTAATGCTCATCCTTTGGGATATTTAGGTAACAACGTTTTCTCTTGACAAATACTAGGCTGATATATAATAAAATATAGTGTATTTTCAATTTGGCTCATTAACATAACTTTCAATTTTCTTTCCTTCCTCCCACCCTCCTTCCCTCCCTTTCTTCGTTCTTTTCCTTTTTCTTTGTCGGAGCAAAAGAGAACATTACCACAGTTCAGCAAAAATTATTCTTACCTATAAATAAATTATTATAAAATATATGTATCTATATTTTAACTAGCTCACATTAAGATCAAGTGGTTAATTAAGCTAAATTGCCTTAAACTGTTATATACACTTGTGTGAATCTAAGTGCCAAGGAATCATTTTTCTGTTCTTTCACAGAATGGAAGTCACCAAGTTTGACTTCCAAGTCACTGTAGTACTTTCTAACTCTTTCACCTTTGGCTTAAAGACAGACATTTTACCTTTAATTAACTTTAAAGTACACTTTAGAATTAGTGTTAAATTTTGTTAGAAATTTGAAATGTGAGGATTCTGCACTGTGCATATGAACAAATAACTTCTACTTTAGGGGTTTTCTTGGGTAAAGTCAGCTGTCTTATTAACAATCTCCATAGTTGATGTTGAGATTAAAGTTATCAATTTGCTTTATTTTTATCCTTTGGGAGAGCTACAATCTTTGAATAAGAGTTTGTGCCTGGTGTCATATTTTAGTTGTGGTCCCAGTTCTCATAGAATAGAAATACATAATAGATGAATTCAAGTAATACTACTACTTTAAAATTATGAAATCTTTTTCTTGGCACAAACGTGCATTTCATAGTTATGATTTTCCAACTCAGATTATTAGTGACAACAGATAGCCGTGAAGGGGTAGGACATTTCTGTTCCACTCAGATTGGGTGGAGGTAATTGAAAGCTGACTGTAAGACAAGTACACTTATTCATGAAAAAGAAAGCCAGAATAATTCCTTAAAGAGAAGTCTTTAAGACTTACTGTCATTAAAACTGAGCTGTTAATTTTCCTCTTTAAATTGTGGCATTCTCCCTCCCCTCAAAAGGACTTGAATTTTCTTAACACTCTGTTTCCATACATTGAATAATCACACTCTTAGTAGGTGCTAAATATATACCAATTCCAATTACTTCATTAGAAAATAGAGATCTTCAAAGAGGAAAATTGCTAGTGAGTTATAATTATAAGTAAATATAGTTTCAGAAAGAGTTTTATCCAACCTAATGGATTGGTCTACCTTCTTTCAGTCTTTCAAACCAGTTAGAAATTAAGATTTGTAGAACAAGGTACTTTGGGGCGGTTACCATGTAAAGCCTTGTGTTTAAACCAAAACTACTCTTGGAAACATTACAAGCTATTTGATATCTTCTGCCTATTTATAATACCCAGAGATCTCTTGAACTAGTCTCCAGAGTTAGTAAACAGAGGACAGTTCATCAGGATGATTCTTTAAACATTGATTCTAATTTTTCTGTACAAATTTTAATTTATTCTTTTAATTTTTACTAATTAAAAATTAATTAATTTTACTTTTAATTTTTAATTTTTTATCCTTACATTATCATATCACTTAGACCCAGACATTAATCCCAACCTTAAATTGTCAAATGGCTGTTTCCTCATATATTTTTACTATTTAATCTATAATCACTTACTAGATCTTTTAGTGAATTTAATAAATGCCTTTCCTCTATGAAAATACAAAAAGGACAAAGCAACACCCTCATACTTCTTGCATTTTGGTAGTGGGTTTGTGTTGAGATTACGCTTCATGACTGATTCATGACTGGAAAGCCATCTCAGTATCAATTCCACTTAATCGAAAATGGTTTTTCTTCCATGTGTGTTCTCCAACATTTAAACCAGTAGACTTAAATGATAGCATCAAAACTTTCCTTTGGCTTCATGGTTTATTATGGCCTAATCCTTTATACAATTTAGACATTCTATGAGTGATACAGAGCTACTAACACTTTCGTAATTTTTGTTTTCACTTTGTAATATCTCCTGTGGTTTAAAGTTCATACATCCAACATTTTCTCATAGCACTTAAGAGCCAAAGCTCTTTTCTGAGTACAGATTTGCATCTAACTGATGATGCATAATGCCTGCATCAATTCTGAATTGTCTTTAAGATTAAACATCCAATTCTTAAAAATTCAAAGTATGATGACTTTCCCTCCCTTGCTTCTGCTATATAAAGCAATTGAATTTCACTTTAGCAACATATTTGAAGGAAATATACTTATCAGGGGATTCATTCATGTCTACTGCCATTCAATACCTGCCAAAGACTCTTTTAAGACACTGACATTTGAGGACAGCCTACAAGACATTTTTAATATCCATCAGAAAATATTTTCCAAGTTCTATCCCAGTATTAAGTAAACAGGCAAAAAAACAAAACAAAACAAAACAAAAAAAACACTGTGAAAAAAGAAATAAATCCTGCAATGTAATATATACCATAATTACTAATGGAAATCATAATTATCAACATGAAAAATGTTAGCTTCTCTTTTAAGAGAGAAGAGAGTCTTTGTCTCAAAAGTTAAAAATTATAATTATTCATAATTGCTGATTTTTTGTTGATAATTAATAATTGTCAAAATAGAGAGTAGCTGTCTTTGCCAATGTATTTATTATATAAAGATTTATGTGGAGGAAAAAAAATCAGTGTGGCCTGTTGAGAGTTTAGTTTGTGCTGTTAAAGTCATAAATACTTATCAAAAAGAAATTTGAAGTCTCTCATGGACATAACATCTGCTACTGAAGAGCTGTGACTCACACATCACGTGTCTTTTCTTTTTTCTTTTTTTTCTTTTATTAGTTTCTGCTTTATAACAAAGTGAATCAGTCATACATATACATCTGTTCCCACATCCCCTCCCTCATGCATCTCCCTCCCTCCCACCCTCCCCATCCCACCCCTCCAGGCGGTCACAAAGCACCAAGCTGATCTCCCTGTGCTCTGCGGCTGCTTCCCACTATCTATCTACCTTACGTTTGGTAGTGTATATATGTCCATGCCGCTCTTTCACTTTGTCACAGCTTACCCTTCCCCTTCCCCATATCCTCAAGTCCATTCTCAAGTAGGTCTGTGTCTTTATTCCCGTTTTACCCCTAGGTTCTTCATGACATTTTTTTTTTTTAATTCCATATATATATGTTAGCATACTGTATTTGTCTTTCTCTTTCTGACTTACTTCACTCTGTATGACAGACTCTAGGTCTATCCACCTCATTACAAATAGCTCAGTTTCGTTTCTTTTTATGGCTGAGTAATATTCCATTGTATATATGTGCCACATCTTCTTTATCCATTCATCCGATGATGGACACTTAGGTTGTTTCCAGCTCCGGGCTATTGTGAATAGAGCTGCAATGAACATTTTGGTACATGTCTCTTTTTGAATTATGGTTTTCTCAGGGTATATGCCTAGTAGTGGGATTGCTGGGTCATATGGTAGTTCTATTTTTAGTTTTTTAAGGAACCTCAATACTGTTCTCCATAGTGGCTGTACCAATTCACATTCCCACCAGCAGTGCAAGAGTGTTCCCTTTTCTCCACACCCTCTCCAGCATTTATTGTTTCTAGATTTCTTGATGATGGCCATTCTGACTGGTGTGAGATGATATCTCATTGTAGTTTTGATTTGCATTTCTCTAATGATTAATGATGTTGAGCATTCTTTCATGTGTTTGTTGGCAGTCTGTATATCTTCTTTGGAGAAATGCCTATTTAAGTCTTCTGCCCATTTTTGGATTGGGTTGTTTGTTTTTTTGCTATTGAGCTGCATGAGCTGTTTATAAATTTTGGAGATTAATCCTTTGTCAGTTGCTTCATTTGCAAATATTTTCTCCCATTCTGAGGGTTGTCTTTTGGTCTTGTTTATGGTTTCCTTTGCTGTGCAAAAGCTTTGAAGTTTCATTAGGTCCCATTTGTTTATCTTTGTTTTTAGTTCCATTTCTCTAGGAGGTGGGTCCAAAAGGATCTTGCTGTGATTTATGTCATAGAGTGTTCTACCTATGTTTTCCTCTAAGAGTTTGATAGTTTCTGGCCTTACATTTAGGTCTTTAATCCATTTTGAGCTTATTTTTGTGTATGGTGTTAGGGAATGATCTAATCTCATACTTTTACATGTCCCTGTCCAGTTTTCCCAGCACCACTTATTGAAGAGGCTGTCCTTTCTCCACTGTACATTCCTGCCTCCTTTATCAAAGATAAGTTGGCCATATGTGCGTGGGTTTATCTCTGGGCTTTCTATCCTGATCCACTGATCTATCTTTCTGTTTTTATGCCAGTACCACACTGTCTTAATTACTGTAGCTTTGTAGTATAGTCTGAAGTCAGGCAGCCTGATTCCTCCAGCTCCGTTTTTCGTTCTCAAGATTGCTTTGGCTATTCGGGGTCTTTTGTTTTTCCAAACAAATTTTGAAATTTTTTGTTCTACTTCTGTGAAAAATGCCAGTGGTAGTTTGATAGGGATTGCATTGAATCTGTAGATTGCTTTGGGTAGTAGAGTCATTTTCACAATATTGATTCTTCCAATCCAGGAGCATGGTATATCTCTCCATCTATTTATATCATCTTTAATTTCTTTCATCAGTGTCTTATAATTTTCTGCATACAGGTCTTTTGTCTCCTTAGGTAGGTTTATTCCTAGATATTTTATTCTTTTTGTTGCAATGGTAAATGGGAGTGTTTTCTTGATTTCATTTTCAGATTTTTCATCATTAGTGTACAGGAATGCCAGAGATTTCTGTGCATTAATTTTGTATCCTGCTACTTTACCAAATTCATTGATTAGCTCTAGTAGTTTTTCGGTAGCATCTTTAGGATTCTCTATGTATAGTATCATGTCATCTGCAAACAGCGACAGCTTTACTTCTTCTTTTCCAATTTGGATTCCTTTTATTTCCTTTTCTTCTCTGATTGCTGTGGCTAAAACTTCCAAAACTATGTTGAATAAGAGTGGTGAGAACGAGCAATCTTGTCTTGTTCCTGATCTTAGTGGAAATGGTTTCAGTTTTTCACCATTGAGGACAATGTTGGCTGTGGGTTTGTCATATATGGCCTTTATTATGTTGAGGAAAGTTCCCTCTATGCCTACTTTCTGCAGGGTTTTTATCATAAATGGGTGTTGAATTTTGTCGAAAGCTTTCTCTGCATCTATTGAGATGATCATATGGTTTTTCTCCTTCAACTTGTTAATATGGTGTATCACATTGATTGATTTGTGTATATTGAAGAATCCTTGCATTCCTGGAATAAACCCCACTTGATCATGGTGTATGATCCTTTTAATGTGTTGTTGGATTCTGTTTGCTAGTATTTTGTTGAGGATTTTTGCATCTATGTTCATCAGTGATATTGGCCTGTAGTTTTCTTTCTTTGTGACATCCTTGCCTGGTTTTGGTATCAAGGTGATGGTGGCCTCGTAGAATGAGTTTGGGAGTGTTCCTTCCTCTGATATTGTTTGGAAGAGTTTGAGAAGGATGGGTGTTAGCTCTTCTCTAAATGTTTGATAGAATTCGCCTGTGAAGCCATCTGGTCCTGGGCTTTTGTTTGATGGAAGATTTTTAATCACAGTTTCAATTTCAGTGCTTGTGATTGGTCTATTCATATTTTCTATTTCTTCCTGAGTCAGTCTTGGTAGGTTGTGCATTTCTAAGAATTTGTCCATTTCTTCCAGGTTGTCCATTTTATTGGCATAGAGTTGCTTATAGTAATCTCTCATGATCTTTTGTATTTCTGCAGTGTCAGTTGTTACTTCTCCTTTTTCATTTCTAATTCTACTGATTTGAGTCTTCTCCCTTCTTTTCTTGATGAGTCTGGCTAATGGTTTGTCAATTTTGTTTATCTTCTCAAAGAACCAGCTTTTAGTTTGGTTGATCTTTGCTATCGTTTCCTTCATTTCTTTTTCATTTATTTCTGATCTGATCTTTATGATTTCTTTCCTTCTGCTAACTTTGGGGGTTTTTTGTTCTTCTTTCTCTAATTGCTTTAGGTGCAGGGTCAGGTTGTTTACTCGAAATGTTTCCTGTTTCTTAAGGTGGGATTGTATTGCTATAAACTTCCCCCTTAGAACTGCTTTTGCTGCGTCCCATAGGTTTTGGGTTGTCGTGTCTCCATTGTCATTTGTTTCTAAGTATTTCTTAATTTCCTCTTTGATTTCTTCAGTGATCACTTCATTATTGAGTAGTGTATTGTTTAGCCTCCATGTGTTTGTATTTTTTACAGATCTTTTCCTGTAATTGATGTCTAGTCTCATAGCATTGTGGTCGGAAAAGATACTTGATACAATTTCAATTTTCTTAAATTTACCAAGGCTTGATTTGTGACCCAAGATATGATTTATCCTGGAGAATGTTCCATGAGCACTTGAGAAAAATGTGTATTCTGTTGTTTTTGGGTGGAATGTCCTATAAATATCAATTAAGTCCATCTTGTTTAATGTATCATTTAAAGCTTGTGTTTCCTTATTTATTTTCATTTTGGATGATCTGTCCATTGGTGAAAGTGGAGTGTTAAAGTCCCCTACTATGATTGTGTTACTGTCGATTTCCCCTTTTATGGCTGTTAGTATTTGCCTTATGTATTGAGGTGCTCCTATGTTGGGTGCATAAATATTTACAATTGTTATATCTTCTTCTTGGATCGATCCCTTTATCGTTATGTAGTGTCCTTCTTTGTCTCTTCTAATAGTCTTTATTTTAAAGTCTATTTTGTCTGATATAAGAATTGCTACTCCAGCTTTCTTTTGATTTCCATTTGCATGGAATATCTTTTTCCATCCCCTTACTTTCAATCTGTATGTGTCTCTAGGTCTGAAGTGGGTCTCTTGTAGACAGCATATATATGGGTCTTGTTTTTGTATCCATTCAGCCACTCTGTGTCTTTTGGTGGGAGCATTTAGTCCATTTACATTTAAGGTAATTATTGATATGTATGTTCCTATTCCCATTTCCTTAATGGCTTTGGGTTCGTTATTGTAGGTATAGTCCTTCTGTTGTGTTTCTTGCCTAGAGAAGTTCCTTTAGCATTTGTTGTAAAGCTGGTTTGGTGGTGCTGAACTCTCTCAGCTTTTGCTTGTCTGTAAAGGTTTTAATTTCTCCATCAAATCTGAATGAGATTCTTGCTGGGTAGAGTAATCTTGGTTGCAGGTTTCTCTCCTTCATCACTTTAATTATGTCCTGCCACTCCCTTCTGGCTTGTAGAGTTTCTGCTGAGAGATCAGCTGTTAACCTGATGGGGATTCCCTTGTGTGTTATTTGTTGTTTTTCCCTTGTTGCTTTTAATATGATTTCTTTGTGTTTAATTTTTGACAGTTTGATTAATATGTGTCTTGGCGTATTTCTTCTTGGATTTATTCTGTATGGGACTCTCTGTGCCTCCTGGACTTGATTAACTATTTCCTTTCCCATATTAGGGAAGTTTTCAACTATAATCTCTTCGAATATTTTCTCAGTCCCTTTCTTTTTCTCTTCTTCTTCTGGAACCCCTATAATTCGAATGTTGGTGCGTTTAATGTTGTCCCAGAGGTCTCTGAGACTGTCCTCTGTTCTTTTCATTCTTTTTTCTTTATTTTGCTCTGCAGCAGTTATTTCCACTATTTTATCTTCCACCTCACTTATCCGTTCTTCTGCCTCAGTTATTCTGCTATTGATCCCATCTAGAGTATTTTTCATTTCATTTATTGTGTTTTTAATCGATGCTTGATTCATTTTTAGTTCTTCTAGGTCCTTGTTAACTGTTTCTTGCATATTGTCTATTCTATTTCCAAGATTTTGTATCTGGGAAATAGAATCTTGGATCAGCTTTACTATCATTATTCTGAATTCTTTTTCAGGTAGACTGCCTATTACCTCTTCATTTGTTAGGTCTGGTAGGTTTTTATCTTGCTCCTTCACCTGCTGTGTGTTTTTCTGCTTTCTCATTTTGCTTATGTTACTGTGTTTGGGGTCTCCTTTTTGCAGGCTGCAGATTCGTAGTTCCCGTTGTTTTTGGTGTCTGTCCCCCGTGGCTAAGGTTGTTTCAGTAGGTTGTGTAGGCTTCCTGGTGGGGGGGACTAATGCCTGTGTTCTGGTGGTTGAGGCTCTATCTTGTCTTTCTGGTGGACAGGTCCACGTCTGGTGGTGTGTTTTGGGGTGCCTGTGGCCTTATTATGTTTTTAGGTATCCTCTCTGCTAATGGGTGGGCTTGTGTTCCTGCCTTGCTAGTTGCTTGGCATAGGGTGACCAGCACTGTAGCTTGCTGGTCGTTGACTGAAGCTGGGTGCTGGTGTTGAGATGGAGATCCCTGGGAGATTTTCGCTGCTTGATATTATGTGGAGCTGGGAGGTCTCTTGTGGACCCGTGTCCTGAAGTTGGCTCTCCCACTTCAGAGGCACAGCACTAACTCCTGGCTGCAGCACCAAGAGCCTTTCATCCACCCGGCTCAGAATAACAGTGAGAAAAAGTAGAAAGAACTAATTAGTAGAAGAAAGAAAGAGAGATTGAAAGAAAGGAAGAAGGGAAATAAGGAAGGAAGGAAGGAAGAAAGAAAGAAAGGAGGGAGGGAGGAAGGATGGAAAGAAAGGAAAGAAAGGAGGGAGGGAGGGAGGAATGAAAGCAAAAGGAAGAGTGAATGGAAGAAGAGAGGGAGGGAGGGAGGAAGGAAAGAAAGAAAGAAAGACAGGAGGGAGGGAGGGAGGGAGGAAGGAAAGAAAAAGAAAGTGGAAAGAAGAAGGGTGGGAGGGAGGGAGCGATGGAGGAAAGAAAAAGAAAGAAGGAAAGGAGGAGCGGAGGGAGGGAGGGAGGAAGGGAAGGGAGGAAAAAAAGAAAGAGCAGGTAAAGTAAAATAGAATAAAGTATGAAATATAGTAGCGTTATTAAAATTAAAAAGTAATTATTGAAAAAAAACACGGACCGAAAGAACCCTGGGACATATGGTGGAAGCAAAGCTATACAGAGAGAATCTTACACAGAAGATTACACATACACATTCACAAAAAGAGAGCAGGGGGAAAAATCAAAAATCTTGCTCTCCAAGTCCACCTCCTCGATTTGGGATAATTCGTTGTAAAAAGAGGAAAAGGGCGAAAAGTCTGTAATCTTGCTAAGTCCACCTCCTTAATTTGAGATAATTCGTTGTAAAAAGAGGAAAAAAAAAGAGGGGAAAGTCTTAAATCTTGTCCTCAAGGTCCACTTCCTCAATTTGGGATGATTCGCTGTCCATTCATGCACTCCACAGACGCAGGGCACATCAAATGGACTGTGGAGCTTTAATCCGCTGCCTCGGAGGCTGCACAGAGAGATTTCCCTGTCTCTGCTCTCACAGCTCCCGGGTCTCAGCCTTGGACCTGGCCCCGCCTCTGCGCGTAGGTCGCCGGAGGGCGTCCGTTCTTCGCTCAGACAGGACGGGTTTAAAGGAGCCGCTGATTCGGGGGCTCTGGCTCACTCAGGCAGAGGGGAGGGAGGGGAATGCCCTCTCCTCGCGCACCAGGCAACAAAAGGGAAAAAAGTCTCTTGCCTCTCCGGTAGCTCCAGACCCTTTCCCCGGACTCCCTCCGGGCTAGCACTAACCCCTTCAGGGTCTCTTCCTGCCGCCAGCCCCAGACCTCTCCCTGCGCTCCGACTGAAAGCCGATACCCGAGCCTCAGCTCCCAGCCCCGCCCGCCCTGGCGGCCGAGCAGACAAGTCTCTCGGGCTGGTGTGTGCCTGAGGGCACCGATCCTCTGTGCCAAAATCTCTCTGCTTTGCCCTCCGCACCCCTGTTGCTGTGCTCTCCTCCGCTACTCCGAAGCTTTCCCCCTCCGCCACCTGCAGTCTCCGCCCTCGAAGGGGCTTGTAGTGTGTAGAAACCTTCCCTCCTTCACGGCTCCCTCCCACTGGTGCAGGTCCCGTCCATATCCTATTGTCTCTGTTTATTCTTTTTTTCTTTTGACCTACCCAGGTATGTGGGGAGTTTCTTGCCTTTTGGGGGGTCTGAGGTCTTCTGTCAGCGTTCAGTAGGTGTTCTGTTGGAGTTGTTCCACGTGTAGATGAATTTCTGATGTATCTGTGGGGAGGAAGGTGATCTCCGCGTCTTACTCTTCCGCCATCTTCCTCCGGCTCCTCACGTGTCTTTTCTTGACAAACGGCATGTCAGAAAGGAATGCTTAATAAGATGAAAAATTAAAAAAATATAAACTCCTATGAAGCACATTATAATCATGGGTACATAATAATACAACTAGGTCTCATTAAAGGATTCTGGAAAAATATCTGGAGCACATACGGAATAAGACAGCATTTAGGTTGCTTTTTTAAGGTGAAACAGATTTATAATATCTTCATTATAATCCCCATATATTAATATCAGGAATTTCTAGGAGTGATTATTATTCACGACATTAAAAAGAAAACAAATGTGTTTTTCTTTGAAAAAATCAGATTTTGCACATTAATTTTGAATTGACTCGAAGTGTAACAGTAAGTAAGATGTGTTACTTTAGCCAAGACTGAAGAATGCTTTAAATAAGTCCAAATGAGAAATGGAAAGTATTAAAAAATTGCAGCTACTCTCAGTCATGCAAAAAACAGTTGTTTCTTTTCATAAATTAGATTCCTTAACATCCTTTTATGACAATCTTATAAAGAGCATAAAGTAAAAATGAATTTAAAAACCTGAATGAATTACATAATGAAATGCAACTTTGAAAACAATTGTGCCTTAGAAATCTGTTTACAACCATTACAAACTTAGAATATTTATACAGTCTCTGTTTCTGAATCTATGTCTGTCTCTCTTTGTCTCTGTCTCTGGCTTTCTTTCTCCTTTCTCCCTCTTTATCCAGATTCTGCTGTGTTCCAAAAAGACTTATTGGTAAGATACCTTATATGGAAATATATGAAATTCAGCAAGATAACTGTCAGGGTGTAAACAGGAAAACAGAAACTACTCTAATCATGTTTTAATAAAGTGAGTTTAACAGAAGAAATTGTTTACACAGGGGATAAACTGGAGGAGAGTCCAAATAGGGGACAGAGAAATTAGCAACAGCAGGAAGCAGCTACCATCCTCAGCTGGGAGCACAGGGCAATAAGGCTGCGTCAGTGGTTGTAAGTACTACAGTCTCCTCATAGGAACTAGACACACTGCAGGTCTGTCTGACAGGAAGGAACCGGATCCACATAACACTGAGTAAAGATGAGAGTAGTATAATTTAGTGTAAGTGTCTGACAATTAGCTTTTTTTATTGTAATGTAAGTGCCCGACATTAAGCTTTTGATTGCTGAGGCATCCATTTCAAAGACATTCATCTCAAATAAACATATTGCCAGCTATACAACTAAATAAAGATTCAGGCCACTCCACCCATAAAGTTACTTTTAGAAAGCCCTGGGTGACCTAGATAACTGACCCCTTGAGTGATCCCTCTTTCCCTTCCCATGCTTTAATTCCTATTCTTATGTTTTAAATTCACTGATAAAGAGTGAACTCACAAAATCCTGGGCGCCCCACCCTCAACCCCAATAAAGGCAGAACCCTAGGTCATTGTTATGTCTCTGTCTTTCTCTGTGACTTAGCTAAGTGGCCCTAGGTGTCCTGTGTATCCTCCAGGACCTGTGAGTAATAAAACTTGCTTTTCAAAATTCCCTGATAATTGATGCTGAGGTACGTCCTGCAATCATAATAAGAATCAGAGGGCTTCCCTGGTGGCGCAGTGGTTGAGAGTCCGCCTGCCGATGCAGGGGAAACGGGTTCGTGCCCCGGTCTGGGAAGATCCCACATGCCGCGGAGCGGCTGGGCCCGTGAGCCATGGCCGCTGGGTCTGTGCGTCCGGAGCCTGTGCTCCGCAACGGGAGAGGCCACAACAGTGGGAGGCCCACATACCGCAAAAAAAAAAAAAAAAAAAAAAAAAGAATCAGAAGAGTTGGTCCATTCACAACATTGGCTCCCTCTGGAGAATGTGTAACGCAACTTACCACAAGTAGTACAGTCCCATGTGGTATCCCAGGAAATACTAGCTGATAGCTGAGACCCAGCTAAAACATATACAAAACTGCCACAAAATTATAATAAATGATAAATGGAGGCAACTAGTTTTTAAAGCTTCCTTACCAACAAATCTAAAAGGAACATATAGGTAGCCACATACAGTGACAAAATTTACTTAGAAGAGGCGGAGCTTTCCTAATGACAAAACCAGAAATGAATTTGTTCTAAGTGTTCTAACAAAAAAGACATAGTTTAAAGTAATGAATATTGTCCTCAAAATCCTTTCGGTGATGAATTTCATTCTTCATAATACTTAAAAATCTAAACAAGAAACTGTAGAGGTTCAGAACAAGCCTTCCCCAAAATGTGTCGCTTTTGCAAAAGGATCATTTTGAGCTAAAGACAATCTAGACCCTGCAGGTTCAAGAGAAACTACTGTCCATCCCTTAACTACCTAGAAGAAATTAAATGGGGGATTTTTCCCGGAAAAAGAGTTATTACCAGAAATAAATTTTATCTAAGTGGTCCCATCTATATGGCAGGGTAAAAATCTAATTATCAAACATCTGCTCATCTTATCATCCTGTGAATGACCTTCTTGTCCTTGGAAGCCCCGGGCTCCTATCCGATTCCTTAAACGATGGCATACATATTTCATTTTATTTTTCTGTCTCTGAACCTCTCATGTGTGTGGGATTCCCATATGTACAAAATTAAGTTTAATTCTCTCCTGTTAATCTGACTCATGTCAATTTAATTCTTAGACCAACCAGAAGAACCTAGAAGGGTAGAGAAAAGTTTTTTTTCTTTTCTGACAGTTTTGGTACCAAATGTAGGGCACTCGCTGGCTGGAAAAAAAGTGCTTTCTCCCAAAGACTACTGCAGATGAAGACATTCTGGGACATCTGACAACAGCAGGCAGAAAGTTAGATTTCTTGCCATGTCAGTCTCCCAGATCTCTGCCTGCGGTAAGGTCTGTTGGAAGTGAGAGTGGTAAGAGTCTTTTCCTTCTCCCCTTTCTCTCTTTTCCAAATTCAGATTACCGAAAGAAAGTATACGTGGAGCTGGTTCTTTGGGCAAAAGGGACTCTAGAAAATATCTGGGATGAGTATACTCTGGTTTTCTGTTGATCCCATTCCTCCCAGAGACGGTCATTGTTTTCTCTCTGATCTCTGCCAGCCAGGGGATACAAATACACCTGGTGAGCAGCTGAGTAGGCTGCGGATCTAAGCTTAGGGAACTAAAGAAATGGGTGACTTGTGGGTTGGTGAGTCGCCCTATTCTATTCAGTGAGGGGAAAACGTGATTCCCTGTGTTTTGGAGCAGCTGCTTAAAAACAGAGCCCCTCATAGTAACTGACTTTACTTTCTTAGGCTAACTCTGAGAGTGAACTTCCTGGATCTTGTGAGGTCCGAATCATTTACACTCTCTTATGGGACAGCTCTTACCTACATGGTTAAGCCATAAAAAGGCTTATTGGTTTGAGTTGCTATTAAGATTAACAGATCCTACTCATCAATGGCCACATAATGGATATTTTAATTGGCTAAATTAAAAAAAACTGTTTTGAGAGCTCTCATATTGGTATAATGGCGAGGTGTTGGAATTCCTTTAGTAAGATGGAAGGATAGACATTAGAACAAAAATAAAAGTCCACTCACATCCCTTTCTATCTGCCTTCAAACATTTGCAAATACTGCTTTGAGACTGATATCTAGAATTCTTATTGACTGGCTACTTTCAGAACTCAGAAACTGGGATTATAGTCTACTCTAATCACTAACCATTGTTTCTCTTTTGTTTTCATAGAAACACCTCTTATTAAATACCTGATTACTTGCACCATAGGCCTAGCTTTGGAAATGTACCTGCATCACCACTTACTGAAATGAGATACAACTATTTAACTGAACTGACTTGTTCTCAGGACTAACAGACTAAGGGACTTTTCCCATACAAAGAGTTATTCCTGGAGATAAATTTTATCTAAATGGTTCCATCTATATGGCAGGGCAAACGTCTAATTACCAAACATCTGCTCTTCTTCTTATATTCCTGTGAATGACCCTCCTGTCTTTGGAAGCCCCAGGTCCCTATCCCATTCCTTAGCTCAGGATGGCATATATTCCTCATTTACTTTCTGTCTCTGAACCTCTCTTGTATGTGGAATTCTCTTTCATCTGAAACTGAATTTGATTTTCTCCTGTTAATCTGTCTCATGTCAATTTAATTCTTAGACCAGCCAGAAGAACCTAAAAGGGTAGAGGAAAGTTTTTTCCTTCCCAATAAAACATTTCAGAGAAATCTTTTCTAAGAGGAAAATGCACCCAATAAGATCCAGGTAGACTGTTCTCTGGTAATCCAGATTCTAGATTAATCCAGGGACTGACTTAGAAAAGGGATTGGGATGCAAATTCATCAGCTACTGTTCGATAACAATGAACCTTTGATAAAGATTAAGTGAAAGAAACTCAAGATTAAACTTCCAAGTATGTTTGTAGAGCTATTTACTGTTGTCAGTCTAGTCTGGAGATTTTGTGCTTTAGTAAGCAGTTGGCCTGGATTAAGAGCCAAACACATATTATGTAATTATGATACAGCAGAACATGATAGCCCAAAGTGGGAAAATAGTTGCATATGATTAATGGTTTACCTACATTACTATGTTAAACATTTCAAGGTATTAATAGTTAATAACAATTTCATTCCTATTTAGAATGATAAAATTATCCAGATTTAGTGAGAAATGTAATTTATTCAGTAATCCTTGGTTTTTCCTTTATTAATTAGCTGAAATATGCTCTTTATTTTCGATGACATTTTTTTCTTTTCTTTTTTTCCAGAGTTTTCAACTAATTGGTGGGTGGACCAGGGCTACAAAACCCTCTGGTGTCTAACAGTATAAGCATTTGGGTTCATTATATTATTGCTAATAGTTACATATCATAGCTAAAGTCTGCTAGGAGACTAGTATAGGCCCCAAATTAAAAAAAAAAAAAAAAAAGACTTGAAAGGTCAATATCCAAGTATACACAATCTTCTTTTGGATATAGTATTAGTGAAATAAACTATCTTATAATTACTGTTGTCTGCACACTATATGATTCTCTCAGAAAATATTATTTGCCAACTCTCACAAAATTCATTATGTATTTGGTGTTACATATTAAAAACTTTCACATCCTTCTTTTTACCAAGAGTGTAAAAAAGTCTGATAAAACATATCTGGACATTCTATTAGTGTGGCAATATCTTTTACTCCCTAGAAAACAACAATCCATTCCCCTTTGCAGAATCATGCCAAGTTCAGTAACTATGTAGAGCAAGTGATAACTATTGAGAAATATAAGAATTATCTTAGAATACTATTACTTAATATTGGAAAAAACAATGTTTCTAAAAAGAGATAGCAAAAGTTCAGGGATTTATAATATTAAACAAAACTAGCTTTGACTTTTCTTTCACTACCCATAAGTGACTTTTTCTAGATGTTTTTTAAGTAAGGCAGCAGAGGCCTATGCTTAAGAACCCTGATTCAGAAACCCAGCTCCTGGTGCTGAATCCGGCTTGGTCACTTACTAGCTGTGCAACCTTGGGAAATTTACCTTACTTCTCTTGCTCCAGTTTTCTTAACTGCAAAATAGAGGCTGTATTAGAAACTTCTTCATTAGTTCTTACCAGGTATTAATATTAGTTAATATCTGTAAATTGCTTAAAACATCGTCTGGCACACAGTAAGTGCCACTAAATGGCTGTTAAATTAAAACCTTCAGTATACTTGTTTTTAAAAATGAACAGCAGGGCTTCCCTGGTGGCGCAGTGGTTGAGAGTCCGCCTGCTGATGCAGGGGACACGGGTTCGTGCCCCGGTCCGGCAGGATCCCGCATGCCGCGGAGCGGCAGGGCCCGTGAGCCACGGCCGCTGGGCCTGCGCGTCCGGAGCCTGTGCTCCGCAACGGGAGAGGCCACAGCAGTGAGAGGCCCGCGTACCGAAAAAAAAAAAAAATGAACAGTAAAATTATCTGCTTATTTATAGTGTATAAACTTATAATATTTTATGATTCTAACCAGGCTAAAGTGCTCTAGGAATATTTTACAATGTTTTCATATTCATAAATAATCAACCACTGACCTCTAGGTGGTTCCCTGTGAGCAACGTGACTTATCAGATGAAAGCAAAATTGTTGTCTTTACCACATTTAACTATTCTTACCACTCCATTTTGTTAGAGCCAAAAAAAAAAAAAAAAGAAAAGAAAAGAAAAAGGGAGAAAGAGTCAAAGTAGATGGTAGATGTCTGAAGCTGTCTGCATGCATAGAGTTAGGAAAAAATATGTGTCTCAAGACAAAAACACAGCTTAAGTATGGTTACAGCTAAATGCCTCAAATATAAACTTTTTGTTAAGTACTTAAATAAGTTCTACATCTGGCTGGCCATTTATTATTCATTGTACTTCCTAGGGGGAATATTGCAAATGACAAAGCATATGTTGATTTCAGATCATTTCAATAAAAACTCTTTCTTATGCAAATATTTATCTTAAATTCCTTAAAGCTACTAACGAAGGCAAAGATTTTGAACAGACGATAGAGTATTGCAAACCCTGGGCATATTGAGGGCCTAGATTTTCAAAGTTAAACTGACATTCTTACTGTGTAATATTTAAGAAATCAGTTATATTGTATAAATCTTGTTAAAATATGCATGTGTTGCTTTATAGGTGGGGAAAAAATCTATATACAGAGAAAGAGATTCAAACAAAAGTTAAACATGTACTCCTATAGTAGCAGTAGTAGTAGAGCTGTAATTTTTACTGTACTAAATGCTTTCCACATATTATCTTATTTAATCTCAGCAATAACCATGAAGTAGGCAGCATTTTTCTTAATTCATAAAAAAAGAAAATTGAGGTTAAAATGTATTAACTATCAAAAATTATCTTACTTATTATTATGTTTGCCTGATTACTATACATCTTTCTCACTAGAATGTAGTCTCCAGAACTTGCTCTGTGTTTTCATGACCATATCCTCAGTGTCTAGAATAACTTCTTGCAATTAAGTACTGAACTAGCAGAATGAATAAGATGATCATGCATTGGACCCTCAGCCACCAAATTTAAAAAAACAACAATAAAAATGTCAAGCCCTAGCTAGTAAAGCAATTATTTCAGGCAAATACAGGACTCCAGAATGACTCCAAAATATAAAATGGAGATATAGTGGTGTTTCACATAAGGAGAGTATACGGAGAAAATTTGTCTTTGTCTCAACTGATGCCAGTTTTTCTGTGCTAGTTGTCCAGAGTGTACAACTTGAGATGTTAGACTTTATTGGGAGACCCCTTTCAAGTGGGCAATTTGGCATTGTGCATGTTCCTGTTGGGGGGAAAAGCCATTGATACATACTCTCTCTCCTCTCAGAGAATGGCATTTGGCCAGCCCACACTCAATATGCACATCCAGCATGTTCAAACTCTCCTACTTGATAAGTTCCTCCTTTGCTGAGCTGGGTGTGGCCTCTAGGGATGACCTGTCTTCCATAGTCTTTCAGGTGATACCTGACTACTAGGAAAGGTTTATCCCTCATCTCCACATTTGTTTCAGTTATCTATTTGTTCTTAGGAGATTTCTGAACTGAGGTTCAGCTGATACCTCTGAAACGCGGGCCCCATAGTTCAAGTCAGAACCAGTAGCACTACATGTACTCCCCCAGGCATTGTCCTTCTTCAGCTTTTGAAAGGCTTGTGTAGCTTTAAGGCCTTGACCAGCAGTAGTGGATCATGCCTCTACTATTCAATTTCTTTATATTCTTTATCCTTTTTAGGAAGATTTAACTGAGTGGGTACAAGTTGCAGTTGTTTCCTTTCCATCTTTAGTGCACTTGGACTAAAACTGGGTCAGAATGCTTTCTTTCAATTTCCTTTCCCCTTTTCTTTCTTATTTCAATATCTGTCCTGCCTTCCACTTTCATAACGTTCTATTTGTTGTCTTGGGTTAGCTCCTATAGGGTAAATAATGAAAATTAGTTCAATGACTCTCCAAACCACCCACTGTCCAAATAACTCTTTTCACCTTGAAGTTCTTGATTTGAAAGAATGACACCCAGGAGATATTCTCCCATTAAAACATAACCTAGGCCTGGAATCAATCTGTCTCTTTCCATCTCTCTCCTCTATGTTTAGTGTGTCTCTTTTTGTGGACCTTCCCTCAGAGGCCTAATGTCACACATCCTTTAGGCATAGGCAGTATTTGTAGTTCCACTTATAATATCATCTTGAAAATCATTTACTAATGCCTTGAATATTTTAAATATTCTTAGTCTTCCCCTCTAAAGTTAGTGAATTGTTTTCTGTAATCATGTGGCCAAAAGTCTCAAACTTTAAGGAGATAGCTTCCAAATTGCTCTTACTATGGCAATTTAAGAAACACGTCTCAATTATTTTTTTGGATCTTAGCTTGCTTTAGAAGAATGATCCCATCTATTCTTTCAGACTTTGCTCCACTTGGGACTCAATATGATTTAGTAATAGCTAACACATTTTCCTCCTTTATTTATCTCTTTATGAGTAATTAGATCTGAAAACATTAACTTTTCCATTCAATATATATTTTTTTCAATTTATTTCTCTAAACGTTGGACATTAATCTTTTCACAAATGATATCTTTCTTTTCTTCCATCATCTTGTCTTCTTTTCTTTCCCTCCCTTCCATCCTCCTTTCCTTCCTTCCTTCCTTCCTTCTTCCTTCCTTCCTTCTCTCTCCTTTGCTCTTTCTTGTTCTCTCTTTCTCTTACTCATCAACTGCTCCTTTCTCATTTAAGCATCTTTTACAAATCACCACATTTTCTCTTTGAGGAAACCTGATTCCTAGGCACAGTGTTTCATTAAAGCCCTGTTTAATTACTTTCTATGCATGGGTTTGGATAATTTCTCTCAGTTCTCTTCTAATCCAAGAAGATTGTACATTCCCTTTATAATATACACCTATATTCCTTTCATTTGTTCATTGATGAAAACTATAATGTTTCTCTGGGTGAATTTGAGACCTAAAAGTCTATGATTTCTGATTCAAAGAAATGGAAATATATCCCATGCTCTTGGATTGGAAGAATTAATACTGTTAATATGGCCATACTACCCAAAGCAATCTATAGATTTAATGTGACCTCTATCAAATTACCCATAACACTTTCACAGAACTAGGACAAATAATCCTAAAATTTATATGGAACCATGAAAGACCTAGTATTGCCAAAGAAATCCTGAGGAAAAAGAACAAAGCAGGAGGCATAACCTTCCCAGACTTCAGACAATACTACAAAGCTACAGTAATTAAAACAGTGTGGTATTGGCATAAAACAGACACATGGATCAATGGAACAGAGTAGAGAGCCCAGAAATAAACCCACACACCTACAATCAATTAATCTTCAACAAAGGAGGCAAGGATATACAATGCAGAAAAGACAGTCTCTTCAGGAAGTGGTGCTGGGAAAGTTGGACAGCCGCATGTAAATCAATAAGGTTAGAACACACCCTCACACCATACACAAAAATAAACTCAAAATTGCTTAAAGACTTAAATATAAAACATGACACCATAAAACTCTTAGAAGAGAACATAGGCAAAATATTATCTGACATAAATCATACCAGTGTTTTCATATGTCAGTCTCCCAGGGCAACAGAAATAAAAGCAAAAAATAAACCAACAGAACCTCATCAAACTTACAAGCTTTTGTACAGCAAAGGAAACCATAAACAAAACAAAAAGACAACCTGTAGACTGGGAGAAAATATTTGCAAATTTTGTGACCAACAAGGGCTTTATTTCCAAAATATATAAACAGCTCATACAACTCAACAACAAAAAAATCAAACAAACCGATAAAAAAATGGGCAGAAGACCTAAATAGACATTTCTCCAAAGAAGACATACAGATGGCCAACAGCACATGAAAAGATGCTTAACCTTGCTAATTATTAGAGAAATGCAAACCCAAACTATAATGAGGTATCACCTCTCACCAGGCAGAATGGCCATCATTAAAAAGTCTGCAAATAACCAATGCTGGAGAGGATGTGGAGAGAAGAGAACCCTCCTACACTGTTGGTGGGAATGTAAATTGGTGTAGCCACTGTGGAGAACGGTATGGAAGTTTCCCAAAAAACTAAAAATAGAGTTACCATATGACCCTGAAATCCCACTCCTGGGCTTATATCCTGAGAACTAATTTGAAAAGATACATGCACACCAATGTCCACAGCAGCACTATTTATAATAGCTAAGACATGGAAACAACCTAAGTGTCCATAGACAGATGAATGGATAAAGAAGATGTGGTACATATATACAGTGGAATACTACTCAGCCATAGAAAGAGTGAAATAATGCCATTTGCAGCAATGTGGCTGGACCTAGAGGTTATCATACTAAGTGAAGTAAGTCAGAAAGAGAAAGACAAATACCATATGATATCACTTATATGTGGAATCTAAAATATGACACAAATGAACTTATATACAAAACAGAAACAGACTCATAGACAAAGACTTGTGGTTGCCAAGGGGGAGGGCAGGTGGAGGACGGATGGATTGGGAGTTTCAGATTAGCAGATGCAAACTATTATGTATAGAATGGATAAACAACAATGTCCTACTATATAGCACAGGGAACTGTATTCAATGTCCAGTGATAAACCATAATGGAAAATAAAATGAAAATGAATGCATGTATATGTATAACTGAATCACTTTGCTGTGCAGTAGAAATTATCACAACATTGTAAGTCAACTATACTTCAATAAAATACATTTTTTTTAAAAGTCTCTGATTTCAAGGATGTTATCAGAATTTATGTAATTAACAAATTCAAGGCCAACTTAAGCCCATAAGGTGGAAGGTGAAGCTTAAAATCCTGTGGACAGTCACATGAATCTAAGTGTTTAGCTCCTGCACTTTCAGATTAAAATGCAGAATGGAATTTGGAGCAGCTAGTCTAGCACTGCCTGACAAGTCTGGCAGTAACAACTGAAACTGAAACTTCACTCACAGTGCCCTATAGCACACATGGAAATTGGGTATAGCCTAAGATCCTGGCCTGCACAACCCAGACACATGGTATTGCTTTTATTCTTTGACTCAGTGTTAACTGGAATGGGTGGGAGTGGTTCCAGCCAGGGGATGACACTTTTTGTTACCTATAATAAGTGTCCTTATTTCATGGGTCAGGAAACAAATGTGGACATTCTGGAATTGTTACATATATCTATTACCACTGTACATTCTGGGTAATTAATTTTCCACAGTACTGTAAGTGTTCAATGTTGAGGTATTGTAAATAACCTATTGACATGCTGTATGTAGTACCACTTTTTAAGGTTATGTTCTGTTTACAAATATGTATTCAATATGTAACATCATAAAAATATATTTTATTTTCATATTAACCTTTATCTTTAACCTTTCTAATTTATTAATTCTAAGAGTTCTAATTCTAATAGTTCAATTCTAAAAAAATTGAAATCATAGAATAGTATAATAGTAGACTCCATACATTCTTTAAAGATTTTTCATTCATACAATCATGTTTACTATAAATAATGATATTTTTGCTTTCCTTTCTTATTTTTACTGGCTAAGATATTCAGAGCAATGATCAGTAGGAATGAGAGTATTCTTGTCTTACTTCTAAACTTGGGGTGTGAAGGATATTTTCCAATATTTCATAAATATATGTGCCTATTTTTCAAAACAAATTTAAGTATGTATGTTTTCTGAGGTTTTTCTTCTAAATTTTTATTGAAGTATAGTTGCTTTACAATGTTGTGTTAGTTTCTGTTGTACAGCAAAGTGAATCAGTTATACATATACATGTATCTACTCGTTTTCAGATTTCCTTCCCATTTAGGTCACCACAGAGCATTGAGTAGAGTTCCCTGTGCTATACAGTAGGTTTTTATTAGTTACCTATTTTATATATAGTAGTGTAAATATGTCAATACCAATCTCCCAATTCATCTGATCCCCTTTTCCCCTCTTGGTAACCATAGGTTTGTTTTCTACATCTGTGACTGTATTTCTGCTTTGCAAATAAGTTCATTTGTACATTTTTCTAGATTCCACATATAATCAATATTATACGATATTTGTCTTTCTCTTTCTGACTTACTTCACTCTGTATGACAATCTCTAGGTTCATCCATGTTGCTGCAAATGGCATTATTTTGTTCCTTTTTATGGCTGAGTAGTAGTCCATTGTATATATGTACCACATCTTCTTTAGCCATTCCTCTGTCAATGGACATATAGGTTGCTTCCATGTCCTGGCTATTGTAAATAGTGTTGCAATGAGCATCAGAGTGCATGTATCCTTTTGAATTATGGTTTTCTCTGGATATGTGCCCAGGAGTGGGATTACTGGGTCACATAGTGTATGCTTTTTGAAGGTTTTTGTAATACAGATGCCTTATCTCAGATTAAAAATATACTCTTTAATTGCTTGTTTCTGAATATTCAGAAATTCCATATATATGTATGTGTATATATATATATATCTGGATTCATTTAGTATTTGTTTTGAATTTTTGTGATGATGCTTATAAGAAAGACTGACTCATAATTTCCCTTTCTTGTGATGTACTTGTCAGGTTTTCATATCATTCTTATGCTCATCTCATAAAGCATAATTGTTTTCCCTCTTTTTTACATTCTTTGAAAAAGTTTATGTAATATTTTTATCATCTTGTTCCTATTGCTTTCTTGTTTAATTCAACTGGTCTACAAATATACTCTATATTATTTACATCCTTAGAAATGTATTAAGTCTTCTTTTCAGCATTTTGGTAAATGTTCCATCTGCACTTGAAAATAATGATTTTGCTACAATTATTGGACATGGTACTCTATACATGTCAATTAGAGCTAGTTTGTTAATGTTGTTATTCAAATCTATATCTTCACTGGTTTGTTTTTTCTACATTTTGTATCAGCTGTTTGAAAAGTCTATTAAAAAGTACCATAATACTTTTTGAGTTTTCTATTTGTTTCTACAATTACATTGATTTTTGCTTTGTATAGTTTGTGACTATGTTATTAGCTGCAAACACATTTAGAAATTCATATCTTATCAATGGATTGACCCTTTTATCACTGTTAAATATCCATTGCATCTCTAGTAATGTTTCTTGCCACAGAATCTTTATCTGGTATTGTATGGCTATTCAAGATTTCATTAGTTGTGGGTAGTGTTTACACAGCAAATTTTTAAATATTTAAAAAAATTTTTAAATGTTTCTGTCATTAGATTTAACATGTATCTCTTGTAAGCAGAATGCAGTTGTTGATTGTTAATGCAATCTGGCAATCTTGCTTTTCGTAGGACTGTTTAATCTATTTATTTGTAATGCAATTAGTTTTACAGCTACCATTTTACTATATCTCCTTAATCTCCTTTCTTTCTTCATCGATTTTCTTTTAATTATCCTGATATTCTCTCAACTTTTTTTTTATGGTTACCTTGGGGATAGCAATGTACATCCTTGACTTTCTACAGTGTGATGTACATTAGTATTTTCATCATTTCTAAGACAATGCAGATATTTTAGATCAGTTAGATCTCCTTTTACTTCTCTCTAGTCTATTGTGGTTTTTTTCTTAATATATTGACTCATATTAATAATGTTTTATACAATCAGCATTAATTTGTATTTGCTTACTTATTTACCCTTCCTGGTGTTTCTTATTCCTTCGTGGATTTTTATGCTTCCATTATAGGTAATTTTCCCTCTGCCTGAAGAGCTCCTTTAGAAGACATCTGCTTAAACCAAATTGTCTGGTTTTTTTCCCCTGAAAACATCTTTATTTTGCTTTCATTTTTTTTTTTTTAAATCACAGGGGTAAATATTTTTTTTAACAAAGCAGGGTGTGAGACAGATAACTATTTCAAACAGAAAAATATGTGCAATAAAGTTTTACACGTTATTTTTTTTAAGTTACAGAATCTTATTTTCATTAGTGTTTTTGTTTTTTTCAGATATATACCCAGGAACAGAATTGCTAGGTCATATGATAGCTCTATTTTTAGTTTTTTGAGAATGCTCCATACTGTTTTCCACAGCAGCCGCCTAATGTACATTCCCACCAACAGTGTACAAGGGTTCCTTTTTTTTCACATCCTTACCAACATTTGTTATTTGTGTTCTTTTTGATGATAGCCATTCTGACAGGCGTGAGGTGATATCTCACTGTGGTTTTGATTTGCATTTCCCTGATAATCAGCTATGTTGAGCATCTTATCATATGCCTATTGGCCGACTGCATTTCCTCTTTAGAAAAAAAATATGTCTATTCAGTTCTTCTGCTTATTTTTTAACTGGGTTGTTTGTTTTTTTTGATGTTGAGTTGTATGAGCTGTTTATATATGTTGGATATTAATCTCTATCAGTGACACCGTTTGCACATATTTTCCTTCATTCAGTAGCCTGTCTTTTCATTTTGTTGATGATTTCCTTTGCTGTGCAAAAGCTTCTAAGTTTAATTAGGTCCCGTTTGTTTATTTCTGCTTTTATTTCCTTTACTTTAGGAGATGAATCCAAAAAATATTGCTTGATTTATGTCAAGGAGTGTTCTGCCTATGTTTTCCTCTAGGTGTTTTACAATATCCAGTCTTACATTTGGGTCTTTAATCCATTTTGAGTTTATTTGTGTATATGGTGTTAGAGATTGTTCTGATTTCATTCTTTTACATGTAGCTGTCCAGTTTTCCCAGCACCACTTATTGAAAAAACTGTCTTTTCTCAATTGTATACCCTTGCCTCTTTCTTACAGATTAATTGACCATAAGTGTGTGAATTTATTTCTAGACTTTCTATTCTGCTCCATTGATCTATGTGTCTGTTTTTGTGCCAGTATCATGCTGTTTTGATTACAGCAGCTTTGTAGTATAGTCTGAAGTCAGGCAGAGTGATTCCTCCAGCTCTGTTTTTCTTTCTCAAGATTGTTTTGGCTATTTGGGGTCTATGCTGTTTCCATACAAATTTTAAAATTATTTGTTCTAGTTCAGTGAAAAATGCCCGTGGTATTTTGATAGGGATTGCACTGAATCTGTAGATTGCCTTGGGTAGTATTTTAACAATATTAATTATTCTAGTCCAAGAACATGGTACATCTTTCCATCTGTTTGTGTTGTCTTCCATTTCTTTCATCAGTGTCTTATAGTTTTTGGAGTATAGGTCTTTTGCCTCCTTAGGTAAGTTTATTCCTAGGCATTTTACTCTTTTTGATGCAATGGTAAATGGGATTCTTTCCATAACTTCTCTTTCTGATACTTTATTATTTGTGTATAGAAATGCAGCAGAGCTCTGTATATTAATTTTTTATCCTGAAATTTTACCAAATTCATTGATGAGCTCAAATATAATTTACTGGTGGTGTCTTTAGGATTTTTTATGTATAGTATCATGTCATCTGCAAACAGTGACAGTTTTACTTCTAATTTACTTCTAATTCAAAAAGACACATGCACGCCAATGTTCATAGCAGCATTTTTTATAATTACCAAGATATGGAAGCAACCTAACTGTCCATCAATGCATAAATGGATGAAGAAGATGTGGTTTATATATAAAATGGAGTACTACTCAGCCATAAAAAAAGAACAAAATTTTGCCATTTGCAGCATCATAGATGGACTTGCAGGGCATTATGCTAAGTGAAATAATTCAGACAGGGAAGGACAAATATTGTATGACATCACTTACGTGTGGAATCTAAAACACACACACACACAAATGAGTGAATATAACAAAAAAGAAGCAGACTCACAGATACAGAGAACAAACTAGTGGTTATCAGTGTGGGGGGTACAATATAGGGGTGGGGGAGTGGGAGGTACAAACTACTGGGTATAAGATAGGCTCAAGGATTTATTGTACAACATGGAGAATATAGCCAATGTTTTGTAGTAACTGTAAATGGAAAGTAACCTTTAAAACTGTATAAAATTTTTAAAAATTAAAAAAAAGCTACAGTATCTTATTTTAAAGTAGATCTACCTGTTTTGCAAAGCACTATACTTTCCTAGAACATTTCCATGTAACCCTAAATACTTAAGTGCTGAAAATAATAGATAAATCCTAATGCTAAAATATTTACTATTCCCTCTTTGGAAGAAAACAGTATCATTCCATTCCTCCACTGAAATCAAAAGAGAAAATTTATATTTAGGGATGAACAACAAAACATTGCATTGTGTCATATTCCTTAGGTACAGTAATGCATATTTTCATTGTGAACAAGATCAAAGATTCTGAAAAAAAAATTAGTTTTTACTTACTACTATGATGCTTACTCAAAAAGGCCCAAATGAAAACTTCAGCTTGCTTCATGTATGACACATTTCTTCTGAAGTATGCTTAGCCTTTATAATCTGTGTTCACAAGCAAAACATCCAACTCAGATTTGAAGGTAAAGGTTTCTGACCCAGTTACACAATTGACTCCTGACCTAAATTTTTTCTAACAGACTCTATTAACAAGTGTGTGAGAACTGAAGACTTCTACCAAGGAAAATCCTGATCAAATGGCATTTCACACATATCAGGTCTTACCTCAAAACAAAACTAGAACAGAGAAATAACTCACTCTAATCTTTTCTCCTGGATCTTACACAAAATCACTTATTACACCAGCAATCAAACATTCAAAATGTTCCTGAGTCTGTAGTTTCTAGAGAAAGCCAACAAAAGACTTTAAACTCTTTTTAGTGACTGATAGAAATAGCAATGGATTTAATGCATATTTTTCTTTGTAAATCAGATCTTAGGTAGGGCCTTGTATTCAAACCATAGTGGATGGCACAGAATTTCCATCTTCATAATAGAGACATCTGTAGCTTCATTTTGTAGGTCCAAAGCTGACCATTACCTTAGGAATTCTCTTCAGCTTCAGTTGCTTGAATGCTTCTGAGAAACTAATCTTTGTAAAAGCTTCTATTCCTTTGAGGTTCGTGGGAAAGTGTTGAAGGAGCTCTTGCTTTCTGGTGGCAACTGGCTTGGCGATAACACAGCACAGGAACACAAAAGTACCATGTTTCTGAAATTCTCAAAGTGTTATTATCCCTCTGTTACGTTCCTTAAGAAACATGGAGCTTCAGTCTCTGAAGAGAACTTTTTATTAAGTGCTAATTGATGTCTAAAATAAGAACAACTCACTAGCGCTGATCATTCCATATTGATTGCAAGAGTATCTGCAGCATTTAAGGACATATATCTAAAGAGAATGTCTCATTGAAAATATTGTGTTTGGAACACTTCCTCCCAGTAACATGCTAATGATATCCATATCACGTACAGCAGCATTATGGAAATTTCCATCTGATTCTTTAAGAAGCTGAGATAAGCTGCTGGATGTCGAGTGCTAAGAGTAACTCTAGCCAGTGCATTTGGGTAGGTGGAGGAGTAAGGGTCTATGCAGATTATGAGGGCTAAGGCAGCCTCTTCCTACCAGGTCCAATGTCTGCTTCTACTTGCTTCACATGGGAAGAACCTCAGTACTGGTGCCAAGAGCCTCCAGCTATCCACAGCTCTTTTTCACATTATGTGGGACCCAATCTAGATAAAATCCTAGGTTGTCAGTTATTCTTTTATCATTTTGAAATGTCAATTTTCTTTTGTCTTCTAGTGTTTCTACTGAAATGTCAGCAGTCAGTCTTACTAAAAATAATTGTTACTCTTGAAATTTTCTCTTAGTTTTTTGATTTTAGTGGCTAGGTATGTTTTTCTTGCATTTATACTGTTGTATATTTGTAGAACTTTTTGTCTCTGTGGCTTGATGGTCTAATTTAGCTTTTGAAATATTTTTGGCCAGTATCTTTTCAAATACTGGCTTTGCCCCTCTATTTCTTTCCTCTTTTTCTAGGATCCCAGTTACCTATACATCAGAATTTTGACTGTGATCCAAATACCTCTTAAACTCTTTTGTTTTTTCAATTTTTTTCTTCACCTTTCTTCAGTTTGAACAATTCCAACTGATCAATCTTGTAGTTCATCAATTGTCTTTCTGCCGTGTCTATTTGGCCCCATTTATTGGATTCTTATTTAAAGTTGTTATATTTTTCAACTCTGGAATTTCCATTTGATTGTTTTTAATAGTCTAAAGTTCCCTGGTGAAAATTTTTGGCTTTTTAAAAATCTGTTTTCTTGAACACTGTTTTTCTAAAATTCATGTATATGGATCACCAATCCAATAACCTTATTTTCAGGTCTTTTTCTTGTTTTTTGATTGATTGATCCTCCTCATATATCTACAATTGCTGATTTGAATAACTATTATACATAAAAATTATTTATTCTCTTAGTTTATCTTATTTCAGGGGAGATTTAGTTTGTCTGGCATTTTATTAGAATAGGTACAGATTAATATGCAGACTTGGGTTATATTTCAGCACTTGTGTAGAGTGCTCCTGTTTGTCTCTCCTCTTATGGCGAGCCCTTTAGAAATCCCAGCTGAAGGCCTGGGTTATGTTGCAGGTACCTTCCTTCTTATTAGGCCCTGAGCTCCAGTTTTTGTCTCTCTAGCACTATGTTACTGTTAAAGCTTTGCTTAGCTTTTTAGATTCTGCTGTTTTAGGCTTGGCTTCTTGGCTACTTACCATATGCAACAGAGGGATTAGGAAACACCTCCAGAAAAAGCAGTGCACAATTACATGCTCATTTCCTTATAGTTTTGTTTTCTTTGTGACCTCAGCGCTTCAGTTGTAACATGTAGCTATAATTTGTAGAACTAATTTGTAGGCCTCAACTCCATTTTTTGTCTACCTACTCTCTTGTCTTCCAAAAGCACTAAGCTACTGATCAGTCTGCATAAGTTACACATATGCTAACACCTTGGGTTGAAATCGGTGAAGAATTTAGGACTTATCTTAATGTGTTTTCTTGTCTTAACAACCTAGTCCCTCAAGTCCTGTCTGCCTTAGGTACTATTCTAATGCCTCCTAACAGCTACTTAAAATTTTTTTATAGCTTTTATACTTATTCTCAGCAGGAGAATTTGTCTCTTGAAAGCAACTCCATCACAGCTGGAAGAATAAGACCAAAAATGTACTCATTGTGTCTTGTTTTCTGGGCCCACCAGCATGTATCGTTAAAATGTGACTGAGTACTATACAGTGGGGATAAAATGTATCTACACTATGGAATTATTGTAAAAATTGAATGAATTTAAAAAACAGTAGATTTAAAACAGTACCTAGAAAGCATCCGATAAATATCTTAACAGGTTTTAAGTTTTGCATTATATAACCCCTGACTTCATCTTCATATTCAGCTCACATACTATTGCAAATCCTTGCCTATCAACCAAGCTTTAACTTCAGCCTTACTGGTCTTTTTACAGCTCTGTGAATACCTGGAGATCATTATTCCCTGAAGACTTCACACCTGCTGTTTTCTGCTTTCACTTCCAAAGTTTGGCTTTATTGTCTGATTTCAAACAAGATTAGGCCTTCTTATGAATTGTTCTCATTGTGTCTCATTAGAAAGATTTGATTATAATGAGTTTAAATAAGTACTGTAGACTTGACTGCTCTCTAAGTTGAATGTCTCATACTGGGATCTTTGAACATTTTTTCCTCATTTCTCTGTCACTAGCACATGTAAATAGTGTACAGCACATATTAGCTACCCAAAACTTTTTGTTGAATTATGGTAAAACAATAAAAGGGATCCTGAACCTTCCAAAATGATAAAAATCCATTTGTATAGGAAGAAATGGAATGATAGGAGAGAGCTGATAATTATGTATTTGGGGAAATTGAGCCTGAGGATCTGGTGAGACGACTGTGAATTGATCAGGAGAGAAGAGACATTTTTTAATGTAAAGATAACTCTTAACAGTAAGTTCCAGAAATAGAAGACTGAATAGCTGGGATTAATACCAACGCAAATCTAGCTAAAATAAATATCAAGCACAATTTTGTCAAGTATGAACTGTACCTAATATGGGTATTTTGTTTAACATAGCTAACAGAATAATTTTTTTTTCCTCTTGGGACATCTTTTGAGAATCCTTTATGTAGTCAGTCTTTTCTTGTCTGTTTCCCTTTTTACCTGCCAGCACCCCACAAAGATATTTTTAACCATATTAAGCCAATCTCTTTCTTCCCTAAGAGGTCTAAAACCATAAGAAACCACAAATAGGCATGTAGGTATTTGAAGCTGAAGGTTTGCCAAAGAAAAGTATTCCTGCCAAATCAAACTTGAAACTCTAATGCTTTCACACTTAAAACATTGCAGTTTCATGGTAATGCAACATCCAAGAAAACCACAACATTAAAAAAATGTTCAACACTTCATGATGTGAAAGGATAAATAAAACATAACATTTTGATTAAACTGGAAATCAAATAAAATAAAGGTACATTTTTTTCTTCTAATTTTTTTTTATTTCAGAAATTTAAAACATTTTTAAGCCTAAGTAATACTAAGATGTAAAACATTATAATGTATGGTACAAAATGCATTTTTAAATATAAATGCTAAAGTTAAGTATGTACAAGAAATATTATAAAGACTCTTTAAAGAGAACCTGATTTCAAATTTAAAAATAAACATTGGTTATGTGAAATTCAAGTATATAGCAATTAAATTTTCTACAGTCTGTTTTTGCTTAATAATAAACAAGGACTTTCGAATTTTTAAAGATATTTGTAGAGGTTGTATGTCTCCTTTGTTTTTCCAATAAATAGATTTAAAGTTATATAGATGCTCTTTTTGATTGTAGTGTTTTTAAACAGTGTCTAGTATAAAAATTTAGGGTCAGAATGTATTTTTATTATAAGTTTATTAAGTGCATACTCTATGCCAGTATTCTAAGCACAAGTGCATTAACTCATTTATTTTCAGATAATGCTCTATGATTTAAGTACTATTATCAAATCTATTATACAGATGACAAAACAACAGCATGAGACTCTGAATCAGTTTTCAACATCTACACAGTTTTCAAGTGGCAGAATTGGGATTTGAACATTGACAAGCCTGAATTCTTGTGCTTGATCATAAATAGGCTGCCTAGAATTTTTAGCCATCTGTTTCCCTCTCAATCTAAACCAATCTGGCTTTCATTACAGTGAAACTCTCTTTGCTAGGGTCACAAAGTCTTTCCTAATTGCCAGATCTCTTGGATGTCTTTCTGAGTTTAACTTGTTTCACTTCTTTGCCATAATTAACATCATTATCTACTTCTTCTTTATTGAAACTCTCTCCTGTTTAGCTTCCATGAAAACACTCTCCATTTCCTTCTTACCAGTCTGGCCACTTTTTTTGTTTTTATTTATCTATCTATCTGTCTATCTATGTATCTATCTATTTATTTATTTTTAAACATCTTTATTGGAGTATAATTGCTTTACAATGGTGTGTTAGTTTCTGCTTTATAACAAAGTGAATCAGTTATACATATACATATATCCCCATATCTCTTCCCTCTTGCATCTCCCTCCCTCCCTATCCTACCCCTTTAGGTGGTCACAAAGCACTGAGCTGATCTCCCTGTGCTATGCGGCTGCTTCCCACTAGCTATCTATATTACATTTGGTAGTGTATATATGTCCATGCCACTCTCTCACTTTGTCCCAGCTTCCCCTTCCCCTTCCCCATATCCTCAAGTCCATTCTCTAGTAGGTCTGCGTCTCTATTCCCATCTTGCCCTTAGGTTCTTCATGACCATTTTTTTTTTCTTTTTTTAGATTCCATATATATGTGTTAGCATACGGTATTTGTTTTTCTCTTTCTGACTTACTTCACTCTGTATGACAGACTCTAGGTCCACCCACCTCACTACAAATAACTCAACTATGCTCAACATCATTAATCATTAGAGTAATGCAAATCAAAACTACAATGAGATATCATCTCACACCGGTCAGAATGGCCATCATCAAAAAATCTACAAACAATACATGCTGGAGAGGGTGTGGAGAAAAGGGCACCCTCTTGCACTGTTGGTGGGAATGTAAATTGATACAGCGACTATGGAGAACAGTATGGAGGTTCCTTAAAAAACTAAAAATAGAACTACCATAGACTCAGAAATCCCACTACTGGGCATATACCCTGAGAAAACCATAATTCAAAAAGAGTCATGTACCACAATGTTCACTGCAGCTCTATTTACACCAGGACATAGAAGCAACCTAAGTGTCCATCAACAGATGACTGGCCACTTTTTAAAGAACTGTTTCTTTCACAGATTCTTCCATATCACTTAACCTTTTAGCTTTATTTTGTTTTTGCTTTGTTCTGTTTTTTAAATTCAGCCCTCAGCCCAATCATCATTACTTAAATTTCACAGAAAATGTAATTCATATGCCTAAGTATTTTCTGGAAACTTATGCTTGGATATCCTACAGGCAACTAAAACTCAAAATGGTGAAGGAGTTTGGAATGCACTACCTCAAAATATGTTGATTTGGCATAATGACTATTTTGCGTTGAATGTACTTGAAAAGCAGATGTAAGAAAGACACTCTGAACTTCCTTCTTTTCCTTACAAGTAGATTAAATTCCCAGGTAAAAGATGTCTTCTCTATACCAGAAGGAAAGAAACATTTTCATCACCAAGGATGGGAAGTCAAGACCAAGAAATATCTGTACAAACAAACCTTATTAAAATAAGTTTTATCCTCCTAGTCCCTTCTCCATTGATTAACTACCCCAGCCCAAGCCCCTTTGCTTTGTCACGTTTTCACAAATTCCTACTCTTTGTCCAACTCAATGTAAGCATTCAACTCTCCTTCTCTGGATCTTCGTATTTCTGGTGAAGGTCCCCATGTATATGTTAAAAAAAAAATTAAAACTTGTATGGTTTTGGGACTTCCCTGGTGGTGCAGTGGTGAAGAATCCACCTGCCAATGCAGGGGACATGGTTTCAAGCCCTGGTCCAGGAAGATCCCACATGCCACAGAGCAACTAAGCCTGTGTGCCACAACTACTGAGCCTGCGCTGTACAGCCTGTGAACCACAACTACTGAAGCCCGCGTGCTACAACTACTGAAGCCTGTGTGCCTAGAGCCCGTGCTCTGCAACAAGAGAAGCCACTGCAATGAGAAGCCCGCACACCACAACAAAGAGCAGCCCCCGCTCACCACAACTAGAGAAAGCCCACATGCAGCAGTGAAGACCCAAGGCAGCCAAAAATAAAATAATTAATTAAAAAAAAAACTTGTATGGTTTTCTCCTGTTAATCTGTCTTATGGCAGTTTAATCTTAAGTACTTACTAAGAGAGTAAAGAAAAAGACTTTCCTCCCCTACACTGACTAAACTTAATTCTCCATTTTTCCCTCTTGAAACTGGCTCTTTATCCTTTAATTCTTGTCTTGGTACATGGCACCTCTATCACCCATAAAGTCAACTTTGATTCCTCCCTTTTTATTTATCCTTCACCCTGAATCAGACATCATGTCCAGCCCTTTCACACTGTGCCACTGCCACTTCCTTGCTGTAGATAGGCCTTACAATTTCTTACCAGGATTAGTACTATAGCTTCTGATCAGTCTTTAACTTCTTTCTCACCATACCCTTCTCCCCCACCACATAAAGTGATCATTAAAACTAAAATACAGTCTTATCGTTTCCTGAGCTTAAAATCTGTAATGCTCTTGTCTCATGCACAAATTCTTCCAGGTTAAAATTTCTAAGTTTGGAGTCAACCTGATATAACCCTTTCCCACTCTTCCCATATCATATCTCTTCCCTGTTTATATGTTACCTATGAATCTTTCACATACAGCTAATCTTTAATATTCACAGATTCCATATTTGAGAATCTGTCTACTTGCTATAATTTATTTGTAACCCCAAAATCAATACTCACAGATCTTTCACAGTAATTCATGTATATTTGAGTTCCTGAATGTACAAGTTCCCTGTGAAGGTCAAAAAGGTGATGTTCTGCTTTGTTTCAGCTCTATTACTGTAAAAATGTTTTCTCTTCACCATCTCTTTAGTGCTATGTTTTCTGCATTTTTGTGCTTTATTTGGTGGTGATTTGCTGTTTGAAATGGACCCCAAGCATAGTGCTATCTAGTATTCCTAAGTGCAAGTAGGCTATTATGTGCCTTACAGAGAAAATGTGTCTGTAATTCAGAAGTCAAGAGCAAGTTTCATTCAAAAAACAAGTGATAGCTCTGTTGCCTTTGAGTTCAATGCTAATGAATCAACAGTACATGTTAAATAATGTGTCTTTTAAAAAAATACACATAAACAAGGCTACATAATTTTAACTTGTATCCATAAATAGCATTGTTATTTTTAAACATATTAGAGATAAAACAAGAAGTTATGTTAATGTTATAAATTAAGATTTCAGCACAAAAGAAAAGAGATACAGTATAAAATCACATGAGTTATGAAAAATATCTATAGTCTTATAAGTGATTTTGGAATATCAGAAAGATTTAATAGTTAATTTTTATATTTCTAAAACAAATAACTATTCTCAAGCTCCATTCATTGAAAAATCATAGAAAAATTACAACCCAGTCTACAAATGATGACATTCAGCAGTAATTAGCACCACTAACACCCAGATTTGGGTCTTTATGTATGATGTCCCACTAAAAGGAACCAGGACTCTTGAAGAAATGGTTGGTTATAGGTCTGGGGCAAGAAAAGTACAAGATGGTTCAGAAGCATCTTGTGCCAGAAACAAAGGAAGCTATCCAATATCACTGGAATCCAGTAAAATTCCAAACAAAACTAACTAAACAAAACTAGGGAACCACTGAAAGTGTTCCCACTGGCCTAACATGTAGAAGAGCTATAGTATCAAAGAAAATAATAACTGCAATGATTGAAACCGCACGTTACTTTAAAGTCCATGAGTATATTTAAAAAGAACAAACCTTACTTGTTATCTTTACCTTTGGTGATTGCTAGGAGACAAACTCTTCATTCTACACCAGGGGTTGGCAAACTTCCTGTAAAAGACCACATAACAAATATTTGAGAATATGGGGTCCATATCCAGTCTCTGTTTCGTCTTCCCCTTCTCCTCCTTCTCTTCCTCCTCCTTCTTCTTCAACAAGGCTACATAATGTGTCTGTTGCATATTCTTATTTTTATTAATACCCAGTGAAAAATGTAAAAGACAATCTTAGCTTAAGGGCCATACAAAAAGAGGCACGGGCCATATACAGTACATAGGCTATAGTTAGCCAACACCACTTCTAATATAAGTCAAGGTAAATATGACAAATTTAGTCCAGATTCCTTGTAGAAACTGTACTTTACAGTAATCAAGTAACTGATGAGGAAAATTTCTTTATAGAAGTCCAGCTAATGAGACTAATGATATCAGAAATAATGATAGAATTTTTAAAAGCCATATTTAGTATACTGTAAAGAAATAATAGATCTAAGCAATGATCATTACACTAAAACGGAATTAGGTAAATAGATGAATTAGGTTAGCGTCACTTTAATCCACAGGTTCCCAAACTTTGTCACTTATTAGCATCACCTGGGGAATTTTAAAAACTACTGAGGCCTTACTCTCAGCCCTGGATATTCAGATTTAATTGGTATGGCTTGCACCTGGGTCTCAAATAGTATCACAACTCCTCTGATCAATCTTCACATCATTAAAAGTGGAACAATCTGATATTGTGTGCTTCCTGATGAGATGTAACAGGAAATGCACAGCATTACCAAAATACGTAGCGCTGCCACCTATGCATTACACACAAAAAAGACATCTAAGAAGATGTGCTATTTTAATATCACTGCCCATTTTATATTCCACCACTTGAAGTAAGTTTCATTAACCACCATAGGTCTAAAAAGGCTATTTAAAAGCAGTGGTCATTATAAGATGAGAAAGTTTTTCTTTTCTATCCATTGACTTCATTCAAATTTTAAGTGGACAACAAATCTATAATTCAGTAAGACTAAATTTTTCTAATCTCATTGTATGTTGCTCACATCTAAAATTTTCTTGTAATAAGTGTTTCTGATATATTTAAATTGATCTATCTGTATGATTTTTAAAAACTGATCAAAGTCCATATTTTCTTTTAGAAGAATCTCTCTCTCTACCTACATCTAATCCTTTTCAAACCAGGTATTATTTTAGTTTTAACTGTACTTAAATACAATCTGATCAAAAAATTCAATTTGAATTTACAGGAAAATTTACAATTTTGTATCTACAAAAGGATTCCTGTATAAAATAAGCTTTTTTATTGAGAATATCTTATGAATCATGCAATCTTTATCTTTTGAGATTTAGTCTTTCCAAATAAAATATTGCATAATGAAATGGTCACTCATGCTGCTCTTTCGTTACTGGTTGTTCCCTGATTTTGAAAGTAAACTTGTTATTTTGGGAGTAAGTTGTGGGTAAGGAAATAATTGCTGTGCTTCCTTGTTTTTTTCCTATATGTTTAATTTACTTTAGCTTTTATTAATTTTAATGGATAAATTAAATGTCTTTGACAAAATGTTTATTCACACTTAAAATGATAGTTTCATCTGTATATTTGGAAGGGAATGCAAAAATAAAAAATTCTGGGGAATTATATAATAGTAAGGGGTCAGGGGTATGGGTTGGGAGAGATACTTTTCTAATTGTCTAGTATGGGTTATTTTCCTTCATTTTACTGAGAACTGAGCGGATCCTTTCCATCAATTTCACTCAGGTGTGTTTCTTTCAATATTTCCTCCCCTACATTGTTTCTGGACTTGTGAAATTTCTTGATTTATCCTCTATTTTCCTCTCCCAAATTTTCTCAGATATACTGCATGTCTTTGTCTCTTTATGAGGATTACTTGATTTTATCTTGTATATCACAACTTGATTCATTTTATTATATAATTCGTTATTATTTCTTATTTTAATTTCATTCATACTTTTAATTTCCAGTAATATTTCTGTTTATTTGAAGCACTATTTTTCAGTAGCCTTTTTCTGTTTAAGGGATGTCACATGAATATTAAGAGCCCAATTTATCAAATAATCTGTGTTCAACTCCAAACTCTAAAATGTATGTGTTTGACCTTGTGAAAAATAAGGATAAAAATAGTTCCCAGATCTATGATTTTTAGATCTTTATGATCTATGAGGTTTACATATATTCATACTTACAAATCACTTAACACTGGCCAGCACATAGTAAGCCCTCAATTAATATTAACTATTATTCTAATTATTTGTCTGTGGTTATACTAATTAAAAACTTGAAACAAGTGTGTTTTCTTTTCCTTGAATTATTTTTTTTTTCCAGGTTGATTTCTTTGCCTTGGTCCCTTCCATTCAGGCTTTTTCTTCTCTTTATCTGATGATCCGTGGTAGCTTGTTCATGTTTGAAAATGAAGGGTTAGGTTAATTACCTAAGTAGCTGGTGTGCTTTTCTTCTGCCTTGATTTAGGTAAATTTCTCCAAAGAACCTGTTTTTAAATGGAGAACAGCTGAGGGCTCTCATCCTTACTTACTGTCGATGAGGATTCAACGGGATGTGAGTCTGCAGCTAGCCGAAAGGCCAGAGTCTCCACCCTTAACAGAACAGGAAGAGATCTGCACTTGGCATTTGGGGACTTCAGTGTATTTCACTCTCAGATTAAGTTTGTCTTTGCTTTTATCCAGCTTTATGTGTGGTAGTCTAGACTCCAGAGCTACTTTAAGGTCTACTTTGCAGATTTGTTGCTTTGCAACCCCCATATTTGTATAACTCCCTTGGCAGACGACTCATTTTGCTTCCAGAGAAATTCTTGGTTTGCAGGCTGAGGGCAAAACCCACTGGGCTCATCTGATTCAGCTCTTCAGAATGAAGTTCCCTTTCTAAACTCTGATGATTAGCCTAAGGCCTACTCAAAATTTTGAGTTTATTGACTCCCAACTTGAAGCTTCTTAAGGGCCCTGATGCTCTTAGTTTATGTTTTGAGCTGCAATACTCTTTCTTCCATTTCTCCTGTAATTCAATTCCATTTGTTTTACATCTTCAAGCATTTTCTCATGATTTCTAGATTGCTTAGGGTTCCTTTTTATGTTTTCTAAAACCATTATATTATAGTCCATTTCATATATGTATTTTGGTCTTATACAGTTAACCTTTGGATAGATGGAATATGCTGAATTTGTATGCTGAGTTTGACACTGCAGTCAAGTCCTAACTAACAATGTATAATAGACCTCTGTGTTTCTTTACCTTTCTTATTTTTTGCTAGCTTCCTTGTCATACTTTTCATTGCTTTCTTTAATCCTTCTACTCAAACGTATTCTCCTCAATCTCTACAAGCTCCCTTCCTGCTTTTCTTTAAGAAATTGATATGCACAATCACAGACAACTCAACTTCACTCCCATCCTACAGGCCAATTTATCTACATTACCCTATTGTAATACTTCTCTCTATCCTCAGTACTTGAGGGGCCTTCCCCATGGAGGCCAATTCCTGCTTCTGAGCTCTTGGTTCCACCTCCTTTCTTGTAAAGAAGCACGCAACAATGCTGATCTGCTCTCTTCTCTATCAGCTCCATTGTTCAAGTTCCTCCTGTTCTAAATAACTTTCTCTCTACTCTTCAGTTCTAAGTACTGTTTGTTCATTCATTCTCTCCCTCTCTCTCTCTCTTCCCTTCTCTCATCCTCTCTCCCTTTTTAGGGGAATTCTTTTGAGTGAAACCTAGCAGTCATCTTTCCCATTCATCATTTTGACAATCTTTCTACTGATTTTGTCTTATATATATTTTTAATCATATTTTCCCATTGTCCATTGTGGCGTGGTCTTACTAGGACTTCTTCTTAAATAGTGGCTTTTTAACAAAGTTCTTCTTCTTTGTTCTACCTTATTTATACCTAAGATACTAACAACCTTATGCTGTTTTCTCTGCCAGATATTTGCTTCTTGACCTGATCTCTATTCTAACCTTTAGGAAAAAAAAAATAATAATAAAAATAAAATATATATATATATATATATACCTAGTGAATAACCACTTGGATGTCTCATGTGTAACCCAAACTCAAATAATCATTCACTACTCTCTCCTTCCTCTCAACCAACGTCTCAGTATTCTTCCTGCATTTCCCATATTACTTAATGACACCTCCATCAATATAACACCCAAGATAGGGACTTGGGGAGCCAGTCAGGCTACATCTTAATCCTACTAGCCATATCTAACTTTTCATCACTTACATATGATTTAAAAAGTGGTCCCCTTTTGTTCCATTTGTATTTATATTGATTTAGCTTGGATCCTTACTACTTATCACCTGAGTAACTGCAACAGAGTCCCATGTGATTCATGCATGGATTTTACCCCCCCCCAAACTTTGCAACACATTCAAATCAATGAGTCTAAAACACAAATCTGATTATATCATCCCTTTAAAAAAATCATCACTTAACAAGGTCATTGTGATCTGCTATTAAGGGCTCATCATCTGTCATGAACTCCTTCACACTTCACTCATTGTTTGAACTGATTTTCTCTTTTTTATACACATAAACACACACACACACACACAGATGGAGGAGATAGAGGAGAGAAGGTACTATATCATTTCATACTTCTGCTCCTTTGTTCATACTGTTTCCTCTCCCTAGAAGGGACTTCCTTTCATTTCTAGTTTGGTTAGAACATATAATACATTTAGACTCAGCTCGTGTATCACTTCCTCAAGGAGGAGTTTTCTGATTTTTTTTCTTTTTTAGACTTAATTAAATACATCTTCCTCACCTGAATTACTATAGTAGATTTAAATTATTTTTGTCTCATTTCCCCATGAAACTGTAATTCTCTTTGGGTAGGGATGGTATCATATTCACATTACTTTCCTTAAGTTCTTGGTTCAGTAGTGAGGTAGGTGGTGGGCCCTTAACAGGGGTGGGCATTTTGAATTGAACAAATATATGTACTATATATTGCCTTGGGAAAAATACATAGTTGAAGTGTTTTAAGGCTTAGATTTAAAAAACATGGTATGATAAATGGAATAATCTTTATACTTATTAGTTTTTCTTCCTTTGATTATGGATATTTTAATAATAGTATATTATTTGTCTCACAGGTGGTGATACTGTAATATTAAAAATAAAGTGAAATTGGAGTCTGCTAAACATTATTTATCAACCTATATATTTAAATACACTACTTTCCAAAGATAAAATTAATAAATGTTTTCACATTTAAAAATTTGACATGGGGAGCAAATCTAACATAATATAAACTATTAATAATCATTTTGATAGAAATCAATTGGTTTGAGGGTTTACGTACCACATAGATATTATCTCAGATGACTTTGTTATTCTCCTCTTACTTGAAATTCTGTGAAATGGAGTACAATATCTGGTGTTTTCTTTCGTTTTGATTTCCGTTTTTATATTTTTCTAAATCAATGAATTACCTATTTTTAATAAATGGCTGCTTCAACTAAGGTATTTTTAAAATCTGGACTCTGTGACATTCCACAAAGTTAAACACTATAATTATCCAGTTGAAAGATTATCTCTTGAAAGGCATAAAGACATAAATCCTTCTATCTATTTGCAGTGTTCCATTTGAGGATCTCTTCATAATCTGGACTACATCTTCCCACCATGACCCCATGGCCTAATAGACACCAGAGAGCTAGACCATCATCTTGCTAGATTGACATGTATATTAGGAGAAGAGACACTCTTTAATCTATAACCCTACAGTATATCATATTTCCATTTATATTGTGTCACTACATTTTATTGACGCTTCCTGATTTGTTCAAATAAGTTATGCTCTCATGCCAAAAATGACTGCACTGTCTCTGTTTTTACTGGTTTACCATTTTCTCTAGGGAACTAAGAGGCATACTTCTGAGATTGCTGTTAAGTGAAAGTTAATACTGGATCCTGAGTGAAAAAGTTAAAAGTTTGAAAAAAAAAGAAAGAAAAAAGAAAAGCTTGCTTTCCTGTTTTTATTTTCTACCTCTAGTTCTTTAATCTGACTGTTCAAGTTCCTACAAATTAAAAATGAAATATGTTATATGACCTTTATAAGTGTGTCCAAATCAGGAGATTCAAGTGAAGAGTCACTTACATCCAGAGAGAATTAGTTCATCCAAAGGATAAATTTGCTGAAACGTGATTATATGGAATTAGACAGGATTTTGGCTAAGGAAATGTCTTCTTGAATATGAGTTTTCACATATTTTAGTCTATGGATCATTTTAGGGACACCAAAGATCCCCAGAATGGGCTGACTTATTGAATATTGTTTTCTTCAAGCAGAGTCAAGCTGGTTTCTACTTCTCTAAGCCTGTAATTCTAGTGACTACAGAATAACAACTCTGCTATGATTAGAGATTTACCATCTTTAAATCACTTCTGGTGACTGTGATACATCTATGATGAATTAGAAGGCCACCAACCTTGGCAATAGACAGACTTGTATTTGCCCTCTGATTATATCATTGATTGTTATATGAAAGCCTCTTTTTGTTGTTGTTGTTGTTGTTGTTGTTTTGCAGTACGCGGGCCTCTCACTGGTGGCCTCTCCCGTTGCGGAGCACAGGCCCCGGAAACGCAGGCTCAGCGGCCATGGCTCACGGGCCCAGCCGCTCCGCGGCATGTGGGATCTTCCCGGACCAGGGCACGAACCCGTGTCCCCTGCATCGGCAGGCAGACTCTCAACCACTGTGCCACCAGGGAAGCCCCATGAAAGCCTCTTTGATGTTAAATTCCAAAAGGAAAAAAAATCACCTATTTCACAGTGTTATTGACAGCATTAATGTAAAAATCAACAGTTCCTGTACATAGTAGGAGATAACAAATACTTGTTCTCCATTCCCTGTAACGCTTCATCTTTCTTTTTTCTCCAAAACCTCAGCCTCTTCTCCTTGACATCTTTGGACTAGGACCTGAAAAACAATGAAGATATTTTTCTGTTCCTTTGGTAATCTTTGTGTTGAAATAATATCTTCACTGCTGGTAATCATCTTGAGTGAGTTTTGTCCAACCAGTCTGAAACTGAATTTCAAAAAACAAAATAAAACCTTTTGATTGCCTTATTTTATTAATTCAGATAACAGAATAGTTAAAGGACAGCCAAATAATTACCTCATTAAAAATCATGAGAGCTTTAGTAGTACTTTTTAATCTCCACCTCTGATTAAATATGGAACAGAGGAGTAATGAAGAGAAAATAAAGTTGATGTTTCTAAACTTAAAAGTAAAGATTCTCTTCCTTTCCTGAGAATGGTAATTAAGAATTTAAAAATATATAATTTTAAAATGGATGATATTTTACTGGAAAAAGACCTAGAAAGTCCTCCTCTAGCACATAAAATCATCACTGCCAATTAAATATTTTTATACTTTAATAAACTTTATTAAAATACAATATACATACATAAAAGTGTACATTTCATAAGTGTACAGAGCAGATTATAACAAAATAAACACATATATATCCATCAATGTGTTAAAATTAAAAAATATAAAATATTTATTAATTTAATATAGCAATAATAAAATCATTAAATGTAACACAAATATTGAATTTTATGTAAAATAACTATATTTTCCCAAACAAAATGTAAGAAGTATCATTATTTACATTTTTCAAATTTCTTTAATATGTGTATTAATAGAAGAAAGTTGGATTTTTATATCAGTCTCTGCATTTTTTGCTACATGTTGTTCAGCTGAATATTTTGAAGGACATGTAATTTCATGCAAATATGTAGTTGGAAAAGAAAGGCTGTTTAAATATCTTTTCAGTTAATTGTGCATATATTTAACTTTGACAGTACAGAAAATCTCTACAAGTGGTAATTTCTTAAAGGTAAGTTAGAATGTGGAATTGAAACTGTACTAATCCATCGCCCCTCATACCTCTCCAACTTCCACCCCTAGATACAACAAATATCTTATTTATGCTATTTTATATTAATTTTACCTGTTTGGGGACTTCATATAAGTGGAATCAGACTCTGAATGCTTGTGAGAGAACAGGAGTGAAAATGGCAAATAACATCTTAGCATTATTATGAAAACAGTTTTGCCTTTGTAGACCACCTGCAAGGGCCTCAGGGACCATTAGGGTTTCCCCAACCACCCTCTGAGAACAACTATGATGTACAATATTTCATTATGTGAATACACATAATTCTAAAATCTTTTCTATTAATTAGTAAATATTTAGGTTGTTTATTGAAAAGATTATCCTTTCCGCTACTGTTCTTTTGTCTACTTTTGTTTTATTTGCATCTATTTCTGGGTTCTAGTCAATATAATACTGTGTTGCCTTAGCTATCTAATACTATAACAAGATAACAGAATCTTACTTATTATGGTTTTATAATAATATTAGATATGGTGTAAACTAAATCCTCCAATTTTTTCCTTCAATATTTTCTTCTTTATTTTTGGCTTTTTGCAATTCAACATTAAGTTTTGAATCTAAAATATCCCTGTGATTTGTTGTTTTCTCTATGGACTCTTACAAAAAATTGGTTAGATTCATTCCTAGGTATCTTATGTTCTTTGACATTATAGTTAATAGGACTTTAAAATATTTTCAGCCTCTGATTGTGCTGGTTTATGGAAATACAATGAATATTTCTATCATGTGAACTTGTTAAATTTACTTGTTTATTTTAATAATTAAGTACAGATTGTTTATCTCATGCAAATTCACGTCGTCTGAAATGACAATTGTATTTCTTCTTTTCCATTATTTCTTTTACTTGTTGTATTGCATTGGCTAGAAATAACCTCAAGTAAAATGTTAAATAGAAGTAATGATATTATATAGTACTGCCTCATTCCCAAACTCAAGCAGAAATGTTTCATTGTTAATAACTCATCAAGGAATTGATTAATTAACTTAATTTTATCATTAAGTGTGTGTTTGCTGTAGAGTTTTGTAAGAAAGTTCCTTTATTTTCCTGTTTTACAAAGATTATTATGTAATGAATGTGAATATTATCAAATTCCTTTCCTGCACCTAAAATACTAGTTTCATTTTTGTATCCTTGTAATATAGTAAATTGTATTAATGAACTTTTAAAAGAAATTTGCATTCCTAGGATAAATCCAACTTGGTTGTGATTTTACATGCATACATGCGCACACGCGTGCACTCACACACCATGAATTTGAATTGCCAATGTTGCATTTAGAATTTTAAAATCTATATTTGTGAGAGAGTTTGGCTTGGAACTTGCCTTTCTTACTTTGTCTGGTTTTGGTATCAAGACGCTGTAGTCTTAAACCAAGTTATTAAGTGTCACTTTTATTTTTGTGTGAGTGTGTGTAAATTAGAATTATTTTGTTGGAGGTGGAAGGGTGGATTAATTTCTTATTCAACATCTTTATTATCTTTTTTGTTTATTCATTTAGGTAAATATATACATAATAAAATGTCTATATCTTCAGTGTTAAGTTCCTTGAATTTTAGTAACATTATATACCCAACTTTATATTCCTTTGTGTCCTTTCCTAGTAACTCCTTATTTCTTATTTCTGTCTCCTTAGATTAACTTCACCTGTTCTTGGACTTCATGTAAGTGGAATAATATAGAATATATTCTTTTGCATTTGCCTTCTTTCTTTCAATGTAATGTTATTGAAATGCATCCATGTTATTGCATATATGAGTAGTTTATTCCTTTTTATCACATAATCTTATTCCGCTATATGAGTATATCACAATTTATCCATTATCTGCTAATGGACATTTGGATTCTGTCCAGTTTATGGCTATAATGAATAAGACCATTATGTAAATTTTTGTGAAGGTCTTTGTGTGGACATATTTTTTTGGGTAAATACCTAGGAAAGGATTGTTGGGTCATTGATAAATGTGTGTTTAACTTTATAGGACACTTGAAATCAGGTTTTCAAAGGTGTTGTATCATATTTTACTCCCATACAATGTATGCATACTCCAGCTGCTTTACATCTTCCAACATTTGGTAATGTCAGGTTTTGTTTTGTTTTGTTTGGCTTTCAAATGTGTTAAATGAAATCTCATTGTGGTTTTAATTTGCATTTACCTGATGCCTAATTTTGTTAGCATACTATTATGAATTTTTGGCCAATCAAAAATCTTTTGCAAACTGTCTGTTCAAGACTTCTATCCATTTCTAGTTGTGTTGCTTGTCTTTGTTTTTTTATTACTGACTATTAGAAGTATTTTTGATGTATTATCCTTAAAAGTCCTTTGAAAGATGTATGTATTATGAACACTTTCTAATGACCTATAGCTTGTCCATTAATTTCTTAATGGTATATTTTGATGAATAGAAATTTGTAATTTTGATGAAGTTCATTTAAATTTTTTCATTGTTGAATTTTTTTAACCTGTAAAAAAAAATTGCCTGCTTAAAAATTCATGAAGTTATTCTCCTGTGTTTCCTTTTAGAAGTTTCATGGATATATATTTTTAGTTTAGAAGTGTATTTTGAAAGTACAATAATTCCATTTTACTGTAGTGTCCATTATTCTTATTGAGAAGTTACTGATTAGACTCTTTGTTCCTTCTTTGATGCTAATATGTATTTTTTTCTGATTGCCTCAAATTTATGTATTTCATTTTAAGCTAATGCATATGAATTGTATGTAATGAAAGCAGATGTGATTTTCTTTATTATTTCTCTTACTTGGGTTGATGTAGTACAGTTTCAATCTGTGGCTTGTTATCTTTTTTCTTCTTTGGAAAATTCTTGGCCATTTATCTCTTCAAATGCTGTTTCTTCCCAATTCTATCTTTTCTCCTCCTTTGTAAAACCAATTACACATATATTATCCTTTTAAAAAACTCCCTTTCATATGTTTTATTTTTTTTGCATGTAATTTCCATGCTCACATCCGTTTATAACTGTAGGATGGATATATTCTTCTACTTTATCTTCCAGTTTGTTAAGTCTCTCTTCCACCTTATATAATCTCATCTATTAATTTCTTAGATTCAGTTATTTCATTTTTTCAATTTTTAATTTTGCTGTGAGTTCATTTTTTATGTTTCCTATTTTGTGATGATATCTTCTATTTAGCAAAATTGTTCAAATCTGGTCTTTAGTCCTTGTGAAATCTGACTCCTGTGATGTAGATCAAGAGTCCTATCTGAAAACCTGTTGGATTTATTAGTATCCTCTTCTTTAGGTGTTCCTAATTCTACTGAAAGAACTGCTTAGCTACTCAGCTTCTCACTTTTACCTTTCAGAATAAAAATTTGCCTTAAGAAGAGGGGGAAAATTCTTAACTTATTCTTACTTTCTCTTCTTTGGTATTTGGCCTTGAAATTCTAGTTCTCCAATGACTCAATAAGATATTTCAATTATAAGATAGGTGTGAAACACCCAGGTACTTTCGTCCAAAATTTATATTTTAAATTTCTGATTTTTTCAGTTGTCAATATAATATAAAAGAACTGAAATGGTTGAATAAGTTAGAGAGTGTGAGGAAAGAAAATATAGTTCAATTAATTAGAAAAATTAATTAAAATAAAAGGCAATATGTTTTGCAATCTTTGAATTTTTAAGTTAATTTGCTTTCTGATAAATTTGCCAGTCTATAAAACTTATAACCTATCTAATTATATTTCAGTTGCCTTTAATCTAGATATTCACATTTTGATCAATTTAGTACTAGAAAATATATTTCATAACCCATTCAAACCAAATATATACTAAATAAATACCCATCTTAAAATGGATATTTATATAAGAAATCTATATTGAAGTTTAAAAAAATAAATATATAAATCAAATAAATACAGAATAAATATATAGATCCTTTAAAATATTTATTCCATATCACAAACATAAAAGTCATTATTATTTGCTTATTATTTATATATTATTATGGTATAATAATATAAGTGTTAGAACATGGTCCCACATTTTTTGATATTTCCCCCATGGAGAGGTGGATTCTAGCTTTTCTTGGTGTGTCTGTCTATGCTTGTGACTACTTCATCCACAAGAATATAACAGAAGTTAACTCTATGTGACTTTCCAAGTTAGGTAATAAAAGACTAAATGGTTTTCACCTTTTGCTGGAACACTCACTCTTAGAAGCATGTCATCACATAAGAAGTCTAACTACACTAAAAATTCCATGAAATGAGTAAGCCAAACCAAATGAAGAAGGCTGTGTAGCTGTTTTGTTCCATAATTTCAAATCATCCTATGCATTGAGTCCTTTCAGTCCAGGTGCCAGACATACGAGTGAAGAAGCCTCCAGATCATTCCAATCTAATCATTTGAGTTACTCCCAGTTGTTCTGGCCTTTCCAGCTGAGATTTGAAATATTGTGATTCAGAGGCAAGCTATCCTCCTCACCCTGCTCTGTTTTAAATCTTGACCTATAATACCATAAGCAAAATAAAATGATTGTGTTTTGTTATTAAGATTTGGTGACTTGTTATTTTAAAAAGTAGAAAACCAGAACATAATTTGGGAGTGGAACCAAAAATCTGGGGAGTTTCATAAAAAAATCTATGACATTCTGGTTTGGGGACCAAATATATGAAAGCCTGCCAGTCCTTGAAGAGCTTGTTTATGCAAGATTGAAAGAAACTGAGGAAAATGTTACTGGAAGCTCTAGAAAAATGAATTTTTATCTTTGACAGTCTTTCTAGCCTGCAAAAGGATCTCAAAGTAAGAAAGACCTCAGGAAAAAGATCAAATCTGGAATGCTGCCCAAAAAACATGGCCTCAGGGTGTAAATGAAGGCAAAGTTTGAGAGAAAAATTCTTTGTTGAGGTCTCAGAGGGATTTAAAGTGCTTTCTCATAGATGTTTCAGAAACACATAAGGTTTTCTAAGGATCTTATGCTTAGGCCTTGCAGATACTGTTAGATAGTAAGAGTTGTAAGACTCTTTAGGGCTTTTCATACAGCAGTCTCAAAGTTGTGGAACCTAAAGTAGTGAAAGGCTTAAGTGGAAGATATTTGTAGTGATGACTTTTGTCTAAGGAATTGAATTACAAATTATGCATTAAAGAGATAATGTTTTTAAAGGAATCATACCAGTCTGCACTGAAGGGGATAAATACGATACAAAAGAAAAAGTGTTCTTTATATGCTTACACTACTGTGAGCAATAAACTCAAATGTGAACATGAACAAAGTAGAGCCACACGGTGCAGAGAATTATTTTCAGGAAAGAAGACTAAGCCCTAATTAAGTAACTGGCTTGTGGGGGTGCCTGGTTTATAAAACTGCTATGGACAAATAACTGTTGTGTACCTTCTCTTTTCCTCTATTTTTTTAAGATATAATTTATGTATAACATTATATTAGTTTCAAATGTAAAAAATAATTATTTGATGTGTATATATTACAAAATGATCAACACAATAAGTCTAGTTAACATTCATCATCAAACATTGTTACATTTTTTTCTTGTGATGATAACTTTTAAGATCTACTTTAAGATTTAGTTTTGAAAATAATGTCTGTTGAGGTGATTTTATTATGGTCAATTTTATGTGTCAGCTTAGGGATGCCCACATAGCTAGTAAAACATTATTTTTGAGTGTGTCTGTGAGGGCGTCTCTGGAAGACATTAGACATCCAAATTAGTAGACTGAGTAAAGAAAGTGCCTTCACCAAAGCCCTGGGGGCTGATCTAATCTGTTGAGGGTCTGCATAGAACAGAAAGATGGAGGAAGGATTTTAGCTGAGATATCCATCTCCCCCTACCTTTGGACATCAATACTCCTGGTTCTTGGGCTTTTGGACTCAGACCAGGACTTTCCACTATTGGCCTCAGAATTCTCTGACATTCAGACTTGTACTGGATTACAGGCATACCTCAGAAATATTGCAGGTTTGATTCAAGACCACTGCAATAAAGCGAATGTGGCAACAAAGCAAGTCACACAGATTTTCTGGTTTCCCAGTGCATATAAAAGTTACTTTCCACTATAATGTATTCTATTAAGTGTGCAAGAGCATTATGTCTAAAAAATCATGAATATACCTTAATTTAAAAATAATGCTGTTGGAAAAATGGCGCCAATAGACTTGCTTGATGGAGGGTTGCCACAAACTTTAATTTATAAAAAACGTAATACTTGCAAAGCACAATAAAGCAAAGTGCAATAAAAAAAGGTATGTCTGGGCTTCCCTGGTGGCGCTGTGTTTGAGAGTCCGCCTGCCGATGCAGGGGACACGGGTTCGTGCCCCGGTCTGGGAAGATCCCACATGCCGCGGAGCGGCTGGGCCCGTGAGCCATGGCCGCTGAGCCTGCGCGTCCGGAGCCTGTGCTCCGCAACGGGAGAGGCCACAACAGTGAGAGGCCCGCGTACCAAAAAAAAAAAAAAGGTATGTCTGCCCACCACTGGTTTTTCTGGTTCTCTAGTTTACAGGTGGCAGACTGTGGGACTCCTCAGCTTCCATAACTGTATGAGCCAATTACAAAGTCGATATACATAGATCGCCTATTGGTTCTGTTTCTCTGGAGAACCCTGGCTAATACACCTATGCTGTCTCACCAAAGAATATTGGATGTGGTAGTAATGATAGGAGGCAGGGGCTGATCAAGATGAACTGTACCTAAAGAATTACAACTTAGGAACTTCATCTGTATTTGGATCTGATTTAAATGATGGCATTCATGACCATGGTCTTGATCTTATACGGCCATTGGATAAAATTTTTGGAAGATCTTGGAAGGAATTTAGTGCATTTGCTTATGGGAGGTATATAAATAATTTATGGTAAGAGGCATACTGGCATAAGTTTAAAAGATGAGAGCAAATTCTTTGATATTTCTTCCATAAGGAAATTGAATCTTGAATGGGCTATGACTGTTTTAGCCAATAGAGCATGACAGAAGTAATACTATTGACTTTTGAGGCTGTTATAAAAGATCAGGCACCTTGTTTCTTAGATAACTCACTCTTGGAGTCCTGAGTCACCTGGATTATTTGCATATAGAGAGAATACTACCTGCTTTAACTTCTAATTAACCTCCAAGCCTAATGTCAAGATTTTATGATTTTCATATTAAATCAATATATAATTATATATTATCATCTAGCTCTCTATTTGCCTTAAAATTCTAGTAATTATCATATTCCCTATCAGTTGATACAGGTTTATGGCTGGCTAATTCTTACCAATGTAAAAACAAAGCAAAAATAGGATGTCATGTACATTAACTTGAGAATATATTTTAAAATGGTTATTATTCTTGTTTCTGGAAGTAGGTAAGAGGCTAAAGTGCTGGTAGATAAGAAAGGAGAATCATTAAATAAAGGCAAAAAAGAGCCTAGACCAAATATGAATTTCAAGGATATAAGCTCCTGTGGTTTCCATTTAGAGGTAGAGGATACAAGAGAATATATGATGAATATGCCAAGATTACTACTAAATGGCTGATTGTCTTACTAATTTATCTTTATTTTGTCCAAAGTTTAATTTGCCCAGATTTAGGTATAGATAACTCATAAAGTAAGAGTCTATTGTTTATCTACTCAATTATCCTTTTGAGTTTTTGTTTGAACTTCATTTATTTTAGGAACCACTTTATATGTTTTGGTTCGTGGCTCCTGTTACATTGAATTTTAAGTAATTCTTTGTGCTGAAAGTAATAGGGACTTTAATTTTCCATAGATTTCAATGTATTGTGTTAAAGATTTATTAAATGAATTTTAAAAACAAGTGCTTTGACTTTACAGGACCATGCTATTTGTGGACTAACATTGAGTTGCTATAGGAAGTTTTAACTTCCTTAAGGTTACTCAATTTTATTGAATCAAGATCTTCTAAATTGTTTGCTCAGTCTTACTCACCATATACCAGATGTAGAACCTAGCAGTTTCCCATAGGTACATGAGGTCATTTATGAAAAGAAACTATTGTTTACAAATTCATCATTGGAGTCTTTTGGTACCATATATTTCAACACAGCTTTCTAAACTTAGTATAAAGGAAAATGATGTCATGAATTTATTCTTATTGGAAATTCCTAAAATGAAGTTATTTTCATTTTCATGGAGCATGGAAGATTGACTTTCAACATCTGTGTTCTTTGGAGATTATTGTAATGCAGATAATCATTAAAGTACCATTTACCTACACTCTGACTACATTTGTAAGTATAAAGTATCAACTAGATCTTCTTGAATTTCTGATTTAGAAAGGCACAAATACAGTTTTCAGAATAAATGAGAGTTATATAAATAGATTCAGAAACCCTATAATCTATCCCAATTTATTCTTAAGTGCACATAAAATACAGTAAAGCGAACATTCTAAGAAAAATTTAATTCACAGGAGACTAACTTTATAAGTCCCCAAACTATTAAAACAATTATAGCTAAAATAATTTGTTAATAAATACACAATATAAAAAGAGGTAAATTGTGACATCAAAACGTAAAAGGGGGGCTTCCCTGGTGGCACAGTGGTTGAGAGTCCGCCTGCTGATGCAGGGGACATGGGTTCATGCCCCGGTCCAGGAGGATCCCACATGCCGCAGAGCGGCTGGGCCCGTGAGCCATGGCCACTGAGCCTGCGTGTCTGGAGCCTGTGCTCCGCAATGGGAGAGGCCACAACAGTGAGAGGCCCGCGTACCACAAAAAAAAACGTAAAATGGGATGGGTGTAAAGGGGTAGAGCTTTTGTGTGACCAAAGTTAAGTTGTTATTCATGTAAAATAGACCATTGTATCTATAAAATGCTTTTTGTAAGCCTCATGATAATCACCAAACTAAAATCTATAGTAGATTCACAAAAGATAAAGAGAAGGGAATCAAATCATATCATTACAGAAAATCATCAATTCACAAAGGAAGGCACACAAGAGGAAGAAAGAAAAAAGTATAAAACAATCGGAAAACAATAAGATAGAATTAGTAAGTCTTTAAATATAAATAATTACTCTAAGTGTAAATGGACTGAATTCCTCAATCAAAGGTATAGAGTGCCTGGATGAATAGTAATAAAAATAAAAAGATCCAACTATATTCTACCTACAGGAGACTTACTTCAGCCTAAAGACACACATAGCCTCAAAGTGAGGCGATAGAAAAAGATATTCCATGCAATGGAAACAAAAACAGTGCAGGGGGAGCTATACTTACATTAGAAAAAATAGACTCTAAACCAAAAATAGTAACGAGACAATGGTTATTATATAATGCTCAATTTATCAAGAAGATATAATAATCATAAGTGTATATGCACCCAACATCAGAGCACCTAAATTTATTAAGAAAATACTAACAGATCTGAAGGGAGATATTGACAATACAATAATAGTAGAGGACTTCAGTACTCCACTTTCAACAATGGGTAGATCAACAAGACAGATGATCAATCAACAAAGAGACTTTGGACTTGAATGATACTTTAGACCAAATGGACCTAACAGATATAAATAGAACAGTCCATCCAGCAGCAACAGAATACACATTCTTCTCAAGTCCACATGGAACATTCTCTAGGATAGATCATATGAGAAGTCATAAAACAAGTCTTAGCAAATTTAAGAAGATTGAAATCACACCAAGTATCTTATCCAACCACAGTGGTATGAAACTAGAAATCAATAACAGAAGGAAAGCTGAAAAATTCACAAATATGTAGACGTTAAACAACACACTCCTGATCAACCAATGGGTCAAAGAAGAACTCAAATGGAAATTTAAAAAATCTTTAAACAAATGAAAACGGAAAGGCCAAAAGCTGTGGAATGCTGAAAAAGTAGTTCCCCTAGAAGTTTATAGCAACAAATATATACATTAATACAAAGTAAAGATCTTAAATAGACAAGCTAACTTTACACCTAAAGGAACTAGAAAAATCTTTTGATCTTTTATATTAGAATATCCTAAACATGCCACAAAAAAAACCTATTAGAACTAATCAATAAATTCAGTAGTTATAGGATAAATAATTGACATACAGAAGCCAGCTGCATTTCTATACACTAATGATGAACTATTTGAAAAAAATGAAAAAAATCTCATTCACAATAGTTTAAAAAAATACTTAGGATGATTTAACCAAGTAGGTGAATTATCTGTACACCTAAAACTACAATACTTTGATGAAAGAAACTGAAGAAGACACAAATGGTAACATATCCTGTGTTCATGGATTAGAAGAACTGATATTGTTAAAAGGTCCATGCTATCCAAAGTCATCTACAGGTTCAGTGTAATTCCTATCAAATTCTAATGGCATATTTCACAGAAATATATATAAAAAAAAATCTTAAGATTTGTACATAGCCACAAAAAGCTCCGAATAGCCAAAGCAATCCTGAGAAAAAAAATAAAGCTGGAGGTATCACACTTCCTTATTTTAAACAATATTACAAAGTTACAGTAATCAAAACAACAGGATACTGGCATTAAAAACAGACACATAAACCAGTGGAACAGAATTGAGAGCCCAGAAATAAATCCATGCATATACGATCAACTAATATTTGACAAGGGAACCAAGAATACTCAATGTTAAAAAGATAGTCTCCTCAATAAATTAAAATTGGATAACCATGTTAAAGACAATGAAATTAGACCTCTATCTTACACTACTCACAACAATTAACTCCAAATGAATTAAAGACTGAAAACTAAAAACTTAAACCATAAACTCCTTGAAGAAAACTTAGGGCAAAAGCTCCTTAACATTAGTCTTGGCAATAATATTTTGGATATGATGCACAAGCAACAAGCAAAAATCAATTAGGTGGAACTACATCAAATTATAAAGCTCTGACAGCAAAAGAAATAATAAATAAAATGAAAAGACATCCTACTGAATGGGAAAAAATATTTCAAATCCTGTATTTGATAAGGGGTTATATCAAAATATCCAAAGAATTCATACAACTCAATCTCAAAAACTAAAATAAAATAATGTGATTTAAAAATGGTAAGAAGAACTAAATAGATATTTTTCTAAAGAAGACACCCAAATAGTTAACAAGTAGATGAAAACATGGTCAATACCAATAATCATCAGGAAAATGCAAATTAAAGCCACAATGAGATATCACCTCACACCCATTAGAATTCCTATCACCAAAAAGAAAAGGCCTAAGTGTTGGCAAGAATGTGGAGAAAAGGGAACACTGTGGCCTGTTACTGGGAATGTAAATCGGTGCAGCTTCTATAGAAAGCCCCATGGAGGTTTCTCAAAAAGCAAAAATAAAACTACCATATAGTTCAGCTATCCCACTTCTGGATATATATCCAAAGAAAGGAGATCAAGATCACGAAAAGATATATGCACTCCCATGTTCATTGCACATTATTCACAACAGCCAACATATGGAAAGAATCTAAGTGTCCATTAATGAATGAATGAATAAAGAAGATATATATATATATATATATATATATATATATATATATATATATATATATATATATATATATATATATATATATATATACTGGAATATTCAGCCACACACAAAAAAGGAAATTGTATCATTTGGGACAACACGTATGGACCTGGAGGGTATTATGCTAAATGAAATAAGTCAGACAGAGAAAGAAGAGATATGACCTCACTTATAACTTGTACAAGTTGAACGTGTAGAAACAGAAAGTAGAATGGTGGTTACCAGGGGCTGAAGGTTGGGGGAAATGGGAGGTGTTGGTCAAAGTGTACAAACTTCCAGTTATAAAATGAATAAGGTCTGGGGATTTAATGTACGCCATGTGGATTATAGATAACTAAACTGTATTATATACTTGAAAGTTGCTAAGACAGTAAATCTTAAGTTTCTCACCACACGAAAGAAATAGTATTAGGTGAGCTGATGGAGGTCTTAGCTAACTCCATAGAGGTAATCAGCTTGTAATATATCAGTGTATCAAATCAACACATTGTATACCTTACACGATGTTATGTCAATAAAACTGGAAAAAAGATAAGCCAAGGATATTATAAAAATTTATATGCCAATATATATGAAATTTTAGACAAAGAATATTCTGAACAATATTTTTAAATAGACAAAGGTATTAAGTCATCTTACCATAAAACAAACACAAAGTATGCTTGAACCCAAGACAGATATTCCAGCAGTTATCAACAGATTAAAAAGAAGGAATAAGGGGTTCCCTGGTGGTAGAGTGGTTAAGAATCTGCCTGCCAATGCACGGGACGTGGGTTTGAGCCCTGGTCTGGGATGATCCCACATGCTGCGGAACAACTAAGCCCGTGCGCCACAACTACTCATCCTGCGCTCTAGAGCCTGTGAGCCACAACTACTGAAACCCGTGCACCTAGAGCCCATGCTCCACAACAAGAGAAGCCACCGCAGTGAGAAGCCCGCGAACCACAACGAACAGTAGCTCCTGCTCACTGCAACTAGAGAAAGCCCGCACGCAGCAACAAAGACTCAACGCAGCTAAAAATAAATAAATAAATGTATTAAAAAAAAAAAGATATAATAATAAACAATGTTCCTAACCAAGAGTGCTTTTATAACATTAAAATAGTAAATTTTCCAGAAAAATACAGAGGTAGGATGTCTTAATTAAATGTAGTATAAAATCATCTATTTAGTTTGAGTGAAACAAAGAAATATTCTTCTCTTTTATTCTCCCATTAAAATTCCCATCATATATATTATGTCAGATTGAGGTAATAGTAAAGTGGTCATATTTTCTATTTATAACTTAATTTGCAAAGAAAACAGAATAGTGCTATTAAGGAAAAATATAAATAGATAGGTGCTGCTTTTCCTTTTCCAGATAACACAAAAATATTTTTGAACATACATTTTACTCTGCTGCTAAAAATTGCCTTTTTTTCATACTTTTCCCAGCCAACAGCCAATTCCAATGGGTCATTTAAACAATCTATGACTCTTCCACACTCTTCGGGCCTTGCCTAGCCTTGTGATCTGGAAAAATGAATTTTTTCCCCAGTGATATCAAACTGGTAGGGCCACTGGAGAGGTTTTGGAACAGGGCCAAGATCTCAGTGTTCTTTTCCTTAACTGAATTCTAGGAGAACCCCAGATTTTCCCCAACATGTAGCCATTCTTGAGACCAATATCTTGCAATTATGCCAAGTGATCATGTGGCAAAAACTTAAGTAATTAACATAGGATGAAGAGTATTTTTTTAAGGAACATGACCTTTATTTGAATAACTGAAATTTCATTGGAGAGTCAGTGACAGAAGAGAATAATCAAAAGATATCTAACAAATAGAGATTAATGCTACCTGGAAGAAAAATCTATATAACATAGATATGAATACTTTCCACAAAGAATGATACCTTAAATGAAAACACTTGAAAGTGGAAAGATGTGGGGGAAGAAACAATGGTTTTTGTATCAATCTAATGAGTAATATAAAAGTCAATATTCATTTTAGTATTTTAATCTCCTTTTTAAAGGCTTTATTTTTAAAAATAACATTTGTATATCACAGTGCTCAGTCTATGGAAGTATATTCTGGATGATAGAGATTGCACTCTTTCAATGGATATATAATAATTACAATTTTGCTACTTAAAACAATATTTGGACTTTTTTTTTACTCATTTAAATACCTAAGATAGGGAATACAATTTTAAAACATCTTCTTGTCTTTCAGCAAGCTCCTCACATATCACAGGTTAAACTATAAGAGCAAATGTTAAGAATAATTTGGTTAAAGAAAGTATTATATTTTATGACTTAAAATAAAATGAGGTTCTTAAAGCAGAAAACTATAATCTTGCCAAGATCATTTTATACTCTGTCACGTACACAGTAGTCTGTTCTTGCAAAAATAAGAAAAACTTTTGTTATTCTTATATGATATTTAAAATTCCTGTTACTTTTCAACCTGCCAATTGCAAATAAATTTGATAAAAAGTTTCTACATAACACACATTTTGATAAGACATTCTGTAATATCTATATGCAGTAGCTACTGATGGCACATCCAGAAGCTATGCTGTCATTCTGAATAGATCCATCTGACTTATCACTTAGAAGTAAGGTAGTTCCCTTTGGATCAAACACATACAGATGTTTAAGACTTATGGTACAAATTAGAGGGGGAAAATGGTCTTAAAAGAGCCTTCCTATTTAAAATGCAAAATTGTCTTTTAAAAATTCTCCTTATGGAAAATGAAAGCTTTCATTGAAGTTTTGTCTACACTGGTAATCATTCTCTATGAGATTTGCCAACGTTCACTGTCTATCCCCACTAGAAAGAAAGAAAATGGATGTTTTCCATCTGCAGGAAAATAGAGTCAAAACAAACGTATTTAAATTGGAAACATTTGTGGCTAAAAGAGCTGTTCTCCATAAAAACATCTGGTTGTACTTTTAAGTCATTGCCAAATAAACACATGCTGGAAAATCTATTTTATGCCACACATGGTCACCCATGTAGATGTAGCTTCAAACTGTTTTCGTTTGAGGTCAACACCCTATTTTAGGAAGGGAAGTACAGATTTGTGAGTGTGCAGTGATTTTTTTAACAGTACTACTGGAATGGCCATGGAAGTTTGAACATGTCTAGTTTCTTCCAGACGAGGAAGAGAATATGACAGACAGTGTTTTTGATAGTTCTCAGGTAGACAATGCAAAGACTGAAATAACGATGGTTGTGGAACAGATCAAATAGCTACTTATTTGTGCACAAAGACTGTTTGTGGTTTCTGGTTTCAGCTAATATGGGTTGTTTTTTTTTTTTTCTTTTTTACATTGACTCAGAGAGGTAATCAACTGAAAAGATGTGAAGAGAGAGAACTTCAGACTATTTGGTTGACTAGGTTTATTTTTTAGTATAGGTAACCCCCAGATAACAATGACTTAACACAGTAGAAGTTTCTTTTTCACTCAAGCCTAATGAAGATGTTTCTGGTTGGTGGGCAGCTTTCCATATTGTCTTTCAGGGATCCAGGTTCTTTTAGTCATGTGGCTCTCCCAATCCGTAAGGCTCAAAGACAACTGAAGGTTTTTCCTATCTAATCATAGGACAGAGTTTAAAGGATTATGCTGGATATTTTTACATGCCAGGCCTGGTATTGTGTACTACACATCTTTCCACATCTTATTGGCCATACCTAGTGAAAGGAAGGCTCAAAAATGTCCTCTAGCTGTGTAGCAGGAAATATAGATCATGGGTTTTGGTAAATGCATAGTTATCTCTGCTGCCCTCAGGAGTAGATTTATGAAGTTCTTCAAATATTAGAACACAATATTTTATATTTCATTATATATCATTCAAGTGTCAGAACGGTGTCATATAAACTATTTCAAAATAAGCATAACTGGACTTTGTCTCTCGTTTTCACAAAGGATATCAACTACCTATAAATTAACCCTCAAGTGTGCTTCTAAATATGTGTCACAGGCACTCATGAATATATCCACTACTGCCACACCATCTTTTATCTGCTTAGCGGCTTCTGGGTTCCACTATTTTCACTCACCATGTACCACTTATTGTTACATCTGCCACCATCTCCTGGTGGATAATCTGCTAGATTCTGCTGTATCTAAACTACTCTGCACATTTAAAGACAAGACAGGACAGACCTTTGCAATGTCAAATTTATACAGTGTTCTGTTGCAAAATGAAGAAAAGGCTGTTAGAGGTGTACCCATATGTAGGGGAGACAAAATTTTACTCTACCTTCTTAGAGTCTCCACCTGGGCCTGGGAATTAAATGGACATAAAACAGATCAACAGGAGAAAAGCATATACATTTTTAAACGTATATGGAAGCTTCCAAAGGAAAATACTCAAAAAGCCAATAGACCCAAGTGCTTATATATTATATACTAGGTTGAAAAAAGAAAAGCAATTGTGGAAAAATAACTAAAATATATGGGAAGACTAAAGGAAGATAAAAGTAATTTTAGCATTGTCTATTTGTACAGATTTCTCTTGGCTTCCCATCTCTGGTGATAAGTTTTCTTTCATCCTGGTATAGGGAGGAAATCTTTCACATGAGAGTTTTATCTATCATATGTGCTTCATCTTTATATATTTCTCCCTTCTTTCTCCCCTCTCTAAAATGTCTATCCCTTTTTACTGAGAACAGTGGTGTTCAATTTAGAACAATCCCTAGTTTTTAAAAACTCTAATAAAACTGACCGAATCCCAGGGTCAAATTCATGCACTAGTGGTGAATGAGAGAATCTGTATATAAGAATATAGGGACAGGGACTATATGTGCCAGACTAGAGGGGGCAGCTACCATCTAACTTGAGCCAACAGTTGTCATAAAAGAATGCATACAGTGTGTTGCCAAATCTTATGATTTTCCAAGGAAGTTAGGAATTTGGGTTTTTTATGTGCAATCTCCAGATTTTTAATTACTGGCATTTTACTCACTTTTTTTTTTTTTAAAACAAAATGGGTTTCTAATGTGCAATGCCTGAATGAGGTCCATTTGGACCCTCAGTTATTTTTATGGATGGGAAATAAAGATACTGCATTCTCCATAGTTGGCTGTATTCCAGATTTAATAACTATTACATATTTAGAGGTTCACTCATTCAGTTTGTACATTCATTCAGTATTCCATTACTCAACAAATTTTGTACTATGTGCAATGCACACAATACTAAGATGAAAATAAATTATCTCTGCCTTCGAGGTGCTCATAACAAGTATGTCTTGTTAGAGACATACTAACAAGCAACTAAAATGCCTCTTTATAAGTACATTAATGATAGAAGGAGTGATTAACTCTATCTGAGGATGATATTTAATGATAACTGGGAGTTTTCCAGGGAGAAAAGGCATGGGAAAAACAGTATAGAAAGCCTAGGTGGTTTAAAACAGCAGAGTACAGTTGGGAAAACCTGCAGAAGTTCTATATGGCTTGAGCAGAAGATGCTATTGGGAGTGGTGGAAACCAAAAAATATAGATTTGTGAGAATAAACAATACCTGATACAGCACTTATAAGATTGCTAAATATGAACATTGATCATTATCATCACAACTATATTCATTAGCATATTATTTGATTACAAAACTGAGTCACAGAAAAGAACTATTTGTGATATGAGAATTTGCTAATTCATATAGTAAATATAAATTTTATTTTACTAAAAGATGAGCACTTATTATATTTTTATTCTGTCTTAGAGATTATTTCCTCTCTCAAGAAGGTAAAGGGATTGACTAGTAGAGCTGCTGTTTTAGATTTAAATCTGAAAGAACAAGGATTAAGTAACATTAATGTTATCTGGGGAAAAGTGATCATGTCATTTAAATGTGTTTGTGATGGCCAAGGCAGAAAACAATGAGTGTGAGCAAAGATATCTCCCATACATTAGACATATGGGCTTCCTCAACTTCAAGGAAAAGACTTTACAGCTTAAAATTCTTGTGGCTAAAGAAGAGATGGAGTATTTCCAAACTATAATTTCAAGATTAGTTCCTTTCAAGCAGGAAAAAGGTAAATTAGCTAAAAGACATGTGGCTTATTAAAACACTCTATAATGATGAAAAACTAAAATTGTGACACAATAATTCCCTGCTAATATCACTATTAATTAATGTGTGTTCCATGTGCCAGACACCATAATCAATACAACCTGGGTATTAGTATACTTATTTTATGAAAAAGACCCAGGAGACTTAAACAAACTCAGCATTTCCCAAAATAATGTAATAGATATTATGGGATATATTGTAGGCTTTGTGGCTATACAGTTAGGGTTCCAACCAAAGTATCCTTGATATAATTATTAACACTCATTTTGTTCTCAAATATAAAAGAATACAAACAAAAGTTAGTAGAGAATAAAATATCACTTCTTACCATTATTATGTAAGTATAACATACACCTTGGAACCAATCAACCTTCCTTTGCGGGTATTGAATAGAGTTCAGAATACTGCATTTCATAAATTTACAGACATGCCTTTGGAAAAAATAACTACATTTTGGAGAACACTTGAGATAATATCACCTAAAAAACAATGACAGGACTAGTGATGTTTAAAGTAGATAATAGGACCATTGAATAATTGAGGAAAATACCAATATTCCTTTTCAAATTCATGAAACAATAAGAATTGCAATGAGGCTTGTTTAGCTCCAGAGAACAAATTTGGGATGATGAGTGGACGATAAAGAGAAAGGTTATGGATATGAATACCTCTACGAGCCAAGAAATGTCATAGATGTCATACATATGCCATATATATAATAATAATTTTTAAAGCTTGTGAGGAAAATGTTGTCTTCATGTTAAAGAGAAGAAAAGTGAGGGGTTTGGACAAATTATAAATAAGAGAGTTATTAAGTGGTAAGCAGACTTCCAGCTCTCTTCCCCATCAAACCACGTATACAAATAGAGTTCTCCAAGAATGGAGTGAAATGTCAACATATCCATTCGTGATCTTGGTTCCCTTATGTGCAAAAGGGAATACTGGAAGTGAATATTATGTTCTCTCTAGGTCCAGAAAAGATTGCCTCATGTTATTCTATTAGAGTCATCACTATTTAGATTGCTTTCATATGTTCAGTTCATATATTTAAGTGTATGAATAAATTCTTTCGCTATCACAACTTCAGGAAGTAGAGGGATTAGTGTAATTAACTTTGACTCTTTAAGACTATTTAAATCTCAGCAAAATATTTTCCAGCTTTCATTTTGTGACAGATTGACTAGGCATGACCCATATACTGGTTGATAATTTTAAGACTTCAAGGCCTGACTACTTCTCCAAACTACATAGACAATGAAACTTGCAAAGGAGTATTTTATGGAAGCAAAAGAGAAAAAGAAATTTATTTGTCCTTGATTTTTTTTTCTCTTCATTCTCTATTTGTCATCATAAACATTCTATTCAGGAAAAAGAAAGCCAAAAACAGAGTGCCTTTTGCAGTGGTTAAGAATCGCCTGCCAATGAAGGGGTAAAGGGGTTCGAGCCCTGGGCCGGGAAGATCCCACATGCCAGGGAGGAACTAAGCCCGTGCACCACAGCTACTGAGCCTGCGCTCTAGAACCCATGAGCCACAACTACTGAGCCCACGAGCCACAACTACTGAAGCCCGTGCACCGCAAGGAAGAGTAGCATCCCCCTCGCCGCAACTAGAGAAAGCCCGAGAGCAGCAACGAAGACCCAATGCAGCCAAAAATAAACTAAATAAAATAAATAAATTTAAACAAACAAAAAAGACAGAGTGCCTTTTAACTGTGTACCTTTTCTATCAGGGGTAAATTAGCAATTTATTAAAAAAATTTAGGCTCTTTGAAGATTTTTGGGAGATTTCAGAAAAGAAGGTAATTAAAAACCCACCAACCAACCAAATAATAGACAAATACCTGAATGATTTTTAGTCTTAATGAAATAAATTGTATAATACTAAATAAACAGATCAACCTGAAAAATACTACTACTGTGTAAAATCTTTATCTGTTAGTTTGAAATCCTATATGAGGGAATTCATGTATTAATGGGATTTTTCCAGTTATAAGATTAAATAATATATGAGAAAGCAATTATAAACTCTCATTTCCTCCAAGGGTTACTTAAGCCTTTGGTTCAAAAGACCTTGAGTTACTCACAAAAGATCTGTATTTTTCAGACACGCAACCAGTGACTCAACAGAATGAGTAACAAACAGACCAGCCCTCTTCTTTTCTCCCCGCACTACCCTCTGTTCTTCCCTGCTTAGCCAAAACACACAAATCAATTGATTGTTTTTAGCCTGCCCTTCTGTTGCTTATTTTAGTTCTTGAATTTCAAAGATGCTTTTAAAAAAAACTATAGTTTTTTCACACATTAAACTATATTTTAGAAGGAGTTGTTTAACATAATCATTGAGAGGAAAAAAACATTATATAAGCATATAAATTTATATCTATCTATCTATCTGTCTATCCAGGTCCCAGAAGGAACTATGAAATCTGTACTGGAGGCATTCTAAAGTTCATTTCAATATCATAAATCAAATCCTTGAACTTTTCTCTGAATCAGTTTTATAAGATGTTGAATTCAGAAAGAACTCAATGAGAAACTCTTGTCCATAGTTTGCCCCTTATAGTAATTATTTCAAATAATCCTTAAGCCTAGTGTTCTTCCAGTTATTGAGATGGCTCCTTGAAGAAAAAAAAATAATCCCTGACCTCATATAGTTTACGTTGCAGTGAGTGGAAACTGACAATAGATATTATAAACAACTGCATAGTATTTTAAAGGATGATTACTATAGATGAAAATAAGACAGGGACAGAAGGAAGAGTTTCTATTTAAATCAGAAGTTTACCAACTTCAAAAAGAAAGTGATAATTGAGCAAAAACTTGAAGGAGATGACGGATCACGACATGTGAACATCCAGGGGAAGAATGTTCCAGGCAGAGAGAATGGTCATTTCAAAGGGACCGAGGCAGCACTGTGTTTGGCAGGATGTGCCTGCCAGACAGTTTTGGACTTTAATATAAGATTCTGTAAGAATATACATCCTTAAGATTCAAATGAATTAAATTCTCACAGTAGAATTTAAGCCATAATATCATGGTAGACACAGAGTCTTTTGTTCATTCATTCATTCAAAGACCAAAAAGATAAATAACAAGCCTTTCATTGTCCTGAGCAATGGAAACACAAACGTGAGTTAGACATAAGGAAACACTCATGTAAGCAAATCTTTACATTCTATGTTATAAGTGCCATAATAAAGTGTGTACAGAACTCTTGTAGATGACAGTAGGCTGGGTGACTATCCTGGGGAAATCATGAATGTCTTCACTGAGGAAATGATGTTTGATTTGATTCCTGAAGAATGAGTAAGATTTTACAAGGAATAAATCAGAGAGAGGCTTTTTTGGACACAGAATCATATCTGTAAAAATGGAGGCATTAAAGAGACTATGAAGAAGCCTTGATTTTACAGGATGTGTGGTACATGAGAAGGGGAAAGGAGACATGTGCAAAATGTGAGATACTGCATGCTAAGTTGTCTGGCCTCTCTTTTGTAAGGAGAATGTTTTAGCAGAAAACTGACATAATCAGGTTTGTAAATTAGAACTATTTGATGGTGGGTTGGAGGATGAATTGTACCATCCAGGTAACCTTCCTCATTTACCATCTGTTCTTAAGAGATCCCTGTAGATACATGTATAAAGATGCTTTAATTCTTTAGGGAAAGGTTTATAACATTACAGAGGAATCTTACTGCAAGTGTTGATGTTGAACAGAACTCAGAATAGGATAGATTACTTCCAAAAATGTTCAAATCACAATCCCATGGGGTGTACGATGTGAGGATCCACAAGATTCTGTTCTAGATTTTGAACTATTTAATGAGGTATCCTAAGTAACTCTAAAGCAAAATAAAATATTTGTTGAGTGCTTCTCATATATCCTGTACTGTGCTTGTGCCATTCATGCATTACCTCAAACACTCTTCATAACAGCTCTGAGGTAGTTACTATAACTTCCCACCTATTATAAATGAGGGAAACGATGTGTAGGAGGGTTAAATAACATCCATAGAAGTAACAACTTTACTGAAACCAGGTATCTTTGATTACAAGTACTTTGCTATACTACTTCCCTGAAAATTTGGCCTCTCTATATAAGAATCTCTAGTAGTTTGCCATTAAGGCATAGCACACCTAGGAAATATTTTCTTTCTACAGTTTTGAACTTGCTCTAGTTATGCTTTGGATCTGTTTGGGTGATTAGAAAGATATATTGAGGTTTATCATGGCAAGAAGTTGTGAAGGGTATGAAATTTTGCTTTATTTGTAAGCAGAGAGGTTTGCTTCCCATAGCTTCATGGTTGCTGCTATGAGAACCATGGTTGCTCATGGTGGAAGATATAAGTCTCTTGGGTCAGAGACAAAGTACATTATTACTCAAGGGAACTGCAGAAGCCAGAGTGTCAGCATTCACACGGGTTCTTAAGTCCTGAATTTCAAAGAGTGATTCAAAGAGGCCATGTGATGCCTGCATATGCAGTGGGTTGAGTTATAAGAGAGGATCTTTGAGTTTAGGGAACTCAAATCTTTTATAAGTGTTATTATGTCTGCCTGATTTTTGCATTGGAGGGAGACTTTATTATATTGGACAATAAACAAACTAATCTCTTATTCTAGTTGCATTATTTCTATCTTTCAAGACTGTTCCCTACACAGAAATCCTTAAAGATAGTCTAGAACAAAGGTGGTCAGGTTCTGTGTTCACAAGACCAATAGAAATGCAAGAAATCCATGGAGAATTGTCTCCTAGCATCTCACTCAAAAGGAAACTGTGTCTAGAGTATATGTAGTAAATCTAACCTACCACCATTTCTAACTTACATACCTGGAGTCCCATGGCACCCTTGAGATGCAAACATTTCCTAGAACTTAATTGGGTCATCTAAGCCAAGTTCAATACACTGCCACAGCTATATAGAAGCTTGTTGATTTCATTTCATGTTTAATAAGGCTGTGTGGAATTGATTTTTAATCCAATATAGAAAACTCTCAATCCTTGGTAGATTTTGATGCCACCATTAAAGGATGATGTGCTTCAAAGGATTTTTCTAGCACTGTGACTGGTTGAGTCCTATATACCCTTGTTTTTCTCAGTGGTAGAGAGACACTATTGGCAAAATAATTTAAATTTTAAAGCATTTCTAATCTAGATAATGCTCCACATCATCCTGATTCTCTTAGGGTCATGAACGAAAATGTGAAAATTTTCTTTTTACCACCAAACACAATTTAATTTTTCCAATCAATAGATCAAGAAGTCATCTCAATTTGTAAAGCCTATAACCTTAGATTGTTTTTCAGGCGGGCTATTGACACAAAAACTGAAGATCACGCAATTTCCTTAGCTGATTTTTGGATGAAATATAACATAAAGCATGCACATAAAATCATGAGAGCATCAGGAAAGAAGGAATAGCAAGTAATATGCATGCAGTATGGCAGAAATATTTACCACATTGTGCAAATAACTTTGCAGGATTCCAATCAAACACAAATGGAGTTAATATAAGAAACAGAGGATTGTGGGAATGTTGACACTGCCACCATTTGAGAAACTCCAGATATGCAGCCAGAGGAACACAGTGAAGGTGACTTATCAATGAAAATGAAGAAAATAGTTATGATAAAAAGGATGAAGCTGTCCCAGAGGTAGTGACATCGTCAAAAACTTCTCATTAAAGGAAATCTCAAAGACATGTAACCACGTTGAAAGTGCAAATGATAAAATATGGGAAGCTCATCCAGCCTAGAAAGAAATAGGACAACTTGCCATGGCACAGAAATGATCCTTGTTCTATATCTCAAATTACATGATGAGAAGAGAGCAAGCACTGTTCAAACTAATCTGGATAAGTTTTTTTTTTTTTACAAAGAAATAAAACATTTTGATTTTCATTTGAATTACAGTGAATCAAATAAATATCATTCTATTACTTTTAAATTACCTATCCATATATGTGTGTACATATATGATTGTTTATAATATATATATTCCACATAGCAGAGATTATTCTATAAGTATAAAGTATAAGTATCTTTCTATATTCCTGACAACAACTTATTTTGGGCACTCCTTACCTCTCATATAGAAAGCTAGAAAAGTCTTTTTACCACTGTACCCTCCACTTTCTCACCTTGCTAGTCAACCCTTAGTGTCCCTTCATATGAATCTTTCTAAAATGCATTTGTAGTCATGCCATAGCCTAACTCAAAAGTGAATAATGAGAAACTGCTGTGTATTTCATTTTACAAAAATATTTTTCCAGGGCTTCCCTGGTGGCACAGTGGTTGAGAGTCTGCCTGCCGATGCAGGGGACACGGGTTCGTGCCCCAGTCTGGGAAGATCCCACGTGCCGCAGAGCAGCTGGGCCCGTGAGCCATGGCCGCTGAGCCTGTGTGTCCGGAGCCTGTGCTCCGCAACGGGAGAGGCCACAACAGTGAGAGGCCCGTGTACCGCAAAACAAAAACAAACAAACAAACAAACAAACAAAAAAATATATATATATGTATATATACATATATATATATATTTTTTTCCAACATCCTAATTTTGTTCATACTGCCTTCACCACCAGCTTCTCATTCTCCCCTTTTCTTCTTCCCTTTATTACATGAATGCATAAATTAATGAATAAATTAGCAAATATTAATGGTGAAATATTTCATATAAATGAAGTAAATTAAGGTAACATTCTCCAAAGTGTATTCTAACACACAAGGAAATGTGGAAAATAATCTACTGTACTGTTGGAAGGAAACATTAGAATTTCTATTTACACTTAAAAAATCTGAAATATAAAAGAGAAGCTAAGTTTTAATATTCATTTAGGCAGTGGCATTATTATGGGTCCTCATGTCAAACACTCACAAGCCACATGGAGGTCAGAGTAGGAATCCCACTGTACAGACAAGGGATATTTGCTTACATCCGGCATGTTGCATCATTTGCACATCATGTAAATAGGATTGAAGTGAATTTATGTATTATATCATCTTGTTTAAACTAAATCTCCCTTTGCTAATTAAAAAATAAATTTAAATTAAATGAAACAAGAGTGAAGAAAAACATAGGGGAAGCAATAAATGACATTGGACATGCATGCTTGATGCTGGTATTAGGAGTTAAAAATTGATCTACCAATAAGGCAGCCAAAAACCTTCAATATTATTCAGAAAAAGTTGTTGCAATGTGGATTTGCATGTATTATTATTAATAAAGAATTTCAGCTGAAGTGCATATTCTTCTTGGAGATATTAGCTCATGGTGGCTTGAAGACATCAGAGTTAGCAAAATGTCAATATTATGTGATATTTTTAGCAATGTTGCAAATTAGGAGTATATTTGGAGCCTGACAAAATTTTACCAATTTGGCAATAAATGCATAATAGCAAAAGTCAAAAGTCTACATTTGATTAAGGTAATAATTGATATTTATACAGTAGAAATAGATGTAGAGAAATGTTAAAGTTTTAAATAAACTATTACTAAAACTAACCATTTAGTATGAGGTTGTTGCACTATAGTTGGATAAAAGTGCAGGCTTTAAAAATGCTTAGCTTATAGTATTTATTAGATTCTATTTTGGTAACAAAAAATTTGAAGAATTACTTTTTTTGAACCACTAAAGGAAAAATTCAATAAAGAAAAAGGGCTCTCACACACACACACAAATGAACACTCTAAAGAAGATAAAATTAAAGGGGGGAAATCTAATGATAATCTCTGATAGAATGGCTGTTTTGTATTAAAAATAAACAAAGGAATCAAGAATTAGCTTATAGAAATAGCATCATATGTGACATATCAATACGTTCACTTTCATTATTCACAGCAAATTATTGCAGCAGAGATGGAGAAGTTTAAGACAGAAAGGGAAAAAAGTAATCATCAAAGTGGCTACTTTGGAGATTGAGGTGAGGAAACAGATCTTTAAAAATCATAATGTTTTATACAGAGGTGAGGAAAATAATGAGAATACATCTTCCTATACATGTTTACTTGTTATTAAATGTCACAGTATTCAAAGAATTGTCAAGTTTAAGGATGAGTTATATAACTTTCCTTACAAAAAGAAAAGTCTTCCAAATATGTTTACCATTTCTGTAATATTCAAGTACTTCGTGGAGGATAATAATAATAGAAAGTACTCTATCAGTCCCCTAGAGATCAATGTGGCATTTAATGACGAATAAGAAAGCAACTGCTTTTGGAAAAAAACTCATGCTATGGAGAGATGCATTTGGAAATGTTTCCACCATTCTATGATTCAAATCACTGAAAGTGTTCCACCTACAAAAACTCTTATGTCAGCCCACTTGTACTGGAAAACAGAATTTTCTAATCAGTTTAAGAATCTTCCACATGAAAAGACTCAGCAGATTTTAAACTAACTGATTAAAAATGTAAAATGTAATACTTTCCTATTAGTTTGAAATAAAATTAGATTTACATCAAAGGTTAAGAACATTTTATAGCTGTCAATATTCAATACTTTTGAGCACTGGCAGATAAAACTAAAAGATGAGTTCATGATTTATTAACTACAAAATGATGTACTTCTTCAATTTAGCTCTACACATATTTGTGAGAGATCTATGGCATATTTTCCATCTTTAACAACCACCGAGTTAAATATAAACTGACTTTTGACCCTGACTATGAATATATTACACAATGCAAAAATTGGACCATCAATAATAATGAAGCATATTCATTTGCTCTCACTATAAGTATTATTAAATTTAATCAACATTATATTTATATACCTAAATTATATAAAATTATATACCTAATTATATAAAATATAATTAAGAGTTTAATATGTCAAATGCTTCTTGGATGATTAATAAGTTTTTAAAGAAACATTGTGATTTATCTCTAGCAGATTCTTCATCTCATTATGAAATAGTATTAATAAAATAATAGAAAGCACTATGTACCATATTATTTATACTTGAAAGAGAGAAAAACATTTTATTGCAGTATATTCATGTCATTTTGCATTCAATAATATTTATAATAAATATAATACAATATGCATAACAATGTGATAGTCTTTTTCATGTATCATTCTTTTAAATTTATTCTAATTTTTGTTTATATTTTATAGCATATATTATGCCATATTTGATATAGTTTATAAATATATAAATGTACATATATTGATAGACACCCACTAAAATCATTTCACTGATAAGATCAAAAAACTTTGGTACTTAAAAGCTTCATTTTATAGAAGTCACATCCTCCTTGAAGCTTTCTTTCTTTTCCCCTTTTTGGAAGTGTCTCTTCTCTCTCCTGAACTTTGATACTATTTTACTGAAACCTATCACCCACTCTGCTATGCTGTAGTTATTTTTATCCCTCCATTATCTTTGCTAGGTTACAAACAACCTAAGAATGGTTCTTGCTCACCTCTGGAGCTCCTCAGACATCAAGTGAGTACTAAGTGCATTGGTGGTGTCACTCAGAAATACATGTTGACTGAATCATCTTAGGGTATACAAATATATACAGAGTAATGTTAAAAATAACTCTTTAGGGCTTCCCTGGTGGCGCAGTGGTTGAGAGTCCGCCTGCCGATGCAGGGGACACAGGTTCGTGCCCCGGTCCGGGAAGATCCCACATGCCGCGGAGCGGCTGGGCCCGTGAGCCATGGCCACTGAGCCTGTGCTCCGCAATGGGAGAGGCCACAACAGTGAGAGGCCTATGTACCGCAAAAAAAATAATAATAATAATAATAATAAAAATAAATAAATAAATATCCTATTATAGAGCACTTTCTATTAGATAAACAAGGATTAAATTGCAAATCACCTGGATTGCTTGCCAAAAAGTCTCCATAGGATACCCCACCTCAACTCCAAATACTTATAATTTAAATTGATGTTACACAATGATCCTGGCTTTTCTGATAATCTTCTCACCAGATATACACAGGAGACAGACACAGAACTAGAGATATGACCTATGTGCATAATCACTCAGTTAAACAGAAGAAAATGATTGGTTTCAACATTGAGTAACAATTTGACCTGTTGGCTTAAATTCGAGTAAAGATTGAATTTGTATAAATACTCAAAGCCATGCATTTATTAGTAGGCATTGCTATGGGCTTTAGGGAAGCTGGTCTAGATATGAACATCTTCAAGATTTTATTAATATGCACAGCTTTGTTTAACTTTTGATGTTTCCTTAGCTTTTAAGATATTTAAGGTTAAGTGTAATAAGGAATTTGAATCCCTGCTGAGATCCTTTTAAATCATTGAATATTATTTTCTCTTATTCTCTGATTCTCACTTTGTCTCTTCTTGTGTGTGTGTATTTAAATAAAGAAGAAAAACTCAGGACAATGTTTTATTATTTCAAACAAGGCTCTACTTTTGGTATTATTTTTTACCTTTAGGCCCTCTTTTATTAATTTGTTTTATTAAAAACTCTATTATACAACAAAATGTTACATAAAATACTTAATTTAAGACTATTGTTTTAATATTGGGCTATTTTAAATATTATTTATATTGACTTTTAGTCACACTACATACTCTGGGAGTGAGTTACAGGATATGCCAATTTCTGATTTTTACTCTGGAGGTGCAGCATAACACAATTTACAATGAGTCACAACTTAACCAAAAACAGAGCCTCTTTTTTCTAATAAAAAGAAAAGCAATGAAAATAAATAAATAAATTAATGCAGAAAGGATGTTTCACTGATTTTTTCAACTAACATTTAAAAATACAATACAGCAAACTTTTAAATGAAAAATATAGCTTATTCAAATGTGCAAGAATGATTTGATGGAAATGATCAGTAAGCTAAAGAAGAGAATTAACGAAACTGGCTTTTAACTGAAATAACCATTCTACATTATAGCTGTTAATGAAAGGACTGAAATAAGTTGTAGTAAAGCTGGGATCTCAACTTGTTCTTTAAGTTTGTTCTGCACAGCACAACACAGAACAATACTGAAATGTGAGTTAAAAGAAAAAAAAATGACTTAGTTTTAAACTTTTTTTCAAAATTACAATTTTACTTGTGAATGTAATTTATAGGGACAAACACACGAAATAATTATTGATAAATTTGTTCGTTTTAATAGTTTAACTTAGTTTTAGTTAAAAGTCTGTTTTCTCTTCAGTGTTTTCCCACATCGCAGCAAAAGATTCAGATCTTTTTTAACCCAGTGAATTTTCCTTAAAACACACTTCCTGGGACACAACTGAGTAGAGCTTATGACAGCGATGTAGCTGGAAAAGCAGTCGTCTGTCGCTTTCTGAGTAAAACAAAGGATTTTATCATCGACGCAAGTAAATGAATTTTAGCATTTATATTATTTATTTATTTTAGACATTATTTTTAAGACTCAGAGTTTAAAGAAAAGTAATTAGACCTAAGTGTTACATTAGATTTCTTGGAGAAGCTTCTCATTACTACCCTGCCTCACAATCCCAGTGTTGCCACAAATGTTTCCTGAAAAAATAAAAATTTTTGTTTATTAATTTGGCATGAGAGTCACCCCATAATTTTCAGAGAAAAAAGTGTTCTTTGAGTAATAAGAAAGATGATCCAGAATACATGTTTTTGTATTAATTTCAAGAAAAATAATTTTAAAAATTCTGGCTAAATGAATAGAAAAGTATCTGAAAAAACAGAATTAATAAATTATTCACTTAAGGCAGGGAATATGTGCTGTGCTGTGTTCCCCATAGCACCCTGTGCCTCAGCAGGTGGCTTGCACAGTAGGTCCTCAGTAAGTTCAAAGAAAAAGTGGAGCAGTGTCTCTCAGTTAAAACTCAAGTTCAAAAAAAACTTCGTTTTCAAAATCATAACTGAATCAGGGTCAATCACAGATACAAATGATATTTCTGAATTCCTCTGAAATAGGGTCCATTTATTTTCTTACCAGGATACTCTTGACTCAGGTTATGATTTCTATAGTTAAGCACAAATTCCACTTAAATTCCCTATTTCTCATATCCCTGTTATCCTTGGTAATCGCCTAGGATGAAAGCTCGTGCAAATATGTGTTTATCCTCTTTTCTTTTTTCTATTCTCATCTCCATACTGCTCCAGGTTTCCTCTCCCCTAATCTAACCTCACACTCTTCTTGCATTCTCACACCTTTCAATTATGGATTGTGAAATCCCCATTATGTGGCAAACAAACAAACAAATAAATAAATCTCTTTTAAAATTTCTTTTGTGACATTTCTCTACCTCTTGCTTTAACTGAAATGTATTGTCCTGTGGGACAACCACAGCATGCCTCAAGCTGATGTTACTCATTCACCCACACATCTCATATCCCTGGGTCAGGAAGTGGGGAGTCAGCATTCTTCCCACTCCCCAAGCCAATCCCTGACCCTTACTCCAGTTCTCTTTAGAAACTTCCCTTGCTCATTTGGAGCTCAGGATATTTGGCTCCTTACCAAATATACTAATCATGCTTCCTTAAGCCCTGGGGACTTGAATATATCACTCAGTGTATCTCCCTATATCAAGTCCTGCCACCATCTCTTAGGTTACTTCAATATTCACATTATGGCCCATCCAGCACCCCACAAGCTCAGTTCCTCTACATTATCTAGTGTAAATCCTGGTACCTAAATTCTTGTGACTTTAAAATTTACTTCCATCCACACACTCCTGTGGCCACAGCCAGGACTACATTAGCATCTAGGACAATTCCACCTCTGCACTCTTAATCCCAGACATCTCGCTCCTACATTCTTTTCACCTCTTTTACTCAGTTATCCCTACTACTATACTGTTTTGTCAACATCACCAGGGTTACACATCCACTGGTTGATTTTCTCTCAGTTATTCACCTCTTCTCTTTACTTCCCTATCTAGCACTATGACAGATCTTTCAACCCCTCTGTAATAATATCCTCAGATAACTTGCCTTGTTGTTCTTCTATAACTTTTACCCAGGAAAACTCAACATGAGATAAATCCAATAGTTGATATTTCCTGCTACATCTGGGCTAATGAGTATTGTTAGAGAAAATCACATGAGCTGGCATATTAACCCTAAATTTTACTTGTCTCATTATACTTTCTGTTAATCCTTCAAAATTTCTCTAGTTAAATCTTCCTTTCATTGCCAACTTGGCTATTTAAAAATTTCTCCAGTCTCATCTCAAATCTCCTAAATCTTTCCTCCTATCAGATGAATTCAACTTATGTATTTGAGGAAAAATATAGGCCATGAAGAGGGAATTTCCTTCTGTCATTATATGTAGACAGTTGGTACTTTGCAACCTATTCCTTCTTTCTGTTCTCTTGTCATAAAGGAAGATGTATGCTTTCTTTCATCTACTTGCATTCCCTTCAACTTTATTCTGAGTTCTATTTTTTACCCTCTTCAGACATTTTGCTATGCTTCAGACATCTTGCTATGCTGTTTTTTCTTATATTTTTTCTTCTTTTCTGCTGCTTCCATTAACTATTAAGTTTTCAGTAGTCTCTTAAGCCTTTCCTATGTTAATAAAATTCACTCCTGACTGATGTCTCTTTCCTTTAACTGTCTTCCTTTTGACCTTTTATAGAATGTCTCACTTCTCCTCTAACTGGCCAAACATCTTTAAAGAATTCTCTACACCCCTTTTTCCACTCCTGCAACTCCATTTATTCTTGAACAAAGTTCAGTATAAGTACTGACAAATCACAACACCAAGATATGTCACCATACATAGCAATCTTATTTAATGTTAAATACAATACCATATTTTGGCCTTCATCTCATATAATCTCCCTTTAGCATTTTGAACATTTAGTAACATTCCATACTTTTTAAACACTTTCATCCTTTGATTCCTATGACACTATATTCTACTGGTTTTCCCCATCTCTGTGATTCTCCTTGTCATCGTCCTGCCTCTCCAACTCCTCCTCTTCCTCTATGTTCTGCTTTTCTGACATACCTTCTTCCTCTATTTATTCTGTCCATGTGTGTGTTTTTCAGGGCTGTTTAGGTTTCCTTTCCTTCATACTATTCATATTCTACCCGAGCAATCTTATCTATCTCTTGGCTACAATTACAAAACATGTTCTGATGATTGCCAAATATATACACAAACTCAAACACTGTGACTTGACACCAGACCAATACATCTACTTTATTGAAATATTCACAAGAAGATGTGGCCCATATATACAATGGAATATTACTCAGTCATAAAAAGAAACGAAATTGAGTTATTTGTAGTGAGGTGGATGGACCTAGAGTCTGTCACACAGAGTGAAGTAAGTCAAAAAGAGAAACACAATTAATATTAAATTTAGTTATTCAAATCTGGACTGGTTATTTTTTCCCCCAAATCTACTTTTACTTAAACTTTTGTGTTAAATTAACCTAGGGGGCAGAAGGAGCCAAGCACTGCAGTATAGAACCCTCAACCCCCTAATTATCATCAACCAATTGCAGGACATCAAAAACACCCTGATGTGTGATAAATTTGTTGCCATCTATCTTTCAAAAAACTGTGTGATAGGCATGACTTATTGACTCATTTTGCCACAACTTCCACCTCTGTCCAATCACCAAAACCTACAGATTTTAAATCTCTGGTATATTCATCCCATTCCCATTATCGCTATCTCAGGTTACTTCCCCAATACCTTTCCTCTAGACTTTTGCACCTACCTCCTCATTTGTCTTGTCTCCAGACCTCTTCCACAATTTTCCCTTCACTGACTTGGTAATGTTATTAAAGTACAAATAGAACACTATAATCATTTGATATCTATCTATCATTTATCATCTATCAATGTCATCCCACTTACAACTCTCTGACAGCTTCCAATTCCCTCACAGTAAAATCCAAACTCTTTAAACTGACATATAAATCTCTTTAAGATGTGGTTCCTGTTTATTTCTCCAGACTCAAGAGGCACCACCCTCCATTACATGCTATTTATTTTAGTCAAAATATACATCTCCTAAGGCAAAACTACCTTTTGCCTGTGGACCTTTGCACATATCATGACTTTTCCTTCTTTATTCCTTTTCATGTGACCAACCCCTTCACATCTTTCAGGCATTAGTTAAGAAATAATTCCCAGCAAGAAGAAATTTCAGTATCCATCCTGATCCCAACGTTTGGTAAATGCTCTTCTTATGTATTTTTACATCACTCTTCAGCAATTTTATTTCCCTGGTTGAATCTCTTGACACAAGGCCTATTCCTGATTCAGTTTTTTTCCCTCTTGATTTTATCTCTATGAATGTTCCTACACCAATAGACTCTTGGTTGTATTTCTAATTATTCACCCAACTCTTTAAGCCTGTATGCCTCTTATTTCAATTTTCTGGTGCTGCATAATAAATCACTCAAAAATATAGTTGCTTAAAACAACACTGAGTTTTGTTTCTCATAATCTGTGGGTTGGCTGAATGACTCATCTGCTATTTTGCCTGGGTTCACTCATATGACTGAATTCCAAAGGTGTGTTCATGTCTATTCCAAAATAAAAAACAGGTTAACCTCTGAAACCTAGTCTAACAACCAGTCCCTAGATGAATCCAACTGATTAAATTGAACCACAAATTGTTCGACATGTCAATACTGATACTGGAACTCTTTCTCCTTTGTATCCTTCATGCCAAAATAAGGGGTAAAAAAATCTTTCTTGGGCTAGGGGCATTGGGGAGAATCACAGAATTATTCAATCAAGTTTTAGTTCCATTAGTATGGCTGTAAGAGACTTCTTAGGAGACATTATAATAAACAACCACTCAATGGTTAAACCTATTAATATTCCCTCTAGGTTTGATCCACCACCACACTTTGAGACTTATTGTCCTATTTGGAAGGGATATGTAACCTCTACTTCAATTTGAAAGAAGTTTTGCATTGGGTTATTCTTGTTTCTTCTTATGATCTAATTTTGCTTGACTCATTATTCCATAAAATTGAAAAAGAAAATACAAAAACTTGAAGGAAATTAATTTGTTATGGACTGATTCTTTTGCCCATATTAAATCCATTAGCTAATATTTGTTAGTACATACTTTTACAGAGTTGCCTATCAATAATAGCGACTTTTCCCAAATTAAGAATAATATTTCTCCCTCTAATTCAACAGCCTTAGTGACTCAGGGCTTTCTAAGAATATTCCCAATATTTCATTCACTTTAAAAGACATTCCTTGTTAAAAATGATGAAAATTTCTTTAAAATGCCCAGATTTAATGGAACTAATCTTGCCCACTATAACAAAATATTTTAAAATATAGTGTCTGTGTTTTTCTTCCCTTCATCCATACTTTATTTTCTTGTCTTCACTTAAAACAGCTAATTATTTTACACCCAGGTCTTAGGCTAGCTCAGAAGGGAATTAGTTGCTGTTGAACTTAGTAGCATATAAAAATACCTTCTCAGAGGCAGTGTGCCTTCTTTGACAACAAGGACATCTTCTTGATAAAGTTTACCTTGGTGCCAGATCAAAATTATACCAAACCTATTTTATGATTTTTGGTAAACTCGTAATAACTAATGAGGTTGGATATAAACAAACAAAAACGTTTTTTTTTTCTGTTAACAAAAAATAGGCACGTATTGTAATCACAATACAATCTCTGGGACTGATGTTCCCTGTAATCTTTGGGAATAATTTTCAATGAAAATGTTTGAAAGCAAAATGCAGTTCAATAAAAATAGAAGTCTGAATTGTGAAACACTTTGAAAAGAAAATAAGTCAACTATTAGTGTTTGCTATTTCATTTCATGTTTTAAATCTTTTCCTTGTGAAGTAGTGAAAAAATAAAAATTGGGACACTTACACTCCTGCTTTTTTCTTTTCCTTCAATTAAAGATTCATGCCATGCTTGTTAATTGTGTGACTTTGGGTAGATGACATAATTTCCCACTTAGGTTCTTTATAAAATAGAAGAGTTAAAATATGAAATTCTAAAATCTTTCAAAATTCGAAAGATATGTTTCTATACGCTTATGGTAATTATAATTTATGGATTATCTCTTAACTAGGTTCTGGTGTAATCATCTACCAAAATTTTTAATTGTGAAACTGATCCCAGAAGGTTTCTATTAATAATTGATACTGAAGGTCTCTCAAGACATGTTTTGACCATTAATATCATCGATGTTCCAGAACCTCCGGGCTGTACTGCTGATCCGCAGTTTTCTTCAGGTACAGGTGTGATCATTTCTTATGGTTTACTTTCAACAGCTATATATAATGAAAGATGCCAGGCATGTTTCTCCAGTCGGATATGTTCAGTGATTTTTTTAATGTAAATATACAAAAACATGTGCAGATATACATGTATATAAGAAAACATATAACCTCTCTATGGAATAGTCTGGAAAAAATGTTTACCATGTAGAAATTCTCACTTCTCAATTAAGAGGTTAGAAAGCAAATACATTAAAAACAGCAACAGAGATTCTTAAAAAGACTTACTACAAGAAAAGTGAGGCAGGAGAGAAAAAAAATAAATAAAAGGCCTTGACAACGTAATACATAAATTTAAACCCTTATTTGTGAAAATGCCTCAAAGAATAATTTATTTTTAAAACCCTTAAGGTTCAAAGGGTATTTTCATATTACAAAAGCAAATAATGTGTGGTGTGTTTGTGTATAAGGGCTGACCAAGTTAGACACAGGGAAGCTTTCTCTAAAGAACTGACAATTTACTTTAGATCCAAACTCTAAGTAAATAAACAAGAGAGAGAAGAGTATGTTCATGTCAAAGGAATTGTATGTACAAATGCCTTGAGACAATATAGAACAAGGTAAGAAGAACTGAAAATCTAGTGACTGAAATGGAGAGATCACTAAGCAAATATGACACAAGATGAGTATTGAAAAGTAATACAGGTATTTTAAGAGTGTTGATCTTTGCCCTAAGGGCAGTGGGAATCCTTTGAAATATTATAAGCAAGTAGGTGTTTTAAATAGATACATCTGGTTGAGTGGAGAGAAATATTTGAAGGGGATAAAGGTAGAAGAGGTGTCAACAGATGCTGTGAAGGGTCAGAGTAAATATGTTGGGTTTTGAAGTCCAAAAGGCAAGATCAAAACTATTACTTATGTAGTACTCATATAACAATGGAGGAAGCAAATTTCTATATTTTTATTGAGAAATAAATTTTTAAAATATAATAATACTAAAAATTGGTTATAAGTTTTAATACAAGTATACTAGTGAGAAGAATGGACATTCCTTTTTGGGAGGATAGAATTTCCTTTTAATGGTTGGAGGGGCTAAATAACTCAACATCAGTGAGTGGTTTTCCTTGCTTAGATAACAAATGAGCCACGCAGAATCTCATTTTGGTTGCGGCTTCATTTTGATTTATTTTTGTGAATAAAATCTGTCATCATGGGATATTTTGTTATACATTTACCATTTTTTTCTGACCATTGTTTTCCTGTCAAATCAGAATATAGTGATGAGTGCTTAGTCTTCTTTTATACATCATATTCCTTTATCAGCTATAATGCTTCTGTATAATAAGCATGATGCTTTGCAACATCTGTCGTGCCTTAAAAAAATCCACACTCCATCATACCTTAAAAGTGTGGCATTCAAAGTCCACATTTCTCTTCTTTTCTTACTTGGCCATGATGGGTAGACATGGTAACAAAAAATAACATGGTGCTTGGAATGCTATTGTGACTGGATTACTGCAATTTATACTATGTGAAGTGATAAGAGCATCATTTATGGTCTCTATCTCTGTTATCAAATCTGCCAGCATAGCAAGAATGCAGCAATAGACGATGCAGAAACAAGTGGGTTTGTAAGTGTTCTGTTAATACTTGATAAACAATGAAATTTGAATTTCATGCGTCACAAAATATTACCCTTTCTTTTGATTTTAAAAAACCATTTAAACGTGCAAAAACCATTCTTTGATCGGAAGACCATATAAAAACAGGCAGCAGTGTAGATTGATTTGACTCGTGGGCAGTAGTTTGAAGACCCATGGAGTAGAGAGAGGAAGGCCAGTTATCAAGTTATTTCAGACTAGAAATGGTATAGTTTGGCTAAGGAAGGTGACGGAGATAAAAATAAAAAGACATTCTTGAGATATTTAAATGGTAAATGAATCTGGTATTGAATTAAATATAAAGGAAGAGAGGAGAACTCTGAGGTTTCTGATTTGCATAACTGGTTTGGAGATTCTCACTTAGGATAGGAAAATCTAGAAATAGACCAAATTTGCAGAGAAAAATTATGAGTTCACTTTTGAACATTTCATGCTTCATATGCTTTTGTTATATCAAAGGAGATATTTAAATAAGCAGTGGAGCTCATAGGTCTTGCCTAGGTCTATACATGTTTTGTAATTGAAAACGCGAACTTGGATGAGATTACTCAGCTAGAGAGTAGAGAATTAGAAGAAAGGAGAGCATAGGGCCAAACCATGAAGAACTCCTACACTTAATTATGTAGGGAAGAAGCTCAGCCTGCCAAGGACAGCAAGGAGCAGCTCAAGTGGTGGTAGAAAAAAGAGAAAGTTGTACCCTGAATGGCAAAGGGAGAGAGTGTTGAAAGAGAGTGCTAGTGGTTAGTAGACTTGAATTCCACAATCAAGTAAGATGATGTTAAAATGTCCATTGCATTTAGTTAGTGATATGGGGATAATGAAACCTAATGAACCTACTAAGAACTGTTTTATTGGTATTATAGGGGAGGAAGCCAGAACAGAGTGGAATTAGGAGTGAAATTGTGAAAATAAAAACCATGTCTTAGAAATCTGCATATGAAACTGCAGAGAAGGCAGTGGCAGAACTATTTTGGATTGAAAGCTTTGTCTGGTGCATTTGGTTTTAAAGGGAGACACCTGAGTAATTTTACAAAAAAGTGGGGATAATTCATTAACTTGGTGATTGAAGATACATGAAAGAGAAAGTAAAAGAGAGATGGGATCAAAGCCCAGGCGGAATTAATCAATCTAATCTGCTCATCTCAAAAATTTCAATGTCTATATTTACATTTTCAATTTATTTTCATACTTAACAAATTCGCTTTGACTTTTCTTTCAGACTAGTAGCTCTAATCTCTGAAAAACAAGTAGTGAATTGAAGGTCCCAGTTTATTCGTGTGCCTGACAGAAATTTTCTTTATCATTCCAATTAAAATATAGTATTTTGAAAACACACTGTCATCCCTTGATTTAACACCCCACTTATATCAATGGACAGATCTACCAGACAGAAAATCAATAAGGAAACACTGGCCTTAAATGACACATTTGTGAAGATAAACTTAATACATACAGAACATTCTATCCAAAAGCAGCAGAATACACATTCTTTTCACATGCACATGGGACATTCTCCAGGATGCGTCCATCAAAAGAGGAATGGATAAAGAAATTGTGGTACACACATACAATGGAATATTACTCAGCCATAAAAAAGAATGAAATAATGCCATTTGCAGTGACATGGATGGACCTAGAGATTGTCATACTGAGTGAAGTAAGCCAGACAGAGAAAGACAAAAATCATATGATATCACTTATATGTGGAATATTAAAAAAAATGGTATAAATGAACCTATTTACAAAACAGAGAGTCACAGATGTAGAAAACAAATTTACAGTTGCCAAGGGGGAAAGGGTGGAGGAGGGATAAATTGGGAGATTGGGATTGACATATATGCACTACTATATATAAAATAGATAACTAATAAGAACCTACTGTATAGCACTCTACTCTACTCAATACTCTGTAATGACCTATATGGGAAAAGAATCTAAAAAAGAGTGGATATATGTATATGTATAACTGATTCACTTAGTTAGTTAGTACAGCAGAAACTAACACAACATTGTAAATCAACTACACCCCAATTTAATTAATAAAAAATACACATGTTCAATAATGATATTGGCTATGGATGTGAATAAGTAACCTGAATCCCTTCATAGTTTTTTTTTTTTTTCCTTTCTCTCTTGATCAATGGGTAAGACTCTAGATAATCTCTCCCAAGCTCTCCTGGGCTCTCAGCCCTCTTCTATGTCACACTAAGGGTCCTTGAGTCCTTTCTGTTTTCCATTCCCAGTGCTGGCTCTGCCCAGGATGTGAGGTGGTGAAAGGTGTGCACTCAAGGATTACAGACTAGGGTGGTAGCTAAAGGAGACTGCAGGTTACTTAGAAGTTGTTGGTTAATATTTGAAAAGCTGTAACAAGTATTTTGTCTGATATGAGAACTTAATGGCTCTTCAGGAATCATGCCAAGTTTGAGTTTCCCAGGCAGTTTTTCCAAAGGTACTGAAAATTTTAGAGCAGAGCCTATTGATTTGCAATGATATTTTTCTGCCAAGAGAAAAAGCAAGCGTCAACTGTGTAGACATCAAAGAGAAATCAAATAAGATCGACAGTGAGTATTAATTGGGTCTGTCAGCATGGAGGCTTTTGATGACTTTTTGGAAAAAAATTTAGTGTTTGTAGGGGGGAAGAACCTCTAGTAGAGTGGACTAAAGACTGAGTGAGAGGTGAAGAAATATACAAAACTCTAGCAGAGAGACAGGACCATAGCTAAAGTGAGCTTAGGGTTAGGGAGATTGTTTTAATGGATGAGGTTTGAGCATGTTCCAATGGTAATACAAAGTAGACAGTAGTGAGGGAGTATTTGAAACTGGGAGATAGAGTTAAGTTCCAGAGAAAGTAGAAGGGGAAACACCTCCCAGTGGACATGGATTATCATTAATAACAAGCAGTTTGCTCTTCTGACTATAAAGGGAGGGAAAATGGTGCAGATGTAAGTGGGACTATAGATCTTAAAAGAAAAAGTGAGCTATCACTAGTCTAGTGGTTTCTCCTTACTCTGTGTTGTAAGAAGAGAGATCTTCTATGGGAAGTAAGACAGATGGGAAGGAGTAACAGGTTTGGGGCAAAAAGCCAAAGTTTGAAATAATTTTTGTAGAAAGGTGAAGAATAAATAGAACAGGACTTGCTTAACAGCACTGAGGGACAAATACACTTATTCCTCTATTAATTTTCTTTGCAATTAATAGTTCAGGTTTATACATATGAAGTATCACAGAATCTGACTTTTGTCTAAATGTTGAAGAATTTAAAAAACCTTTTAAGTTCAATTTTCTGATTGAGTCAAAGACAAGTATATAGATGCCAGTATTTGAGTCAAAGACAAGTACATAGACACCAGTATATCTCTAGCACACATTTTACTTCATTAATTGTTCAGTTTTAAAGTATTTATTATATCTTAAAATCAGTTTTGTTTTTATTATTTACTTGCCCTTAAGAAAAGAAATTGAGGATTTGGAACTTGCTTTTTTTCATTATGTATTTCTCTACAGTACTAAGTATGGTACTTTCAACATAATACACGTTTTAGGGTTTTTCTTTTACATTTTGACTTACTCTTTCTGACAGCAGTTTTACATCAACCTTAGGCCTGTAGTTTGCTTTATCTTTTACTCTTACCAAAAACTTTTCTGCATCATCCTTTGCTAGACACGAAGCCTCATGGTGGGATGAAAACTTGAGATATTATTTGCCAGGATTTGTTAAATTTGTTTCTTTTGGTTTTTAAAAAATTTACTTAAAGTTATTATGAAGTTTGGTCATGTTCTATCTTCAAGTTATGCTGAGGGTAGGATTTTGTGTAATTTTATTTCTGCCCGTTTTCTGTATTGTTTTTGGAGAAAATATTGGGAGATATGCTTTAGGGCAGCCACCATTATTTTATTATCTCACTATCTTCACCTACACTGACATTTCCTGGTCACTCACTTTAAATGTAATTACATTAGAAAAACAAAGATCAATTAAATTTAGTTAGGTAATCTGTTAAAATTTAAATTTATTAAGATGTATAAATTTGGTCCATAAATGTATGTGTGTAAGAAACAGAAGATTTTAAAGTGCCTGATCACACAGCTTGTGTTACTCTATTTCAAACTCATACCTATGGATTGTAATAAAACACACATACACACACATATACAAGGCACAGAAAATATCAGAGAACAAATAAAGCAATTAACCTGAGTCTTTCCTTAGGTCACTCCATCCATGTTGCATTGTAGTTTGCATTTTTTTACCCATGGTCAAGGCTATGGGGAGATTTTAGAAGGTGTGTGAAAGATAGAGGTCAATCACAGATGTCCATAAATGTGTTTCTGTAAGAAAGAGTTCCTCCACGCACAGCCCCATCAGGTCTAGAAACTGGAGTACAGGAATCTATTTTGAGGTTACTTGGCTGGCTTCTCCTGGGACAATCTGTCAGCGTATATGTCATGCTCTTTTTGTTTAGGCTATAGTTGCCATAGACAGTGCTAGGAAGTAAGGAAAAGCACTCTGTAGGAGCAGGAAAGATGGCAGGACGCCAAAGGGAAAAATACAAAAATAGATCGCTATCTTAAAATATTACCCCAGCCCTACCATCCAATCTACAATTAGTTTTATTCTGTTTTTATTATATAAAGAACTAATGAAAGAATCATATATGTTAATTTTTGATACATGTTGATTTTTACTTCACAGCTACCTTAGAAATTGATGAGGACTATCCATTATATCAGTCAATTTACAGAGTGACAGCCACAGATGAAGACTCTTTAAATGGTGATATACTGATGATAGGTGGTGATCATTGTGTGAGACACATATATCGCTTTGGCATGCACTTAGAATGGCAAACACATACGTAGCCAAGGTAAGATGGGATATAAGCTTTACAGATGAATTTGCAACTAATCCAGTAGGAAAGAAGAACAATTTCTGATATTTCCATGAGAAAAATAAGGAAAGCATTGTTGGGAAGATTTTTCTGAGTACAGTGCTATGCTTTGGAGATATTTTTCAAGAGTTAATATATTTAATTTGATAATTAAAGAAAGCATAATGAAGCTGACAACCACTCTAATGCAATATTCGTGTTAATGTTGGAAATAGCATTTTTATAAGAAATTTTCTTAATGAGTATAAGAAAATTATACAACTTCTAACGGAGGTGGGCAGCTGCAAGAAAGACATCAACGCTGAGCTGAAACTGCGGCTTTGTGTTTTGGATTCTATTCAGAACTGTTCCACTTGTCTAGCTATTTCAATGTCACATGTGAATGTGATTATATTTATTTGATGTTTCAGTATCCTGATTACTAGATATCTAACTATAAGAGACTTGCTTTTCTCATAATTGATTCATGATTGTAAAGTCTCTTAGAGATTTGGCAAAATAAAAAGAACCCATAAAGCTCTAAGTGGAGAATTTAGCAGTACACTGGACTACAAAAGTCAGCATGCTTTCTCTGCAGCTGTTCTTTTTAAACATGTATTGAAAGAGTTTACTTCTAATTTGGTAATTCACAGTATGAAGTAAGGAGCACTGTATGGGGGTGAAGTAATGGCGCTTCAGGTAACTTGGGTCAAGTTAGGAATTTACCACTAACTAGCAGTGTAATCCTAGGGAAGTCACTTAATCCCTCTCGCCCTTGATTTCCAGTTAACCTCCAGTGATATATGGGCTGTTGTCAGTCAAGGTACTCAAAATCCCTGCTCAAAAAAACTTTGTTGTAGACCAGCCAGTATGCAATTTGTATGAAATTGTTAAGAAATACGAGACTTTTCCTAATAGATGATGTCTTTCTAATAGATTAAAAAATAACCTATGGTCCAGCTGAAAATAGTTATTACCAGTTCTGTCATTTGCAGGAAAAGAGTGCAGCAGGTGTGTTTTAAAATTTAGTGTTTTGGGAAATAGTTACATTGCTAAAGGCTTAATCCTTATCAAATTAAAAAAATATGCAGTTATAATTGAACTTTAATCAAATTTTACCTCATTTCAAACTACATTTTTTTCAGATACTTTTGAGAATGATTTATCTACTCTCACCTCTTCTCAAATATGGTGGAAAATAAAAAGTGCAATCAAGAAGTAAGATAAATTATAAACTGTATTCAACTGTATTAATATTTGCAATTGGTTTATATCATTATAATTCTTATTTTGTTTCTAAAAAGTCAAACAGTGACAGTGAGTTTATTTTGTATATTCTTTGAGATGTATTAATTTGCAGAATCAAATCTAATTTTTAAAAAAAATTCTCTTAAAGGAATGTGTATAGTGTTATGCAGCTCTGTAAAAATATAGCAAATCTTTCGGTTGTGTTAATAAGCTAAACAACTCTTACTTTTCCTGTATTCTACATCAGTATATTCCAATGGTTTTAATACAGGCGTAGATAATAAAGAGAGAAATTAATCAATGTAAAAATAAAGAACTTTCTATATATTTTCTCCATTATTGTATCTGAATGATCTTCCAAATACATTTTCATTTATTTTAGTCGATTCATGTATGCTTTATTTTTCTAGTACTCCATTGAGACACAGTTATCTGGACCAAAGAAAGGAGCAAATTCTTTTGGAGTGGATTCTGTAAGTGGAATTGGTAGTGTGAGAGGCAATGATCCCTTGGGCTTTGAGGCTGGATATCATGTAGTTAATATATTTATTTATTATTCTGCAAAGAATGACAAGAATCTTTCATAACTGAACTCTACCTGAAAGATTAAACAGATTATTATTTTAAAGGAAGAGTAATATTTTGTGATTCATTAATGAGGATTAGTGCAGTTAACCAAATATCTAGAACCAGTCTTGGTGGATATCAAAACATAGAGATCATGTCTTAACTTTTTAGATCTATCTAAAGAAGTTTCAGAAAAAAAAAGACTTTAAGTAGCTTTCTAATTAGGGAAAACTAAATCATTAAATTTAAAAATTTTGTAAACATCACATGGGAAGAAATTTAAAACAGTCAAGGTGTGGTACTGAAACAATTTATACCCTGCCCTACTTAGAATGACAAAACACATAGGTAGCCAAGGTAAGATGGGGTATAAGTCTTTCAGATGAATTTTAAACTAATGAGGAAGGGAAAAAGAACAATTTCTGATATTTCCATGAAAAAAAGAAGGAAAGCATTGTTGGGAAGATTTTCTCAGTAGAGAATGACATGTTAGTAGGAACAATGATTGGAAAGAAAACAACTAGAGGGCTATTGAGATAACCTGTGCACACAGAAATGGAGTGTGAAATTTGAGAAATAAAGGGATTTATTATTATTATTATTATTACTGGTATTGGTAAAACATTTCCATTTTCAGAAATCCTCCACATGTATTATTTCAATAAGGTGGTTGAGAAAATAGTCATTAGAGAGAAAATGCAAGAATTTATAGAAAAAATAGAGAATGTGCTGCTGAATAGATATTTAGGAGAAAGACTATTAATAACTAAAGATGATCTCAACCTTCTAGCCTAAAAGAACATAAAGGGTAGAAGAAAGCCAATGACTTCTATTTCAATTTCAATCTGGAAATGTTAAATGTCACAGAATGGGGAAGAAGCCAATGATACATATCTTTTAAGAAATTTGAGTGTTAAGACTACAATGTGAGGTTAATATGAGCTTAAAATTAAAATTAGGTGGGAAAAATGGAGATTGTGCATATCAGCTACCTACGTATTTAAGCAGTTCAGCTCCATACTTGTACCCATTCCCTGCCTCACTTCCCTTGCTTACCTTGACTCACACATTCAACCAAACTTGGTAAGTCCTTTAAGACCTACTTACTTCCTCTTTCTACTACATATCTAACCTATAAATTTTATGACATTTTATAAAAGAGCTTTAAATATGCTCATTGTCAGCCCCTCACTCAGCACAGGTTCTTGTACATTGTAAAGGCTTTTTTAACGTTTGCTTAAAAACGTTTTAGTGGATACCTTACTGCCTCGGAGTGTTTTTTTCTTTTCAGAAGGACACTTGCTGATATGTCTGAATAAATAATATTTAAAGGGTAAGGTGTGTGACAGGATGATGGGGAAAATATTTGAGATCTGATGACATTCTAAACTCTTTTCAGAAATTACCTCCTGTTCTGATCGCAAAGAGTAATTCATGGTCCTGTTTCCAGGGGTTAGCATTAAGCAGTCTGCTTTGTGAATGGTTTCAGTGCATTGTACTTTTAGTTAATAATTGAATCTGTAATTCATTCATTTTTTTGTTCAATTTAGTCTATATTTAGGCATGCAGACAAGCTACACAGACCTTTGAGATTTAATGGCAAATGACATGAAGCTATTTTGAAATATATAACTAATCTAGTTAACTAAGAAAGCATTTATATTTCTTTTAGTTGCCTAGAAGACAAATAAAACACTATATTTAATTGGAGAACACTACAACAACAAAAAAACCTAACAGGAGACATATTATAAAGATACACATGATTTACTAAATAGTATACTGTAAAGTTTTTTAAAAAAAACTATTTTCCGGGTTTCCAGCTTACACTGAGAGCAACAGATACAACAGGTCTATTCTGTCAAGGGACACTAATTATCATGATTAGAAACATAAATGATGAGAAGCCTCAATCTGAGTGAGCAATTTATTTTAAAGTGTAACCATAGAGAATGGCTAACTAAACTTTTCACACATATTGTAAATAATAATAATAAAGATTATATAGCTACATAAAAATATTTTATTGTTATATTAAAATATATTACTATACACATAAGTGATACATATGCTGATAGAAAGTAAAATATATGACAGAAAATATTGGTAAACAAATATAGAAGTGACCAACATCGTAATATGATATGGTGAAAAGATTTTTGTGTGTCTTTTTGTTTTCTTCCCCAAAGGTTTTGTAAAGTTGTTGTGTTGCTTTTAAATAAATATATTAATTTTAAACAATGGGAAAAGTAGACCTTAAAATGTAGTTTGAGATGTTTAATTTAAATTACTTTACTTCCATACTCTGAGATATAATTGTAGCATTCAAAAACATTTTCAGATTACGAATGTCTGTTAGATGTTTTTCTATACTTCAAAATAGTAGTCAAATACATTACTACAATCTAAGAAAAATTAAATACTACTTAGATTGATGAAGAGAAAAAGTAAAATGGTAGTATTCAAATTATTTTCCTTCCACCCCTAAGTTATATCTCTACAGATAACTAAGGAGAGTAACATTGTTTGAATCCCCAAATTCATTTTTATATTATCTGAACCAGAGAAGCAAATATGGAGCTTAGTTTTTCTCTTATTTCTGGGGATAGTTACTCTACCTGTACTACTACATTTTGTGGTAGAGGTGCTGCCAACTTCTTAAAGTAATTTTTTGTCACCTGCATGCCTACTATAAGCATAAACTTATTGCCTTTACTTATTTAGTAGAATTCAATGCTAGGTAACATAAGCAATACCAAAATTACTAAAATATTGGTATGGCCCCAAAATATTGTTTTCATTTCTTAAGAGACATAGTATGTTAAATTACAATTAATGAAACAGAAAAGGAAATGATTCAAAGTGGTCCAGAATGTAAATACTGTGAGTTATATTATATTATGGTATAAAGGAGAAACCACACTGTAAAGGAGAAACCACATTAGACTGTGGTGGTCAAGAAGGTTGCTCAGAGGAATGGCCTCACCCATTCACCTCCCTTTTCCTTTAAATTCCTTGAACCTCTCTCTCAAGCCCAGATTTAGCCTTTCTTTCCCTTTAAAATGTGTAGCAGTTATGGTATCTATCACACAGCACTAGTTATTTATATCTGTGTTCCCCTCTTGCAGTGAGATCTAAAGAGCAGAAGCCAGCTTATTCTTATGCATATAAACTGGAACAACATACTGTAGGTTACTGATAAATGTCTGATGCTTGAATGGAATGTTGAATAAGAAAGAAATTTAAGTTTCAGAATTGTTCTGGAAATTGATCAGGGACTTGAAATATACTTTAAAGAGATGAACAATAAATTTAAAATAAATGTCCTGATAACTTGCTTGTCCAAACTTGTCCAAAGTTATGACTTTGGACAGCATTTCATCATACCAGATAACAAAACGAAAATGAATATATTTAATCCCTTAAGTTCAGTTGCCAACTATTCCATACATTTGGTATTTGGGATAATAGAGGTGCACTATTTCAATCTGTTTTCCAGTTTTCATCTCTTTGATGTCATGCTATCTTTCATATCTGGCATGATGCCAGAGACTAAATGATTAAAAATTAATGCTTATGCAAAAAAGTTATGTAACTTTGTGCCAGAAATGGATTTTCTCAACATTTGAATACTTTTGGAACTCTTAATTCTTGACAAGATGAAGGTAATATTATCACAAATCCAAAAGATTCTTTGCAAGTTATCAGAACTGAGCAGGTATGTGCATACAAATCTGCATTTGCAACATTTTTTCATCAACATATTTTTTTTTCTTTAGACCTTTTCCTCTGAATTCTATTAATGTAACTGAAGAAAAACCTGTTGGAGAAATTATAGCAAGAGTAAAACCAACAGATCGAGATGAAGATGGCGGCATCACTTATACCTTTAGATCACAGCAGGAAAAGTTTGCTTTGGAACCTTGTAAGTTTTAAATACATAGTTCTAGCTGTCTTCATTTAAGCATTCACTATCTAATCTCGGCATTTCCTTTGGACTTCGAGCTAGTAAAGCTACCCTTTCAAAATTAGATTAAATATGGAGAAGGGAACACCAAAAATGTGTGGCATTTGACAGTTGTTATTTTCCTACTTGTGAAAATGAACTTCTTGTGAAATAACGTCTGTCACAGTAATTTATTTTTATAACTGGCTATTGGCTTTCAGAGGCAATCAGTACAATGCTTCTGTGAAATCCTTGTAAACTACAGGACAGATAAGTCATATCTAACTCCTTAATTTCATTTGTGAAAATCGGAACATTTCCTTAATAATTATATTTTGGATACTTGATTATGGATATATTCCTACCTATGTGTACAGAATTACTACTCTGAAATATTTCCTATGGCTTGTCACGGTACTTGATTTAACTGTCCAGCATTCAACCAGAGGAAAAAAAAAACCCACCAGCAAAACAACTATGAGACCTTCTTAAGCAGACCCTGTAAGGCTGCTGTCTCTGTGTCTAATGCCAGAGCTTGAGGTCCACAGCCCAGAGGTCAGGAGGGAAGATGAATATAAAGTGGGAGAGATTAAGGGTAGACCAGACACACAAGCAGGCTCTGGACTCTATGAGAATGCACTAAAACCCATGTCCGTTCTTATTGCCGCTGACCTTGGTAGTGAGGGTATCCTGCAGAAGCTGGGGCCTTTAATTATAAGGCTGAGCACACACACCTGTTCTAGGAGTCAGAGAAGCTGAAAGAGGATCCAGAGGTGGATAGAGCAGCTGCAGAGCCAGCTGCTACTTTACGTCAATGATGAGATAGCAGACCAGCAAAAACATAGGTAAGAAATGAAATGTCTGCTGCTAACTTTCAACTCTCCCAGTCAACCAAGATTCTCCCTTGGAGGCAACAGGGATGAACAGTCATTTCTGTCTTCACAAATTTTCCTAAGTTTGACCCTTGAGCTAATTTTTCATCTTCCTATAAAATATATCTCTTATATGTGGAATCTTAAAAAAGGGTACAACAGAGTTATAAATGTAGAAACAAACTTATTATTACCAGGGGTAAGGGTGGGAGGGATAAATTGGGAGACTGGGATTGACATATACACACTACTACATATAAAACATAACTAATAAGGACAGGGAACACTACTCAATACTCTATAATGGCCTATATGGGAAAGTAATCTAAAAAAGAGTGGATATATGTATATGTATAACAGATTCACTTTGTTGTACACCTGAAACTAATACAACATTGTAAATCAACTATACTACAATAAAAAATATTTAAAAGAAGAATTACTTAAGTTGGATGGCAGAAACAATACATGATTAGGATTTTAACATAGTTTGGCTAGTTTTTTCAGGCTCAAAAACACTAATAACTCTATTATGGTAATTAAAATCAAATACTGTGTTCTGGTACTTTTAAGGTCGAGATGCTACCTATGCTTGGTAAATCCATAAATTACAATTTAGAGATTTGGAGGAAAATATGATGAAACCATTTTTAATATTAAACTATATTTTAAAGATAAGTATAAAGCAAGTGGGCATTTTTAAACAAATATTTTCAATGAGTGTAGAGCTGCTAAACATCACTTTCCTTATTCACTAAAAGTGTATACTATTAAATGAATTAAATTACCATCAATATGAATAAATTAATATATGCTTAATTATTTGAGTTTGGTAATTTTTATTTATTTATTTTCATTAGATACTGGCATAATCACTCTTCTTCAGCCTTTGAATCTTGACAACCCAAATAATCCTAAAACCTATTCTTTGGAAATTGAGGCCATAGATAATGGGAATAATACCAGTACCTATATGTTTACAGTTTTTGTGGAGGATGTAGACAATCCTATTGTCTGTGATTCGAGTTTTTAAATAGGAGCAGGTAAATTACAAGTCTACTTTATTGATAACATTCATGAAATGAAAGAGTAAGAATATTTTAAAATAAAATTTTTAATAATAACTAAAGTTTTTTTTTTTTTTAATAAAAGAGAAGTAAGTAAAAGAACTCAATAAAGTGAGAGATATACTCCTACAAAGAAAAAATATAGAGTTGGTATGAATTAAAATAACTTTCAAATAATTATTTCTTTTGTGGAAGATTGGGTATAGGAATAGTTACAAAATTATTCTGTTTATCCATAACATATGAATTAACAGGTTGCTTAACAAGTTGTCATATGTGTGAAAATCTAAACAATAAAATACAATTTTTATCTTCTAAATTGACCAAGACTTAAAAATAACAGGAAAAGAGTCAGTGCTGGCTATGGTATAAAGAAATTAACACTTACAATGGAATACTGCTCAGCCATAAAAAATAATGGAATTTTGCCATTTGCAGCAATACAGATGGACTTGGAGGACATTATGCTAGGTGAAATAAGTGAGATAGAAAAAGATAAATACTGTATAATATCACTTATATGTAGAACTGAAAAAACATAACAAACTAGTGAATATAACAAAAAAGAAGCAGACTCACAGATCTAGAGAACAAACTAGTGGTTAGCAGTGGGGAGAGGGAAGATGGGAGGGAGGCAATGTAGGGGTAAGGGACTTAGAAGCACAAACTAGTAGGTATAAAAGAAGCTACAAGGATATATTATACAACATGGAGAATATAGCAAATGTTTTATAATAACTATATAAGGATTATAACCTTTAAAAATTGTGAATCAGAGAGGAATCAAGATGGCGCAGTAGAAGGATGTGCTCTCACTCCCTCCTGCGAGAACACCAGAGTCACAACTAGATGCTGGACAATCATTGACAGGAAGACACTGGAACTCACCAAAAAAGATACCCCACATCCAAAGACAAAGGATAAGCCACAATGAGATGGCAGGAGGGGCGCAATCACAGTAAAATCAAATCCAATAACTGCTGGGTGGGTGACTCACAGACTGGAGAACACTTACATCACAGAAGTCCACCTACTGGAGTGAACGTTCTAAGCCCCATGTCACGCTTCCCAACCTGGGGGTCCGGCAATGGGAGGAGAAATTCCTAGAGAATCAGACTTTGAAGCCGAGTGGGAATTGATTGCAGGACTTCAACATGACTGGGGGGAAACAGAGACTCCACTCTTGGAGGGCACACACAAAGTAGTGTGCGTACTGGGACCCAGGGGAAGGAGCAGTGACCCCAGGGGAGACTGAAACAGACCTACCTGCTAGTGTTGGAGGGTCTCCTGCAGAGGCGGGGGGTGGCTGTGGCTCACTGGGGGGACAAGGACACTGACAGCAGAAGATCTGTGAAGTACTCCTTGGTGTGAGCCCTCCCAGAGTCTCTCATTAGCTCAACCAAAGAGCCCAGGTAGGTTCCACTGTTGGGTCGCCTCAGGCCAAACAACCAGCAGGGAGGGAACACAGCCCCACCCATCAACAGTCAAGTGGATTAAAGTTTACTGAGCTCTGCCCACCAGAGAAACAGTCAGCTCTACCCACCACCAGTCCCTCCCATCAAGCCTCATAGGTAGCCTCATCCACCAGAGGGCAGACAGCAGAAGCAAGAAGAACTACAATCCTGCAGCCTGTGGAACAAAAACCACATTCACAGAAAGACTGACAAGATGAAAAGACAGAGGGCTATGTACCAGATGAAGGAACAAGATAAACCCCCAGAAAAACAACTAAATGAAGTGGAGATAGGCAACCGTCCAGGAAAAAAATTCAGAATAATGATAGTGAAGATGATCCAGGACCTCGGAAAAACAATGGAGGCAAAGATCGAGAAGATGCAAGAAATGTTTAACAAAGACCTAGAAGAATTAAAGAACAAACAAACAGAGATGAACAATTCAATAACCAAAATGAAAAATACACTAGAAGGAACCAATAGCACAATAACTGAGGCAGAAGAACGGAGAAGTGATCTGGAAGACAGAATGGTGGAATTCACTGCTGCAGAACAGAATAAAGAAAAAAGAATGAAAAGAAATGAAGACAGCCTAAGAGACCTCTGGGGCAACATTTAACACACCAACATTCGCATTATAGGGGTCCCAGAAGGAGAAGAGAGAGAGAAAGGACCAGAGGAAATATTTGAAGAGATTATAGTCAAAAACTTCCCTAACATGGGAAAGGAAATAGCAACCCAAGCCAGGAAGCGCAGCGAGTCCCATACAGGATAAACCCAAGGAGAAACACACCGAGACACATAGTAATCAAATTGGCAAAAATTAAAGACAAAGAAAAATTATTGAAAACAGCAAGGGAAAAATGATAAATAATATAAAAGGGAACTCCCACAAGGTTAACAGCTGATTTCTCAGCAGAAACTCTACAAGCCAGAAGGGAGTGGCACGATACACTTAAAGTGATGAAAGGGAAGAACCTTCAACCAAGATTACTCTACCCGGCAAGGATCTCATTCAGATTCGATGGAGAAATCAAAAGCTTTACAGACAAGCAAAGGCTAAGAGAATTCAGCACCACCAAACCAGCTCTAAAGGAACTGGTTTAAGGAAAAGAACTTTAGAACGCTAAAGGAACTTCTCTAAGTGAGAAACACAAGAGAAGAAAAGGATCTACATAAACAAACTGAAAACAATTAAGAAAATGGTCATAGGAACATACATATCGATAATTACCTTAAACGTGAATGGATTAAATGCTCCAACCAAAAGACACAGGCTTGCTGAATGGATACAAAAACAAGATCCATATATATGCTGTTTACAAGAGACCCATTTCAGACCTAGGGACACATACAGACTGAAAGTGAGGGGATGGAAAAAGATATTCCATGCAAATGGAAATCAAAAGAAAGCTGGAGTAACTATACTCATTTCAGGTAAAATAGACTTTAAAATAAATAATGTTACAATAGACAAGGAAGGACACTATACAATGATCAGGGGATCAATCCAAGAAGAAGATATAACAATTATAAATATATATGCACCCAACAGAGGAGCACATCAATACATAAGGCAACTGCTAACAGCTATAAAAGAGAAAATTGACAGTAACACAATAATAGTGGGGGACTTTAACACCACACTTACACCAATGGACAGATCATCCAAAATGAAAATAAATAAGGAAACAGAAGCTTTAAAAGACACAATAGACCACATAGATTTAATTGATATTTATAGGACATTGCATCTGAAAACAGCAGATTACACTTTCTTCTCAAGTGAGCACGGAACATTCTCCAGGACAGATCACATCTTTGGTCACAAATCAAGCCTCAGTAAATTTAAGAAAACTGAAATCATATCAAGCATCTTTCCTGACCACAATGCTATGAGATTAGAAAAAAATTACAGGGGAAAAAAAACCACAAAGACAAACACATGGAGGCTAAACAATACGTTACTGTATAACCAAGAGATCACTGAAGAAAACAAAGAGGAAATAAAAAAATACCTACAGACATACCTATCAAAAATACCTATCAATTAAAGAAAAATCACAAGTAAACAATCGAAACTTACATCTAAAGAAACGAGAGAAAGAACAAGCAAAACACACAGGTAGAAGGAAAGAAATCATAAAGATCAGAGCAGAAATAAATGAAATAGAAACAAAGAAAACAATAGCAAAGATCAATAAAACTAAAAGCTAGTTCTTTGAGAAGATAAACAAAATTGATAAACCATTAGCCAGACTCATCAAGAAAAGGAGGGAGAGAACTCAAATCAATAAAATTAGAAACGAAAAAGGAGAAGTTACAACAGACACTGCAGAAATACAAAGCATCCTAAAAGACTACTATAAGCAACTCTATGCCAATAAAATGGACAACCTGGAAGAAATGGACAAATTCTTAGAAAGGTATAACCTTCCGAGACTGAACCAGGAAGAAACAGAAAATATGAACAGACCAATCACAAGTAATGAAATTGAAACTGTGATTAAAAATCCTCCAACAAACAAAAGTCCAGGACCAGATGGCTTCACAGGTGAATTCTATGAAACATTTAGAGAAGAGCTAACACCCATCTTTCTCAAACTCTTCCAAGAAACTGTAGAGGAAACAACACTCCCAAACTCATTCTATGAGGCCACCATCACCCTGATACCCAAACCAGACAAAGATACTACAAAAAAAGAAAATTAGAGACCAATATCACTGATGAATACAGATGCAAAAGTCCTCAACAAAATACTAGCAAACAGAATCCAACAACACATTAAAAGGATCATACACCATGATCAAGTGGGATTTATCACAGGGATGCAAGGATTCTTCAATATGTACAAATCAATCAATGTGATACACCATGTTAACAAATCGAAGAATAAAAACCATATGATCATCTCAATAGATGCAGAAAAAAGCTTTTGACAAAATTCAACACCCATTTATGATAAAAACTCTCCAGAAAGTGGGCATAGAGGGAACCTACCTCAACATAATAAAGACCATATATGACAAACCCACAGCAAACATCATTCTCAATGGTGAAAAACTGAAAGCATTTCCTCTAAGATCAGGAACGAGACAAGGATGTCCACTCTCACCACTGTTATTCAACATAGTTTTAGAAGTCCTAGCCACGGAAATCAGAGAAGAAAAAGTAATAAAAGGAATCCAAATTGGAAAAGAAGAAGTAAAACTGTCACTGTTTGCAGATGACATGATACTATACATAGAGAATCCTAAAGATGCCATCAGAAAGCTATGAGAGCTAATCAATGAGTTTGGTAAAGTTGCAGGATCCAAAATTAATGCACAGAAATCCCTTGCATTCCTACACACTAATGATGAAAAATCTGAAAGAGAAATTATGGAAACCCTCCCATTTACCACTGCAACAAAAAGAATAAAACACCTAGGAATAAACCTACCTAGGGAGACAAAATACCTGTATGCAGAAAACTATAAGACACTGATGAAAGAAATTAAAGATGATACCAACAGATGGAGAGATATACCATGTTCTTGGATTGGAAGAATCAATATTGTGAAAATGACTATACTACCCAAAGCAATCTACAGATTCAATGCAATCCCTGTCAAATTAACAATGGCATTTTTTATGGAACTAGTACAAATCATCTTAAAATTTGTATGGAGACACAAAAGACCCCGAAAACCAAAGCAGTCTTGAGGCAAAAGACACAGCTGGAGGAATCAGACTATGTGACCTCAGACTATACTACAAAGCTACAGTAATCAAGACAATATGGTACTGGCACAAAAACAGAAACATAGATCAATGGAACAAGATAGAAAGCCCAGAGATAAACCCACGCACCTGTGGTCAACAAATCTATGACAAAGGAGGCAAAGATATACAATGGAGAAAAGACAGTCTCTTCAATAAGTGGTACTGGGAAAGCTGGACAGCTACATGTAAAAGAATGAAATTAGAACACTCCCTAACACCATACACAAAAATAAACTCAAAATGGATTCAAGACCTAAATGTAAAACCAGACACTATAAAACTCTTAGAGGAAAACATAGGAAGAATGCTCTTTGACATAAATCACAGCAAGATTTGTTTTGATCCAACTCCTAGAGTAATGGAAATAAAAACAAAAATAAACAAATGGGACCTAATGAAACTTCAAAGTTTTTGCACAGCAAAGTAAACCATAAACAAGATGAAAAGACAACACTAAGAATTTGAGAAAATATTTGCTAATGAATCAACAAAGGATTAATCTCCAAAATATATAAACATCTCATGCAGCTCAATATTAAAAAAACAAACAACCCAATCCAAAAATGGGCAGAAAAGTTAAGTAGACATTTCTCCAAAGAAGACATACAGATGGCCAAGAAGCACATGAAAAGCTGCTCAATATCACTAATTATCAGAGAAATGCAAATCAAAACTACAATGAGGTATCACCTCACACCAGTTAGAATGGGCATCACCAGAAAATCTACAAACAACAAATGCTGGAGAGGGTGTGGAAAAAAGGGAACGCTCTTGCAATGTTGGTGGGAACATAAATTGACGCATCCACTATGGAGAACAGTATGGAGGTTCCTTAAAAAACTAAAAGTAGGGCTTCCCTGGTGGTGCAGTGGTTGAGAGTCCGCCTGCCGATGCAGGGGACATGGGTTCGTGCCCCAGTCCAGGAGGATCCCACATGCCGTGGAGCGGCTGGGCCCGTGAGCCATGGCCGCTGAGCCTGCGCGTCCGGAGCCTGTACTCCGCAACGGGAGAGGCCACAACAGTGAGAGGCCCGCGTACCGCAAAAAAAAAAAAAAAAACAAACAAAAAACTAAAAGTAGCATTACCATATGATCCAGCAATCCCACTACTGGGCATATACCCAGAGAAAACCATAATTCAAAAAGACACATGCACCCCAATGTTCATTGCAGCACTATTTACAATAGCCAGGTCATGGAAGCAACCTAGATGCCCATCGACAGATGAATGGATAAAGAAGATGTGGTACATATATACAATGGAGTATTACTCAGCCATAAAAAGGAACAAAATTGAGTCATTTTTTGAGACGTGGATGGATCTAGAGACTGTCATACAGAGTGAAGTAAGTCAGAAAGAGAAAAACAAATATTGTATATTAACGCATGTATGTGGAACCTAGAAATATGGTACAGATGAACCTATTTGCAGGGCAGAAGTTGAGACACATATGTAGAGAACAAATGTATGGACACCAAGGGGGGAAAACGTCGGTGGGGTGGGGATGGTGGTGTGATGAATTGGGCGATTGGGATTGACATGTATACACTGATGTGTATAAAATTGATGACTAATAAGAACCTGCAGTATAAAAAAACAAACAAAAAAACAACTAATACTAAACTTTCTTTGGGTTATTTGTATGGAAATATGATAATATAAATGTTTCAGACATTACATGAAATTGCTAAAAATCTTATATGTTCTGGTATAATGTTATAAGTCATAATTCTTGTTATTACTTTAAAATGTATATCTCAGAAATAACTCAATTTCCTTGTGAATTGCATTATTATGAACTTTCATCAAATCTTTAACCATCTTTATTTTTAAGTCTTTTGTCATTTACAGACAGTTCTGGGTGTACTCTGAAGCTTTTGCAAAAATGTTCGTATAAAAGTGTTTCATCTTCAAGGAATTCATGGAAAAGACTCTGACAAGTACAGGTTTCTGGTAACTGACTATACTGCTGAACTGAATGAATAAGCATTTTCAGAACTCTAATGGAAAACTGATGAATTCATAAAAGTGCTAATAAAAGATCAAGATGAAAAAAATTAATTTCATGGGACTGAGTGAACTGATGAGGATGATTATAATTTTTGTGACTTTCTGTTTGAATAAAAAAAAAATCCCACAAGGACTCAGAGGCAAAGAATATACAAATCAATTTTCACCGCAAAGTAAAGGAGCTGTTGCAGTGGAGGATTACTGGACTGAATGTCAATATTATGACATAGTATGAGTGTGTTTCATGTTTGGTAATTGCAATCGTTGTTGCTTTTGTTGTGTTCAACTATTTACAATGCTTGGTGTCAGTTTATTTATTTCTTGTAAAAATAAAATACAGTGTGTGTGTGTGAGTTGTGAAAAAAAAAAGAGAGGGTGGCTGGTGGGGGAGAGCACCTTTCTCCCTTTCTACTCCCCAGAAGAATATCCACCCACCTAACCCAAGGAAAAGTTTTGATGATGAAGGTGAACTTAAATGATAAGAAATACAACAAACTTTCATTATAATATTAGTACCTAGAAAAAAATAATAATAGCAAAAGGGGAACACAGACTAACTTGATGGAGAGAACATTAGGAGAATTTAGATGGGAGGTCAGGGAAGGCACTTCAAGTGCTGATATTTAAGTAAAAAGTTGAGTAGGAAAAAGGAAGAAAATTCTAGACAAAAAGAAATAAATGCAATGGTCTAGAGGCTGGAAAGAACATGGTTAGTCTGAAGAACTCCAAGAAAGGCAATATTTCTAGACACGTGGCTACGCAAGTTTATTGTGTGGTGGAATCACCTGGTGGGCTTGCTGAACTAGAGATACCTGGGTTCCAGCCACAGTGGTCTGATTCAGCAGGTGTGGTGTGGGGCCTGAATATTTGCATTTAGAAGTTCCCAGATGATCCTGATGGTGCTGGCCCATGGACCAGTGAGGGAGCTGGAAAGGGATGGAAGAGGCTAAATAATGAAGGGTCTTAGAACTTTGGCAGAGAGTTCAATTTTATCTCAGGAGGAATAGAAAATGACTAAGAAGTTTTAAGCAAAGAAATCATAAGTTTCGGTTCCACCTAAAAAGTCAGTCTGGATGCCACATAAAGGGAGAGAACCTGAGTATTGAGAAGCCATTTAGGACACTCTTGCAAGAGCAAAATGGCTATATGAACTGTTTTTGAAGTATGGGGAAATTAAATCATGTAACTGAGGCATAGTTTTCAGATAATTTAATTGCTTTGATATGGGAAAAAGTAAACAAGGATCTAAGATGACAAAATTTGGGAGATTGCGTGACCTGGAAACGTTTAGGTTTCTCACCTGAAATTCTGAACAGCTATATGCTACTGAATTTTGACAATGGAAACAAGAATAAAGTAGTATGTCTGTAAAATGAAGATAAAACACCTTCTGCAAGTTAGTGTCACCTGTCTCTCCATTCTAATGGACAAGCCTCGGAGTGTTCCTCTGTTCTTCAGAAACCTCCTCTTCCCAGAATGGCAGGAATGTTCTCAGTGTTAAACACTGAGGTCATACCCATAATCAATGTCTTCAAAGTCTAATGAATGGAAGAACTTTGGGACCCTTATCAAATTTGTAAAAAAATCAGGAATGGGGAAGCTGGGAGTGCTTAGGGTTTGACAATTGGCTCTAGAAATTTGAGGAGCAGAAATTTCAGGAGGATGACAGTGGACAAATAAATTATTATTCATAAGTCATATTTTATTTCTACTCTAGGGTCAAATACTTTAAATATATTTATAAAATATAATACACACACACACACACAAATTGTGAATCACTCTATTGTAAACCTGTAACATATTATACATCGACTACACTTCAATAAAAAAGAAATTAACACTTTCATAAAGCAAAATTTTAAATAACAATCTAAAATACTATTTTAGTAAATGCTTATAAAGAGTATTAAAATGATTATTATCTTCATTTCAATATTTTTGTTCCTTAGAGTTTATTTTTACAGAATTATTAGAGATACGATCAAGATTTATGTGCAAAGTTTATAGTAACATAATGTTTGAAATAGAAAAATACCTAATAATAGGAAATTGGTTAAAAGATAGTATATCCATTTGATGAAATGCTACCTAACAATTAAAAATTATCTTTTCAAAAAATAGTAATCATGAGGTGATACAAACTGTAAAGTTTCCCTAATTTTGTTGTGTACATGTTATGTATATTAACCCATAATTATAAATACCATTTTATATATATGACCATAGTTACCTTTATTTTTTGTATAATTACAAAAAATTATTTATTTTGTAACATTCTCTACTGTTAATTTTTAAAATGTTTCTCAAATTAAAACTCTAGCTACAGTTATACAAATTTAACTTCTTGAAAAATCAACATCATTACTCCTAATAGTTTGTAGCTATTTTATCTGATATTCTTGCTCCAAAGGAGTACTTGCTTAAAACAGGCTTTCAATTATATAAATTGCAATAGAATAGATATTTAAAGTAATATATGGAGGTATCCTTCAGTAAAATAGATGTTCCTGAAAAGTTTGTTATAAGTTAAAATTTTGTCAATTGCATTTCATTTTAAAAATTTCACCCATTAAAAAACATTCATAATATATTAATTAGAATCAGCATATCCTCATGCATAAGATAATGAAGTATGTCCTTATTAGTGTCATACAAATCACAGCATCATATACTGTTCCCTGACTTCACCCTTATATGTTTGTATTTTTCATAAAGATCTCCTGAAAATAAAAACTTTTAAACATTTAAATGTATTTGAGAATTTGCACATAGTAGTATCTCAGAAAATCCAAGTAGGATTGGTTTGAATTTAGCTTGGTCAACTCAAGCTCATCAATTATATCTGTTCTGCTAGTTAGTCTCTCCATTCTTTTCCTCCATTTATCTCTAACCTTACTAGCTTACTTATCTGTCACAGTAAAACCCTCTTTACTCTTTCTGCCTTCTCTGTTTTGACTCCTTTTCTTTCTCTAGCTGTTTCTACTAGGAGAAACTACCCAGTTAACTGGGAGACAATGAGAGGATAATAAAGTTGAGGGCAAATGGAACACCACAAATTTTATTTAAATAGCTTGTTTTTGTTTTTGTTTTGGATTCCTGTCCATTTTTGCTTTCTATTCATTTCGCACAGCCAGTATTATCACTTCTCCCATTTTTAGAAATATCACTCTTTTGGAAACTGAAAATTTCCAAAACACACATGCATGTGCACATGCATACACACAAAGAGATTTTGTACTTTGACCCAAAACATACATTCTAGTATGTGATAAATCTATCTGAAATAAGAATTTGTGTTAAAGGGACTTGTTCATAAATGCTAAACTTAAGAAAGAAAAGCCTCCTAGTAGGCTTGGCAATGAATCACCTTACAGGCTTGGTGCTTATGAAAACTTTATCTTTTGGATCACTTTGAGACAATTGAACTGATGTTCTTCGTAATTTACTTTTCTGGTCTCCCCCAAATCATAGAAAGCTTTAAAAAATACACGTGGATCCTAAGGAGGTAATTCTGACCTGACTTCTACTGCAGACTTGGCTGAACCAGCATAAGCTGCTTAGGCAGGATCAAGATCAAGATTCTCTTCTCTTCCATCAGGTGGGTTTATGGTCTTTGTGACAGAGAAGTAGCAGAAAAGAAAATACTGCCTTCTATCTAAAATAGGGTAACTCTGTGTGGGTCTCTGTGAGGTTTTTCAAGACAGGGTATTAATTAATTTATTTATTTTTGCTGTGTTGGGTCTTCGTTTCTGTGTGAGGGCTTTCTCTAGTTGTGGCAAGCGGGGGCCACTCTTCATCGTGGTGCACGGGTCTCTCACTATCGCGGCCTCTCTTGTTGCGGAGCACAGGCTCCAGACGCGCAGGCTCATTAGTTGTGGCTCACAGGCCTAGTTGCTCCGCGGCATGTGGGATCCTCCCAGACCAGGGCTCGAACCCATGTCCCCTGCATTAGTAGGCAGATTCTTAACCACTGCGCCACCAGGGAAGCCCCAAGACAGGGTACTGACACAACTTTCAGGTGGCTGATGTGATACATACATATTAAATTCACTTACTATGTTAAATTATCCAATGGCCTTAATTAACCAGAGCGACCACTAAATTAGGCAATCTGTTTACATGTTCAGTTTGAAACAAAGGTTCAAAATAAGCAAGACCTGTTCACACAACAATTGTTCCATTACATTCTTCGAAATAGTCAAACTGTATGAGGCTTTTACAGGACTACCTAGTCTAGGTTATAGACTTGCTATTCAATATTCAAGTGCATAGAAAGTAGGAATAATTTTAAAAGAGTATCATTTGTAGAATCGTACAACAGGTGAAGAAAACACTTACGGTTTAATGTGTGTGCATTTGTGTTATTCGGTTTTTAGGTGAGACAGAATCACAGTTGGTAACACTGAAATAAAGATAAGAAGCAGTGGTTGAAGAAAGGAAAGTAAATAATATTTATTGAGCACTTGTGAGATGCATTACATATAATATTGTATTTAATCCTCAGAACTACTCTAAGGTTGAGAATATATCTTATCCTATTGTACAGATGAGAATATTGATGGACTAGAAATTCAACTGGAGTCAATTCCTGACTCCACAGCTTTTGCTCTATTTTTTGTACATTACTGTGAAAAGAGATGAAGACTTCAATTATCTAACAAAGGAATCAAAGTTGAAAGCATATCTTAATTGACTTTGTGCCAAACACTGAGCAATTATATCCTATTCCACACACTAGCCCAAAATTTAAATGTAGAAATATGAAACTGATATTTTTATGTTGGCTTTCTTAAAATGAATGTTAGTGGGAAAAATTACTGGTGGTCTTAATTTCTCTAAAATAAATATCATTAAGAAAATGCTATAGGGAGAAATTCTTACAGTATAACAACTTATGGAGCCAATATGAAGCAAAAAGTAGTGAAAGAATGTTTGAATTTAAATTATTGCTCATGGTTTATATAATTGTATAGGTGTTTCAGTGTCTATTCCTGAAAAGGTTCCTGCATTTGCTTTTATATATAGGATTCTTGCAAGAGATCCAGATCCAGGACAAGAAGTTGAGGTAAGTATTGTATTATTATCTATTAATTTTTTCCAACTTTTATTTTTTAAAAAGTGCTCAAATTTTCAATGAGCAAAAAATTATTTCATCAGGCTTTGAATTAATGTTGTCTTTATATCTTATGGTAGTCACTGAAGTAAGAGAAGGACTTTAAACCTTTGAATATAGTAACAGACTAAAAATTACATGACTTGGAAGTGAAAGCAACAGACCTTCTAAAATGCTCTAAAAGGCATTTAGAAAAACTAGAGCCTACATTTTTTCCCATTTGTCTGATGACATTTATACAGCTGAGAGGATATCCTTTAATGTTTGTTATCTTTTATTCATCCCAGATCAGGAATTGTTTTTTATTATACACATAATTTGAATAAAGGATATGTTGTATCTTCATATACGTTCTAGTTTCAGCAATAATTAATTAATAGTGGTTTAATAAATAATACATGACAAAATAGTTGCAGATTAAGAGGGAGTAAAGAAGAAGAAATACAAGATAATTAATCACTCAAGATTTTCTCAGGAATTTTTATGGTGTACATATGAACTATATTCTAATTGTACTTGTAAGAAAAAATTGAGTTTTTGATTATAGAATGTATTATAAGTCATATCAGTGCAATGGAATATTCTGCTCTAATTCTCTTTAGAGCAAACTAAACTTTTTCCATTTGTTCATACTTACTCTGGTAGCTGGCTTATAAACATCATTTAGAGAATAAGGTTGAAATGAAAGCTTGGGGGGGCATTGTTGGAAAATTTAGCCTGTATATAATTTTTCTGGTGACCTGATTACAGTGAGGCATTGATCAGTACTCGCAATTTCATTTTCTTGCTCATGTGAATTTTAGACTGAGGACAGAAGATGACACAGGAAAAGTGTAGTTTCTTGTTTACTAGGTTCAGAAGCTCCATTTATGTGGGTGTGTAAATGTGTGTGGGAGGACAGGGTCAGGATATGGGGATTATGTGCATTTAGGGTGTGTAGATATTTATGTGGGTGTAGGCCAGGATACATGCATGTGGGAGGAGGATGGGGTGACTATGTACTACACTACAACTTCATGTGTTTACACATAACTAAATATTACACATTCATAACTAAATATTATAATATCTGAATTATATTTTAAAAGTCACTGGGAAAGAAAAACAAAACAAAGACTTGGAAAATGATAATTATTTTTAACAAAAAGCTATAATAATAAGGGGAGAAACAAAGAAAATGAGATTTTTCCAAGAGAACACTTAATGGATTTTAGCCTAATATAAGCCAACTTTGGTTGTTCACTCATAGACAAATAAAAATCAGTTAGTATACCCATCAAAATGGCTGTGATGCCTTTTTGGAAATGGCATTGGATATGTCTCCAAGGTTTTATTGTTTCTCTTTGGACCAGAAACTGGATGTAAATATTTTCAAAATATGATGTCTTTACTAAGTCCCTTTAAAAATCTTTAATATTCATCTTGAAACTGAGCCCAGTTATAAGCACAGTGATAACAATGGAGAGGAACATGCTGATGTCCCTAAAAAACATCTTTGTCTAAAGCAATATTTTATTGTGCCATACAGAGAATCAATTTAGAGATGAGATCTAATGGCTTTTTCCAAATAATTCAGTGTATGTGCCTCCTGAGTATACAAGAGGGAATGACTTTTTTATATATTAGAAAAATCTGTAAGTGTAACACTAGAAAATAAACTAATTATAAAACTAATAATAGTTATTTACCAAAAATGCTCTAATACTTAAATATAAAAACCTTTGGAAAAAATGTAAATGAATTTTCAGATTACTATTGAAGTCTGGAAAAGAAAGTTTAGCTTTTATTTTTAAGGGCACTGTCTTCACAAAATTAATTTTGGTTTACTTAGGTCTTGCCAAATAACTGCATCAAAACTGTAAGTTCAGAATCCATGCTTTTTCAATAATGTATTAACCATTTTTTTGTGTGCTTTCTTAAAAGTTTTTAATATTAAACTCTTCAGTTAATGTCACTGCCTACTTTGCTTTGGATTAACATAATGGTGTGATTTCTAAAACCATGAGACCTCTTTTGGATTATGAAACAAATCCTAAGGTAAGAATAAATATGAAACTTAACATTAAATAATAAATACCTTTAAATACCCTTCAGAAAGAATAATTTTCAACATTTTCAATAAGAATAACTTTTAAAAACTTACCTAAATTGAAATAAAAATACCAAATTTATGTAATTGCATTTTCATATTCACATAGATCAAGCAAAAATTCACTTTAAGAAAATAAATTTAGAGTTTTGATTCATTTTACTCTTTCCATTAGACTTTTAAAAAATATTATTTCAATTTTTGTGTTTGCTTCTTTAAGTGCATATAAAAGTTAGAGAAGGGATTATCTCCATATTCAAAAGCATAAAAATGTTGGAGAAGGGATTGCCTCCATATTCAAAAGCATAAAACTGAGGTAACATTCTGGGTAATTAAATAAAGTTGCCCTTTATTACAGTCACAAATTATCTGGAGTGTTGCCTCTATCCCTGGCTTTACTTGACTGTAGAAATCTGGCCTAAATATTTTTTTCCCCCAATGTCCTGGTCAAATTTCAGATTTGCAAATATTTGGAAAGAACAGAGAGGTATAAGGGTATGGAAAAACATAACAAATCTCTTTTCCTACAAAGTCATTCTGGGAAATGGGACCACTTAAATTTCAAATGTTTCCCAGTGTCCTTAAACATTTCTCAATGCTTCCAGTAGTAGACTTATCAGGAAACATTGTTTTTTTAAAAACATCGCCTTACCTAAAACAAGCCTTTATAAGCTACAAATATTTTGACCAGGATTTTCTCACTGTGTGAGAATTAGAGGAAAAATGAAAAGCAACAACTGGTGCTCTAGGACAACTGGCTAATGGTTTATAATATTTTCACTTTGGTATTGTACGATCATCTCTCATATTACCAACTTTGTTGTTTTCCATTCACTCCTAAACAAAGTGCTTCAGTTCTATTTGCTTCTTTACTCTTTCATATAATGTTCAAAATTAACTTTATGAAAGAAGCCCAATTCACGTTTTGATTTTAATTACACTGAATTTATAAATTAGACTGAAGAGAATTAGCATCATTATCATCCGTAAAACAGGATGATTTATTAATTTATTCAGAACTTCATTAATTCTTTCATATATTTCATATTTTTCTCCACAGAAGTTTGTAATTTTACACATTATATGTATGATATTCCTAGACAACTTGACTTTTGTTGCTGTATATTCATTTTCTTTTCTTTTTTTTTTTTTTTTTTTGCGGTACGCGGGCCTCTCACTGCTGTGGCCTCTCCCATTGTGGAGCGCAGGCTCAGCGGCCATGGCTCACGGGCCCAGCCGCTCTGCGGCATGTGGGATCTTCCCAGACCGGGGCACGAACCCGTGTCCCCTGCATCGGCAGGCGGACTCTCAACCACTGCGCCACCAGGGAAGCCCTGTATATTCATTTTCTAATTGTTCAAGGTTAAACTTGATTCTTATACCTTGATATTTAAAACAGCAACTTTGCTAACTCCTTATATTAATTTGAATAATTTCTAGATGAGCTTTCATTTTTATGTTAACTGTGTTAACATTCACAGTTAAAATAACTGTCAAGAGTGACAGTTGTTTTTTTCTCTTCAATTCTTAAAACTTTTTATTCATGTTGTATGCCTTATTTTTTTGATGAGGACGTCCAGAACAATGTTTACTAGAAGTGGTTATAGGACGCATTCTTGTTTTGTCTTGATTTTAAAAGTTATTGTTTAATGTTGCAAATGACAATGGTATTTCTTATAGGGCTATGGTAGACATCTTTTTTAAGTAAGAAAAGTTTTGGGTTTTTTAAAATAAATTTATTTTATTTTTGGCTGTGTTGGGTCTTTGTTGCTGCATGCGAGCTTTCTCTAGTTGTGGCGAGTTGTGCGGTGCGCAGGCTTCTCATTGTGGTGGCTTCTCTTGTTGCAGAGCACGGGCTCTAGGTGTGCAGGCTTCAGTAGCTGTGGCACGTGGTCTCTAGAGCGGAGGCTCGGTAGTTGTGGAACACGGGCTTAGCTGCTCCGCGGCATGTGGGATCTTCCTGGACCAGGGATTGAACCCATGTTCCCTGCATTGGCAGGAGGATTTTTAACCACTGCGCCAGCAGGGAAGCTCAGAAAAGTTTTTTTATTTTTTTTTATTCCTGATTTGTTAAGGGATATTTGATGTTGAATTTTATAATATTTTTCTCCATTTACTTAGAAAATTATATGGTTTCTTTTTGTGAATTTATTAAATGTATCAGTTATTTTAATACATTTTATGTTATTATAACATCTTTGGAGAGCCGGAGGAAGATGGCGGAAGAGTAAGACGCGGAGATCACCTTCCTCCCCACAGATACATCAGAAATTCATCTACACGTGGAACAACTCCAACAGAACACCTACTGAACGCTGACAGAAGACCTCAGACCCCCCAAAAGGCAAGAAACTCCCCACATACCTGGGTAGGTCAAAAGAAAAAAAGAATAAACAGAGACAATAGGATATGGACGGGACCTGCACCAGTGGGAGGGAGCCGTGAAGGAGGGAAGGTTTCTACACACTACAAGCCCCTTCGAGGGCGGAGACTGCAGGTGGCGGAGGGGGAAAGCTTCGGAGTAGCGGAGGAGAGCACAGCAACAGGGGTGTGGAGGGCAAAGCAGAGAGATTTTGGCACAGAGGATCGGTGCCCTCAGGCACACACCAGCCCGAGAGGCTTGTCTGCTCGGCCGCCAGAGCGGGCGGGGCTGGGAGCTGAGGCTCGGGTATCGGCTTTCAGTCGGAGCGCAGGGAGAGGTCTGGGGCTGGCGGCAGGAAGAGACCCTGAAGGGGTTAGTGCTAGCCCGGAGGGAGTCCGGGGAAAGGGTCTGGAGCTACCGGAGAGGCAAGAGACTTTTTTCCCTTTTGTTGCCTGGTGCGCGAGGAGAGGGCATTCCCCTCCCTCCCCTCTGCCTGAGTGAGCCAGAGCCCCCGAATCAGCGGCTCCTTTAAACCCGTCGTGTCTGAGCGAAGAACGGACGCCCTCCGGCGACCTACGCGCAGAGGCGGGGCCAGGTCCAAGGCTGAGACCCGGGAGCTGTGAGAGCAGAGACAGGGAAATCTCTCTGTGCAGCCTCCGAGGCAGCGGATTAAAGCTCCACGGTCCATTTGATGTGCCCTGCGTCTGTGGAGTGCATGAATGGACAGCGAATCATCCCAAATTGAGGAAGTGGACCTTGAGGACAAGATTTAAGACTTTCCCCCCCTTTTTTTTCCTCTTTTTACAACGAATTATCTCAAATTAAGGAGGTGGACTTAGCAAGATTTCAGACTTTTCGCCCTTTTCCTCTTTTTACAACGAATTATCCCAAATCGAGGAGGTGGACTTGGAGAGCAAGATTTTTGATTTTTCCCCCTGCTCTTTTTTTGTGAATGTGTGGATGAAAGGCTCTTGGTGCTGCAGCCAGGAGTTAGTGCTGTGCCTCTGAAGTGGGAGAGCTAACTTCAGGACACGGGTCCACAAGAGACCTCCCAGCTCCACATAATATCAAGCAGCGAAAATCTCCCAGGGATCTCCATCTCAACACCAGCACCCAGCTTCAGTCAACGACCAGCAAGCTACAGTGCTGGTCACCCTATGCCAAGCAACTAGCAAGGCAGGAACACAACCCCACCCATTAGCAGAGAGGATACCTAAAAACATAATAAGGCCACAGGCACCCCAAAACACACCACCAGACGTGGACCTGTCCACCAGAAAGACAAGATCGAGCTTCAACCACCAGAACACAGGCATTAGTCCCCCCCACCAGGAAGCCTACACAACCTACTGAAACAACCTTAGCCACGGGGGACAGACACCAAAAACAACGGGAACTACGAATCTGCAGCCTGCAAAAAGGAGACCCCAAACACAGTAACATAAGCAAAATGAGAAAGCAGAAAAACACACAGCAGGTGAAGGAGCAAGATAAACACCTACCAGACCTAACAAATGAAGAGGTAATAGGCAGTCTACCTGAAAAAGAATTCAGAATAATGATAGTAAAGCTGATCCAAGATTCTATTTCCCAGATCCAAAATCTTGGAAATAGAATAGACAATATGCAAGAAACAGTTAACAAGGACCTAGAAGAACTAAAGATGAATCAAGCATCGATTAAAAACACAATAAATGAAATGAAAGATACTCTAGATGGGATCAATAGCAGAATAACTGAGGCAGAAGAATGGATAAGTGAGGTGGAAGATAAAATAGTGGAAATAACTGATGCAGAGAAAAATAAAGAAAAAAGAATGAAAAGAACAGAGGACAGTCTCAGAGACATCTGGGACAACATTAAACGCACCAACATTCGAATTATAGGGGTTCCAGAAGAAGAAGAGAAAAAGAAAGGGACTGAGAAAATATTTGAAGAGATTATAGTTGAAAACTTCCCTAATATGGGAAAGGAAATAGTTAATCAAGTCCAGGAGGCACAGAGAGTCCCATACAGAATAAATCCAAGAAGAAATACGCCAAGACACATATTAATCAAACTGTCAAAAATTAAACACAAAGAAATCATATTAAAAGCAGCAAGGGAAAAACAACAAATAACACACAAGGGAATCCCCATCAGGTTAACAGCTGATCTCTCAGCAGAAACTCTACAAGCCAGAAGGGAGTGGCAGGACATAATTAAAGTGATGAAGGAGAGAAACCTGCAACCAAGATTACTCTACCCAGCAAGGATCTCATTCAGATTTGATGGAGAAATTAAAACCTTTACAGACAAGCAAAAGCTGAGAGAGTTCAGCACCACCAAACCAGCTTTACAACAAATGCTAAAGGAACTTCTCTAGGCAAGAAACACAACAGAAGGACTATACCTACAATAACGAACCCAAAGCCATTAAGGAAATGGGAATAGGAACATACATATCAATAATTACCTTAAATGTAAATGGACTAAATGCTCCCACCAAAAGACACAGAGTGGCTGAATGGATACAAAAACAAGACCCATATATATGCTGTCTACAAGAGACCCACTTCAGACCTAGAGACACATACAGATTGAAAGTAAGGGGATGGAAAAAGATATTCCATGCAAATGGAAATCAAAGGAAAGCTGGAGTAGCAATTCTTATATCAGACAAAATAGACTTTAAAATAAAGACTATTAGAAGAGACAAAGAAGGACACTACATAACGATAAAGGGATCGATCCAAGAAGAAGATATAACAATTGTAAATATTTATGCACCCAACATAGGAGCACCTCAATACATAAGGCAAATACTAACAGCCATAAAAGGGGAAATCGACAGTAACACAATCATAGTAGGGGACTTTAACACCCCACTTTCACCAATGGACAGATCATCCAAAATGAAAATAAATAAGGAAACACAAGCTTTAAATGATACATTAAACAAGATGGACTTAATTGATATTTATAGGACATTCCACCCAAAAACAACAGGATACACATTTTTCTCAAGTGCTCATGGAACATTCTCCAGGATAGATCATATCTTGGGTCACAAATCAAGCCTTGGTAAATTTAAGAAAATTGAAATTGTATCAAGTATCTTTTCCGACCACAATGTTATGAGACTAGACATCAATTACAGGAAAAGATCTGTAAAAAATACAAACACATGGAGGCTAAACAATACACTACTCAATAATGAAGTGATCACTGAAGAAATCAAAGAGGAAATTAAGAAATACTTAGAAACAAATGACAATGGAGACACGACGACCCAAAACCTATGGGACACAGCAAAAGCAGTTCTAAGGGGGAAGTTTATAGCAATACAATCCCACCTTAAGAAACAGGAAACATTTCGAGTAAACAACCTGACCCTGCACCTAAAGCAATTAGAGAAAGAAGAACAAAAAACCCCCAAAGTTAGCAGAAGGAAAGAAATCATAAAGATCAGATCAGAAATAAATGAAAAAGAAATGAAGGAAACGATAGCAAAGATCAACCAAACTAAAAGCTGATTCTTTGAGAAGATAAACAAAATTGACAAACCATTAGCCAGACTCATCAAGAAAAGAAGGGAGAAGACTCAAATCAGTAGAATTAGAAATGAAAAAGGAGAAGTAACAACTGACACTGCAGAAATACAAAAGATCATGAGAGATTACTACAAGCAACTCTATGCCAATAAAATGGACAACCTGGAAGAAATGGACAAATTCTTAGAAATGCACAACCTACCAAGACTGACTCAGGAAGAAATAGAAAATATGAATAGACCAATCACAAGCACTGAAATTGAAACTGTGATTAAAAATCTTCCATCAAACAAAAGCCCAGGACCAGATGGCTTCACAGGCGAATTCTATCAAACATTTAGAGAAGAGCTAACACCCATCCTTCTCAAACTCTTCCAAACAATATCAGAGGAAGGAACACTCCCAAACTCATTCTACGAGGCCACCATCACCTTGATACCAAAACCAGGCAAGGATGTCACAAAGAAAGAAAACTACAGGCCAATATCACTGATGAACATAGATGCAAAAATCCTCAACAAAATACTAGCAAACAGAATCCAACAACACATTAAAAGGATCATACACCATGATCAAGTGGGGTTTATTCCAGGAATGCAAGGATTCTTCAATATACGCAAATCAATCAATGTGATACACCATATTAACAAGTTGAAGGAGAAAAACCATATGATCATCTCAATAGATGCAGAGAAAGCTTTCGACAAAATTCAACACCCATTTATGATAAAAACCCTGCAGAAAGTAGGCATAGAGGGAACTTTCCTCAACATAATAAAGGCCATATATGACAAACCCACAGCCAACATTGTCCTCAATGGTGAAAAACTGAAACCATTTCCTCTAAGATCAGGAACAAGACAAGATTGCTCGTTCTCACCACTCTTATTCAACATAGTTTTGGAAGTTTTAGCCACAGCAATCAGAGAAGAAAAGGAAATAAAAGGAATCCAAATTGGAAAAGAAGAAGTAAAGCTGTCACTGTTTGCAGATGACATGATACTATACATAGAGAATCCTAAAGATGCTACCGAAAAACTACTAGAGCTAATCAATGAATTTGGTAAAGTAGCAGGATACAAAATTAATGCACAGAAATCTCTGGCATTCCTGTACACTAATGATGAAAAATCTGAAAATGAAATCAAGAAAACACTCCCATTTACCATTGCAACAAAAAGAATAAAATATCTAGGAATAAACCTACCTAAGGAGACAAAAGACCTGTATGCAGAAAATTATAAGACACTGATGAAAGAAATTAAAGATGATATAAATAGATGGAGAGATATACCATGCTCCTGGATTGGAAGAATCAATATTGTGAAAATGACTCTACTACCCAAAGCAATCTACAGATTCAATGCAATCCCTATCAAACTACCACTGGCATTTTTCACAGAAGTAGAACAAAAAATTTCAAAATTTGTTTGGAAAAACAAAAGACCCCGAATAGCCAAAGCAATCTTGAGAACGAAAAATGGAGCTGGAGGAATCAGGCTGCCTGACTTCAGACTATACTACAAAGCTACAGTAATTAAGACAGTGTGGTACTGGCATAAAAACAGAAAGATAGATCAGTGGATCAGGATAGAAAGCCCAGAGATAAACCCACGCACATATGGCCAACTTATCTTTGATAAAGGAGGCAGGAATGTACAGTGGAAAAAGGACAGCCTCTTCAATAAGTGGTGCTGGGAAAACTGGACAGGGACATGTAAAAGTATGAGATTAGATCATTCCCTAACACCATACACAAAAATAAGCTCAAAATGGATTAAAGACCTAAATGTAAGGCCAGAAACTATCAAACTCTTAGAGGAAAACATAGGTAGAACACTCTATGACATAAATCACAGCAAGATCCTTTTGGACCCACCTCCTAGAGAAATGGAACTAAAAACAAAGATAAACAAATGGGACCTAATGAAACTTCAAAGCTTTTGCACAGCAAAGGAAACCATAAACAAGACCAAAAGACAACCCTCAGAATGGGAGAAAATATTTGTAAATGAAGCAACTGACAAAGGATTAATCTCCAAAATTTATAAACAGCTCATGCAGCTCAATAGCAAAAAAACAAACAACCCAATCCAAAAATGGGCAGAAGACTTAAATAGGCATTTCTCCAAAGAAGATATACAGACTGCCAACAAACACATGAAAGAATGCTCAACATCATTAATCATTAGAGAAATGCAAATCAAAACTACAATGAGATATCATCTCACACCAGTCAGAATGGCCATCATCAAGAAATCTAGAAACAATAAATGCTGGAGAGGGTGTGGAGAAAAGGGAACACTCTTGCACTGCTGGTGGGAATGTGAATTGGTACAGCCACTATGGAGAACAGTATGGAGGTTCCTTAAAAAACTACAAATAGAACTACCATATGACCCAGCAATCCCACTACTAGGCATATACCCTGAGAAAACCATAATTCAAAAAGAGACATGTACCAAAATGTTCATTGCAGCTCTATTCACAATAGCCCGGAGCTGGAAACAACCTAAGTGTCCATCATCGGATGAATGGGTAAAGAAGATGTGGCACATATATACAATGGAATATTACTCAGCCATAAAAAGAAACGAAACTGAGCTATTTGTAATGAGGTGGATAGACCTAGAGTCTGTCATACAGAGTGAAGTAAGTCAGAAAGAGAAAGACAAATACCGTATGCTAACACATATATATGGAATTTAAAAAAAAAAAATGTCATGAAGAACCTAGGGGTAAAACGGGAATAAAGACACAGACCTACTTGAGAATGGACTTGAGGATATGGGGAAGGGGAAGGGTAAGCTGTGACAAAGTGAAAGAGCGGCATGGACATATATACACTACCAAACGTAAGGTAGATAGATAGTGGGAAGCAGCCGCAGAGCACAGGGAGATCAGCTTGGTGCTTTGTGACCGCCTGGAGGGGTGGGATGGGGAGGGTGGGAGGGAGGGAGATGCATGAGGGAGGGGATGGGGGAACAGATGTATATGTATGACTGATTCACTTTGTTATAAAGCAGAAACTAATAAAAAAAAAAAAAGTTAAAAAAAAAAAAATAACATCTTTGTCTTTCTGGCATATAACCTACCCCATATAAGGTAGGTTTCAATATAGATTACTATATTCAATTTGCTAATATTTTAATTTAATTTGGGGATTGTAATCCTAAATGTTCCCTTGTCTTTGTTGACTTAAGCTCAAGGTGGTTTGTTCACTCATTTTTTCTTCCCACATGTGAGCTCATCATTAGAAGAGCTTCTGCATGTTTACACATTTAAACAGTGTTGAGCAATTGTCCCTCCAAAGGGGTATACCTCTTGGCATTCCTAGGGCATCACTGGTTTCAGGAAAGTTTATATGTTAATTTCATGGCCCAGCTATTCTTGGACCAAATGTGTAGTACAACCTAACTTTTATGAGTTTCTCTCTCTCTCTCTCTCTCTCTCTCTCTCTCCCTCTTTTTCTCCTATAAGTTAATGGCAGTGGTATTCTGGAAGGATTATGGCAAATGATTTTACTCTGTCCACCAACTTGATCTAAAAACAAACCTCATTAGATAAACTTTCATCCTCTTTTGGTTTACATATTAATCTTCTCCATTGATTTCCTCCATGGTAAGGTTATTTCTAATTTGCTTCTTGTCTCTGGTGTACTGCACAGTTCATCATATAGTCAGTGCTCAAGAATATTTCTTGAATGAAAGCATGAATTCTCTCTACTAATCTCAAGGGTCCATGTATTTGTTAAGACTTAAAACAATGAGAAACAATAGATTCATTAGTTTGAAATCATTTTTGAATTGCCAAGTACTGTGTTGGCACTCTTACTCAGATTTTCAAGAAGCCACACATTTATTTTTTTTCCTAAAGCAACAAATCAGTTACATTATGTTGAGTATGTATTAGGCACCAGTAAGGTGTTTTACACATAATAACTTACTTAATGCCTATGAAAGCCCTGTGAGGTAGATACCATTTTAACCTCCATTTTATAGATGAAGACACTAAGTCCAAATAAATAAGTGGCCTACCCAAGATCACCCAGCTGGTAAATGGATGAATCATAATTCCAACACAAGCAGCCTAACGTTATTATTTAAAAAAAATTTTTTTTGAACATCTTCACTGGAGTATAATTGCTTTAGAGTGGTGTGTTAGTTTCTGCTGTATTACAAACTGAATCAGCTATACATATACATATATCCCCGTATCTCTTCCCTCTTGCATCTCCCTCCCACCCTCCGTATTCCATATCTCTAGGGGAACACAAAGCACCGAGCTGATCTCCCTGTGCTATGTGGCTTTGTGAATTTTTTTGTTCTAGTTCTGTGAAAAATGCATTGGTAGTTTGATACGGATTGCACTGAATCTGTAGATTTCTTTGGGTAGTATAGTCATTTTCACAATGTTGATTCTTCCAATCCAAGAACATGGTATATCTCTCTATCTGTTGGTATCATCCTTAATTTCTTTCATCAGTGTCTTATAGTTTTCTGCATACAGGTCTTTTGTCTCCCTAGGTAGGTTTATTCCTAAGTATTTTATTCTTTTTGTTGCAATGGTAAACGGGAGTGTTTCCTTAATTTCTCTTTCAGATTTTTCATCATTAGTGTATAAGAAGGCAAGAGATTTCTGTGCATTATTTTTTTATTCTGCTACTTTACCATATTCATTGATTAGCTCTAGTAGTTTTCTGGTAGCATCTTTAGGATTCTCTATGTATAGTATCATGTCATCTGCAAACAGTGACAGTTTTACTTCTTCTTTTCCGATTTGGATTCCTTTAATTTCTTTTTCTTCTCTGATTGCTGTGGCTAAAACTTTCGAAACTATGTTGAATAAGAGTGGTGAGAGTGGGCAACCTTGTCTTGTTCCTGATCTTAGTGGAAATGGTTTCAGGTTTTCACCATTGAGAACAATGTTGGCTGTGGGTTTGTCATATATGACCTTTATTGTGTTGAGGTAAGTTCCCTCTATGCCTACATTCTGGAGGGTTTTTTTTTTTATCATAAATGAGTGTGAATTTTGTCGAAAGCTTTTTCTGCATCTATTGAGATGATCATATGGTTTTTATCCTTCAGTTTGTTACTATGGTTTATCACATTGATTGATTTGCGTATATTGAAGAATCCTTGCATTCCTGGGATAAACCCCACTTGATCATCGTGTATGATCCTTTTAATGTGCTGTTGGATTCTGTTTGCTAGTATTTTGTTGAGGATTTTTGCATGTATGTTCATCAGTGATATTGGCCTGTAGTTTTTTTTGTGTGTGACATCTTTGTCTGATTTTTGTATCAGGGTGATGGTGGCCTCGTAGAATCAGTTTGAGAGTGTTCCTCCCTCAAGCAGCCTAACTTTGTATGGGTATTTCACCACTATGCTACCTTGCCATTGTTGGCTTGTCATCTCTTCTAAAAAGCTGTTAATATCCTCCCTCATACTTTCATGCTCTGCTGTAGTCTCTGTACATGCAGAAACTGTGTGCTGCTTATTTTAAATATCAGTGCTTGGTAGTTAAATGATATACTACTGAGGATGCATGAACAAATGAGTGAATAGCTAATTCAGAACAGCTGTGCTGTCGTAGGGAACCCCATTTCTTTAAGCCAGTGGCAAAGAAAGGAAAATTGACATATTTGAAAATAAACTTTTCATTTTAAATCACCCTTTTTCTTTGTCTTTTAAACAGTTTATACATTTTTTTGAATAATAATTTACTTCAGTGGTAATATATTTTTGGTCAAGCTACATTTTTGTTAAATATTCCTTGTAATCTTCAGTTTCTTCTAATTTATTTGAAATATTTCTGAAATAGAAGGCTCAATAAAGTATCAATATAATATTATATAATTAAAAGCACTTTGATTTGCTTTTTGTTTTTGTACATAATCTACTTATTAATTATATAATTAAATTTAATAAAACAAAATTAAAATAATTCTTTGACTTCATCAAGCTTTTAGTTATTACTCTATTAGACAACACTTTTGATTATTTTGACATTGGAATATCAACTTTTTATATGAAAATTTTACAACTTTTTTGATGTTTCTAAAGTATTCATGATTTTTCAATTTTTTTCCAAACATAAGATAGCTGTTTACCTTCACATATTTTTTCCGAAACAGTGAAACTTAAGTTATCCTTTTAGTTTCCTATTTCAAGAAATTCAAATTCACTCTATTGCCTTAAATGTGTAGCATACCAATACCAGTATTTAAAAACACTGTCACAGTTCCATTACAATTGGTAGGTAGCATTAAACACAGAAATATACATGAGGGTACAAAAGATACTCCTTTTGACAAATGACCTTAAGATTTTTTTAGGAATAGACCTACATTCTTATGCTGCAATTTTTAAAGTGCTTTTCAATTTTATTTTTAAAAAAGCATTTTGTAAAGGGAAATTGCATATTTTAAGCACTCCAAAAACATATTCTGTCATGTCTTATTTATTTTATCATTTCCAGATAGTGGTTGCTGCGAGAAATAGAGAGAACCTGTCTCTGGAGTTATGCATTGGCACCATGACTTTAAACAGCAGGAATGTTAATGATGAGAGTCCTGTTCTTACGTAAGCAAAGAGTAATCTAAATATTTAAATGCTAAGATTTAACCACTGAAACTTTTTTTATAATGGGGTAAATATCAGAGTTTTGCTGTTATGTCCATTGTCAATTTTTTTACAAACATTCAAAGTGACCTAGAAGCAAACCTCTATTAGCTCCATACTATTGCTCTTTTTACACCCAGTGAAAGTCAACCTCAATCATATTTTATGTTTGAAACCACAGAAGTCAATTTTTTTTTATGGAATAAGAATTCAAAGCTTTTTATTTTCCTATTAATATATTGTAAATGCTCCTTAATAAGTAAAATATTGTAGAAAATGCACATTGATACATTCGTATTGAAGAGAATTAGGGTTTTGCTCTGGATTTGGCTTACAGGAATGTTGTGGCTGGGTTGATCTTCCATCCAGACCACTAAAAGTTTCTCCATATCAGCAATAAGGCTGTTTCACTTTCTTATCATTTGTGATTCACTGGAGTAGCACTTTTAATTTCCTTCAAAAACTTTTCCTTTGCATTCAGAACTTGGATAACTGTTTGGCACAAGAGGCCTAGCTTTTAGCCTATTTTGGCTTTCTACATGTCTTCCTCACCAAGCTTAATCATTTCTAGCTTTTGATTTAAACTGAGAGACATGCATCTCTTTCACATGCACATTTAGAGGCCACTGTAGGGTTATTAATGGGCCTGATTTCAATATTGTTGTGTCTCAGGGAATAGGACGGCCGAAGAGAAGAGAGACAGAGGAATGGCCAGTTGGTGGAGCAGTCAGAACACATACAACATTATCCATTAAGTTCATTGTCTCATAATGGCATAGTTTGTGGTGCTCCAAAACAATTACAGTAGTAATATGAAAGCTCACTGTTCATAGATCACCATAACAAATATAATAATAATGAAAAATTTTGAAATATTGTGAGGATTACCAAAATGTGATATAGAAACACCAAGTGAGCATATGCTGTGGGAAAAATGGCATCAGCAGACTTGCTCAATGCAGTGTTGCCAGAAACCTTCAATTTGTAAAAAATGCAATATCTGCAAAGTGCATTAAAGTGAAGTGCAATAAAATGAGGTATGCCTGAATATGAAATGAAACAGTGATTTTAAAAGTGTTTGTAGTATTTTGTTATCTGGAATAAAGTATAATTAACCATTCAGTAGAAGGACTAGAGAAAGGGTATAGGTAGGAGAAAACTTTTAACTTCACTTTATAATAATTAAAGATTCTCTAATAAACGTAGTAATTTATAAAGAAAAAGATTTTTTGAGGCCAGGGGCTTGAAACTCTTACAAGATATGTACCACATAATATTTAAAATTTTATGTGATACATATTTAATTTAATTTAATTTAATTTAAAATTAAAACCCACTGGTGCAGGTCCCCTCCCTATTTGTTGTGTGACAGATGAAAAGAGACATTTGTTTACACTAAGTGATAAAAAAATCCCTTTTGTCCCACAGATATATACCAGATGCACCTATAAATATTTATGAAAATCTGGCTGTTGGAACAAAGCTAGTGAAGCTGACAGCAACTGATAGAGACATAGGGGACTCGGTACATTATGAATTTATAGATACACAAAAAGAATTTTCAATAAATGAAGGTATAATAATTTTTTGTTGCTACTCATTTTATAAAGTATATTATAAAATGTATTTTTCACTAGTTAAAAATAAGCTTGGTTACCATTCTATAAGGATAAAAGAATATTTAAAATATTCAGCAGCATATTTAGCATATTTTATATGAGGTAAAAAGTGATCATTCTTTCCTTCTCAGAAGTATGGAAATAGTCTGCACAATCTGTATGCTCCAGGGGACTCCCAAACAATTCAGACCCACAGCATGGTTCCCTGGGATTTTACTTTATGATTTTTCTGTGAGAAGTAGCTTTTCGCATGAAAACCATAATATTAGTCACAGGAATTGAATATTTATTTTATATCATACATTCTCATAAGCACTTTGCATATACAATAACTTCTTTGTTTACTATCCTAATCCCCATCTAACATACGATGCCTGGAGAGAAATCTTCATTTACTCAAGCTCATGCAGCTAATTTGCATGTCATGGCCTGCACTTGAATTCAGACTGCTTGAAAAAGAGACCTATAACTCTAAGTACATTCTATATGACTACAAGTTAGGAGTTCATGCATGCCTCTAACAACTTAAGAATAAAGCAAGGGGAGGGGAGAAAGAAAGGTTTTTCCATTTCTTAAGAGGTATTGTACATTTGGCATGCATAAAAAAGCAGGATTAATCACACACTGCCTGTCATATCGGTGAAGAGTCCCACATAGGGAGTAGAATCTGAGAGGTGAGTAAGGAGACCTGTGGAAGGGAAGACCTGTGGCACACCAGAACTTAAGCAAAGCGAGAAGGATATTCAGGTCAGAAGTGATAAGTAGGGAGTGGCAGCAGAAATACGAGATTCATTACATAAAGGAGGATTGATACAATAACTGTGTTAAACATAAATGAAGGCTGGTTTCTCCTGTCAGACATGTGAGTTACAAAAGTAGAAAATGAGAAAACTATAATGAACAATATGAGGATAAATTAAAATTAACAGTGTTAGAGTAAACATGTTTTTCATTACATGGTTAGGTACAGGAAGATGTGTGTGTGTGTGTGTGTGTGTGTGTGTGTATAGTTACATAAATAGATATTGATGTAAATGTATGTGGGCGCGCATACACACACACACACACACACACACACACACAGATGTGTATCTGTAGCTACGTCTACTAAAAGAGTAAAAGAACTTAGGAGGATGATACAACAATAGCAATGAGCATATCTAGTACCCAGATACTGACTTCTACATACAATTTTATCCTATAAGAGCTCCCTAGAGCAATGACTCATTTTGAAAGTAATAGGAGTTAAAATGCAAGATGAGCTTGAAATAACTCGTTGTGACAGTAAGCAAGAACATGATCAAGGAATGGTGAGGGTATGTTAAAAAAACCCCAAACAAACAGAAATTAGCTTGAATTGGCTCCCTCTAGCCAATTTAAGGGCGCTTTGAACATAATAGTTCATAAATGAAAATAATAGTTGCAAATTATAACCCATTATAAAACATGGGACTCCATGAGTCCATAGAGATAAATTGACATAAATAGACATAAATAAATTGACAATTTCATGGAGAAGAGAATGTTTACATATTTTCAAAACACCTCTTCATAAAATATTCATTAATTGCAAAGGATAAAATAGCAACTTTGGAATGGAGAATACTGGTAGACACCATCTTAGTCAAGAAATTAAAGTGAACATCATCAGTAATGAGTCAAACTGATAGCATGCCATAAGAAGATATTGTAACTTCAGTGATATTTAATCCCAAACTACATAACCCAAATCTTATCACGGGCAGACATCAGGGAAATCCAATTTGAGGAAAATTCTCCAAAATTACCAGCCTTTAATCTTCAAAATGATAAAAATTAAGAGAAGAGTGAAGAACTTTCCAGATCGACGGAGACTAAAAGGACATGAAAACCGGATTTTTTGCTATAAAAATATTGAGACAGGGGGCTTCTCCGGTGGTGCAGTGGTTGGGAGTCCAATTGCTGGTGCAGGGGACACGGGTTTGTGCCCCGGTCCAGGAGGATCCTAAGTGCCACGGAGCGGCTAGGCCCGTGAGCCATGGCTGCTGAGCCTGCGCGTCCGGAGCCTGTGCTCCGCAGCGGGCCCGCGTACCGCAAAAAAAAAAAAAAAAAATATATATATATATATATATATATATATATATATATATATATAGAGAGAGAGAGAGAGAGAGAGAGAGAGAGAGAGACAATTGGTAAAACTTGAAAGGAGGTCTCAGTATTAGGTGTATTGATGTCAACTTCTGGATTTTGTTGTTTTTATTGTGGTAATGTTGGAGGATGCTCTTAGGAAATATACCTTAAAGTATATGGAGATGATGAGACATCAAGATCAGAAACTTATTCTCAAATGGTTCAGGAAAAAAAATTTTTTCTCACATGTTCATGATTATTTAAAACATTTAATAATTATAAAGACTAAAAAATAGAAATCAAGAAAGAAAAAAAGATAATATTGAAGATAGGCAGAAAAGAGGCAATACTTTAAATCATATTCTAAAAATTCCTGAAGAAGCATATAAAAGCAGTAGAGCAGAATACTGAAAAGTATCTATCACTCAAGAAAATGTTTCTAAAATAAAAGATGATTTGAGGCTACATGTTACAAAAGGCAAACTAGGTTTTTGAAGACCAATACGGAGTGGCTGAATATGAGACATTTTCTAGTAAACCATTAGATATTAACGTAAAAGAAAAAATAGTTGAGCCCCTAGGCAAAAAGGTTGTCAGTTATAAGAGAGTGATAATCAAATTGTAAAAAGATGTTTTTTACAAGAATTTCCAGTTAATAGAGTAACGTATTTAGGAAACCTGAGGACACAAATTGTGACTTTAAAAATTTATTCAAAGGAAAATGACCTCACAGATAAAGAAAGCAGATAAAATTTCAGGACCATGGAAGCAATCAGGAAATATTGTTCCTATGAGTTCTTCCTGAGGAGTTTGCTAGGGAATGAACTCCAGACAACCAAAATAACTGGAGAATTATCAGCATAAGAAATGATGGTGAGAGATAAATACATATTTATTTACAAAATTAAAAATAAATAATGATTTTAGAGAGTGTACTACAGATAAAGCCTACATTAGCTGCAAATATAGATAAATTAATTAAAAAGCAACTGTTAATTAAAATATTATAAGTTTTTATTTTTGTTGATTTTTGTTGTTTTTGTTTTTCTCGCTGCACACAGCTCCCTACCCTAACTCTACTATGCTTGGGCCAGAAGAACTAAAAGCATTTATAGTAGGGGGAAAAAATTGGAACAGAGGCACAATGAGGGGAAACTACTTTAGTAGATATTAAAACATGTTATAATGCCTCTGAATTGCAAACAGTGTGATAGTGACAAATGATTATATAGATAGATGTATGGAACAGGATATAAAATTTTGATAAAAGTCCCAAATGATCATGAAAATGTAAAAGTGCAGAAAAGGTTGACGTTCTTTAAAATGATGTAATAACTCATAGCATGAGGAAAATAAAACATTTTTGTATTATATATCAGGTTTTATCTCAAAAATGCAATCATACACATAATAGAAGAAAATATGAATGAATTTCTTTATAACCTGTGAGTAGGAAAAACTTACAACCGTAACTCAAAATCCAGAAACCACTTGGGAATAAATTGATGAATGTGACATAAATCATCATACGATCACCATCATCATCATCACCATCATCACAACAACATTTTTATGTCAAACAAATAAAATCACCATAAGAAAAGTAAAAATACAAATGAGAAATTGGGAAAATATTTGCATATTAGAAGAATAAAAGTAACAATCAGATATGAAAATGGACTAAGACAAGAATCAACAGTTTAGAGGAGTTGCAAATGACTCTCAAGCATATGAAAATATGCTCTGTTTTATTCATAATAAAATTGAAAATTAAAATAATACTACTTTACTATTTGTAACCTACAGGATTACCAAAAATTTATGTTTGAAAATATCTTCTGTTGGTGAGGCTGTGTGAAACAGACTTCATATAAATCTTGGTGAGGATGAAAAATACTACAACCTTTACTGAGAGAATATGGTAGAATCTAGGAAAACTGCACATGCATTTACATTTTGATGCTGCAATCTCACCTCTAGAAAATACCTCAAATACACTGACAAAAATATAAAAAGATGTATGCACACACCATTTGTTGCATCATTATTTAACAGCAAGATTGAAAATATCCATAGGGTAGTCATCATATAAACTGTGATACACCTAGACAATGGAATAATATGTCCATAGAAAAAGAAATAAGGAACCTCTCTCTATATTATTTACATAATGATGATCTCTGAGATATTATATTGGGGGGGGGAAGGTGAAAAAAAGTGTGCATAATGTGTTACTGTTAAATTTATCATGGAAAGAACACAAAATTATATAACAATTTTTTTAAATCCTGGAGAATTTTATAGATTAAAGAGAGTTAAGAGACATACTAACCAATTAAAAACTGTGGACTTTACTTAGATGATGATTTGAAAAGCAACAAAACTTCATAAGACAATCCAAAAATTTTCATCATTACTGAATATATGATGATGCTAAGGAATTAATGTGATTTTTAAGGTATGCTAATTATATCACAGTTATATTTTAAAAGAAGAGTCCTTTGCCTTTAAGAATAGATAATAAAATATTTACAAATGAAATAACATGTTGTTTGGGATTTTCTTCAAAATAATCCAAGTAGAGGATAAAGTAGGCAATGCTATAGATGAAACAAAATTGGCCATATATTGTAATTGTTGATGCTAGTGATGTGTACGTAAGAGTTTATTGTATAATTCTCTTGGATTTAATAGATGTGAATTTTTAAATAAAAACTTTTTATTCAGGAAAATATATGCCCCCATCATAATAAAAGTAAGTACCTTATATTTTCAATTGCAATAAACTATGTCTTTAAAACAACATAATTTGAAAAGTGGATAGGATATAGTAAAGATATTAAGAATTTTTCATATTGTCTTCACTCCACTTCTGTTGCTCCTTCTAAGACAAAAATGCCTAATCAGCTAGAACATATGTTTATCAATTCTATCTGCTAAATATGAATTAAAATCCTTCCTTTCCATTATTATTGTACTTCAACATCTCTCACCCAATCCTCAGCAGTACAATATACTTTTCTCAAAATACTCTGTTCTTGCACATATTTCTGCCCTTCCATGTGCTATTCCGTTTATCTGGAGTGTCTGTCCTACTTCTTCTTCTCCTTTGGCTTCCCTTTGCCATAACTCCCTCCTCGCAACCTCCACTCCACCCCAGTCTTCTTTAGCTGGATTTCCTGTGCTCGTTTCTCAACACTCAGCATAAGCTTCACTGTGTACCCCTCACCCCACCCACCATGACCCTCCTATGAAATTTTTTTTTTTTTAAAGAAGATGTTGGGGGTAGGAGTTTATTAATTAATTTATTTATTTTTGCTGTGTTGTGTCTTCATTTCTGTGCGAGGGCTTTCTCTAGTTGTGGCAAGCGGGGGCCACTCTTCATCACGGTGCTCAGGCCTCTCACTATGGCGGCCTCTCTTGTTGCAGAGCACAGGCTCCAGACGCACAGGCTCAGTAGTTGTGGCTCACGGGCCTAGTTGCTCTGTGGCATGTGGGATCCTCCCAGACCAGGGCTCGAACCCGTGTCCCCTGCATTAGCAGACAGATTCTCAACCACTGCGCCACCAGGGAAGCCCTGAAATATTTTCTGACCTATGCAGTTCAGGAGGGTTTCCCTTCCAGGTCACTAACCATTCCCCACAGATCCCCAACGGTGAGAGGTGTATAAGCTTCATCAGGTCAGCAACTGTGATTTGTCCTTTAATTTATCCCCAGAACAGTTTTCTCCATATCACTATTTTAATTTATAGTGTTTTCACCTTGTGAATGTTGAACAAATTTTCATTATCTGCCTTTTAGCTTCAGGAGAGGTCACAATCGCCTATCATTTGGATTATGAAGACGCACCCACCCCACATTCTTGGGTATTATATTTTAGTGTTTATGACAATGAAGGACTGCATTCCACAACTGGAACACTCACAGTGATTCTACAAGATGTCAATGACAATCCACCTCAATGCACTCAGGATATTTACATGTAAGTTATTATAGCAAATTTGGTCTTCAGATTTTGTCATAGAGAGAAAAGAGAGAAAAATAAATGGGTAAACAATATACTATTCCTGGAATGAAGAAGAAGCCCTTCCTTCCATCTTTACTGTATTTTTAGCCAATTTGCAGCTTCTCTGATACAATTGGACCTGCTTTATTTTGTCTCAGAAAATTATAAAAATTAAAGCTAGAAAGGACCCCAAAAGATGACATTTGTCTAGCCCCGTGCTTCTGGGGAGGTAAAACAACTATCACACTAAAAATTATATATATGTATGGATAGTAAATTATAATTCATTTTTAAAATATTACTGGCATTAATTTAAAGACAGCGCTAAAGTCACATGCAAACTTTCAGCTTTTTAATTACATAGAAATTTTAAAATGAAGGCATGATAAGTTATTTCCATTATATAAAACGAGTACCAAATCTATAAGATTTCATTCACTGAAACACAGATTTCCTGATCCCTAGTACATTTTTCCCTTCAGAATACCTGATTGCTCAGAAAATTCTTAACCTAGTCTGGAAGTATTTTGGTAACATACTCTTTTTTGGTATTCTCATTACATATCTCATTCTAACAGTGTATGCAATAATCCACCCTTGAGGAAAACAATAGATATGTGGGCTTTATACCATCAAGTAACAGAAGACAATCTAGATAGATCTAAAATCAACTACATGGAGTAGAACTTTGACAGTCCTGCAAGATGAACAAAAGAATCTCCTGCTTAATCAGAATTTTCACTTACATAGTAGAAACAATGTTTTATACAATGCTATAAAAGTGCTTTAGTGGTCACTCTTAAATAATGTATTGAAACCACTTAAAACAATATTTTAGAAATACTATTGCTGGCATATATTTGAAAACTTTGTAGAAACAAAACATAGTCCAAAATTCACATATGGAAATAGTGCCATTGCACTACTGAACTTTGAAAATCAACTTTTAGTTTGTAAACTTTTTGCCAGAAATATATTTTACTAAAAAACCAAGAGATGGAAAGAATAAACAATAATTCTGTAGACACTCCAACTGTAGTTTGCTTTCACTTCCTATTCTAGCTAGTACTTTACAGATTCTTACTGGAACAGTATTAGAATTTTTGGTTTCTAGAACATTCTTTCTGTTAACAAATTTGACAACTCACCTTTTATTCCACTATTTTTCTCAAACCTAATGTATTTTAAGTAATTAAAATTAGAAATATTATTTTAAAACAAACAAAAAATACAAACATAACTGTTTTTATTGGTCAGAATATTTAACAGTAGCTGCTGTAACACCAACAAAATTTTTTTTTAATCAATGACTAAACTCAATAAGCATTTCTTTGCCCCTTATGCAAAGGTAATGAAGCTTGGTTGGCTCTAGTGAGTGGCACTCCTCTCTCTATGCTGAGACTCAGGGGTCCTGGCTTATTGGATCTTCTGTCCTGGTCATATTGTTGCCTTTTACTTCCAACCACATATTTAATTACCTTGCCTAGACTGATACACAGCCTTTTCACTTATATTTCATTTGCCAGCACATCCTCCCCTCCCCTCCCGAGTCCCGCAGCCAACTGTAGAAGTTGTAGAAAAACTGGGATACAAGAGCGACATAAGAATATTGGTAAAAATTAACAGTCCCTGCTAACTTTTAAGCAAATTTAATAGACAGTAACAGGACTACTGCAGCTTGAGCTGTGCATACAGCAGATCAAAGCATTAGTTCCAGTCTAGTATTATTCAATAATTTAAGGAACCTCCTAAAAACAAGACAGTTTGAAATACCAAGAATACAAAGAAAGTTATATTGCACAGAAAGCAAGAAGTCAAAGGTTTATTCTTTTCTCTAGTCTGTGTCTTTTTGTCATTTAATTTCTTTAGTCCTCAGTTTTCTAGTTTTTAAAATGGGCACAATGATAACTTATGTGCCTAAAGGCAAAATTGTGGAGCAAGTAATTTCAGATCAGTTTCAGCTCTAGGATTTATAAATAAAAAATTGTGAAGTTGAGGTACTACTGCCATATTTCCAGTGATAATATATGCGTGTGTGTTACTAAATTTGCTGCTTATTAATCCAACATAATAGCAGCTCATTTTTCCTAGGCCTTATAGCAAGAATGCCAAATATTTTCTTAACTTTCACAAATTTTCAGCAACATTATAATTTTATTATTGGCAGAAGTAGTTATTTAAAATATGAGTATATTTTAAAACATATTTTAAATTAAATAAGATCATCTGCATAAATCTAAATTAACATGCTACAACACATTTTTCTCATATTTCCTTATTATAGAATTGAACTTCCTGAAAACATCCCAGTTGAGATTCTTTTAGTCTCTCTAACTGGTACAGATAAAGACAGAACTGTTCCCAATAACAATATAACTTACCATTTGATTATGGATACTTTTTCAAATGAAAACGTTACCCTCACCAACAATGAACTGAAAGTATTTTAAAGATTCTCTCTGACTGTGGCCCTGTGATTGACCTTAGAAAAATATTTTATTTTTATTATTATAAAATCTTTAATGAACTACAGTAGTTCAAATAGCTGATGGCAGAATTTGTTCCTGTATTTTCAACTGAACCTTAAACTGACAACAAAATATTTAGTTTAGAATGAATGCTGGAATGCAATTTTGATCTTGGGAACTGAACTAAGAAGGTTATAAATTTCCTAGAACAAATGGTTCTGTGATAAAGTACTGGCTATTCCTTTGGACTGTGTTAAAGTAACCATAATTGCCATTAAGTAAGTATATTAAATAACTATTCTATAAAATAGAATATGCATACTTTATTACTGCATCTTGGAATATACAATAGCTTAAATATTTTACCAATTCAGTAAATCTAAACTTTATTTTTAACAATTTTTGAAACCAAAGTCAGTCTATAAGTTGCTATATTCACATATTTTTAAATAGAATTGACAGGCTTGGTTAGGCATTGTGATCAACCAGGATTTGTGGGTAATGTGTGGATATCATTATGATAAGCAACTGCTCATCTGACCAATTGGCTAAGACATCAGACATAGTCTGAATAAGTAAGACATACATAAGTAAGAAGCAGTTTTTTGGCCTTGGATTTGACACAAGCCCTTGCAATTGGACTCCTACCCAAGCCCCAAGCTGCATTTCATACTAACTCTAATGCCCTTACCACTTACTGCCTCACACTGTATAACAGAGGTACACAGAAACACTTTCATGACCTTAAAACACTACACTGTCTGTCAGCTCTGTCTTTTAGTCCTGCTGTTCACACTGTTCATACCACTAGAAAATGTTCCCCAGCATTTTGTTACCCAATTACCCACAAACTTTTGCACAGCCTTCATAACTTTGCTTAGACATTTCTTTTAAGAAACCATCCCTAATATTTCTTCTGCCTCTTGTCTGGATCACGTGATTCTCTTTGGGTTCTCACAGCATTTTGTATCTGTCCCAAAAAAGCCCTTATCACATCTCTGTCTCCCCAAATAAACAGAGAAAGAAAAAAAATCTGTTATGAAACTAGTGCCTGGCATATATTCAGTACTTTGTAGATATATGTTAATTAATGACTGAATTAATGAGTTATAAATGAATAAAATTAAACTGTGAAATAGGTTTGTAAGGCATTGATAGGATTTAGTAATAAATTACTCCCAAATACATCAGTACCACATTTTCACAATTCTTTGCAACTAGAAGTTATTGTTAATATGACCAGAATGTCAAAACAGATTCTTAGAAACTATATATACTAACTTGTACCTGATAATGATGAAAAATAATGCAATATCAAAAATATTCTTAATTAGGAATATTAAGATCATAGCATGGTATAACATTTCCTTGAATAAATAATAAATAAAATAAGCTCACCAAATATATGAATAAACAACAGATTGTTGCATTGGACCTGCTCTAATGTTGACAAAACCCATAAAACCTGCCACATACATTTCCTAGAAGCAAAATCATTGAATCAGAGTACCCATGATGGCTTTTCCAACATTTTCCTATAAATTATTGAATGTTATACTCACTGGTATATAGTATTCCTCCTTTTTCTTTTTTAAAACATTATTAGATTATTGGGATGAGAACAACAGGATTTTTTTCAAAAGGTGATTAAGCTCAGAAAGGGTTATTAAAATGGCAACATTCTTATCTCGCTAGAGCAGCCAAGCTAAGAGAAGCCAGTTTGCAGAAGAAAAGAAACTGACATAATTTTAATGCTTAGTGAGTAAAACCTTTATTAAGAGAACACAGAACTCGAATTTGGCTTTCCAACAATGTCTGAATTTTAAACTCACAAAGGGGCGTAATTAAGATACTAACTTTTAAAAAATAAAATTGATGTGTTCTAAGATGGCCATACATTTGCAGTGTATTATACTAATGGGAAAAAAAAAAAGAGTCTTAGCATTCACTCAAAACTGGGATTTATAATAAGCGTCAAGAGTTTTATGTTAAAATAATGAATAAAGCTCTAATAGACTAGTAGATACCATTAACTCTAAATTTATCTTAATTCATTGAAGAGTGACAGCCACTGGGGTACTGGTGATAGCTATGTGATTTTAATGTTGAACAATGAATTACTATATAATGAATCCGAACTATTTCATATGTAATATATTTAATTTATTAATAAAATAAAAAATGGATGTTTATATTAGTATTGCTAATCACATATTTGAATAGGTCATTTTTCTTTAATGAGTATTGACCTGAAAAATCACCCCAATATATTTTATTAGTCAATTCATTTTTGATGACTACTTTATGATATAATATTTGATACTTACAAGATAATATATCTGCAAGGTATGACACATAGCATTACAATGAACCCCTGAACACATCACCCCTCTTCAGAAGTAGAACATTACTAACAGCTGTGCTAGTACCCTTTCTCATCCCCCTACTTGGCCTTCAGAGGCAACCAATAACATGGTTTTGTATTTGTTATTGTTTGGGGGATTTTATAGTTTTATCATCTATGTACATATTCCTGGACAATATTGTTGGTTTGCTTAGCTCTTGAGCTTTAAAAAAGTGGTGTCATATTCTATTTAGTCTCCTGTGACTTAATTTTTTCATTTATGTTATGGCTCTAAGAGTCATCCATGTATGGCATCTATCTATCTAGCTGTCTTTTATCTGCCTACCTACCTAGTTGCTGTAATGTTCCATTACATGCTTTAACATTCCATTGTGTGACTATAACCATTCTCTCACTGGGATTTGGATTTCCTTCTGGATTTCACTTAAGGTTGTAATGAACATTCCTGTATGTTTTTGCATGGTGCCTACATGCAACACATTCGCAAGGGTATCTACTTAAGCACAGAACTGCATTGCCATAATGTATGTAAATAGTCAGTTACATAAGGTGGTGCCAAGTTGTTTTCCAAAGTGGTTGCATCACATTATACTCTCACCAGCAATGTATAAGGATTTTTCTTGATCGATATCCTTCTCATAATAACTGGTACACTCACATAGTTTAACATGCTTTAGCCTGATTAGTAATGAGGTTGCACTTCTCTTCACATATTCATCAACTGTGTGAAAAAAACATGCAATATTGGGGTTTCCTTTGTGTGATGCACATAAAATATATATTTATCCATTCTTGTTTTTTCTTATTGATTCGTATGATATATTCTGGAAAATATCTCATTTTCCCATAAATATTTTAACAAGTGGTCTTTCATATTTAAGTTTCTAGACACAGGGGAACTAATTTGTGGTTTGGAGTGAAGTAGGGATTCCATTGATTTTTTTCACCACTTGTAATACCAACTCACAGTGATATTTCTACAGCGAACTACACTGCCATCTCTGACATAGATAAAATTTTTGTATATGTTTGTGTATCTGGTTATTTTCTTATTTTTGTTGTATTTCTTTTCAATGCTCAATTTATTTCTATTTTTCCATATTATTTTAATGCAACTATGATGAGAAAAAGCATACAGTAAATTAACAGGAGCACTACCACTGTGGATTGTTAACTTCTTGACTGATAATCTGGTTCAGTGCCATCAGTGTTCTTCATGTCACCTCCCTTTATCGACTTAGAATATAGACTACAGAATTTTATCATTGAAAAGTAGTTTAGAGACCACCTAGTATTATAGTTTATTCCTGCAGAAACATTTTTTCCCATTTGACAATTCATTTACAGCCTTTGATTTCTATAATTCTTAGAACATTGTAGAATCCTAAGAAAACAATGCTATTCACCTATACTTTTCTGCACCAAATTATCACCTAGTTGCTCCACATAACTTTTCTCCCTAATAAGGGCTGGTTGTTTGTTGATGAAAATAGTTAATGTGAGTGTGGCTAAGGCACAAAAAGAACCTTAGAAGAACTGAAGACACAGCACACAATCGCATTCCTTCCACCCCTCTTGGTTGGCCTCAGACCTACCCTAGCAATGACCACCCTGAGGACTGTGTGATTATGCATGAGCTGAGAAAGGGGAGACTCCTACCATCACCCCTTTTATTTAACATGAAAGATCCTGAATGCATCATGCCTGCCATGCACATCCCTCCCAGGAGAGTAAAGTGAAAGAACAAAAACGTGAGACGCTTTGACCTCTCACGCACAGAGTGGATCTCAAATTCTGTTTTTGCATGATTTCAAAGCTTGTGATTTAAAACTTCCTTCTGAGAGATTATTCTTGCTAATACTAACTCATACCTAACTCACTTTTTAAAAGTGAAAATAAATTTATGACAACTACTTTTTACAAATCTTAATTATACATCAGAGCAGTTATTTATGAAGAGAATCATGAAATAGGAAGAATACAGTCTATGGCAAATGAATCAGTGTGAACAAATGCATATCAAACATGGAACCCTAGTTTTGCTATTAGTATACTTTTACAATATGAGGTAATAATTACAAAGTGCCAGAATATACAGTAATATTATCTTAGCTTTTGCAATAAATGTATAGTTTTTATATTATAAAACTCTCCAGTATGGAAGCCATCAGCTACTTGTGCTTTTGAGCACTTTAAATGTGGCTTGTTGGAACTGAGATATGCTCCAAGAATGAAATAAGCAACGGATTTCAGAGAATTAGCACAAATGAATGTAAACATCCCATCAATATTTTTTGGTGTTGATTACAAGTTGAAATGATAGTATTTTGGACATATTTGATTAAATAAAATACTGTTAAAAACAATTTTACCCGTTTCTTCTGACTTTTTAAAAATGTGGCTACTAGAACCTTTTCAGACCAATGTCGAAAAGGAATGATGGGATGGGACATCCTTGCTTTGTTCCTGATCTTAGTGGGAAAGCTTTGAGTTTCTGGCCACTAGGTGTGGTGTTAGGTGTAGTTCTTTGTATATATTCTTTATCAAGTTGAGGAAGTTCTCCTCTAATCCTGGTATACTGAGATCTTTTATCTTGAATGGGTGTTGTATTTTGTCTGATCATGTGGTTTTTCCTTTTTAGCCTGTTGATGTGATGGTAACGTGGCTTCTAAAAAACTTAAAATTACATATGTGGTTCACATTCCTACCAAATATATCCCTATTGAATAGCAATAGCATTGCTATAAGATATTATTTTCACTTATTTTTTTTACCAAATGTTTCACAAGTCTTAGTTTTAGAGTCATGTAACTGATAAAGTGAATGCTTAATTATTAGAAGTAACCATCAATGTGATATTTTTTATCTGGAAATTGGACCTACACATCTAGATTATGATAATGCTATTTTTGCAGGAATGCACTTCAAATATACATTACTTGTGAGAGTGTCTGATGAAGGAAGTCCTGTACTCTCGAGTAAGAATTTACTAATTTGAAATATTAAAATGTTCTGAGTTATATAAAATAACAAGTAATTTAAGAAATTAGTTATTAGAAGTTTATTGTATTTTTAAATATTCTGATGATCTGTTATAATAAAGTATAAAATTTTTACTTATTTTAACTTATTTAGTGCATATGTACTGCTATTTAAAAAAAGAAAGTCCAAATGAAAATTGGAACATTTGGAGAGAATGATGTCCAAATGCTATTACACCATGTTGCAGCTATTTAAAGGCAATGTCAAAGTTGAACTTTTCTGAAATAGTTGTTTTTTAAAAAATTTCTCAGGGAATTAATTTTGCATTAGAGAAAATACTAATGTTCACATTCATAGTAAATTCCATTTCCTTCATATTTCTTTATTATATTGTCATGATGAAGTATTTTAATCATATTTCAACTAGAAAATAATGTCTGCTTTTGGAAACTATGATTTTTAATTCAGAATAGTACCATTATGCATAAACACATTATAAAATATGATTGTTTTGACAAGTACTCAAAATCAGTTAATAGGGTGTTTTAATCCTAAACTTATTTTCAAATGCTCTATAATCGAAAAGGTAATAAGTTAATAACAAAACTTAACAATATAGATGTATTTGTAAAATTTACACACTTAAAATATAAATATATTAGATGTTAATTAAAAAGTAAAGAAAAAAATGAGAATTATAGAAGACACATGATCACCTTAATTACATTTTTATGTACTTTCTTCTCCGTAGCACCTATTACAGTCATGATAAGGGTGAGTCACATAAATGAATTAAATCCAAGTGGAATTACATTGGCATTTACCTTCAGCTTACTTGAAAACAGTCCAGTTGATACCCTAGTTGGAAAAAGTACGTTTACAGATGGAGACAGGCCATTTAATAATATAAAATACAATATTGTTGGAGGTAATATAGGATCACCCCCAATTTTACATTGAACCAGACACATGTACTGTAAAAATACTGATATCAATTAGTAACAAAAATAAAGAGCTCATATATACTCATTTAGAATTTATTTTATTGAGAAACAGTGCATATTGGAAAATGTTAAAAAACAACTTTCTCTTAAACTATGCAATGTTCACCTTGGTTTGTTAGCTGCATCCATAAATTCTTAGTTACTGCAGAAAAAGCACTGTATAGCTTTTTTAAAAGCACTTTGCTGTATAGATCTTCAGAAAGCCTATGCACATGTATTTCTTCCATATAAATGGTGTGTGAATTAATATCTACGATGATTTTGCTGATGGATTACATGCTGGGAGTATGAACATATAAACAGAATTGATTTGTATTAGTCCATTTCCATTTGTTATTATAGTGATTAGTTCATTCATATCGTTTATAATTTAGCGTAAATTGAAAATATTTAGTGATCCTGGGATAAGAGTTCTCCTTTCATTTTTGTGTCAGGAATGATAAAGCTATTGGGTTCAATGGACAAGGAATCTGAATCACTGTACAAGATAGCTGTGAGAATAACAGACTTGGATAATGATGCTGTCCCTGACACCCTCAGACAGAGAAGTAGTACCGCTCAGGTGACTGTCAATGTTCTGGTAAGAATAAATCATTGCTTGTAATACTGTTATCCCTTAGGAGACATATTCAGTCCCCTCAGCATGGACCTAATTCAGAGAGTGGCACGTAGGTTCAAAAACTGTAACACACGATGAGAAAATTGTCATTGTATACAAACTAATCTGTGTGAATTCTGAATTTGTCTCACACATCTGTACTTCCATGTAGAGTGCCTGATACCTAAAATTGTATGTAAAAAGTTGTTGCAAGAATCATTTTGTTGTTACACATACTTCCATAAACAAACAAACATCTATTCTAGAGTTTTAGGAGGTCACTCTGTTTGATACTTCAAAAAAAAAACCCTGCTTCTCGGGCTTCCCTGGTGGTGCAGTGGTTGACAGTCCGCCTGCCAATGCAGGGGACACGGGTTGGTGCCCAGTCTGGGAAGATCCCACATGCCGCGGAGCGGCTGGGCCCGTGAGCCATGGCCGCCAAGCCTGCGCGTCCGGAGCCTGTGCTCCGCAATGAGAGAGGCCACAACAGTGAGAGGCCCGTGTACCGCAAAACAAAACAAAAAAACAACAAAAAACTGCTTCTCTGCTCATCTAGTTGCTCTAATCCCTCTCTGGTTTTCACTTAAGAAATATTTTAATATTTTCCCTAGTGAAGATTCTGAGAGATCAGGCGTAGAGGTTCACAAACATGAAGCACAGAGGCAAGAACTTCTAACTTATAAATAAATACTTTTTAAATATTCAAAGCAAAAACATATTTGACTTGGTTTGCTTAAGACTTACGTCAACACAATTCTGTACACTACTTTTATTGGCAGAACTAAACAAAAGGAAAAATTCTCCTTTATAGATACTGCCAAATTTTCTTTATCTTATGAATTTATTTTTGCCCTTTCTTGATGCTTGAGAGCAGTAAAAATTCCAGCAGGGGACTCTATGAAGCAGGCAATGACTTCTAATAAAATGATTTAAAACCACAAACACTGTTCAGAGCCTATGCATACCCCTACATACTGGACACTTTCATATGTGTTCTTGGTGAGCTAAAATCCTTAGTGGAGCCCATGACTCAGTGTTACAATCCCCATTATAGGATCATTATGTCTGGAAAGCACAATAAACCAGACCAAAAATCTTTGTGGAGAAAAATTTAATGAAGTGACTTGAGTGGTTTCAGCCACGACTCAGAGATGTCATAAGCTAATGAACCTGCTGTCTTTCTGCAAGCTTTCAATAATACAACTGCACTTTAAGTTACATTATAAGTTTCAGTAGATGTCTTTTGCATTTGCACTTCTATAACTGATTGTTTCCATTTTCATTTTGTTTGTGAGCTCCTATATTCAGATAGCTATAGAACAAAAGATCTTTGTTCTTCAGCTTTAAAAGCATTCACATTTCTTTCTCTTATGGAGCTAGAAGGATTTATTTAGGAATGAATACCTGATTTCTTGGGACTAGGAAAAAGGCTATACATTTCCCACCATGAGACGGTGTGGTAAACTTTTGCCTAAGACGTTGACATTGAATTCAAATACCGTTCCTCTAAAGATACTTCCAACCAAACTTTGGGTGGAAGGTATAAAAAATGTTTTATTCAGAAAACTAAACTGAGGCCAAAATTCCCTGTATGGTATAATTATTTTTTATACTACAGTTTGTTCCAAGAAAGATTGAAGCTCATATAAAAAAATAAACACAATATAACAATGCTGAAGTTAAAATTAGATGAATAAATCTAAATTTCATCTGTAAAAGCAAACAAGAAAAATTTGCATCTTTTATAAAATGAAGGATGAATATTATTATGTACTGAATGTTTTTATTCTACCAAATTCATATGTTATAGCCCTAATCCCCCGTGTGATAGTATTTGGAAATGAGGCCTTTTGGAGGTAAATAAGATTAGATGAGGTCATGAGGATGAGGCCCTGGTCTGATGAGATTAATTTCCTTATTAGAAGACATACCAGAAAGCTTATTTTCTCCCCCTGCCATGTAAGGACATGGTAAGGAGGTGACCATCTGCAAGCCAGGAAGAGTTCTCACCAGAAAATAAAACCTGCTTGTCTTTGATCTTAGACTTTCTAGCCTCTAGAACTTAGAGAAAATAAATTTCTACTCTTTATAAGCAACCCAGTCTATAGTATTTTGTTATGACAGCCCAAGCAGACTAAGACAAACATAATTTGTTTCAACAAACATAAAGATGTTAAAACTATAATATTAAAAGATATATTCCTAGTAAATAATATATATTTGATATTCCTAGAAATAATAGCTAGATCAATGGAACATTCTAGGAAATCTAGGATCCAAGATATAAGATAGTAGGTTAATGATAAATTCTTAAATGAATTTATAACAGAATTTCAAATATTAATATCTTTAGTCAATAAGATCATTATAAGAAAAATACTATCTCAATAGGAATTACAAGTTTATATAAGAAAAAATTAGCAACTTTACTAGTAAACAGAGGAATGAAAATAAAAAAAAAGACATTTATTTTTGTGTATTAAATTAGCTAAAAAAAAGAAAAAGTAGATGATAGTTTGTATTGGCAATGACATAAGGAATGGACAACTCATTTCTCTGGGAATTTAAATTAAACTGGCACAATTTTTCTGAAGGGTTTTTTGGCAATGCATATAAATTCACATTTTATGTGTGAAGAGGTTGATATTCACAGAGGTTAATTAACCAGCCTAGCATGGTTATCAAAAGCACAGTCAGTACTTAATTCTTTAATCACGAAACTCTTCCAGTATTTTTTTCAAAAGCATCAATACAAAGACTATTTATATTCCCAATTCCTGTAACGGAAAATTTTCTCAAATCATAGCAAATATGTCATTTTCTAAACTGTATTTTTATTTGAAAATATGCCATGGATATATTTCCATGTCATTAAGTATTCTTCTTGCCATCATATCTATGTCATTTGTAAATTTCAATAGCAATAATTATAGTACAGAGAGCTTATCTTTGTTTTTAAACCAGTAACAAAAGGACAAGCAAAAACACTCCCAGTGCAACACTCAAAAATTTTGTATACAATCTCCTGTTATATCCTCCAAGATAAAATAGTTTCAAAATATATGTCAAAATGTTTTAGTGAGATGAATTTTATAGATGTTATCAGCTATTGCCAAATTCAAATTTGTTATTGTCAATTGACTAGTTGATCTGCAGTTCCTTTTTCTGGAATAATCATCTTTTTGGGTCATATGTTTCTAAGAGAACTCTTAAGTTATGATAATAAACTGCATTATGATGATAAACTGGTTTGTTGGAAAATGCCATATTCCATAGCAGCAAAAGAAGAAAAGACATGCTTTCACTTTGACAAAATCGGGCACCAAACTTTCAAACCATTTAAAAAGAAGTGAAGAAACGCATTTCATTTTCACTCTTTGGAAAATTATTATCTGTTTTACAAAAAGATAAGTCCTAAGCACCATGCCTCCCAAGGAAATTAGAAAATCTCTCTTGGCTACAGTCATTACCTAATGGCATCTATTCATCTACTGATGTCCATGCACTATAATGTGCTCCCAGGCTTCTGTATTTTGTTCTTAATTTAATGTGTCCCTTACCTATATTCTGCATCTATTACTATTCTACATGTCCTTCAAATTCCAATATATTATTTCTATATGAAGCCTTACTTTTTAAATAAAATGAAAGTATTTTGTGAAATGATATGACAGGGCCTATACTCATACTTGGACTAATTTCTCTGCTCTCTAAAAGCTTGCAGCCTGGAGCAGTTATTCTTATACAGGGTGAATATGGCTCACTAAGGTACCAGCATGAAAGATGTTCCTTCCAGGATTGTGAGATTTACAGATTTGTTCAGAATGTAAATTATAGAAAATACAAATTAATCCATAAAAGAACAAATTGATGCTGCTTCCTGCTGCTGCTCAGTCCAGGAGTTCCCAAATCAGCAGGATTCCAATTTACACAATTTACAATTTATTTCCATTTTCACCTATAAGATAAAGTGAATACCCCAGAGAATCTCCTGATACAAAACACCTTGAAATGTGTGATAAAATTTAACAAATAAGTCTTTAAAGTAGAAGACTGACCTCCAAAGTAATTAAGGGAAATTTCTGGGGGCAAAAAACTAAAGAGGCTAATAATCAAAGCTGCCAATTGTCTTGGGAACATCTTTTATTCTCTATAAAGAAAATGCTTGCATTTTCATAGCTACTTGGACAGGAAATAAAATTTGGGGACAAGGAAGTCAGGGAGTTGGAATCCCTTATAACAATGGGGCCTTTATAATGATAAAAAATGAAAGGACACTTTAATATACTGCCCCATGCAGTGGACAAGAAGGCTTGCCCATCTAGGCCTGGGCTCTGAACTAAGGGAAAATACATGTCTCCTGAAATTCAAAGCAAATTTATTGTGTTTGAATTATACACACTGCAAGATATTGAAAAACTCAAGACTAGAACGTTAGAAAAAAAGTGGTCCTGGATGTTTTGTTTCAAGGAGTTCCTGGCAGAAATGGAATCAAAACTTCTCAGGAGAGGCCTAACCTCCACCCGAACTGCAACAAATTCTTATAGCTAAAACCTGGCTGAATATGAGCTCAGAATCTAAAATCTAAAACTCTTAGAAAAAAAGTTAACAACATGCAGAGTACTAATTTCACCAGTGCACAGTATTTCATGCCCCATTCACTAGCTGTAAACTGGAATGACTAGGGCCTGGGTGAGAGGTACAGCTATTGTGAGGTGACTCCAGGACCAGGACTGGTTTGCTTCCTTGTGTTGTGGAGTCTATTTCTGACTCAGGTACAGATGATGATATGACAATGCTATGGTTTTGTTTTATATTAGTTAGCTGCTAATTGTTATGTCAGCTACTAATTATTAACATACTGTAAAATATTTACTTCATATTAAATCTGCATAACAAATCTAGGTAATATTGGCAAACTTGGGGATGTCTTTTGTGGAAGGAACATACGTGGAAAATAACTATACTGGTTTTTTGTTTTGTTTTGTTTTTACTATATTATTAATAGATCGTTTATACAATGAAAATAGAATTCAGTAACTATAATGTTTACATGGCACCTGGTCTCAAATCACCAAGGCGTTATGAACATTTTAACAAAGTAGACAGTAGTGAAAATTAGGTGTGGTCCTGATGTTTAGAAGGGCACTATTTTATTACAATGAAAGAAGCTGGAGGTCATTTAGTAATGTGCTGATTGAGAAGTTATTACAAGAATCCAACCAATTTGCAGTTTTATGTGACAAGGAGCCTCATGTAGTACCTAAAAAACTTCAAAAACATATTAGTAGACTAATATTAGAACATTGAAGAATGGTGCTGAGACTAGATGCACCAAAGAAGTTTCAACAGGTCTTCTTATCAAATGGTAATTTATAAGCCAGAACGTCATATCTGAAACAAGTTTTTGAAAAGATAGAAAAACTTGTCCTTGTAGGTGGATATGACCTGCCTGAGTGGCTTCAGTATGCTGTTAGTGCTGTGCTTTATGTCAATTAGAAAGTAAGCATAGAAGGAACCCTGTCCAGTAACAAGGAATATAACTAAAAGGAAATGTGCTTTTATCTAGTCAGAATCAAAATTTTTGCAACAGTAACACTCAAGGTAAGTAAATCAGTATTCACAAATAACACTCCTGGTTGGATCTGAAGAGCAACAAACCAGGAATTTCTTTACTGATGTAAAAAAAAGTAGTGAAAACAATTTCCTAGCACGATCATACATTGTCTACTACACCATCGTGTACTCACTGACAAGAATTTGCATACAAATACTGAAGGCTGTTTTGTCTCCTGCAAAGAGCATGATAAATTTCCTCAGAGGATAGATTCTAAATCATCACTGTCTCTTCTTTGTGATTCTTTTGAAGAAATTATTACCAAACACATTCCCTTTATTTCCAAACCAGAGTACAGTGGCTCTCCCATGGCCAGATGCTTACTTCATTTCTAGAACATGTAAACATATAAACCATTTTCTTTACCTCTAAAATATTAATAGTCAATCATTTATAGATTAATCTTTGTTCTTTCTTGAACAAGGTTGTAAGAGTAGCCAAACTCTTAGAACTCATTCCGGTTCCAAAGGAACTAGAGGGAAATCCCTGGAGGTCCAGAGGTTAGGACTCACTGCCAGGGTCCTGGTTCCATCCCTGGTCAGGGAATTAAGATCCCACAAGCCGTGCGGCACAGCCAAAAAATAAATAAAATAAAGGAACTATAATGCAAGAGCATGGTAATGGCCACACTTAATTTATCTGGTTTTATAATAAACTGCCTATTGGGTAGGCAAATTTTACTAACTTTGCTTTCTAACAGAAAGGTGTTAGAAAACACAGAAATAACCATTTAAAATGACAAGGCATTACCCAGAGTTGATTGCCTCTCCATGGCTATTTTTCTCTTGGAGAGCTTTTGATGCCAAAGAAATAGATATTGGATCTATATATTTTTTTAACCTAAATGCCTATTAACCACAAGAGCCAGCAACTATATCCATATGGATTTAGAGATGACAGCATGGCCAAATATCTTTCATGCCATTGCACGCTGTTTAAGCTGTGTTTGTGACCTTGGGCATGTTATTGAATCTCTTGGGCAGGTTACTAAAACCTCGTTTCCTCATCAAAATGACAATAAATATTGCCTACCCCAGAAGGCAGAGATGAGATTTTAAAAAGTGAGTACTTGCAAAGCACTGACTGGCTCATAGTAAGCACCATATGAGTGTTTGGTAAATGAATAAAGAAGAAGTATTTCCACAACTGGGGGAGAAAATGGATGGAAATTGTTGTTCTATTGAGTCTACATACTTGATTAAGATTGGATTTTCATCATTTAATCATTAAAACAAAGGCCAGAAACTATTTAAATATGATGGATAGGCACTTCAAATGTTTTTATTTTTTGCAGATTATAGAATAATGCTACAGCATGAAATTCACTAAGCTTGCATATTTTTAAAAAGCATAATGCTTCTTGCATTGTTTATGTTATTATGAAACTGAAACTGTAAATCAATTTCTTTCATGTACTAAATATGGCATAGTTTAAAGAACTTTAAAATATAGCATAAAGAACTAACTTAATACAGATTTTATTTATAACATGGATGAGATCACACTTTGAGAAAAAAATTTTAAATAATGCAAGCCGAAGGAAACAAAAGAAAAAAAGCACTGTATTAGAGTTCTCCAGAGAAATATATATCTCTATATCTACCTATCTAGCCAGCTAGCTAGCTATCCACCCATTTCCTAAATAAAGAGATTTATTATAAGGAATTGGCTCACATGATTATGGAGGCTGCAAGTCCCATGGTCTGTTGCCTGCAAGCTGGAGACTGAGGAAAGCTGGTGGTGTAGTTCCAGTCTGAGTCTGAAGGACTGAGAACATGGAGCACCAATGGTGTAAGTCCCAGTGTGAGGGAAGGAGAAGAAAAATGTCCCAGCTCATCAGTCAGGCAAAGACAGCAATTTCTCCTTCCTCTACCTTTTTGTTCTACTCAGGAGCTGTATGCATTGGAAGATGCCCACCCACATTGGGCAAGGAAATCTGCTTTACTCAGTCCCACAATTTAAATGATAATCTCATCCAGGAACACGCTCTCAGACACACCCAGAAATAATGTTTAACCAAATATCTGGGCATCCCATGACCTAGTCAAGTTGACACTTAAATTAACCATCTCACACACACAGTTCTAGTAGATCTCTGAATTGAAAATTAATTGCTCTTTTCTCAGTGTTCCAAAGTCTTTTATATCTATATTTGGTCAATAAAATCTTTCTGGCTTACATTATAGAGATCTTTTTTTTTAATTAATTAATTTATTTATTTATTTTGCTTTATAACAAATTTAATCAGTTATACATATACATATGTTCCCATATCCCCTCCCTTTTGCATCTCCCTCCCACCCTCCCTATCCCACCCCTCCAGGCGGTCACAAAGCACCGAGCTGATCTCCCTGTGCTATGCGGCTGCTTCCCACTAGCTATCTACCTTACGTTTGGTAGTGTATATATGTCCATGCCGCTCTTTCACTTTGTCACAGCTTACCCTTCCCCCTCCCCATATCCTCAAGTCCATTCTCTAGTAGGTCTGTGTCTTTATTCCTGTCTTACCCCTATGTTCTTCATGACATTTTTTTTTCTTAAATTCCATATATATGTGTCAGCATACAGTATTTGTCTTTCTCTTTCTGACTTACTTCACTCTGTATGACAGACTCTAGGTCCATCCACCTCATTACAAATAGCTCAATTTCGTTTCTTTTTATGGCTGAGTAATATTCCATTGTATATATGTGCCACATCTTCTTTACCCATTCATCCGATGATGGACACTTAGGTTGTTTCCATCTCCGGGCTATTGTAAATAGGGCTGCTATGAACATTTTGGTACATGTCTCTTTTTGAATTATGGTTTTCTCAGGGTATATGCCCAGTAGTGGGATTGCTGGGTCATATGGTAGTTCTATTTGTAGTTTTTTAAGGAACCTCCATACTGTTCTCCATAGTGGCTGTACCAATTCACATTCCCACCAGCAGTGCAAGAGTGTTCCCTTTTTTCCACACCCTCTACAGCATTTATTGTTTCTAGATTTTTTGATGATGGCCATTCTGACTGGTGTGAGATGATATCTCATTGTACTTTTGATTTGCATTTCTCTAATGAGTAAAGATGTTGAGCATCCTTTCATGTGTTTGTTGGCAGTCTGTATATCTTCTGTGGAGAAATGTCTATTTAGGTCTTCTGCCCATTTTTGGATTGGGCTGTTTGTTTTTTTTGTTATTGAGCTGCATGGGCTGCTTATAAATTTTGGAGATTACTCCTTTGTCAGTTGCTTCATTTGCAAATATTTTCTCCCATTCTGAGGGTTGTCTTTTGGTCTTGTTTATGGTTTCCTTTGCTGTGCAAAAGCTTTTAAGTTTCATTAGGTCCCATGTGTTTATTTTTGTCTTTATTTCCATTTCTCTAGGAGGTGGGTCAAAAAGGATCTTGCTGTGATTTATGTCATAGAGTGTTCTGCGTATGTTTTCCTCTAAGAGTTTGATAGTGTCTGGCCTTACATTTAGGTCTTTAATCCATTTTGAGCTTATTTTTGTGTATGGTGCTACGGAGTGATCTAATCTCATACTTTTACATGTCCCTGTCCAGTTTTCCCAGCACCACTTATTGAAGAGACTGTCCTTTCTCCACTGTACATTCCTGCCTCCTTTATCAAAGATAAGGTGACCATATGTCCGTGGGTTTATCTCTGGGCTTTCTATCCTGTTCCATTGATCTATCTTTCTGTTTTTGTGCCAGTACCATACTGTCTTGATTACTGTAGCTTTGTAGTATAGTCTGAAGTCAGGGAGCCTGATTCCTCCAGCTCCATTTTTCGTTCTCAAGATTGCTTTGGCTATTCGGGGTCTTTTGTGTTTCCATACAAATTGTGAAATTTTTTGCTCTAGGTCTGTGAAAAATGCCAGTGGTAGTTTGATAGGGATTGCACTGAATCTGTAGATTGCTTTGGGTAGTAGAGTCATTTTCACAATGTTGGTTCTTCCAATCCAAGAACATGGTACATCTCTCCATCTATTTGTATCATCTTTAATTTCTTTCATCAGTGTCTTATAATTTTCTGCATACAGGTCTTTTGTCTCCTTAGGTAGGTTTATTCCTAGATATTTTATTCTTTTTGTTGCAATGGTAAATGGGAGTGTTTTCTTGATTTCACTTTCAGATTTTTCATCATTAGTATATAGGAATGCCAGAGATTTCTGTGCATTAATTTTGTATCCTGCAACTTTACCAAATTCATTGATTAGCTCTAGTAGTTTTCTGGTAGCATCTTTAGGATTTTCTATGTATAGTATCATGTCATCTGCAAACAGTGACAGCTTTACTTCTTCTTTTCCAATTTGGATTCCTTTTATTTCCTTTTCTTCTCTGATTGGTGTGGCTAAAACTTCCAAAACTATGTTGAATAAGAGTGGGCAACCTTGTCTTGTTCCTGATCTTAGTGGAAATGGTTTCAGTTTTTCACCATTGAGGACGATGCTGGCCGTGGGTTTGTCATATATGGCCTTTATTATGTTGAGGAAAGTTCCCTCTATGCCTACTTTCTGCAGGGTTTTTATCATAAATGGGTGTTGAATTTTGTCCAAAGCTTTCTCTGCATCTATTGAGATTATCATATGGCTTTTCTCCTTAAATTTGTTAATATGGTGTATCACATTGATTGATTTGCATATATTGAAGAATCCTTGCATTCCTGGAATAAACCCCACTTGATCATGGTGTATGATCCTTTTAATGTGCTGTTGGATTCTGTTTGCTAGTATTTTGTTGAGGATTTTTGCATCTATGTTCATCAGTGATATTGGCCTGTAGTTTTCTTTCTTGGTGACATCCTTGCCTGGTTTTGGTATCAAGGTGATGGTGGCCTCGTAGAATGAGTTTGGGAGTGTTCCTCCCTCTGCTATATTTTGGAAGAGTTTGAGAAGGATGGGTGTTAGCTCTTCTCTAAATGCTTGATAGAATTCGCCTGTGAAGCCATCTGGTCCTGGGCTTTTGTTTGTTGGAAGCTTTTTTATCACAGTTTCAATTTCAGTGCTTGTGATTTGTCTGTTCATATTTTCTATTTCTTCCTGATTCAGTCTTGGCAGGTTGTGCATTTCTAAGAATTTGTCCATTTCTTCCAGGTTGTCCATTTTATTGGCATAGAGTTGCTTATAGTAATCTCTCATGATCTTTTGTATTTCTGCAGTGTCAGTTGTTACTTCTCCTTTTTCATTTCTAATTCTATTGATTTGAGTCTTCTCCCTTTTTTTCTTGATGAGTCTGGCTAATGGTTTATCAATTTTGTTTATCTTCTCAAAGAACCAGCTTTTAGTTTTATTGATCTTTGCTATCGTTTCCTTCATTTCTTTTTCATTTATTTCTGGTCTGATCTTTATGATTTCTTTCCTTCTGCTAACTTTGGGATGTTTTTGTTCTTCTTTCTCTAATTGCTTTAGGTGCAAGGTTAGGTTGTTTATTCGAGATGTTTCCTGTTTCTTAAGGCGGGATTGTATTGGTATAAACTTCCCTCTTAGAACTGCTTTTCCTGCATCCCATAGGTTTTGGGTGATCGTGTCTCCATTGTCATTTGTTTCTAGGTATTTTTTAATTTCCTCTTTGATTTCTTCAGTGATCACTTCGTTATTAAGTAGTGTATTGTTTAGCCTCCATGTGTTTGTATTTTTTACAGCTCTTTTCCTGTAATTGATATCTAGTCTCATAGCATTGTGGTCGGAAAAGATACTTGATACAATTTCAATTTTCTTAAATTTACCAAGGCTTGATTTGTGACCCAAGATGTGATCTATCCTGGAGAATGTTCCATGAGCACTTGAGAAAAATGTGTATTCTGTTGTTTTTGGATGGAATGTCCTATAAATATCAATTAAGTCCATCTTGTTTAATGTATCATTTAAAGCTTGTGTTTCCTTTTTTATTTTCATTTTGGATGATCTGTCCATTGGTGAAAGTGGGGTGTTAAAGTCCCCTACTATGATTGTGTTACTGTCGATTTCTCCTTTTATGGCTGTTAGTATTTGCCTTATGTATTGAGGTGCTCCTATGTTTGGTGCATAAATATTTACAATTGTTACATCTTCTTCTTGGATCGATCCCTTGATCATTATGTAGTGTCCTTCTTTGTCTCTTCTAGTAGTCTTTATTTTAAAGTCTATTTTGTCTGATATGAGAATTGCTACTCCAGCTTTCTTTTGGTTTCCATTTGCATGGAATATCTTTTTCCATCCCCTTACTTTCAGTCTGTATGTGTCTCTAGGTCTGAAGTGGGTCTCTTGTAGACAGCATATATATGGGTCTTGTTTTTGTATCCTTTCAGCCACTCTGTGTCTTTTGGTGGGAGCATTTAGTCCATTTACATTTAAGGTAATTATCGATATGTATGTTCCTATTCCCATTTTCTTAATTGTTTTGGGTTCGTTATTGTAGGTCTTTTCCTTCTGTTGTGTTTCTTGCCTAGAGAAGTTCCTTTAGCATTTGTTGTAAAGCTGGTTTGGTGGTGCTGAACTCTCTCAGCTTTTGCTTGTCTGTAAAGGTTTTAATTTCTCCATCAAATCTGAATGAGATCCTTGCTGGGTAGAGTAGTCTTGGTTGCAGGTTTTTCTCCTTCATCACTTTAATTATGTCCTGCCACTCCCTTCTGGCTTGTAGAGTTTCTGCTGAGAGATCAGCTGTTATCCTGATGGGGATTCCCTTGTGTGTTACTTGTTGTTTTTGCCTCGCTGCTTTTAATATGATTTCTTTGTGTTTAATTTTTGACAGTTTGATTAATATGTGTCTTGGCATATTTCTCCTTGGATTTATTCTGTATGGGACTCTCTGTGCCTCCTGGACTTGATTAACTATTTCCTTTCCCATATTAGGGAAGTTTTCAACTATAATCTCTTCATATATTTTCTCAGTCCCTTTCTTTTTCTCTTCTTCTTCTGGAACCCCTATAATTCGAATGTTGGTGTGTTTAATGTTGTCCCAGATGTCTCTGAGACTGTCCTCTGTTCTTTTCATTCTTTTTTCTTTATTTTGCTCTGCAGCAGTTATTTCCACTATTTTATCTTCCACCTCACTTATCCGTTCTTCTGCCTCAGTTATTCTGCTATTGATCCCATAAAGATCATTTTTTTAAATTCTATTAAGTTGTTAGGTCCTTGGATTCTGAATTCTTTCTTATGCAGCTTTTATTTCTAGGCATTAAGCATAGGATTTCCTTAATTATTTACTGAATATATATATGACTATAAATTCAATTGGAATTCTGAATAGGAAAAAAAAATTACAGCCTTAGTATTTACTGTCATTGAGTTTGAGAATTTGGGGGCTGGAGAAAACCTAAGAAGACCCTGATATCTCTTCTTCTCTCATTTATACAAAAGAGACTTGCCTTATTGAAGTTGAAAAGCAATGTGATTATCAGTGGTTCCCTAAATGTGTAGATTTGAAGTTGATAATGGCAGACACATTGCTTTGTGTTCACCAGATCCTGTTTTATTTTCCGGGTACAGAGGAAGACTACATTTTCTGGCTACTTTTCAGTGAGACTACAGCCATGTAACTAGAATGTGGGCTGAAGCCCTTTCCCAAGTCTGGCCGTGGAAACTCCAGCACAGTTGTCCACTTTCCCTTTGCTACGTGATTTTCAAAGGCCATCTTTTAAGATGAAAACATTACAAGATGGAAGTCACTGCTTGAAAGAGAGCCTCCAGGAAGACCCACCTAACATGTTTGATTGTAACATAGGTAAGAATTAACCTTGTTCATTGTTAAGTAAATCAGATTTCATGTTTTAACTGTTACTGCAACGTAATTTAGCCTATTGTGCCTTATGCAGAATTTTTCTGGATGACTGCTGGATTTTCCCAAATAGTTGGAATTCTCACAAATTTCTTTCCATCTCTATGTCCCTATGACTTTGAGAGTAACCAACAACCTTTTTATAACATCAAGACAAGCTTTCTTGCATGTGCTTATGGTTTTATTTAGGTTATAAGAGTACATAAACATTTACATAAGGAACTTTTCCTTGAAAAAATTATCAATATAAAATTTTACCAGCTAATTTTCTGTAAAAGTATATGCTTAACTAATTGTTTCTGAATTTTTCCAGTGTTAGTGAATGATAAAATACAAAGAAACTCAGAAGTTTCTGGATAAAATTTAATAATTATTTATTTCAGCAATAATTATTTCAGCTTCAACAGTAATTTAAAAATATTCTTTGAAAATAACAAAAATTGAGGTGAAATATTTGTGCAATTATTATCTATGTTGGTATTTTTATTCCAATATTAAGTAATTTATGTGATCAACTTCTTGAGATAAACATTGTCTCTAATTTTTCCTCATCCTTTATATATTTTTACTGGAATACAATTGTCCTGGGGGTAATGACTCAATGTTATGCAAGATTTTATATATATATATATATACACACATATGTACATATAACAGGAAACTATGGTATATGGGAAAACACAATTTTTTGAGAGAGAGAGAATTTGACAATTACTTTAAACAAAAGACATAAAGATGAACATAAAATGACATTTCCCGTCTTGCCAATTTAAAATTCTTCTCTAATTATTACATGGGTAAGTGGGGGAGAAATAAATCACAGGACTTATTTCTTATAATATATTGTTTATGAGAAATGCAGTTTTTATTTAATTTAAATTTTAGCAAAATTGATAACAAGTAAGCATATATGACACATTTTTAAATGAAAACATGTATATTTATTGCCTTAAGAATTTTTATATTATTATTATTATTTTAGATACATTAACTTGAAAATGGCTTTAATTATTTAAAATTACATTGCAATCTTGGGGATGAGATTTATATTCTATATCAACCATTTCCTAATAATCTGTAAACATATCTGAAAATATAAGAAATATTCAATACGTGTATCCTATTAGATTTAAATACTGAATTTAATTGTTCACTGCTATTAGTTTTCTAGGACTGCCACAACCAAGTACCACAGACTAGGTGGTTTAAAGCAACAGAAGTATATTCTCTCACAATTTGGAGGCTAGAAGTTTGAAATCATGGTGTCCCCAGAGCCATGTTCTCCTGAATGCTCTAGGGGAAAAACTGTTCCATGCCTTTCTCTTAGCTTCTGCTGTCATTAACAATCCTTGCCCTTTCTTAGCTTGTAAGTCCATTTCTACAATGTATACCTTCATCCTAGTATACTATGTGTCTCTTCTCTGCGTTTCTTCTCCCCTTCTTATAATGATACCACACTGTATTATGTACCCACTCTACTCCAATATGACTTCATCTTAAGTTGATTATATCTGAAAAAGTCTATTTCCATAAATACATCAGATTCACAGATATCAGGGGAAAGGATTTGATCTTATCTTTTGGGAGCTGCACAATTCAATCCATAACAATCGCATATATCATCTAGGTCAATTCTATTTTGGAAAGGAAGTTTAAAATAGTAGATAGAACATGGCATTAGATACACCTGGTAGTAATCACCATTTTGCCTTTATAGACTATATACCTGAAGAGACTCTGTGGGTCTCACTTTCTTCACAAGGAACATGTGCTAACAAAAGTACTCACTTAAAAGGTTTTGGGAATGATTATATCCAGAAGAGCATCTGGGACATAGTAAATGCAAAGTAAATTTCAGTGTCTATCTCTGTTTTGCTATTACTACAACTACTTGAGTTTTAAACAAATTTCATGGAATGGTTCCATATAGGGACTGAAATTCTCTCTAACTTATGTAATATAATGTTCATTTACCAAGTTACTATAATAAACATATGTTTTGGTGAAGGCTGTTTGGAAAATTTGGACAGAATGCAGTAACATTGATCAATTTAGAACTACGCAAAATGTAAAATAGATAGATGGATAGATAGATCGAGGTACATATAAGAAAATACAGAGCCAATAACATCAAAAAATTTTTTATCCTTTGCTCAAATTCTTGGGGTAGTTAATAGGTTAATATGCATTTTGAATCTCTGAGGGGGTTGGAAGTAATATTATATAGTAGTTCCCAAACTCATTTTCTATAGACCAAATTTTTATGGCATATCTATGTTCCTTAGACATGCATTGGGAAATAATGTACACAGATAATAGATAATTGAGATTCAAATAAAAGCAAGAAATTTAAGTACAATAATTGTGGCTTAAGTAATACAGATATTAGTGAACAATCTAACCTCTTAGACATTAACTTTTAATGCTAATACATTTAAAAAATTTATCTATTACAGTATTCAGTATGGCATTAGAGATTAGTTGTAGGAATTTTGCTGCTGAAATTATTTGCACTAAAACCTATGAACAAAATGCTTTGGTTGGAAGATTCTATATTGTCAAGATGTCAGTTCTTCCCAACTTTATCTATAGATTCAATGTAATCCCAATAAAAATCCAAGCAAGTTATTTTATGAATATCAACAAAGTGATCCTAAAGTTTATATGCAGAGGTAAAAGGCTTAGAATAGCCAACACAATACTGAAGGAGAAGAACAATGTTTGAGGACTGACTCCACCGGACTTCAAGCCTTCTAATAAAGTTATAGTAAACAAGACAGTGGTGATAGTGGTGAAAGAAGAGACAAATAGATCATAGAAGAAAACAGAGAGCTCGGGAATAGACCTACATAAACAGATGAATTGGTCTTTGATAAAGGATAGAAGGCAATACAATGGAGCAAAGATAGTCTTGCAACAAATGGTACTGGAGCAACTGGACATCTACACGCAAAGAAATGAATCTAGATACAGACCTTACACCTTTAATGAAAAGTAACTTAAAATGGATCTAAATATAAAACCTTAAACTCCAGAACTCCCAGTACATAATAAAGGAGAAAAGCTAGGTGACCTTGGGTATGGTAATGACTTTTTAGATATATCACAAGAGACATGATATATAGATAAGCTGGACTTAATTAAAATTAGAAATTTCTGAGCTTCCCTGGTGGCGCAGTGGTTGAGAATCTGCCTGCCAATTCAGGAGACACGGGTTCGAGCCCTGGTCTGGGAAGATCCCACATCCCGTGGAGCAACTAGGCCCGTATGCCACAACTACTGAGCCTGCGCGTCTGGAGCTTGTGCTCCGCAACAAGAGAGGCCACGACAGTGAGAGGCCCATGCACCGCGATGAAGAGTGGCCCCCGCTCGCCGCAACTAGAGAAAGCCCAGGCACAGAAACGAAGACCCAACACAGCCAAAAATAAATAAATAAATTAATTAATTAATTAATTTAAAAAAAGGAAAATTCTGTTCTGCAAAAGATGAAGGTAAGAGAATGAAAAGACAAGTTACACACTGGGAGAGAATATTTGAAAAAGACATATCTGATAAAGAACTGTTATCAATATGTCCAAAAAACTCTTAAAACTCAACAATAAGAAAATAACCTGATTAAAAAATGGGCCAAAGACTGGAACAAACACCTCACCAAAGAAGATATACAGATTGCAAGTAAGCATATGAAAACATGTTCAACATCATACGTCATTAGGGAATTGCAAATTAAAACAACGAGATACTGCTACACACCTACTAGAATGGCCAAAATCCAAAACTCTGACCACAGCAAATACTGGCAAGCATGTGGAGCAATGGGAACTCTCATTCGTTGCTGGTAGGAATGGAAAATGTACAACCACTTTGGAACACAGTTTGGTGGATTCTTAACAAAGCTTAAACATACTCTTACAATACAATTTAACAATCATACTCCTTGGTGTTTACATAAAGGAGCTGAAAACATATCTCCACACAAAAACTTGCAAATGGATGTTTATAGCAGCTTTATTCATAATTGTCAAAACCTGAAGCAACCAAGATATGCCTCAACAGGTGAATGGATAAAAAAGCTGTGGTATATCCAAATGATGGAATATTATTCAGCACTAAAAAGAAATGAGCGATCAAGCCAAAAGACATGGAAAAAACTTAAATGCATATTACTGAGTGACAGAAACCAATCTGAAAAGGCTACATACCATATAATTCCAACTACATGACATTCTGGAAAAGGCAAAACCATGGATACAGGAAAATTATCAGTGGTTACTAAGGTTTATGGGGGAAGGAGAGATGAATAGACAGAGTACAGAGGATTTTTAGGGCAGGAAAAGTATTCTGTATGATATTACAATGAGGAATACTTATTATACGTTTGTCCATACCCATAAGATGTACAGCACTAAGAGCGAACCCTGATGTAAACTATGGACTTAGGGGATAATGATGTGTCCTCATATGTGCCTGGACTGTGACAAATGTACAACTGTGATGCACGATGTCGACAGTGAGGGAGTTTTGCGTGTGCGGGTAAAGGGGTTATATGGGAACTCTCTGTACTCTATTTTGCCATAAACCTAAACTTCTCTAAACCATAAAGTTTATTAATTTAAAACAAAAAAGGTGCTCACAGATCAAAGGGTGACTAACTTCCAAATAATAGTTGTAGTAACAATTGTTTTATCTTTTAAAATTATTGGTTTTTTTCCTCAAATAAGGGGAAAAAAACAAACACATGATGACTGTTGTGAGGATTCATGGCCTACAATGGAAAAATTAACCTAGGCTCTTTGTAAATCCTTATGAAAGAGGTCAAAGTTGGACACAGCATTTATGTAGTTTGTAAGAATTTATTTATTTGGGGTTTTTTTTGTTTAACATTCATAAGCTCACTGATATGTTAGAGAGAAAGATCATACTTGCTCACAAGAGCCCATTGTTAGTGGCTCTTCCCTACTTTGCCTTCGGTAACGTCTTGCAGTAATACCAGTTACAGTGGGAGTATTTTCAAAGTATTCACACCATGGAATTGGGCAAATTCTATGAATCAGTTTTTGTCCTTTGGGGGGAAAGTAGAGTTGGTTGTTAACTTGCAGGACACGTAAGTTCTCTGAGGCCTCAGATTGACCAGACCTTCTTTCTTGTCATTCCATTCCCAGTGTGTGGCACAGGCCCTGCCTCATTATTGGGGTTCAAAAAATATAGGTTGAATTGATGAAGCTATTTTGAAAATGATTTGCAATGATGTTATGATTGAAGCCAACTGAGAGAATTTAGTCACCAAAGGTGGAAGTTTAGTGAGAAATGAGGTTGAAATGAATTTGGTAAGGCATCTCTCTCTCAGATAGTAAGACAAAAAAGAATGCATTTTAAAGTGAGAATCAAAATAGGATACAATATATTCATTGTATTGGAAGGCAGAGATATAAAAGGAAATCAAAAGTTTTACATGTTGAAGAGAGTGAGCCAAAGTCTTTATTTTTAGAAGAGTTCTGGGGCAAAAATCCAAAAGGTAGGAAATGGATTAGTAAATTGGGGTGCAGAAATAGAGGCAGGAAAGAGCACTCTTCGCTTTGGGGAACCTGTTCTCTTCAGACTTTGGTCTACTCCTACAGGTAGGTGCCTTGTTCCTTGCACAAAGTGCCAGCTTCTCTGGGCTATATGTGCCTAATCTGTGAAACAAGAATGATGAACTAGAAGGTCATTTCCAGCTGGAAAGTTAAATGATTTGTGGCTCTTCGAAAAAATTAAAGGAGAGAGAGAAAAAAGATGATACTTGAGAGAGTAACAATGATTGTTTCCTTACGTATAAGAAAGCGGTCTAACCACGCTGGTAGACAGAAAGGAAAAGATCCAAGGTAGACAGTGGATAGACTGCTTACTTAAATGGGGAAGCTATTTATAGACTGGAATGGGAAAAGGAATACAAGTAGGGGTATTAGTACTGCAAAAGAATTTTTAAAAAATCATTACCAGGAAATAATATTTCATTTATGAAATATTCAATATTAAATATTTCAATATTTCATTATCATTTTCAGGAAATAACAGTTAACATTTGTTAAGGATAATACAGGTGCTTTTCTAAATGCTTTGTATGTAATATATATTTTAATTCTCACAAAAATCAAAAAGATAGGCAGTTTTTATTCCTATTTTACAAGGAACTTAAAGGTTCCTTACCCAGGAACCTGCCATGGATACAGGATTTAACCCAAAATTCTGAGTCCAGATTGTGTAGGCTGGTAGGCAGAAACCTATAAATAGAGACCTGTTTGGTAACTTATCTAAGTCTTTTACTACTCTGTCCTCTGTTTCCTTATTCAGCAAACAGGCGCAATGTTTTCTTTCCCATCTAAATTCTAGGGCTATTTTGAAGTTTATTTGAGAAATTGTACTTTATGAAAGGCAAATTATGACAGATATGTAGCATATCTTTAATAAAAAAAGGACATGAGAATGCTTAGAGGATAAAACTTAAGCAGTCTAATCTTGAATGCCCTTGATTACTTCATTAATGTAGACAGGGTCATATACTAAAAAGGGAGAGACATAGTATTGGAGGCTTAAGGGGCATAAAAAAGATTTGGACGAGTTAATACTGGATAATCCCCAGTAGTTCTACTATTTTACTCTAGTTTGATAATGGGAAATTTGCCAGACCATAACAAAGGAAATTCCAGATTATGATTTAGCAGATACTCTTATGTTGGCTTCAGTGCCATTTTGCTTTCTATTTAGTCTGTCAACATTCATACCATCTTCTATTAGTGTGTCAGACATACAATTGCACTCACTATGGAAACTGAGATTTCTCATGAGATTTTGAACATTAGGATGACAACAGTGTTGGATACATACACCCACACAGAGTTTTTCTTTCTGAGTTTGCTTTTGTTTCCTTGGCTGAAATAAGAAAATGCAGAAATAAAGCCTGAGGGGTTTGGGGGGTTATTTTTGTTATTTGTTTGAACCTGAATACGAGTTTGCTTCTATTTTCAATGCTATTGTTGTTTAGTTCAAACTACTTTTCTTTTTACAATGCAGCAAACCTTAACAGCATAATGAAAGTATGAGTGGGAAACATTACTATTACGTTTTTTTGTTATTTTGGCTCAAAGAATCTGTGTGAAAAAAAAAAGGCAAAGGGAAAATTATGTCTATGCCCACCCACAACTGGAAACCCTCCCAAGTTTTTAAAGTAATTAAAGGCCATTCTCTGGCTGGAGGCTGTGTGTGTATAAACCCCAGAGATAACATAAAAATTGCCTTCCGGGCATCCTCTGAGACAGAGGATGTTCAATCAGATTCCAAGAACTCAAGAACATGTGTTTTACAAGAGAGAAAGCCAAAATACAAACTTGCCTGTAAGAACTACAAATACCATATGGAAAATTGGTCCCATAAACTAAGAAGAAAAACAAAATAAAGAATGACTTTTAAATCCCACTCTGCCAGTTAAGGGATATAGTCTTGCCTCTTATCTTAATTAAAAAAATATATATGATTGAGTTAAAGGGGAATATTTGACTAGTAATTCAGTTACCATTTCTTTTTCTCTTAGTAAACCTGGTACAGACTGATATATGGTCTTGTTATTTGCAAAAATAAACCAGTTTTTGAGAGGGAGAGATATGATTACTTTCATTGGTTTCCTGCATTATGAGGTATTTGGGGTTAGTGTTTATGTTTCCTTTCAAGGAAAGCTGTAGAATGATAGAAATTTATCTTAAGTTGTAAGCAGTCTCCCAATACATGGGGAGAATAGAAGTCATAGTCTCTGTATTTAGGAATTTATTTATTTACTTTATTTGCTTATAATTAGTAAGTCAGAGTAGAGTTCAGTGGTGAGATTATAAGCTATAATTAGCATAAACTCCATCCTTATATAAAATAATATTTTTGACATGATTTTTACTATGAATTCCAAATGAAACAGGAAATGATGCAAGAATAGTGGTATTTTATCAAATCTTATACTTTTCATAAGGCCTTATGCTTTGCTTGTGGTTTATAATGTTTAAAATTTTACTTCAGTCAATTTAGGAATACTTTTATGGTCCCTTTCAGATAATTAATTATCATTTCCTGGAGGATTAGTTCTATTTGTGTTTTGCTATTTTTCATCATGCACTTATCTTTTGCAGGGATTTTTTTCTTAATGAAAAGTCCACTGACTGCCTTATAAAATTTTCCCTCTAGAACAGATTTGCCTTTATTTCTGCTCTGCACTCTCTGAATATCATGTGTTCTGGATCAAATTTTATATTAATCTTATCAAAGATTTCCCACAGTATGCAACAGGGTAAATTTGAACTCCATACCAGAACAAACACAGGGTTGTGGTTTTTATTTATTCCAGGGAATTAACTTCAAACTTCTTACTGTTTATGTCTTGCGTAAATCTGATGATCCTCCAGGGTCTGGGCAAAATGAGTTTGCACCCTTATTTGTCCTGCCTTTCAGTTTCCGTTCCATTAGTGGTATTTATGGACTTCCCTTTATTTCTAAATTCAATTCAGTAAGCTCAAATTCAGCATTTTAGGCAATTTGTAGTAGAAGATGTTCCTGTCATTTTCCTGGAAATCTGAAAGGACCGTTTCATTTATTTTATAAAATTGACATCAGGCACACGAACTTGGACACTTTTTTTGTAATCCTTGGTTCATAACTCTTATCATTGTTCTTCCACGGCCTGCTTTTACTTGTCATTTAAAATAATATAATTAGTATGTTCAAGACTATCACTAAATAATACTCCGGATCTTGATGATAAGTTAGAACAGTGGGCAAACAACAGCATAGCGATTAAAAATGAATGATTCACAGTAACACCCAGCCATATGCATGTATCTAAACAATAAGCTATTAAGTGTTAATAAGTTCCAAAAGTTTACAACACCATTATGCTCACTTTCAAAAGTTATGAAAACAAAACAAAGCAAGATATTATCAAGTATTAATTTCAGGATGAAGATTGTCTTTGGCGATGGTATCTTGAAGCAGGTGTAAGAATAGGATGGTGGGAGTAGGGAACACTGCATGGTTAGATGTAGATTTTTTTTCAACTCAAAATAATATTATATAAAATTCAGATATTACCACACTGTGTTCCGCCCTGACTGTGACAGTATTTATTTGTATTCTCAAGCAGTTCAAGAATGTTTACCATTTGTGGGATTGCAAACAAAAGTGGCTACTTCAAAGTAGGGAGGTATTCAGGTCCTTTTTACAGCCTCATTATGACAGAAATAACTGGCAATGATGATATCAATTCATAGCTCCATTATTTCATTTGAAGCAGATTCGCTGGGTTGGGCAAACATTTCAGGGTTCTAAAGAAAGGTAAACTGACAATTTTTGAACAAAGGCGTCTCATAGAAATTCGGTAAGCACAGCATCTGTGGCAATAATGTGAAATTAAACTTTTTGAGAAAGGTGAAGAAAATACTATTTTATAGAGAAAAGACAAATAACAGAAAAAAAACTGTTATTCCCACCTTTTTTTTCCAGAGAGAGGAAAAAATAATCAAATGTTAGGTGAATGTCCAGGAAATTTATGATTGTTAAGTGGACAAAGAGTGCCCTGGAACTGATTGCAAATTAAGCTACTCTAACTTTCATAATATTCTCCCTGACTTCTCCCTGGCCTGGGAGTTTTGAAGAATAGACTAATTATTAGGTACTTTTTCAGAAATAGCAGGTTAACTTCCAGTCAAGGTGGTATAGTGCCCTTTCTCCCTACTCCTCCCTGCTAAGCACAACTATAAACCCTGGAAGTAACATGAGGCACAATCAAAGGAGAGTTCTCAAAGGTTGTAAGAAGAAGATGAACTTGTTTGGAACCCCAGGATTTTAGGAACTACACAGTGCCCACCCAACAGAAGAAGGTGACCCAGATCCCTCATTCCCTGACCTTCAACCTAACAATAGAAGGCAGCTCAGGTAGGCTGACTCTGCCCCAGAGTGGAATACCACTCTCTGACAATATCAGGGAAGTTCAACAGCACTGAGAATGGATCAGGATCTCCGCCAACAGTAAGTGACCTTTGGAAATGTCCTCTTATTTGTTGTCAGCAAATGTTCATTCATTAGGCCTTTTTCCTCTATGTGATGTTTGGTTTTGACTCATACGTGAATGGTCTCACCATGAAGGAACCCTGAAATGAAACTGAGGATGCTTTCTTCCAAAGTGAATATACATTTTGCTCCTGCATTGAGAAAGGGCTCACTACCTACTAAAAATTACTATTATCTCCTTCATGCAGCTTTTCTTAACACAAATATCTTAGTTTCAGCTCTCTTGGCTTCAAATTCAAGTCTCAGGATCTCAGTACCAAAATGGTCACTGTCAGACTTAGCACTTACTTACAAAGTTGAATTCCAGTTTCTCTTTCTCTCTCTCACTTTATCATAAAATATCAATTCTTTAGAGACCATGAATGCATTAATCATCATATTTTACCTAATATCTATTTATTTGTAGCAGTACAGACCTTCAGAGCAACTGGTCTGATTATCACACAGAGCAAATTCTCAACTAGACTTTTTGTTTACTTAAACTCAATAAATATATGCTGGTGATTCCGCAACCACTTGCAGGCTGAGAATTATTGGTATACACAATCAGGGCACTGAAGAATATTTCAGGGTAAAATTTTTTCATTTTGATTAAAAAATTTTAAGAGCTATCCACAACTGTCCTTAATTTTAACTGGATGAGGATCATCATTTTTTTCCCCTGAGTTTCCATTTGAGAATTTTTAAAAATAAAATTTATTTATTTATTTATTTCTGGCCGTGCCATGCGGCATGCGGGATCTTAGTTCCCCAACCAGGGATCAATCCCATGCCCCCTGTATTGGGAACTTGGAGTCTTAACCACTGGACTGCCAGGGAAGTCCTTCCATTTGAGATTTTTAAAGCTCATTTAATATTGACATTCAGCTTGAAGAGATATTTCAATGCATGTTCCAGATGATTATTTTAAATAGCTACCTAAATATTTTACTAGGTAGATTAAAGAAATATTTTATTCTGAATTATATTTAGTAAGAATTAGAAGCCAAATTCAAGTGCATAAAATTGTGGGAACAACAAATCATTCAGTCTGCTGAAACTTTATTTACCCTAAATGAAAGGTCTCATGTTAATAATAGTGCTGCTAATATAGCTCTTCTTGATTTAGCTTAATGTGCCACATTCAGTCGGACCTGCATCCGTACAACAGGTGTCACCCATTATAATAGCACTAGAAAAAATAAAGCCATAAAGCATTCACAAAATATAGTTTATACTGAAATTTTTGTCACTTTACAAAAGACAAAGTGCACTTAAACAATAAACAGAAAGTCTTAAACCTAAAATCTAATTGAGAAAGTGAAAAATCTTAGTAATCTCTAACTATGTTTTGAATCTAGAACCCTATTGACTCAGAATTTTTCATCAAATCCTCAACCATATTTTCTAGAATTTATTTAACAATTCATTGAATTGGTGGTCTCATGCACGGTGTACACCACAATCTCATGAGTAATTTGTTCAGAATAGGGATTCTTGGAACTCACCACAGACACACAAAATCAGAATCTCTAAAGATGGAACTTGGTATCTTTAGTTTTTAAGATTTTCAGGCAATTCTAGAATAAACGATTTAAGAACTCTAAACTAGATGGTCTCTAACTTAATTCTTCCATTCAAATTCTATAATTCAGACCTTGCATTAATCAAAAATTGGACATATATTTATTTTTAATAAAATCTCCAAATCACAATTATGGAGAGGATTACTAATCAGACCATTCACAATGGAAAAACAAAGAAAAACAACTACAGGCATACGCTGGAGAAATTGTGGGTTTAGTTCCAGACCATGGCAATAAAGGGAATATCATAGTAGAGTGAGTCACGTGAATTTGTTGAGTTTCTCAGTGAACATATAAGTTATATTTACAGTATACTGTAGTCTATTAAGCATGCAATAGCACTGTTTAAAAACAAACAATGTACATCCTTAATTAAAAAATACTTTATCGCTAAAAAATGCTAACCAACCCCTGAGCTTTCAGCAAGTCATAATCTTTTTGCAATAGTAACATCAAAATCACTGATCACAAATCTCTGTAACAAATATAATAATAATAAAACAGTTGAACATATTGTGGGAATTACCAAAACTGACACAGAGACTAGAAGTAAACAAATGTTTTTGGAAAAAATGGTGCCAATAGACTTGCTAGATGCAAGGTTGCCACACCCTTCAATTTGTAAAAAACACGGTATCTGTGAAGTACAATAAAGTGAAGCACAATAAAACAACATGCCTGTATTTTTTCCTGGCCTATTATTAATTTTTGAACTATATTCCTCCCCTACCTCCTGTAAGAATTCTTTTCTAACTACTATCTCCCTGTCTACTGAAAGTCTGTAACAGTCCCTCAGAATTTAGCATACCTGTTTCCTGGAGGTTTAATATAAAACTATTTTATCTCATAGCTAGATTCCTGGGATTAGGCACTAATGCCATATATTATTATGTTTTCACACAATTACTAGAACTATATTTTAAAAGTATATAAATGTGAGTTTTTTAGTTGATAATGTTATGATTGATTTTATATATATAATTACATATAAACAATATAACAATTATATGTTAATTTAAATTTTTAATTTAATGGAGAGCATGGTACATTAAACAAAAAAATCACACTGTTATTGTCCAGATTAAGGGCTTGGGAATCAGGTAGTTGGAGCTACTGCACACCACTATACCCCAGATGACTTCTGGGGTCTCCTTCCTTTCCAAATCTTGGTTTATGTTCTTTTCCAGAGATTATAGCTTCCCCTGCTACAGGTATAGTAATTGTAACATTGTCTTCTTACTCTTTTGAGAAACAAGAGAAGATCCCTATCCTGCCTTTACACAGAAACATCTCCTCTACTCAGCTATCCCATGTCTTTAAAATATAAAATTAGAGTTTTGGAAGTATTTTTAAAATTAGAATTTATTAGCCATATATATATATATATATATATATATATATATATATATATATATATATATATATCCCTTTGGGTTTTTAACATATTAATTTGAATTATTTTTTGAAATAATAACACTTTTGTACTATAAGTACAAATTTAGTCAGGGAGAAGACATGAGTGGTTAGAAAGGATTTGAGTAGCTACGTTCTAGAAGTCAAACTCAGACTTTTCTTTGCAGACCAGTTAATGACTTCTGACATAGATAATCTCTAAGTTTCTTCTAACTTTCAAAGTCAATGAGATAATTTGGGTTTGCATTAACTAATAACTGCATTTATTTTAATATAATGTACAATCAAATCCAAATTTTGCAGAGCTATTCTTTCCTGATTATTCAAAATGCCAACAAGCCACAAATATTTCTATGAGTTTGTGGCTTACATTTCTGAACTGTATTGTCTCCCTACCTCTTCTATAAGGTGTTTCCAACTATTACCACTATGTCTTCTAAACTTTAACAATAACACATAGATTAGCATAGTTTTTCTCTTCATGTGTCCCAGGTTTATCTTATCAAATAGAAACAAGCTTCTTGAGTTTAGGCATTATTTAATGCACTAATTTTGATTATTAAAGTTGTATTAAAACTAAAACATTAAATCACTGTAGATAACGGAAGCTGACTAATTTAAGGAATAATTTAACGAGAATAAAAACAGACTAGTTTATGTCAACCAAAAATTTAAAGAAACATTCTTCCCAAATAAGTGATGTATAAATGTAAGAATGATTGTGTTTGTAATATTTATAAGGTATAAGTATCCTTCACTTTTGAAGATGGATTTGTTCTTGACAGGTTTTATGTAAAGTGTAATTAAAATAACATGAAACAGTGTGATTCATCACTAGAATTGATCATTTTGTGAACTGGAAAACTTGAAGATAGCTTTGCCCCATTTGATAAATTCAGAATTCCACTTTGTTTTTTTTTGGCGGGGAGGGTATAAATGTTTAGAGACCAAAATGAAAACTTGAAGAACTTGTTGCACACTTGCATGTGTTATATTTGTAGAATTATAATTTGTGGAATTACCAAAAGGACTTTGCCATTGAATATTATCATTATTTATCTTGTCAATCTGGGAGAAGCAAGATTTTAAAAACATTCTGTATAATATATAACCTCATTTGTCTCCATGAATCCCATGAACATTCATGCAAATAGTTGCTTATAATTTTAAATTAGATATTGAAGCCTCACACCTTTTCTAAACATTTCTGTGAGAGACTGCCCTGTCAAAAGATACTGGAGATTATAATTTCCTCTTGCAGAGTTACTAGTTTTATTATTTTATATGTAGTACTCTGTCTTGTATAATAAGAATCAATGTATAGTACCCATGTTAGCATAGCATGTTACTATTAGAAAATGTGCTTAGCTTAAGTTTCCATTTGACATTTTAAAATTTAACTTCAATTTATATTAAGAAAAGGGTTCATAACTGTCCAAATGATCCACGAGTTTATTTGTATTTTAACAATTGATACATTTTCTATACTTAAAAAGAATATTATATCTCTAGAAGGTAAAATAAAAATAATATTATCAAGAATTATAATTTCTATATTGACAATAAGTTTCTTAATTAACAAATAAAGAAATATAGATAGCTTTGGCTTCTTCACTAAAAAGAGAGAAATTGAAAATGACTTTTACTTATTACTTAAAGATAATCTTAATTTATTTGCCTTTAACTGGGAACAGGTTTGAAGGAACTTCCCAGATAAATTGACTATGTTTGTTTTTAGTTACTGAAATTTGGTTAATAAATTTATATAATAAAATTCTATAGTATGAGTAATAGTGTTATGAATTATGTTAGCTTTCCTTATTATTTACATTTTTGTATTGCAAGTGACAAGAAAGGTAAAGCATTACATATCCTATTTTTTCTTAGTGAAAAGAATTTCTTGTTCATCCATCATCATTCCAGAAGTTTAATAATTCTAAATTTTTGAAATGTACAAACAGCTAAAACTTAGTTTCCCTCTCTCTTGTAGACTACATATTGAGTAAATTTCCACAATATGATAGTGATATTTCTAATTTTTTTTTTTTTTTTTTTTTTGCTGTACACAGGCCTCTCACTGTTGTGGCCTCTCCCATTGCGGAGCACAGGCTCCGGACGCGCAGGCTCAGCGGCCATGGCTCATGGGCCCAGCCGCTCCGCGGCATGTGGGATCCTCCTGGACCGGGGCACAAACCCATATCCCCTGCATCAGCAGGCGGACTCTCAACCACTGCACCACCAGGGAAGCACTGATATTTCTAATATTTTAATTGAGAACATTTAGAGCAGTAAATGTGTTACATTATCCAGTAATTGGAGGTTCAGTTAGTCAGGATAATAATGGTCTTTTGCCAGAATTATTCTGACAAGTAACACTGGCATTATAGATTAAACGTCAGGCCACAGAAACAGCGCCCCAGAAACAGGAGCTGATGATTCAAGCTTGGCAGAATCTCCTGTGCTCAATGTTAAGAACTAGCTTAAAGGCTTGTCATAATAATGTTGGAGAAAAAAGAATTCTTCTTTCCAACATGTTCGTCAATGGAAATATCAACAAGACTGCTGAAAATTACAGGTCTAGAAAATAAGGTTAAGTGATGAAGTTGGAAGCCACCAATAAATCAAAGACACAAACGACAGATTTGTTTGAAAGCTTTTAAACAGCTTCTATCTGAGGACTGTTTGTGGGTCCTTATCCTCTATCCTTCTCAACAGTGCTTTTACTCTCTTCAGGTTTGTTAATTTCTCACTAAAGTTATGAGATGGATTGACTTTAAAAGGAAACAAACTTTACAGTAAAATTAATGAATAATTTTAACTCATTTAATTAACTCGTGCCTTTTTCATTTGATCTTGTCCTCGTAACCATAGATTGCTTTTTCTTTTTAAGTTCTGGTTGTCTCTACATAATTTCACACTATCCCTGCAGTTATGGTACTATGCTAGAACATTCAGAATAAAGCCATTGGGGGTTCTAAGTGTGATGCTTTAGAGAAAGACACTTTAAAGTTAAGTAATACATTTTCCTATATAATCTTTATGAAAGAGCTACTGCATATTCAAGTCAATATTATTCGTAGTCAAGTATATCTGTTTTCACAAATATAAAACAGTTTTCACAAATGAGTAACGTGAGAACAGAAGAAAAAGGTAAATGAATGAATGAGTCTAACAGGAAACTAACAGGAATTATCTGTGAAGAGAGCATACTGCGCAAAGTTGTAGCGGTGAGGAACTTGGTCAGTTTTGAGCAGTTAAACCATCTGAGCTATTCTTCAATCATAGGATCTGAGCCACTAGATATGGATATGCATGAGTGTGTATGTTTAGCTATATATTGCTACATATATACACTATATATTGCTATATATATATGTGTGTGTATATATGTATGTATGCATCTCTGTAATTTGCATCAAAGTATCTATAGAATAACTGAGCAGTCTCACTCTCAAAAGGAAAAGAACTGCATAGACCACTTGGTCCAGATAATATCATTCCCTGAAGGACTCTCTTCACTTACCCGAAGTTAGGTTAGTAAGCACTCATTACATGGAAGGAATATCACCTTCCTAGTATGGATTTTAAGGATAATATGAAATTGGAATAACAGGCTCACAGACAGTCTAATATACTACTGAGTGGTGTTCAGTGCACCTGAGTAGTAATATGATATCTCTATTACCAAAAGGAAAGCAGTTTTTCTGAAATCATTTATTATACTCCAGGGAAAAATCAGAATATAAGAACATACAATAAAACAGAAAATAATAAGGAAAAATTTTATTTTGATGTAACAATTTCCACCTACATCTTACTATATGTATTGATGATCCATTTCTGCAGTGTTTTCTGTTTGTGCCTCCAATATCTTTTCTATATCTGGTCTTCTACAGGCATTTTTTCCAAATATATCTGTATACATATTATTTTTCCTTTCCACAAAAATGGAAAAAATAAACTAATACAAAAAAATGAAAAGTTAGGTAGACTACTAGGCAATGATTTTTCTTTTCATAAAGATATGTAGACACATATTTGTATTTCAAATGTGTTTTATAAATAATGTTTCAGTTTAAATGTGTTTGCCTAATTAAAAATAATATTTGAACAGCAAAGAAAACCTATTTGGGATTTTATGAAAATTTCAGCTCATATATGAAGAAGTTATAAAACATACAATCCACTGTTTCTTAGAACTAGAAATGCTTTAAGAGTGCATATAAACTGAACCATCATTTAAAAGATAAAGAAATGTCCCATTTAAATGCATTAAAATCATTCCAAATATCTTTTAAATAGAAGAGATGTTTTATAAGAACACATAACAGAGTAGGCTAGTGTCATAATAGTGTAAACTGATTATGATTAAGTAGAAAGCAGTCTTAAATAGACAGTATAGCACACAGGTTAAAATCTTGTTTTTGAATTCTGGTACCTACACACTTTATAGTTGTCTGAGGTATTTTATCTCTTTTCAGTTTCTGTTTTAGAATAATAATACTGCATTTTTCACAGGGTTGTTGAATATATACTAATGTAGGTAAATTAGAGTCTAGCATGTATTATGCATTCAATATATATTAGTTGTGGTTATTATTATTACAAAAGCAGCTATGGAGAAATTGTGAAAGAACAGATAATATCTTTCCCTTTCTAGGACTATATTTGGAGGGAGAGAGGGAGACTAAGGATAATTCATTTTCAGGGAAATATGGTTATAGCGGCTTTAATCTTAAAGAAATCAGTACTTAATTAGTGAAATAGGGTTTAAATATTAGCAAGTACCCCTTTATGGCCTCCAGTGGGCAATCCAACAAACCAAACTGCATTGCACTGGAGAGGAGAAAAAAAAAAAAAAAAAGACAGTGGATTTGCTCTGCACTCTCAGGTGGCTTCTAAGGGACTGTTCAAAGTAAAGGAGCCCAAGGATATTCAAGAAATATTACTAAGGAAAGAAGGAGAGCCTAAGTGAAATTAGGCACTTCATTTTCCTAAATCAAGGACATAAATTGGTTTCGTTTCACATTCTATTCTGATAAATTGGTAGTGTCTCCATTGAGGGTTACTTTGATAATATCTCTTGAGACTATGTTTATATTCTCCAGGAGAATGGATAAAATGGCAATGTCTGTTAGCAGCAAGAAGGAGGGGGTGATAATGGCAAGTAGTTTATCAGATACTTTCTATTCTAGATTACTGAGTCAAAGAAACTTAGAATTCAAACATTCCCATTGATAATATAGTTCCTCTTTCAATCTAGTTGCTGGAATCTCCCACATATTTGAAATTTAAGCCACATGCTCTACTAGATATTGAGTTTCTTCAGAACAAAAACTAGAAATAATAGGTTGAATTTGCAGCCAAAAAAAACCCTTGAGATCAATAAAAATGAATATTTCTAACAAGTAAAGCCTTTCAATGGTGAAGTATGCTTCCTTTTATATAGTGAGTACCCCTTTTGAGGAATTGTTCAATAGGAGACTTGATGACATATATCTTCTGGATTAAAGGGAAGGGACTAGAGTAGATAATAGTTTTCGATATGATTGTAAAACTCAATAATCTCATGACTGTCATGAGTATTTGTCCTAGCAATACTGTGTAGGTTACAGACATTTATTAAAAAGTGATTCCTTGTTCATAAATTAAAAAGAGAACATGGACTATATTGATAGGTAACTCCAAACAACAAAGTTTCCATGATGAAACACTTAAATATTGTCTTCAAATATAAAATAATTAAGATAAATTGTAAAAGTATACTTGAGCAATATTGTGAAGATAAAGATAATGAATAATAAAAATTCAACAAGCAACTGATTAGATATGGCAAGATTTTTAAGACATAATCCAAAATAGATAATATTCTTGTGTAATAGAATATGAATGATGAGCCTCCTCTATGTAATCCACCACATTTGGAAACTCGGATTTATTCCACTATTAAGATTCCTTTTATTCCACTCAACTGTTCAGACAAAGATTCTTCACAGGAACAGCTAGCTGAGCTATTCAACTGTAGGAGGTAAGACATAATTTCAAATAATTCACTTTTATGCTATTTTAAAAGATACCCTATATGAGATATTTTATAACTGTTGAAAGCATAATATCATGGAAAATATTTTTAAATAAGAATTTCAACAAGACAATAGAAATAACATAACATGTAATGCAGTCTTATTTCTGTTTTATTACCTCATCATTTTCAGGAAACATAAATAATCAATTCACACTTTGGAGACTAGGTGTTGATCCTCCTTATCTGGCCATCACTCACAATTTCCAGTATGATGTTTTTCAAGGGATTCAGGACCCTATAACTTTCGAGCTACTTACTGAAGTTACTGATGAATTAGGTGGGAATAAAACTAGTCAGCTGTCAGCCACTACCACTGTCATAATTCATGTGCTTCCTTGGACCACAACACAGCCAACTTCTTCCACAAAAACAACTACAACTACAGTAAGTACTTAACTAATGAAATATAATTCTAAGGTAGTCTGAATTAGTCATAAACATAGAAGTATTTGGGAACTCTCACAGGAGTTATCCTTATATTTTGCCAATGAAAGGCATCAATAAAACAGTTACTTTAGTACACTGGAATTTCCATCATCAAAATAAGGAGAAATTATTATAGCTGTTAGTCATTAATTTCGAAGCAAGGTAAATATATCAATGTTAATAATTTTTTAGGCCCTTTTGCTATTTTTTAGTTTGGATTTTTAGTTTGGATTCTTAGTAATTCTGTTGATTCTCATCATTGTATACCTTTCTCTATTTAACTGAATATTCATGAAGGTTTTCTTATGTACATAGCACCACATAAGGTTTTAAAAAATATTTGACAAACTTGTTTCCTTAAAAGTATACAGTGTCACTAGAAGAGAAGACACACACTTAGAACAATTTAAATAAATACTACACAGTGTCAAACAATAGTGTAAATGTTATTTAACTTTGAGGTTGAAAATAAGGTAAATTTATTTGGGCTGAGATAGGCAGTCAATTCTCTATAAATAGAGGAGGAAAATAATAATCTGTTCTTTAAGAACAGATTTTTTTAAAAATGTAAATAGAAGAAGAAAAGCTTTTCAGGGGAAAGGTACAAAATTACCCTGGAAAGAATATAATATATTCTGGGGAATGTTGAGAAGGCAGTGAAGCTGAAGGCTAGATTTAGTGTCGGGAAAAATGAAGCTCATGGTAGACATGTAACATATTTAAGCATAGGACATATCTTGAATGTGAAGATGAAAAATGTGGATGATTACTGAAGGCAGAAGTTATAACATTTTCAAAGCAGGAAAGATAGACTTACAATACCTCATAAACTTTGCTAATATAAAAAGAAAGAGAAAATCAATGATGTGATAGAATTGATTTGTATGGACTATGCTGTTTGATTTCAAACAAGTGGAGTTTAAACAGCCAAGTAGGTATTGATATCCACGCCCTCAGTAACACTGTGATGCTTTATAGATAGCTCTTTGTATAACTGAGCTAACACAATGAAAGATATTTGAATTAAAATAGCCATTTGTTAAAAAGTTATAGAAAGTTCCACCCATTGCTTAACTTCACAGTCAAGAAGTTTTACATTACCTACATAAAATCATCAAAAGACAATTTGAATATTCTTAATCAAAAAAAAAAATAACCCAAATTGGATTAAAGTGGTGTAGTACTGGTAATGCTCCCAAGTGCCTAGCAGAAGGAAATTAAAATTCTCTCTCTGGGAAGGTAATAGTATCCTAGACCTCCAATTATTTCTAGCAATTTTTCAATCCAGTAAACACTATGTGATTAAATATAACCAAGCACATGAGAAAATATATCATAACCAAGAAGTAGCAAAACCACAAAAAGTGGAAACAAAAACAAAGTAACTACAGAAATTTTGAATTATAAATTGTAAAATAATTATGCCTATTAAGTTCAAGAGATATAAACCAAGTTTGAAATTTGGTTAGAGTACTAGATACTATAAAAGTAACAGAGAGAATGTGAAAATATATGAAATATATCTAGAAATTAAAAATACAATAACTGAAACTAAAACTTGACCATATTGATGTACAAAATATGTAAACACTACACTCAATGATTAATGAATATACCTTTTTTTCCAGGACACATGAAGATTTACAAAATTTGATCGTATATTAGGGGCTATAAAACAAGCCTCAACAGATTTCAGTGGGTTGAAATCACGCTGCGTATAATCTGTGATCTTAAATATAAATAATTATGCTAGAGATCAAAACAACCAGTTATCTGGAGCATTCCCTATATCTTTAGAAGTTAAGGAAATAGAGGATATTTTTGAACAATGAAACTGTGAGATGCAGTTAAAATGAAATTGAAGCCTAGATATTCTTCCCTAAGTACCATTTTTTTTTTTTTTTTTTTTTGTGGTACGCGGGCGTCTCACTGTAGTGGCCTCTCCCGTTGTGGAGCACAGGCTCCGGACGCGCAGGCTCAGCGTCCATGGCTCACGGGCCTAGCCGCTCCACGGCATGTGGGATCTTCCCGGACCGGGGCACGAACCCGTGTCCCCTGCATCGGCAGGCGGACTCTCAACCACTGCGCCACCAGGGAAGCCCCCTAAGTACCATTTTAACTCATCTCACAAAATTTAATATGTAGTATTTTTGTCACCATTCATTTAAAAATATTACCTATTTCCTCAAAACTTCTTCTTTTCCCTGCATGTTATTTAAAACTGCATTTCATCTGAAGACAGAAAACAAACAGCAAAATAAACTCAAAGAGATTTTAAAAAATGAAATAAGATAAAAACTGAAATTAATGAAATGGAAAGAAAACATATGAAAGTAAGGTCCAAAGTTGGTTATTTGAAAATAATAATAAAACCTATATTGCTCTGAGTAAGCTGATAAAGATAAGAGTTAAGGCACATTTTACCAATGTCATGAATGAAAAAGGAACAGCACTAGGTCCTGCAACCCTTCAAAAATAAAGAATCTTACGAGAGTATTAGGAACAACCTTGTCAATAGATTTGATGAAGGAAAATCAAGGTGTGAGGACTTGCTTTACCCCAAATAAAGACAACATAAAATACAATAATTAAAACAGTGTAGTATGGGTGTATGAAAGACAAATAGACAAGAGAACAGAATAAAGAGTCCAGTTAATATCCACAACATACGGATCTATTACTTATGTCAAAGGTGGCAATACAGAGCATGGTAAAAGGATGATAGTTTCAATAAATTATGTAGGGCAACTGGTATGCCAATTAAATGGCAAAATAAATAAAATAACTAAATTTTAGAAAAAAATATGAGACAATCTTGGGGGTAGGGAAACATTCCTCAAATAAGACAAAAAATAGCCATGAGAAAAAATTTTGGAGAATCGAAACCTTAAGAACTTCATATTATGGGTGAAATGATAGGATATTTGACTGTGATTTTTGCTTCAGAATAATTTAATGGAGAAGATTAAGTATAAGTAAATTGAAACAAAAGTGGGCATAAGTTGATAATTATTGAGATTGTGTTACAGGTATCTGGGGGTTATTGGACTATTATTTTATACATTTGTATATATATTAGGTATCAGAAAAAGTAGTTGTAAAATTTAAAGGGAAGTAATCTGAGAAACTTATGTTACTTTGTCAAGTGATGTAAATTTTTCCACAAATAACCCTCACAAATAAAATATTCTCACTTATTTTGGAGTTTCATTAAAACTGTCTGCTTTGGAGCTTTTAATCAAGTATTTTATAGTCAAACCCTACAGTTTATTATATTAAGCACAAATATGCTCCTGGTCACTCAGTAAGTTAGTTCTTAGCCCCTCCCCCCACCCCAGGATATGCGACTAAAGGACTTTCTTTCACATTCCACAAATATATGTTCAAATAATTTTATAAATCAGATAAATATTGCATAAGACTAAGCTGTAACATCAGTAATTTTAAGGTGTTATATCAGCATTTGAAACAGTTAAAATGTATTGTTCTTCATTTTTGGCTCAACATGAACCTCAACTACCTATTCTGAGTCAGTCTTCTCTGCTAAATCTTGCACCTTTGAGAGAGATCATTTTAGTTTGTACCATGGTGAAAAAAAAATCTAACATATTAACACATGGATTTCTACCATCCAAATTCTTGATTAATAAAGAAAATGTACTCATATGAAGAAAATGAAAACATTAATTTGAAAACATATATGCACCCCTATGTTCACTGCAACATTATTTACAACGGCCAACATATGAAAGCAACCTAAGTGACCCATCAATAGATGAATGGATAAAGATGATGTTATATATACATACAATGGAATATTACTCAGCCATAAAAAAGAATGACATCTTATCATTTGCAGCAATATGCATGGACCTAGAGGGCATTATGCTAAGTGAAATGTCAGAGAAAGACAAATACTGTATGATTTCACTTGCAAGTGAAACCTACAAAACAAAACAAATAAACAAACAAAACAGAAACAGTTATAGATATGGAGAACAAACAAGTCATAGCTAGAAGTGAGGGAGATAGGGTAAGGAAAGAAATATATGAGGTAGACTAAGGGGTACAAACTTCCATTTGCAAAATAAATAAGTCACAGGTATGAAATGTACAGTGTGGGGAATATAGTCACTAATTATGTAATATCTTTGTATGGTGACAGATCATAACTAGACTTAACATGGTGATCATTTTGAAATGTATGGAAATATTGAATCATTACATTGTGTACCAGGAACTAAAACAGTGTTATAATAGGTCAATTATACTTTAAAAAAAAAGAAACAGACTCAGAAAAAGATCAGATTTGTGGTTAACAGAGGTGGGGGGAGGGAGGTAGTTGGATGAAGGTAGTCAAAAGGTGTAAACTTTCATTTATAAGAAAAATAAGTACTAGGGATGTAATGTATAACATGATAAATACAGTTAACACTGCTGTATGTTATATATGGAAGTTAAGAGAAAATTCTCAGTTCTCGTCACAAGAAATATATTTTTTCTATTTCTTTAATTTTGTATCTACATGAGATGATATTCACTAAACTTACTGTGATAATCACTTCATGATGTATGTAAGTCAAATTATTATGTCATACACTTTATACAGTGCTGTATGTCAATTATACCTCGATAAAACTGAGAGAAAAAAAAAGCAAAATCCAGCAAAGGAGAATGCTTATAATAAAATATAATAGACAGAATAAACACATTCTCCAGCAAGATGTGACTTTTTAGATTTGTAGTTGAGTAGTATTGTAACCTTTATAATTCTCTTGGTAAACTATATTAGACTTGCTAAAAGAGGCAAATCAATTAATGCTGCCTGGAAATGATTACCAGCTTGTGACTTATGAATCTACTCCCAAGGACTGTGGCAAATAGTCCTTGCTATTATCCATAAGCCATATCAGCTTTTATGTTTATATGTGTACTTATATAATACACACATCTCTACAGGGAGATATAAGTGCCTCTCCTTGCAAAAAAGTATTTCCAAACCAGAAGTAACCTCAGAAATTCTATAGTTCAATTTACTCACTGTGCAGGAATGATACCCACACAGGGTATAACATCCATTTTCTTGAAAGTGAGCAAACAGACACACAAAAACACCTGCATATTTTAAGATAGGTCTTAAAATATTTCTAAACGTTTATTTAATGTATTACTGACTAGCTATTACTTATATTTGAGTGTGTTAAAAAAATTACCCAGAAAAGATCACCTATGTCTCCAGATATCTATTTATCAACTTCATAGCCAAGCCTTGTGCTAGTTGTTGGAGAACAAAGTTGAATAAGCCAGAGAAAAACTTTCTAGCTATAAATAATAGAATATCCAACTTGAAATGGCTTAAATAATATAGACTCAGGGTCAGAAAAACAGTGGGCTATTAGGGCAAAAGTGTGAAGATCTATGTGTACCATCCTAAGGAATATTAACTTCATCTTCCAGTCAAGGAGGATCTAAAGAGGAATTACAAGAGAAGGGTGATAGGATCCGATATGTCTGGTAAGTGTGAGTGATTTTAGAATATGTGTGGAGAAAACACAAAGGTAAGATTGGTGAATGGAGAAAGCAGTGACCATGAAGCCAATTAGGATCCTACTTTCATCCAGATAAGAGAGTTTAGCTCTAAAATAAGGCAGTGGTACTATGTGTGAAGATAAAGTGCTCCATCTGAAATATACACAAACAATAGAATTCACCATTACTGTAGCTGAAATTTTTGTGTTATGATATATCATGGGAAATAGAATTTCTCTTAGGATTTAGCCACTATTATTAGATTGTAGTTTTTTTTTTAATCATAAGGCAGATCCTTCAATTTAGAATGCTGAATAAGATATGAAAACTTAAAAACATTTCTAAATAGTTAGAATATACTGCCAGAATTTTATCTGCTTCTGAGATAAAACAACAAAATCTCATTACAAAAATAGAACATTCTTTTTTTTTTTTTTTTTTTTTTTTTGTTTTTTTGCAGTACGCGGGCCTCTCACTGTTGTGGCCTCTCCCGTTGCGGAGCACAGGCTCCGGACGCGCAGGCTCAGCGGCCATGGCTCACGGGCCCAGCCGCTCCGCAGCATGTGGGATCTTCCCAGACCGGGGCACAAACCCGTGTCCCCTGCATCGGCAGGCGGACTCTCAACCACTGCGCCACCAGGGAAGCCCTAGAACATTCTTAAAGCCAAATTGCTAACAATGTGTGTCCGAGTTATAACAAAATTAAGGTCTAAAAATAAAAAGCTCAAAGTAATTAAAAATGAATTCAGCTATACAATAAATATTGCAGGAAATATCTTCAGCATGAAATTCACTGTAAATGCAGACTATTTTTTAACAACAACAACAATAACAACTCTTCGAGGCTGTTGAAAAAATATAGGGCATCTCACAAATTGTAATCTAGGGAAGGCATTCAGTAAAGACCTTTGCATCTTTTATGATGCCAAGTATGGTACTTGGCAAGTAAAAGAACCAATGCCACACATTATACAAAAAGTACGCGAAAGTTCTTAATTGGGGAAGAGGTGACTCATGACCTGTTGCAAGTCTGATGAAAGTTATGGTCTCTCTCTCTAGAACAATGTACACATGTATACGTACATACACTTTTACATTCAACTTTAGAGGCTTGTAAAACTCGTGCATGGAACCCAGTTAAGAAATTCTGACTGAAAACAAGGGCTTATTACTGCTTCTCAATTTGTAAAAAAAAAAAAAAAAAAAAAGCTTCGTAAGCAAAATATATTTCCAGTATTATAAACAAAGAAAACACAAGTCACTAAAATAACTATAGAGAAAATTTTACATAAGATATTCTTTAAGTATGTTAATACTTGGCATACTCCTTTAGACATTAAAATAAGTAAAATAATATCTTGAAGCTTAGAAGGAAAAATAGGAAGAAACCTTTTTATCTTAAATGTATAAAGAAGTCAAAGAAGCTAATAATAAATAAAGCTTAACCTTAAATGAAGTAAAATAAACAGAACTGCTATCAACTGGCCCCTGATTAACCTTTGTCTTTGAACCCATACCTGCCTGTTCAGAGGTCCCTCTTAGGGCAGGTAGAGGAGAAGAAAGAAACTAAGTCATGCTTCATGAAATGAATTAAACTTGTCCAATTTAATTCTAGATTGGCTAAAGAGACAATGATGTAACTGGCTAGACACCATTTCCTGCAAATATAATCCCCAAAGAATTATGAATCAAAATTCCTGAAACTATCTGCATGCAGCAAACTGACTCCATAATAAAAAGCACAGAATTAATATCAATTTTCAAAATATAGAAGATAGTAAAAACCTTAAATCATACTAATTTATAACTATGCTTTTTAACTCTGATTTCAACATAAACAGTACACGGTAAAAGAGTAGAAAGGATGAAGTCTCGATAAGTAACTATGCAGTCTTTTAAAAAAAATTTTTTGTTTTTTATTTTCCAATTCATCCCAGCCACAACCACCCTCACCCCACCACTGTCCCCCTTTGGTGTCCATACATTTATTCTCTACATCTGGATCTCTATGTCTGCCATGCAAACTGGTTCATCTCTACTATTTTTCTAGATTCCACATACAGGCATTACTATGTCAGACTCTGTATGACAGGCTCTAGGTCCATCCACATCTATACAAATGACCCATTTTCGTTCCTTTTTATGGCTGAGTAATATTCCATTATATATATGTACCACATCTTCCTTATTCATTCATCTGTCAATGGGCATTTAGGTTGCTTCCATGACCTGACTATTGTAAATGGTGTTGCAATGAACATTGTGGTGCATGTGTCCTTTTGAATTATGGTTGTCTCTGGGTATATGCCCAGCAGTGGGATTGCTGGGTCAATATGGTAATTCTGTTTTTAGTTTTTTAAGGAACCTCCACACTGTTCTCCATAGTGGCTGTACCAATTTACATTCCTTCCAACAGTGCAAGAAGGTTCCCATTTTTCCACACCATCTCCAGCCTTTGTTGTTTGTAGATTTTCTGATGATCCCCATTCTAACTGGTGTGAGATGATACCTAATTGTAGTTTTGATTTGCATTTCTCCAATAATTAGTGATGTTGGGCAGCTTTTCATGTACCTCTTGGCCATCTGTATGTCTTCTTTGAAGAAATGTCTATTTAGGTCTTTTGCCCATTTTTGGATAGGGCTGCTTGTTTTTTTAATATTGAGCTGCATGAGCTATTTATATATTTTGGAGATTAATCCTTTGTCCGTTGATTAGTTTGCAAATATTTTCTCCCATTCTGAGGGTTGTCTTTTGGTCTTGTTTATGGTTTCCTTTGCTGTGCAAAAGCTTTGAAGTTTCATTAGGTCCCATTTGCTTATTTTTGTTTTTATTTCCATTTCTCTAGGAGGTGGGTCATAAAGGATCTTGCTGTGTTTGATGTCATAGAGTGTTCTCCTTATGTTTTCCTCAAAGAGTTTTATAGTGTCTGGTCTTACATTTAGGTTTCTAATCCATTTTGAGTTTATTTTTGTGTATGTTGTTAGGAAGTATTCTAATTTCATTCTTTTACATGTGGCTGTCTAGTTTCCCAGCACCACTTATTGAAGAGGCTGTCTTTTCCCCATTGTATATTCTTGCCTCCTTTAATCAAAGATAAGGTGACCATAGCGACGTGGGTTTATCTCTGGGCTTTCTATCCTGTTCCACTGATCTATATTTCTGGTTTTGTGCCAGTACCATATTGTCTTGATTACTGTAGCTTTGTAGTATAGTCCGAAGCCCAGGAATCTGATTCCCCCAGCTCCGTTTTTTTTTTTTTTTTCCAAGATTGCTCTGGCGATTTGGGGTGTTTGGTGTCTCCATACAAATTTTAAGATTTTTTTTTTTGTTCTAGTTCTACAAAAAATGCCATTGGTAATTTGATAGGGATTGCATGGAATCTGTAGATTGCTTTGGGTAGTATAGTCATTTTCACAATATTGATTCTTTCCAATCCAAGAACATGGTATATCTCTTCATCTGTTTGTGTCATCTTTGAATTCTTTCATCAATGTCTTATAGCTTTCTGTATACAGGTCTTTTACCTGCTTAGGTAGGTTTATTCCTAAGTATTTTATTATTTTTGCTGCAATGGTGAATGGTATTGTTTCCTTAATTCCTCTTTCTGATCTTTTGTTGTTAGTGTATAGGAATGCAAGAGATTTCTGTGCATTAATTTGGTATCCTGCAAGTTTAACAAATTCATTGATTAGCTCTAGTAGTTTTCTGGTGGCATCTTTAGGATTCTCTATGTATAGTATGATGCTATCTGCAAACAGTGACAGTTTTACTTCTTTTCCAATTTTTATTCCTTTTATTTCTTTTTCCTCTCTGCTTGCCATGGCTAGGACTTCCAAAATTATGTTGAATAATAGTGGCAAGTCTGGACATCCTTGTCTTTTACCTGATCTTAGGGGAATTGCTTTGAGCTTTTCACCATTGAGAATGATGTTTGCTGTGAGTTTGCCGTATATGGTCTTTATTATGTTTAGGTAGGTTCCCTCTATGTACACTTTCTGGAGAGTTTTATCATAAACAGGTGTTGAATTTTGTCAAAAGCTTTGTCTGCATCTATTGAGATGATCATATGGTTTTTATTTTTCAATTTGTAAATATGGTGTATCACATTGATTGATTTGCATATATTGAAGAATCCTTGCATCCCTGGGATAAATCCCACTTGATCATGGTGTATGATCCTTTTAATGTGCTGTTGGATTCTGTTTGCTAGTATTTTCTTGAGGATTTGTGCATTTATATTCATCAGTGATATTGGTCTGTAATTTTCTTTTTTTGTAGTATCTTTGTCTGGTTTTGGTATCAGGGTGATGGTGGCCTCATAGAATGAGTTTGGGAGTTTTCCTTCCTCTGCATTTTTTTGGAAGAGTCTGAGAAGGACGGGTGTTAGCTCTTCTCTAAATGTTTGATAGAATTCACCTGTGAAGCCATCTGGTCCTGGACTTTTGTTTGTTGGAAGCTTTTTTATCACAGTTTCAATTTCAGTGCTTGTGATTTGTCTGTTCATATTTTCTATTTCTTCCTGCTTCAGTCTTGGAAGCTTATACCTTTCTAAGAATTTGTCCATTTCTTCCAGGTTGTCCGTTTTATTGGCATAGAGTTGCCTGTAGTAGTCTTTTAGGATGCTTTGTATTTCTGCAGTGTCTGTTGTAACTTCTGCTTTTTCATTTCTAATTTTATTGATTTGAGTCCTCTCCCTCTTTTTCTTGATGAGTCTGGCTAATGGTTTATCAATTTTGTTTATCTTCTCAAAGAACTAGCTTTTAGTTTTATTGATCTTTGCTATTGTTTTCTTTGTTTCTATTTCATTTATTTCTGCTCTGATCTTTATGATTTCTTTCCTTCTACTAACTTTGGGTTTTGCTTGTTCTTCTTTCTCTAGTTCCTTTAGGTGTAACATTAGATTGTTTATTTGAGTTTTTTCTTGTTTCTTGAGTTAGGCTTGTATAGCTATAAACTTCCCTCTTAGAACTGCTTTTGCTGCATCCCATAGGTTTTGGATCATCGTGTTTTCATTGTCATTTATCTCTAGGTATTTTTTGACTTCCTCTTTGATTTCTTCAGTGATCTCTTGGTTATTTAGTAACATATTGTTTAGCCTCCATGTGTTTGTGTTTTTTACATTTTTTTTCCATGTAATTGATTTCTAATCTCATAGCATTGTGGTCGGAAAAGATGCTTGATATGATTTCAATTTTATTAAATTTAATGAGGCTTGATTTGTGACCCAAGATGTGATCTATCCTGGAGAATGTTCTGAGTGCACTTGAGAAGAAAGTGTAATCTGCTGTTTTCGGATGGAATGTCCTATAAATATCAATTAAATCTATCAGGTCTCTTGTGTCATTTAAAGCTGTGTTTCCTTATTAATTTTCTCTCTGGTTTATCCGTCCATTTGTGTAAGTGAGGTGTTAAAGTCCCCCACTATTTTTGTGTTACTCTCATTTTCCTCTTTATAGCTGTTAGCATTTTCCTTATGTATTGAGGTGTTCCTATATTGGGTCCATATACATTTATAAGTGTTATATCTTCTTCTTGATTTGTTGATCATTACGTAGTGTCATTCCTTTTCTCTTGTAACATTATTTAGTTTAAAGTCTATTTTGTCTGACATGCATATTGCTACTCCAGCTTTCTTTTGATTTCCATTTGCATGGAATATCTTTTTCACTTTCAGTCTGTGTGTGTACCTAGGTCTGAAGTGGGTCTCTTGTAGACAGCATATATACGGGTCTTTTTTTTTTTTGTATCCATTCAGTGAGCCTATGTCCTTTGGTTGGTGCATTTCATCCATTCACATTTAAGGTAATTATCAATATGTATGTTCCTATTACCATTTTCTTAATTGTTTTGGGTTTTTTTTTTTTTAGGTCTTTTTCTTCTCTTTTGTTTCCCACTTACAGAAGTTTCTTTAGCATTTGTTGTAGAGCTGGTTTGGTGGTGCTGAATTCTCTTAGCTTTTGCTTGCCTGTAAAGCTTTTGATTTCTCTGTCGAATCTTAATGAGATCCTTGCCAGGTAGGCTAATCTTGGTTGTTGGTTCTTCCCTTTCATCACTTTAAATATATCAAGCCACTCCCTTCTGGCTTGTAAACTTTCTGCTCAGAAATCAGCTGTTAATTTTATGGGAGTTCCCTTGTATGTTATTTGTTGTTTTTCCCTTGTTGGTTTTAATAATTTTTCTTTGGCTTTAATTTTTGTCAATTTGATTACTATGTGTCTTAGTGTGTTTCTCTTTGGGTTTATCCTGCCTAGATCTCTCTGTGCTTCCTGGACTTGAGGAGGCTATTTCATTTCTCATGTTAGGGAAGTTTTCAACTAAAATATTTTCAAATATTTTCTTGGGTCCTTTCTGTCTCTCTTCTCCTTCTGGGACCCCTATAATTTGAATGTTGGTGCATTTAATGTTATCTCACAGGTCTCTTAGGTTGTCTTCATTTCTTTTCATTCTTTTTACTTTGTTCTGTTCCACAGCAGTGAATTCCACCATTCTGTCTTCCAGGTCACTTATCTGTTCTTCTGCCTTAGTTATTCTGCTATTGGTTCTTTCTAGAGCAGTTTTCATTTCAGTTTTTTTATTATTCATCTCTGTTTGTCTGTTCTTTAATTCTTCTAGGTCTTTGTTAAGCATTTCTTCCATCTTCTCGATCTTTGCCTCCATTCTTTTTCTGAGGTCCTGGATCATCTTCACTATCATTCTGAATTCTTTTTCTGGAGGATTGCCTATCTCCACTTCATTTCATTGTTTTTCTGGGGTTTTATCTTGTTCCTTTATCTGGTAATTAGTCCTCTGCCTTTTCATTTTGTCTGTCTTTCTGAGAATCTGGTTTTCGTTCCACAGACTGCAGGATTGTAGTTCTTCTTGCTCCTCCAGTCTTTCCATCAATCAATTCATCCTGGTAACCCATCCATGTTTCATGATGTGTATCAGTATAATGAAAAGATTTTTAATCCACCAAAGGAGAATTGAAAAAAGGCATTAGATGCATGGAGTGAGAAAGTTAGAATTATTCAGTTTCTTTCACTTAATCTGAATTTTAAAGATTAAACCTAAGGATATTATGGTTGCTTAGAGACATATGCTTAGAGATGAGGTTACATCTTTATAACCTTACATGTTTCTACATGGTTGTGCTCACTGCAAATGCATATTACTTCCCCAAGGCTGATTTTGAGTCATCAAAGACCAATCCTTTACTAGCATATACCTCATAAGATAATTGACTAGCAAAGATGTCTGAAACTTTGTTTTCAGAGATAATTTGAAACAGTGATGTGCTGGAGTTGGCTCATTTAAGTTAATGACAGCCTATTGTTAAATATTGAGAAATTCTGTACTCTGGTTTTAAGTCAGCTTGAAATCAGTCATAGTGGGAATATTAACGGTGAAAAATTGGTAAATGTTATAAACCAGGATCTATCTTTTCTTCCTTTCTCTATTTCTGTTTCCCTCTTCCTCTCTTTCTTTCTTTCTTTCCCTCATTCTTTCTTTCTCTTTCTTCTTCCTTCCTTTCTTTTTTCTTTCTTTCTTTCTTTCTTTCTTTCTTTCTTTCTTTCTTTCTTTCTTTCTTCCTTCCTTCCTTCCTTCCTTCCTCTCTTTCTCTCTCTCTATCTCTCCTTCCCTCGCTTCCTTTCTTTCCTTCTTCCCTTTCCTTCCTTCCTATTTTCTTTATAAGAGTTAGTTTACCAGTACACTACTGGATCTGTTCATCTTATTCCTTAGCAGATTTAGGAAGGTAGAGGAAATTTAAAGTGGGTAGGAAAAGATTTTAGAAGGATTAGGAAATACATATGTATGATAAGCAAAAATTTAGCAACCAAAAAATGAAAAAGCATTTATTTTCTCACCTCTCATTTTAAAGAATAATATAGTATTATAGCTATATTTTTAAATAGGTCAGAGTATCCATGGAAGCCACTGGTACTTTCTGCTGACCCCTAGTCTAGTCTTTACCTTTCATATCCATCAAAATTACAGCAGAAATTAGGGAAATACGGTACTTGCTGTGAGCTGTGTTTTAACAGCCATTCTGCCTTATATGTCTTGGAAGTGGAGCTCATTGTGGTATTTTTATAATCACTCAATGTATCCCATCCCTGAACTAAATTTCTCTTGTTGTTCTTTGTCTTTTTGTAGTATGAAGGAATAATGACACAGTAGTAGTGGTTGATAATTGTCACTGATTGATTAATAAGTAGTAGCATTGTATTAGTTATCTTATAAATATTTATTAATTGGCTGAAAACACAGAAAAAGATGTGTGAAAACATTAGTCCTAAGTGATGGGAGATATGGTTATCAAACCTCTTGAAGGGGATTAGAATATGTCACCCCAAAATAAGCCTCTTTAGCATAAGAATTATTTTAGCCTGATTATTTTTAAGAAATAACAGACACAGGGAAAGCTCTGAAAACAGAACAGAATGTTTTTGTAAGAGACATTCACATCTATAAGAGAAATCTCCATTTGTCTCCCTCTCTGTACCGAGAAGAGGATGACCAAATATCTAGAAACTTGTCAATGGATAAGGCAAGGACCTAACTCTGCATAACAACCTTACCCTTGTTTACTGTGCCTTTCTGGAGAGCTTCCCATAACTGGCTTCCCCACTCCCAACATCTTCTTTTGTCTTTAGCTGGAGATGGTATTTAAGGTGGTGGCTTGGGCCATTTCAGAGAGTTACTCAGTTTTCCTGGGTATCTCCCATGTATACAGGAGGTATACATGTTATTAAACTTCTGTTTGCTTTTCTGTTAACCTATCTTTTATTACAGGGGTGTCTCAGCTAAGAACCTAGAAGGGTAGAGGGAAAATCAGTTTTCCTCCTCTGTACTTCTCATTTGCAGTTCCCACTAAGGAAAAAGAAAAATTTTCATGTTTTTCTTTATAATACTAATATTTCAAAAAGCATTTTTGATAGTGTTTATTAACTTTTATTGTAATTTTTTGGTAATTGGGAAAAAAACAGCATTTCTTCTTAAATTATCAGTGTTTGGCCACTAAAAATTACTTACTTTCTTTTGAATTCTGGTCTATATTTGACTTGAAGTATTGAGGCACAGCATGAGCAGCGACTATTGTATAAACTTGAATCAGAATTTCTTAATGGCAAAATTTTAAAAACTCTTCTTTGATGAGAGTTAAGTGAAATATTTTTAAAGTCAGCAGAAATATATAAATTGTACTTTACTAGGTTACAGCCTTGTACATCTGCTGTGACTCTAGTACCCACTGATGAAAGATTTCATGACAGGGAAGAATATTGTTATTGTCTTTTCTGTAATATATAACAAGTTAAGTTATTAAGGTTATGAATCAAACCAAATTAACTGCACACAGCTGTAAGAAGCTTAGTACATGACCAAATAACAGATGGGAAATTCTTTTGTTTTCACTGGTGATATACCTAATGGTGAGATAAATGTCTGATGACATACATAGTCCAGTGTCCTGTCAATCCTTAATTATGTTTTTCTTCACTCCTCATGTTTGTGACAGAGAGGAATAACTGTTCAACTATAAGACTATCTTCATAGTTTCTGATTAAGGAAGCCCATAAGCAATAAAAAAAGTTTCAACCTATATTTAAAATGTAAATATAAAAAGAGAATATTTTGTACAGTACTATATACATGATCTAAAATGATTTCCAGAAATTTTAGGATACCACAATTAAATCAAATTTTAATATTTTTTCTTATGAGAAAATAGTGCCATTAATATATTAAGAAAACTTCCTACCTAGTCATTAAATTTATTTTTATAAATTTATAGAAATGTCTATCTATATGTAATATTTTCACATGGTTAAACAAAAAACGTTATATGATTTAATCAAATGCAAAGTTTCAGCTACTTCTCTCCATATTACAAAGGAGAAAACTGAGATTTCTGGTGTTTAAATAACTTTCCCAAAAATCCAAGACCTAGTAAGTGGAAGACTGGCAGAAATATAGAGAAATGGTTGAGATTTGAGCAATCTTCTGACCAGTGTGATGAGTCAGAGAAAAGCATGAAATGCAGTGAAGAGACTGGCAGAGGTCATATCATGGAAAGACTTATAAGTCACAGTAAGCATTTAGATTTATTTCCAGTTAATCAAATGACAAGTCATTATGACAAGTGCTTAAAAGGAAGAGTAAACAAATGTATGGTAAAACAGACAATGCCACAAATTCTGGCTTGGAGAATATGCAGAGTTCCAAGGAGAAATATCTGAAATTTATATAGGCCTTTATGGGCAGAACGAGAAGCAAAGATATTTGGAATTGGTAGAAATTGAGGAATACAGGTTGTGAGAGTATAGCGCCTGCTCCTGAAAGAAGTACCAAGTATGTCTAGAATATGTGAGGAGGGTTGGCCAGAAGTAAGCTCAGAAAGTTAGATGTTAAGTAGATTGATATAGGTCCAGAGTCAATGCTATGGATTTTGGACTTTGTTTTATAGACAACAGAAAGCCAATTTAGATTTCTAAGAAGTGCAAGTAAATAGTTTCAGGATTAAAACTATACCAGTAGCATAAAGGACAGAAGGGGAAAGAGGAGAAGATAGGGACAGCAAGACCAGTTAAGTTGCTATCGCAAAAGTAAAGCTGGGGCTTCCCTGGTGGCGCAGTGGTTGAGAGTCCACCTGCCGATGCAGGGGACACCGGTTCGTGCTCCGGTCTGGGAAGATCCCACATGCCGCGGAGTGGCTGGGCCCGTGAGCCATGGCCGCTGAGCCTGCACGTCCGGAGCCTGTGCTCCGTAATGGGAGAGGCCACAACAGTGAGAGGCCCGCGTACCGCCAAAAAAAAAAAAGTAAAGCTGGAGTGAATGTCCTTGTCCTCATGATTATTAGTGCTGGAGACTCCAAAAAGTTAAAAAAAAATTAAAACAGAACGTGATAATGTAGTAAGCTATGGAAGCCTAGCTGTATCAAATTTTAAGCCCCAAACTCGTTTCTTTTGTTTGTTTGTTTGTTTTGAATCACCAATAACAGAATATATACAATATAATCACCAATTAACAGAATATATAATTGAGAGAGCCAAGTCTTCACATAATACGTATTTAAATATTTACTGTGTGTAAAAGGACTACTAAAGGGATTAGAATAGCTATATGTATTGTACAAAGGATGTGGCAAGGATCAAAAGAAACAAGAGACGTGAAAGATCTTTTAGTAAACATGTTATATAAATACAATCAATTAATAGTATATTTAATCCCTATAAAAAGATTTTGTCATTTTTACATAATCCCTGAAAAGGAGTAATAACCCAGCTTGTCTTATACTTTAAATTTTTTTTAAATGCCACTTTATTTTTTTATAAAAACTTCATCTTTGATGTGCATGCATGAGAGAGGGAGGGGAAAAAAACAGAATAAAGAAATTGGGAAATCCACCCTTGTTAGTCAGGCAAACTAAGTACAGGAAGTAAAGATGATTCTTTCATCTAACCTCTAAGATTTTTCAAATACCTTTAACTGGATCTATACTGCTGAATTTTCCTGGGGGAGAAAAAAATCTGTAATTACTTTTATATCATACAGGAATTGAATTTTTTCTCAAAACTCTCACAATGTTCTCATTTTCTTGGGAGGTAGCACTGTCTACTAGAAAGAACATGGTCTTTAGAGACATACAAATCTAGACAAGAACACCGGTTCTTCCACTTATTTACTGTGGAACTTTAGGTACCATACAAAACCTTCAAGGGCCTCAATTTTCCTTTGTAAATTGGAAACAGCAAACACCTTTCTTTCAGGATTGGCATTAGGGGAAACTGAAATAATATTGCTAAAAGGCCATCAATCATGGCATAGAGTGGCTATTAAATAAATGCTAGTCCTACCCTTTTCAGGTTTAAGGTTTTCTATTTCCTTTGTATGGCAATTCTGATGCACACTAATTGGGATATAGTAAGTGTTCAATAAATATTTTTGAGGGAGAGAGAGAGAGAGAAAGAAAGAAAGAAAAAGAAAGAAAGAAAGGAAGGAAGGAAGGAGGGAGGGAGGGATGGAGAAAGGGAAGAAAAGGAGAAAGAGAAAGAAAGAAAGGGAGGGAAGGAAGGAAGGGAGAAAGGGAGAAAGAGAAAGAAAGAAAGAAAGGGAAAGAGAGGGAGAGAGGGAGGGTGGGAGGGATGGAGAAAGAAAGAATAAGAAAGCAAGCTAGCTAACTTAACAGGTTTATGCTTCGGATCTCTTTTTTATATTGGCATTCTTCCCTAATGTGTTTGGTAGGAATACATTATCTTAATGAGCTGAAAATAGAGGTAGGTAATTAAGACATAGCCAACTTAAATTTTTGGTCTGTTTATAACTTGGAAATACCGTATATTATTTATTGGGAAAACTGGCCACAGTATTTCAACTGACACTACTAAAACCAAGTAGTTTCTTGATACTTCTTTGTCCAGACATGCCCAGATTGTTGCAGTATAAAATAGAATGTTTAATCATATAATACCTAATCTCAACAACTACCAACATTCAACAAAATAAACAGGATTCCTCTCCCTGACATATATAAGTAGTGCTATTTCTGTTACCATCTCTGTTGATGGATCCTTGTTTTCTCCCTTTTTAATTTCTGTGAAATCAGCCCCCTGACTTATGTTGCCTTACAAAATGGCATGCCTAATGCCTATGTTCATAAAATTTATCCTATCCTATGCTGCCATCTGCTGGGAATATTATGAGCTTAGTCAGGGAAATTAAATTTAAATTGATATCAAACTTTATATTACTAGCTTGTTAAATGGTAACATTTCATGGGAATTTATCTGAGAAAAAAATCTTTTTTTGTGCTTTTATGATAGGGAACAAGAAAAGGCAATAACTTACTTTTTAAGGTTGTTAGGTACATAATACTTTACCCTGTAAATAACTTGCTGATTCACTCAATCTGTCATTTAGCCAAAATTCATTAGTATCTTCTCTGTGCCAGGAATTCTGTAGAATCCATGTTGATATAGATATAGCAAGTAATGTCCTCGTGTAATAGGAATTTATTTCCCAGTAGAAGAGTCATGATTAAAGGAAATAAATGTAGTAAATTATTCTAGATATTACAGTAGATAAATGAACAAGGCAGAGTAATTACTACCCAGAAGTCAGGCTTGTAAAAGCAATGATGGAGGATTCACCAGGAGTTCTCCATGACAGGAAAAAGAATTCTAGCCAGAGGCAATATTATGAACAAAGACATGTGCTTTAAAGAAAGACATTTGGTTTTTTGCTGGTAGAAATAGGTGTTAGTTTATTACGCCTTGCAATTTGCTGTGTTTGTGTTTTTCATTTTTCAAGTAAGTATCAGCATATTTTAGTAATACAAAAACAGTAAAATGTGCAAAATGCTCTATTCAGTGTATATTGTTCTTCATTTTTGTGTACTACACTGCTATTAATACTTAATATTGACTATATTTCTCAGATTACTACTTCTGTCAATAAATATTTCATATTACTGGAGCCCCTGATAACTGGATACCTGCAGTGTCAACTCTAACGGTAGTTCTCTTTGTGACGTGTCTCTATGCTATTGCATGGTGCCTCTTCAAAGAGTAAGATTTGGATGACTGCTTCTATTTGAATCTGTTCACTGCTCATAAAGTCTATCAAGAATTCCTTAAAGAGGTCATGGTGAAAGTCATGGAGGGAAGAGATTGGGAAAAATATATTGAGCACCTATTACTTTTATGCATTACATATGTTATCCTTGCTGATAATCACAACAAAGCTGAGAGATATATAATAGCATCACTGTTTTAGACTTGGATACAACACATTAACCAAGATCTTCTGGTTCCAAAAATAATGCTCTTTTCCTTAAGCCATCAATCAAATGATTCAAGCTAAAAACCGTAAACTAAGAAAGGTAATAAGCGGGTTTAAAAGTGTTCTGCTTCCATTTTCCTCTATATAACAGATTTCTGATCTGAATTCCTGTATCATATAAAGGGATGTGTAGATGTGCTACCACCAAAAGGAGCATGACCAAATTATATTGCTACAACATAGCATCTTTTTAAAATAGAAACATCTTCCCAAGTATTCCAATGCCATCTACTATATTCATCGTTTTTTTTTTTTTTTTCTCACTGCAGGAATGGCAGAGCAATCTGAAATATCTTTAGCATCTAAGGAGCTTATATTTTCTTATGGAAAGTTTATTAAAATGGTTAAGGATATCATTTTCACTTTCATATACAAGAGAAATACTGTAAATTTGTTTAGATTACATTGTGTGTGTGTGCATGCGTGCAGAGCGTTAACTGAGAAGCTCAATGCTGTTTGATTAATATCAAAGCAGATAATTTATTTTGGTACCCTGATAATTTTGATTAAAAAATAGGCACTCAGGGGCTTCCCTGGTGGCGCAGTGGTTGAGAGTCCGCCTGCCGATGCAGGGGACACGGGTTCATGCCCCGGTCTGGGAAGATCCCACATGCCGCGGAGCGACTGGGCCCGTGAGCCATGGCCACTGAGCCTGCGCGTCCGGAGCCTGTGCTCCGCAATGGGAGAGGCCACAAGAGTGAGGCCCGCGTACCGCAAAAAAAAATAGGCACTCAGTTTCTTTTCAAAATTTCTCTGTTTGTTTGCTGTTCCTTTATCTATAGTATTTCTGCCTGCTCAAGATTCTTTCCTCACTGTCACAAACATCAGCAGTTCCAACCAAGTCTCACTATCAACGAGCCCAGGCAGGTACCAAGGTAAAAGCCAACTTGATGCTTTAAAGAAAGAAATTTTAGGCTTTAAGATTTGTGTCCTTTATGCTCCATTAAATTTCAAGTTTAGGCCATAAATTGTTGATTGGCATTTAAAAAGGTTTAATTTCACCTATACATTTTTTATCAAGTATTTTTTAAAGTAGCTGTATATTCATTCAATGGTATTTGTTGACTACCTAATACTATTGCAGGCGTGAGGACACAGCAGAAAGGAAAATCAGATTTACGGATGAACGCTAAGATCTACTACCGGTATTCTATTGCCAATTATATATATATATATATATAATTAATGTTATAACATTATAACAATTTTCAAGTGAACTTGTTTATTTAATGATGGGGAGGCATAAATGCCACAGGAATAAGAACAAATACACTATTTTCAAGAATGTAAGATGAAATGTATAAATTTTTGTCTTAGAACAGCATCAAGATCCATTATCTCTCTCTAGAATAAGAGATGCTATCTGAAACTATTATTAAAAATAAAACTTTTATTAATCTGCACTTAAGAACATAAACGATTATGATTTATTACACATGGGAGGCTATGAAGGGCCAATTGAAGTCATTTAAATACAAAATTATTCAGTGTTTGATTACCTACTTATTTATAAAAGTAAACTAGGATCATTTATACTTATACATATAAGCACTAAAATATGTATTTTTGTATTAAAGATAAAAACAAATATTTCCATTGTATCTTTAATGTTTTTTATAGGCATGGAAACTTATAGAATAATGACCCAAAGCCAAACTTGCTGCCTGGAAATCATCAGGTAAGGGCAAAGAGAAATACCATGTCATAGATATTACATTAGTTAACCTTTCATTTTTTCATAATGTCCAGACAACAAAAAGTACTTGCAAATAAATTACAGTGAATGATAGATCATAAAGAGAAATGAAAAAAAATATGGAAATGGATATTGAAGGAGAAAAGAGCTAACATTCAATTTAAAGTAATTGACATTCTTGATATCAGTGATAAGGAAAATAATATTCTAAGGTTGATATATCTGTGGAAGTATAAATTGATTGTGTGTATTGGTGAGGCGGCATTCAAATTTCTATTGCCCTTTCTTTGTTTCTTTTTTGATGTCTCTCCCCGCCAAAAGGTTAAATTAGGTTCCACAGATAATCTAGGGGAGGTATGGCAAATGATACCTTATACCACTCAGGTATTCAAGCAAATATATACCATAGGACAAACTGTTTTATAGTGGTTCTTCCATTACAATATTCATTTAGCATATATTTTATTCCAAATTGGAGGTAAAACACTGAAAGTAAAGAACAAGGTTTTCCCAAATTACAGAACTAATTTTTATGTAACACTATATTTGGCTCAATGACTTTGGATAATTAAGATATTTTCCAGTTAATACCAAAACAATTTCCACTTAAATTAGTTTAATAAATGAGATTTATTCAACAGGCCTTTATGCAATGCTTAACTGTGGAGTTCACCTGCATATTACTTGGAAGAATTTAAAGAAGTATAAAGTATGGTCTTCACTCACCAAGAACCTATTCCATCTGGGAAAAAATATAAGTAAAATGTAGGGAATAATGTATGGCAGTTTATTAATTCCTGCCAACATGCACAGTGCATACAATAAGCTTCATAGATATTCAGAGAATAGTGAGGTCTTTGTGAGCTAGACCAGTCAGAGGAAACTTTGTAGAAGAATTAACCCCTGGATTCACATGGGTTAATACCAGTATCATTTCATAGATGGAGAACAGTGGGGAGGAGGTTGCACAGTCTTGACACTAAGTATGGTGTTACAAACTCCAAGTCTTTTCACAAGCTTTCTTTCCAACTGAACCAGCGTTCCCTTCTTTGCCTTTCTGATACTTTGGAACTAGACTCAGATATCCTCACTGCCACCCTCTTCATCACACTATGTAGTAAAAGACGCATCTGTAGAAACTTACTTATACTTCATCATAGCATTTATGATACTGTATTAAAATATATGTGTGCTAGTCTCTTCCACCATGGTATTCCTTTCACCTTCTTGAATGAATTGATTTTTTTTTTTTTACCTTGAAGAACACTGCTGTGGATGTTGTTTTTGCAAACACACTCTAATATTTCAGAACCCAGAGATGAAGTGACTTGCCCCCTCATTTGTTTCTTTTCCAGCATATGTCTCTTTTCTCCTTCATAAATTTCTGCTCTTTGAGGTGTATATCACCATACTTTTTTTTTTTTTTTTTTTTTTTTGCTGTACATGGGCCTCTCACTGCTCTGGCCTCTCCCGTTGCGGAGCACAGACTCTGGACGCGCAGTCTCAGCGGCCATGGCTCATGGGCCCAGCCGCTCCGCAGCATGTGGGATCTTCCCAGACCGGGGCACGAACCCGTATCCCCTGCATCGGCAGGCAGACTCTCAACCACTGGGCCACCAGGGAAGCCCTATATCACCATATTTTAACAGGCATTAACTGTTGTTATTGTTATCCTCAAATTAATCAATGATTTGATTGGGTTTATTTCCAGCACTTTTCCTGTCATATTTCATGGCATATTGAACCTCCAAAATGATCCACCAATGTCATGGCTGATTCAGTTCTTTTAACTTCTCTGCCCCTACTCTTTGTCCTTCTCATTCCAGATACCCACTCTCATGGTTACCTTTAGGACTTTGTCATCATCAATAACTGTAACACTTTAGAAAATCTAGCTGACAAATATCCCGCTCTGATCTTTACCCAACTTAATCCAAAATATTTAGGTATTTCTCTATTTATCCAAAATCCTTCATGCTGATGGCCTTACTACTTTCTCTTTATCTATTACTACTCTCCGGTGTTACTTTGCTTCTTATCTGGCTTGGATCTATTGTCCAGTATTATTGTTCTATTTATAAACACTTAATGTTTGCTGGCCTCCTTCAAACTCACTTAGGGAAAAAAAACTTCAACCCTGATTAAATCCAATTTTTACCTGCTCTGTAACTGTACCTAAGCAGCAGTATGTTCATGTTAAAAATAATACAACTCACCCTAAAGGGCAGTTGTTCTCTAACTTTCAATTGAAACACCTCCTACCTACAAAGTCTCCTGTGATTTCTCTAAGACTAATGTTAAGGAGTCAGTAGAAGGCGACAGGCTAGGCTCTTTCTAGCTGCACTGGAGACAGTGTAATAGTGGCCAGTGTCTTGGATACACCTGAGTAAAGCTTTAATATCAACAAGCAAATTGCTATGCAACTATGAGGAAGTATTCAGCATAAGTATTTACTTAATACATGAATAATAGGAGTAAACAAGACAATCATTTTAATCAGTTGTCAGGTTTCTTATTGAATAAATGACCCCAGTATAGTGGGTTTGTGAATTACAAAGTAGTAATTTTATTAGGAATTATAAGGTCACTGGTAATGTCAACATCTATATATAGGAATACAAATTTAGCACCGAATAATAATTGTAAATTATTTTCTTCCAGTCATCAATAGTTTATGATGGATGTGCAATTGATCCTGGTAAGAAGCAGAATACAGTATCAATGTTCCTATGTTTAAAAAGTGTTCTAAAAGCATGGAAAAGATTTCACAATACTGAGGAGAAGGATTATGGAGTGATTAACTATTGAACTGTCAAGTTTTAATTATGCAAACTATGCTTAAATTAAGGGAATTATAAATACTTATTTTTGCTTAAAAGTCCAAGTACATTATAGTAATAAATTGTTCTACTATTCAAATGTTCATTAATTTTTCTTAATTACAATGATTCATGAATTCTTGAGATACTTTTTCTTGAAACTTGCATTCTAAAAATTCACAAACCCCATACAAAGTCTATTTAAATGCCTTCTGTTATCCCCCATTAATCTCCATTACTACCTGAATAGCTTTAATTAATCATGTTTTGCTTGCCACGGCAGTAGTCTCCTAACTGGCTTCACAGTTTCTCTCCTACATTTCCTTCAAATCTTCAAATACTGCCTCCATTTCTACTATATAATGACATAAAATATTTATGGACAACATTGTGTGAGCATGTACTAAGTGCCAGGCCAGGTGTGCAATATTAACCTATAAGGTTAACCTATAAGGGAACAGAGACTTGGGGCCAATTTCATGTTGCCAGAATTCCAAATTCTTAGCTAATGAAAACAATCATGTTCTTCACTCTCCCTAAAGATGTACCTTCCCAGATATATACCATTAATTCTGGGACTATAACACCACTTGTAGCTCACTAAGTCTGTCATCCCTTGTTCTTTTGCATAGGACTTGATTGCATATGTTCTGTTTATACTACCTTTCTGTTTTATGCCTTTTCTGACCCCCTTCACCCTTCTTCAACAACTAACTCCTAGTTGCAAAGCAAGATAAATCAGACATCACATTCCCTGGATAACCTTCCTTGAATGGGTATGCCTCCATTTACTCCTAAAACACCTATCACCATATATAATACCATTGATCTCTCTCTTTGTCTTTCTTACTGTAAACTTCTTGGAAGACAGCTGGAAATATTAATTCAGTGTTTATCTCCAGTGCCCATCAAATACTAGGCACTCAAATCATGTTTGCTAAACGGGAGATTTAGTGCTGGTAACCTTTCCGAAGGTAAATATCATGTAATGACTTAATGGACATGAGTAACCAGGTGTAAACTGTTCCTTCCAGAGATTTTCTAACAGAAGTGAAGAAAGATATGGGATAGTAGAGCAACATAAATAACTTCAAGCAATAGTTACAAAATATTTTCATTCTAGAATAGGGTAGAGTTGTGCATATCTTTAACTCTCTCATATGTGTGTGTTGTGTGTGTTTATGATGATAAGTTAAAGGGAAAATTTTACTAGAATCACAGATGAAGTAAACAACAGATAATGTTTGGTTCAGGTATTAAAGACACAGAAGGAAGGATATAGGTTAGGGAATAAAAGGTAAGTTAGAGTCACAGCATCATTTAATTTCCATATAATCTTGGGGAAACCACTTGGTCTATCTGAACCTGAGCTTCCTCACTTGTAAATAAGAAGAATATTCTTATTTTAAAAATGCTGATGTCTGTGTCCAACTCACAGAAGTTCTCCTTGACTAGGACTGAAGTGTGTTAAAAGCCAAATGCCCCTCAGGGGATTATAATGTGCAGCCAGGATTAAGAAGCACTGCTCTATGCAGAGGGATTGACACTTAATATCTTTCTTGCTCAAGTGCTGATTATTGGCTTATGATTGGAGAAGGTGGACCCCATCAGAGGGTACAAGTGAGCAGAACTCTAAAAGGTGAAAGAAAGTAAAAGAAGTGAAGCAGCATCTAATACTAAGGATGAGAGTTACAGAATCAGTAGTAAGAATAAGTTGTTTGTTCCTTCAATGCTAACTATATTTGAAGAGAGACATCAAAAAGTTTATGTGTAGGTGGAGAGAAGTATTACATTGGCTGAGTTTGGAATAAACTATAAGTAAAACAAAAAATGAAACAATGAAGCATATCTACTACTTATATATCAGTCATTGCATACTTTGAATATGACATGCCTAATTAAAAGTATCATATTAATTTTAAATTTTATATGCTATCAAACAAATCTAGATAGGCATCATGTATGCCACAGAAAATCTGTCAAAATAACAATTTCATGTGTCCATTAAAAATTCATTAAGTGTACTCAGCAGCAATTTTTCCAAGTTTTCCTAATTGTAAGAATTATCTACGATGCTTATCAACAAGTAGAATTCTGGGCCCCACCTGGCCTAAATAAATATCTTCAGGAGAGGGGACTTGGAAGTGTATATTTCTCTTTTTTGTTGTTGGTTTTTGCGGTACGCGGGCCTCTCACTGTTGTGGCCTCTCCCACCGCGGAGCACAAGCTCCGGACGTGCAGGCTCAGCGGCCATGGCTCACGGGCCCAGCCGCTCCGCGACATGTGGGATCTTCCTGGACCGGGTCACGAACCCGTGTCCCCTGCATCGGCAGGCGGACTCTCAACCACTGCGCCACCAGGGAAGCCCGTAAGTGTATATTTCTAACAATTATCTTGAATTATTGTAATGAATGGAATAGTTGGGAAATACCAATCAGAATTATTGCCTAATTTCTTGATGAATGTACCACATTAATTATATAATAACTAATATAACACATTATGTCCTCATAAGAGCACAAAAGCTAACTTTAAACTCAGTTTAAGAAAGTAAACAACACGGTTTTCTTTGAAGTTCCTAAGTAATATATGACCATGATAAAATTAATATAGTACCTAAGAACTTATAATGAAAAGAAACCATCTTCTACCTAGTCCCATGGCACCCCCTCCACCAATCAGTCTCCAGTGGTAACCATAATTTGATTCTAATAACTCAATTCTAAAACTTAATAAGTTATAAGCCATGCTATATTGTTACTATATCAGTACCCTCAGTGAAAAGCCAAATAATATACAACGGTGTCATTTTATTTGATACATTATTATTCTCCAAACCTTTTTCATTATGCAATCCTATAAGAAAATAAATTTTGAGCAACAACCTCAATAAATGTTTTTGTTTTTTATATGTTATACATGGATGTCTGTGTGTGAAGTACTGTACTATTATGTGCAACAAAAGCATAGAAAAACATAATTTTTAAAATAAGAAAAGAAACTCCCAATATACTTTCTGCAGTCATTGGATTGTCTTGTGCACTCCCTGTCATGTGTGCCCCCAGTCTTGGAGGCCATTGCTCTACAGACCTTTTGTTACATGAAGGAGGCCATTTTTATCATCAAAGTCAAATAATTCTTTTTCCTACTTTCTATCCATTTCTGTAATTAAGGCGTGCTTCATACTTGAAACATGACTTAATGAAATAGCTTTTGGGGTTTCCAGGGATTCTACTTGACTTTTATTTTCTTACTGACCAAAAATATAACATGCTTTACTAATTGCTCAAATTAATTTTATTTCTAGCTGTGCCTGTTATATAGAATCCAACCCCAACACAACTTTTTTCCTCCCAAAGATTTCCTTTTCAGAGCTCTCCAAATATCCCCCTGTGTAATCTGGAACAATTGTTACAATATTCTTGTTTCCATCATGATACTTTCCTTCGCTGTAATTAGACCTGAAATAATGTTCTCTTATTAAAGACCAATGGTTATTTCACATATGTTTGTAAGTGTGTGTGTGTGTGTGTGTGTGTGTGTGTGTGTGTGTATGGTTTAGTACTGTGAATGTTTTAGTACAGTTTCTGCATAGTTTTTTCCTAGCCAGTATGGTAGAGTGATTGCTCTCATCCAGTGGGGCCCAATTCACCACACAGTGCTTTCTTTAGTTAGACAACAATTCATTCATCTGTGGATTTGTTCACCATGGCCTCTCTTTCACTGTTCCATGTCTTTGTGAACAGTTGTGACTTTTATGTAGGAAAAAAAATAATGAACGTGAAAGAGTATGTTAAGTATACCAAGTTTGCTATTAAAATGTATCATTTTATGACCATTTCAAGAGGAAGGGAAAAGAGTGATTCCCAATGTTAAATGCCAGGGTACATTCTACAAAGAAACTGAGCCACCCCAAACCCCATACAATGTTCATTCAATGAATGCCACAATTCTTGGACAGCATCTCCCATATTAAATGTTAAATTCACTGCTTTCTCAATCTTAGTCTCATTATTTCTTTATTACCCTCCCTGCCCATTCTGTTGCTTAATTCATTTCTTCATTAAGGGTATATTTGAGCTAAACCTTTCAAGTCTTGCAGGTGAGTAGCTACATATGACAATACGTACACAAGAGGAGAGAACTTCCCTTCTACCATCAATTGAAAAAAAATTCTAGATTACTGATTTATGTACCAGGATATTCCTAAACTCATTTAATGTTTAATTCCAACCTAGGAGGGAGGTGCTTTATTTACTAGTCCCATTCTACATATAAAGAAATGAGGCAGAATAAGGTCAAGTAACTTGTATAATGTTATATGCATGGTAAATGGTGGAAACAGGATTAAAATCCCAGTGGTCAGTTCCAGAGCCTACAATCCCAATCTCTCCAAGATGATATTCAATGAATGAGTGAATGGGGATTAGAATACTTTAGAGGATTCACAATATTGTTTGGGTGTGCATATGTGTACACCTACTATGTGTTTGCACCATCTTAAAGATTTCACTTCTTTCATTGAGAAATTTCTTCAGAGTCTTGGGAGATGGAGTCAACAGATGTTACTGGCAGTTGAGAGAAGAATTCCTCAAAAAGATAAGCTAAGCATTCAAGAATATAGAGTGACTCTGTCAGGTTTATTAGAAGAGAGTCAGGGAAATTCATTAGTCGAGTGGGGTGAGAAGCAGTTTTCAGTATATATATTAATCCAAACCCCTACCTCTTCTCCTTATTCATAAGTTATAAAGAGCTTGAGATATAGTTAATTATTGGTGAACCAGGTGTCAACTATACACAGCTGCTGGAACAATGATTAATTACAAAAGTTATATCCTCAAAATATTAGCTTTATAAAATATTTACATATCTATTACCTTTTATTGGTCAAATTTACATTTCCAATTTTTAGCAGTCACTCAACTTTTTATAAATATTTTAACAAAGTATTTTTTTTCCTTCTTTTCAGTGGCAGGAATGCAATATCTATTCAACAGACAGACAGGTGAAGTCAAGATGTTGAACAATTAAAAAAGAAAGTGATTCCAGTGGAAGGCATTTGACTTTCACCAGCATAAAGGTCACCATATCGTCATGTCACCTGCTATATCTGAAAAGGTCTTCTGAAAATACAGCTTTAACAGTAACACATTATCTATTTTTCAACATAACTGTCATATTTTCATAGATCTGATATTCACTGCTGCAATTTTTCTAAAGTTTATATGCTATAGATATGTGATTATTTTAGCTAAAAACTTTATAATAATAGACTAATCACCAATAGAAAATAAACTGAGGATTCCAATTGTGTTCAGATTGTGACTGTATTTCAATAATGAACATTAAATTAAGGCATTTAAAAATAGATATCATTCATATGAAATAATTTATAAATTAAAGAATATATCATGAAATAAGACTGAATTATTTATTAGACTACTCAGAAAGTGGATTTGATTCTCTTTTTCAAAGGACAAAATCAAATATCTAAGTGGCAAGCAATTTCATACATTTCTGATGATGAACTTGTCTGATAAGTTTTGAGAATAACCGATGTGTTTACTTAGTCCCAGTATCCTAACATACTTCAAAAGCTTTAGAGTTCTACCACAAAACTAGGGTTATTTTATGAGAGTAGCAATACTGAAAGAAAAAAAAAAAAAACAAGTTTACACTTGCTTAGGTTTTTCCTAAGTCAGAGAGTTCTTAGGTCAGGTTCCCTGAAAAACAGTTCTCAAGTAGAAATTTGTGTGCAGGAGGTTTACTGCAGGAGTGCTTTGGGGAACAACACCTAAAGCAGTGAGAGAAGAAGTAGAACTGTGATATACTTCAAAAGAAGACTCAACAGAGGTTCCAGCCTAGAGTGAAAGGGATCTAAAATAGGTAGTAAGGAAGGGAGTTATGAAATAACAGTTGCAGCTTTCAGACTAACTGCAGCAGCAGAAGTCCCTTTTCTGCTTACATCCATATACTGAGCTAGCTCACCAGTGAAGCAAACTCAGTCTTTTTGCTCCTCCAACCCATGCTGCTTTAGATGTAAGTTGAGGGAGCAGTGTCAGTGCAACTGTAGTGAAAGACATGGAGGTCTGGGCCGCCAGATCATGCAGCTAACTTGTGCCCTCTGGCTCTGTGCATGCCTGATCATAGATGTTCTTAAGTTTTACCCTGAATTGTTGTTGGTTCCACTCAGCTTTTGACTTGATTGGTCTGATAGAACTTAGCTCATGATGGGCAGCTGTAGCCCCATGGTCACTTAGTATTCCATGACCACCAGATAGTTGAGATTATTTCTAGCACACCAGGAGCAGTTTTTCTGAATGGTGTGGGGTTTTCTCCCACAGATGGTATGGACTTGCCATTAAATGCTATAGGTTTACATTGTCATTCTTTTTTGGGGGTTTTCCACAAATTCTACATTATGCTTTTCTCACCACAGATTCCTTTTGTATTATAAATTCCTGCTAGGTCACATAACCCAGGAGGCAGGACTGTTTACACTACAGCCAAGACCTGCTGCAGAGCCCTTTCTTGCTCTGAGCCCCACTCATATTTGTTAGCTCTTACTGTCACCTAGTAAATAGATTGGTGTGGGAAGTACAAACTGAAACAATTTCCCTTTACTTTAGGGGAATGTCTCAGCTACCCCAAACCATGAGAAGTCTAAAAAAAATTACTATGGTAGCTTGCCCCTGATTCTTTGTAAGATTCATTTCCCATCTTCTGATGTGCATGTATCTTACCAAGGCCTCCAACTTTCTTCCCACTATTTGCTCATCTGTATAATTAATATGATGGCATAGATATAAGAGAATGGTGTGATCTTATGTCCAGACAATCTTGGACCCTTTGGAGGATATTATGACAGAAGTGAGAGACTAACCTAAACCTGAACAAGACAATAAATATATATTATTGTCTATTCCATGAATGTAAACTCATTTCTCATATGGATAAAAATAATGTATTCGCCAAATAAATGTCCTTATATCATTTAACTGAGACTATATTGATCTGCTCTAGTAAAGTAGATCCAGCTCAGCAGCTAAAACTGAGGCTACTTCTTGTCTGAGTTAGAGAGTTTCCTCTAATCCACAAGAAGCCATGTAATTTTTATAAAGGAAAGACTTGTGAATTAAGTGGGGCTTATATGGGGACCACCACCATCCTTCATATATATATATATATATATATATTTTTTTTTTTTTTTTTTTTTTTTGCGGTACGCGGGCCTCTCACTGTCGTGGCCTCTCCCATTGCGGAGCACAGGCTCCGGACGCGCAGGCTCAGCGGCCATGGCTCACGGGCCCAGCCGCTCCGCGGCATGTGGGATCCTCCCAGACCGGGGCACGAACCCGTGTCCCCTGCATCGGCAGGCGGACTCCCAACCACTGCGCCACCAGGGAAGCCCTCCTTCATATATTTTTAAGGGCAGCACTAATCCCTGTCATGTCCTATCTCTCCGAGATTATGCTATTGTCTTTTAATTACTATCTTTGCCAGGGAAAGGACAGTTTCAGAGACTAACATTTGGCCTTTGCAGGCCAAGGAACTAATGTTATAGTTTTTCCAGCCACCAAGTATATCCATTGTGAAAGTAGATCTGGGCACCATGGAAATGCTCACAAAGTGGGAGTGAGCTGAGCAGACCAAAAGTGAGGGGAACTTGGGCTGGGGACTTCCTTTATTTTAGCTGGCCTCTGTAAGCCCTAAATCTGGGGCCATGGTGATGTTTCAGACCCTAAGAATTAATTTTAACTTGAATTCTGTACTCAGAAGTTGTCAAAATGTCTGGTTCCCCTTTTTACACTGATCACGTAGAGAAGAAAATGACCTATGTTTTCTTTGGAGAAAGAGCTACTAGGGGAATTATTGCCACATATACATTCTGTAGTATTAACGTTTTGTTTTCTTCCTCACGAGGATGCAGCCGCTTCTTCAGTTAATGGGTTCTGGATCTTCAAAATACCTCAGCTCTGAGTACTGGGCATGGACTCATAACTTTTTATTGAGATGGCTGTCCTAAATCTCCAGATCATGGGTCCTTGAATTCTTTCAGTTGTACAAATTGCAAAATACCCAAATTGGCTGTCCATCTATCTTGCACATGGAGTAACGTGTCCTAGTAACCATCTCTGTAACTCTCTGTGGGCCAGGTATTTCCAGCTGCTACTCTGACCATGGTGCTCATTACAATGTTTCTTATTTCAGACTCTTAAGTGCACAGGTTTTCTCACTTTGGTATCCTATTACCCTACCCCCATTGCAATAAAGGTGCTCAATTCTGTAACAAAAACTCCTACTATCAGCCCAGCCTACAAAAAACAGGCACCATTGAGGTTCTCAGTGGGACGCCATCTCACCAACAGACACATTATTGATTTAATAAATGCAGAGCTCTCTGGGGTCTCCTGTGGATTATAGCTGGGAGGTGGATTTTCTGCCCTTATACAGTATATCTCCTCTAGAATGCCACTTGGTCCCTTCCTGAAGCAAGAAAATTCTGCAATTTTTACTTCATTTAGTGTGGCTCTTTATTTTTCTAAGCTTCCAGGAGCATGTTAACACTGTTTCCTGTGGTCCTTGCCAGGGTATTAATCACCACTGTCACATCAATAAATTATCCCTTAATAATTTTATGTTCTAGAGCTCTAGATCCATCAGCCTCTGCACTCTCAGGATTTAGTGTCATATACACTCTTGCAGCTTCTGCTAGCACATGCTAGCTAGGCGCTATAGTCTGAATGTTTGTGTCTCCTCAAAATTCACATGGCATTTTGTTATAGCATTCAGAATGTACTAAGATACTAAGTTCTGCAGCTTCTCTAGTAGATAGCCATTTTCCTTCCCTGGCAGAATCAGCATTTCCCCAGTTGAGTATATTTTGACTTGACCCTAATAATTGGTCTGGTAGCCAGGTGAGGCAGTGGGGACTAATCCTAAATGACCTGCAAGTTAAATTGCAAGATGTTGTCTTGTCTTCAAGTCAATGGGGAATGCTCATCTTCGACAGGGAGAAACAGGCCACTTCTATAGGCCCAGAGGTTCAAAGGAGACCTTGTTTCGAGTTCATCAAGTGTATCATCCCACATGTCTTGAGTCCAAGTTTTACTTTTTTTCCCAATCAAGGTCCTGACCTTAGTGGACCAGACCTGCATGGGTTGAGAATTAAATTTTCACTGGAGCTCCACTACCTTGATATATATACCCTGGGAGTGAGCCTGACTTTATCTGACCTCTGGTTGCTGAAGATGACAAATGAAAGCCTCAAACGGTGCCCATCTATCCTTCAATATAGCACCAAGCTCTGGGTGTAATATATCCTTCTTTTTGTCTTCTTTTTTCTTCTCTCAGGATAGGTGAGAATTATCTCAATTGATGCTTGCATATGTTAATACTGATTATTAAGAAAGCCCCTCTAGGATTTTGTGTTTTTATGGCTATTTCCTAAATACAGACAATGACTTCATTCAAAGTAAAAAAATCATCAGAAAGACTTCCTGCTAATTATTACCCAAATGACAATCTTTTAATATGATGATTTCAAAAAAGAAAAAGAAAAGCCTTCCCTTTGTTTCAGATTTATGATTTATTTTTCAAGACTTCATCCAAATTAGCCTACTTGTCTAAAGCTTCATATTGAAAATGTTTGAGGATTTTTTCCAAGGAAGGATCAAGAGCAAACACCCTTTTTTACCTACATAATTCATATATTAAAAATATCTATATAAAACCTCTATTTTAACTTGATATAGAAATAATCATGTGATATTAATTATTAAATAATTGCACCAGATTCTAGCATTTTTGAAAAATTATGTAAAAGTTTGTTAATTTAAAACAATGTCACAGAATTAGTAAGGATGAAAGAGAAAACAGTTGGGAAAGTGTATTGGACATCCTGGGGAAACAAGAATCTCCTAATCTTTGATCAATTCAAGTGAGATTCACAGCTAACATATGCCATCTAGTGGCACTAAAATAAGTTTCACTTATAAATTCTTGATCACACAGTCTCCATTTCTCAGTGTTCTACATTTCTCAGTTTATCTTTGTGAATCTTTATATATGTCACTCTGTAAGAAAAACAAAACAGAATTTTTCCCCTAAAGCTCTTACAAAGCATTGTTTGATGGATAAAATGTTATAAGAAGTTGATTATAATGTCATCAAATCATATGTAATCTATTTAAGCCTGAATTTTCACCCAAGAAGTTGAACTACAAGATTATCAAACCAGAAGCCGTTTCCTCCTATGACACACTAATAACAATATGCTTTTAGGGTGATACAGTAATAAACTGTGAAAATGTTAGGTTAGAAAAAAATCTAGACTAGTTCAGTTTCCACCCTATTTATAGATTTTTTTAAAAAAAATACAAAATTTAAAAGCTTTCAAGTTTAATTTTCATGGAATTTCTTGCCATGCCTCTCTTTACAACCTGTCTAGCTGTCTTGTCTAACATATATCAACCTCTGAATTAAAGCATGGATCATCCCCACTCTTCATGCCTCACATTTGACACAGGAAAATTATGTGACAGAATAGAAGCCTTTGGAAACTTGGTCCTGTGCTCTGAAACAAGGAACTAATACCAGGGAACATGATGATTCTAGTTTTTCCCTTGTGACCAGGTGACCTAAGAAAATGACTAGCTCTATAACAAGAAAATCACCTCTGCAGAGAAATAGTAAAGGTAGAAGACAACGTTATATCTCCAAAATAAACCTGGAGGGAAAGTTATTTCTAAATAAATTTTAAGATCTCCACAGACATTTCGGTACTAAACAAATGGTGAATTACATTTTATTTGATAAAGATAGGTATGCTTATTTTGTGATAGTCACTTTACATTGGAATTGGAAACGGAATTCTGTTGTTTTTCCTACCCTGCATATGTCAAATGGAACTACAATCAGAAGAAGTGATTTGAAAGTAGCAGATATTCAAACAATGACTGCTAACTATAATCAGATGTAAATGACATTGTCAGAGAACAAAGCATTTTGGGAAAACTAGAACAGAATTTTACCCTAAACTCAAACGAGCTTGTGCAAAAGCGTTAACAACAACAATAACAAAACAACAACAACAAAAACACATCTCGATTTGTATGATATGAATTAGTATTATATTAAAGCTAATATAATTTGAAAATGTAGAACATAAGAAATGGAAGAAAATACCCTATCTTATGATTTGGATATTTAAAAATCATAGCTAAAAAATAAATGTCCTAAGATTTCAGTAAACATAAGATTATATTTTTAAAGTTTATCTTCATTAAAAATCATGACTTATTGGTTGCTTCCAAGTTTTTGCAATCATGAATGAAGCTACTGAAAACATCTGTGCGCAGGCTTTTGTGTGAATATAAGTTTTCAAGTTCTTTGGATGAAAACCAAAGAGCATGATTGCTGATTCACGTGCTAACATTCACATGCTTAGTTTTGTAAAACTTTGCTGAACTGTCTTGCATTCACACCAGCAATGAATGAGAGTTCCCAGTGCTCCACATCCTTGCCATCATTTGCTGTTGTCAGTGTTTTGGTGTTGTCAGAATGGTTGTCACACCATTCTAATAGGTGTGCAGCGTTATCTCATTGTTATTTTAATTTGCAATTCCCTAATGACAAACGATGTTGAACATGTTTTCATATGCTTAGTTGATGTTTTACATAGACAAATAAATTTCAAAAAAGACCCATGAACCTGATTATTTTAACTGTGTTTCTAATTGGATTAGATGGTTCATATTTTTATATGAAATGAAAAAATAAACAAAACTATTATTATGACATTAGAATATAATCTTCCTCATTTAAATTTAGGTTATGTGAAAGAATAAATGATACTAAATTGTATTCTGTTTTCAGCACCACTCAAAAAATAACTGCTTATATTTACGATTATTTTCCTTACCAAATAAAATATGAAGGTTTCATAAAGGCAGCTTTCATATACAACAAAACCGTTATAAATAATTCAAAGAAGGAACATATTGAATTATGTTTCAAGGTTGTTTTAAATGAAATAAAATTGTGATGATTTTTTTTACGATGGGTTCTTGTGTCAGAATAAATATTAAGAAGACAAATATATAAGAAATTATCTTGTTTAAAGAGGGTACCAAAGTTTCATCTTCTTAGTCTTTAAGGCATCTTCAAAAAACCCTAGAGCTCAGTGTAAATAGAACTTGCCACTTTATGGTCATTGCGTTTGTCAGCTTTAAGAGAGGTATATGCTTGGGAACATTAAAAACTTCCTCCTTCAACTTATATTATTATTTCAAAGTCCACAGATTAGTCAATCATTTGAATTAAGACACTGAAAGCCTCTATTAGTATGCTCCTTGGAAATTTAGGGCTTTGGGGGAGGTTTTTGATTGGCATCTACCCCCACCCATATTTGGGTCTTGCTAGAGCGAAGAAGTGAGTTTACACCCTTTGCTTCATGAAAAATTATAGTCATTGGTCTATACCAGGTCTTTTTCTTATTTCATATCACTGAATTTTTCCCTATCACCCATGCCTTCTCTCATTCAGCTTCCTGTAATAGTGGCCAACTGCAATGTGTTTAATATAGGTATTTAAATTGAAAAATACACAATGATATTTTGTATGTATATTTTAAGTTCCCTAAATGAAATTATGCTATGAATCTCATTCTGTTGCTATTTTAAACTCAATTATTCTCTTAAGAAACATGACTACTACTTTACATATACATATATCCACACTGATCTTTTGATATTGTACCTATATAATATTCTTTCTTATGCAGTTGCTAATTGTATTTACCTATTTGCTTAGTGACAGACAGCTACATTCCTTGATAGTACCACATAAAGAACTGACAAAAATGTCTTTATATCTATCCTTTAATGCATCTGTGCAAGAGTGTCTCTAGGTGATATATATTTCAGGAGACATATTAAAGGAGCTTGAGATATAGACAACTTTAATTTCACTTCATAGTTCAAGATTACACTCTAGAATAGCTTTCCAAGTTTCTACTTCCATTTCACACCCTCAGAAACATTGGCTTACCCAGAATTGTATTCTTTGCCTCTAAAATGGGTATTAAGTAATCTTTCATTATTCTTTTACTTTTATTTCTCTTATTACTAATGAAGTTGGATATCTCTAAAGAATGTAAGTTGACCATACTTATTGGCAATTTGTATTTCCTCTTCAATGAAGTATATATAAATATATCTTTTCACAGTCCTTTGCACATCTGTAAAATTTATCTTTAAAAGAAAATTTTGTTTTGATGTAGTCAAATCCACTAAATTTTTCATTTTATGTCTAAGAAACACTTTTATTTTATTCATTTTACGTTATAGTGTATTTCTCTTGTTTAGATTTTAAACAATCCAGGAATTAATTTTAAGGTACGAGGTAAGGAAACAATTTTTTCATCATATTGTAAACCAGTTTTCTCAAAGTCATTTTTTGTACTGAATTTAATTTTTGTATGCTGCACAGATTGTATACTAAGTTCACATTTCCACTTCTGGCTCAAAGCTCAGCATCCTAAGAATTCTGGGGACTTAGGCTTTAGTGTTATCCTGTCCCTGTAGCCCCCAGCTCCCTACTCTTTTCTCCCCTTATCAACATATGGTTGATTAAAAACTCTGAGGGAGGGCTTCCCTGGTGGCGCAGTGGTTGAGAGTCCGCCTGCCGATGCAGGGGACACGGGTTCGTGCCCCGGTCCGGGAAGATCCCACATGCCACGGAGCGGCTGGGCCCTTGAGCCATGGCCGCTGAGCCTGCGCGTCCGGAGCCTGTGTTCCGCGGCGGGAGAGGCCACAACAGTGAGAGGCCCGCGTACCGCAAAAAAAACAAAAAACAAAAAAACTCTGAGGGAACCTTCTCTTTCACAGCAAATATATCCTTCACAGGACATGCTCTTTGAGCCACCGTTCCTAAGCAACAATACTACCTGAAGAGAGAAAACCCATGCCTTAAAAAAAATCCCCATGAATCATATTACTCTGCAGTTTTCCATCAACGTGATTTACTTTACTGCCCAAAAGGCTTACTTAACTTTCCCAGGAGGGTGAATACCATGGTAAAACAAAGAAGTAATTATTCAACTATGACCTTTGAATTCAATTTCTGAAAACATAAGATTAAGTGAAAGACTTTTTTTTAAAAGATAAAAGTATTTTACCTGTTAAGACTTGGGTTTATACATCAAGAGTTAAGCCTATCAGGGTCCTGGACTCTCCAGGCCCAGTGCGAGGGCCGGTCAGCGCGGCGACCATGAGGTGGGAGTGCCTCATGGATGCGAGGGCTAGAGCATGCAACTTGTGACGTCACAAACATGCGACAGTGCCCAGGCACGCGATGGCATTAAAGCGCGACAGCATAAACACCGGCTCTCTCACTCTTCAGCTGGGAGCCAGCTCTCAATGGTCCTCCCCTGCATCACCCCCCAACCCTGCTATGGCTGGCTCGCTGTGGTCTCACTCCCTAGAGGGTAGTCAGTAGACTCTGGGTGGTCTTGCTCCCCGGATGGTGGTGGTGGTCATTGGTTTCTCTCCCCACTCTTGGCTGATGCAATGGAAATAATTTCGTCCTGTGTCTCCCAACACCCAGCCAGTAAGCTGGGGTTTGGTCAAGTTTCAGTTGCAGCATTCCAGAAATGTACAAACAATTTTCATGCCTCTTCTTGATCATATTTGCTAATGTGCCATTGAATAGAGCAAGTTATACAGGTGTTGGGGAAAAAGCGATGGAAAAATGCCTTATACTACTTAAGCCTTCTCTCTGGAAACTTCAGAACTCTGCTGCTGTGACAATACATACGGAAATGAACAGGACTGTATTCCAATAAAACTGTATTTACAGACACTGAAAAAAAAAAAAAAGAGTTAAGCCTAGAAACAATAAGGTTCATACTGTGAAGCCTTAGAAGAAGAGATACAGAATATACTATAAGGGAAGTCTCACCATATAAAGCCTCACCAGAAGGACTTTATTGTTCTCTACTGTTATTGTTAATAATTACAGCAGGCAATAGATGGCACTAAAAGGAATTGTCATTCCATTGCTAATCTTCCCCATGTACAAACACTACCTGAAGGGGTTCAGGTTATTCCAGATCAGGATTTGTTGTTAAACGTTACTTGGATCATATTAAATTGGTTTGATTAAGTCACACGGGCAGAATCACTGAGTAGTTCCAGTGTTTAATTGCCACATATGATGTCATCCAAGACTATGGCCTAAAAAAGGAGCTGCTACCACTTCTTGTAAAACTAAGATGACACCAAGGCCAGGCTGGCTTTACCATTTCAATTTGATTAGGAAGGCTTGTGAGGCCCTTTCTTTATTAATCATGGAGTCTGATATTAACTATCCTAAAATGGGGATGCAAGTCAGGCCGGGAGACTCAAAACCACCAAGTTTTAGGTACTCAGCTTGAGCAAGACAAAACTCCCCACCAGGAATTTATTTGCTGCAGGCAGGTGGCACCCTGTGCTATGAATCTGCCTCTCCTTGTGTAACCATTGTCATCTAAATTATCACTAAACCCATGATTTCCCGTTTCCTCCTGGATTCTATATTGTTTTGCTAGATCACACTCAAGAGGAGATAGGGGTTGCCTCTCCACATCAGTGAATGGAAGAATTCACTCTAGCCTTTGGGAATATTAGGTAGAAACGAAGAAAATCTGAATGAAGTATGGGTTTGCATTAATAATAATATATCAGTGTCAGTTTATTAGTTGTGACAAATACACCATACAATATAAGATGTCAAAAACAGGGAAAATTGAGTAGAGTGTATCTGGAATTCCTGATCTATCTTTATAACTTTTTTATAAATATAAAACCATACAAAATAAAAGTTCTTTTTAAAAAAATACTTCTGAGGTATGTTTCAACATTTATAAAATTTTGAAATGGATTATTTAATTTTGAAAAAATTATGCATGCACGTGGTATATGATTACAATGGTACAAATGAGATCATTTTATTTACAAATTACTCTGTCACCTATGTAAAAGCAAGACCAATTTTCTATTGATTTATGTATACTTAGCTGATTTACACAAAGCCTCTGGAGAATCATTAACCATCTCAAAAAATAGTACATAAATCATTGTTTCTACCCACCCAAGTGCTTTCTGAACAGTGAGAAGCAGCTTAATTAAAAATCAAAGTCTGGGTGTGACCAGGTTTATCGAAGTTGCAGATGTGGCACCATAAACAACTCCTACTACTAAGCCCTAAGATGAGAAAACAGAAATTAATCAGGAGGTTGCTTATCCAGGAAGCTATAATGCAACACTAAAGGCATAAATTGGCAAGCAATCCTGCAGCGGATCTCTAAGTTTGGTAGTGCTAAAGACTTGAAGGCTCTGAACAGCCATATCCATTTATTTAGTACTTTGATACCTGCCTGTGAACGTTCATTATTTATGGATGATATTGGCCAGTATAGTAAGATGAGAAAAACAAATGAAAAGGATAGTTAATTACATTGAATTCAAAGCAGAGACAAAAGTGACCTGATCTTAGACTAGATACTGTAGCCATCATCTGAAGCATCATTTGATGACTACAGAGTTCAAGTATAGGGGAATTGTTAATGTTAGTGCCACAGTGGATAAGGTAGCAAACACTATGAAAGACTGAATGTGAGGAGAGAGGTGCCATTACACATACAGGGAGCATGTGTAAGAAGAGGTTTACTTCTTCCAAAGACAGTGATGATTTATCAGCCCCATGAAGGACTCTCTTGAGTATTCATTCATGGGAGACTGTGTCAAGCAATCGAGAGTTTGGGAGCTAAACTTAAGCTTTATTAGAAGCCAGGTGGACGGTGTTGAAATTTGATTTCTAATGTTGCTGGGATATATGAAAAGTCTCATTTGACTTTATCCTTTGTTTTGAATTTCTGTGTTTTTTTTTAAAAACTTATTTTGGTTAAAGTATCTGCTATAGAAATAAAACAGAAAAAATCATAGTGCATTTCATTCCCAGAATCTGTAATGTATTGCTAGCCCATTCTGTAATATCTTAGTAGAAACACTGTTACAGAAACATTTATCTATCCACATATTTGGAATGTAATTTGCATTTGTCTCCCTTACAGGAAAAAAAATGGTTCAGTGTTCCATTGTATGTGGAAGTATATTTTGCTGGTTTGAAAGACAATAATGTATACAATTTTCTAAAATTTTTTACAAGCATTATTTTTGTTGTATTCAATTTCTAATACTTTTCCATTTTTTAAACTTTTCTTTTTTTTGAATTCGTTTAACTTCTATTTTTCTTCATGTAACATTGGTGAAGGATCAAGGAATATGACAAAAAAAGTGGGAATAATCATTAATGTTGACCCCCCCACCCCCCGAATAAAATCAAAGCCTGCCATTTTGTACGTCTGACTATTTTGGCTATTTATCTGTGATAATTTAATAAACCAATGACAAATATCAAGTAAGTTTATTAATTTACACACATTACAAGCATTAAAATAAGTGTAAAACATGCCACAAGGGAATTACAAATCACTACTGAGCTTCTGAGGAGGATCCATCACATCCTCATGAAATGATCTATGGTTTCAGGAAGTTAATTTGAGTCAGTTGCATAATCTTGAATAGTATTTTGGTATGTTGTTTTTGCTTGTATTTCAATCTGTAAAAAAATGCTTCTTTATAGTGCCCACGAGAATGGGCCTCACAGACCTCCATCTGTGGGAGCATAATTGACCGAGGGCTCAGTGTCTGTAACTCTGGAATCTGTCAGTGAGTATGTGTGTGCCCAGGGCACACTTCGCAAGGAGTGCTCCCAGCCAAGGACTGAAGGCAGCAGGGATCCTGAGAGACCCACCCCTCATAGAAAAGGGACCAGCAACTTGGCTCATGGCTACCCCAAGACCTTTCTGAACTTTCCTTCAACTGCATAGCTTTTTGCTTTATAATTCAGTGAGAGACTATTTTTTCCTTCAATTTATGATTTTAGCCAATCAACATTTACTGATATGGTAAACATATTTAGCGTTGGTCATATTTTACATAATCCTTTTTCATTTTACTCCCCCTCGTTTTTCGTATAATCCTTATGTGTATATTTTGATAACTGAATGGTTTGTATATTTATTTTAGTAGTTATATTTACAGCTATAAGGTAAAATGTACTTAAATTTCTATTTATTATACATTATTGATTAACTCCCCACTATAAGCAATGATGAAATTAATACATTCTACTTTCCCTTCTCTTTCCCCTCAGCTGTACCTTCCCGTTTTAGTTAATTGTGTTGATTGTTTGGTGGTTAACTTTATAACCTCTATTATTTGACATATTATATAATTGGTATTTACCCCTTGCAATAAAACATAAGGGAACCAGCCTTCTTATAATACTTCTATTTCCCCTTCCTTCTTTTCTTAATTATGTCATTTCGACATAATCAGGGCTTATAATATTTACAGTTTGTTCTGTATTGGAATCCACAGTTGTGTTAGGCTAATTACTATAGTTAAAATATGTCAATTCTCAACTCACTTCTGTTCAAGATGTAGTAGCCAGGCCTGGTTTTACCCACCTGACTTAAAAAAAAAACTAAAAGAACAAGACAAAATATATGATGCAATTGTTGCCTGGGCAACAGGCAGCACAGAACAGTGATGCCTGAGGGAAGGGAAACAAACAAGGTCAGCTCTTCAATCGATTGTCACAGTTCACTGTCTGGAATTTCAGTCCACAGTGCCAAGAGGTGGAACCCAAACAAAGCCTGGTGATCTGCCTGAGTTAAAGGGATGAGACAGAGTTGAGAATTTGGGAAGGTCAACGTGGCTAGAATTCAGAGGGAAGAGAATCAGAAAGGAGAGGACAGCAAAAAAAAGGCAGAGTTGAACACCCCTGGCTGAGATTAATTCAATACAAAATAATATGTTCAGTTGAACAGTCCTTCAATATCATTAAACTACTGCATAATTTTATTAGAATGTAATAAAATGATAGTTTGAAAATGTCAGAGCATTTTAATCAGACTTAAATTTTAATTTTCTTCCTTTTCTTTATGTAATGTTTTATTGAAGGTGTCTAATAGGACAGCTACAGCCATAGAAAGAGATTGTCTTTTATAGAAAAATATAAAGATAGAGACAAGACAGGCATGTGGTCTCGACAGGTAAGGGTAGAAAAAGGAAAGAACATATGATGGCCAGATGTGGCTGCGCTGTGTTAACAAGTCATATCATCAGTATTAACAGCCTTCTTTCTGTTTTAGAGCAGAAGATTGTTTAAGGTAAGATCATGTAAGAAAGTTTGTTCAAAGCGATGAAGCTAATGAAAAATGGCTTACATTTTACAACTTCACTAGTGTGCACAGTTGAGCATCCTCATTTTGACAAAAGAAAGGACTCCAACAGACAGATTCCAATAGAAGTGAAACATGCAGATTTCTCTTACAAAGCATTTGTAGTAAGATCATTTTTTAAAAAACGAATGCTTGAGATCTTAGTCATATTTAGTTTCTTTTGTACATTATTCCAATTCCAAAATTCTTAAAATGTCATAATTGATTAAATAAAGATGTCCTCAAAACAGTTCAAAGCTATTCGGGCAATAATAATAACCAAATAAATATTCTAAGATAAAAATAATCAGTTGCATTTCTTATCCTAGGTTGGAATTTGTAAGAAATTCAAATTAAGCTTAGTCTAGTTTTCTAATTCACATTTGGTTTGGAATACTTTACTGAATTATTCTCTAAATCAGATGTGAGCAGAAGAAAAACAAATAATGAGAAGAGTCTTTTTTAGATGCCACTAGATACTTCATGTACATTGCCACTTAATGTTCTCACTAGCTATGAGAAATAAGTATCATTATCTTCATTTTTCATACAAAAAAACTCTGAATTTTAGAAAGATCAAGTAGCTTACTTGCCTAAAACTGCAAAGTGAGTAAAGAAGCAAGATATAAATCTAGATTTGAAATGTAAGATGATTAACAGAAATGAGAAAGGCTAATCGAAAAATCTGAGAGTTCGAAGGAGTGAAGGATCAGCCACTCCAAAAGATACAGAGATCCAGAGTGACAAAGACCGAACACCATCTACTGGATTAGGATAAGGAAATGGTTGGTGATATACCAAAGAAGTTCATGTACAGTCTGATCACAGAAGCAGAAGTGGAAGTGGAAGTAAAAAGTAAAGAAGTGAAAAAATTGAGAGCAGATAGCTGCTTTAAAGAGATGGGTTCAAAATGGGAGAAAAAAAATATATGACCGGCATTTGAGGCATGAATGGGTTCATATAAGAATTATTCTAGGTTTGATTTTGGATTATCTATGTATTTCTAAAAACTAAGATAGGAGGGACTTAAACATGTCTATACACCACTTTGGAAAAGACTCATCAATACGCAGAATTTAAAGGAAAGTTTTGGATCAAAACTGTACAATAAGAAAAGTTTACTTTCAAAGTAAAGTGTTTGTAGGGAGTCCCGCTTTCAGGTAAACAGGCTCACTGGAAAAGAGAAAAATAAATATTGATAGCTCAAATTTTTATATGGCTGTTGAAATTCTTATTAGATAATGATTGGGTCAGCTATGATAAAAATCAGATATACATATTTTTGGAAACATGCTGTGCTGATCTTGCCATAAGCTTGGAAATATTTAGGTAAGATACAAAATATATAAGAGATAGTATAAGAATGAAGGGAGAGTACAAAAGAGAGAAGGAATGAGTGGCACAGGTGAAGGGAGAAAATGTATAGCAGGTCATTTCTGAGGAATGAGCTAGCCTTCAACTGGAAATTCAGAGCCCATCCTGACACAGGGGTTGGTGACAACAGGGAGGTCTAGAAGCCCTAAACCAGAGGAGGAGGTGTAGGGAGATGGTGGAGAGTTAAATCTTCTGTGGACAAGATCAATGGGGAGTTTAGGTATGTGAGGAGATCTGAGAAACAGTTACTCAAGACTCAGAAAAGTCAGGGAACATACCCAAGTTATACCTAGGATTCAAATTCAGGTCTGCTTAGCTCCAATGAACTTGCTTCTTCAGCCACAGCATGTCACCTGCCATCATGGAAGACATAATGCTTCGCATGTATGTAATAAACTGTATATAAGATGCATTATTTCATTTTTCCTCACAACCACACTGAGAGTGAAAGTCTATTAATTCTTCTGCCTCCAGAAATATCATTCCCAATAATATTACACATACATATAATCAATTTTCCCCCTTGAAAACTTTGATGGTACTTTTTTTCATATAAAAGTGAACTAACTCCTTGGTTAGATACATAGGATTCTTCAGATATACATTGTCACTTCTTTTCTACTTGTTTTCTCCCTACTTTCTAACACCAACACCATGCTTCAGCTGTTCTGAATTTCTTGCTGAAATCATATTATGTATAAACACCTGTCCATAACTTGCTTAAGGAATTCTTTTTTTTCATGGCATATTTTCTCCTATTTTTGCCTCTGAGGTTATTGTTGGTTCTCTAAAAAGGTTTAGAGCATTTAATACTAGAATCCCTCTGCACTCTTTCTTTGAGCTATTCTTTTATTTGGAAAGCATGACTTAAAATGTAACGAAAAACAAGCAAAATATATAATGACTTAGGAAAGAAGAGTGTGCCTGTATCTGTAAAACTTATATAATAAATATGTAATCTTGATATATCTTTTAAAATATATTTTATATTTGAGGATTCTCTGATAAACAGAGTGCCAACTTTCTTGATTTACCTTTTTTTCGGATTAAAAAAATCTTTGAAAAATATCTAGATTTAAGCTTATATATATTTCTGAGAATATTCATTTAATTACACAACACTACAATGCTATTAAACTTACGAGGGTGCATTTACTAAGATTGTGACGTTTTCCTTCAAAGACTGAAATCTTATTAAATTTATAGAATTTATAAAAAGCAACATGCAATAATAAGAAGAAGCAGCAGATGGAGCTCTAGAATGTACTAGTACTTACTACTCTTCCTTCTCTCATCACTTTTATTGCTGAACCTAAAGTAATTGAGGATTGTAGACACACTTATTTTTCTTATTCCCTGAGACTTCTATGTTTATAAATATATTATGCACTTATTACTGGATTCTGGAATTTCCAAAATTAATGGATAGGTTATATTTATCCAATATTTAAAAAAATAATGATGTAGTAATAGAGATTGTTAGTAATTATATTTCAACATTTATGCTTTTATGATGTTAATGTACTATGCTGTAAATTTTTTAAATGATACGCATTGAAAATACAGGTAATGATTGTTTTACCTTTAAATGTTCCTTTTTAAGCTACAACCTAATAGTTACCTTGTAGGTATCACTCAAGACAAAGTCAATCCATATATTATGACTATCATATTATCAGTTTATATTCCAACCTATCTCCAACAATTAATTCTTGAATAATTTCATCTCATCCTCATTAAGCCTTCTTTGACTTATGTGAAATTAGCTCATTTTCCTAAGAGCTCTATTATTATCATCAACTACAGCAATTTAATTGTAATTAATAACTTACTTCATGTCCCCCTGCTAGGCTATGAACTTGTTATATCCACAACATCTAGCACAGAGCCTGGCATGTGGTATGTACTCAAATATTTACGTCATTGAATGATATGAGATGTGCATTTGGAGCATAGAAGAAAACAGTGAGAAAAACAGGAATTCTGGACAAAGCAAGGGACGTACAAGAAAAATAAGTGATGGAGAAGGAATGGTGGCAGATTTGCAAGTGCCTCATCTTAATCCAAGAGTGACATGATTATCTTTGGTAAACAGAATAGGATTGGCAGCTTGGAGCAACTCCAGACCCATTTTAAGGCTACAGTAATACTTTGAAGAGACCTGTTTATGACAGTCAATATCAAAGGTCAAGCAGGTAACTTAAATTAGTGAAACAGGGCTGGTCAGGACTATGGAAAACTGAGAGCACAAACTATCTAAGGGAGATATCATCTACTCAGTTCCAGAAGCTAACTGCTATGTGGAAATGTGGATTAAATATTTGAGATCTTTTAATCTTATAGGGGAAGGCAAAAAAATAAATCCCGTAATTTTATGATTTGTTAACTTATTTCAAATTTTAAGTACAATATCTGGTTTGAACAAATTTTGCCTGTGTACTTGATCTGTCCTAAAGACAGTTTGTCTTTCCTTGACTCAGCTAGGGCAATAGTAGCAATGATGGAAAGACAGTGATGGATTCCAGGAACAACTGGGAAGCACACTGGATAGGAATTAATAACTGTGATACACATACACATAGATAGAAATATCCATTTATAGATACAATAATGCAATATTTGAATGCAATTGTTTGCCTGAGCCATGGCAATTTTTTCTATCTTCTTGTTCCATCTTGACCTACTCCCAAATTTGTTTTAAGACGTATGTTAAAAAAGAATGCAAAGTTTTCCCTTTGAAATTGTCAGTTTCTCTCTTTATTCCATTTATTTCACATGCATATGCTAGTTCATTACAAAATTAACATATGCTCCTTGAACATCGAAAGATATGTCAAGAAAATCCCTCCCCCTACCTGATTTTATTCCACAGAAACAAAAAACAATTAACAACTAGATGTATATTCTTTCAAATTCTCTTCTGTAAATGTGTAACTCCTTAAATATATAAATATATATTACACTGTTTTATGGATCGTTTAATCCTTTTCTTGACGTAAATTGTTTTTTTCTTCCCATTTTGAGGTATAATTGACATACAATATTATGTTAGTTCCTGTTACATAACACAGTAGTTCAATATTTCTATACATTTCAAAATTAAGTCTAGTTATGTTACCATACAAAGATATTATATAGTTATTGACTATATTCCCCACATTGTACATTGCATATCCCAGACTCATTTATATTTCAACTGGAAGTTTATACCTCGTAATCTCCTCACCTCTTTCTTTCTTCCCCCTGACCCCCTCTTCTTTCTGGCAACCTCCTGTTTACTCTTTGTATCTATAACTCTGTTTCTGTTTTATTTGTTCATTTGTTTTGTTTTTTGAATTCCACTTTTAAGTGAAATCATACAGTATTTATCTTTCTCTGTCTGGCTTATTTCACTTAGCATAATGCATTCTAGGTCCATCCATGTTGTTGCAAATGACAAGATTTCATTACTTTTTATGGCTGAGTAATATTCCATTGTGTGTGTGTGTGTGTGTGTGTGTGTGTCTGTTTTTTGACATATAAAAACATACCTAAACGTTGAATAAATTGGTTTCAGAAATAAAGTACTTAAATGGCAGTGGAGTTAGCCTGTGTAAAAATACAGCTATGTTTCACTCTAGAAAATCCTAAAAATAAAGATATGTTTAAAGTGTTAGCAGACAAAGAGAGAAACGAGTACAAGTTTTTTAAATTGCTAAATATCCATTTTTAAATTGATTGATCTGATTTAAAAATTTCTCCAAAGTGGGGTACAAGTAAAGTGTTCCAAACAACTCAAATCCTAATTCACCATTGACATTCATCCTGGTATTCTGATGTCCACTTCTTTCCCACCACCATTAAATAGCAGGTGAAACTAAACTAGAATCCCTCACAGGAAAAAGGCAACAAAGAATTTATGGAACATGGTGACCATTAGGGGGCATGTTTTGCTTTCTTATCAGAAAGATTGTACTAAATTCTCTCATTTTCAGTTTTAAGCAGCCCTGGTAACAGGTGATGAATTTTGAAATCAGTAGCAAGTACAAAAATAGCTAAAAGGTTCATTTGTATTACTATAAGAGGAATACATGCTTTTTATAGACAACAATGTAGTAGAAATGATAAAGAGACAAAATCCAAAAGAAATTTTTGTTAATACTTGACAAATTCTGTTAAGTGGCATACAAAATTATTTTCATATAGCACATATATTTTTCCAATATGAGTATTTTTTATGTTCCTTTCATACACTTAATTTCTTTTCTAAGCATTTCCATATTTGATTAAATTCAATGCTTATCTTTCTTATATTCCATCTTATAATTATGTGGTGCTTAAACTTTCCTTTATTATTGGACATTTAGGCTGCCTCTGATTTTCCATTAACATAATCCATAACCTGAAAAGTGCACTAGTAAAAGCATAAGTGCAGGCAGACCTGGATCATGTCTCAACTATGCCATTTACTACTTGAAATGTGGGGTTAGTTATTAATACTTTTAACCCTCAGGTATTTTTCTTTTTCATTCTTAAAATGACGAATAAATAGTATCGAATGGCAATTGCTGTTAGGACTAAGTGACTTAAAACCCATAGAAAAGCCTGAGCTTTTTTTTTTTTTTTTTTTTTTTACAAAGTATTAGATACATGCTAGCTTGTATTATAATGTAATATTGTTATAATTCTTGTACACGAATCTGCATTTCAGATTATTTCTGGAAGTAAATTTGCTCATTCAAAAGTCAGTGATCTTTACTTCCAATTTGCTTTCCAAAATAGTCCAGTTTATAACCTTTAAAGTTATTTTTAAATGTTAAGTTTCTTTATCAATACTAAAACAGTAAATAACTCATTCAGAAAATAACACGGTTTAGAGAGCCATTGGAATTCACATCCTCTTTAGATGTAAAAACTACGCATGTGCATCAGAAAGCATTATGTGCATCTGATTTTGATTTCATCTTTTTTTCAAAATCAGATAATCTGAGTTGCATGAGGTCTGTCAGCATTTTATGTGTATATACATATGTCCTATTTTCTTAAGTAGGGGGAACAATAGTCCTTGTAAATCTCAGGAAGCTCTGTATCTCAAGAAAGGTAAAGGACCACAAGTGTAAACATAACCCTCCTAAAATATGAGCCCTGTTGATCTGCTTAAAGAACTTCAAACAGGTCTTCCTGGGTGGCGCAGTGGTTAAGAATCCGCCTGCCAATGCAGGGGACACGGGTTTGAGCCCTGGTCCGGGAAGATCCCACATGCCACGGAGCAACTATGCCCGTGTGCCACAAATACTGAGCCTGTGTGCCTGGAGCCCGTGCTCTGCAACAAGAGAAGCCACCGCAATGAGAAGCCCGCGCACCGGAACGAAGAGTAGCCCCTGCTCCCTGCAACTAGACAAAGCCCGCGCACAGCAACGAAGACCCAACGCAGTGCCCCCCCCCTCAAAAAAAAAGACAACTTCAAACAGATCTTTCCTTGTTTCTCTGGGCCAGGTATGTTATTCAGCATAAACATGGGGTGTTAACTTCTTTTATCCTATCTCCTTTGGCTTATATTGTCTATGACCTTTTTTAAAAACGCAAAGTAAAGAGTTAAAGAATCTACTAAGTAAGGTGTTGAATAATGACTCTATTAGCATTTTGAAGTTCACTTTAAATATAACTAACTGGAAGCTTTAAAATAAGTTCCAGCTATCCGCTTTTGCTTCAATGCATTCATTAATAAATGTACTAAAAATTCATTCAGTTAAGAGACAAGTCTGAATTTTTTTTTTTTGCCTTTTGACTAATTACATCTAATTAGAAGACACATAGAAATATAGAGCACGACACAGTTTACATTTATCTTTCCCTTTTCGTGGGGGCAGGGGGGCTGCCAGCTGCGTATTTGCAAAGTGCTAATCAAGAACCAATTACTTTTAGGTGCAAATATATTTAATATTCTATTTCTCTGTACATCTGTATGTCCAGAAAGCAGAAAGCCTTGAAAGCTGAAGGCATTTGGGACACTTAGAATACTAAGGTAAACTAGTAAATAAAAACAAATAAACAAATTAAGTTAATCTCACCTTTAGGTTTGGGGATTAAAACAAACAAACAAACACAATCCTCAAATAGGTGATCTTTTAAGTTACTTGTATAAAAGCCTTTAGAGATTTGATTACTTTCAAGAGAAAGATGTGGTTTCCTTAAAATTACTTCCCTTAACCTTCACTCTCCCAGGGGCTTTCTGGATTTTAGATAAGAATGTCAGCTATGCTAATGTGAAAGCTGTTTATGAAAGGATCAGATTAAAGGTCTGAAATACAAATAACTATTGAAAAGTTAGTTGTTGGACATTTACCCTGCTTATCTGCTTCAACTTTGAGTTGGGAAAACATCATTGGTAAGAGAAAGTCGACTCTTGTCTATTTAATTTAGAGTTCTTGTTGAGTTTGATTACTTGTTTCCAATCTTATTTAGTTGATATTATAAAGATACAGTCCAAGGAAAAAGATTATGTGTGGAAAGTAGAACATGCAAATCAGACAGCCTAATGGAAAGCTATATGAAGAGACCATTCACAAGTCCCAAATTTCTGTTCACTAGCAATTTGAAAAGAAAATCATGAAATAATAGAACCAAAGACGTTTCCAGGAAATCAGCAACAAGTTGCTCATTTCTTGAATCTCCTCCACCAAGCCAAGAATTTGGAGCAAATACTGTGACTCACCAGACAGTGACTCAGGAGTGAACTTCTGAATAGAAATTTAATATAATTTGGAACACTAAAGAATAAAAAAAGTTCTACCCTAACTTATCTGATAATATATAATTTAAATAAAAATGGTCCACCGTATTATTAGTGAATCACAGAGTGAGAGACTTGCCAATGTCTCAGATTCCTTCTACCTCTTTCAATTTATAGCTGAAGAAAGTGTCTTATGAAAGGTGCTCAGTAAGTCAGGTTTCCTGCCCTTTTGACAGTATCAGAGTACCCCCATGGAAGTGAACCCAAGGGAAGGTGATAGAAGACTTCCACTCAGGATTTTACGACAGCTTCTCCTATTTTAAAAATAAGATTTTTTTTTTCCCCTAAGAAATGTTCCCTTACTAATGAACAGAGGTTACCACAGCGTTGTGGAAATGAATCACCTAAATGTAAGCAGTAACTTGCTCAAAATGATATTATTAAACTGGCTGTACAGTAGCTTTATGGCAGTTCTAAACTCTGAACTCTTTAAGCATAAAGACCACTAATGTCTTGTTTACTTATTCTCAGTGCTAGGGATATCCGACAAATTTTGTTAAATGAATGACTAAATCTTCACAAATATAAAATACATAGACCCTGTCCAAGGTGAGTAACCACATCTGTCTGTTAACTTTAATTGGTTAAAAACTAGTGACCACATGCTCTTATTATTCCCATCATGCTTACATGCTTCCATATTTTCATATCTTCGTATCATCATAATAGCTTGGTAAATTATCCCCCTCCCCACTTGGTCCAAGAAAACTACTCTTTTAAGAATATTTATAAATTTTTAGTTGTTCATGTTCTAGGTAGCACTTACAGAGAATATGTTTTTTCAACATAATTCAACTATTTTATTTTTCATTTATTCTCTTCATTAGAAAAATGTTTAACACACCCTCCCCCGCCCCCATGTACACATACACACAAACACACACACAAAGAGGCACACACAAATTTAGATGAAATATGTCCCTTATCTGGGGAAATTTTTAACATTAGGCCTACCCTGCATTCAGGGAAACAGAAACCATGAGTATGAACATTTGCATACATATTGACCTAAGGCTTTCTAATCAATGCGAAGTCCCTTAGGATACCTCCAGTGATTCAGAGAAGGTTGAGGAGATCTAATACTGGCTAAAGAGAGAGAGTGATGGAAAAAGCAGAAACTGAGCAGAAATAGAAAGGATTGAAAATCCCACATTGGGGGGTCTCTGAGGAATGGCCAATATTCATACTCAGACAACTCTTGCCTTTGGAGTTTTATGGAATGGTGAAGCATGAGTAAATAGGATTAGGGTACGTTACCAGCACATAGTAAAGCTAATGACTGCAGGGATGGAACAGGGCAAGGCTTGGAACATAAGTACTAAGCCACCTTTACTTAAAGAATATAAAATATTATGTGCAAACATAACACTAATTACAATTTAAATAATTTTCAGTCTTTCATTCTGTACCGGAGAAAAGTAAAATATAATATAAAGTAGAAAGTTTTCAATTGCTAAGACGTTTATAAGGTCTTTCAGGGTTAGAATTATAGAAGAATATAAGCGTAGAATATTTAAAAATATAGAACCTCCTTTAATTCATCATGTAAACATATATGAGGCATTCCAATTAAGATATTGATTTCAGAGATACAAAATTATTTTCCATATTTGCAAAAAACCATTGTGTGTTTGGTTTATCTTATTAATCATGGTTGTGCGCCCAATTCTATGTTTTAAAAAAAAAGCTTTCTAGTTGTAGATGTTAGAGACATTTATTTTCCGTACAGAGGTCAGACTTATTGTTTTATTGGAACAATCTTTAGTTTCATTTGATTCTCCCATCATTATTGTCACAAAATCACCATGAAGTCCTCATAATGTACTTCCACACATTCCAACAAGAATTAGCCCCAGTCAAGAGGTTTCTTTTCTTTGGGGATTTAATCATTGTGTAGTTGAGAAAAATGCATGTCCTTGTATATGTCATTCTACGAGACTCTAAATTATGATTACCCCCCACCCAAGTTAGATTGCTTTTCTCAGTCTTTAAATTAACATCTTAAAAAAGTTATTTTATACTCAGGCAAAGATTAAATATGTACTTTATATCTCATAAATCTCTTTTTAAAGTTATTTTTGTTTATCTTTTAAGAGCTGCTTTAGATTCACAGTAAAATTAAGAAAAAAATATAGTGAATTCCCACACACTCCTTTCCCTCATGCATGCATAAGTCTCCCATTATCAATATGCCCCACAAGAGTGGTACGCTTGTTACAACTGATGAACCTCCACGAATACATCATAATCCCCCAAAGTCTGTAGCTTACCTTAACTTTTGATGATGAACATTCTATGAGTTTGAACAAATGTATAGTAACATGTATCCACCATTATAGTATCATACAGAATAGTTTCACTGACCTAAAAATCCTCTGTGCTCTGCCTGTTCATCCCTTTCCCCTATCAACCCCCACGTCTAGCAACTACTGATCTTTTTACTGTCTCCATAGTTTTGCCTTTTCCAGAATGTCATATAGTTGGAATCCTACAGCATGTAGCCTTTCCAGATTGGCTTCTTTCACTTATTAATATGCATTTAAATTTCCTCCATGTCTTTCCATGGTTTGACAGCTCATTTTTATTTAGCACTGAATAATAGTCCATTCACAGTTTATTTATTCATTCACCTACTTTAGGATATGTTGGTCACTTCCAAGTTTTGGCAATTAATGAATAAAGTTGCTATAAACAACTGTGTGCAGATTCTGTTTTCTTTGTTTTTTTGTTTTGTTTTGTTTTTTTAACAGAAATATTTGTACTCATCCTTAAGAAGATAACAAATTAATAAATGTTAATAATGAATTCAATCAATTTTTAAGTATAAAGGGTAAAATATGAGATTCTTTCCACCCTCCATCTGTCCCTGGTCCTTAGTTCCACAGCGCTAAAGTTAATGACTCTTATCATCTGCATTATATATGAGCCAAACATAAGTAAAGATATTTTTAGAGTGGCAGGGCAGTTCAAGAACAAATGAGAAAAAGATACTGAGATCTTAAGAATTTCTTTCAATGCGGAAAATAAATTTTCCGCATTTTCCACATTTAATTTTCTCCATTAAAGAACAATATATAAGACGTCCAGGTATATTGTGTAGATATATCTACTTTGTCTAGTTGTATTCTGGTTTACACAGATATATCCTAGAAAATCTGTGAGTTTTCTAGATATATTGTCTGGACATATGTAGTTTGCCTATTCTATTTTTTCTAGGTATGTTCTAAAAGAATTCTTAATGAGAAAATAAGATCAGAAAACTTTCATAAATAGATTTTTCTTAACAAAAACTAACTGGGGTCAGCTTTATTTTTTAAATAACTAATTTACACGTTTGAAATAGCTAGACACTAACATATTATTTTTAAAAAATAGTCTCATTCCTCCTACCTTTTAAAATAACAACATGTTTTATAACCCAAGATAATGTTTTTAGGAAACCAAGGGCCATTGGCAAAATATATATGTATTTAAATACTGTAATCACCTTCTATAATTTAGTAATATTGAGGACTAAAGCTGATTTTTAAAGTTAGGTTTAAAAACATTTACTTTGAGTAATGTTTTAAAAGAATAAGAGGTGAAAAGAACTGTATGTTTTTGATAGTCAAACACTGAGGAGATTCACAATTTTCCTTTTCTCTTGGAATCTATTTATTTTACTTTAACTGAAACATTCCCTCCCTGACTTATCAGTTCATGGGTTCTTAACTGTAACAACTTTCTAGGCCTGAAGAGAATTCTTAGTTCTTATTCTACAGTTCACCTCATCATTTGCTAACCATATTTCAACAAGCTACTGTGTTTACTCTTCATCTCCTGCTTCAAAATTTTCTGTGGTTTCCCTTCTTTCCTTGTAGAAGTTTTACAAATAAATCTTCACGGTATTAGAGCATAATGTCTTCTTTTGAAGCCTCAGAAAAATAGTTATATACAGTAATGGACTGGCTTTCTTACTACATTTGGGAAGAAAATATCAAATAAAAGGAACATTTTAGCCACAGAAAAGTAAATTTAGCTTAAGAAAAAATAAAGTGGAGAGTCTATTTAATTTCAGAAGAAAAACATGTCAAAAATAAAAGTCTAACAAGAAAACATTAATTATGCTTGTTTCATAATGACTCCAAGTGTATTATTAAACATATATAGTAGTCCAAATAAAGTGCTTTAAGCCTTTATTTTTCAGAAATGCAAAAAAAAAGATTACCCAAAAGTAATAAGATGTCTACAGTGATCTCCAGAACCCCGGCTGTGCTCACCCCTTGACCCCACACCGCGCTCCACTCTCAACCACAGGCATTCTCTCTGCACTTCAGATAAGCCAGCTACTCTCAGGACCTTTGGGCACTGCTGTCCCTTTCTCCTGTGACTTTCTTTCCTCAGGTATCTGCACTGGTGACATCTACTCACCATTCAGGATTTAGATCAAATTTCATTTCCTGACTACATTCTCTAATTAGCTTCATTAACACTGATTTGCTCTCTATCATCTTACTCTGTTTTACTGTTTTAATAGTAACACATCTCCCTAAAATTTTCATGCTCATTTAATTGTCTTTTGCCTGTATTTTCCCTAGATTTAACCTTTATGTCAGTGGGACCTTTTTGTCTTGTTCCCTTTCTGTAGTGCAATTCCAGAAGACCGAATGTCACATAAGTTATTGAATAAATATTTTAATAATTATTTAATTCCATTAATGCTTATGGCATCTTAACATCAACTCTCCTTGACTGGGCATAGAGGATTGGGCATTTTACAAATGGAAAGACTTATCTTCCTGGAGTACATTTATCTTTTCAGTGTTAGCATCACCAGTAAATAAGTACCTAATTTGAACAGACTGCTTAGATTGCATTTCCTACTATGGGAACCCAATGCCTTCTAATGAATGTCTTTTCAATATTATTGTCAATTTATTTCACAGAGTAGAACTAAATTAATTTATTAATTCAACAAATATTTATCTAACACCTATTACATGCCTAGGAAGCTCTAGAGATCGGAATATATCATTGAACAGGATAACAGCAATAAAATTTTCTTCTTCTCATGGACCTGACATTTTAGAAGGAAGAGATAAATAATTAAATTAAAAATAATAAATTTATAAATGTCAGAGAAAGAAAAACAAAAAAGAAAAAAAAGAAAAAAGAAAGGTGATATGTAGAATCAGATGAGTGTGATAAATAGTTACAGGGTCAGGGCAGGTTGAAATTTTAAAGAGGATATTCAAAGCAGGGCTTATAAAGGTGAGAGAGATATGTAGAGAAATGTGGGAGTTATTCCAGGCAGACAGAATTGTCATCATAAAGGTCTTAAAATAGGGAAAAGGCCTGGACCTGTGGAGGAACAGTAAGAAGGTTAGTATGACTAGAGTTGTATCAGTGAGGTGAAGAGATGAGTAGGAGGCAAGGGCTGTGTGTGAGTGTGTGTGTGTGTGTGTGTGTGTGTGTGTGTGTGTGTGAGAGAGAGAGAGAGAGAGAGAGAGAGAGATTGGGTAATAAAAGATGTTGTTGGCTATTGTAAGAACTATAGATTTTACTGTGAGTAAAATGTGATGCCTTTGCACTGTGCAAAGTAGCAATGCTATTTATGATTTTAAAAGATCTGGCTGTTGTGTTAAGAATATACTGTGGCGATCAAGGCTGAAATGTCATTGGCAAATCTCACTAACAATTCCCAGGAAATAAAAATAGAATCTGGGTAATAAAGTCCAACCTTTTTTTCCCTTTGTGCTAAGTATAGTTTCACTTGCTCATAGGGTCCCAAGTGCAGAGGTCTTGCATCGGGCTGGCACTGCAGACCAGAGCTCCTATTCAGAAACAACTGCACCTGACACTTCAGCTTGATGGACCATGCACAGGGGTGCACAAGACACCTCAATTCAAGGTGGCGACAGTGTACCATGTGCAGAAATGCTGCACCTGGTACTGTGACCTGGAGCACCATGAGCAGCACAGCTGCAACCGACCTGTGAGAACTCTGTTCCCCTCCCTGCTGACAAGAACCCTATAAAGCAGCCCCACTCACAGCCTCTCAGGGAGAGTGTAAACTCTAGAGGACCAGTTTGTGCCTCTCCATTCTTTGATCAAAGAACAAAGCTTTCTTTTGCTTCTGAACCAAACTTGGTCTCGTTCTATTGGCTCAAACAACACTGGGCAGAAGGACTCTTGGGGATCAACTCAGGAGGGTAGGTAACAAAATTTTGGTGACCCAGATGGGCCTTTTCTTCTGCACCTATCCACTAGGCTCTGTGCTCACCCAAGCTCCAGGGGGAGGACAGCGGGGACTTTGGGAGGTTCATATGAGAATGACTGATCTTCGAGTATACTCTGATGGGGTAGAAAGGCAGCAGCCTTTGGCAGCTTTGGCAGCTCTGCCCAGAAACTTGACCCCAGGTGTGGTATGCATACAGTGTAGCCCCCAGAGTAATCTGAACTAAGCCCCCTTGAGGGGATCACACTGTGGCATCCTTGGGGATCAGAGACTGAAACTCACACGTTTGCTCACTGCCTCTGGCTGGCCTTCCCGTGATACTGGATGCCCCAGGGACATCTGTCTCACCAGTAGTGCTGTCCTCTTGACCCCTGTACAATGCAATGGTGGCTGCATCAGGGCTTTTTGCCCTCCTCAACAACATCCAGAGGTCAACATAGCATTCTCCATAGTCACTTTTGGTTTGGTAAAGGAAAGTGGCCAGCCACGTAAGACAAGTGGCGAAACTGGGAGAAGGTCCAGGTAATAAGGATTGCCTGACAAAATGGAATGAGGACACTTGATCCAATTTCGGGGAAAGGCACCGGGGATGCCTGAGTGCAAAAGCATCCCAAGGTTGGTATGTGGCTATTGCCCTCCGATGTCAACCAGTCAGCATGGGAAGCTGGACTGGCCACCTACAGAGGCTCTGGACTGTGGTGAGTGACCCCCGGCCACCACCAAGGGACAGCAAGCCAAGGAAACTAGATCCAATCAATGTACCACACATAAACAAGAGGGACACTGGAAGAGAGAATGCCCTAGCCACACCCGAACGGGAATGGAAATGGTAGATCCTGGCCACTACGCTCAAAGGCAGATGGTCCAAACAGACAAAAAAACAATGGGACTAGTAAGCTCCATTTGACCCTCAGCTGGCACTCCAACTGACCCTTGAGAAGTCCCGGATGACACTGGACATAGGGGGAAAGCCTGCTGAATCTCTGGTAGAGACCAAAGCCACTTACTCAGTTCTGAACACCAGATCAGGCAAACTTGGTCACAAGAGTTGTAAAACTATGGGGGTATCAGGGAAGGCCCAAGAACAGGCATTCATAGAACCATTAGGCCTAACTGACCAGGGCCTTATTAGACCATGTCAATCAGCCTATAATAACCTCATTTTCCCTGTAAAGAAACCCAGTGGGGAATACCGAAACATGCAACAAAAACAATACTGCTGGACAGTCCTGTCCCAAGGGTTTAAAAATTCCATTCCCCCCATATTTGGAGAAACTGTAGCTAAAGACCTAACCCTCCTCCACTATGTAGACAACATTCTGATAACCAGCCCTACTAAGGAGTCCTCTGTAAAATACTGTAACCACCCTTAACCACTTAGCTGATAAAGGATATAAGGTGTCCAAGAAAAAGGCTAGGGTGACCTGTCTAGGCTTCATTCTCACACTCACACAAGTCAGAGAAGCCTACCCCAGGAAAGGAAAGAAGCCAGTTGCAGCCTTGCCTTCCTAAAACTAGAAGACAGCTTAGGGGTTTCCTGGGGATGGCTGGCTTTTGCTGCATCTGCATATCTAAGTATGATCTAATAGCTAGGCCTCTATAAAAAAGTTGAAAGGAAAGGATGACGACCCTTTTGAATGAAATTCGGAATGCAAAGGGGTCTTTCAAGCACTAGAAAAGCAATTTCTTCAGGCCCCTGCCCTGGTCCTCCCAGATTTAGCTAAACCCTTTGACCTTTACATTCATGAGAGAAAGGAAATCAGCACTATTAGCTCAAAAACTGGGACCCCTTACTCAGTGGTTCCTTCCTTCTCTAAACAATTAGATCAAACTGCTAAGGGATGGGCTCCTTGCCTATAGGCAGTAGCAGCTACAACCACCCTGCTAAAGGAAGATGAAAAGTTAATGTTTGGTCAGCCAGTCACTATATGGACTCCACAACAGGTTCAGGTTTAGTAAATTCTAAACGAATGGTTATCCCCCAGAAGGTCTATTCAAGTTCAGGCTATGCTTTTAGACAACCCAGTGGCTACCATAAAAACCTGTCACACACTAAATCCTGCTACCCTACTACCCAGAGAAAAAGGGGCCCTGAAGCATGACTGTATAGAAACCATAGACACGATCTATTCTAGATGTCCTGACCTGACCTAGGAAGTGAGCCTTTCCCAAACGCTGAAGAGGAATGGTTCACAGATGGGAGCAGTTTTATGAGAGAGGTAAAAAGCCTGGCGGGATACACAGTCAGAGAAGACATAAGTCATAGAAACAAGAACCCGATTCTCAGGGACTTCTGCACAAAAGGTGGAGTGGATAGCCATCACCTGAGACTGAGAGCTTGGGACAGGGAAGATCTTAAATGCTTACACAGATTCCCGGTATGCATATGACATCCTACACGCACATGGGTTTATTTGGAAGGAAAGAGGTATGCTTACTGTGGAAAATTAACGTGTGAAACATGGCTTAAAGCATATTGAAGCACTTAGAAGCAGTACCACTTCCAAAAAAGGGGGCAGTGATTCATTGTAGGGCTCACCAAAAAGGAGACGCAGAGGTGACAAGGGGAAACAACAAGACAGACACAACTGCTAAAGGGCGGCCCTAGAGCCGGTAGCTTGGCAACTACCCCGCCTCACACCTCAAAGGCCAGATCCATCCAATTATTCTCCAATCTGCACAAAGGGAGAATTAAATAAAGCCCCAAAATGGGGCTTCAGTAGAGTTCTAGGAGGCCATGGGTGGCTAGTTAGTGAACATGGGCAATACTTCTTTCCTCAAACTGCACAAGCCATCAGGGAGCTCATCAAGGAACTCACTGCAGGAGGGAAGCGCTATATAATTGGTTAATTGAGGTCATGATAGCTCCTGTCATGAAAACTATAATCAATCAGATAGTTGACACATGCCCCATCTGCACAATGAACAACGCCAGCACAGCCCCCAGAGGCCCCCAGATAAGATCTATCGGACCAGAGGGACATATTTTGGAGATGACTGGCAGATGGATTTCACTGTCATGAAAAGGGTACTGGGCAATTTCAGGTATCTCTTGGTGCTAGTAGACACATTTTCTGGGTGGACAGAAGCATTCCCTGCTAGAACTGAAACGGCAGCTGAAGTGGCTAAGGCACTACTAAAAGAAATAATCCCCAGGTTTGGACTCCCAGGATCCCTACAAAGCGATAATGGTCCAGCATTTGTTTCTCAAGTGAAGAAGGGGATAACGGGTGCCCTGGGCAGAAAATGGACCTTGCATTCAGGCTGGAGACGCCAATCGTTGGGGAAAGTAGAGCAATCCAATCAGACTTGAAACGGGCCTTAGCCAAGCTATGTTAGGAAACTCAAGAAAACTGGATTAAGTTGTTTCTGATTGCCCTGCCCCACAAGCAGTTAGTCCCAAAGGATAAGTTAAAGTTAAGTACATTTAAACTCCTGTTACAGTAGAACCATTCCCCAAGTCTGAGAGAAGGGACACCTTAACCCCCTTGAAACGGAACAACTCAAGTGTGCCCTCCACGTAGGAGTGACCATGAAAGTTCTCACAGCATATGGTGACCGGGTGCTGCCCACGCCCGTCAGTCTGGGCCTCCACTCCTTCCAGGAGATGGGGTGCCCCTAAAACCCTGGAAAACAGGCAGCCCACAAAGTCAGCTCCCTCCTAAGTGGAACAGATCCTACTTAGTGATCCTAACCACCCATTCTCCTCTGAAGTTGTAGGGGAGTTCACACTGGAATGAAGAGGGCCCTGAGCCCCAACCTCCAGAGAGACAACTTGGGGCAATGGATCCCCTTGACTACTCATGTGAACCTCTCTCTGACTTGAAGCTTCTCGTGCAAAAAACAACCAAAGTGTAACCAGGGATATTCAGGCCATGGCAGTGACCTCAACATCAGGGCACAGGCAAAAAACCTAGATGTCTTCATTTTCAGAAAAAAATTGACATGTGACCATTACTCTAATATTCTTGCTAATACTTGGACGTTTTGTCTCCAAAAGGTTAGACAAATGATGGTCGCTCGGAGATACAAACAGGTAGGGCTGAGGCCTGGTAACCATCAAACACATCTAAAGGCGGCTGGAAAAAATTCTGCTCCTCTACCTGGGGTTATGATGACGTCCACACTCAGCAAGAAGTAGTTACAGAAGACAAAACTGTGTCCCCCTGCAGCCCTCAAGAAGGAGGAGCAGGACAAAAGGCACAGGAGGGACTTGTCACCAGCAAAGCCCATTAACAATTCCTGGGAAACAAAAGTAGAATCTCGGTAATAAAGTCTAACCTTTTTTCCTTTGTGCTTAGTCTAGTTTGACTTGCTCACAGAGTGCCCCATGTAGAGACCCTGAACCTGGCACTTCAGACCAGAGTTCCTGGTACTAAATGTCTGTGCCAACGACACTTCAGCTCTTCAGGCCGGGTGAAGAAGTGCTGCGTACGACACTCAATTCAAGATGGTGACGGCAGGCCGTGTGCAGAGACACTGTGCCCGGCGCTGCCATCTGCAGCCTGAACAGATAGCAGAGCTGTGCCGGCCCCAGCCATGAGAGAACTCCGGCCCCTCCCCACTGATGAGATCCCTTTAAAGCAGCCCTGCCCCCAGGCTCTCTGGACTGCATGTACTCTAGAGCACGAGTTCTCACCTCTCCATTCTTTGATCAAAGAATATAGCTTTCCTTTGCTTCTGAACCGAACTGGGTTTTGTTCTATTGGCTTGAAAGACACAGGGCAGAAGGTCCCTTAATGGGGACCGACTCAGGAGGGTCAGTAATGGAAACAGGGAAACCAATTAGGAGCATGTTACAGTAATCCTGGAGAAAGATGGTTATGGCTCAGATCACAGTGGTTGTGGTTAACCCTAACATACTTAATATAAGCAAGGTACTACCTAAGGCAGTTTGTTCGTGAGAAGTGCCAAGAATTGTTAACAAATTTGGTCTGTGTTTGTGGATGTATGTAGTAGAAGATGGATGTGGTGGTGTTGACTGATTAACAGCATACCCATGAAGGAAATTTTGGAGTAGCAATATGTTGAAAGTAAAAAAAAAAAAAAAAGAGAGAGAAAGAGAGTGAGAGCAAGCACAAGCAAGAGAGAAAGTTATATACCCCCTTTTTGGGCAGTTCTACTCATCTTCCCACTACCAGATAAATTTTCCTCAAGTACAACTCTGGTTATGTCTACTTTCTCCTCAAGAAAAATGTATGGCCCTTTATCACCCATAGGACAAAGGTCAACCTTATTAAACTAGAACCCACAGTTTTGGATTAAACAATCTTTCTATTTTATTTCCTCTACTCTTTTCCTCATATCTCAGGATTCTGTGAAAAGCAGTTATCTCTTTCCTTTTACAAATCTCAATATTTTGTATTTCAGTATATTTTTGTCTAAATAGAAAGCTCCTTTCTTGTGACTTTTCACTTTAGTGTTTATCCTCCTTTCAGGCCCATCCTATGTGACACCTCCTTCTTGAAGCCCTCTCTGACTACCCTCATGCCTTTGACCTACCACTCTATTTGAAGTAAAATTGTTTTATGGCTCCTTATTATTTTTCAGATTGTATTATCAATGTTCAATCAAAATGCCTACTTTAATTATATGTAGGAATTTTCAACAAGCAAAAGGAAGCAATGTATATTTTAACCAGAAGAAATCTTATAAACTTAAACATAAGATAAAAATGAAATTCTATGAAATTAAACTAAGATGAAACATGTTACGTGTTTAAGATCACACAACTAGTATGTGATGAAATGGGGATTTTATCATTATACTACCACCTCACTATACTATATTATAACATTCCTTGGTGATCTGAAAACAGTTCTTTAGGATTCAAATTTTCTTTGTGTATAGGAGCAGGGGATGAGGCTGTGGATGCAGGGACGAAACCGTCAAGTAATTTAAATGCCACAAATTGTTTAGATTTTATCCTGAAGTAGGATAGGGAGAAATGGAAGGATAACATAAAAGCTCTTCCTGTGTCTGTCTGGGTTGTGCCCTCCTGCATAAGGGCCTCATAACTCCATGGATGTCATTTTGTCAGACATGTTCACAGCCTAAACATGTTCTATCTGTGTCAGAGCTTAAGAGTAAGCAGGAATAGTACTAGCCCTCACAACTAACTCAGTGAGGGAGAACCCTGCACTATATAATTGTATGCTGTACATGTGGCCAGGCACAGACTCAGGAAAGCATGGACACATAGACTCATTGGCACAGTCAAGTGATCTCAGCTGTTCCCTGTCTGGACCATGCTTTGAAAAATCCCTAAAGTCATTTTTATGTCTTCCTGTTGTAAACATGATGTTACATGGGGTGGGAGTAGGATGTGGAGTGTGCTTGCTGCTGAATGTATGTGCGATACCACAGGGGAGAGGCATTGTGAGTGGGCTGCACCAATTTACATTCCCACCAACAGTGTAGGAGGGCTCCCTTTTCTCCACACCCTCTTCAGCATTTACTGTTTGTAGACTTTTTGATGATGGATATTCTGATTGGTGTTAGGTGATATCTTATTGTAGTTTTGATTTACATTTCTCTAATAATTAGCGATGTTGAGCATCTTTTCATGTGCCTCTTGGTCATCTGTACGTCTTCATATATAATGTTATTTAAGTTAGAGGAAGGAGGTTGGTGGAAGAAAGTCTAGGTAGATTTCTCAGAATACAAAGTGCTTGAAAGGTCAGCTTTTTATAGAACTGGTCATATTGAGACTGCATTCCAAACTGAGGAAAAGTATGACAAAAGCAGTGTTACGAATTCTGAAATGAGATATGGATCAAAAGAACATATTCTTGTTGTTGTCGAAGTTGCCAATCTGGTTGGCATTACTTGAACATAAATTGTTACAGGTAGTTTAGGCCCATAATAAAGAGCTTTGTATTTCATGAAAAGAGATTGTATTTTATCCTGTCAGCACAGGGAAAACAGTGAAAGTTTTAGCAAGGGAATGACAAGTTGATGCAGTGTTTAGTAATCTGCCAACAATGAGGGAGATGATGTGGAAAGGAGAGCTGCTAAGACCAGGAAAGCTATAACAATGACACAGGAATTTATCGATTATAGATGTAATACCAATATGGTTAAAGAGAAATGAACAGTGCAATGCAAGACATTGGGAAGAAAGAAACAATGAGACTGCTGACTTCCTAGATGAGTTGAAAGTACACAGGGAGTAGATTCTAAGTGAGAGAAAGGAGTCTAAAAAAGCTAGAAAATCTGGAGAACTGAACATTACAGGAAGAGTAAAGAAAAACAAGAGAGACTATTTGAAGCAAAGGATAATTCTGAAAAACTTAATTTTACATGATGGAAAGACATCTGAGGAGATATATATAGCTCAAACTTCTCATCTCAATAATCCCTCACCTCATTCTTAGAAAATAACCATACTTCTTTATTTACAGACTTAAAAAATCAACAAAAGGAAGCTTCTTAATAGCTTGGAACCAATCTTACAAACTGATATGCAAGTGTAACTCTCCTTTTCTCCTTGTCTGGAGAAGCCTTCCCACCTTATCTAAGGCCTAGGTGCTGGGTTCTATTTCCCCAGAGATTTTACTCCATAGATTTTCTTTTCTTTCTGGGATTTTCAATCTCTCCCTTTCCTTGGGCTACCTCCCATTTGTATTTCAACTGAAACAAACTTTTTCCATGTTAGGATGAGAAGCATAAAACAAATCCAAATACCTAATCTTGACCTACCAGCCCCTCATGAAACTCCTCCCCTTTCAGCTACGGGTCTATTGGATTCTTTTATTTAAAGTCTAAACACTTACTGTCCAAGGTGGACACATTTCACTCACCAACAGCCCAGTGCCATCTATATTGCCCTCTCATAACTCCACTGAAACTGCTCTCCACAAAATGTCACATTATTGCCTTTCTCCCAATTCAGTAGAAGATTTTTAGATCATATCTTATTTGATATCTTAGTAAGATTTGATACTATTGACCTGATTTTCTTTTGTGAAGGGCTTTCTTTTCACTCTTGTGAAATCACAATTCCCTGCATCCTATCATATGTTATTGGCCCCTTTGTCTCTTTTTACATCTGTGCCTTTAAGGTTTGTGATGTTCAGGGCACAGTCCTTTGCACCCATCTCTTCTAACTCTGTCTCCTCTCCCCTCATTATCTTGTCCACTTCTTTGGCTTTAGTTACCATCTGTATGTTGAGGAATCCAATAGTATTTTCTCTATCTTATTTCCTTCATCTAAGTTCCAGAGTCACATATACCCAGTGATTTCATGGAAACAAGTTCTGGATTGTCTTATAGGCATCACATTCCATTTAGTTGTCCAAGCCAAAAACGTTTAACCCCTACCACACTATACCAATTAATCATCAAGTCTTGCTTTAAGAATATTACATATCCAGGTAACTTGGAATCTAAATAAATTTTTTTGAAGCTTCAAAGTGTAATTTAAAAATTTCTAGCATTTTTTGGATACAGCAATTAAACTTTGGAAGAAATCAATTTGTTTTGGAAAAATCCCTACAATTATTCTTATATTTATAAATACAAAGCAATTTCTCATCCATTGTTCTTAGAAAAAACTGTGAATTTTTGATTGATCTCATACTTAAGTAGTGACTATGACTTAAAACTTACTGAAATAGTGGTTACAGTCAAACATCGGGGTGCTTGTTTAGCAGAACTGCTTCCTCGCCAAGTGAAAGAAATATTTATTGTTTTGGGCTTATGGGATTTTCCATAAACCTTTATTTATGGAAATAAATAAATAATATTATAAATATTATTCTAAATATATATGTTGATGGTATTATCTCTGCAGAGTATTATTTATGGAAGAAGTGAGGGGTGGGTGGCTGTGTATGTGTGTTTGTATGCATGTGCGGTTGGGGTGAATGCACATGTAAGTGCCTATGAGTGTGTGTATTGTAGTTAAGAGTTACCTAGAGGAGATAGGAAGCAGAGACGTAAAGACAGCAGGAAAGAGGTGGAGAAACATCTTCACCCCATGTAGCTGGTATGACCTTGAACGAAAGAGCCATATCCCCTTTCTAGATGGAAACATTTCATGTCTCTTTATTCTACGTGGAGTACAGCTAAAGTTCTTTGCTTAAGAGGTCCCACATCCTTGAGATTTTACCAATAAATATTTCCTCTTGGTTTAGATAGACTGAGTGGTTTAGATAAGAAACATTTATTTCTCACAGTTTTGAAGCCTGGAAGTCTGATATCATGTTCTTGGTGAGGGCCCACCTTCTGATTCACAGGCAACTACCTTCTCCCTGTATCCTAAATGGCAGAGAGAAAAAGTTCTGGTCTCTTCATCTTCTTGTAAGGGCACAAATCCCTTCATGGGGGCTCTACCCTCATGACCTGAACTAATCCTAATCATCTCTCAAAGGCCCTACCTCCAAATACCAACACACTGGGGTTTAGCATATGAAATTTGGGATGACACAAACATTTAGTCCATAGCATCTACTATTTTTAATGGCTACACTATAGTCAGGGAAAAAAAGAAACTTTTTTACCTAGGACATCTTTTTCTTAAGCATTTTTATCACTGATGAAATTATATTGAAATTACCACTCTATTTTCCAGGAAATGCAATCACTGCACTTTGCAGTTATAGACAGAAGATCTCAGTTCCAATACAGGTTCTGTCACGAAGTAGATATGAGCCACTAAATAAGTCATTTAGTTTTTTGATGCTTTAGTTTCCTCTTCTAAAAATAAGGATATTTAGCTGGATGACTTCTAAGAAGTTCTTCATTTATAAGGTTCTGGTTATACGATTCAAAAATGTAGCCTGTACCATGCAATGGTCGGTAAAATATTTTATCAGTGCAGTTACTTCACTTTAAAGTTCCATAAAAACAAATTCAGCAACAAGTATTTAAAAAAAAAACATTTTAAGACAACAATATTTTTAGAGGATTTTTTTTTAAAGGATCTTAAAGAGTAAAGTTTTTTTTTTTTACTTGCACTAATTGCTCTGCAAAATACTAGAAACTCTCCTCACGCCAAGAAGCTAGGAGTCCTGCAGGCTATAATATTAGCCCAATCTATACTGTGAAATAATCCCATAAGCACAGTGATGGTAGGGGGTTTGTATGCCTCTTTGTGATGTGGCTCTGGAAATCTTATAGGATTCTAAGAATGAGAAATAATTGGCTTTTAATGCCAGTGCAGTCTTTGGCAGGAATGTCAAGGAGAGGAAACAGCACACAGCAATTTGGTAAAGATGAATATCCTCTCAGACAGGGGCGTATGATCACTTGATTTTTTTCCCCCCCGAGACGACTTCCAGCCAAAGCAAAAAACCTCCTCTGAATATTACTGAATGTTGGTAAGTCAACAATTCAGACTCGTACCCGAAATATATGAAATCTAAGTTAATAATATATTTTTCTACTGCATGTATTCTCATACATGCATCAAATAAAAAAGTTTCCTGTTTGAAAGGCTGTATGTTGTAGGTTTACAGTCTAAAAACTTAACAATAAGCAAATGAACTTTCTTCTCATAAGCCACCCTTTTCCCTCAAGATATCCCAGTCATGCTTTCAAAACACATTTTATAAACATTTCACAATCAAAACTGACTAAGATATTAAAATGCCTTAGTTGCTTTGCTCAAGGCTTTCACATGAATAAGTAGACAACACAAAAATCAAGCGAAAGCTGAGATGTTAGCATTAATATAAACTGTCCACGTTGTCAGTAAAAGTCTAATTTGCTCTGTGGGTTGGTGGAGTTTAGCAGTTCATAAAAGGCAAGGAACATTTTTAAAAAATACAAACTCCATGTTTACGTATGCAATTTTTTTTTTTAAATTAGGAAATCCTTGATGATATGCAAGGAATACAAGGGAAAAGAGCATTTAACATAAGTACGCAGGGCTGGGACTAGGGTGAAGGTAGTAAGGTACTCACCTTGGGTGCAAAATTTAAGAGAATACCAAAACCTTCAGTAATCAAGATAAATAATATCTAATGTGATATTTTTAAAATAACAATGCCAAAATTCCATGATAAAATCTAAAAAATTAAATAAAAACAGGGTATTACAGATTTTTTTTCCTTTTCCTCAGTCTCCAGTACGGTTTGGCTTTTTTTTTTTTTATTTTGCGGTACGCGGGCTTCTCACTGTTGTGGCCTCTCCCGTTGCGAAGCACAGGCTCCAGGCGCGAAGGCTCAGCGGCCATAGCTCACGGGCCCAGTCGCTCTGCGGCATGTGGGATATTCCCAGACCGGGGCACGAACCCATGTCCCCTGCATCGACAGGCGGACTCTCAACCACTGCGCCACCAGGGAAGCCGGTTTGGCTTTTTATACTTCGAAACTTAGAAAAAATACAGAATTTAAGATAAAAGAGTGTAGCTTCAATGTAACATTCTAATATTGATCTATTTTTGGCACTAAACACATTTTGCAGATGTAGATTAGAGTCTACCTCACTTACATTCTAAACATATTAGTTGTGTCTCTCCAAGTGTACACTAAGATCTTCAAATCAGGAATCATGTCTTCTACTTCTCTTATTTCCCAGGTTGCCTCATAGTGATATATGTGTAACGATTGCTTGATTAATCCTTATTAATAAACTGCGTGGATTAAATGAATGCTGATAACATACATGGCTTTCCTCATTAATCCTCAAGCTCTCTTTTCATCAAGTAGCATACCAAAATAAATACAGAACAAAAGAGATGTACTTTGAGGGACAAGAATTTATTTTTTTGATATGTGTTTTGAATGTATTCAAATGTATATGTTTCATCTTTTTTCAAAAGAATTTGAGTTGGCTGTCAAATTATATGAAAGTACTGTACTTCTTTGGAGATAACAAGGAAGAGGATTCTATATTTCCAATTTATCAATGTAACCACGTAGATTATTTTTTGGAAAATTAGTTTAATGTGAAATATAGGATAAGGAGATAGCGATAACAGAAAAATAAAATCATGGAGTGTTTTGGGCTTCCCTGGTGGCACAGTGGTTGAGGGTTCGCCTGTCAATGCAGGGGACACAGGTTCATGCCCCGGTCCGGGAAGATCCCACATGCCGCGGAGCAGCTGGGCCCGTGAGCCACGGCCGCTGAGCCTGCGCGTCCGGAGCCTGTGCTCCGCGGCGGGAGAGGCCACAACAGTGAGAGGCCCGCGTACCAAAAAAAAAAAAAAACACAAAAAAAATTATGGAGTGTTTCACTTAAACACTTCAAATGGTAATTCCCTTTTAATAGAAAATAAAAATATGATTAGCATAAAAATAAAGGTTAAATATGCTTTAATTTTTATCAAATGCAAATCAATGTAAGAGAACAATGAAAACTCTAAAAACCATGGATATGGACCATGTCAGTTGGTCAGTCAGTTTATCTGTCTATCCTTTTCATTTTCTTTAGCCCATTACTTTTTTTTTTTAATAAATAAATTTATTTATTTATTTATTTGGCTGCGCTGGGTCTTCACTGTTGCGCGGGTTTTTTTTTCTCTAGTTGCGGTGAGCGGGGGCTACTCTTCATTGCTGTGGGAGGGCTTCTCATTGCGGTGGCTTCTCTTGTAGCAGAGCATGGGCTCTAGGCGCGCGGGCTCTAGCAGTTGTGGCACGTGGACTCAGCAGTTGTGGCTTGCAGGCTTTGGAGTGCAGGCTCAGCAGTTGTAGCACACAGGCTTAGTTGCTCCACGGCATGTGGGATCTTCCCGGACCAGGGCTCGAACCCGTGTGCCCTGCATTGACAGGCAGATTCTTAACCACTGTGCCACCAGGGAAGTCCTGACAGAAAAGACTATTTTTTCTCATGTTTTACTTATATGTAGCTATAACTATTACTGAATGAGTAAGACCTTATCTAATTTGTTTACAAAAAATTCTAATGTTTCCGCAACACGCAGGAGACAATTCGTACTTGCAATTTTGTACCATATTTTGACATACTGAACTTAGGTCATCTGTACTTTATACACCTAGCCTCCATCAAACAGGTACTGTGCCTTTTATCTGACCTTCATAAATTGCCTTCTTAGGCCAATTTTTTTTTGTGGTATATAGTCTTCTATCACACATATTCTAGTTTTTCCATGTGATGACTGTTATGAGTTGAACTGTGTCTTCAAAATTTGTATGTTGAAGTGCTAACCTCCAGAATCTGAGAATGTGGCCTTAGTTGGATACAGCGTTTTTACAGAGGTGATTCAGCTAAAATGAGGTTATTGGGGTAGGCTCTAATCCAATATAATATGTCCTCATAAAAAGGGGAAATCTGGAGACACACACAGGCAGAATGTCTTGTGGAGATGAAGGCAGAGATAAAAGTAATGCTTCTACAAGCCAAGGAATGCCAAAGATAGCCAGCAAACCAGCAGAAACCAGAGGAGAGGCATGCAACAGATTCTCTCTCACAGTCCTCATAAGGAGTCAACTCTGCTGACACTTTGATCTCGGACTTCTAGCCTCCAGAACTGTGAGATAATAAATAATTGTTGTTTAAGCCACCCAGTTTGTGGTACTTTATTACAACAGCATAACAAACTAACACAATGATGAACTCAACATTTAATTTAGATTTAAAACAATAATTTAGATTGAAAACAATTAGAAATTTTAAGAATTGCTTAATCAATTGGCTTGGCAAATTTCATAACTTTTGAAAAAGATTACTTAATATGTTGGCTTCATCTCTTACCTTTTCACACAACAGATACACATCTATATGTCACTGATTTAATAGGCAGATGGGGGAATAATTTCAGAAAGCAATAAATGAACTTATGTTTATGATATGCAACATAGGTCCACTGCATTCAAATAAATTTTCCTTAATCTTGAAACAGACGTTATGAGGATACATAATGCTTAGCAGTATAATTTTACAAAGAAACTTTTCCTTCAAAAGAAACTTTCTATATTAAGATTTTATTATATGTATGATTTGTTTCTATCAAAATTGGTATGTTCCACAGGTGAAGTCATTTTATTTTCAAAGAACTCATCCAAAGATGAAATGCATTTACCCTGCCTTCAGGAAACTCACTCCCTGGTAAGTTTTAAGAGATTTCAATACAGTATAGTGGAATTATTAGTAAAACTTTGCTCAAGCAGCAGATTAAGCATAGAGGAAAAAGTGATTGATTATATTTATTGTGGAATCAGGAAAGCAAACCCTTAATGAGGATGGAAACTGAGTAAAGTTTTGAAGAATGAATTGTATTTTTTGGTTGAACAAGACTGCAATTGGCATTTCAGACAAAGTTACATGGCCTAATAGAGGCAAGAAACATGTTAAGAAGACTCAAAGTAGTTTGGTAACACCACAGAAAAAAATGCATTCATGGATGAAACTGGTTAATCCATAACTGGTGAGAAGAATTATCCTGTATAAGAAGTCACTAAGAGGCAGATACTAAGGAGGTTATAAATCCAATTTTCACTTAAAAAATAAATAAACTATAATGGAGGATTAGAGGACAATTGCATAGGGTAGACATGCCAGTAATTACTGTTGTAATTATGATCATCCCATATGCCCACTTAGATCGTGCACTATACAGCTCTAGGGGCACCATTACACTCCAGTTGCACTGCTGCATCCTGCAGGCAATATTTATGAGGACAAACATGAGGCCCTAAACTGATACTAAGGATGCATTGAGATGTTAGGAGATGAAATAGAAATAAAATGGAGAACTATTGGATACTGGGGTAAGGTATAATAGAAGGAGGAGTCTAAGTGATTTTTGGTATTTTGTCTCTAATTGCTAAGAATATTCCAATAAGACAGAAAATGTGGTAGAAAAAGTAGTTTTGGTTGAATTCTGCAGAAGACAAACATATTCTGTTAGTTTCTTCCCCCCCCCCCATACTCACAGGTTAATATTTAAATGGCTATGTTTAAAAAACAACATTGTGTTTAAACCGATTTTGAATTTAAATACTGTTCCATTTGTAAAAGAATCCTGGCATATGGCACACAACTGTCAGCTTTAAAATGTTTTCACCATTGGCCCTCATCTCTTCCCCAAATGTTGGACTGTTTAACTGTTTAGAACAAAGGAAAATGGAGTTCAGCAGTCCAGCTCACACGTTTCTGATTTCAAACATTGTGTAAATCAAAGTTAATACACTTCACTATAAAGGTCCATTCCATAGCTAACTGACTTCCTACTACTAGTGAAAATTTAGTGGCTGACATTTTTTTTAACATTTTATTCAATTAATCTATTCTAAGTGCTCTTTTATTGAAAGAATAAATAAAAGGGATAGCTGTATATATAGCAACACTATAGTTATAAATAAATGCCAACGCAATAGCCAAGAGATTCTTAAAAAGAAGTGTATATATACTAAGTCAGCGAAATTGCAATGTCTGGCCACATTTTTGAAAACGCATTGTTAATATGTATTCAGATTAGAACTGAGCTTCCTGTGTATGAAGTATTTAAATAATTTTGCAGAGAAAAAGCAAAAGAGAGAACATGCAGGCAGACAGAAGTAAGTTTAACACAACACTGAAGATTGTTTTTGAAGATACAAATAAGAACATGAAGCTGTCCTGATGGCAAACGTATTGACATAATGTCTGGTTCTTCTCTCATTCACGAGAACCATTTAGAAAGTGTGGTTTTTGAAAAGTTGGTGGGCTGGTGGGATTGAGTGCTACACTTGGAACAGATTTCTGAGCACAATGCCAGATGAGAAAATGGCCCGGGGTTTCAGGAACCTATCCAGTTTGGTGGTAATATTTTCCAAACTTAACACGAAATACTTTACTCAGTCTTATTTTTACTGGATCAGATCTGAATGAGTTTACTTTGTTGTCTCATTCAGTTGGTTTGAGCCTTGTTGATATGGCACATAAACAAAATATTTCTTTCCCTTGTATAGGAGAAGAGATTAAAAGCATAAAGTTTAAAACAGCCCCACTGCCATTACTCTTTCTTTCCTTCTCCTCCATGACAGGTTTCATTGTAAAAGTATATATACCTTTTTCCAGGGTCAAACGTTAGCCTAAGATTATCATTATTTACATGAAAATAATAACCATAAATGTGACCTGGACTCTCCATTAGTTTCCTAGTTTATAACGTCAAAGAAAACGCATTGAGATCCATGTTAGGTTTTGCATTTAAATTTCATTTGACACCAAACTACATAAACATTAGATACTGAGCTCTTTGAAGATTTAACTTGAATATAATTCAACATTTTTGTCTTTCTAAATCTCTTTAAAGTTTATCTCATCATACAGAATACTCTCATAGTTGCTTGACCAACACAGAATGGAGAATTAAAAATGC